>NW_026712212.1:0-1454227 GCF_030504385.1 Musca domestica
ACGCCTAGATTTTTGAAAACATTTCAGACAAATGTCTCAAAAAATACAAACAACTTTGGAGGAAGACCTACTAATGTAATATTACCTCAACAAAATAAACAGAAAAATGCTCAAACTTGTCAAGTCTGCAAATCAAATCATTTCATAAGAGATTGCAGCGAATTTTTGAAAAAGAGTGTGAATGACAGAATTCACATCGTGAAAACTTCACACTTATGCTACAATTGCTTGTCATCAAATCACGGAGTAAAGGATTGCAAAAGTCGCTTTGGCTGCCGTATTTGTACTATGAAACACAATACTTTGTTACACAAGGGAACGGAAACCCAAACAACTAACTCATACCTAGCTCGAGTGGAAGCACGACCTAGTACTAGTGCTGCCGCTCTTACAAATCAAATACAGTCCACTACAAACCTAGAACCAACTACTATTACTACTTTGACCCTCCAAGATAAGCAAATTAGTGAGCGACAATCTGGAGGAACGCTACTTTTCACAGCAATAATACAAATTGAAACCAAGGACAACTTTACGATGCCCGAGCTCTAATAGACTCAGGATCACAATCCACCTTTATTCGGAAAAGATGAAAAACTTTTTGAAGTTACCTACACGGAACAACTTAGTTCATGTCACTGGCTTAAGTCAATTTGTTTCTGAGACTTCAACAAAATCTTGCTTGTTTACAATGAGATCCAAATACGACCCTAGCTTTAAACTGGAAGTCTGGGCTCCAGTTTTAAAGAACTTACCTTCAAATCTACCACCACAGAACTTAGATGATTCACAACTTCGAGATGTAACAGCATTAGAACTGGCTGACCCGAAATTTTACGTTAGTCAACCAATCGATTTACTTATTGGAATGGACATAGGACCATTAATATTCACAATTGGAACTCCAATGAAACATTTGGATCAATTTTAACACAAAAACCAAATTTGGATGGATAGTTGGAGGACCCATACCAGGAAGCATCCTTCAACGAAAACAAATTTCACTTTTAAACACAACTTCAATAGAGAAAGTACTTACACGTTTTTGGGAGGTGGAAGAGACCCCTAAAAAAGTTTTACGGTCAGAAGAAGACCAATTTTGTGAACAAAACTTCATTGAAACAACAATACGGAACAAGGATGGAAGATATGTGGTGACTCTCCCATTCAAAAAATGCGAGGATTTGGGGAATTCCAGAAACATCGCCCTAGCTCAATTCTACAGAATGGAGAAAAAACTTATGAAAACACCAGAGATCAAAGAACAATATGATGCTTCAATACTTGAATACTTAGAACTCGGTCATATGAGGAAAGTCAATCCGAATGAAATAGATAAAATGCCAAATTATTATCTACCACATCACGCTGTGATAAAACCCGATCGACTCACAACGAAGTTAAGAGTCGTATTTAACGCATCTTGTCCTTCATCAAACAAAACAAGTCTCAATGACATACTATTTCCTGGACCCATTCTTCAACAGGATTTAGTATTGCAAATTTTAAAATGGAGATTTTTCAAGTATGCCTTCAATGCAGATATAACAAAGATGTATCGCCAAATACTTTTGGATCCAAATCAAACAAAATATCAAAGAATTCTCTTTAGAAAGTCTCCGGAAAACCCAGTAGAGGATTATGAGCTGCTGACAGTTACATTTGGAGTTAACTGCGCACCATATTTAGCATTGAGAACTCTTCTTAAACTAGCAGAAGATGTCAAAGAATCGTACCCTAGAGCCGCAAATATAATTTTGAATAATTTGTATGTTGATGATGTGTTAGCTGGCGGCCACACTGAAGATGAATCAATAAAAGCTCGAAAAGAATTAACTGCTGCTTTAGACTCTGCCGGTTTTACACTAATGAAATGGGCATCAAATGATCGCAAAATAATACAAGATATTCCACATGAACATTTGCTACCACTCAATTGGCTAGACATTTCCGAAGATGCTTCAACTAAGACCCTTGGAATTCGATGGAATATCTCAGGCGATTATTTTTCTTTCACACCACCCTCAATGGAAAATAAAAGTGTATCTTCAAAACGAGAAGTTTTATCAACGATAGCCAAATTGTTTGACCCATGTGGATGGCTGGCACCGGTGGTCGTCGTAGCTAAGTTAATAATGCAACAAATCTGGCTAGACAAAATTGACTGGGATGATCAATTAAAGCCAATAACACAAATGAACTGGAACAATTTTGTCAAAAATAGCAAAGATATTGAATATCTCAGAGTTCCTCGATGGATTCGATACACGCTAGATGGTTCTGTAGAGATTCATGGATTTTGTGACGCATCAGAAAGCGCATATGGAGCCACTCTTTATATTCGGGTGGAAAATACTGACCATACCACACATACATTCTTGCTAGCAGCAAAGACTCGTGTCGCTCCAATTAAAAAATTATCAATACCCAGACTCGAGTTATGCGGGGCAGTATTACTATCAAAATTAGCTAAATCCATTGTAAATAGCCTACAGATATCAAAATATTCGACACAATTTTGGACCGACTCTACCATCGTATTAGCATGGTTAAAAAAGCCTCCTTGTCATTGGAGCACATTTGTTGGAAATAGAGTCTCGGAAATTGCTGATAATGTTGGACAAGAAAATTGGAGACATGTTGATTCGGAAAATAATCCAGCTGATATTGCGAGCCGTGGATGTTCACCCGCAGAGCTAAAGACTAGTGATCTCTGGTGGCAGGGACCTCAATGGCTCAGAATGCCAAAAGACCGTTGGCCATCGTATGAAATCCCAAATGACACAAATTTGGAAGCCAAAACGGCAAAAGTCATGACCCTTTTCGCAGAAAAGGAAGACCCTTTAAAACATTTCTCCTCTTTATCTAAGGTTTATCGATCATACGCATATGCTCTAAGACTCTGGAAAAATTCTGGGGTAAATAGACAACACCTTCGCACTTCAGCAAACGACCTTACATCAGATGAAATCCAAGATGGAAAACGATCTTGTATAATTCGTACCCAAAAATTCGTATATGCAGACGAATACAACGCACTTATGAAAAAGACTCAAATTTCTCCTTCAAGTCCTCTGTTGACCCTCAACCCATTTCTAGACTCAAAGGGTATTATTAGAGCAAATGGCCGATTGGTACAATCGCCAGCCCTTACATATAGCGAACGTCACCCAATAATATTACCACATGGCGCAAAACTTAGCAAATTGTTAGTCGAATTCACTCATAAGGTTACCTTACACGGGGGTAATCAATTAATGACCCGAGTATTAAGGTCCGAATTCTGGATATTCGGACTCAAGTCGCTAATCAAACAAACCATACGAAATTGTCGAATTTGCTTAATTCACAAAAAACAAACCCAAACTCAAATCATGGCGTCGCTACCACCCGAACGAACTTTTCTTTCTCGACCCTTTACAAACACAGGGGTAGATTTTGCAGGACCCTTTAACATTAAAAGTTATTCAGGAAGAGCCTGCTTTATTACAAAAGGCTACGTTTGCATTTTTGTCTGTTTCGCCACTAAGGCTATACATTTAGAACCAACAAGCGATTTGTCGACATATGCCTTTCTTGCCGCTTTTTCTAGGTTTATTAGCCGGCGAGGTTGTCCGTCTTGTATATTTTCGGACAACGGAACAAACTTTGTGGGAGCGGTTGATCTATTAAAGCGAGATAGACTAGCTTTCATGAAGAATATTCAAAATAGCACAATTCAAAATAATTTCACTCAAAATCTTACTTGGAAATTTATTCCTCCTGGTGCTCCGCACATGGGCGGCTTGTGGGAAGCTGGCGTCAAATCATTTAAAACTCATTTACGAAAAAGTATCCCAAAAATGAATTTCACTTTTGAAGAATTTACAACTATTTTATCAAGAATTGAAGGCTGCCTTAACTCACGACCCTTAAGTCCTGCTAGCGACGACCCAAACGACCTTTCCCCTTTGACACCTGGTCATTTCTTAATAGGAACACCTATTCTTACCCCAGCTGAACAAGACATTTCAGATACAGATTTAAGCTTAGTCAATCGTTGGAAAAGACTCAAAGTTATTTCACAATACTTTTGCAACAGATGGAAATTAGAATATCTTCACGAACTTCACAGAAGAACTAAGTGGAAATATGAAAAGGAGAACATCAAAGAAGGAGATTTAGTTGTCGTAAAAGATGATAGATTGGCTCCGCATGAATGGAAGTTAGGTCGTATCGAAAAAACGTATCCAGGTAGTGACCAAAATACCAGGGTTGTAGACATACGGACGGCAAGTGGCAACATTAGCAGACCCATTACAAAAATTGTCAAATTGTTTTCCGACTGACTAGTCGGATTCCCACTCAAAAAAGAATTTAGTACTCGCCTCAATTTCTTTTCAGATATGGCCGCTTACTTGCCCAACCAGGACTGCCGTCTAGACGATAGCAGCCGTAGCCCGAACTCAAATGCCCGACCAACAGCAAGAAGCGCCAATAGACCCATACGTCCCAGTTCCACATCCCCTGAAAGACGTCAACGAAGCCGATCCGACGCAAGACCCCGCCAACGCCAAGAAAGACCAAGCTACTGGCAATATTCATGTGGGCTCTGCCAAGATGACCATGCCCTCAGTGCCTGTGAGAGATTCCGCAGACAGACGCCCTTCCAGCGGTATGAGACCGTGGAGCGTCGGGGGTATTGCCGAAATTGCCTGGCGAGAAGTCATTTGGCCCCCGACTGCCCGTCTCTAACTGGTTGCCGGATATGCAACGACCGGCACCATACCCTTTTGCACGGGGCGTCTCAATTGGATGAGGTATCCCTGAATATAGAAGCCGTCACCACCCCAGCCTTCGCATGGGATTTGGTTTTTGTACCAACAGCGATGGTACGCATAACGGCCGAGGGCATGGAGGGGTTTAGTATGCTGCGAGCTATTATTAGCCAATCTGCGACGATGTCAAAGATTTCCTATGCAGCTTTCCGTCGCTTGGGTCTGCAGTCGCGGAACTACAAAGGGGAGCGATTCACCACTTTCACCGTTTCGCCCCGCCGCACAAACTCTACATGGCGTCTGAAGGTAAATGCGCTAATAATCGAAGACCTGCCCAGACGCATTTACTCAGACCCAATACTTGAAGACCCCACTAGATGCTTCACGAGCTACGCCTTAGCTGACCCTGATCCCAGAGGAAATAGTCCGATCGATGTGGAACTGGGAGCGGACACGTACTCCGCCATAAGGAAAGATGGGTGTACAGCAGCTGGAATTGGAGATGTCCTGGCCTACAACACACAACTGGGCTACGTGTTTGCTGGGCCAATCAAGAACATGCCGAGGAACTGAAGACCGAAGATCCTTATGGTATATTAGAAATGAATACTTACACTTGTCATTCGGGGCCCAGAAAATGTTCATAATATTGCTATTAATTTGCCCAACACTGTTGGTTGGGCATTTACCGGCGGCCGCATAAATGGCATCATAACAAAATGATGTAAATAATGTAAATACATACACATACACACATACATTTATGCAGCCACCGGTAAATTCCAATGCTGAATTCTAATAACTAAGCATCGTCAACAGCCAAAACAGGTTTGATGTGACGATGCAAATTGGACAATAGTTAGTTCTCAAGCAATTACCGTCGCGAAGACAAGTTTCCCCCCCGAGTGACAAGTGATCAAATTATCTAATTAACATTTAACATAGAACACAGTGAACAACAACAAAATTATTAAATATACAAAAAAAGGAATATTTTACATACAGTGGACATTATTTGTTAACAAAAATTTAAACAAATTTACACAACACAAAAATATTAAAATTGTAAAACAACCGTACAAGAAAATTGTGCTAAAACCTAAAATTTATAAAATAAACGAAGTGCAAAATTTTGAATATAAAACTTTAAATTATATTAAACTAAAACTTGAATTCTACTTACTTACAAACTAATGAATAAAACCCTAAATGTAAAATTGCACTACCCCCAAGAAAAAATATAAAGAATTATAAATAAAAACACAAGATAAAAAACAAAACAAATTTTTTATTATTTCAAAGGCTCAAAGGCAAAAAAGGTAAGCCTAAAAACAATGCTAAAAACCCCAAAATGTCAATATTTAAGGAGTTATGAGGATATTAAAATTGGCTATTTTTCCTCTTTAGAAAACTGTAATCAAAATGATGCTAAAAACCCCGAAATGTCAATATTTAAGGAGTTATGAGCATTTTTAAATTGGCTATTTTGCCTCTTTAAGAAACTGCAATCAAAATGATGCTAAAAACCCCAAAATGTCAATATTTAAGGAGTTATGAGGATATTAAAATTGGCTGTTTTTCCTCTTTAAGAAACTGGAATTGGAATTATGCTAAATACCCCGAAATGTCAATATTTAAGGAGTTATGAGCATTTTAAAATTGGCTATTTTTCCTCTTTAGGAAACTGCAATCAAAATGATGCTAAAAACCCCGAAATATCAATATTTAAGGAGTTATGAGCATTTTAAAATTGGCTATTTTTCCTCTTTAAGAAACTGCAATCAAAATGATGCTAAAAACCCCGAAATGTCAATATTTAAGGAGTTATGAGCATTTTAAAATTGGCTATTTTTCCTCTTTAAGAAACTGCAATCAAAATGATGCTAAAAACCCCGAAATGTCAATATTTAAGGAGTTATGAGCATTTTAGAATTGGCTATTTTTCCTCTTTAGGAAACTGCAATCAAAATTATGCTAAAAACCCCGAAATGTCAATATTTAAGGAGTTATGAGCATTTTAAAATTGGCTATTTTTCCTCTTTAAGAAACTGCAATCAAAATGATGCTAAAAACCCCGAAATGTCAATATTTAAGGAGTTATAAGCATTTTAAAATTAGCTATTTTTCCTCTTTAAGAAACTGCAATCAAAATGATGCTAAAAACCCCGAAATGTCAATATTTAAGGAGTTATGAGCATTTTAAAATTGGCTATTTTTCCTCTTTAGGACACTGCAATCAAAATGATGCTAAAAACCCCGAAATGTCAATATTTAAGGAGTTATGAGCATTTTAAAATTGGCTATTTTTCCTCTTTAAGAAACTGCAATCAAAATGATGCTAAAAACCCCGAAATGTCAATATTTAAGGAGTTATAAGCATTTTAAAATTGGATATTTTTCCTATTTAGGAAACTGCAATCAAAATGATGCTAAAAACCCCGAAATGTCAATATTTAAGGAGTTATGAGCATTTTAAAATTGGCTATTTTTCCTCTTTAAGAAACTGCAATCAAAATGATGCTAAAAACCCCGAAATGTCAATTTTTAAGGAGTTATGAGCATTTTAAAATTGGCTATTTTTCCTCTTTAAGAAACTGCAATCAAAATGATGATAAAAACCCCGAAATGTCAATATTTAAGGAGTTATGAGCATTTTAAAATTGGCTATTTTTCCTCTTTAAGAAACTGCAATCAAAATGATGCATTTTAAAATTGATTAATTTTAAAGTTATGAGCATTTTAAAATTGGATATTTTTCCTCTTTAAGAAACTGCAATCAAAATGATGCTAAAAACCCCGAAATGTCAATATTTAAGGAGTTATAAGCATTTTAAAATTGGCTATTTTTCCTCTTTAAGAAACTGCAATCGAAATGATGCTAAAAACCCCGAAATGTCAATATTTAAGGAGTTATGAGCATTTTAAAATTGGCTATTTTTCCTGTCAATATTTAAGGAGTTATGAGCATTTTAAAATGGCTATTTTTCCTCTTTAAGAAACTGCAATCAAAATGATGCTAAAAACCCCGAAATGTCAATATTTAAGGAGTTATGAGCATTTTAAAATTGGCTATTTTTCCTCTTTAAGAAACTGCAATCAAAATGATGCTAAAAACCCCGAAATGTCAATATTTAAGGAGTTATGAGCATTTTAAAATTGGCTATTTTTCCTCTTTAGGAAACTACAATCAAAATTATGCTAAAAACCCCGAAATGTCAATATTTAAGGAGTTATGCGCATTTTAAAATTGGCTATTTTTCCTCTTTCCTGCAATCAAATGATGCTAAAAACCCCGAAATGTCAATATTTAAGGAGTTATGAGCATTTTAAAATTGGCTATATTTCCTCTTTAGGAAACTGCAATCAAAATGATGCTAAAAACCCCGAAATGTCAATATTTAAGGAGTTATGAGCATTTTAAAACTGGCTATTTTTCCTCTTTAAGAAACTGCAATCAAAATGATGCTAAAAACCCCGAAATATCAATATTTAAGGAGTTATGAGCATTTTAAAATTGGCTATTTTTCCTCTTTAGGAAACTGCAATCAAAATGATGCTAAAAACCCCGAAATGTCAATATTTAAGGAGTTATGAGCATTTTAAAATTGGCTATTTTTCCTCTTTAAGAAACTGCAATCAAAATGATGCTAAAAACCCCGAAATGTCAATATTTAAGGAGTTATGAGCATTTTAAAATTGGCTATTTTTCCTCTTTAAGAAACTGCAATCAAAATGATGCTAAAAACCCCGAAATGTCAATATTTAAGGAGTTATGAGCATTTTAAAATTGGCTATTTTTCCTCTTTAAGAAACTGCAATCAAAATGATGCTAAAAACCCCGAAATGTCAATATTTAAGGAGTTATGAGCATTTTAAAATTGGCTATTTTTCCTCTTTTAGAAACTGCAATCAAAATGATGCTAAAAACCCCGAAATGTCAATATTTAAGGAGTTATGAGCATTTTAAAATTGGCTATTTTGCCTCTTTAAGAAACTGCAATCAAAATGATGCTAAAAACCCCCAAAATGTCAATATTTAAGGAGTTATGAGCATTTTAAAATTGGCTATTTTTCCTCTTTAGGAAACTGCAATCAAAATGATGCTAAAAACCCCGAAATGTCAATATTTAAGGAGTTATGAGCATTTTAAAATTGGCTATTTTTCCTCTTTAGGAAACTGCAATCAAAATGATGCTAAAACCCAGAAATGTCAATATTTAAGGAGTTATGAGCATTTTAAAATTGGCTATTTTTCCTCTTTAGGAAACTGCAATCAAAATGATGCTAAAAACCCCGAAATGTCAATATTTAAGGAGTTATGAGCATTTTAAAATTGGCTATTTTTCCTCTTTTGGAAACTGCAATCAAAATGATGCTAAAAACCCCGAAATGTCAATATTTAAGGAGTTATGAGCATTTTAAAATTGGCTATTTTTCCTCTTTAAGAAACTGCAATCAAAATGATGCTAAAAACCCCGAAATGTCAATATTTAAGGAGTTATGAGCATTTTAAAATTGGCTATTTTTCCTCTTTAGGAAACTGCAATCAAAATGATGCTAAAAACCCCGAAATGTCAATATTTAAGGAGTTATGAGCATTTTAAAATTGGCTATTTTTCCTCTTTAGGAAACTGCAATCAAAATGATGCTAAAAAACCCCGAAATGTCAATATTTAAGGAGTTATGAGCATTTTAAAATTGGCTATTTTCCTCTTTAAGAAACTGCAATCAAACTGATGCTAAAAACCCCGAAATGTCAATATTTAAGGAGTTATGAGCATTTTAAAATTGGCTATTTTTCCTCTTTAAGAAACTGCAATCAAAATGATGCTAAAAACCCCGAAATGTCAATATTTAAGGAGTTATGAGCATTTTAAAATTGGCTATTTTTCCTCTTTAAGAAACTGCAATCAAAATGATGCTAAAAACCCCAAAATGTCAATATTTAAGGATTTATGAGGATATTAAAATTGGTTGTTTTTCCTCTTTAAGAAACTGGAATTGGAATTATGCTAAAAACCCCGAAATGTCAATATTTAAGGAGTTATGAGCATTTTAAAATTGGCTATTTTGCCTCTTTAAGAAACTGCAATCAAACTGATGCTAAAAACCCCAAAATGTCAATATTTAAGGAGTTATGAGGATATTAAAATTGGCTATTTTTCCTCTTTAGGAAACTGTAATCAAAATGATGCTAAAAACCCCGAAATGTCAATATTTAAGGAGTTATGAGCATTTTTAAATTGGCTATTTTGCCTCTTTAAGAAACTGCAATCAAAATGATGCTAAAAACCCCAAAATGTCAATATTTAAGGATTTATGAGCATTTTAAAATTGGCTATTTTTCCTCTTTAAGAAACTGCAATCAAAATGATGCTAAAAACCCCGAAATGTCAATATTTAAGGAGTTATGAGCATTTTAAAATTGGCTATTTTTCCTCTTTAGGAAACTGTAATCAAAATGATGCTAAAAACCCCGAAATGTCAATATTTAAGGAGTTATGAGCATTTTAAAATTGGCTATTTTCCTCTTTAAGAAACTGCAATCAAAATGATGCTAAAAACCCCGAAATGTCAATATTTAAGGAGTTATGAGCATTTTAAAATTGGCTATTTTTCCTCTTTAAGAAACTGCAATCAAAATGATGCTAAAAACCCCGAAATGTCAATATTTAAGGAGTTATGAGCATTTTAAAATTGGCTATTTTGCCTCTTTAAGAAACTGCAATCAAACTGATGCTAAAAACCCCAAAATGTCAATATTTAAGGAGTTATGAGGATATTAAAATTGGCTATTTTTCCTCTTTAGGAAACTGTAATCAAAATGATGCTAAAAACCCCGAAATGTCAATATTTAAGGAGTTATGAGCATTTTTAAATTGGCTATTTTGCCTCTTTAAGAAACTGCAATCAAAATGATGCTAAAAACCCCAAAATGTCAATATTTAAGGAGTTATGAGGATATTAAAATTGGCTGTTTTTCCTCTTTAAGAAACTGGAATTGGAATTATGCTAAATACCCCGAAATGTCAATATTTAAGGAGTTATGAGCATTTTAAAATTGGCTATTTTTCCTCTTTAAGAAACTGCAATCAAAATGATGCTAAAAACCCCGAAATGTCAATATTTAAGGAGTTATGAGCATTTTAAAATTGGCTATTTTCCTCTTTAAGAAACTGCAATCAAAATGATGCTAAAAACCCCGAAATATCAATATTTAAGGAGTTATGAGCATTTTAAAATTGGCTATTTTTCCTCTTTAAGAAACTGCAATCAAAATGATGCTAAAAACCCCGAAATGTCAATATTTAAGGAGTTATGAGCATTTTAAAATTGACTATTTTTCCTCTTTAAGAAACTGCAATCAAAATGATGCTAAAAACCCCGAAATGTCAATATTTAAGGAGTTTTGAGCATTTTAAAATTGACTATTTTTCCTCTTTAGGAAACTGCAATCGAAATGATGCTAAAAACCCCGAAATGTCAATATTTAAGGAGTTATGATCATTTTAAAATTGGCTATTTTTCCTCTTTAAGAAACTGCAATCAAAATGATGCTAAAAACCCCGAAATGTCAATATTTAAGGAGTTATGAGCATTTTAAAATTGGCTATTTTTCCTCTTTAGGACACTGCAATCAAAATGATGCTGAAAACCCCGAAATGTCAATATTTAAGGAGTTATGAGCATTTTAAAATTGGCTACTTTTCCTCTTTAAGAAACTGCAATCAAAATGATGCTAAAAACCCCGAAATGTCAATATTTAAGGAGTTATGAGCATTTTAAAATTGGCTATTTTTCCTCTTTAAGAAACTGCAATCAAAATGATGCTAAAAACCCCGAAATGTAAATATTTAAGGAGTTATGAGCATTTTAAAACTGGCTATTTTTCCTCTTTAAGAAACTGCAATCAAAATGATGCTAAAAACCCCGAAATATCAATATTTAAGGAGTTATGAGCATTTTAAAATTGGCTATTTTTCCTCTTTAGGAAACTGCAATCAAAATGATGCTAAAAACCCCGAAATGTCAATATTTAAGGAGTTATGAGCATTTTAAAATTGGCTATTGTTCCTCTTTAGGAAACTGCAATCAAAATGATGCTAAAAACCCCGAAATGTCAATATTTAAGGAGTTATGAGCATTTTAAAATTGGCTATTTTTCCTCTTTAAGAAACTGCAAACAAAATGATGCTAAAAACCCCGAAATGTCAATATTTAAGGAGTTATGAGCATTTTAAAATTGGCCATTTTTCCTCTTTAGGAAACTGCAATCAAAATGATGCTAAAAACCCCGAAATGTCAATATTTAAGGAGTTATGAGCATTTTAAAATTGGCTATTTTTCCTCTTTAAAAAAATGATGCTAAAAACCCCGAAATGTCAATATTTAAGGAGTTATGAGCATTTTAAAATTGGCTATTTTTCCTCTTTAAGAAACTGCAATCAAAATGATGATATTTAAGGAGTTATGAGCATTTTAAAATTGGCTATTTTTCCTCTTTAAGAAACTGCAATCAAAATGATGCTAAAAACCCCGAAATGTCAATATTTAAGGAGTTATGAGCATTTTAAAATTGGCTATTTTTCCTCTTTAAGAAACTGCAATCAAAATGATGCTAAAAACCCCGAAATGTCAATATTTAAGGAGTTATGAGCATTTTAAAATTGGCTATTTTTCCTCTTTTAGAAACTGCAATCAAAATGATGCTAAAAACCCCGAAATGTCAATATTTAAGGAGTTATGAGCATTTTAAAATGGCTATTTTTCCTCTTTAAGAAACTGCAATCAAAATGATGCTAAAAACCCCGAAATGTCAATATTTAAGGAGTTATGAGCATTTTAAAATTGGCTATTTTTCCTCTTTAAGAAACTGCAATCAAAATGATGCTAAAAACCCCGAAATGTCAATATTTAAGGAGTTATGAGCATTTTAAAATTGGCTATTTTTCCTCTTTAGGAAACTACAATCAAAATTATGCTAAAACCCCCGAAATGTCAATATTTAAGGAGTTATGAGCATTTTAAAATTGGCTATTTTTCCTCTTTAAGAAACTGCAATCAAAATGATGCTAAAAACCCCGAAATGTCAATATTTAAGGAGTTATGAGCATTTTAAAATTGGCTATTTTTCCTCTTTAGGAAACTGCAATCAAAATGATGCTAAAAACCCCGAAATGTCAATATTTAAGGAGTTATGAGCATTTTAAAACTGGCTATTTTTCCTCTTTAAGAAACTGCAATCAAAATGATGCTAAAAACCCCGAAATATCAATATTTAAGGAGTTATGAGCATTTTAAAATTGGCTATTTTTCCTCTTTAGGAAACTGCAATCAAAATGATGCTAAAAACCCCGAAATGTCAATATTTAAGGAGTTATGAGCATTTTAAAATTGGTTATTTTTCCTCTTTAAGAAACTGCAATCAAAATGATGCTAAAAACCCCGAAATGTAAATATTTAAGGAGTTATGAGCATTTTAAAACTGGCTATTTTTCCTCTTTAAGAAACTGCAATCAAAATGATGCTAAAAACCCCGAAGTATCAATATTTAAGGAGTTATGAGCATTTTAAAATTGGCTATTTTTCCTCTTTAGGAAACTGCAATCAAAATGATGCTAAAAACCCCGAAATGTCAATATTTAAGGAGTTATGAGCAATTTAAAATTGGCTATTGTTCCTCTTTAGGAAACTGCAATCAAAATGATGCTAAAAACCCCGAAATGTCAATATTTAAGGAGTTATGAGCATTTTAAAATTGGCTATTTTTCCTCTTTAAGAAACTGCAAACAAAATGATGCTAAAAACCCCGAAATGGCAATATTTAAGGAGTTATGAGCATTTTAAAATTGGCTATTTTTCCTCTTTAGGAAACTGCAATCAAAATGATGCTAAAAACCCCGAAATGTCAATATTTAAGGAGTTATGAGCATTTTAAAATTGGCTATTTTTCCTCTTTAAGAAACTGCAATCACAATGATGCTAAAAACCCCGAAATGTCAATATTTAAGGAGTTATGAGCATTTTAAAATTGGCTATTTTTCCTCTTTAAGAAACTGCAATCAAAATGATGCTAAAAACCCCGAAATGTCAATATTTAAGGAGTTATGAGCATTTTAAAATTGGCTATTTTTCCTCTTTAAGAAACTGCAATCAAAATGATGATATTTAAGGAGTTATGAGCATTTTAAAATTGGCTATTTTTCCTCTTTAAGAAACTGCAATCAAAATGATGCTAAAAACCCCGAAATGTCAATATTTAAGGAGTTATGAGCATTTTAAAATTTGCTATTTTTCCTCTTTAAGAAACTGCAATCAAAATGATGCTAAAAACCCCGAAATGTCAATATTTAAGGAGTTATGAGCATTTTAAAATTGGCTATTTTTCCTCTTTAGGAAACTGCAATCAAAATGATGCTAAAAACCCCGAAATGTCAATATTTAAGGAGTTATGAGCATTTTAAAATTGGCTATTTTTCCTCTTTAAGAAACTGCAATCAAAATGATGCTAAAAACCCCGAAATGTCAATATTTAAGGAGTTATGAGCATTTTAAAATTGGCTATTTTTCCTCTTTAAGAAACTGCAATCAAAATGATGATATTTAAGGAGTTATGAGCATTTTAAAATTGGCTATTTTTCCTCTTTAAGAAACTGCAATCAAAATGATGCTAAAAACCCCGAAATGTCAATATTTAAGGAGTTATGAGCATTTTAAAATTGGCTATTTTTCCTCTTTAAGAAACTGCAATCAAAATGATGCTAAAAACCCCGAAATGTCAATATTTAAGGAGTTATGAGCATTTTAAAATTGGCTATTTTTCCTCTTTTAGAAACTGCAATCAAAATGATGCTAAAAACCCCGAAATGTCAATATTTAAGGAGTTATGAGCATTTTAAAATGGCTATTTTTCCTCTTTAAGAAACTGCAATCAAAATGATGCTAAAAACCCCGAAATGTCAATATTTAAGGAGTTATGAGCATTTTAAAATTGGCTATTTTTCCTCTTTAAGAAACTGCAATCAAAATGATGCTAAAAACCCCGAAATGTCAATATTTAAGGAGTTATGAGCATTTTAAAATTGGCTATTTTTCCTCTTTAGGAAACTACAATCAAAATTATGCTAAAACCCCCGAAATGACAATATTTAAGGAGTTATGAGCATTTTAAAATTGGCTATTTTTCCTCTTTAAGAAACTGCAATCAAAATGATGCTAAAAACCCCGAAATGTCAATATTTAAGGAGTTATGAGCATTTTAAAATTGGCTATTTTTCCTCTTTAGGAAACTGCAATCAAAATGATGCTAAAAACCCCGAAATGTCAATATTTAAGGAGTTATGAGCATTTTAAAACTGGCTATTTTTCCTCTTTAAGAAACTGCAATCAAAATGATGCTAAAAACCCCGAAATATCAATATTTAAGGAGTTATGAGCATTTTAAAATTGGCTATTTTTCCTCTTTAGGAAACTGCAATCAAAATGATGCTAAAAACCCCGAAATGTCAATATTTAAGGAGTTATGAGCATTTTAAAATTGGCTATTTTTCCTCTTTAAGAAACTGCAATCAAAATGATGCTAAAAACCCCGAAATGTAAATATTTAAGGAGTTATGAGCATTTTAAAACTGGCTATTTTTCCTCTTTAAGAAACTGCAATCAAAATGATGCTAAAAACCCCGAAATATCAATATTTAAGGAGTTATGAGCATTTTAAAATTGGCTATTTTTCCTCTTTAGGAAACTGCAATCAAAATGATGCTAAAAACCCCGAAATGTCAATATTTAAGGAGTTATGAGCATTTTAAAATTGGCTATTGTTCCTCTTTAGGAAACTGCAATCAAAATGATGCTAAAAACCACGAAATGTCAATATTTAAGGAGTTATGAGCATTTTAAAATTGGCTATTTTTCCTCTTTAAGAAACTGCAAACAAAATGATGCTAAAAACCCCGAAATGGCAATATTTAAGGAGTTATGAGCATTTTAAAATTGGCTATTTTTCCTCTTTAGGAAACTGCAATCAAAATGATGCTAAAAACCCCGAAATGTCAATATTTAAGGAGTTATGAGCATTTTAAAATTGGCTATTTTTCCTCTTTAAGAAACTGCAATCACAATGATGCTAAAAACCCCGAAATGTCAATATTTAAGGAGTTATGAGCATTTTAAAATTGGCTATTTTTCCTCTTTAAGAAACTGCAATCAAAATGATGCTAAAAACCCCGAAATGTCAATATTTAAGGAGTTATGAGCATTTTAAAATTGGCTATTTTTCCTCTTTAAGAAACTGCAATCAAAATGATGATATTTAAGGAGTTATGAGCATTTTAAAATTGGCTATTTTCCCTCTTTAAGAAACTGCAATCAAAATGATGCTAAAAACCCCGAAATGTCAATATTTAAGGAGTTATGAGCATTTTAAAATTGGCTATTTTTCCTCTTTAAGAAACTGCAATCAAAATGATGCTAAAAACCCCGAAATGTCAATATTTAAGGAGTTATGAGCATTTTAAAATTGGCTATTTTTCCTCTTTTAGAAACTGCAATCAAAATGATGCTAAAAACCCCGAAATGTCAATATTTAAGGAGTTATGAGCATTTTAAAATGGCTATTTTTCCTCTTTAAGAAACTGCAATCAAAATGATGCTAAAAACCCCGAAATGTCAATATTTAAGGAGTTATGAGCATTTTAAAATTTGCTATTTTTCCTCTTTAAGAAACTGCAATCAAAATGATGCTAAAAACCCCGAAATGTCAATATTTAAGGAGTTATGAGCATTTTAAAATTGGCTATTTTTCCTCTTTAGGAAACTACAATCAAAATTATGCTAAAACCCCCGAAATGTCAATATTTAAGGAGTTATGAGCATTTTAAAATTGGCTATTTTTCCTCTTTAAGAAACTGCAATCAAAATGATGCTAAAAACCCCGAAATGTCAATATTTAAGGAGTTATGAGCATTTTAAAATTGGCTATTTTTCCTCTTTAGGAAACTGCAATCAAAATGATGCTAAAAACCCCGAAATGTCAATATTTAAGGAGTTATGAGCATTTTAAAACTGGCTATTTTTCCTCTTTAAGAAACTGCAATCAAAATGATGCTAAAAACCCCGAAATATCAATATTTAAGGAGTTATGAGCATTTTAAAATTGGCTATTTTTCCTCTTTAGGAAACTGCAATCAAAATGATGCTAAAAACCCCGAAATGTCAATATTTAAGGAGTTATGAGCATTTTAAAATTGGCTATTTTTCCTCTTTAAGAAACTGCAATCAAAATGATGCTAAAAACCCCGAAATGTAAATATTTAAGGAGTTATGAGCATTTTAAAACTGGCTATTTTTCCTCTTTAAGAAACTGCAATCAAAATGATTCTAAAAACCCCGAAATATCAATATTTAAGGAGTTATGAGCATTTTAAAATTGGCTATTTTTCCTCTTTAGGAAACTGCAATCAAAATGATGCTAAAAACCCCGAAATGTCAATATTTAAGGAGTTATGAGCATTTTAAAATTGGCTATTGTTCCTCTTTAGGAAACTGCAATCAAAATGATGCTAAAAACCCCGAAATGTCAATATTTAAGGAGTTATGAGCATTTTAAAATTGGCTATTTTTCCTCTTTAAGAAACTGCAAACAAAATGATGCTAAAAACCCCGAAATGGCAATATTTAAGGAGTTATGAGCATTTTAAAATTGGCTATTTTTCCTCTTTAGGAAACTGCAATCAAAATGATGCTAAAAACCCCGAAATGTCAATATTTAAGGAGTTATGAGCATTTTAAAATTGGCTATTTTTCCTCTTTAAGAAACTGCAATCACAATGATGCTAAAAACCCCGAAATGTCAATATTTAAGGAGTTATGAGCATTTTAAAATTGGCTATTGTTCCTCTTTAGGAAACTGCAATCAAAATGATGCTAAAAACCCCGAAATGTCAATATTTAAGGAGTTGTGAGCATTTTAAAATTGGCTATTTTTCCTCTTTAAGAAACTGCAAACAAAATGATGCTAAAAACCCCGAAATGTCAATATTTAAGGAGTTATGAGCATTTTAAAATTGGCTATTTTTCCTCTTTAGGAAACTGCAATCAAAATGATGCTAAAAACCCCGAAATGTCAATATTTAAGGAGTTATGAGCATTTTAAAATTGGCTATTTTTCCTCTTTAAGAAACTGCAATCAAAATGATGCTAAAAACCCCGAAATGTCAATATTTAAGGAGTTATGAGCATTTTAAAATTGGCTATTTTTCCTCTTTAAGAAACTGCAATCAAAATGATGCTAAAAACCCCGAAATGTCAATATTTAAGGAGTTATGAGCATTTTAAAATTGGCTATTTTTCCTCTTTAAGAAACTGCAATCAAAATGATGCTAAAAACCCCGAAATGTCAATATTTAAGGAGTTATGAGCATTTTAAAATTGGCTATTTTTCCTCTTTAAGAAACTTTAAAATTGGCTATTTTTCCTCTTTAAGAAACTGCAATCAAAATGATGCTAAAAACCCCGAAATGTCAATATTTAAGGAGTTATGAGCATTTTAAAATTGGCTATTTTTCCTCTTTTAGAAACTGCAATCAAAATGATGCTAAAAACCCCGAAATGTCAATATTTAAGGAGTTATGAGCATTTTAAAATTGGCTATTTTGCCTCTTTAAGAAACTGCAATCAAAATGATGCTAAAGACCCCGAAATGTCAATATTTAAGGAGTTATGAGCATTTTAAAATTGGCTATTTTTCCTCTTTAAGAAACTGCAATCAAAATGATGCTAAAAACCCCGAAATGTCAATATTTAAGGAGTTATAAGCATTTTAAAATTGGCTATTTTTCCTCTTTAAGAAACTGCAATCGAAATGATGCTAAAAACCCCGAAATGTCAATATTTAAGGAGTTATGAGCATTTTAAAATTGGCTATTTTTCCTCTTTAAGAAACTGCAAACAAAATGATGCTAAAAACCCCGAAATGTCAATATTTAAGGAGTTATGAGCATTTTAAAATTGGCTATTTTTCCTCTTTAGGAAACTGCAATCAAAATGATGCTAAAAACCCCGAAATGTCAATATTTAAGGAGTTATGAGCATTTTAAAATTGGCTATTTTTCCTCTTTAAGAAACTGCAATCAAAATGATGCTAAAAACCCCGAAATGTCAATATTTAAGGAGTTATGAGCATTTTAAAATTGGCTATTTTTCCTCTTTAAGAAACTGCAATCAAAATGATGCTAAAAACCCCGAAATGTCAATATTTAAGGAGTTATGAGCATTTTAAAATTGGCTATTTTTCCTCTTTAAGAAACTGCAATCAAAATGATGCTAAAAACCCCGAAATGTCAATATTTAAGGAGTTATGAGCATTTTAAAATTGGCTATTTTTCCTCTTTAAGAAATCCCCCGAAATGTCAATATTTAAGGAGTTATGAGCATTTTAAAATTGGCTATTTTTCCTCTTTAAGAAACTGCAATCAAAATGATGCTAAAAACCCCGAAATGTCAATATTTAAGGAGTTATGAGCATTTTAAAATTGGCTATTTTTCCTCTTTAAGAAACTGCAATCAAAATGATGCTAAAAACCCCGAAATGTCAATATTTAAGGAGTTATGAGCATTTTAAAATTGGCTATTTTTCCTCTTTAAGAAACTGCAATCAAAATGATGCTAAAAACCCCGAAATGTCAATATTTAAGGAGTTATGAGCATTTTAAAATTGGCTATTTTTCCTCTTTAGGAAACTGCAATCAAAATTATGCTAAAAACCCCGAAATGTCAATATTTAAGGAGTTATGAGCATTTTAAAATTGGCTATTTTTCCTCTTTAAGAAACTGCAATCAAAATGATGCTAAAAACCCCGAAATGTCAATATTTAAGGAGTTATGAGCATTTTAAAATTGGCTATTTTTCCTCTTTAGGAAACTGGAATCAAAATGATGCTAAAAACCCCGAAATGTCAACATTTAAGGAGTTATGAGCATTTTAAAATTGGCTATTTTTCCTCTTTAAGAAACTGCAATCAAAATGATGCTAAAAACCCCGAAATGTCAATATTTAAGGAGTTATGAGCATTTTAAAATTGGCTATTTTTCCTC
Source organism: Musca domestica (assembly GCF_030504385.1). Lineage (NCBI taxonomy): Eukaryota > Metazoa > Arthropoda > Insecta > Diptera > Muscidae > Musca > Musca domestica. Next base: position 19,851 of record NW_026712212.1, read on the forward strand.
TTTAGGAAACTGCAATCAAAATGATGCTAAAAACCCCGAAATGTCAATATTTAAGGAGTTATGAGCATTTTAAAATTGGCTATTTTTCCTCTTTAAGAAACTGCAATCAAAATGATGCTAAAAACCCCGAAATGTGAATATTTAAGGAGTTATGAGCATTTTAAAATTGGCTATTTTTCCTCTTTAAGAAACTGCAATCAAAATGATGCTAAAAACTCCGAAATGTCAATATTTAAGGAGTTATGAGCATTTTAAAATTGGCTGTTTTTCCTCTTTAGGAAACTACAATCAAAATTATGCTAAAAACTCCGAAATGTCAATATTTAAGGAGTTATGAGCATTTCAAAATTGGCTATTTTTCCTCTTTAGGAAACTGCAATCAAAATGATGCTAAAAACCCCGAAATGTCAATATTTAAGGAGTTATGAGCATTTTAAAATTGGCTATTTTTCCTCTTTAAGAAACTGCAATCAAAATGATGCTAAAAACCCCGAAATGTGAATATTTAAGGAGTTATGAGCATTTTAAAATTGGCTATTTTTCCTCTTTAAGAAACTGCAATCAAAATGATGCTAAAAACTCCGAAATGTCAATATTTAAGGAGTTATGAGCATTTTAAAATTGGCTGTTTTTCCTCTTTAAGAAACTGCAATCAAAATGATGCTAAAAACCCCGAAATGTCAAATTTAAGGAGTTATGAGCATTTAAAAATTGGCTATTTTTCCTCTTTAAGAAACTGCAATCAAAATGATGCTAAAAACCCCGAAATGTCAATATTTAAGGAGTTATGAGCATTTTAAAATTGGCTATTTTTCCTCTTTAAGAAACTGCAATCGAAGTGATGCTAAAAACCCCGAAATGTCAATATTTAAGGAGTTATGAGCATTTTAAAATTGGCTATTTTTCCTGCCAATATTTAAGGAGTTATGAGCATTTCAAATCTGACTATTTTTCCTCTTTAAGAAACTGCAATCAAAATGATGCTAAAAACCCCGAAATGTCAATATTTAAGGAGTTATGAGCATTTTAAAATTGGATATTTTTCTTCTTTAGGAAACTGCAATCAAAATGATGCTAAAAACCCCGAAATGTCAATATTTAAGGAGTTATGAGCATTTTAAAATTGGCTATTTTTCCTCTTTAAGAAACTGCAATCGAAGTGATGCTAAAAACCCCGAAATGTCAATATTTAAGGAGTTATGAGCATTTTAAAATTGGCTATTTTTCCTGTCAATATTTAAGGAGTTATGAGCATTTTAAAATTGGCTATTTTTCCTCTTTAAGAAACTGCAATCGAAGTGATGCTAAAAACCCCGAAATGTCAATATTTAAGGAGTTATGAGCATTTTAAAATTGGCTATTTTTCCTCTTTAAGAAACTGCAATCACAATGATGCTAAAAACCCCGAAATGTCAATATTTAAGGAGTTATGAGCATTTTAAAATTGGCTATTTTTCCTCTTTAAGAAACTGCAATCAAAATGATGCTAAAAACCCCGAAATGTCAATATTTAAGGAGTTATGAGCATTTTAAAATTGGCTATTTTTCTTCTTTAGGAAACTGCAATCAAAATGATGCTAATAACCCCGAAATGACAATATTAAAGGAGTTATGAGCATTTTAAAATTGACTATTTTTCCTCTTTAGGAAACTGCAATCAAAATGATGCTAAAAACCCCGAAATGTCAATATTTTATTTATTTTAAAATGGATTATTTTTCCCCTTTTAAGAAACTGCAATCAAAATGATGCTAAAAACCCCGAAATGTCAATATTTAAGGAGTTATGAGCATTTTAAAATTGGCTATTTTTCCCCTTTTAAGAAACTGCAATCAAAATGATGCTAAAAACACCAATTGTCAATATTTTAGGAGTTATGAGCATTTTAAAATAGGTTATTTTTCCCCTTTTAAGAAACTGCAATCAAAATTATGCTAAAAACCCCGAAATGTCAATATTTAATAAGTTATGAGCATTTTAAAATAGACTATTTTTCCTCCTTTAAGAAACTGCAATCAAAATGATGCTAAAATCCCCGAAATGTCAATATTTAAGGAGTTATGAGCATTTTAAAATTGGCTATTTTTCCTCTTTAAGAAACTGCAATCAAAATGATGCTAAAAACCCCGAAATGTCAATATTTAAGGAGTTATGAGCATTTTAAAATTGGCTATTTTTCCTCTTTAAGAAACTGCAATCAAAATGATGCTAAAAACTCCGAAATGTCAATATTTAAGGAGTTATGAGCATTTTAAAATTGGCTGTTTTTCCTCTTTAGGAAACTACAATCAAAATTATGCTAAAAACTCCGAAATGTCAATATTTAAGGAGTTATGAGCATTTTAAAATTGGCTATTTTTCCTCTTTAAGAAACTGCAATCAAAATGATGCTAAAAACCCCGAAATGTCAAATTTAAGGAGTTATGAGCATTTAAAAATTGGCTATTTTTCCTCTTTAAGAAACTGCAATCAAAATGATGCTAAAAACCCCGAAATGTCAATATTTAAGGAGTTATGAGCATTTTAAAATTGGCTATTTTTCCTCTTTAAGAAACTGCAATCGAAGTGATGCTAAAAACCCCGAAATGTCAATATTTAAGGAGTTATGAGCATTTTAAAATTGGCTATTTTTCCTTTTAAGGAGTTATGAGCATTTCAAAACTGACTATTTTTCCTCTTTAAGAAACTGCAATCAAAATGATGCTAAAAACCCCGAAATGTCAATATTTAAGGAGTTATGAGCATTTTAAAATTGGATATTTTTCTTCTTTAGGAAACTGCAATCAAAATGATGCTAAAAACCCCGAAATGTCAATATTTAAGGAGTTATGAGCATTTTAAAATTGGCTATTTTTCCTCTTTAAGAAACTGCAATCGAAGTGATGCTAAAAACCCCGAAATGTCAATATTTAAGGAGTTATGAGCATTTTAAAATTGGCTATTTTTCCTGTCAATATTTAAGGAGTTATGAGCATTTTAAAATTGGCTATTTTTCCTCTTTAAGAAACTGCAATCGAAGTGATGCTAAAAACCCCGAAATGTCAATATTTAAGGAGTTATGAGCATTTTAAAATTGGCTATTTTTCCTCTTTAAGAAACTGCAATCACAATGATGCTAAAAACCCCGAAATGTCAATATTTAAGGAGTTATGAGCATTTTAAAATTGGCTGTTTTTCCTCTTTAAGAAACTGCAATCAAAATGATGCTAAAAACCCCGAAATGTCAATATTTAAGGAGTTATGAGCATTTTAAAATTGGCTATTTTTCTTCTTTAGGAAACTGCAATCAAAATGATGCTAATAACCCCGAAATGACAATATTAAAGGAGTTATGAGCATTTTAAAATTGACTATTTTTCCTCTTTAGGAAACTGCAATCAAAATGATGCTAAAAACCCCGAAATGTCAATATTTTATTTATTTTAAAATGGATTATTTTTCCCCTTTTAAGAAACTGCAATCAAAATGATGCTAAAAACCCCGAAATGTCAATATTTAAGGAGTTATGAGCATTTTAAAATTGGCTATTTTTCCCCTTTTAAGAAACTGCAATCAAAATGATGCTAAAAACACCAATTGTCAATATTTTAGGAGTTATGAGCATTTTAAAATAGGTTATTTTTCCCCTTTTAAGAAACTGCAATCAAAATTATGCTAAAAACCCCGAAATGTCAATATTTAATAAGTTATGAGCATTTTAAAATAGACTATTTTTCCTCCTTTAAGAAACTGCAATCAAAATGATGCTAAAATCCCCGAAATGTCAATATTTAAGGAGTTATGAGCATTTTAAAATTGGCTATTTTTCCTCTTTAAGAAACTGCAATCAAAATGATGCTAAAAACCCCGAAATGTCAATATTTAAGGAGTTATGAGCATTTTAAAATTGGCTATTTTTCCTCTTTAAGAAACTGCAATCAAAATGATGCTAAAAACCCCGAAATGTCAATATTTAAGGAGTTATGAGCATTTTAAAATTGGCTATTTTTCCTCTTTAAGAAACTGCAATCAAAATGATGCTAAAAACCCCGAAATGTCAATATTTAAGGAGTTATGAGCATTTTAAAATTGGCTATTTTTCCTCTTTAAGAAACTGCAATCAAAATGATGCTAAAAACCCCGAAATGTCAATATTTAAGGAGTTAAGGAGTTGTTTTGAAAAATGCATATGTAACGGCTTGGTGCACAATAAATGCAAAATCTGGCGAGGATATATGTGGGAGCTATATCTAAGTTTGTATTTATTATTACCAATCACACTACCCTTCGCTCTTGGGCCGAAGGAACGATCTGTGCAAATTTTACAATCGAAAAATAAATGCGACCAGAACTTTGCTTACGAAGATGCATGGACATAATAAATGTTGGCTCTATATTCACATCACCAAAAGATCTATCTATTTATAGCTTAGACCACATAGTGCTAAGGGTAATAGGTATTTGTGCATTTGTTTGCAAAATGAAGATGAAGGCGAGATAGACCCATAGTTGCTTTTGAAGATCATCATAGAATGATGTTCTGGGTCGATTTATGCTTAGCAGTCCATCCGTCCGCCTGTCCATGCATTTTTGTGAACATAATGCAGGTCGCATTTTTCATCAAACTGAACTGAAATTTTCCAAATAATATTTGCGTGGCAAAAGGACGAACCCTATTGAAATTAGTGAGAATCAGTTCAAGTTTAGATGTAGCTCCCATATATATATGCAACCGATTTCGGGTTAATTGTGCACCAAATGACCAATATCAGTCAAAATTTCCTGAATTTTGGCACATCCGACCAAATTCATCCTAGAAACAAGTACTTCAAATTTGGTGAAAATCGGCTCAGATATGGCTCCCATATATATGTTTCATCCGACTTGGGTTTTAAGTCCCTCACATGCGTAATATGCACTTCACGACAATGATATTTCATACCGAACATTAGATGCAGCTCAAAAATACCTCCGCCAAATTTTATCGAGATTTATTCAGATTTTTATATATCTTCGATATACATCTTCATCCGCTTTTATGGTTATTGTCCACCGAAATTTTCCATTCGGTGAAACTCGGTCCAGTATATCTATTGCTCTAAAAAATAACTTTTAATATAATCATTCACTATACAGCAATGTTATTTGGTACAAGATGTACAAAAGCCTCCGTCAAATTTGTTGAAAAACGATTCAGTGTTAGATATAGTTCCCAAATTGTCAATTGGTTAAATCATACCAAACATAAATTTTGGTAATTCTTTGGTTTCTCTTCTATCGAGCTTACGATCTCGTCACTTGGGTAAAAATAGTTTTTTAGTCGTAGGAGTTATTTTTAAAATTACTCCCGAGGAAAATATCCCAGACAAATGACAAGGGAACTGATGAGGATTGGTGGCTCTTTCCGAAACCTAGGTATTCCCTGCCTTACCCCCTGGTAAACATTACCATCGTTCTCCACTAATAAACAAACGTTGTTTTTATAAATACAACAACAATGGGATTAAGCCTGACCATTTTGCAACAACAAATTTGCAAAATATAAACTATTTTTGTTACAGGATCTCTTCTAAATATGCATAGTGGTGTAGGGTATCATGTAGTCGGCCCCGCCCGACTCTTGATTTTTCCTTACTTGTTCTTCATAAAGAAGAGCTGTTTTTAGAGTATGGCCATTGGTAAAAGGTAACAAATCTGATGCCATTGAGATTCAATCGATGAATAAAATTAGATATGTGACATTTGGTTGCGCTAATGTTTATTAAATACTGCAATTCAATGTAATACATTTTGTGTAAGCAATAGGTATCGTTATTAAGGATTGTTAAATATGGAACTGAAGTCCATTTATTTTGTCGATAAGTATCCGGTTTAAATTTTTTGTTTATAAATCAATTAAAACCCATTAACATCAGGTTTTGTGGAAATGTGCAAGGCTTGTGTTTCATTTACACTTAATACCTTTTCCAGCTCCGCACTTTAATGTAGACTACTTTACGACTACTCCAAACAGCTGCATGCATAAACAAACCCATATTTCCTTCTTAAAACAATATTAGGTTTCCTCTTTGCAAAAGTTCATTATTTTCCAACTAATTTGCAAATATTTTGCAAAACTTAAGTATCCATTGTACCAAATTTGGAAATCAAAATAAACTCAAGTGCTGGATGCACCGCACACAAAACACAAAGTCTCTTCCGTTTATCAACAATTAAGTTTTCGGCAAATACAGGGTGAGTTAAAAAAACTGCAACAAAGTCAAACGTCATAATTTTTACATTTTTTATACCCTACAACACTATGTGTTGGGGGTATTATAAGTTTGATTGGGCCAAAAATTATGTAACACCTCGAAATATTGGTTTCCCACATAGGAAAGTATATATGGATCTTCCTAGCTCGCCGAGCTGAGTCGATCTAGCTATGTATGTCCGTCCGTCCGTCTGTCCGTCTGTCCGTCTGTCCATGTTAATTTGTAATCACTCTACAGGTCGCAATTATGGCCCGATCTTCACGAAATTTAGAATGGAGGTGGGTCTGGGGTCAGAATAGAACCCTATTTCTTTTGGAGATGATCGCCAAATGTTTAGGGGTTGAAATGGACCAAATACTGAAAAAATGTCGGATTTTGCAGAAGCTATACAGGTCGCAATTATAGACCAATCGACGCGGAATTTCGCATGTAGCTAGAGTTTAGGGCGGGGAAGAAGCCTACCAATTTGGGTGGTCATCGGATAATATTTAGCGGGTAAAATAGACCATATTTTTTTGTGTTGAAAAAATTCAAAATTTTTCATTAAACCGCGAACATTTTAAATCCCGGCGAAATCACAAAGCCATGAAAAGGTTATTTCTGATCTTTACATTGATGTTAACATCCAACAAAACGGATATATAGCAAAATATGTGCGATATATACGTTTATCAAAGAAGATATGCTTGAAAAATCTCTTATATGTCGAGAACGGCTGAACTGATTTCCACAGTTCTCATTAATTCAGAATGGCCTCTTGGCTGGAAAGTAAAAACGTCTAAAAAAATCGCATAAAAATATCTCTCTAAAGATGAAAATATTGATTTTGTAAAATTTTCTCATATTTTTTCAATTTTGTCATATTTTTGGCATATTTTCATTTTGAATTAAACATTTGGTAATATTTCTACAGCTAACAAAACTAAGTAGTTAGGATATCAGGATATCATATACAGATCGCATTTATGGCCCGATCCTTACGAAATAATAAGATGAGGGTCAGAATAGAAGCCTACTCTTTTTGGAGATAATCGCCATATATTTAGAGGTTGAAATGGACAAAAAAACTGCAAAATTGTCAGCAAGTCGTAATTATCGCCCGATCCTGACGCGCATTTGAATGGAGGTTACCGGACATTGCAAAAGCCAAATAGTTTTGGATGGCCATCCAAAAATATTCAATATGTGAAATAGTTTGCCAACTTTTGTAGACACAATACGAAAATATCCATTCCAGTGTCTTTTTGGAGAATTCACAAATACAGGAAAGACGCACTTCTGACTATTTCGTTAACGCTGATTTCTTTGAAGAATATAGTCAAATGTCTGTATCTCATATAGATGCGTTTCAGTCAAAAACCAATAATAAATGTTAATCTTTTGCCACTTCTGAGAGATTATAGGTCTTTGGGAAATATTGGTTCCAGATCTAGGAAGACCATTTACGTGCAACATCTACCAATAAATTGGAAATGAGCAAATTATTATTCGAAAATTAGAGAACGAAACCTGATGGTTTTCTTTTATTATTTGTCACAATATCTTGTGGAATTCTTTCGAGTATCTCGCCTATATAAACTGTATCGTTTATTATAGTGTTGTAGGGTATTCAACGGTCGGCCCCGCTCGACTGTAGCCTTTGCTTACTTGTTTTTTTTTTAATTTTATTGAATGAAAGAAATTTTATAATAAGTTTCGATTTGTTGCAATTGGTCGAATTGGTCACCTTTGGCACCAATTATGGCCTTCAAATGGTCAATGCAACAGTCACACGCTGTCGTTGTGGTTTTCCAGCCAAATATAAAGAAATCACACTATCGCGCTTATATTCCATCACGAATACTTTTTTTCTGGAAAATTCTCACCAAAATGCTTTTGTACGCATGTAAATAATATAATGATCTGTCACTGGAATTATTTTAACAGCTGTCGGGCGAGTGGCTTTGAAATGACAGCAGTCTGAAGTTGGTTGCAATTTTTTCATCTAACCCTGTATTTACTAAATTATGCACTTCAATGGCAGTGAAGGTTTTGCATTCCCAGAACTTCGCTGTCGTCTTTAGCTGTCCGGATGTTGGTGCTACCAACCATCTACGTTTGACGTCCTCAATGCATTCCAAACTTTTATAAATTCAAATTAATTAAATAAATTAAGGCAAAACATTGAAAAGAACAAATTGTTTTGAAATCATGTTCATAGTTTACGGACAAACTTTCGATAATGTAAGAAGGAACTAATTTATGAAGGTTGTAATTAACGGCGTGAACTTTTATAAAATGGACAAAAGGTGAAAAGAAAATAACGAAAAACTGAAACGTGGTAAGCTTGTGTTCAAGTGAATTTGGAAAGTTTAAATAACAGAATTCGTTATTAGATCTTCGATATTCCAATAATATATACATGTAAGGAAAAGTTTAGAACGATGGATTTATCTCAACAACAAACAAAAACCAAACGCCAAATCGGATAAAACATATATATGGGAGCTATAGCTATATCTGCACAGATTTTCACCAAATTTGAAGTATTTATTTCTAGGATGAATTCAGTCGGAATTACAAAAATTCATTTGGGCTGATATTAGCCATTTGGTGCACAATAAACCTGATATCGGATAAAAATATATATGTCAGATCCTAATCTGATGCGATCTAGATGAATTTTGGCGGAGGTATTTTTGAGCTCCATAAGTTATCTAGTACCAAATATCATTTTGTGGAGTGCATATTATGCTTAGTCACTTATGCCAAATTTCGTTGAAAGTGGAAATACATATCGTGTTTGGTGCGTTAGATATGTGAAATCGGCAGAAAATATGTATTAGAGCTTTATCCAAACCTCAACCGATTTCAATATAATTTGAAAAACTTATTTTCTGATTAAATCTCGTCACACATTCCAAATTTCATTGGAATCGGCCATTTGGTGCATCGGGCATTTGGTGCATCAAACAAACGAAATCGGTCGAAAATATATATGGGAGCTATATCCAAATCTGAACCGAATTCCATATAATTTAACAAACTTATTTATTTTTTTTTAAATCCGTTGTGCATTCCAAATTTGGAGGCTGTATCTTTAATCAATATATATTTGCATATAAAATTAAAAAATTTTTGTGAGGTACCTCCGATTCTGATGCTATATCTCCAGTTCCAAGTGAAATTTCCAAATTGCCTATTATATTTATTATTATAGCCTATGTTACTTTCAGGCAATGTATTATAGTATACTAGGAAATGTTCAGGAAAATCTGTGTAGCGGGTTTTGAGTCCATAAATTACAAACAAACACACATACAAACATTTTACTCTTTTATGGATATTTCTTAATGTCAGCATTTTACAGCATACTTTTAGGCATTACTTAAAAATTTTATCGTAAAAACCAGACAAACCAACCCTAATTTTTATAACCTCCACCATTCTATGGAGGCTATAATAGCTTTGTCATTCCGTTTGTAACTCCTCGAAATATTCATAATAGACTCTACAAACTATATATTCTTGATCAGCATAAAATTCTATGTCGATTTGGCAATGTCCGTCCGCCTGTACATCTGTGGAAATCACTCTAGCTTCCGAACGAAATGAAGTAAGTTGATAAAATATTGCTCAAATGTGTATTATGTCTGCAGGACTTTTGATATTGAAAATGGGTCATGTAGGTCCACGTCTTCGTATAGCCCCCTTATAACGGTGCCCACCGATATTCAGTATTTTGATGATTATAGCGACATTATTTACCGGAACTATTTCAAATTTGATATTTGAAGTTCGTAACGGATACTACAGCCCAATACAGAAAATGAGATATGTAGGTCTACGTCTTTGTATAGCCCCCATATAACGGTACCACCCGATATTCGGTTTTTTGATTATTTTAGCTACATTATTTACCGGAATTATTTAAATTTTTTTTATTTGTAGTTCGTAATGTATATTACAGCCTGTGACAGAAAATTGTCCGTGCAGGTCCGCGTCTTCGTATAGCCCCCATATAACGGTACCCCCCGATATTCGATGTTTTGATGATTTTAGCGACTTTATTTACCGGAATTGTTTCAAATTGTGCTATTTGAAGTTCGTAATAGATACTACAGCCTTTGACGTATAGCCCCCATATAACGATACCTTCCGATATTCGGTAGTTTGATGATCTTAGCGATATTATTTACCAGATTTTTTTTTTCAAATTTAGTATTTAAAGTTCGTATTGGATACTACAGCCTATGACAGAAAATTGTCTGTGCAGGTCCACGTTTTTTAACTCCCATGGTACCTCCCTATATTCGGTATTTTGATGATTTTAGCCATAAACAGATTTTTTTCTCTTTTGAATATTTTTTGAATATTGTAAAAGCTTATGACGAATGTTGCCTATGCAGGCCCACGTCCTCGTATAGGCCCTAATATACGGCTACATTCAGTATTTTTAAGATTTTAACAGATTTTTTTTTTTTTTTTTTTTTTTTTGAAAATTACCATATTTGTTCCAAATAGTGGAGGGTATTCAAAGTTCAAAGCCCGGCCGAACTTACAACTTTTTTACTTGTTTTTTGTAATTTCAGCTATATTATTCACAGTTTTTTTTTCAAGTTTCGTATTTGAATATTGTAATGGCTTATGACAAAAGTTGCTTATGCAGGTCCACGTCTTGGTATAGACCCCAATATAACGTCTTTATTCGGTAGTTTTAAGATTTTAACAAAATTTTTAAGGATTTTTTTTTTGAAAATTGCCAAATTCGATCCAAATGGTGGAGGGTATTAAAAGTTCGGCCCGGCTGAACTTACAGCTTTTTTACTTGTTAAAGAATACTCTCATGTTGTCACAAACAACTGAATCTGTGTATGAGAACTCAGATGCACGCTTTGGAGTTATACACAGATTCAGATTTAAATATATTGTCTCACTTATTTGTACAACACGAAACCCGTATCTATTAAAACTAAAATAGCATGGGCTCTGGCATAGTTTTATGCACTTTCCCTCTACCGACATTTGTAAATTTCATTTCCTGAAAAAAAAAACATCATAAACCTCAATAAACTTTGGACATGCACACAATTTTGACAATGTCTTTCTTTTTTTTTTTTTTAGATTTGTTGGCAACTATTTAAGACGATAATTATTGGTCCGCGGTTGAATGCACAAATCCACAAAACCTTGAACAGGAACAAAGTTTTGAAACACAAAAATAAACATTTTATGAAGAAACATGATTGCATACATGCCGACAGGCAGACAGACATAAAGCCAGACCTAGTCAGAGTGCCAATGTGGGTAATTACAACAAATCATGTCGTTACAAACATTGAGAAGGAGTTTACGACAACGACAATAATTTGACGTCAAAAGAATTTAGTTGAGTAATACAAAGTATTGAAGGGATTGTGAGAATTATACAGTGTCGAGCAAAAGTGTTCGCATAATATGAGTATATTGCTATACTAATGTCCCATTGTAACTCCCAGAATATGTCTATTAAGTTCTCACTAAGTTTTTCAAAACCTCCTACACTTTTGATCACCAGTGTAACAATGTTCGTCACGATTTGCCCTCAGGCATTCTACTCTGTGTACTCCCCCGAAAGTTTATTGTTATTACATTCTTGGCCATATTTGGTACTAACCCAAGGGACACTTTACACAAGTTGAAGTTGCAGACAACAACTGTGGAAACTACAATAACAACCAGAGTTATGTTTCTCTATCTTCAAGTACTGAAACTACTTGCAGCAAGTTGCAACATCATCATTATCTAACACAGAATACTGACTTGCACATCGAGCTGGCTAACTCGAACATTGACTGTGACTGTATATATGTGTGTGTGTGTTCGTTGCAAGTATCATTTTCTAGCCATCATCTTCATCATCCATTCGAATTATCAGCAACGAAAGCATAAACCGACCTGTACCGTCGGTAACGACACAACACCTTTACCTTTTCTGGTTGCCTTATTGACCTCTAAGTTGTTGATGGTTGGATGAACCATGGTTGGTTGGTTGGATGTGCATGTATGTGTGTGTGAGTGTGCTGCATATATGTTGTTGCATATAGTTGTTCTTTGGTTTTGTTTGTTTTGGTTATCGTGTTGAAACGTAAGAATTGTCTGTCTTTTTGGGACTTTGGATTATGTCAATGGTGGAAAGATAGGGTTGCCTTTTCTCAGAAAAATATTATCAAATGTAGAAACAATACAGTAAGGAAAGGTCAAAAGTCGGGCGGGGCCGACTATATGATACCCTACACCACTATGCGTATTTAGAAGAAAAACTTTTACGTGTGGAAATTATTGGAAAGTAGATCATACCAACTATGAACCTTATCTGAGTGCGCATCGTAGTAGAGTTGGGAACTATATCCAACTCTGAATCGATTTTCAACAAAATTGACTTTTGTACCTCTAGTACCAAATAACATTGCTGTATACTGTATGATATGACTTCAATAAGAATTATATTAAAAAATACTTAATGGAGCAATAGATATACCGGACCGAGTTTCACCAAATGGAAAAATTCGGTTGAATATGACAAAAATCTAACTAAGTTGGGCTGAAAAATAACCGTAAAAGCGTATGAAGATATATATCGAAGCTATATCAAAATCTGAACCGATCTAGATAAAAACTTGTATCTGATGCCCGGTATTAAATATCATTGTTGAGGAGTGCATATTACGCATGAGAGGAACTTTACTACCAGATCGAAAAAAATATATAGACTATGGCGATGATATATATAGGCTATAGCGATTTTCACAAAAAACTTAGACGCTTGCTTTCAGGCTGAATTCCATCTAAAGTGCAAATATTTAGGCCATTTGGGGCACAAAAAAAACTGAAATCGAATATAGATATATGTGGGAGCTATATCTGAATTTCAACCGATCTCGACAAAATTTTAAATAATTTTTTTCTGAGCTGTATCTGATATCTGGTACAAAAGATTATTGTTGTGGAATGCGTATTACGCATGTGAGGGACATTAAAACCAAATCGGATAAAACATATATATGGGAGCTATAGCTGTATCTGAAACAATTTTTACCAAATTTGAAGTACTTGTTTCTACGATGATAAAGATATATATGGAGCTATATCCTAATCGGATCCAATCTCGATAAAATTTGACAGATGTATTTTTAAGTTATCTAGTAAAATATATCACACTTGTAGAGTTCATATTACGCGTGTGAGGGATTTGAAACCCCAAATCGGATGAAACATATATAGGAACTATAGCTATTTTTAAAATGATTTTGATCATATTTAATGTACTCTTTTTAGACAGAATTCGGTGGGATATTCGGAATTTTCAAATTATAGTGCCATTTTTCAAAGTTTATTTAACGTTGTGCAAGATCCTTCCAAATAGTGAATAGTATTAAAAGTTCGGACTGGCCGAACTTAGCTTATGTTTAATTTATTGTTAATACAAGGGGCGCAAAATTAATCCTTCTATCAGAAAATGCTATAAATTTTACGATTGGCCTCTAATGTCTTAATTACAGTCAAAAAAAATCAGAATGTCTGTCAAGGTGGCGCAAAAGTAATTCTCCTATCGGAAAATGCCAAAAAAACATCGGAAGTTTATTTTTGCGCCACCTTGACAGACCTAAGGTGGTATGGAGAGTAAACGTAAATATGAACCTGTATAGGCAATCATCTGCCAGAGAAGGTTGTACCTATAGAGATCTAAAAATACCAGCCATGAGAAAATATGTCTAAAATCGTTCAAATACCGCATAATTTGGTGGTATCCTTAAAAAGAGGCTATACGAAAACTTGGATCTAGGTAGACAACTATTTGCCAAATATAAACTTTGGGTAAATTCCGTTAAGTTATGCGTCTTAAATCGTTTAGTTACCGAAAATCGGACATATAAGAAGAGCTGAAACTGCATAGATAAATGTCATATAACTTATGTCCCAATAATAACTTATGTCAGAATATGTCGAAATTCTGAAAGTATCCACCACCTTCATCCCGTCCAGAAGCTAAATTAATTTCCATAGCCGAAGGGACATTGCTAAATCGACACAAAATCTCATGCCGATCAAGAGGACTACGGTCCATAGTGGAGGGGATAAAAATAGACAACTTTTGAAAATTATTTACAGATAACTGTTGTTGTCATTGTCAGACCAATTTAAATATCAAATTTCCAGTATTCTGGCTAAAATACCGCCTTTCACAATATCCTTCATCAAAATTGACTTATATGCAAAACTTGTAAGGCCGAAAGTTTTAGCCATTTCTTCCCATCATTTTCTTACAATTTTATATACTTCTCGTAATAGTCTTCCAAAAATGACGACAGACATCTATGTGTCGTAATACTCCTAGCATAAGTACTCCTTGCATAACAGTCAAATTTAATTTTTATACCTTCATACATCCCAATATTGGGTATTTTGAATGTAGCGATATTATTTACGGGAATTGTTTCAAATTTCGTATTTGAAGATCTTGAAGGGTACTACAGCCTATGTCAAAAACATTACTTTTCAGGCCCACATCTTCGTATAGTCCTTATATAATAGTACCTCCCCATATTCGGTGTTTTGAAGATTTTAGCGATACTATTCACTGGAATTGTTCCAAATTTCGTATTTGAAGTTTGCCATAGGTACTACAAGCTATGACAGAAAATTGTATATGCAGGCCCACTACTTCGTATAGCCCACATATAACGGCACCTCCCTTTATTCGGTATTTTGATGATATTAGCGACATTATTCACCGGAATTCTTTTAAATTTCGTATTTAAAGTTCGAAATCGGTACCACATCCTATGACAAAAAACTACTTATGCAGATCCACGTATTCGTTTAGCCCCCACATAACTGCTTGCATTTAGATGGTATTTTTCGACGGATTTTTTTTATTTTATTTTCTTATTTATTTTTTTTTTTGGAAATTTTTCAAGTTCCTTCCAAATGGTGGAGAGTATCGGCCGGGCCGAACTTAGCTGCTTTTCTACTTGTTTTAACTGACAAAATTTCTGGATATCGCTGGGATTCCTACCCAAAGCAACTCCCGGGCAGATAATTAACCATTTGCAAATTTTGTGAATATTAGGAAAAGTGTGATGTTTATATACCCTACACCACAAGATGGTCAGATGGTCATGGTTTGTGCTTTTGTTTGTAACAGCAAAAGAAAACGAGATAGACCCATAGTTCCTTTTGATGATCTGCATAGAATCACATTCTGAGTCGATTTATGCATATCAGTCCGTCCGTCCGTCTGTCCATGCATTTTTTTAAACAAAGTATTGCCCGTTCCAGATGAAATTTTGCACAAGTCATTTGTTTGGCCCAAGGACGAACCCTATTGATATTGGAGATAATCGGTCAAAATTTAGATATAGCTCCCATATATATTGTGCACAAAACGTGTATTATCAGCCCGAATAATATGGCATTTTGCACATACAACCAAATTCGGCCTGAAAATGAACATTCCAAATTTGATCGAAATCGGTTCAGATATAGCTATAGCTCCCATATATATTGTTCATCCGATTTGTTATTTTTGTCCTCCGCAGCCGTAATATGCACTCTTTAACAACAATATTTGGGGAAATATGTCAAATACATCTCAAAAAAAATACCCTTGCTAAATTTTATCGAGATAGGTTCAGATTTGGATATAGCTCCCATATATAACTTCGTCCAATTTACCTTTTATTGTACACCAAACCCAAATGGGATGGAATTTGGCACATACGACCGAATTGAGTCTAGAAGCTAGTATGCCAAATTTAGTGAAGATCGTTCAGATATAGCTGTAGCTCCCATATATATATTGTTCATCCGATTTGTAGTATTTGTTACCCACAACCGTAATATGCACTCCGTAGCAACGATATTCAGGGAAATATATCAAATACATCTCAGAAATACCTTTGCTAAATTTTATCGAGATCGGTTCAGATTTGGATATAGCTCCCATATATAACTTCGTCCGAGTTACCTTCTATTGTACACCAAACGTCTAATATTTGCCCAAATGGAATTTGGCACATACGATCTAATTGAGCCTAGAAGCTAGTATGGCAAGTTTGGTGAAGATCGGTTGAGATATAACTATAGCACCCATATATATTGTTCATCCGATTTGTTGTATTTGTTACCCACAGCCATAATATGCACTCGATATTCAGGGAAATATATCAAATACAGTTCAGAAATATCCTTGCCAAATTTTATCGAGATCGGTTCAGATTTGAATATAGCTCCCTTATATATATTTATCTGATTTCAAATTAATTTTACACCTAATGGGCAATACAATTCCGAATTTAAAGATACAAATGCTTCGACATATTTAGTCCTTTGAACTTTAAATTACAATTATAATCATAGCGTGTATGACTGAATTCTCCCATAAAAACTTGTAATTGTTATGTGGAACTCTACTAAATTGGCAAAGTGGTGTAGGGTATCATAAAGTCGGCCCCGCTCGACTTTAGGACTTTCTTTACTGGTTTATCATTGACCTACTTTAAAACAAACTGCATGAGAGCCTATGTTAAAAATGCTTATGGGAGCAATGGTATTTATAATTTTTTAATCAGATAATGGTCGATGATTGTTTTCTTAAACTTGCCAACTAACACTTCTTTCAGGATTTAGAACTTCTGACCAAGTCTATTCACAAAAATGTGGTAACCTTGAAACAACCACTAAGTACCTCCTTGTTATTGTTCTTGCCTCATAGCAGCAACAGGTATATTTTCTTCTTCTTTATTTTATTTTTTTCTTATTTTTTGATTTTCTTTTACGTTACGTTTTTTTTTTTTTTTTTTTCTCAAAGACTGACTTTCCCTGGATTATTCTCGTCCAGCATGTAAGCATTCCCTGAGAATTGTCATTGAATGCATTTTGTTGGTTTATTTTCCTTTTAACCAGTTATCAGGGTGGTTTGAGATGGTCTCTCAACGGAGTGGCTGTTTCGTTGTTTTTGTAGTTGACTTCTTTCAGTTTTTGTTTTACATTTATTCTGTAACGAATCTAAAGCAATAGAAGCAAACATCCCAAGGCATGGGTGAATGGATGCATTTCTCTGTTCAAAGAAACTGGAAGACAAAAAAGACTGAAAAGTAAACACGTCTAAGCGTCCTTTGTTTTTGTTTCGGAATTCCATTTAAACTGATGCTTCAAGTTGTTTGTAGTAATTATTCAGAGGTCAGAGGTCAACTGCAATGTTGAATCGGTGTAGTTTGCTAGCCACAGGTGTAGTAAGGTCTTTGACCTTACCGTAATAAAAAAGACAAAAACAACAACGAAACTATACACAATGTTTCCTTTACAACTAATAAATTGTTAGAATTGAAACACACAGAGTTTGCTTACAACCTACCGCATTATGTTGTAAAGCGAGTGTAAATAGTTTTTGTCCCTTTTTTGTCGAATGTGTTGGTTTATGGGGGCATTCACAAAATTATATTTTTTTTCATTGGAGAAGTTACACACATCCAATGTTCTGGTATATCATGTTGTTTCAAAAAAAATATATATATTTTTTACAAGAATTTCGAGAGCTAGCCGACACGGTCCACGTTTCTGGCCCCTATATTTCGGATTTAAGCTATATTTTTATACAATCCACCATACATAGTATACAGGGTATATTAAGTTCGTCATACCGTTTGTAACTCATGAAAATAGTAATTTTAGACCTAATAAAATAATGATATTTTTGATCAGGGTAAAATTCCAAGACGATTTAGTCATGTCCGTCCGTACGTCTATTTTAATCCCGCTAGAGTCAAAACGATTTAAGATAGGAAGCTGAAATTTTGCACAGATCAGTCTTTTGTCTGCAGGCAGGTCAAGTTCGAAGATCGGCTACATCGGTCCACTATATCGTATAGCCTTCATATAACGGTAACCCCCCCCCCCCCCCCCCTTTCGGTATTTTGATGATTTTAACCACATTTATCAATGGAATTGTCTGAAATTCTTGAAAAGGAGTTTTATTGTTAGTACTTAACCCCCTGAAAGACAATTGTCTATTTAGGTCTAAACTATTGTATAACCCCCATATAACGGTACCCCCGATATTCGGAATTTCGATTATTTTATCCAGATTTTTCAATATGAAAGAGAACTGTCCACTATATCGTATATCCCCCTACAACGGTTCCCCCGAAAAATCGCTACTTTGATGATTTTAGCAACATTTTTTACCGGATTTGTTTCAAACTTCGTATTTAAAATTCGTAATGGGTACTACAGCCTATGACAATTGACAAATTGTGCAAGCAAGTCCCCGTTTTCGTATAGCCCCCATATAACGATAACTCCCGATATTCGGTACTTTGATGCTTTTAGCCACATTTTTACCGGAATCGCTACTACCTATTGTCTATGTAGGACCAAGTCTTCGTACAGCCCACAAATAAGTTCATCTCCCTTAATTCGGTGTTTTGATTTTATTGTTTCAAATTTCATATTTAAGGTTCGCTATGTGTACTACAACCGATGACAAAAAAATATCTCATTTCCATTGGGCAGTATTTTTCAGCGGAATTTTTTAAATTCCTTCAAAATGGTGGAGGGTATTAAAATTTCGGGCAGGCCGAACTTAGCTGGTTTTTATACCCTCCACCATACTATGGAGGGTATATTAACTTTGTCATTCCGTTTGTAACTCCTCGAAATACTCATGTCAGACCCAACAAAGTATATATATTCTTGATCAGCATAAAATTCTAAGTCGACTTAGCGATGTCCGTCTGTCTGTCTGTTGTAATCACGCTATCTTTCGAACGAATTGAGATAGAAGGCTAACATTTTGCACACATGTTTATTTTTCCAGTAGGCAGGTTATGTTCGTAAATGGGCCATGTAGGTCCACGTTTTCATATAGCCCCATATATCGGTACCTCCCGATGTTGGGTATTTTGATGATTTTAGAGACTTTATTTGCCGGAACTATTTCAAATTTAGTATATGAAGTTCGTAATGAATACTAGAGCCTATGACAGAAAATTGTCTGTGCAGGTCCACGTCTTCGTATAGCACCCATATAACGGTACCTCTCGATATTCGGTATTTTGACGATTTTAGCGACATTATTTACTGGAATTGTTTGAAATTTGTTATTTGAAGTTCGTAATGGATGCTACATCTAAAGGCAGAAAATGAGGCATATAGGCCCACATCTTCGTATAGCCCCCATATAACGGTACCCCCCGATATTCGGTATTTTGATGATTTTAGCGACAATTATTTCAAATTTAGTATTTGAAGTTTTTAATGGGTACTACAGCC
Source organism: Musca domestica (assembly GCF_030504385.1). Lineage (NCBI taxonomy): Eukaryota > Metazoa > Arthropoda > Insecta > Diptera > Muscidae > Musca > Musca domestica. The sequence continues at coordinate 39,377 of NW_026712212.1, forward strand.
TATACCAAAAAATTGTCTGCGCAGGTCCACGTTTTACAATTCCCATGGTAGTTCACTATATTCGGTATTTTTATGATTTTAGCTACATTATAAACAGATTTTTTTTCAAGTTTCGCATTTGAATATTGAAATAGCTTGTGATAAAAGTCGTCTGTGTAGGTCCAAGTCGTCGTATAGACCCTAATTCGGTATTTTAAAGATTTTAAAAGAATTTTTAGCGGATTTTATTTTTTTGAAAATTGCCAAATTTGCACCAAATGATGGAGGGTATTTAAAGTTCGGCCTGGCCGAACTTACAGCTTTTTTACTTGTTTTCTTTACAAAGTTCATAGAACGCCTAAAAGTATGCTCGAAATGATATACATAAATTAATATACAATGGTGAACAATCCAATTGTTCCATTTCCTTGGGAAACGTGACATACTGCCTCCTGGCCGAAGCTAGAACATTGCAATTTTGGGCGAGGGTCAACTTGTAACGGAGATGTGAAATAAGGTTGGAACTTTCGAAATTCCTCTTATAAAGGTATAAACATTCCAAAAATGTATTAAAAATTGTATAGTTAATATAAACCGATGGGGAAATGTTAGATCTCTGATTTTTCACAAAAAGGTGACGGAAAAACAAACAAAGACATAGAAGTGTAAAGATAGGAGAAGACAGAGTCAAGATATGGTAACCCTGTGAAAATACCTCTGTTGTTACGATATCATAACAACATAGTTACCAATGTTAACTGATTTAAACTGCTAAGGCAATATGCAAATTTTCGGAAACGTCTATGGAATAGAATTTTGAAGCCAAAATTTTGGATTTTTCACATTTTTATTTGTTATCCGTTTCTGTAATTGTGGTTTTCATATTAACATGTCTCTGCAATGAGATGTTACTCCATGTATTGCAGACACAAACCATTTGCTCAAAATGCATTTTGTCTAGTCTTTACCATTTTAGGTCTTTGAAACAAACTCTATTGGGCGAACAGATAGAACTTGAATTTTGAAATTTGGTATTGGAAGTCACATATGGGAGTAGCACATGTCTACCATAGAGGTTTAAAGAAACTTAAACTTTAACGGATGGAGATAACATATTTTTATATATGGAATGTGGAATGAAATTGGGGAAGAGTACAAAGTTTTGAGAATACGTTCTTAATTGTACCAATATTACCAAGATCTATTACATTTGGTACAAAATTGTAATGAATCTGGTATAAAATAAAGGAAGAGAGAATTATATATATTGGCATAGGGGACACTGTGAGTGTTTAACGAACGTTTAGATAAGGAGGTGAATTTCTACAAAGTGTACGAAAAGTAATAATTGAGGCAAAATTTGGCACAGAGTGTGGGAAAAGAGCTGAAATAAAAATTTGTGCTGTGAAGATCATTGTGAGTCCGCAGCGTTTAGATAAGGTAGAGGATTTCTAAATTGTGTACAAAAACAAAAAAAATGGTACTACATTGGGTTTTTTGTGTGGTTTTGGGACACTGTGAGCGTACAGTTGTAATACAAGGAGATACATTTGGAAATGCGTACTATAGAGTGAACGAAAAGCGTTAAATACCACTAAATTTGGTACAGAATATGGGAATAGAACAGGTATTATGAGTGCCGTTGTATGGGTAGTTTGTGGGTGTGTTTTTTGAAGACAATGCGGTGTTTATGGAAATGCGTACTATATAGTATTTGAAGAATTCTAAATCTTACTAGGTTTGGAGCATAGGGTAGAAAAAAAGCTGAAGATCACAAAGGGTGTGTAGACAATGGCATGTTATTCAAAATGCGTTTTTGTAAGATGGCATTAATTCGGTATAAAGATCACTGTGAGTGTGTGGGTAAGTGTTGTTAATTGTTTTTATACCCTTCACCATATATATCATAGAGGGTATATTAGGTTCGCAATTCTGAAATAATAATAAAAATAATAAAATGGATCAGCGTAAAATTCTAAGACGATTTGGCCTTGAAATTTTACAAAAGGAGTTCTATATATGTCTACGATATCGTATATCCTCCATATAACGGTACCACCCGATATATAGTATTTTGATTATTATAGCCAAAATTTTCAATGGAAATATCTGAATCCACACAAGGAGTTCCCCTGAGTACTTTACCCCCCGGAAGAGAATTGTTTATATAGGCACACGATAACGTGTAGCCCCCATATAACGGTTTAAGTTACCTATGGTACTTACCTATGGAAAATTGCATATCCAAGTCCACGTTTTCGTATAGCCCCCATATGGTACCTTAGTACGATATTTTAATGATTTTAGCGACATTATCGACAGGAATTGTTTCAAATTTCGTTTAATTATGCAGGTCCTCGTCTTCGTAGGCCCCAATATAATTGTAGCTCCCTAAATTCGATATTTTATGACTTTAGCATTTTTTTATAACCTACACCATATAGTGGTAAGGGTATTATGTCTTTGTGCATATGTTTGTAACAGGGAGAAGGAAGCGAGACAGACTCATAGTTACTTTTGATGATCTTCATAGAATTACTTTCTGAGTCGATTTATGCATGTCAGTCCGTCTGTCCGACCATGTAATCTTGTGAACAAAATGCAGGTCGCATTTATTACCCGATTGAGATCAAATTTCGAACAAAGACGAACCCTCTTTAAAACTGGCGATAATCGGATCAGATTTCGATATAACTCCCATATATTTTGGGTTATTTGTGCACCAAATGGCCAATATAAATCCAAATGACCTGAATTTTGGTACATCCGAGCGAATTCAATCTAGAAGCAAGAATATCATCCGGTTTGGGGTTTTAAGTCCCTCACTTGAGTAATATGCACCGCCGAAGAATGATATATGATACCGAACATCAGATAAAGCCCAGAGAATACCACTGTCAAGATCTGTTCAGATTTGGATATAGCTCTTATATATATCTTCAACCGATTTCGGTGACCTGAATTTTGGTACAGGTTTTTTTCAGGCTAATATCAGCCTAACTGGAGTGAATCTCGGGACGTCTGATATATATAGGACAGAGGGACATGATGTATGGGAGGCATATCCAATTGTGAATTGATTTTCACTAAATTTGACGGAGACATTTTATCCAAATAAATTATGTCCCTCTGAAACCAAACTATAACTGCTCTGAAGCCAAATGTTGGTAGCAGGTATGATCTACTTCAAATAAATTCATTTGTTACGGGAGCTCTATTGAATATACATAGGGGTCTAGGGTATCATATAGTCGGGCCCGCCGCCACTTTTGACTTCTCCTCAGTGGTTTCTTTTTTGAAAAATTGCAAATTCCTTCTCAATGGTGAAGGGTATTAAAAGTTCGGCCCGGCCGAACTTACTGCTTTTTTACTTGTTTGATTATGAACTATGTGAGGTGATGCCAAATGGTTCATATTCTCTATTTTAAGTCTTAACCTAACTAAAGCGATAGATTTGTATGTAATTTAAAGGGTTTCAAAGTCCTATAACCTTTTTAGAAATGATACCACCAAGATATGTTACATATTTACATTTTTACGGAACTAACTTCATGCTTAATAAGATATATTATTATTATTATTATTATTATTATTATTATTATTATTATTATTATTATTATTATTATTATTATTATTATTATTATTATTATTATTATTATTATTATTATTATTATTGTAGTTAACGACATTGGCGACACTGTCGCTTCTGCAACTTAAGCTCATTTCATTTTGATTGCAACACGCGCTTCCGATCCAATTTCGATATTGCAAGCGATGAGAAATTCTTTCTGCAGTATCAGCACCTGCATACTGGCGCGTGTTGGTCGAACGGAATCAATCGAACCATCGAGGCAACAAAGTTGGAAGGCAACCGGCAGTCTTGGCTTTGGCTATTTCGAGTACAGTTCATTAAATATTGATATCTTCTATGTAATTAATTATTTTGAGTATCATTAAAGTGTGAATTAATTATTTTGAGTATCATTAAATTGTGAATCGTTATAATTGTTAAAGAATTAAATATCCGTGTTTTATTTAATCAGGCGCAGTTGGAAGCGCCTTGGAATTAATTTTTTTATTCGCGATCGTGTAAAATCCTTTAACTGGCGCCCGAGCAGGGACCCTGACTTAAGTGCTTAGTGGTCCTGTGAGTTATAAATTAATTCACAAAATCTAACTCCTCCTTCGCTAATCCGGTATTCCTGATAGTTATCCAACCGAAACATATAACCGTAGGTTACCGAGGCGAAAGTGAAGTAAACCGTACCTCAGTAGGTATCCACGATCATGAAAGTGGATCTCCAAACCGGAGAAATACGGTCCTTCCGTGAGGAGTAAAAGGGTTTTAAACGGTCGCGTCGCGCTGCCTAGCCAAGGCTCACCAAAATATAAAAATTCAAAAAAAGAATTGAAAATTAAAGAAGAATAAAATCCAAAAAAATTGAAAATTCAAAAAATAAAATTAATGAAGAATAAAATTCAAAAAAAGAATTGAAAATTAAAGAAGAATTTTTTTATAAAAAAAAGTAAAGTGAAGTGAAAACAAAAAGGATCTTCTTCATAAAAAGAATTGAAAAATTAAAAAATAATAAAATTGAGATATAAAGAAGTTTGTATTTAAAAAGAAGAGAAGAAGTTAAATACAGAAATAAATTGAAAATTAAGAAAGGATAAATATAAAGAAGAATTTTTTTTTATAAAAAAAGTAAAGTGAAGTGAAAACAAGAAGGACCTTCTTCATAAAGGACATAACAGGTACGTGAATATTTTTATATTTCCCCCTTGTCAACAATTAGTAATGGAAGAACTTAGGGCCACGGTAGCGACCATGACTGGAGCCATAAATCGGTTTATGGAACAGATGAAGTCGATAGAAAACAGGATAGGGACGATAGAAGCTAGTTTGAGCAACAATGCTTTAGGAAATGTCTTGGATAGAATAGAGCGTCTAGAAAATAGCCAGGTGGCCGCGATACCACCACTGGTCACCGACGAAGGATCTCTTCAACGACCGCGGACTGAAACAGAGTTAAAAGATATAAGTCGCCTCCCCGACAGTGTGAAAGAGTTAAGAACCTTTGAAGGCAATCCCACTCAGTATATTTCCTGGGTTCATTCAGTGGAAACTATACTGAAGGACTTTGAAATAGTTAGGGACAAACCTATTTATCGAGCAATTATACAAAGTGTCCGTCAAAAAGTTACGGGCGCTGCCGACACAGCCCTGGTATCCTACAATGTATTTGACAGTGATTGGACGGAAATAAAAAGAATACTTTCCCTGCACTACGCTGATAAACGGGATATTCAAACTCTGGAACATCAGCTCAACCAGCTGTCCCAGGGATCCTCAAGCGTAGATGAGTTTTATTCGACAGTCAACCATCAACTTTCACTCATCATTAATAAATTAAAAACAGAGTCCCACAGTGAGGAAACGATCAAAGCCTTAGTAGGAACATACAGGAATAGAGCGTTAGACATATTCATACGCGGATTAAAACCAGAGCTTTCCCGTATGATTATAATACAGCGGCCAGGAACGTTGCCTGAAGCGTATTCCGCTTGTTTGGAGTTACAAAATCTGACCATGTGAAATAACATAATTTATTCGAAGACGAAGGCTTATGATTCAATCTCCACAGAAACGACTTATCGTCCTGGGCCTTCAAGACCTCCAAAATCATTCCCTAAGCGATCGGGATGGCTGAATAAAAATTCTCAGCCTAGAAATTGGGAGTATAATAATAATTCTAAATTTCGGGTAAATGAACATGCGAATTATAATAAGCCAGCGTTACCTCCACGGTATCCGGCCATAAAACACGAACCAATGGATATTGATAGGACAATACAATCTCGTCGCGTAAATTACATTAACCATCCTAGGACAGCTGAAAAAAGAGGCGCTTATGAAGAAAGAACAGGGCATAAACAGGCAAAACTTTATCACATAGAAACTTTTTCTGACGAGGACCTCATGGCTGAAAATGGGCTGGAGAGAGACTCTTGTCAGGAAGAAACTGTAGGCGAAGTAAATTTTATGGGGGAAGGCCATCAAGCTTACCCTATATAGAATACCCTTCTGTTAATGACGGTACTTTGTGTTTTTTGATCGACACGGGTTCTAACAAGAACTTTTGCAACCCACACTTATCACATGGTAGCATACTATTAGAAAAACCAATAAAAGTTCGATCAGTGGGAGGAGATATTAACATAGATAGGAAAGTAATTGGACCATTTTTTAAATTTTTAGGGATAAGTGAGCCCGTTGAGTTTTATGTTTTGCCAACGCTTAAAACCTTTGATGGTATAATAGGAGACGACACCCTTAAAGAGTTAGGTGCTTTAGTTGATAGAAAGGAGAATGTTACATTAAAAAAAAAGAGAAAATATGAAAGAAATAACACAAAGAAAAGAAAGAATGAATAAATATACTAAATGCTACTACTACAGAAATCTCGGCGGTAGTGATTGATACTGATCGTAGAATGCAAACATGGTCCATGGCTTAAGAGACCATTGATTGCTCATCTACTAGAAAGTTGACAATAACTCTGCTATTGGAGATTGAGAAAGAAATAAGTACATTAAAAAAAAGGAAAATATGAAAGAAATAACACAAAGAAAAGAAAGAATGAATAAATATGAATATAAAAATTGTATATACAATACAAAAAAATATAAGTAAATTAGCTCAGATCGGTTAGCTTCCGGATGATGCACTAAACCATGGTCTGGCGAGTTGCATCACGGGCTACAGATGCGACGGCGGCATGGTATTAGATCATCATTTAGCGTTCAAAGTAAACCAAGGAACTATCCATATTCTGGCTCATAAAGAAATCTCACATATTACTGCATAATTGCAACAAAAAAATATAATCGCATCAAAAAAAAAAAAAAAAAAAAAAAAAAAAAAAAAGTATTTCATATACAAAAATCTAAATTTAACTAATTATCATTAACACATTTCATTGTCATATCACCGCCTCATCCCTATTGACATAATTACATTATACTATTTTCAGAAATTATATTTCTTTATAACCATGCATCTCGGGTCATTTTTCCTCATTGCATTCAACCTGATTGGTTTTATAAACGGTTTACAAATCTACCAGTACAAAACATCGCTGGTTTCATTAAAAATTGGTAATAGATGGATAGTTGATGGTAACTTCAAGATAATACATGTCATCAACTTGGAGCAATACATGGATGCGGCAGCAAATATCTCATCTCTTATTGAACGACACATCCCGCCGAGTAAAAACAAGGAATTCATCTTATACCACATATTGCAGATGCAGGAACGCCTTAATGAGTTGATGAATGTACAAAGAAGAACGCTTAGGTCAATCGATTGGATCGGATCAGCGTGGAAATGGCTTGCTGGAAGCCCCGATTCAACAGACTGGAACAATATACTACGGAGCCAAGAAAATTTCATCATAAATAATAATGAACAATACAGAATTAATGAAGAGCTTGGGCAGAAGACGAACCAGGTTATCAAGAAGATCAATGAATTAATTACCAAGATAAAAAATATCACGAGTGGTAAAGATTATACCCTTATAGAACAAGGAACCATCAACGAGGTCACAATCTTGAAGGATGAAGTAAATGAAATTGTTCGAGCCTGTCAGCTGGCAAAGAGCGGAATCATCAATACAAATTTGCTGGACCAATCGGAAATAAATAGTGTAATTGACGAGTTTGAAACGTTACCTTATGGCAACGTAATAGAAGCAGTGGAGTACGGAACCCCATCAATTTACACGAATGGTTCATTACTCTTGTACATCCTGTCAATCCCAAAAATTGAAAAGCAGTTTTATAATTTACTCCTTACCAGAGCTACTATTGATAACGGAAAGCAAATATATCTGCCATTCGAGAGGGTGTTGGTTAGTGAAGCTGAGTCCTACGGTATCAAAGATAACTGTCTTTCCATAAACAATTTGACAGTCTGCCAAAGATCATCTGTTACTAAATTGGAAGAAGATGGCTGCCTCAATACCATTCTCAGAGGAGGTTCGGCAAAATGTACATACCGACGGACTCAAGAAGAAATCGTAGAGTTATTGACAGACAACGTTATCTACATGACAAACTACAGGGGTTTGATTGAATTGAATGGGAAAACTGAGTTTCTCAATGGCACTTACCTTCTGCAACTCTCAAACGAATCGGTGGTAATCAAGAATCATACCTACTCGAGCAAGTCAATCACGAAGGTTCAGGCCTTACCTCCGGTGCTATCGAATATTACACATAAAGACCTGCTGCTTGACATAAAGTATGTCCATGAAATAGGCCTCAATAACATTAACCGATTGAACCAGTTTGGAGTGAGATTTAATAGTACCATTGGCATTAATGTTATGTTCATTGCTTCCATCTCTCTTTGCATTGGTTGGTTGTGGTATCAGCAAACGAGGAAACTAAATCTCCCAAAGCTACGTGTCCAGCTACCCTCTATAGATTCGCAGATCTGCGGGACGCAGATATTTAAGGAGGGAGGAGTTAACGACATTGGCGACACTGTCGCTTCTGCAACTTAAGCTCATTTCATTTTGATTGCAACACGCGCTTCCGATCCAATTTCGATATTGCAAGCGATGAGAAATTCTTTCTGCAGTATCAGCACCTGCATACTGGCGCGTGTTGGTCGAACGGAATCAATCGAACCATCGAGGCAACAAAGTTGGAAGGCAACCGGCAGTCTTGGCTTTGGCTATTTCGAGTACAGTTCATTAAATATTGATATCTTCTATGTAATTAATTATTTTGAGTATCATTAAAGTGTGAATTAATTATTTTGAGTATCATTAAATTGTGAATCGTTATAATTGTTAAAGAATTAAATATCCGTGTTTTATTTAATCAGGCGCAGTTGGAAGCGCCTTGGAATTAATTTTTTTATTCGCGATCGTGTAAAATCCTTTAACTTTGTTATTATTGCTATTATTATTATTATTGTTATTATTATTATTATTATTATTATTATTATTATTATTATTATTATTATTATTATTATTATTATTATTATTATTATTATTATTATTATTATTATTATTATTAATTATTAATAATTATTATTATTAATAATAATTAATGAAAAATTTGAACTGTTGACAAGGAGGAGCGAGAACTGGTCTACCGATATTGCGCATTTACACTCTGTTGTTTTGCATCAAGCTTGATTTTAAATGTCCTCAAGAGACATTGGGGGCATAAGTTTAATCAATAAAATTATTTATGTTATTTAAGTCCACTGGCCACTGTTGGAAGGTTTCAGCTATAACGTTAAATGCGAAACTACACTTAACTCGACCAATTGTTATCAAAATATATATATATATTTTCTGTGTTGAAGAAGAAATCTGTACGAAGATATATATTCAATCTATCAACACCCCTTCATTATTATACATAGGTGGATTCCAAATTGAAGGTCTCTAAAAACGTTATCAGAAAAAAACGTATTTCGACCCATGTCTACATTTATATTTTCACGGTAAGGGCTTTGTGTTGTCAATTTTAAGGTGAGAGCTCACCAGAAATATTCACTAAAAATCTGATGGCTAACCAGAATTCCTTGGATAATCCATAAATTTAACCTTCGACAGATTAATTCCACCAATAAATAAAATTTAAAATTCTGAAAACCAAAATCCACCCTAAAGTGTCATGTGACAGTTAATAATAAGAACAAAAAAAAAAACATTTTTCGACATTTACCAAACCTCTTCTATTACAAATGTTTGCCCATCGATACACTTGACATAATCTTGCCAACATCTACCACCAATCAACGAAATTCAAATAATCTGTCATACGATTTTTCCACTTATTACATTTCCACGAAGGAAATGAAAAATACCCAAATCTTTCATGGCAATGAAATCAAGATTGAAAGAGAGAGAGAGAGAGAGAACCAACCAATCGATAGGAGAAAAAATTACGAAACTATCATTATCATCTTCTACATCAATTTTCCAACATTGGCAGTAACTGTCTGGCAATTTTGGGAATGGTGGAAAAAATAACATCATTACCCAAAGTCAATAACCTTCGCTCGATCCCAAGAACATGGCTAATAATGAACTAACAACTCACGGACACTTTCAGATTGTATGAAGGTATGTTAAAGGTATACTTTATTTATATTCATTGATAATATCACGTAAAGTTTTGTGTGGTAAGATTTTTGTACCAAATTTAGACGAAGCTGTTGAAGGGGACGTGCTGAAGAAGATTTGAGGTGTTTTGATTAGAGCACTAATCAAGCGGGTGGTATTTGTTTAAATGGAGATAAAAAAATTTAAAAATAGATTGTTATTGGTTAAGTCATGAATGTTTAAATTGGGGAATTGCTACCAGTGTCCTGAAGGCATTAATATTAGAGAAGCAAACTATTGTTAAATCAAATCGGGTGAAATCATTTTAATAATAATATTTCTAAAATTTTTCAAACAGAGTAGAACAGAATCAGAAGCACTTCATGCCTATTTTAAGTCGAAACAAAGCAGATTTAGAGCAAAAAATAATAAAAATTGCGATAAGATCCTCGGCCATATGGAAACTAAAATAAATATTCATTCCATTTTACTTTGGAGAGTATAAAAACAGCATTACATTCTATCGGGACAAACTTTGAAAAAATTCAAAATCTACAAAATTCTGGAAATTTTCGTTAACATTTCATGGGTAACTTGAACCTACATTGAGCATTTGATTGAGGATTTGCAGATAAAAAATGACTGCCACATCGACTTAAAAATGTAGTCAGGAGCATCAAAACACCGGTAACGCCACATTAACTTATTTCAAAACTTGAACTGAAATAGAACTGGATCTACAATCTATATTAATAAAAGAGTAAGGTAATTGAAGGAATGATTGACGAAGGGCTGAAGCTAGAATCTTGAAATTTTGGGTGAGGGTCACTCATGGTCTGAAGGGGTTAGATAAGACTGTTTTTATGCCCTACACCCTGTCTTTGTGCATTTGTTTGTAACATGGAGAAGGAAGCGAGGTAGACCCATAGTTACTTCTGAGGATCTCCATAGAATCACTTTCTGAGTTGATTTATGCATGTCAGTCCGTCTGTCCGTCCGTCTGTCCATGTATTCTTGTGAACAAAATGCAGGTCGCATTTATTATCCGATTAAGATGAAATTTTGCACAAATCATTTGGCCCAAGGACGGACTCTATTGAAATTGGAGATAATCGGTAAAAAATTAGGTATATGTCCCATATATATCTTTGTCCGATTGCCTTTTATTGTGCACCAAATAGTATGGAATTTGGCCTGAATAGTATGGAATTTTGCACATACAACCAGAATCGGCCTTAAAATAACTATGGCAACTTTGATCGAAATCGGTTCAGATATAGCTATAGCTCCCATATATATTGTTCATCCGATTTGTTATTTTTGTCCTCCACAGCCGTAATATGCACTCTGTAACAACAATATTTGGGGAAGTATATCAAATGCAGCTCAAAAATACCTTTGTTAAATTTTATCGAGATCGGTTCAGATTTGGATATAGCTCCCATATATAACTTCGTCCGATTTACATTTTATTGTGCACCAAATGTCTAATATTTGCCCAAATAGGGTGGAATTTGGCGCATACGACCTAATTGAGTCTAGAAGCTAGTGTGAAGATCGGTTCAGATATAGCTATAGCTCCCATATATATTGTTCATCCGATTTGTAGTATTTGTTACCCACAGCCATAATATGCACTCCGTAACAACGATAATCAGGGAAATATATCAAATACAGCTCAGAAATATCTTTGCCAAATTTTATTGAGATCGGCTCAGATTTGGATATAGTTCTCATATAAATCTTTATCTGATTTCAAATTAATTTTGCACCCAATAGGCAATACAAGTCCGAATTTAAAACATATAAATGCTTCGGCACATTTAGTCCTTTGAACTTTAAATTATAATTATAATCATAGCGTGTATGATTGATGTCTCCCATAAAAAAATTTAATTGTTATGCGGAGCTCTACTAAAGTGGTGTAGGGTATCATAAAGTCGGCCCGCCCGACTTTAGGACATTCTTTACCGTTCTTTTTTTTGTTTTTTTGGAAATTCGTAAAGAAACGGTACGGAAAGTATTGAAAGGTACTTAATATTGTACCCTTTGCATTTGAGGAAGCAGTAGAGCTAGAACTCTTAAATTATAGATAGATGTACTAAAGGATTTTTAGAAATTCGCACTATAAGTGTACGATAGTTACTAGAAAGTACTACATTTGGTACAATTTCGTACCATGTGAACGGTAAGAGCTAAAAACTTGAAATTTGAAATGAGAATAAAAGTTGAGGAGCAGAGTCGATGTAAGGAGGTAGTGTTAGAAGTGTGTACTCATGTATATCAAGGAGGAAAGGAATCCTGAAATTTGAAATTAACATTACTGGCGGAGTGAAAGATTGGGATATAAAAGAAGTTTTCGAAATGTGTACTCGAAAAGTACTAAATGGTACTAAATTTGGTACAATTTTGATTTGGGTGAAAAGGTAGTACAGGAATTCTGATATTTAGAATTAAGATTACTATTTCATTTTAGGACTGAGGAATAGGTAGTTTTGAAAATTCGTACTTATGTGTATTAAATGGTACTAAATTTGGTACAATTAACATTTTGGGAGACATAATAGAATTGGATTCCTGGAATTTGGAAACAATATTACTATTTTATTATAGGACTGAGGTAGTTTTGGCAATTCGTACTTATGTGTACTAAATTCTGTACAATTTGCTTTTGGGTGAACCAATAAAGCTGGTATGCTGAAACATGGAAATAAAATTACTGTCGGAGTGTAGGATTGGGATATGTAGTTAGTTTTGGAAATTTGTACTCATATGTACGAAAAGAAGTACAATTTGTTTTTGGGGGAACCAACAGGGGGTGGAAACCTATAATTTGGAATTGGGATTACTGTGAGAGTGTAGGAATGGGGTACGTTGGAAGCTTTAGAAATTCGTATTCGTGTGTTCTAAATGGTACTAAATTAGGTACAAATTGAAATTGTGATAAGTCGATGGATCTGGTATTCTGAAATTTGGAATGAGAGTCACTTTTGGAGTGCAGGATAGATACACCAAACAGTTATTGGAAATTCGAATATTAAATTTAGGAAATGTACTAAAATGTCACTACACATCTAAAATGGTACCATTTGGTACTATGTGAACGGATAAAGCTAAAAACTTGCAACTTTTGTATCATATTTGTATAAAATCAAGGTTGGAAAGTAAGTTTAATAAGTGAAGGTGGTTTTGGAAACGTGTACTAAGTGTGAGAACTTTACTAAATGGTGCTAAATTGATAACAGTTATTTTAGTGTCAACAGATAAAGCTCAAATCTGAAATTTTGTATTCAGGTCCCTCTTGGTAGTAGGTTCGTAATAAAGAGATGGTTTTAGAAATGTGTACTATAGGTATACGAAAAGTACTAAATAGTACTATAGTTTGTGCAATTTGGTGTTGGTCGAACAGGTAGTACTTGCGGCTTGAAACTAGGGTAGGTTTTCATGTGTAACCCGGACATATGGATATGGTTTCGGAAATGTGTGCCATGATTGCACGAAAAGTACTGAATGGTACCTTATTTGGTATTGGATGACGGGGGAAGAGATACAATTTGATAGAGATACAATTTGACATTTTATATTCAGATTGCTAATGGAATATGTTGTTGAGATTTGGCGGTGGTTTTGAAATGCGTCCTATAACTGTACGAAAAGTTGTACTAAATTTGGTCTTGGTTGAAGGGATGAAGAATTTTGATATTTATATAACTGTTTGTATCTGAGGTTGTAATTTGGAGTTGGATTTGGAGTTGGATTTGGAGCTAAAATTTTGAAATTTGATAATAAGGTTTCTGTTGGTGTCTAAAATTTAAATGTGGAGGTGATTTTGGAAATGTTTACTATGATTGTACAGAAAGTGTTAAGCAGTACTAAATTTGGTGTTGGGTGAAAGAATAGAGCTCCAATCTTGAAATTTGATATGGATATCACTGTTGACGTCTATGGTTAATAGAAGGAGCTGGTTTTGGGTATGCGTACTATAATTGTGCTAATCGTACTAAATTTGGTAATGGGGGAATTTAAAGAGCTAAAATCCTGAAATTTGGTATTAAGGTTGGAATCTGAGGTTTAGATTTGAAGGTGAGTTCGGAAATGCGTACTATAGTTGTTCAAAATAATTAAATTCGGTAGTGGGTGAAGGAATAGAGTTGAAACCGTGAAATATTATATTGCAATAACTGTTGGTGTCTGAAATTAAAATATGGAAGGTTTTGCAAATGAGTACTAAAATTATACGAAAAAGTACTAAATGTTATTAAATTTGTTATTGAGTGAATGTATAAAGATTGAATCAAAAATGTTGATATTGAGATCTCTGTTGGTATCTAGTATTAAGATCTGCTGGCGGTTTTGCAAATACGTACTAAAGTTGCTCGAAAAGTACTAAATGGTACAAATTTTGGATGACTGTTGATGCCTAGAATAGAGAGATGTAGATTGTTCTGGATATGGGTACTAAATGTTACTACATTTGGTATTGTGTGAAGGGATAGAACTGAAATCCTGAAATGTAGTATTGAGGTCAGTGTTAGTTTCTAGGGTTTACACATGGATACGTGTAAAATAGTTGGACCTATATATAATTCTCTTCCAGGGGATAAAATACTCACAAGGACCTCCTTTTGTGAATTTTCAAACAATTACGTTGAAAAATGCGGCTAAAATCATAAAAATGCAGAATATCGGGAGAAACCGTGATGTAGGTGATATATGATATCGTGGACCTATACAGACAATTCTCTTCCAGGGGATAATATACTCCTTTTGTGGATTTTAAGATAATTCCATTGAAAATTTTGGCTGAAATCCAAATACCGAATATGGGAGTACGTTAAATGGGGCTATAGGAAATCGTGGACTAATATGGAGAATTCTCTTTCAGGAGGTAAAGTACTCACAAAGAACTCCTTGTGTAGAATTTCAGACAATTCCATTGAAAAATGTGGCTAAAATCATCAAAATACCGAATATGGGGAGGTGCCGTTATATGGCGGATATACGATATCGTGTACCCATATAGACAACTCTCTTTCAGGGGGTAAAGTACTCACAAGTAAATCCTTGAGTAGAATTTCAGACAATTCCATTGAAAAATGTGGCTAAAATCATTTAAGTACCGAATATCGGGGGTACCGTTATATGGGGGCTATACGATATCGTGGACCGATATATTCCATCTTCGAAATTGACCTGCCTGCACATAAAAGACTAATTTGGGCCAAATTTTAACTTCCGATCTTAATTCGTTTTGATTCTAGCGTAATTACAACAGACGGAGGGCTAAATCGCCTCAAAATGTTATGCTGCTCTGGAATATATATACTTTGTTAGGTCTAAAATTATTATTTTGATGAGTTACAAACGGAATGACGAACCTAATATACCCTCCATGCTATGTATGGTGGAGGTTATAAAAAATACCAAACCCTTCCTGTGCTTCCCTGCTACCATAATCTTTAAAGTTAATAAATATCATGCCTAAAACCCATTAAAAATGTTTGATTTCTGTCATTCCAAGAAGTTAAGACTGACATAATATAATAGATTCTTCCCAATTTTAAAGGTATTTTTCCTCCTCTTGATAAATTTATAACAAAATCATGGTCAACAAGAACCAAAAGTCATAGATCAGTGCTAATTTCAATAGCCCACACAATTATCAAACACAGTGTTGCCAAGTATTTGACGTCCATTGTAACAGTCAGCTGCTATTGTTCCTTCTGGTGCTAAAAGAAAAAAATGCCGTCCGTGTACAACCACTACATGTTGCATTACAATACTGTACTCAAAAACACAAATGAGCCATGTACGAGTCCAACACACATGTAGAGATACGTATTTGTGTGTGAAACACAATCTGTCCGCATCACAGGGAAATTTTTTCTTTTCTGATTACCTTCAAGAGATGAAATGATAGAGGGGTAGTTGTTATTTTGACTCTACACAAACACACACCTATAATAGTTCAATGACTTCTTGTCACTTTTCTTCTGCTCTTGGCGTATTATCTTCTCAGGTATGACGTTAGGGCACCTGACTCAATATGCCACCTCTATAACCGAATGCCAAAAGGGATTGGAAATAAGCAACCAAACATTTGGTTAGATTGAGTGGGAAAACACTGTTTGTTTTCACTCTTCTGCTTAATTTGGACTTGCAGCTATTTGGAAAACATCAGCTAGGGCAAGGGTCAGTTTGGTAAAACATTCTACTTGTACTCTTAACAACAAACGATTATTGTGGTCTATCAATTTCGAAATTACTGGTGTTTTGTTAGGGGCCAAGTTGTTCGTTTCATTTTGGGGATTTGTTGATATTTGGGGGAGAATTTTGGTGCCCGGCACATGTGTGTGGCGGTGTGTTAGGTAAGAGTGATTCTGGATATCTCAAAGTGTTCTTCGTTGTAAACTAGCCGCTTAGGTTAACATCTAAGGGACCGTCACACCCGAAACAATTAGTCTCTTAATGTGGCATTAAAATTGTCGGTCAATTTTCAAATGACAATCTTTGCTTGGTTGTTATTAGCCTCAGACATGTAGATGTATCTGCATTTAAATTAGTTAATTTAGGGTTTCTTTTGAGATTTTGAGTTGAGGAAAATGTGGAAATTTAAGGTTTATCAAATTAAAGCGATATACCTTTTATGAAAAATTGATTTTCTATAATTTCCATTTCATTCAATTTATTAGTCCTGATATTGATATTATGTGACAAAGATGAACTACAAATTTGTTTTTAACTATTTTTTTTAAATAAACTTTTATAAAAACAAGTAAGCAAAGGCTACAGTCGAGCGGGGCCGACCGTTGAATATCCTACAACACTATAACAAACGATACAGTTTATATAGGCGAGATACTCGAAAGAATTCCACAAGATATTGTGACAAATTATAGAAGAAAACCATCAGGTTTCGTTCTCTAATTTTAGAATAATAGCAACTTAAACGAATTTGCTCATTTCCAATTTATTGGTAGATGTTGCACGTAAATGGTCTTCCTAGATCTGGAACCAATATTTCCCAAAGACCTATAATCTCTCAGAAGTGGCAAAAGATTAACATTTGTTATTGGTTTTTTACTGAAACGCATCTATATGAGATTCAGATATTTGACTATATTCTTCCACGAAATCAGCGTTAACGAAATAGTCAGAAGTGCGTCTTTCCTGTATTTGTGAATTCTCCAAAGAGTCACTGGAATGGACATATTCGTATTTTGTCTACAAAAGTTGGCAAACTATTTCGCACATTGAATATTTTTGGATGGTCATCTAAAACTGCTTGGCTTTTGCAAAGTCCGGTAATCCCCATTCAAATGTGCGTGAGGATCTGGCGATAATTACGACCTGCTGACAATTTTGCAGTTTTTTGGTCCATTTCAACCCCTAAATATCTTGCGATCATCTCCAAAAAGAGTAGGCTTCTATTCTGACCCTCATCTTATATCCATGCAAAATTTGGTAAGGATCGGGCCATAAATGCGATCTGTATATAATATCCTGATATCCTAACTACTTAGTTTTGTTAGCTGTAGAAATATTACCAAATGTTTAATTCAAAATGAAAATATGCCAAAAATATGACAAAATTGAAAAAATGTGAGAAAATGTTACAAAATCAATATTTTCATCTTTAGAGAATTATGCGATTTTTTAGACAATTTTTGTTTCCTGCCAAGAGGCCATTCTGAATTAATGAGAACTGTCGAAATCAGTTCAGCCGTTCTCGACATATAAGAGACTTTCAAGCATATCTTCTTTGATAGACATATATATCGCACATATTTTGCTATATATCCGATTTGTTGGATGTTAACATCAATGTAAAGGTCAGAAGTAACCTTGTCATGGCTTTGTGATTTCGCCGGGATTTAAAATATTCGCGGTTTAATGAAAAATGTTGAATTTTTTCAACACAAAAGATATGGTATATTTTATGTCGATTGGTCTATAATTACGACCTGCATAGCTACTGCAAAATCCGATATTTTTTCAGTATTTGGTCCATTTCAACCCCTAAACATTCGGCGATCATCTCCAAAAGAAATAGGCTTCTATTCTGACCCTAACCCCACCTCCATTTTAAATTTCGTGAAGATCGGACCATAATTGCGATTACAAATTAACATGGACAGACGGACTGACGGACAGACGGACGGACATACATAGCTAGATCGACTCAGCTCGGTGAGCTAGGAAGATCCATATATGCTTTCCTATATGGGAAACCAATATTTCGAGGTGTTACACAAATTCTGGCCCAATCAAACTTATAATACCCCCAACACATAGTGTTGTAGGGTATAAAAATTAAGCAACATTACATACATTTGTATATTGGGATGTGCAAATGAAAGAAATATTTAGATATACCTGGTTTGAAAGGAATCGCTAATTTTTTTTAGCAAATTATGTTATATATAAGTATTAAAAGTTGTGAAAGAATCAGATTATTAATTATACCGTACACCAC
Source organism: Musca domestica (assembly GCF_030504385.1). Taxonomy (NCBI): domain Eukaryota; kingdom Metazoa; phylum Arthropoda; class Insecta; order Diptera; family Muscidae; genus Musca; species Musca domestica. The sequence continues at coordinate 57,965 of NW_026712212.1, forward strand.
ATAGTGGTAAGGGTATTGTGCCTTTGTGCATTTGTTTGTAACATGGAGAAGAGATAGACACATAGTTACTTTTGAGGATCTTCCAAGAATCACTTCCTGAGTCGGTTTATGCACGTCAGTCCGTCTGTCCAAGTATTTTTGTGAACCACATGCTGCTCGCATTTATTATCCGATTGAGATTAAATTTTCCAAATAATATTTTGTTAACCCAAGGAAATTTAGATATAGCTCCCATATGTATCTTCAACCGATTTCGGGTTAATTGTGCACCAAATGGACAATATCAATCCAAATGATATGAATTTTGCCACATCCGACCGATGTCAGCCTATAAGCAAGTACTTCAAATTTGGTAAAATCGGTTCATTGAAATTGGTGAGAATCGGTCCAAATTTAAATATAGCTCTAATATCTATCTTCAACCGTTTTCGGGTTAATTATGCAACAAATGGCCATTATCACTCGCAATGATCTGAATTTTGGCACATCCGACCAAATTCAGCCTAGAAGCAAGTAATTCAAATTTGATAAAAATTGGTTCAGATATAGCTATAGCTCCTATATAGAGGGTGAGATAAAAAACTGCAACAAATTCAAACGCCAAAATTTTTACATTTTTATATCCTCGACCATTCTATGGAGGGTATATTAACTTTTTAATTCCGTTTGTAAGTCAACAAAGTATATATATATATATTCTTGATCAGCGTAAAATTCTAAGTCGATTTAGTCTGTCTATCTGTCCGTCTGTTGTAATCACGCTATCTTTCGAACGAATTGAGATAGAAGGCTAAAATTTTGCACTCATGTTTTTTATGTCAGTAGGCAGGTTATGATGTTAAATGGTCATATAGGTTCTGGTTTTCATATAGCCCCCACATAACGGTACCTCCCTATATTCGGTATTTTGATTATTTTACATTATTCACCGGAATTGTTTCAAATTTGGTATTTGAAGTTCGAAATGGATACTACAGCCTGGGACAGAAAATTGTTTGTGCAGGTCCACGTCTTCGTATAGCCCCCACGTAATCCCTATATTCGGTATTTTGATGATTTTAGCGACATTATTCACCGGAATTATTTCGAATTTAGCATTTGGAATTTGTAATGGATACTACAGCTTATGACAGAAAATTGTCTGTGCAGGTCCACGTCTTCGTACAGCCCCCTATATCAGGCCCCATATATCAGTACCTCCCTATATTCGGTGTTTTGACGATTTTGGGATCAATACTCACCGAAATTGTTTGAGATGTCGTATTTGAAGTTCGTAACGGATGCTACTGCGTATGACAGACAATCGTCTATGCAGGTTTTCGTAAAGCTCCGTTATAACGGCACCTCCCTATATAATGCATTTTGAAGATGCTACATTATACCCGTTTATAATATGGCAATGGCTTATAACAAACAATGCCTTTGTAGGTCCACGTAGTATAGACCCCAATATAACGGCTAAATTCGGTATTTTTAAGATTTTAACAGATTTTTTAACGGATTTTATTTTTGGAAATTTTTTAAATTCGTTCCAAATGGTGGAGGGCATTCAAAGTTGTTCCCGGCCGAAATTACTGCTTTTTAAGTTGTTTTTTTTTTATTTTAATTTTATTTAATGAAAGCAAAAAATGTCGGAAATAGCATCAAATTTTAGAATAAGTTTAGATTTGTTCGAATTGGTCACCTTTGGTACGAATTATGGCCTATAAACGGCCAACGAAACCGTCACACACTGCCCGAATGTTGCTCTGCGGTATTTTGGCCTATTCCCGGCGAAACGCTTGCTTGAGGTGATCGACACTTTGACAGTTTTTAGTGCCAACCCTGCTTTCCAAAATACTCCAGACACAATAGTCCAACGGATTGGTATCCGGAGATTTTGGTGGCCATAGTGCGCTGGAAATGAAGCGAGGAACCTTATTTTGTAAACATTCTTGGGTGGCGCGTGCTGAGTGCGATGGTGCTGAGTCCTGTTTAACTGTCCAAGGTCTGCGGCCAAAATGTATGCTTGTCCAAGGCTTTAATACACCCTCCAAAATATTTTCCCGATAATATTCGGCATTTATTTTGATTCCACTGTCGATTAATACAGGCGGAAAGCGAACGTCGGCTGTTTGGCGGCCCACACCATCTCCATGGCCGGTGCTTGAGTTCTGGTTGCCAACCGAAGGTGCACATTTTCAGCTGACCTCTTTGGCAAGTAAACGCGATCACTTTGTTTGTTTACAAAATGCTGGACAACGAATGTTTTCTCATCGGAGAAAACCAAATTCGGCAGTTCACCACATTCGGCCAAGCGAATCAAGTCTATAGATCTTTTGAGTCTATTTTCTTTCTGTTGCAGTGTGAGTTTTTGCACTTGTTGGAATTTCAATGTCTTTACCCCGAGCTTAATTTTCAATATTTGCCGAATGGAATATTGCGATATGTTCAGCTCACGAGCTATTTTTCGGCCACTGCGACGGGGGTTTCGATCAAATCGCCTCTTAACTTTTCGAACCATTTCTGCTTATGTTGTTGTTTTCTTCCGTCCACTTCCTGACGTCGGGCTACGCTACAAGTAATGAGCTATCACGGTAACGAGCGATGGTACGAGACACAAAAGATTTATACACATTTAAATGCTGGAGTGCTCTAACGATAGGCACTTGTAGTCTTCCAGCCAAATATAAAGAAATCACACTACCACGCTTGAATTCCATCACGAATAACTTTTTTCTCGAAAATTCTCACCAAAATGCTTTAATGCTTAAACAATATAATGAGCTGTCATTGGAATAATTTTAAAAGCTGTCGGACGAGTGGCTTAGCAATTTGAAGTTGGTTGCAGTTTTTTCATCTCACCCTGTATACAAAAACGAGGACCCCTATTACCAATTATTTGTCTCCAAATTTGAATTAATTTCAGTGAAGTGTAGATAAAATCATCAAGATACCGAATATAATGAGGTACAGCTATATGGAGGCTTTACGAATTTGTGAACTTGTAGCAGCATTTTTCTCTCATTGGAGGTAGTATCCACTACGAACTCTTAATATAAAACTTGATACATTTTTTGGGAAGAAAGTAAAACAAATCATCAAAGTACCGAAAACTGGGGTACAGTTATATGGGGATTATACATAAACTTGGACCTGTATGGGCATTTCTTTGTAAATATGTTTGCTACATAAAAGGAACACAAATTACCAAATTACAGTATATTTTGTTCAAAACAAATAAAAAACAAGTTAAAAAGTATCGATCGGTATTGCCGACAGATATATACCCCTCAGCCAATTATCACAATTATTCAAACGTTTTACCCTCTATGGAGCAGGTTCCGAAGGAATGGGCCAATATTGTCTTTTTTGTATCGGACCCAAAAAATGATATAAATATTCCGACGTTCCTGGTATGGATTATATCGACTAACTCCTTCACTATATGTGAGATATGTAATAATTTTTAGAAAATGTCAAAATGAGCGTGATGTACAAGATAGAGCCTACCGAAATATTCCGCTTTTATACTTCATCTGATACAAATAAAAAAATATTGAGCGAAATATTTGGCAACAATAAAAGAAAGGATATTTATGTCCAATTTTATGCGAAATCATAAATTCCGATAAATTGCATATTCATATCAGGCTTCTTATTTAGAGAAATATTTGAGCATAGCAAGTAGTAAAGAATTGCTAAATTGTTTCGAAAGTTATGACAGATAAAATTATTAAAAATTGTGACCCCAGAAGGGGTTGACAGATATATATTAACTTCACAACCGATCTTGTGTTAGCAAAAATATTTGTATGTTTAAAATTTGAGGAGAGTTGGATGTTTATTCCGCTTTATTTGGGCGTTCGTTTTTTAAAATCTTGAACCCTATTTATGGGGGAGAAGAAATGGTTCGATCTATACCACCTTTATAACAGATCTTGTGTTGATAGAAATGTTGAGATGTGCCAAGTCTAAATGGAATCAGATGTTAATTTGGCGTTTTATTAGCTTCATGGGTATTCAAAATTTCGACACTTTGTGGGGGAGGTACCAGAAGGAGTGGGCCGATACATTCCATTTTCTCACCAGACTTTGGACTAATAAAATTATTGGGATGTGGGAAATTTGAAGACTATCGGACTCTTACATCACATTTTATAAGAGTTTTAATTATCCAAAATTTTGACCCTTTGTGTGGAAGGTCCCTGATGGAGTGGACCGATATTGTCCATTTTCGCACATGACCTAGCACTGATGAAAATTTTAGGATTCGCAAAAGTTCCAGATAAATCGGATTATCGTTTCTCTTTTTGTGCAATAAATTATTTTCTTTGAAAATTTTGACATTTTGTGTGGGAGGTACCAGAAGGAGTGGACCGACATTGCCCATCTCCGAACTCGATCTAAGTTTGACAAAAATATTACGATGTACCAAGTTTGGACCAAATAGGATACTCCCTTCAAGAGTTATTATGCGCACCAGCCAGCCAGACAGACCGACGGACGGACGGACGGACATCGCTAGATCGACTCCAAATGTTCTAGAACGGATTTGGTCCAAAGAGACCTAGGGTATAAAACCGTTATTTCGACTAGGCACGTTTTGACCGTATCAAATGATATATACCCTCTGTAGCCATATGGGTGAGGGTATAAAAATCAGTCGGCTTTTCCGACAGAGGTATACCCTCAGCCAATGTTCGATTATTTAAATGTATTTTGACTTCTGTTATGATTATTCAAATTTGGAATAGGTTCCAAAGGAATGGGCCAATATTTTCCATTTCGTATTGGACCTAAATAAATATTGTGTAGATATAACAAGTTGTAAAGAATCGCTGACTTGTTTCGCTAGTTATGACAGATACAATTATTGAAAATTGTAACCTTTTGCGGGTAAAGTACCAGAAGGTGAGGACCGATATATTTCCTCTTCATTCCAGATCTTGGGTTAATAAAAATATTGTGATGTGTGTAATTTGAAGACAATCGGGCTCTTACTTTACATTTTATAAGAGTTATAATTATATTTTGACCCTTTGTGGGGAAAGTACTTGATGGAGTGAACCGATATTATCCATTTTCTCATATGACCTAGTACTAATACAAATATTGGCATCTGTAAAGTTGGAGCAAAATCGGATTATCCTTTCTCTTTCAGTGTAGTAAAATATTTTTTCGACCTTTTGTGGGAGAGGTACAAGAAGGAGTGGACCGATATTGCCCATCTCCGAATTCGTTCTAAGTTTGATAATGATATTACGATGTACCAAGTTTGGACCAAATCGGATACTCCCTTTGAGGGTTTTCGTGCTCACCGACCCCAAATGTCCTGAAACGGATTTGGTCTAAGGAGACCTAGGGTTTAAAATCTTTATTTCGATGAGGCACGTTTTGGCCGTATCAAATTATATATAGCCTCTCTAGTCATATGGCTGAGGGTATAAATATGTTTAAAATAGCCAAAACATCCTTAATCGAGCGACACAATTATGTGGGAGTTTTATAAAAATGTAGACCTATGTGGTTCATTTTCGATACAAAAAATAAGCTAAATTTTATTAACACATTTCATTTCGTTTGAGTGTTAGAGTGATTTTCACAGACAAACAGACATACTAAATTGACTCTGAATCTTATGCCGATTAAGAATATATATACTTTTCGAGGAGTTAAAAACGGAATAACAAATTTAATACACCCATAATGGAGGGTATAAAAATTAGGTGAATTCATATCCTGTGAAAAATTCCAATTATCCACCAATATGCCAACTTTAAGTTTGAAATTCACAGCTTTAAACCCAGCCAACTTAAATCGCTTAGTTTGATTAAAAGATTTTCTGTTCCAAAGCCACCATCATATCTTGAATCCATGACAATGCGCTTTATAAAGGCATTTTCGTCGAAACCAATTTCTTCACTCAATACACTTTGTCGCGCATTCCTAAGATTTCTTAGCTGTGCTGAAATACCACTTTATACGCAAACACCACACACAAGCACACCAACCATCACAGCCATGCACATTCATATATATGCACGTGTATGTGTGACGAATCGAAGAATGTCCACTGCCGCGTAAATCCTTTAAGCAAATAACAAAACCGGGATGAAATGAAATACATATTTCATATGAAGACAACACTCACAATTCCACTTGGTCGTATTAGTGGCTGACAAGGATGAATCCTGCTGCAAATACTTCGCATGACTTGGACAATGTGTGAACATTAGCGCTTACAAAATGTGTTTGGTCTTGTTATGATGTTGTTGTTGTTGTTTTGTTGTTGTCTTTCGGTTGCAGTCTCTTTAGTGCTGTGGCGTTTGCCAAATGAATTGAAGAGGGCGCTACGTTTAGCTGTTAATCGTCTTTGTGTCCACATTATAGCTAAGATTATATAATATAATGTATGTGTTATGTGACAGGGCGGTGCAAACTTTGTGGCAGTTAACATATAATCAAGTAAAAAAGCTGTACGATGTCGTGGACCTGCAACGACAACTTTTGTCATAAGCCATTGCATTATTCAAATACGCAACTTGAGCTACATTATTCAAGTTGCGCAATACCGAATATAGAGAGGTAACATTATATGGGGGATATACCAAAACGTGGACCTGCACAGACAATTTTCTGTCTTAGGCTGTAATATCCTGCACCTGCACAGACAATTTTCTTTCATAGGTTGAAGTATCCATTACGAACCTCAAATACCAAATTTGAAACAATTCCGGTGAGCAATGTCGCTTAAATCACCAAAATACCGAAAAAGGGAGGTACTATTATATGGGTGCTTTTTTATACCCTTAGCTATATGGCTAGGGAAGGCATATATAATTTGATACGGCCAAAAGTGCTTCATTGAAATAAGGGGTTTAGACCCTAGTTCTTTTTGGACCGAATCCGTTTCAGGACATTTGGAGTATACCAAAACGTGAACCTGCACATACAATTCTCTGTCTTAGACTGTAATATCCTGCACCTGCACAGACAATTTTCTTTCATATGTTGAAGTATCCATTACGAACCTCAAATACCAAATTTGAAACGATTCCGGTGAGCAATGTCGCTTAAATCACCAAAATACCGAAAAAGGGAGGTACTATTCTATGGGTGCTTTTTTATACCCTCAGCTATGTGGCTAGGGAGGGCATATATCATTTGATACGGCCAAAAGTGCTTCATTGAAATAAGAGGTTTAGACCCTAGTTCTTTTTGGACCGAATCCGTTTCATGACATTTGGAGTCGATCTAGCAATCTCCGTCCGTCTTTCTGTCTGGCTGGCTGATGCGCACAAAAACTCTCGAAGGGAGTAGCCGATTTGGACAAAACTTGGTACACCTTAATATTATTATCAAACTTAGATCGAGTTCGGAGATGGACAATATCGGTCCATACTTTCTGTTACCTCCCAACAAAAGTTGGAAATTTTCAAAAAGATATTTTACTGCACAGAAAGGATAATCCGATTTTCTCCAATATTGAATAAAAACCAGGAAGGAAAAGTCAAAAGTCGGGCGGGGCCGACTATATGATTACCTACACCACTATGTTATTTGCTAGAGCTCCCGTAACAAGAGAATTTATTTGAAGTAGATAATGCGACCTATCAACATTTGGCTTTAGATCAGTTACAGTTTGGATTCAGAGGGAACTAATATATGGGAGGTATATGCAATTCTGAATCGATTTTCACTAAATTTAACGGATATATTTTTATCTCCTATATAAACAAACATTGCTATAGAGTGCATGATATCACTTCGAGAAGGATTATATTAAAAAAATATGTATCGGAGCCGAGTTCCACTAAATGAAAAAGTACGTCCCAAAATTCAGTCCATTTGGGCTGATATTAGCCCTTATTTGCACAATAAACCTGAAATCGGATTAAGGATATATAAGGGGGCTATATCCAAATCTTAGCCAATCTCAATAAAATTTGGCAAAAGTATTTCTGTGCTCCATAAAATAGCTGGTACCCAATACCATTGTTGTTGAATGCATATTACGAATATGAGGGACTTAACATATATATGGGAGCTACAGCTATATCTGAACCTATTTTCAAATTTGATGTACTTGCTTCTAGACTGATTTCGGTCAGATGGGCCAAAATTCAGGCCATGTGGACTGGTAATGGTTATTTGGTGCACAATTAACCCGAAATCGGTTAAAGATAAATATGGGATCTATATATATAAATTTGAACCGATTCTCAACAATTTCAATAGGGTTCATCCTTGGGCTAAACAGATATTGTTTGGAAAATTTCATCTTAAGCGGATAATAAATACGTCCTGCATTTTTTCAGAATAATACGTGGACAGACGGATGACATGCATTAATTGACTCAAAAAGCGATTCTATGAAGATCTTCAACAGTAACTATGGGTCTTTTTCCTTCTTCAAAATACTTCGTAGAATTTAGAATAGAGCTTTGAAATTTGATAGAGATCTTTGGATTGCATCCATAATCATTGGTGCAGAAAATGAGTTATATTGGTTCTATTTTTGATATAGCCCTCTAAAGAAAACTCCGATTTCAATAGTTTTAAGTTTTGACCAAGTTTTCCATTTAATTTGTCCGAATTTTGACATTTTGAGTTTTTATTGGAATATTAAAATTTTCAAAGTTAAACAAAATCGGATCAAAAATGTGTTTTTTTTATGGGTGGAAGTGCCACAAGGAGTTAAACAATGAATTCTACATAGTCATCACATCTCTGGTTACCATTTCTTAAAAAAATCGCTGGTTTTTTTTTTCGAAAATTGTGTGATATGTAAGTATTGAAAATTGTTATCACTTGTGTGGCTGGTGGTACTAGAAGGGGTGGGCTGATATCTTTCGCCTTCAAAGCACATTTTGTGTTAATTTGAAAGAAATCAGATGCTTACTTTGCATTTATGAGGGTTTTGTTTATTTAAAATTTTGACCCGTTGTGGGGGCGGTACCAGAAGTAGTGAGCCGATTTATCCCAGCTTCAGGCCAGATCTGATGTTAGCAGAAATATCGGGATGGGAGAAACTTGAAGAGAATCGGGTAATTTTTTTCACATTTTATGAGAGATATAAATGTTGAACATTTTGACCAGTTGTGGGGCTGTGCCAGAAGGAGTGGTATGACATATTCTATCTTCATACCTGATTATGTGTCGATAGGAATATTGGGATGTGCCAAGTTTGAAACTTATCGGATGCTCATTTCGCATTTTATGAGCTTCATATTTATTCAATATGTAGACCCCTTTGTGTTAAAGAAAATATAGGGATCTGAGAAATTTGTAGAGAATCGGATGATTATTTCGTATTTTATAAGAGTTATAATGACCAATTTTATAAGAGTTATAATGACCAATTGTATTTATTTTCCATTTTTACACCTGACATAACACTAGTACAAATATTGGGATTTGTAAAATTTGAACAAAATTGAATGATCCTTTCTTGTTCTATACTAAATATTATTTTCTGTAAAAATTTTGACCTTTTATGAGTACAAGAAGAAGTGGACCTATATTGCCGATCTCCAAACTCGATCTAAGTTTGACAATAATATTACGAAGTAAAAAATCGTATGAAATCAAATCGGATATTCCCTTCGAGAGTTATCAGACGCACCAGCCAGACAGACAGACGGACGGACACCCCTAAATCGACTCCAAATGCCCCGAAACGGATTTGGCCCAAAAAAAAAAAAAAAAAAAAACATGTCTACAACGAGTATTTTCAGATGTTGCTAATGAAATGGAAAATGTCACTATTTTATAGGGAGTTATATTTCTATTTAAATTAAATCGGTCAAGTTTAGACCAATTTGATTTCGATACATCAATAAGTCCCATATATATAGCATATAAGTCCCATATATATAGCATATAAGTCCCATATATATATTCTACACTTTAGCCATAATTTTTGGTACGAGAGATCAGTTCGTCTCTCATACATTTCCATCTCATCATAAAATTTGCCAGGCTTCTCTCTGAAAATGGCGCCCAAATAAAATCGTTTTGGATATCTCTGAGAAATTGCAACTACAGCATATATTTCGTAGAAACTAGACAACTATTTTAGGCACACATACACATAACTTTTCACATTACTGTCGCACACACACACACTTGTATACCTTATGTATAGAAAGATGTTGCGTACATGGTCATAAATGTCCTTAGATGTTGGCACATCCATCTACATTGGTGTAAAGATGTGCAAAATGCTGGCAAGGCGAGTATGAGTGTCTGTCTGCCAGCCAGCCTCCTCTTTCTATGCTCTTGAACAAGTGCTAAGCGTTATTTGTAAAATATTTCTTTAAAAGCTAACATAAATAACGAGCAACAGTTTTTAGTCAGCATCGAATAGTTGCGACTTGAACGGCAGCAACAACAATGGCGTAAAAACAACAAGTGTAAATGACAACAAACAAAGAAATTGTAACATATTCGCTAAATGGCTACATGTGGATATCCATTTTTGCAGGATCATCACACCACCACCACAAGCAGCACTGCCACAACCACGGCCATAAGGATTTGATTTATCCACTTGTTGTTGCTTATTACTTATTTTTTCTTCTCTTTTGCTGTTTTTTTAGCTCTGTTTAAGACTTGTAGCCCGGCCTGCTTGCTTGCTTGCCGGCTTACATCATTCCAACCGAGTGTAATTGGAATGGCTTGCGGATGGTAAATTCTGGGATTTATGAGATTTCTGAGTTCTTTGTGGCCACTTTGGGATGTGGATTATGTGCCCGAGTGTGTGTGTGTGAGCATATAAGTGCGGTTTTAGCATCTAAGTAAGTGTATTTGTAAATGTTTGTTTGTGTGTGTTTATGTTTGCTATGAAAATGCATTATGCTTCTATTACCACCAACACTTGCACTTGTTGTAAAACGCATAAGGCAATTGTTTTTTGCTAGTGATGTAGATTTGTTCATTTAAAACCCGAAAGGAAAATACATTGTTAGTCGCAGGATCTCTTATATGGGTAATAGTCTGTGCCATGAGTGCATCCTCGTTACGATAACAATTAGTAAGAAAGATAGGCAACATGTATGAAATAGCTGCACCATACAAAAATCTTAAAATTGAATTCGTTTTAACAAATATGGGAACTTGAACCTTAATTTCGATGAAACCTATTTTTATACCCTCCACCATAGTATCGATGATATATAAAGTTTGTCATTCCTGTTGTCACACCTCTAAATAAACATTTTAGGCCCCATAAAGTATACAGAAAATTCTATGTAGATTTAGCGATGTCCGTCCGTCTATCCGTCTGTGGAAATCACTCTAGATTCCGAACAAAATGAAGTAGGTTGATAAAATTTTACTCAAATGTATATTATGTCTGCAGGACATTTGGTATTGAAAATAGGCCATAAAGGTCCACGTTTTGGTATAGCCCCCATATAATGGTACCCCCAATTGTCGGTATTTTGGTGATTTAAGCGACATTCCTTAGCGAAATTGTTTGAAATTTGGTCTTTAAAGTTCGTAAACTACAGCCTGTGGCAAAAAATTGTTTGTGCCGGGCCACGACTTCGTATAGCTCTCATATAACGGTACCTCCCAATATTCGGTACTTTGATGATTTTAGCGACATTATTCACCAGAATTGTTCCAAATTTGGTTTTTGCAGTCCGTAATGAATACTACAGCCTAAGGCATAAAATTTTCTGTGCAGGTCCACGTCTTCGTATAGCCCCCATATAACGGACAATATTCACCGGAATTGTTTCAAATTTGGCAATTGAAGTTCGTAATGGATACTACAGCCTATGACAGAAAATTGTCTGTACGGGTCCACGTTTTCCTCCCACACCCTCCCTATATTCGGTATTTTGAAGATGATGGCTCATGACAAAAGTTTCCTATGCATGTCCACGTCGTCGTATAGATCCTAATATAACGGCTACATTCGGTATATTTAAGATTTTAACAGAATTTTTAACGGATTTTATCTTTATAAAAATTGCCAAATTCGTTCCAAATGGTGGAGGGTTTTCAAAGTTCGACCCGTCCGAATTTACAGCTTTTTCACTTGTTTAGTCTATATTTTCTATCATTTTGCAAACGTCCTGGTTATACGTGATTATTTCAAATTGTAATCATTTGCTAGGTAGGTGGGGTAGTATATGGGTCGATATTATCCATTCCAGGCCATATCAAACGACATCAGTGTACATATCAGGAGATTTAATTAGATGTTTATGCGATATTCTCATCAGCAGTATCATTCTGCATTCAAAATTCTCGCGAGAGACAGCACATTTTGTAATTTTTCACATAAAAGTTATGGTAAATTTCATAAAAATTTCTTCTTCATAAAAAAACGAATCCGTCGAATTTAGTTGAAATCGATTCAGAGCTCTCAAATATATAGGGGAACCTTCATTGACAAAAATCGAAACAATTCTGGGGGCAAATGCGACTAGAATCATCAAAATAACGAATATCGGTGGGTATCGTTATATGGAAAACGTGGACCAATATGGACAATATTTTGACAGCTGTTGTTGAACCCATTGTAAACTACAAATACCAAATTTGTCCCAAAATCTGTTTCAAAATGTGGCTTAAATCATCGAAATACCGAATATCGGTTGGTTATAGGGCTCATAATTATTCAAAATATTGATCCCTTGTGAGTACCCTTGTGTGGAGGTACCCGAAGAGTGAAAAAATGTGGCCGTGAATACCGAATACCGGGAGACGGCTAGACGAAAACGTAGACCCATATATAAAATGTTTCGCCACTGGAGTTGTAACCCTTACGAACTTTTAATATCAACCTTATAACAATTCCGTTGAAAAATTTGGCATAAATCATCAAAATTTCAAATATCGGGATGTTATAGGGCTCATAATTATTTAAAATGTTGACCCCTTGCGAGGGAGGTACCCAAGGGAGTGGGCCGATAAATTTTACATTCTCATCTGATCTTAGGTTAAGAGAAATATTTATATAATCCAAATTAGAAAAGAATCTCTGAAGTGTTTTGCATATTATGAGAGATATAGTCATTAAAAATTCTAACCCTTTGCAGGAAAGGTGTGGTCCTATGTTTTCCACCTTCACTCCAGATCTTGTTTCAGTAAAACTGTTGACATGTGACAATTTTGAAAGGAATCAGATACTTTTTTCGCGTTTTAGGAGCTTCGTGGTTATTCAAAAATTTTGTTTCGTTGTGGGAGAGCTACTAGAAGGAGCGGACCCATATATCACACTTTCACACCAGATCTTTTGTCAATAAAAATGTTAGAATGTGTGAAATTCGAAGACAGTCGGTCTCTTATTTCTAATTTTATAAGAGTTATGAATATTCAAAATTTTGACCCGTTGTGGAAAAGCTACAAGGAGCGGACCGATATATCGCACCATCACCCAAAATCTTTTGTTAAAAAATATATTGGAATGTGTGAAATTCGAAGACAATCGGTCTCTTATTTCTAATTTTATAAATGTTATGATTATTCAAAATTTTGACCTTTTGTGGGGGAGGTACTTGGTGGAGTGGACCGATATTGTCCATTTTCGCTACTGACTTAGCACTAATGAAAATATAAGGATTTGAAAAGTTGGAGCAAAATCGGATTATCCTTTCTTTTTCTGTGCAGTAAAATATTTTTGGAAAATTTCCTCCTTTTGTGGGGAAGATACCAGAAGGAGTAGACCAATATATGCCATCTTCATAGCATGTTTTAGTAGAAATAATGGGATGTGTAAAATATGAAGAGAACCGGATGCTTATTTCGGATTTAATAATCGTTTTGGTTATTCAAATCTTTGAACCTTTATGGGGGAGGTACCAGATGGAATAATCCGATCTCTTCCATCTTTATAACAGATCTTTCGTTGATGGAAATATTGAGATTTACCAGTCTGTATGGAATAGGATGTTAATTTCGCGTTTTATGAGCTTCACCTTTGTGGGGAAGGTACCAGAAGGAGTGGGCCGATATATTTCATCTTCAGACCAGACCTTGGGTTAATAAAAAATATTGTGATGTCTGTAAGTTGAAGACAATCGGACTCTTACATTACATTTTATATAATTAGTTATAATTATTCAAATTGTTGATCCTTTGTGGGGGAGGTACTTGGTGAAGTGGACCGATATTGTCCATTTTCGCAACTGACTTAGCACTAATGAAAATATTAGGATTTGCAAAGTTGGAGCAAAATCGGATTATCCTTTCTCTTTCTGTGCAGTAAAATATTTTTGGAAATTTTCGTCCTTTTGTGGGGAAGATACCAGAAGGGGTGGACCGATATTACTCAATAATAATAAGACGTGCCAAGTTTGGACAAACTGCATACTGCCTTCGAGAGTTATCGTGAGCACCAGTCGACTTTATGATACCCTTATTCAGGCCGAATTTGGTCGTATGTACAAAATTTAATCACATTTGGGCTGATATTACACGTTTGTGGTACAAACCAGTAAAGAAAGTCCTAAAGTCGGGCGGGGCCGACTTTATGATACCCTACACCACTTTGCTAATTTAGTAGAGCTATTTAAAGTTCAAAGGACAAAATATGCCGAAGCATTTGTTTTTTTTTTAAATTCGGACTTGTATTGCCCATTTGGTGCAAAATTAATTTAAAATCAGATAAAGATATATATGGGAGCTATATCCAAATCTGAACCGATCTCGAAAAAAATTTTCAAATATATTTCTGAGCTGTATATGATATATTTCCTGAAATATCGTTGTTACGGAGTGCATATTATGGCTGTGGGTAACAAATACTAGAAATCGGATGAACAATATATATGGGAGCTATAGCTATATCTTAACCGATCTTCACCAAATTTGACACACTAGCTTCTGGACTCAATTCGGTCGTAAGTGACAAATTTCATCCCATTTGGGCAAATATTAGACGTTTGGTGCACAATAAAAGGTAAATCGGACGAAGTTATATATGGGAGCTATATCCAATTCTGAACCGATCTCGATAAAAATTAGCAAATGTATTTCTGAGCTGTATTTGATATATTTCCCCAAATATTGTTGTTGCAGAGTGCATACTACGGCGGCAGTGGACAAAAATAACAAATCGGATGAACAATATATATGGGAGCTATAGCTATATCTGAACCGATTTCGATCAAATTTGGCATACATATTTCCAGGCCTAATTTGGGTGTATATGCAAAATTCCATACAATTCGGGTTGATATTATACGTTTGGATCACAATAAAAAGCAAATCAGACGAAGATATATATGGGAGCTATATCTAAATTTTGACCGATTATCTCCAATTTCAATAGGGTTCGTCCTTGGGCCAAACAAAAGATATTTGCAAAATTTCATCTGGATCGGGCAATTAATGCGACCTGTACTTTGTTTACAAAAATACATGGACAGACGGACAGACGGACGGACGGACAGACGGACGGACGGACAGACGGACCGACGGACATGCATAAATCGACTCAGAATGTGATTCTATGCAGATCTTCAAAAGGAACTATGGGTCTATCTCGTTTCCTTCTGCCTGTTACAAACAAATGCACAAAGACATAATACCCTGACCACCTTGTGGTGTAGGGTATAAAAAGGCAAATCGGAAGAAGATATATATGGGAGCTATTCTAAGTGTTGATCAATTATCTCCAATTCCAATAGAGTTCGTCCTTGGGCCAAATAAATGATTTGTGCAAAATTTCATGTGGATCGGACTATAAATGCGACCTGTACTTTGTTTACAAAAATACATGGACAGACGGACGGACGGACGGACGGACATGCATAAATCGACTCAGAATGTGATTCTATGCAGGTCATCAAATGAACTATGGATCTATCTCGTTTCCCTTTGCCTGCTACAAACAAATGCACAAAGATATAATATCTTGTGGTGTAGGGTAGAAGTGAAACCGAATCTAAGTAATCGCCAGTTATGTGTCCCTAATGTCCCACCAGAAGGGTGGCGAATGTGGCACAACATCAGAGAGCTAAACAAACACAATAAAACACCATTATGTATGGGTATATCCCTCCGGTTTTTTTCTGCGACATATTTTGTTCTTCTCTTGTTTTAGCCCCATGTTAGCAAAGGGACCTGCTTTGTCTGCATGCATTACTTAAAGTCCTCTGGTGTTATGAAATTAAACCAACTCAAAATAAAGTTATTTATATTTGGCCAGAGATAGGAATGAGCGGATATTTAAATTGTTTGCCAGCTATTTAAGTTTTGGTAAGAACAGCTAATGAAAACGAGCAGTAAGCAGTGTTTATGATGCATATCCCCTTTTTTCATGTACTAAATCATTGGAATATCCTGAGAATGGGGGGTTTAATTGAGTATTCCTTAATTGTTTCCATTAGTTTAATTAACGTGCTTTGAAGGGGCTGGTACTCTTTAGTTGTGTAACTATGTATATTGTACATTCAAATGTTAAAAATTGGGTTTGAGCTTATTTAGTAGTATTAATACCCAAAGCGGTCTAGCAAATTAAATTCAGAAATTTGAAAGTGAGGGATGATCTACCCATTTTTATATTGTCCACAAAATACTTAAAAAATGGGCCTGGGCCATGAAGTGTATCCTAAAAACTGAGATTAACATTTCAACAGAAAGGCTCTGAAATTTTAAATGATATTTTCCCTGTAAAATATATGTCGAAATATACTTTCTTTCAAAACGCCTTCGAGTTACATGACTGAGAATTTAGTTTTAAAGTTGAGATAAATTGTGACCTTTATCTTTTCTTCAACACATCAATAATTTAAACAAGTTAGCAAAGGCTATAGTCGTGCGGGGCCGACCATGTGATACCCTACAACACTACAATAGCTTAGCAGCCCCCTTATGTCCAAATCCATTTTGGAAGATTTCGCTTTTGAAATTATGTCACCAGGGACATTTGCCCAATATTTACGCACTCCGTCGTGCTTTTAGTTGTGTGGTCCACTTTAAAGCTATATATAATCCAATGGTCATCAAAAATACTAGAATTCTTCGCTGTCCTTAACTCTCTTCTCAGGCGTGTCGATTGTCTTCAATTGTGTGATCAGGATTTTTTTTTCTGTTTTTGGTTTTGCGATCATCTCCAAAAGCATTTCCTCTTTATCTCCAATTTGAGACTCATCTATATGATTTTCTTGTCTACGATATTTGGCTATATTCGTTAACGAAATCAGCATAAAAGAGCCAGAAGTTCGCCTTTTGTGTATTTCGGATATCGCCTGTAAGTAATGCTGGTATTTTTTTTTCACATAAAATTAGTGGTCCATTGTACCTGCTGTCCTAAACTCTAACTTTTTGCGAGATTTCGTGTCCTCTGGTTTCAATTTGTGACCTGTATAACGGCTGCAAATTTAGGAAAATTTTTAGTTGTTGGCCCATTTCAACCCCTAATATATTGCGGACATCTTTGAAAACAACAGACCTAGCCCTTCTGAGCCCAACCCTACCCTTGTGAAAATTTTCGTGAGGATCGGGCGATATTTGCAATCCTTATGTAATAAATCCAACCTGTGTTAAAAGGTGAAAAATATTATAAGTCACATTGAAAAAATTGCATGCGATAAAAAAATATGAAAAAATAAAAAAATGTCACAAAATACTACAAAATCTATATTAACATTATTATTGGCATATTTTTCTGTGGTTTTTTAGATTTTATACTTTTATATCAAGAGGGCATTCCGAGTTGACAAAATTTGTCAAAATCGGTCAAGCCATTCTTGAGATATAAGCATTCTAAGTAATATTCCCTTCCTTTGTATATACACATTGTATATATTTCGCTATATATATCCGATAAATTTCCTATCGGCATCTACGCAACGGTCAGGCGTGTCGATTGTCTTCAATTGTGTGATCAGGATTTTTTTTTCTGTTTTTGGTTTTGCGATCATCTCCAAAAGCATTTCCTCTTTATCTCCAATTTGATTTCGCCGGATTAAAAGTATTCGCGGTATAATAGCAAATTTGACTTTTATTTAACACAAATGTTGTGGCCTATTTCACCCACTAAATATTACCCGATGACCATCAAAATTGGAAGGCTTCTGCCCAGCCCCAAGCTCTAGCCCCATACTAACTTCCGCTTCGTTTGGTCTATAATTGGCGACCTGTAGAGCAACTGCAAAATCAGGAAATTCAGTTTTTGGTCCATTTCAACCCCTAAATATTATGCGATCACCTCCAAAAGAAATAGGGTTCAATTCTGACCCTAGCCCCACCTCCATTCTAAATTTCGTGAAGATCGGGCCATAATTGCGACCTGTAGAGTGATTACAAATTAACATGGACAGACGGACAAACGGACGGGCGGACATACATAGCTAGATCGACTCAGCTCGGCGAGATAGGAAGATCCATATATACTTTCATATGTGGGAAACCAATATTTCGAGGTGTTACATAATTTTTGGCCCAATCAAACTTATAATGCCCCCAACACATAGTCTTGTAGGGTATAAAAATTAATTCGTAAAAACCATATTTTTACCCTAAGGGTAATTTGCATTTGTTTGTAACGTAGAGAAGGAAGCAAGATAGAATCATAGTTACTTTAGAGAATCTTCATAGAATCACTTTCTGAGTCGATTTATGCATGTTAGTCCGTCTCTTCGTCGGTCTGTCCATGTATTTATATCCTAAACCACAAGGTGGTACCCCCCAATATTCGGTATTTTGATAATTTTAGCGACATTATTTACCGGAATTGTTTCAAATTCGGTACTTGAAGTTCGTAATAGATACTACAGCCTAAGACACAAAATGAGCCATGTAGGTCCACATCTTTGTATAGCCCCCATATAACGGTACTTCCTGATATTGGGTATTTTGATGATTTTAGAGACATTACTATTTCAAATTTGGTATTTGAAGTTCGCAATAGATACTACAGACTATGACTGAATATTGTCTGTGCAGGTCAACGTCTTCGTATAGCCCCCCTATAACTGTACCCCCCGATATTCGGTATTTTGATGATTTTAGCGACATTATTTACCAGAATTGTTTCAAATTTCGCATTTAAAGTTCGTAATGGATACTACGGCTATGCTAAAAAAATGTCTGTACTGGTCCATGTTATTTAACCACCATGGTACCTCCCTATATTCGGTATTTTGATGATTTTAGCTACGTTTTAAACAGATTTTTTTTTTCAAGTTTCGCATTTGAGTATTGTAATAACTTATGACTAAAGTTGCCTATACAGGTCCACGTCGTCGTATAGACCCTAATATACGGCTATATTCGGTATTTTTAAGATTTTAACATATTTTTTAACGGATTTTATTTTTTGAAAATTGCCAAATTTGTACCATGGGTATCCAAAGATCGGATTTACTTGTTCTAAATTTGTTTGTAACAGGCAAAAGGAAACGAGATAAACCTGCAGTTCCTTTTGATGATCTGCATAGAATCATATTCTGAGTCGATTTATGTATGTCCGTCCATCTGTCTGTCCATGAATTTTTGTAAAACCGATTTAAGGTTTATTGTGCACCAAATGGTTTATATCTGCCCAAATGGACTGCATCTTGGCAATTCCGACGGAATCCAACCCAGAAGCAAGTACATTAAATTTTGTTGAAAATCGGTTCAGATATAGCTATAGCTACCATATATTTGTTTCATCTGATTTTTTAGGGCCCTCACATGCGTAATACGCACTCCACAACAAGGATATTCGATACCGGACACGAAATTTTGCGAAATTTTATCGATATCAATTCAGATTTTTGTATACCTTCGATATACATTTTCATTTTACAGTTATTGCCCACAATATATGTAATACCAGTCCAAATTAAATAGATTTTTTCATATTCAAGCTAATTTTTCCATTTAGTGAAACTCGGTACGACTCCAATAAATATTTTTAAATAAAATTCTTATCGAAGTCATATCAGTTATACAGAATTTTTTTTGGTTCTAGAGGTACAAAAGTCTCCGTTAAATTTATTGAAAATCGATTTAGAGCTGGATATAGTTTCCAAATTATGACTACCCTGAAGACATGAGAAGCATTCAAAAAAGGTTCATAGTTGGTATGATCTACTTCACATAAATTCCCAAAATAAACTTTTTGTTACGGGTGCTCTACTATACACGCATGGTGGTCGGCCCGCCCGACTTTTGGCCTTTCCTTACTGCTTTTAAATATATCAGAACTTGATTTAAGAAACATTCAACCTTGTATTTCCACTCTCATTAATTTCAAGTGTTTACATTGGATGTTAGTTGAGCATCTCTAAATTGCGTTATTTCCCCCAAAATTTTCAAACTATTTGCGTTAATGACAAATATTTGTAGCATGCACTGGACAGCACCACTCCTCCCCTACCCCCCACACAATTCATGGAAATGTGATGATGTTGCTGCTGGTATTGGTGTTGGCCTCTTCCACTTGATTTCATTTGTATCTGTTAAGTGTTTACATAAATCTCGCTTGGTCGTTGGGTTAGAGTAATTATCCTCATGCTCGTCCCTTTTCCTCGTCCACGTGATTGCATAGACGAAATTTATTTGACCATGCTTGAGCGTTTATTTGAATAAAGTGGTGATTGTGTTGAAAATTAAAAACTTTCATTTTATTTTGGTTATTCATTAAGTTTTAAATTGTTCGCAAAACTCCAAGGGCATTGGGAGGCAAAGTTTGCAGTTGGCGACAGAGCATACTTTTTCAATTATGAGCAATTGCGAATGGCAACTAAAAGTAGTGTCAAAGATTTTTTCTAAAAAAAAATTAAATGAATTTTGTATAATCTAATAGAAAATTGAAAAAAAAAAAATTCTTTAAATTCTTTTTTACTATAGCTCCGAAATACTCGCTCGAATTGGAATGGAGAGTGGAAGCCGCACAATACTCCACCATAAGGAAAAATACATTTTTAAATAACCGAACCTGTTTCACTTAAAAAAGGCAAATACTAGTGATGTCTGATGGAGAATGCAAATTAAATTTTTAAAATAGAATAAAATCCTATCTTTATACAAGGATTTTTAATCTTAATCTACTACAAGGATTGTTATTAAAAAAAAAATATTTGACATAAAATCATAAAAATTGAGGTCATTACCGTTAAATGGAAACCATGGACCAATATGGATAATGTTGTGACACCTGTGGTAGAACCCATTAAGAACTACAAATACTAAATATTAAATCAACCCAATAGAACATGTGGTCCAAATTGAAAAAATGCCGAATTTCGGGAGGTACCATTTTATGTAGGGCCTATAGGAACACGTCGACCTATATTGACAACTAGCTGAACCTGCGATGCTTCGCTACCCTTTTTGCTTTTATAATCATTCAAAACTTTATACACCTAAGTCTGTTTTTACACGGTAGATTGGTTCCAGAAGAAGCCGTGTAAAAAAAGACATTGATCTTATACAAAAATGGGTGATTTGTTCCTAATCTCTAAAACCTATTAAAATTAATGAAAAACAAAAAATTTTAAGAACAAGAATTCATGTTTATTTCATTAAATCAAATATATAATACTTATTTTCACAAGCATAGTAATTAATGATAAAAAGATATGTACTCTAATCTTTAAAGTAATATAAATTAAATGTATGGCAAGTTCAGAAACTAAAAAACTATGTTGTGAACGAAAATAATAGGTTATTCAATTTTTAAGGTAAAAAATAAAATAAAATAGAATAACTATCGATACTGGTTTCAGACTTTTTTCTTTCATAAATACTTTTTTGTGATATGAACATACTTCGCAAGAATTAAATTTAAAAAAAAAAATTAAGTACATAAAATTTAAAATCGTGCTAAATGGAATAATATCGTGTAAAAAATTAAAAATATTCAATTTTCAAACCGTGTTATATCAAAACCGTGTACAAAAAGACAGTGTAAAAACAGACTTAGGTGTATACGAATATTTGTGGTTTTTATAAAAAATAAAAAAATTTAGTAATTAAAAATAAAACAAGTAAGAAAGCTGTAAGTTGTCCGAGCCGATCTTCGTATACCCTCCATCATTTGGAACTATTGTGGCAATTTTCAAAAAAAAAAAAAATAAATAAATAAATAAATAAATAATAATTAAATAAATAAATAAAATTCGTTAAACGTTCTGTTAAATTCTCAAAAATATCGAATGTATTCGTTATATTAGGGTCTATGCGACGACGTGGACCTGAAACTTTTGTCATAAGCCATTACAATATTCAAATTCGAAACTTGAAAAAAAAAACATTAAGTTCGGCCGGGCTGAACTTTTAATACCCTCCACCTTCGGGTAAAGGAAACACAATCATCAAAATGCCGAATATGGGAGGTACCGTTATATGGGAGTTATACCAAAACGTGTACCCATACATACAATGTTTCGCCACCGAAGCTAGAACCTATTATGACCAACAAATACCAATTTTTTGACAAATCCGTGAAAATATTTGGCAAAAATAATCAAAATAACAAATATGGGGAGGCACCGTTACATTGGGGCAATACCAAAGCGTGGACCTATACATACAATGTTTCGCCACATGAACTAGGACCCATTATGACCTACAAATACCAATTTTTTGACAAATCCGTGAAAATATTTGGCAAAAATAATCAAAATAACGAATATGAGGAGGCACCATTATATTAGGGCTATACCAAAACGTGGACTAATTTATCTCATTTCCAATACCAACCATCCTAGATACAATACAACTTTTTCTGCTAAATGTTGACGCTCTACGTCAAAAAATATGGGTTGTATCGTGATTTCAACAGACAGACGTAGTTAAATCGACTTAGAATGCTGATTATAAATATATATACTTTATGGGGTCTACGACGAATATTTAGGGATGTTACAAACGGAATGACAAAGTTAATATACCCTCCTTTCCAAGGTGGAGGGTATAAATATTCGGTGAATAATGAAGCCAAAATCATCAAAATACCGAATATAGGGAGCTACCATTATAATAGGGCTATACGAAGACGTTGACCTGCACAGACAATTTTCTGTCTTTGACTGTTGTATCCATTACGAACTTTAAATACCAAATTTGAATAATGTCGCTAAAATCATCAAAATACCGATTATTGCTTAAATGACCAAAATACCAAAAAAGGGAGGTACCATAATATGGGGGCTATATCAAAACGTGGACCCGCATTACCCATTTTCAGTACCAAAATTCATGCAGACATAATACATATTTGAGTAAGATTTTATCAACCTACTTCATTTCGTTCGGAAGCTAGAGTGATTCCCACAGACCAACGAAAATCGCTAAACTGAAAATTGGTGATAATCGGTCAAAATTTAGATATAGCTCCCATATATATCTTTGCCCGATTTGCCTTTTGTTGTGCAACAAATGTGTAATATTAGCCCAAATATGATTAAATTTGGCACATATAACAAAATTGAACCTAAAAACAAGTGTGTTAGATTCGGAAATCAGTTCAGATATGGGTATAGCTCGCATTCATATTCTTCATTCGATTTGTTAGTTTCTCCTCCACAGCCGCAATATGCACAACGATATTCAGAGAAAAATATTAAATGCTGTTCAGAAATATTTTTGCCAAATTTAATCGAGATCGGTTCAGATTTGGATATAGCTTTCCTATGGGTTAGACTAGCCCGAATGTAACATATGAACGAATTCAAACTGACAGAAAGTGTATTAAATTGGGTGAAAATCGGTTCGTCACTGATTTTGAATTTCATTGGAATGGGACACACATATCGTATTTGGTGCATGAAATATCTATAATTATAGATGATTATAATCAGCCGAAAATATATATGACTGCTATATCTAAATCTGAACCGATTTCAATATAATTTGGCAAATTTATGTTTGTAGCGAATTCCGTCACACATTCCAATTTTGAATTTGAATCAATCAATAGATATGTGTATTAAAAAACTAAATCTTTTGGAGGTAACTCCAATTCTGAAGCTAAATCTCCCAAGTGAAATTTCAAAAATGTATGTAGCCTATGTTACTTTCAGGCAATGCTGTAGTATATGTGGCAACTTCAAGAAAATATGTTAAGCAGTTTTTGAGTCTATAATTTACAAACAATCATAGTCGCAGGAGGTTAAACACAGACCTGGACTTGCATAGACAATTTTCTGTCATAGACTGTGGTACCCATTACGATCTTTGAATACGAAATTTGAACAGTACGGATTTCCCAATTTACATTCTTATATAAACGCTTCACATTCACAGTTATCCTAATACCCAAATTGGTCATTTCGATTCTACTTCTTCATTATATGGCAAATTGAGCACCATTTACTAGTTTTCGTTCGCACATATCCCTTTATATATATCTTTATCCCTCCTCCCAAAACAATATTGTAACAAATTTAGTACCACTGAGTAAAGTTCTTACACCTGACACGCAGTTTCAAAACCATCTATATAATCCTACGTCTCACATTTTATTCTCTTACAAAATATCAAGATTTTAAATCTTACCGTTCACATAATTCCAAATGCTAACAAATTTAGTACATTTTATTTTAGTACGCATTTTATAAAACACCTCCAAATATTAACCCTAGACACTAACGATAAATTTCAGATTTCACCCACTATCCGCTCGCCTAATAAAAAATTTAGTTCCTCTTACTACTTTTCGAACAATTCGAATTCCTAAAACCCACCCCTTACTTCACCAATAGACAGTGACCCTATTAACAAATTTAATAACCTTTAGTACTGCTCGTACACTTTTGAAAAATCCCACCCCTTTCGTTTCAATACCATCTTCATATCTCAGCCCTATCTCACAAAAAGTGACCCAAATGCTAAATTTAAGATTTCCAGGTCTATCCCTTCCTCATATACCAAATCTTGTATCATTTAGTACTTTTCGTACTTGTTAGTATATACTTCCACAGCTACCTTCAATATCAACAACATCAACATTTCAAAATTCTAGCTTCAACATATCCATAAGAGAAAAATATTTTTTTTTATATTTCTGTATATTATTCCTAAAATGTCCATTTAAAATAGCAAATTTTAAAAAATAAATATCCAAATAGATCCATTATTGCAAGATTATTATTATTTATTAAAAGTAAAGTCAAATGTTCCAAAAACACATCAATATACCAATATCCTGGCAATTGTTAGGAGCAAACCCATTGAAATATCTGATTAAATTCATCAAAATGTCAAATATGGGGGGGGGGATTTCAGCCAATTCGATTGAAAACAAAAAAAAAATCAGCTAAGCTCGGCAGGGCCGAACTTTTAATACCTCCACTATTCTGAAGATTCCTTCGAAAAATACAACTCAAAGGAAAACTGTTATATTGGGGCTACACGGAGACGTGGTCCCGCATATACAACTTTTTGTAATAGGCTGTAGTACTCATTACGAACTTTAAATACGAAATACTTTAAATACGAAACAATTCCGGGAAGAAGGTTTCATATATCATCAAACTGGAAACAATTCCGGCAAATAATTCCGCTGATATTATCGAAATACCGAATATCTGGAGGTACCGTTATATGGGGGATGTACGGTATCGTGAACCTTATATGTAGTGCCGTTATATGTGGGCTACCTGGACCTACATAGACAATTTTCGCCATGGGCTGTGGTACCAATTACGAGCTTGTAATACGAAATTTGAAACAATTCCGGTAAAAATGTCGTTAAAATCATCGAAATAACGAATTGTCTGAAAATCGACACAGAGAGTTCCTTCTGAGTACTTTACCCCCTGGAAGAAAAACGTATCCCTGATATTCGTTATTTGTAATTTTGCAACATAGATTTGAGATCGGGACGAAATATTGGACACAGGATGTAGGAGAAACATTTTATTTCCTGCACCATACATAGTATGGAGGGTGTATTATGTTTGTCTTTTAGTTTGTAACTCATCGAAATAACAATTTTAGACTAGCAAAGTACAAACATTCTTTATCAGCATGACATTCTAAGGCGATTTAGTACTGTTCGTCCATCCTTCTGTTGTAATCACACTATATATATATATATATATATATATATATATATATATATATATATATATATATATATATATATAATGGATGCACCATTGTATAGGAATTATACGATAACGTAGACCGACATAAGCTATCTTCGAATTTATGTTGCTTGCAGGCAAAAGACTGTTTCGAGTCTAGTGTGATTACAACAGAAGGATGGACGAACAGTACTAAATCGCCTTAGAATGTCATGCTGATAAAGAATGTTTGTACTTTGCTAGTCTAAAATTGTTATTTCGATGAGTTACAAACTAAAAGACAAACATAATACACCCTCCATACTATGTATGGTGCAGGAAATAAAATGTTTCTCCTACATCCTGTGTCCAATATTTCGTCCCGATCTCAAATCTATGTTGCAAAATTACAATCCCTAAACTTTAAGGATAATTCTCCTAATTTTATGTAACTTTATATATATATATATATATATATATATATATATATATATATATATATATATATATATATATATATATATATATATATATATATATATATATATTCCTACCTATGTCGCAGATGAGGTGGTGCTAATTCTCCAACATTCTCGTATTTTATTGGAAATTGTGCTCCAAAACTTAAGAATTTAAGACAATTAATATTTGATTAGTTGGCTTAAGGTTTGTGTACATCTGCATACTTAAGGGTTAACAATAACTTGGCAATGGGTCAGGGTTATGTCCACCATAGACAGATAGATAAGCATAACAACAAAACATGAATTTGGACTTAGATATTCTGCCAACAATTTCCAAGTGAGAATAGAATCACAAAACAGGTGGAACATCGTATAATTGTTGGTGTAATTTTAGCACCTAACTTAAAATTCTTCGCCAGTGCACAAGCCTTGTGTTGCTGCAAAAGTAGTTCTACGAATGAAGGTGCGACTCAATGGACACGTGTGACAATGTGTATATATCCATGTATGTGTGTGAGTATGTATGCCCTGTCGGTATAGAAAATGAAGCTGACAATGTCATTAAAGTTTCAATTTCACATGGAAAGCTATCGTATTACCTGGTTACTGTGGTCCTTGCTCGGCTTCGCTCCGTACAAATTGTATAGACTGACTCAGGCTGTTGTTGCCATTACCCGCAAGAGGTCAAAGTTGACACTTTCATTTTTTTTTGTGGTGTTGTTCTCTTGTGTTTGTTTTTGTTTTCCTATGCCGGGTCTTCTATCTCTTGGGAGAATGTTCGTGTCCATGTATCCTTAGGTTTTATTGCATGTTCGAAAGAAACATTAAAGACCACAAGAGTTGGATGGGAGGGACCGTAAGTTGGTGCTGGCGGGGGGTGTAGTTAGTTGGGTGTGTGCATAGTTTCTGAACAACATCGGTGTTGTCAGTTTGTCAACACTTAATGTGCCCTGCAAACAATGGATAATTGTTAGACATGATAAAAGATAGCTATGTATGCATGCATGTCTGTTGGTCTTGATTCCCATTAATTCTGGAACATTTAAAGACATATTAAAATATTACATTGTCTTGGTCTATGAAAGCTAACTGAATGTATGAGTGCATGTTAATGTCATAGCAAACCTTTAAATTAAAGCATTAGATTTTGGGAAATATTTCATGTTTTGAAAATGGAACAAGGAAGATGTAATTCAGTAGATTTCTGGCTAATAAATAATGAGATGCCTGCCTTAAATGTTGTTCGGACCCAAGGTGTGAATACCACCTTGATACATGAAATATAGGATGATAATTATTCATCATCCACCTTACAAGGAATGAGATAATAATTTACATGTGTAGTAAGGGTTTTGAAATGTTTCAAGCAAGATACCAAATCATAAAATACTGTTCAGAAAACTTCCTTTCCTTGGAAGAAAATATGCGTTTATGCAGGATAATGGATCGGATTGCTATAAATTCATGTTGAAAAAATTAATTTACCAATCCAAATTAATTTTTTACATTGAAGAGTGGATAAAGGAATTGTCATAATCCATATCAAATTCATTTGTAAATGAAAATAATTATGTCACTAGGGCAGTGGTAACTCTAATATTTAAAGTTTTGAGGGTAAGAGCAGTATCTCAATATTTAGCTATCCCAACTTTCTAACTAACCCAGCACAAAATCCCATTACCCAATAATGAGTTTTCTGACCAACTTTAAGAAATCCTAACTTTTTACGAATCAATCTGCTATTCCAATATTTAAACAAGTGCATGTCACCAGAATTAAAGCCGGGTATGGCATATGTAGTCGGCTCTTCCCCATAACAGATAAACGCTTATATAGGGAACTTATGTGATACGGGATGAATATCTAAATCTGAACCGATCTCTGTACAAGCGATGGTATTTCTATGCTATATGTGATAGCTGTTATGGTGTGTATTTTATGGGTATGAGGGATTTAAACACAAAATCGGATGATATATATATATATATATATATATATATATATATATATATGGGACATAAAGCAACATCTGACAAAAAGTAATGAATCGGATTAACCATATATATGGGAGCTATAGCTATATAGCTGTATCTTAGCAGATTTTCACCAAATTCGACATATTTCCTTCTAGGCTCAATTTGGACGCATGTAGAAAATTCGGCGTTTGTAAGGTATCTGCGTTTTGAACGTTTACGTCGCAAAGTAATCGAAATAGAGGCGGCAAGTCTTTGCTTATTTTACACTTTTGAAAATTTTTAGATTAAAATTTTGCGGAATTCTTGTGTTTAATGGATATAGCGTGTTTGACAATATTGCAGAAAATATCCTTTTTATCAAAATATGGTTAAAAACTCAATTTAAACATGATCGTAGCATATCGAAATATTCTAAGAACAAGTAAAAAAGTATTGGTCGTTTTTGCCGACAGATGTATACCCCCAGCCAATGATCGATTATTTAAAAATATGTTGACTTCTGTTAGGATTATTCAAATGTTTAACCCCTGATGCAGTAGGTTCCAAAAGAATAGGCCAATATCGGTCATTTCGTATTGGACATAAATAAATGTGATATAAATATTGCGACGTGCTAGGTTTGAACTGTGTCGTGTTTATGGAAATATTGGAATGTACCAAGTCTTGAATGGAATCGAATGTTAATTTCGCTTTTTATGAGCTTCATGGATGTTCAAAATTATGAGCCTTTGTGGGGGAGGTACCAGAAGGAGTGGATATATCCCATCTTCACAACCGATCATTTGTTAGTGGAAATAATGGGAAGTGTGAAATATAAAGAGTACTTGATACTTATTTCGGATTTTATAAACGGTTTGGTTATTTAAAACTTTGTCCCTTTGTGGGGGAGGTACCAGAAGGAATGGTCCGATCTCTACTGATTTTTAAACAGATCTTGTGAGAAATATTCAGATGTGTCAAGTCCCAATGGAATCCAATATTAATTTCCCATTTTATCAGCTTACTGGATATTAAACAAGTAAAAAAACATTAATTTCGGCCGGGCCAAACTTTGATTACCCTCCACCTTAGGGTAAAAGAAACATTAGAAGAAATGTGGCAAAAACCATTAAAATTCCAAATATCGGGAGGTACCGTTATATGGGGGCTACACCAAAAGGTGGACCTATAATTACAATGTTTTGCCACACGAACTAGAACCCATTATGACCCACAAATACCAATTTTTAGACAAATCAGTGAAAAAATGTGGCAAAAACCATCAAAATACCGAATATCGGGAGGTACCGTTATATGGGGGCTATATCAAATCATGGACCCATGCATGCAATATTTCGCCACCGAAGCTGGAACCCATTGTGACCAACAAATACCAATTTTCAGACAAATCCGTGAAAAAATGTGGCAAAAATCATCCAATTACCGAATATCGGGAGGTACCGTTATAAGGGGGCTTTACCAAAACGTGGACCTACACATGCAATGTTTTGCCACACGAACTAGAACCCATTATGACCCGCAAATACCAATTTTTAGACAAATCAGTGAACAAATGTGGCAAAAACCATCAAAATACCGAATATCGGGAGGTACCGTTATATGGGGGCTATACCAAATCATGGGCCCACACATGCAATGTTTCGCCACCGGAGCTGCAAACCATTATGACCCACATATATCAATTTTTAGACAAATCCGTGAAAAAATGTGGCAAAAAAAATAAAATACCGAATATCGGGAGGTACCTTTATATGGGGGCTATACCACAACGTGAATCTATACATGCAATGTTTTGCCATACGCTCAGGGACCCGTTATGACCTACAAATACCAATTTTCAGACAAATCCGTGAAAAAATGTGGCATAAATCATCAAAATACCGAATATCGGAAGGTACCGTTATATGGGGACTATACCAGAACGTGGACCGATATATCTCATTTTCAATACCAACCATCCTAGACACAATGCAAATAGCTCTGCTAAATTTTGGCCCTCTACGTCAAAAAATGTGGGCTGTATCGTGATTTCAACAGACAGACAGACGGACAGACAGACGGACATCTTTAAATCGACTTAGAATTTTATGCTGATTATGAATATATATACTTTATGGGGTCTAAGACGAATATTTAAGGATGTTACAAACGGAATGATAAAGTTAATATACCCTCCTTTCCAAGGTGGAGGGTATAAAAATTCGACATTTTGTGGGGGAGGTACCAGAAGGAGTGGACCGATATATTCCATCTTAACACCAGATCTTGGGTTTATGGTAATATTGGGATGTGTAAAATTCTAAGACAATCGTATTTTTATATCACATTTTTTAAGACTTATAATTATTCAAAATGTTTACCCTTTGTGGGGGAGGTACTTGATGGAGTGGACCGATATTATCCATTTTTGCACTTGACCTAAAACAGACGCAAATATTAGGATTTGCAAAGTTGGAGCAAACCCGGATTATGGCTCTTATTTCTGTGCAAAAAAAATATTTTTTTTGTTTTTATTTCTTTGAAAATTGCGACCTCTTGTAGGGAAGGTACCAGAAGGAGTGGACCGATATATTCCATACCAGATCATGGGTTAAAATAAATATTGGGTGAAATTTGAATTTGTAATTATTCAAAATTTTGACCATTTGTGGGGGAGATACCAGAAGGAGTGGGTCGATATATTCCATCTTAATACCAGACTTTGGGTTAAAATAAATATTGGGATGTGTGAAATTTGAAGACAATCGGACTATTGCATCACTTTTTATGAGAGTTGTAATTATTCAAAATTTCGACCACTTGTTGGGGAGGTACTTCCGCGTCGATTGGTCTATAATTGCGACCTGTAGCGCAACGGCAAAATCAGGACATTTTTCAGTTCTTTGTCCATTTCCACCCCTAAATATTTTGCGATCACCTCCTAAAACAATAGGATTATATTCTGACTCTATTCTATCCCCACCTACATTTCGTGAGGATCGGGCCTTAATTGCGACCTGTAGCGTAATTACAAATTAACATAGACAGACGGACGGACATACATAGCTAGTTCGACTCAGCTCGGCGAGATAGGAAGATTCACATATACTTTCCCATGTGGGAAACCAACATTTCGAGGTATTACATAATACGTCCCGAAATTCAAATTTGCTTCTAGACTGTATTTGGTCGGATGTGGCAAGATTCAGGACTTTTTGACAGATATTGGCCATTTGGCGCACAATTAACCCGAACTCGTTTGAATATATATATATATGGGACCTATATCCAAATCTGAACCGATCTTGATAAAATTTGTCAGAGGTATAGCTGAGCTGTATCTGATAACTGGTACCAAATATCATTATTGTCGAATGCATATTACGAATATGAGGGACTTAACCAACAAATCAGATCAGATATATATATATGGGAGCTATAGTTATATCTGAACTGATTTATTGTACTTGCTTATAGCCTGAATACGTTTGGATATGCCAAAATTCAGTCCATTTGAACTGATATTAGCAATTTGGTGCACAATTAACCCGAAATCAGTTGAGGATATATATGGAAGCTATATCCAAATCTGAACCGATCTTGATAGAATTTATTAAAACCCATATCGGATGAAACATATATATCTGAACCGATTTTCACTGAATTTGATGTACTTGCTTCTAGACTGAATTCGGTTGGATGTGCTAAAACTCAGGTCATTTGGACTGATAATTGCCATTTGGTGCACAATTACCCCGAAATCGGTTGAATCTATCTATCTAAATCTGATCCGATTATCATCAATTTCAATAGGGTTCGTCCTTGGGCCAAATATATATTGTTTCGAAAATTTCATCTCAATCGGATAATAGATGTGACCTGCATTTTGTGCACAAAAATGATCCTATGAAGATCCTCAAAAGTATCAATGGGATCTCGCTCCCCTCTCCACGATATAAACAAATGCACCAACACATAACACCCTTACCACTATGTGGTGTAGGGTATAAAAAAGGATAGCGAAGCGCCCCGGGTTCAGCTAGTTCTCTAGTAAAAATCTCTTGTGCTGCAGAGGTCGATGGTTGGATGGGATCAACGAAAATAATCTGTCCAGGCCCTTGAATACATATACGAATTGCAGGAATCTATCTATATAGATTCAGAATCTGTCTATAGATTATAGAAACTGTAAATATAATGTATATTCTATTAGCTATTCTTAAACATCCAAATTACAATACAATTACATTTACAAAGAAAAGTAAAACCCCTTAATTGTCATTAGCTTGAAGTTCAACAACTTACGTTTTCATTACAGCGCTACTCCAGAAATTCCACACAATATACGTCTCAGAGATTTTATTTTCATTTTCATACAATTGCTGAGTTTAAATCCACACAACCGACGAATGAACGAAATCAATTTTTATTATGCGAATTTAATTTTCATTAAAGAAAAGTTGTAAAGTGTGCAAAAAGCCGTAAAGTGTAATAAAGTTTGACGGTAGAACAGGCGAAGTAAACAAAAGTTAAGACTATAAACTGTGAGCTGGAGCAAACAATTCGAACACCAGTTTTGCTGCTGCTGGTGTTGCTGATGCAGAAAACATAAAAAATTGTAAAACTATAAAAAACAACATATATAGACAGACAGACACACAAGTGATAGAACAATAAAATAGACGCCTAAAAAGCAGGGAGGAGCAAAAACAGATACAAGAACCTGTAAAGGAGTAAACGAAGACATCCACACACACCTAGACAAACATGCTTACATTGCCGTACACAACAGCAACAACGAAAACAATCAAATAAAGTTCATCAAAATGAAAACTACAAACAAAACGATATAAAAACAATTGCCAAGGAATGTTGCAGATGCCATAGATGATGAAAATAGTGGAGGAGGATGACGTATAAAACACACACACAGTGGGAGGATAGTTAGTTGGAAGGATACAGCATCGCCTTGAGGGATATTTGGTATCTCGGACCTAAACGCATATCAAAAGACGAGGAGGGGTGTACATTTGGAAAATGAGTTAATCCGACATATAGGGAAATAACTGTACTAACAAGCATTTGCACCTAAGTTCTCTGATATATTATATTTATAGCTTGGTGATTTGGACATACCCCAAACTAAATTCCCAATTGGACAGAGTAGGCTGACTACTGCAGGAGGACTTGTCTAACGTAATTATTTTCTAAAATGTTTACTGTCCCCCGATTAACAAAACTCGTTAGCTGGGAATATCTTTTTGGCATGCTAATCCATGGCACAGGAGCTTGGGTTTACTGTCCTAACCGAAATCTAGAGTAGAGTAAAAACTTATATGCAATAATCATAGCATAAGCCGACTAACTAACCTCCGAGCACCGATAACCTACTCATCGTACGCGACACAGAACAACTGTGAGACGGACGCCGTTTCACAAGAGCTTCCGATTATAACTCGAAGAGAGGCATCGTCTACAATCTAAACAGCGAAATCTTGTACATTCGGAACGTCATCATTGTGGTCCCTGACGACTGTTCACCAGAATTTCGGATTATATACGGATTATCCGTAACTCGACGACCATTCACCAGAGTTGGCGATTATCTTCCAATCGTTTACAACCTGAAGATCATCATTCAAATTCCCGGAAATCAGAAGTGCGTTCATCAGAGTTCTCGATTTTCTTTAAATCGTTTACATCCCTAAGATCATCATCGTAACCTCCGGAAACCCTACATTCAGTCCCCAGAGTTCCAGATTATCTTCAAATCGTCTACAACCCGAAGATCATCATCGTAAACTCCGGAAACTCGACATCCATTCACCAGAGTTCCCGATTATCTTCAAATCGTCTACAACCCAAGACTCATCATCGTAGTTCCCGCACCCTCGACGTCAACTTATCAGAGTTCCCGATTATCTTTCAATCGTGAAGATAAGTCCACTATTATATATTGACCATATCTAACGGCACTTCCAAATTTTATATATTTTGAGAATCTCCCCCAACAAAATTTTGTGAAGTGAAGTCCACTATTATTTATAGATCCAATACAACGATACTTTGGAGAAAATATAGCTCCCACATATATTTTTCATCCAATTGGGGTTTTAAGTCCCTCAAATACGTGATATGCACTCCACAAGAATGATATTTGGTACCGGACATCAGATACTGCTCAAAAATACCTATGTCAAATTTTAACGAAATCGGTTCAGATTAGGATATAGCTCATACATCTTTATCCGATATCAGATTTTCTGTGCATTAAATGACCAAT
This sequence comes from Musca domestica, assembly GCF_030504385.1. Classification (NCBI taxonomy): domain Eukaryota; kingdom Metazoa; phylum Arthropoda; class Insecta; order Diptera; family Muscidae; genus Musca; species Musca domestica. The sequence goes on from NW_026712212.1 coordinate 92,613, forward strand.
ATCAGTCCAAAAGTCCTGAATTTTGGTACATCCGACCGAATTCAGTCTAGAAGCAAGTGCATCGATTCAGAGAAAATCGGTTTAGATATACAGTTATAGCTTCCATATATATGTTTCGATTTGGGGTTTCAGTCCCTCAAATTCGTAATATGCATTCGACAACAATGCTATTTGGTACCAGATATCTTATAGAGCTCAGAAATACCACTACCAAATTTTATAAAGATCGGTTCAGATTTGGATATAGCTTCCATATATATCCTTAATCCGATTTCAGGTTTATTGTGCAAATAATGACTAATATCAACCCAAATGGAGTGAATTTCGAGACGTTCGTTTCCATTTTGTGGAACTCAGCTCCGATATATATTTGTTTACTATAAACCTTCTCGAAGTAATATCATCCACTCTATAGCAATGTTATTTGATATAAAAGATTAAAATGCCTCCGTCAAATTTAGTTAAAATTTATTTGAATACGGAATTCCGTCCAACATTCCAGATTTCATTGAAATCAGAGATTCATAGCTTCCTTGGTGAATCATATACATGAAATCGGCCGAAAAAATACATGGGATCTATATCCAAATCTGAACTGATTCATATCCAAATCTGAACTGATGATCTGAATTTGACAAATTTATTTTTGTACCAAATTCCGTTACCCGTTTCGAATATCATTGGAATGGGACGTACATATCGTGTTTTGTGCATTAAATATATGAAATCGGACGAAAAATATGTATGGGAGCTATATCCAAATCTGAAATGATTTCAATATAATTTTATTTTTGTTCTAACTTCCATCACGCATTCGAAATTTGGAGACTGTATCTGTAAACGATAAATATATATGTGCATATACAATCTAAATTTTTGGCAGGTACCTCCGATTCTGATGCTATATCTTTAGTTCCAAGTAGAATTTTAAAAATTTGTATAGTCTATGTTACTTTCAGGCGAAGGTGTAGAATATATGGACATTTTCAGGAAAATCTGCTTAGCAGTCTATAAATTATAAGCAAACAAATATCAAACGTACAATCATTCTCTTCTTTTAAAAATGTAGATACAAATATTCAAAATTTTGACCCTTTGTGGGGGATATACTTCATGGAGTGGGCTAATATTTTCAATTTTCGCACTTGACCAAGCACTGATGCATGTATTAGGATTTACTATGTTTCAACAAAATCGGATGATCCTTTCTCCATTTACGATGTAAAATATTTAAAAAAAAAGTAGACCGATATTGCCCATCTCGGACCTCTAAGTGAGTTTGATAACAATATTTCCATTTACCAAGTATGGACCAAATTCAATCCTCACTTCGAGAGTTATGGTGCGCACCAGCCAGCCAAACAGAAGGACACCCCTAGATCGACTCCAAATGGTCTGAAATGGATTTGGTCCAAAGAGACCTAGGGTTTAAAACCGTTATTTCGTTAAGGCACGTTTTAGCCGTATCAAATAATATACAGGGTGAGATAAAAAAACTTCAACCAACTTCCGACTGCTGACATTTCTAAGTCACTCGTCCGACATCTGTTACAATTATCCCAGTGACAGCTCATTAAATTGTTTACAAGCATTATGGTGAGAATTTTCCAGGAAAGAGTTTTTCACAATGGAATTTAAGCGTGATGGTGTGATTTCTTTATATTTGGCTTGAAACCACAAGTGACTATCGTTTGAACACTCCAGCATTTAAATGTGAATAAATCTTTTGGGTCTCGTACGTCTCGTGATACTGGTAGCGTAGCCCGACATCAAGGAAGTGGACGGAAGAAAACAGCAACATCAGCAGAAATGGTTCGAAAAGTAAAGAAGCGACTTGATCGAAACCCGCGTTCCAGTGGCCGAAAAATTACTCGTGAGCTGAACAAATCACAATATTCCATTCGGCAAATGTTAAAAAATGAGCCATTGAAATTCCGAAAAGGGCAAGAACTAAAGAGTTGCTTCGCTTGGCCGAAAGTGGTGAACTGCCGAATTTGGTTTCCTCCGATGTGAAAAACATTCGTTGTCTAGCAGTTTGTAAACAAACAAAATTATCGTGTTTACTTGCCAAAGAGGTCAGCCATCAGAACTCAAGCGCCGGCCATGGTGATGGTGTGGGCCGCCATAACAGCCGATGGTGGCTCTCCGCTCATATTAATCGACCGTGGCATTAGAATAAATGCCGAATATTATCGCGAAAATATTCTGGAGGGTATATTGGGCACGCAAACATTTTGGCCGCAAACCTAACAGGACTCAGCACGTGCCAGCCAAGAATGGTTACAAAATGAGATTCCTCGCTTCATTTCCAGCGCAAAATGTCCACCAAAATCTCCGGATACCAATTCGTTGGACTATTGTGTCTGGAGTATTTTGGAAAGCAAGGTTGGCATTAATACTGGTGCCAAAGGTGACCAATTCGAACAAATCTAAACATATTCCAAAATTTTATTATATTTTCGACATTTTTTGCTTACATTCAATAACATTTAAAAAACAAGTAAGCAAAAGCTATAGTCGTGCGGGGCCGACTATGTGATACCCTACAACACTACAATATGTTAAAAGTCCCCTTATGTCCAAATCCATTTTGGAAGATTTCGATTTTTCTGTTTTTGGTTCTTTTGAACCCCTAACTATTTTGCGATCATCTCTGAAAGCAAAAGGGCCCTATGTACCCCTAAATTTAGCCTCATCTGTATGATAAGCTTATCTACGATATTTGAATGGAATTTTTTCCCACAAAAGTAGTGGTCTATTCTACCCGCTGTCCTAAACTCTATCTTCATGCGAGATTTCGTGTCCTTTGGATTCTATTTGTGACCTTTATAACGGTTAAAAAATCAGGACATCTTTGATAACAATGAGCCTAACCTACCCTTTTACGTGAGGATAATTGCAATCTGTATATAATAACCCCAACTTGTGTTGTAAAATGAAAAAATATTACAAAATGTATTCTTCAATATTATAAGTCAAAATGAAAAAATCGCATGCGATAAAAAATATGAAAAAAATAAAAATATGTCACAAAATACTGCAAAATATATGTTAACATCATTATTGACATCTTTTTATGCGATTTTTTTAGATTTTGTACTTTAATGCCAAGAGGGCATTTTGAATTGACAAAATTTGTCAAAATCGGTCCAGCTATTCTTGAGATATAAGCATTCTAGCTAATATCCCCTTCCTTTGTATATATACATTGTATATATTTCGCTATATATATCCGATATATTTACTATCGGCATCTACGTAACGGTCAGAACTATTTGAGATTTCGCCGGCATTAAAAATATTCGCGGTTTAATGGAAAATTTAACTTTTATTTAACACAAATGTTATGGTCTATTTCACCCTCTAAATATTACCCGATGACCATCAAAATTGGAAAGGTTATGCCCAGCCTTAAGCTCTAGCCCCATGCTAATTTCCGCGTCGATTGGTCAATAATTGCGACCTGTAGAGCAACTGCAAAATCAGGAAATTTTTCAGTTTTTGGTCCAAAAGAAATAGGGTTCTATTCTGACCATAGCCCCACCTCCATTCTAAATTTCGTGAAGATCGGGCTATAATTGCGACCTGTAGAGTGTTTACAAATTAACATGGACAGACGGACAGACGGACATACATAGCTAGATCGACTCAGATCGGCGAGCTAGGAAGATCCATATATACTTTCCTATGTGGGAAATCAATATTTCGTGGTGTTACATAATTTTTGGCCCAATCAAACTTATAATACCCCAACACATAGTGTTGTAGGGTATAAAAATGTAAGAATTATGGCGTTTGACTTTGTTCCAGTTTTTTATCTCACCCTGCATTTTTATATACTCCATTAAGAAAGAATGTAAATTTAAAAAGTGTGAAAGAGGGAGAACTTGTTTCTCCATTTGGGTTACTTTGTGATTTAAAATTTGCATACGAAATTTTTTGCCACAGGTTGTAGTACCCATTAAGATCTTCCAATATGAAATTTGAAACGATTCCGGTGAATTATGTTGCTTAAGTCATCAAAATACCGAATATCGGGAGGTACCGTTATATGGGGGCTATAAGAATACGTGGACAAACCAATTTTTTTTTTGTATTCAACAATTTTTTCATGGGCTGGGCTGTACCCATTACAACCTTGAAGTATGAAATTTAAAATAATTCTGGTAAATAATGTCACTAAAAGCATGAAAATACCTGATATCGGGAGGTACCATTATTTGGGGGCTATACGAAAACTTGGACCGACATGAACTTAACCTGGCTACTGGTGAACTATGCACGAATTCAAAATTTTAGCCTTCTATATCAATTCGTTCGGACATCACTAGATCGTCTTAGAATTTTACGCTGATCCAGAATATATATACTTTGTAGGGTCTATGATGAATATTTCGAGGAGTTACAAAAGGAATGACAAAGCTAATATACCCTCCATAGATGGGGGGTTATAAAATATAGTGAAACGCATAAGAAAAGCTACTCCATTGTGGCAATAGGCAGTAGAAGCTGACAAGAACAATATAACTTGTCTTAATATTATGTTTCTTCGCCTTTATTAGGAACATAAACACATACACAGAACGCCAACAACAACAACAACAACAATAACGTCAACACCAGAACCTAAAATAAAGAACTGGAAGAAACAGACAAAAGACCAAAAAAGGAGGACAAACAAAACTTATAACAACCTACGCACACTTCTTTTGGTAGTTGCTTTTCTTTCTGAAAAGCATTCAAATCATTGAATGATGTTGCCGTTGTTGTTGTTTTTGTTGTGGTTGTTTCAAGGAGTAAAGAAAACTAAAACACAAGACAGAAAAGCGAAATAAACCTACAAAATAAGTCAGTACCTTTGGGGCACAAGAACAAACTGAAAAGAACTGATGGATGGACTACAAAAAACCAAGCCAGGAACCATAGGAGAACTTAGTAACACGGCTAGTAGTCTACCGCCAACAAACAATTACAACACGAAACCCAAAGATGCACCCACCTCCACGGCTATAAATGTATGTTACAACAAGACCAAATTGCAATTTACCACGTAACATCGTCTACGAATGAAATGAGAAGATATTTTTATATCGACTCTACACCCCCGCGCTCCCCAACTTCTCTATGGAAGGGAATACAAGAAATTGTTTACAGCAGACCCTTTTCTTTCTACTTTCAACGCAACGCCTAATAAAATTGTGTTGCAGCAACAGCTATAGCTCGATGACACCAGATGATGACGATGGTGATGCTGCAGCTGCTGTCATCATCCTTTACCTCCCACAATAACATCGGACAGCAATAAAAAAAAAAAACAAAGTATTCGTTTTTTTGTGGATGGCAGCAAGAGAAAAATAAAACAACAACAGCAACAATAAAGGTAAATCGTCGTCGTTGTTTTAATACCCGCTCACTCGTGTTATTTTTGCTGTTGGTCTTGTTGCACATGTTAAGTTTCATTACTGCTGACTTTGTAGTTATCCCGTTCTTCGTATGCAATCTAAAGTGCAACGTCAATGAAAACTCATCTTCACATAATCATCGCATTGCGAGTCCAAGGCATAGATTCTGTGAAGAGAATTGGTCAAGAATCATAAGATTTGAAATACAAGAAAACCAGTGAAATCAAAGACGTGAAAAAAAACTTAATTAAGCTGTGAAAAAAAACTTAATTTGCTTAGATTTGAAAAAGTAGTATTCAGCAGTTTTAAAAATTTGAGCTGCAATGATTAATTCATCATTGCAGCTCAAAAATATAAAGAATTAAGCAAAATGTAATATCGTGGGTATTTTTAATTTGCTATTCCATTTGTAACAAATCGAATTACGATAGCATCAAAACAAATCGAAGTAGTCCTTTAAGTAGTTAATTCGTGGTTTTTGTGTCATTTTCCAAAATAATTGGCAGAAAAATTTACATTCCATATTTTATACTTGATATATTATTTATGCAAGTTAAAATGTACTCGTATCAATCGGTTTAGCCGACAGATAATACACTCAGCCAATGTTCGATTATTTAAATATATTTTGGCTTCTATTATGATTATTCACACACATTGAGTGGGCTTCGAAGGAATGGATCAATATTATCCATTTCGTATCGTTCCTAAATAAATATGATAAAACAAATAAGCAAAGGCTATAGTCGTGCGGGGCCGACCATGTGATACCCTACAACACTACAATATGTTAGAAGCCCCTTTATGTTCCCACTCTTCTCATGCAAAATTCCATGTCGATTGGTTTCAATTGTGTGATCAGAAAATTTTTTCTGTTTTTCGTTCAACTCCTAAACCCCTAAATATTTTGCGATCATCTCCAAATGCAAGAGGCCACTCTGTATCTAAAAATTTAGTCTCATCTATTTGCTCGTCTACGGTATTTGGCTATACTCGTCAACGAAATCAGCAAAAAACCAGTAAGGAAAGCTCAAAAGTCGGGCGGGGCCGACTATATGATACCCTACACCACTATGCATATTTAGTAGAGCTCTCGTAAAAAGGTTAATACAGGGCATTTCAGAGCTCTATGAGATATTTGGTATCTTTTATCTGGTACCAAATATCATTCTTGTGGAGTGCATATTACGAATGTGAGAGGCTTAAACACCAAATCGGATAAAACATATATATGGGAGCTATAGCTGTTTCTGAACCGATTTTCTCCAAATTTGTTGTATTTGCTTTAAGGCTAATCTCGGTCACATGTGCCAAAATTCGGGCCATTTGGGCTGATATTGGCCATTTGGTGGCCAATTAACCCGAAATCGGATGAAGATATATATGGAAGCTATATCCAAATCTGAACCGATTTCGATAAAATTTAAAACAGCTATTTCTGTGCTCCATCTAATACCTGGTACCAAACATCACGGTTGTGGAGTGCATATTACGAATGTGAGAGTCTTAAACACCAAATCGGATGAAAGGTATATATGGGAGCTATAGCTATATCTGAACCGATTTTCTCCAAATTTGATATACTTGCTTCTAGGCCGAACTCGGTTGGGTGTGCCAAAATTCAGGTAATTTGGACTGATAGTGGACATTTGGTGCACATTTAACCCGAAATCGGATGAAGATATATATGGGAGCTATAGCTGTTTCTGAACCGATTTTTTCCAAATTTTTTGTATTTGCTTTAAGGCTAATCTCGGTCACATGTGCCAAAATTCAGGCCATTTGGGCTGATATTGGCCATTTGGTGGTCAATTAACCCGAAATCGGATGAAGATATATATGGGAGCTATATCCAAATCTGAACCGATTTCGATAAAATTTAAAACAGCTATTTCTGTGCTCCATCTAATACCTGGTACCAAATATCACGGTTGTGGAGTGCATAGTAGGAATGTGAGGGACTTAAAGATCAAATCGGATGAAAGATATATATGGGAGCTATAGCTATATCTGAACCGATTTTCTCCAAATTTGATATACTTGCTTCTAGGCCGAACTCGGATGGGTGTGCCAAAATTCAGGTAATTTGGACTGATAGTGGATATTTGGTGCACATTTAACCCGAAATCGGATGAAGATATATATGGGAGCTATAGCTGTTTCTGAACCGATTTTTTCCAAATTTTTTGTATTTGCTTTAAGGCTAATCTCGGTCACATGTGCCAAAATTCAGGCCATTTGGGCTGATATTGGCCATTTGGTGGTCAATTAACCCGAAATCGGATGAAGATATATATGGGAGCTATATCCAAATCTGAACCGATTTCGATAAAATTTAAAACAGCTATTTCTGTGCTCCATCTAATACCTGGTACCAAATATCACGGTTGTGGAGTGCATAGTAGGAATGTGAGGGACTTAAAGATCAAATCGGATGAAAGATATATATGGGAGCTATAGCTATATCTGAACCGATTTTCTCCAAATTTGATATACTTGCTTCTAGGCCGAACTCGGATGGGTGTGCCAAAATTCAGGTAATTTGGACTGATAGTGGATATTTGGTGCACATTTAACCCGAAATCGGATGAAGATATATATGGGAGCTATATCTAAATTTGATCCGATTCTCACCAATTTCAATAGGGTTCGTCCTTGGGCCAAAAAATATTGTTTGGAAAATCATCTCAATCGGATAATAAATGCGACCTGCATTTTGTTCACAAGAATACATGGACAGACGGACGGACGGACGGACAGACGGACTGACATGCGTAAATCGACTCAGAAAGTGATTCTATGAAGGTTCTCAAAAGTAACTATGGGTCTATCTCGTTTCCTTCTCCATGTTACAAACAAATGCACAAAGACATAATACCCTTACCACTATGTGGTGTAGGGTATAAAAAATAAACAGAAGTTCACTGCTTGTGTATTTTGGTTTTCGCCTGCAAGTTATTTTCAGATTTTCCGTAAAATGGAAATGTTGGTATTTTTTCACACAAAAGCAGTGGTCCATTCTATCCGCTGTCCTAAGCTCTAACATCATGCGAAAGTTCGTGTCCTTTGGATTCTATTTATACCCTTATAACGGTTTTAAAATCAGGAACATTTTTAGTTGTTGGTCCATTTCAACCCCTAAATATATTGCGGACATCTTTGAAAACAATAGGCCTAGCCCTTCTGAGCCTAACCCTACCCTTGTGAAAATTTTCGTGAGGATCGGACGATAATTGCAATATGTATGTGTTGTAAGGTGACAAAATATTACAAAACAAACACTTCTACATTATAAGTCAAACTAAAAAAATCGCATGCGATAAAAAATATGAAATAATAAAAATATGTCACAAAATACTATAAAATCTATATTAACATCATTATTAGCATATTTTTATGTGATTTTTTTAAATTTTTCTTCTTTTATGCCAAGAGGGCATTCTGAATTGACAAAATATGTCAAAATCGGTCCAGTCATTCTTTTATATCTATCCTATCTCGCCGAGCTGAGTCGTCCGTCCGTCTGTCCATGTTAATTTGTAATCACTGTACAGGTCGAAATTATGGCCCGATCTTCACGACATCTAGAATGGAGGTGGGGCTGGAACCAAAATGGAACCCTATTGCTTTTGGAGATGTTCGCATAATATCGAAATGGACCAAAACTGAAAAATTTCATGATTTTGCAATTATAGGCCATACGGCGAATTAAGCATGGGGCTAGAGTTTAGAGCTATATATATATATATGTATGGGAGCTATATCCAAATCCGAACCGATCTCGATCAAAGGTTTTTTTGAGCTGTATTTGTCGTCAAATACAACAAATTCAACAATTTGGATGAATAATATAAATTTCAATTTCCATACCAATTTCAAATTTCCATACCATTAATATTACACGTTTGGAGCAATATAAAATGGAAATCGGACGAAAATATATATGGGAGCTATATCCAAATCTGGACCGCTCTCGATAAAATTTAGCAAAGGAATTTCTGAGTTGTATTTAATATATTTCCCCAAATCGGATGAACATATATATGGGAGCTATAGCTATATCTGAATCGATTTCGATTAAATTTGGCACACTTATTTTCGTACTATTTGTGAGGATATTACACGTTTGGTGAACAAGAAAAAGGAAATCGGTCGAAGATACATATGGGAGCTATATCTAAATTTTGACCGATAATCTCTGTTGGAGCAGTTTTATTGATTCAAATTGAATTTTGTTAATTGTTATTTCATTTTATTTGTTTTTATGATTTTTTATTTCATTTATTTTTGAATTTTTGAATTTGAATTAATTAATAATATGAATTCCTTAGTTGTAAAAATTAGTATTCAAACAGTATGTAAATTTGCAATTAAGTTAGATGTAGAAGAATAGGATAATGAGAAAGAATAATAATAAAGTCATTGTTGTGAATTATACCGCCAACGATACGCGTCTTTCTTCTCGCCGTCCATAAAAAATAACAATATTTAAAAATTATAAATAAATTAATTTTATAATTAAAAATTATAATAATTCCCTTAAAATAAAGGTGAACAATCTCTAATTTCAATAGGGTTCGATCTTGGGTCAAACGAATAATTTGTGCAAAATTTCATCTGGATCGGGCAATAAATGCCACCTGTACTTTGTTTACAAATATACATGGACAGACAGAGAGACGGACGGACATGCATAAATCGGCTCAGAATGTAATTCTGTACAGATCATCAAACTATGGGTCTATCTCTTTTCCTTTTGCCTGTTACAAACAAATGCACAAAGACATAATACCCTGACCACCTTGTGGTGTAGTGTATAAATATTGGTATTGGCAAAATTATAAGAAAATGAAATATTTATATCTAATTTTATGCGAAACCATAAATTCCATATTCTTCTCAGGTTTCTCGCTGAGATATATATTTAGAAATAGCAAGTTGTAAAGAATCGCAAGTTATAAAAGGTAAAAGTATTGAAAATTGTGACCCCTTGTGGGTGAGGTAACATAAGGAGTTCGCAGATATACAGGGTGAGATGAAAACAAGTAAAGGCTGAAGAAGGCTGTGATGCCTTTGATTGCAAGATTTGCAACTATTTGTGCTATGACAATTTTTCACTACATGACCACATGAGAGACAGTTGATACAACGTTCATTCTTTATCACAATTAAGAATTTGTCCTCAAACGAAAGTTTTCTGAACTGTGAGCAAAGTCGGAGCATATGACTTTGGTTAGGACAAATTGGGCAATAAGTGTTTGGCCGAGGAGAAGGATCAACACATTTTGGCTCATATACCAATGACTTTTTAATGATTGAACTATTGTTCTCGCTGCCAAACCAACCAACAGGTAATCTGTCCTACACCTTTTTCTTATCTATTAATTTTTCCCAATAAATCTACCATACTTTTTTGAATTTAAAATTAAAACGTTCGTGTTTTTATTTTATTTATTTTTACACGCAATTTCGGCGGCCGGGCCAAACTTTTAATACCCTCCACCTTAGGGTAAAATAAACATTAGAAGAAATTAAAATGCCGATTATGGGGAGGTACCGTAATATGGGGGCCTATAATTACAATGTTTCGCCACACGAACTAGGACCCATTATGGCCCACAAATACCAATTTTTAGACAAATCAGTGAAAAAATGTGGCAAAAACCATCAAAATACCGAATATCGGGAGGTACCTTTATATGGGGGCTATATCAAATAATGGACCCATGCATGCAATGTTTCGCCACCGAAGCTGGAACTAATTATGACCAACAAATACCAAATTTCAGACAAATCCGTGAAAAAAAATGTGGCAAAAATCATCAAATTACCGAATATCGGGAGGTCCCGTTATATGTGGGCTATACCAAAACGTGGACCTATAATTACAATGTTTCGCCACACGAACTAGGACCCATTACGACCCACAAATACCAAGTTTTAGGCAAATCAGTGAAAAAATGTGGCAAAAACCATCAAAATACCGAATATCGGGAGGTACCGTTATATGAGGGCTATACCAAATCATGGACCCATACATGCAATGTTTCGCCACCGGAGCTGGAACCCATTATGACCAACAAATACCGATTTTCAGACAAATCCGTGAAAAAATGTTGCAAAAATCATGAAATTACCGAATATCTGGAGGTACCGTTATATGGGGGCTATACCAAATTTTGGACCCATACATGCAATGTTTTGCCACACGCTCAGGGACCTGCTATGACCTTTAAATACCAATTTTAAGACAAATCCGTGAAAAAACGTGGCATAAATTATCAAAATACCGAATATCGGGAGGTACCGTTATATGGGGACTATACCAGAACGTGGACCGATATATCTCATTTTCAATACCAACCATCCTAGACACAATGCAAATAGCTCTGCTAAATTTTGGAGCTCTACGTCAAATAATGTGGGCTGTATCGTGATTTCAACAGACGGACAGACAGACAGACAGACGGACAGACAGACGGACATCGTTAAATCGACTTAGAATTTTATGCTGATTATGAATATATATACTTTATGGGGTCTAAGACGAATATTTAATGATGTTAAGTGGATGTTAAGTGTTAAAGTGGAGGGTATAAAAACTGCAACCAACTTCAGACTGCTGTAATTTCTAAGCCACTCGTCCGACAGCTGTTAAAATTATTCCCGTGGCAGCTCATTATATTGTTTACAAGCAGACAAAAGTATTTTGGTGAGAATTTTCCAGAAAAAAAAGTTATTCATGATGGAATTCAAGCGTGATAATGTGATTTCTTAATATTTGACTGGAATCCCACAAGTGGTTATCGTTAGAGCACTCCAGCATTTCAATGTGAATAAATTTTTTGTGTCTCGTACCATCGCTCGTTACCGTGATACTGGTAGCGTAGCCCGACGTCAAGGAAGTGAACGGAAGAAAACAGCAACATCAGCAGAAATGGTCCGAAAAGTAAAGAAACGACTTGATCGAAACCCGCGTCGCAGTGGCTAAAAAATGGCTCCATTCGCAAATATTGAAAAATGAGCTCGGGGTAAAGCCATTAAAATTTCAAAAAATGCCAAAACTTACACCGCAACAGAAAGTAAATAGATTCAAACGACCTAAAGAGTTGCTTCGCTTGGCCGAAGGTGGTGAACGCCGAATTTTGTTTTCTCCGATGAAAAAAACATTCGTTGTCCAGCAGTTTGTAAACAAACAAAATGATCATATTTACTTGCCAAAGACTTAGAATTTTATGCTGAAAATGTGCACCTTCGGTTGGCCACAAGTACTCAAACGCCGGGCATGGTGATGGTGTGGGCCGCCATGACAGCCTATGGTCGCTCTCCGCTCGTATTAATCGACCGTGGCATCAGAATAAATGCCGAATATTATCGCGAAAATATTCTGGAGGGTGTATTAAAGCTTTGGGCACGCAAAAATTTTGGCCGCAGACCTTGGACATTCCAACAGGACTCAGCACCATCGCACTCAGCACGCGCCACCCAAGAATGGATACAAAATGTGGTTCCTCGCTTCATTTCCAGCGCACAATGCCCACCAAAGTCTCCGGATACCAACCCGTTGGACTATTTCGTCTGGAGAATTTTGGAAAGCAAGGTTGGAACTAAGAACTACCAAAGTGTAGATCACCTCAAGCAAGCGCATCGCCGGGAATGGGCCAAAATACCGCAGAGCAACATTTGGGCAGCGTGTGACTGTTTCATTGGCCCTTTGAAGACCATAATTCGTGCCAAATGTGACCAATTCAGGCAAATCTAAACTTATTGTAAAATTGGATGCTATTTCCGACATTTTTTGCTTTCATTCAATAAAATTTAAAAAAATGTAAAAATCATGGCGTTTGAATTTGTTGCAGTTTTTCTATCTCATCCTGTACTATATATGAAGTTTTGATTATAAAATTTTGAAAAACTGAAAAAATTGTGTATTTTGAGGCCTAGCACGAATCTGAAATTTTAGGGTGAACTTTTCGCTGAAGAAGTAGCGGGCACTTGCTAGTTGAATAATAAAACAAGTTAAAAAATATCGGTCGGTTTTGCCGATAGATGTTTACCCTTTGCCTATATCAGTTTATGCGTGAGATAACAGATATATTGGACCAAAACATCCCACTTCATCTAGTACTAATAAAAAAATGTTTGGTTGTACAAAATTTGAAGAAAATCAGATACAGACATCAACCAATTTTTGGGAGTAATTGTTAATCATAATTTTGACTTATTTTACGTTCCAGAAGGAATGAGCCAATTTTCACATCAGATATCTGGCCATATTCACATCAAATACCTGGTTGACAGAATTATTTAAATTATACTCACATTGAATAGAATCTCCGATTTATTTCGGAAGTTATGAAAGATATAGTTAAAATTGTGACCCTTTATGGGGGATGTACTTGAAGAGGTAGGCCAATATCTATCATTTTCACACTTGTGATATGTGAAATTTGAAGAGAAGTGGATGCTTATTTTGCTTTTATGAGCAAATATTCAAAATGTTGACCCGATGTGGGGACGTACTTTAGGAGTGGTCCAATCAAAACCATCTTCACTACAACAGTTAGTAGAAATATTGGAATGTGTAAAATTTTAAGAAATCTCACTTTTTTTTTCAAATTTTATAACAGTTATAATTATATTTGAACCCGACCACTCCGGGTAAGTTGACTCAAATATGTTTTTTGTCTGCAGCACTTGTGGTATTGAAAACGGGCTATGTAGGTCCACGTCTTCGCGTAGCCCTATATAACGGTACCTCCCGATATGCGGCATTTTGATGATTTTAGCGACATTATTAATCGGAATGGTTTCAAAATTGGTATTTGAAGTTCGTAATGAGTGATACAGCCTATGACAGAAAATTGTCTGTGCAGATCCACGTCTTCGTATAGCCCCCATATAACGGTACCCCCGATATTCGGCATTTTGTAATTTTAGCGACATTATTTATCGGAATTGTTTCAAAATTGGTATTTGAAGTTCGTAATGAGTGATACAGCCTATGACCGAAAATTGTCTGTGCAGATCCACGTCTTCGTATAGCCCCCATATAACGGTACCTCCCGATATTCGGTAGTTTGATGATCTTAACGATATTATTTACCAGCTTTTTTTTCAAATTTAGTATTTGAAGTCCGTATTGGATACTACAGCCTATGACAGAAAATTGTCTGTGCAGGTCTACGTTTTATAACCCCCATGGTACCTTCTTATATTCGATATTTTGATGATTTTAGCTACATAATAAACAGTTTTTTTTTTTCAAGTTTCACACTTAAATATTGTAATAGCTTATGACAAAGTTGCCTATGTAGGTCCACATTGTTGTATAGACCCTATAATACGACCACATTCGGTATTTTTAAGATTTTAGCAGAAACGTATTAGTCACAAATACATCTAGGGTCTAAAACCATTACTTCGATAAGACACGTTTTGGCCGTATCATATGATATATACCCTATGTAGCCATATGGCTGAGGGTATAATTAGATTACCTCTTTCGAAGGACTAGTCATAATATTATCCGCATATTACAATTCCCTATTTAGAAGACTATTTTAATGTTAATATACGCTTACCGGTCATTTTCAACTTTTCAATGACAATTCCGTAAAGTTCCATGGAATATTTGATTAATTTTCATTATTATGGATTAATTTTGCTTTGCGACCCATCTTTTTGAATAGCTTCTAAAATTGCCATTAAAGGATATAATTAATTTCACAATCAGCTGAAAAAGCAATCTCTGTCCTTAGACAGAAATATTTCTCTACACACATACAAACTCTTTTACAATATTTTGTGTTTTATTCGTTCCATTCTAATGTTATTTCCTTGAAATTCCTTCAGCATCTGCCATTAGACACTTTATGAAAACCATACCTCAACTGTCAGTTTCACTCAAATGATTCTCCTACAACCACCACCACCTCCACCATTTCTTGTTGTCGTTGCAATTGTTCAAATTGTTCTTGGGTATTTTCTTTCTTTTTTTTTTTTTTCGTTAGACTTTTAATTTTTGTTTTGCCTTTGGAATACGTATGAAGAATATGTTTGGCTTACTTTATGTTTGTGTTTGATTTTTTTTCAGAGTTTATTTTGCTTGAATTCAATCTCCTATGTTATGCTAGAGTAGTGCTCCATTGTTTTCTAGATGGAATATTGTTTCAAGCTTTTTTAAATAAATATTTTTCATTTCTATGAAGTTTTCTCTGTAGATAAGTAAACAAAGAGTCAGGGGCGGGCAGGCAAGCAGGCAGCCAGACAAACAGACAAGCAGTGAGTTAGGCATCTTCAACTTACTGTTTTGTCTGATAAAACAGTAGTTATGGGTTTGGGCGTTCTACATCTTGGATACAGCCAGAATTGTCCGGAGATTTCAATTCATTCTTTTCTCAAAAATCATAGAAAATAAAACAACAAAAACTTGAATGGAACGACAAGTCGATGATGAAGATCACCTGGAGTTGTTATATAACTATTATGGAGAAGAAGTTTTTGTTGTTGTTGCTATTGCTGTTCCCATAACATCTAATGTTTATTTACTTTTGCCCAGTCGGTAGAGTTAACATTGCCATTGTTTTTTTTTTTTTTTTTTTTCGTTGTTGTCACTGTCATGTTTACTCTCTACACAATTGCATTGAATTTGAATAATGGGAAAATCGAAGTTGTATTTCATTGTTATTGAATTCGAAATCGACAGTGGCATAGAACACAAAAAATATTAAATGATGGAATTCAAGCGTGATAGTGAGATTTCTTTATATTTGGCTGGAAAACACAAGTGGCTATCGCATCAGCATCAGCAGAAATAGTTCGAAAAGTAAAGAAGCGACTTGATCGAAACCCGCGTGGCAGTGGCCGAAAATGGCTCGTGAGCTAAACACATCGCAATATTCCATTCGGCAAATATTGAAAAATGATGTCGGGAAAAGCCATTGAAATTACAATAAGTAAAAAAGCGGTAAGTTCGGCCGGACCGAACTTTGAATACCCTCCACCGTTTGGAACGAATTAGAACATTTTTAAAAAATAAAATCCATAAAAAATTCTGTTAAAATAAGGGGGGGGGTACCGTTATATTGGGGCTATACGATATCGTGGACCGATATAGCCCATCTTCGAACTTGACTTGCCTGCAGACAAAAGAGGAATCTGTGCAAAATTTTAGCTTCCTATCTTAATTCGTTTAGACTGTAGCGTGATTTCAACAGACGGACAGACGGACGGACGGACATGACTAAATCGTATTTTACGATTTATATATAAAGAATATATATACTTTGTTGGGTCTAAATTGATTATTTCGATGAGTTACAAACGGAATGGCGAACTTAATATACCCTCCTTACTATGTATGGTGGAGGGTATAAAAAGTGCAAGAACTTACACCGCAACAGAAAGAAAATAGACTCAATCGAGTTAAGGAGTTGCTTCGCTTGGCCGAAAGTGGTGAACTGTAGAATTTGGTTTTCTCCAATGAGAAAATATTCGTTGTTCAGCAGTTTCTAAACTTACTTGCCAAAGAGGTCCGCAGAAAATGTGCACCTTCGATTGGCCACCAGAACTCAAGCGCCGGCCTTGGCGATGGTGTGGGCCGCCATAACAGCCGATGGTCGCTCTCCGCTCGTATTAATCGGCCGTGGCATCAGAATAAATGCCGAATATTATCGCGAAAATATACTGGAATATGAACAAACCCAAGCCTTGGGCACGCAAACATTTTGGCCGCAAACCTTGAACATTCCAACAGGACTCAGCCGACTTTATGATACCCTACACCACTTTGGGAGAATTCAATCATACACGCTATGATTATAATTATAATTTAAAGTTCAAAGGACTAAATATGCCGAAGCATTTGTATCTTTTAAATTCGGAATTGTATTGCCCATTTGGTGCATAATTAATTTGAAATCGATAAAGATATATATGAGAGCTATATCCAAATCTGAACCGATTTCGATAAAATGTGGCAAAGATATTTCTGAGCTGTATTTGATATATTTCCCTGAATATCGTTGTTACGGAGTGCATATTACGGTTGTGGGTAACTCAATTCGGTCGTAAGTGCCAAATTCCATCCCATTTGGACAAATATTAGACGTTTGATGCACAATGAAAGGTAAATCAGACGAAGTTATAAATGGGAGCTATATCCAAATCTGAACCGATCTCGATAAAATTTAGCAAATGTATTTCTGAGCTGTATTTGATATATTTCCCCAAATATTGTTGTTGCATGGTGCATATTACGGCGGCGGTGGACAAAAATAACAAATCGGATGAACAATATATGTGGGAGCTATAGCTATATCTGAACCGATTTCAAATTTGGCATACATATTTTCAGGCCTATTTTGTGTGTATATGCAAAATTCCATACAATTCGGGCTGATATTACACGTTTGGTGCACAATAAAAGGCAAATCGGACGAAGATATATATGGGAGCTATATCTAAATTTTGACCGATTATCTCCAATTTCAATAAGGTTCGTCCTTGGGCCAAACAAAAGATCTCTGCAAAATTTCATCTGGATCGGGTAATAAATGCGACCTGTACTTTGTTTACAAAAATACATGGACAGACGGACGGACGGACATGCATAAATCGACTCAGAATGTGATTCTATGCAGATCATCAAAAGGAACTATGGGTCTATCTCGTTTCCTTCTGCCTGTTACAAACAAATGCACAAAGACATAATACCCTGACCACCTTGTGGTGTAGGGTATAAATACATTTTAGACAACTGCATTTTATAATTTTACTGTCCATCGGACAATGGTACATCGAAAATTACACTGTGCAACACAACAAATAATTACGGGGAAAATCCAGGAGTTTATGAAAATAGAGCTAATAAGCTAGAAAAGTATCAGTTGGTATTGTCGACAGATGTATGCCCTCAGCCAATGTTCGACTGTTTAAATATATTTTGAGTTCTGTTATGATTATTCAATGATCTTCTATGGGGTAGGTTCCGAAGGAATGGGCCGATATTGTTCATTTCGTATCGGACCTAATATAAATATTGCGATGTGCCAGTTTTGGACTATATTAGTTACTTCCTTCACTTTAATGTGATAATTCTTACAAAATGTTGCACTTTTGAAGATATGCACTTGAAACTATTATTTATCCATTACAGGGTCGAAATGTATATATTAACAAGAAAATAAAACAAGTTTAAAAGAATCAATCGGTTTTGCTGACAGATGTATACCCTCAGCCAATGTTCGATTATTTAAATAATAATAAGTTCCATATTCATCTCAGATATAGCAATAGCTGACTTGTTTGGCAAGTTATTGGAAAAAATATTGAAAGTTGTCATCCTTTTGAGGCTGAGGTACAAGAAGGGGTTCACAGATATATATATCATCTTCACAACAGATCTTGTGTTAGCAAAAATGTATGTAAATTTGAAGAGAGTTGGATGCTTATTTAGCTTTCTTTGAGAGTACTGTTGTCAAAATATTAAACCCTATGTGGGGGAGGTACCAGAAGGAGTGCGCCGATTTATCCCATCTTCACAGCAGATCTTGTGTTGGTAGAAATAATGAGATGTGCGAAATTTAAAGAGAATCGGATGCTTATTTCAAATTTTATGATCGTTTTGTTCGAAATTTTTACCCTTTGTGGGGGAGGTACAAGAAGGAATGGTCCGATATATGCCATCTTCATAACAGATGTTTTATTGATAGAAATATTGAGATGTACCAAGTCGGAATGGAATCTTATGTTAATTTTGCTTTTTATGAGCTTCACGATTATTAAAAATTTCGACCTTCTGTGGGGGAGGTACCAGAAGGCGTTGACCGATATTTTGCATTTTCGCACCTAACCTAGAAATGACGCAAATATTAGGATTTGTGATGTTGGAGCAAAATCGGATTATCGGTTCTCTTTCTGTGTAAAAAATATTTTCTTGAAAATTTCGAGCTTTTGTGGGAGAAGTACCAGAAGGAGTGGACCGATATATTCCATATTAACACCAGACCTTGGGTTGATAAAAATATTGAGATGTGTGAAATTGGAAGACAATCGGACTCTTACATCACATTTTATAAAAGTTGTAATTATTCAAAATTTTGACTCTTTGTGTGGGAGGAATTTGATGAAGTAGACCGATAAAATCCATTTTCGCATCTAACCTAGAAATGACGCAAATATTAGAATTTGCAAAGTTGGAGCAAAATCGAATTATCAATTCTCTTCCTGTGCAGAAAATAAATGTTTTTGAAAATTTCGGCCTTTTGTGGGGAGAGGTACCAGAAGGAGTGTACCGTTATTGTCCATCTCCCAACTCGATCTACGTTTGACGATGATATTACGATGTACCAAGTTTGGACCAAATCGGATACTCCCTTTGAGAGTTATCGTGCGCACCAACCAGCCAGACAGACGGACGGACATCGCTAGATCGACTCCAAATGTCCTGAAACGAATTTGGTCCAAAGAGACCTAGGGTCTAAAGCCGTTATTTCGACTAGACACGTTTTGACCGTATCAAATACCATATCTAGCCATATGGCTGAGGGTATAACTAATTTTATTGTTAAAGCCGTACTTTATTCAAAAATCTCCAACAAAGTATCAGGTTAGAAGAATGACGTCAAAGATAAAAATATTCCTCATCAAATGTCATAATAAGTCACCATAGAAAATAAATGTATATTTCCACTACATATCAATTTGCAACTATTTTGCTCCTTTTTTTGCCAAAAATAAAACCGAAAATATTTCCTAATTTTTTGATAAATTTTTCCTCGGCTTTTTATGAGTTGACCTTTGAAAGTTACATAAAATTACATTTTAGGCAGAAGGTGTCAAAAGAAGAAATATTTTACACAACATTTCACAATAAATTTCAAAATAAACTAAAAACCTAGGTACAATAGTTTTTAAGAAAATTACATTTGAAATGTATACATTACGAATGAAAATTATGAGGTTTTTACTTTTGATAACCCGTTTTTAATTAAAGTCAATTTCCCATTATACTTCGTGTTTTGGGGAAAGGAAGATTTTTTCTACATCATTGTGAATTTGGGGGCTATACGATATCGTGGACCGAACTTGACCTACCTGCAAGAAAATTATCGGTGCAAAATTTGAGCTTCCTATCTTAATATGGGGAAGGGTATAAAAAAATTATTTATATATTTGGATTTTATCGCATAGTGGTACGAGACTACACAGCAAAATTCTTTACGGCTCCTTTCATGAATCTGTAGTGGGATTCCAGAACACATTTTTTCGTTACGGCATTTTAATTTTAAAGATTTTATCGAAATCTCCAATAATAAGTTAAGCAATCGCATCTCTTTTATTGGTCTAGCAGCCAATACCCATAAGTTCGTTTGTTTTTATACGATGAATTCCTAATTGAAATTTCGTGGCCACATTAGGTAGGAATCCTTCTCAAAAATTCATTTGCTCACATATATTACAGCCATTGAAGCTAAAGTTAAAGTCATATTGTATTCTTTTCCATGTTTTTTTTTTTTTTTTTTTTTCAAAAAATTCCTCTCTGAATCACTGTGGTTTCTGCATGCTTCCAGTGCAAGCATAATTTGAATAACACAGCAACGTGGTTATTTACTTATTTCCAGCTCCATGAAGGTTACGAGAAACTGCAGCAAACATATCAATTCTTTGTTGTAATTACATTTGAAAATGGGGAAATTGATTCATGTTGCTCTGTTGGAAGCAACAAGATTTAAGTAAATGCAAAAAAAAAAAAAAAACTGCGGATATGAGAAGTAGCATTGACATTTAGCAAATGTAGGCATTCAAAGTTATACTCATACAACATAACCTGTGTGGAAGTGATAATTTCTTTGGGAAGGAAATTAAATTTAATAATTTTAAATACCTAAGGATACCTAAAAGGAGTGTATGTTTAAGTGGGAATATATCGAGTCGGTATGGGCTCCATTTTTGTAACACAACAAAGGAATTTTTCCATATTGTGGGATGCACTGTCATAGTAATATTTTCAAAGCCCTCTACAAAAGCATGAAAATACATAACTTTGCAAAGTATGATCTAAATTTCGCATTTATTTCAAATATATCCTACCACAAATATTAAAAAAAAAACAAGTTAAATATTATCAGTCGGTTATTCAAATATATTTTGACCTCTGTTATGATTATTTAAATTGTTGACCCTTCATGAAGTAAGTTCCGAAGGAATGGGCAAATAGTATTCCGTTTTCATTCTTTATCTAATACAAATAAAACAAGTAAGCAAAGGCTATAGTCGTGCGGGGCCGACCATGTGATACCCTACAACACTACACTATGTTAGAAGCCCTCTTATGTCCAAATCAATTTTGGAAGATTTCGCTTTTAAAATTATGTCACGGAGCACTGCCCTGACATTACCCTAAGCATTTTGACAAGGGACATTTGCCCAATATTTACGCACTCCGTCGTGATCCCTACTCAGACGTGTCGATTGGCTTCAATTGTGTCATCAGGAATTTTTTCTGTTTTTGGTTCACTTTAGCCCCTAAATATTTTGCGATCATCTCCAAAAGCTTGTCTACGAAATTTGCTTGTCTACGAAATTTGGCTATATTCGTCAACGAAATCAGCATAAAAGAGCCAGAAGTTCCCCTTTTGTGTATTTCGGATATCGTCTATAAGTAATGCTAGTATTTGTTCACACAAAAGTAGTGGTCCATTCTACCCGCTGTCCTAAACTCTAACTTCATGGGGGACTTCGTGTCCTTTGGTTTCTATTTGTTTCCATGTGCTTGGCTGCAAAATCAGGAACAATTTTAGTTGTTGGTCCATATCAACCTCTAAATATATTACGGACATCTTTGAAAACATAGGCCTAGCTCTTTTGGGTCTAACCCTACACTTGTGAAGGAGGATCGGACGATAATTGCAATCTGTATATAATAATAACACAAAGTGTGTTGTAAGGTGAAAAAATATTATAAAATGTACAATTCAATATTATAAGTCAAATTGAAAAATCGCATGTGATAAAAAAATATGAAAAATTAAAAAAAAATGTCACAAACAATTACGAAATCTTTATTAACATCATTACAGGCATGGTACAATAAGGAGGTAGAACAGCTTCGTAAAACTAGAGAAATACAGCTTTAAGGCTATGCCCGCTTCCTGTCAGAATGACTCAAAATTATATGCAAGAAATAATTTTCATTTATTTGATATTTGTTGTTCATTTTTAAAATGATTCAAATATCGCGAAAGATGAATAAAATGCCTGGATGTTCTCTCAAAAATATGGTCCTAAGTTCCCGCAAATTAAGTTTCTTTCCATCATTGATTTTAAAAATATTTTGTTTTTATTTTTCAAAGCAAGAAATACATACACAAAATTGGCAGAAGACGGCCACACGTAGAAAAAAATTGTAATCAACTGGTAGCTCTACCCTACCTTTTTATTGTATCATGATTACAGGCATCTTTTTATGCGATTTTTTTAAATTTTATTCTTTTATGCCAAGAGGGCATTTTGAATTGACAACATTTGTCAAAATCGGTCCAGCCATTCTTGAGATATAAACATTCTAGCTAACATCCCCTTCCTTTTTATATACACATGGTTTATATTCCGCTATATATCCGATATATTTACTATCGGCATCTACGTAACGCTCAGGATTGACCTGTTCGTCTATATGTAATTTTGCCGGGATTAAAAAATATTCGCGGTTTAATGACTTTGACTTTTAATTAACACAAATGCTGTGGTCTATTTCACCCACTAAATATTACCCGATGACCACCAAAATTGGATGACTTCTGCCCAGCCCTAAGCTCTAGTCGATTGGTCTATAATTGCGACCTGTAGAGCAACTGCAAAATCAGGATTTTTTTCAGTTTTTGGTCCATTTCAACCCCTAAATATTATGTGATCATCTCCAAAAGCAATAGGCTTCTATTCTGACCCTAGCCCCACCTCCATTCTAAATTTCGTGAAGATCGGGCCATAATTGCGATCTGTAGAGTGATTACAAATTAACATGGACAGACGGACAGACGGACGGACGGACATACATAGCTAGATTGACTCAGCTCGGCGAGATAGGAAGATCCATATATACTTTCCTATGTGGGAAACCAATATTTCGAGGTGTTACATAATTTTTGGCCCAATCAAACTTATAATACCCACAACACAAAGTGTTGTAGGGTATAAAAATGTCGGATTTTGCAGTAGCTATACAGGTCGCAATTATCGACGCGGAATTGGCATGTAGCTAGAGTTTAGGGCGGGGAAGAAGCCTACCAATTTGTGTGGTCATCGGATAATATTTAGCGGGTAAAATAGACCATATCCTTTGTGTTGAAGAAATTCAAAATTTTTCATTAAACCGCGAATATTTTAAATCCCGGCGAAATCACAAAGCCATGACAAGGTTACTTCTGATCTTTACATTGATGTTAACATCCAACAAAACGGATATATAGCAAAATATGTGCGATATATATGTTTATCAACGAAGATATGCTTGAAAAATCTCTTATATGTCGAAAACAGCTGAACTGATTTCGACAGTTCTCATTAATTCCGAATGGCCTCTTGGCAGGAAAGAAAAAGCGTCTAAAAAAATCGCATAAAAATATCTCTCTAAAGATGAAAATATTGGTTTTGTAACATTTTCTCGTATTTTTTCAATTTTGTCATATTTTTGGCATATTTTCATTTTGAATTAAACATTTGGTAATATTTCTACAGCTAACAAAACTAAGTAGTTAGGATATCAGGATATCATATACAGATCGCATTTATGGTCCGATCCATATGAAATTTTGCATGGGGATAAGATGAGGGTCAGAATAGAAGCCTATTCTTTTTGGAGATGATCGCCATATATTTAGGGGTTGAAATGGACCAAAAAGTGCAAAATTGTCAGCAAGTCGTAATTATCGCCCGATCCTCACGCACATTTGAATGGGGGTTACCGGACATTGCAAAAGCCAAGCAGTTTTGGATGACCATCAAAAAATATTCAATGTGTGAATAGTTTGCCAACTTTTGTAGACAAAATACGAAAATGTCCATTCCAGTGACTTTTTGGAGAATTCACAAATACAGGAAAGACGCACTTCTGACTACTTCGCTAACGCGGATTTCATTGAAGAATATAGTCAAATGTCTGTATCTCATATAGATGAGTTTCAGTCAAAAACCAATAATAAATGTTAATCTTTTGCCACTTCTGATAGATTATAGGTCTTTGGGAAATATTTTTTCCAGATCTAGGAAGACCATTTACGTGCAACATCTACCAATAAATTGGAAATGTGCAAATTAGTTAAAGTTGCTATTATTCGAAAATTAGAGAACGAAACCTGGTGGTTTTCTTTTATTATTTGTCACAATATCTTGTGGAATTCTTTCGAGTATCTCGCCTATATAAACTGTATCGTTTATTATAATGTTGTAGGGTATTCAACGGTCGGCCCCGCTCGACTGTAGCCTCTGCATACGTGTTCTAGTTGCAACAATAGTTGATTGTGATCTGTGAAAAAAACCTTAAATTTCTAAACGGAAAAAGTTAGAAAGTGACACTATTTTTAAATTTCTTTCACCCCAAATAAATCTCATATACAAAAATTAAGCACATGGTTCATTTATTCCACATGTCTTTCTTAGAAAAAAAATCAACATTCTAACATAGTTTCGTCTAACCATACCAAAAAACATGTATATTTTATTGTCGAACATAAGATGGCAAACAACATAATGTTGTTTTCGTTTGTGCTTAGCTCAAATATTTTTCTTAAGGGTAATCTACTTAATTTCGGCAATAGCTTGCATTCCCAAACAGCTTTAATGGAAGAGCAACAGAACACTTGCACCAAGAAAAGTTGGCCACTTGGAGAAAATAACAAACAACATTGCAACACAACAATAAGAAGTGGAGTAGAGAGTGAGAGAGCATATAGAATCGTAGACGTCTGTCTGCTAAGCGGACCACCACCACATTTATGATACCGAGTACTGGTACTTGTGCTTGGAAACATATTCCAAATACAGGCTAAGTGGTATAACAAATTTTTATTTTCATTTTCCAACTTTTTTTCCAAAGTAGGCCAATTATGAAAATATCAGGTAAAGCGGCCAAAATACAAATGGCTCAACATTAAGCGTTTTGGGGGAAAGCACACAAACAGATTGTCAGATAGGCCGACAGCAGGACAGACACAATTAGACATGACTTTTCAACTATAAAATTTAGTGTGAAATTTGAAAGTCAATTAAAGACATAATGGGTTTATCCACTCAAGACCTAAACCACCACCAAACGGCAACATAGCTGAAACCTGAAACATTGCTACTCAAGGCAACCAAACAGCAGAGCACAGCCAAAGCAATTTCCCTTTTTATCTTAAATTTATAGAAATCAGTTCAAATGACCAAACTACAAATCGTTTTTTAAGACTTTCCGAAATAAAAAAAAAGAAGTTGTGTGCTCTTGGAAAATTGTTTCCATAAAAAATTGGGGAAAATAGATTTATTGCCATCCCAGGCCACCTCTTTCGTGTTTCTTATTTCGTTCTTACGTTGCAGAGATGCAATCGTTCCACTTCTTTTTCATCTGCTTCGCATAAGGAAATTTGATCAACCATTTTCAATTTCAACCTGAAACGTATGGAGTTCGATTGCAGCAAGTGCCCTGCTTCATTGCTTGCTGTTGTTAATGTTGTTGTTGTTGTGGCATTTGTTGCGCTCATAACTAATGCAGCTTGTATCATGACCTTTGCTTACTAAATGCAATTCAATAAATTCAAGTATCTTATGGTAGATAACACGTACAAACGAGGTTCGCGCAGGAAGTCAAAGAAATTGTATATTGGAATTTTAAGGAATAATTTCAACATTATTATTTAATTCTACAATTAGCCACATGGCCACAGAGGATAAGCATCATTTGATAAAAAAGCAAAAATGTATGTCTGGTGCAAACGATATCGCTCCCAGGGAGCATCAGATTTGGTCTAACATTTCTGCACAAGCTTAGAATAAGAACAATACGAGTATTATTTTGGTCAACAAATTTATCCCTCAAGCAATTTACCAAAGGTTATATAAATGTATATTCATTATTAGCATAAAATTCGAAGTCGATTTAACGATATCCGTCTGTTTTTATACCCTCCAACATACTATGGAGGGTATATTAATTTTGTCATTCCCTTTGTAACTCCTCGAAATACTCATGTCAGACCCAACAAGGTATATATATTCTTGATCAGCGTAAAATTCTAAGACGATTTAGCCATGTCCGTCTGTCTGTCTGTCTGTCTGTCTGTTGTAATCCCGCTATCTTTCGAACAAATTGAGATAGAAGGCTAAAATTTTGCACACATGTATATTTTGCCAGTAGGCAGGTTAAGTTCGTAAATGGGCCATGTAGGCCCAGTTATCATATAGCCCCCATATAACAGTACCTCCCGATATTCGGTATTTTGATGATTTTAGCGACATTATTTAAAGGGATTGTTTCAAATTTCGCATGTGAAGTTCGTAATGGATACTTCAACCCATGTCAGAAAATTGTCTGTGCAGGTCCACGTCTTCGTATAGCCCCCATATAACGGTACCCCCTATATTCGGTGTTTGGATGATTTTAGCTACATTAGTTAACGGAATCCTTCCAAATTTGGCATTTGAAGTTCGTAATAGATGCTGCAGCATAAAATAGAAAATGTAGGTCCACGTCTTCGTATAGCCCCCATATACCGTACCCCCCGATATTCGGTATTTTGATGATTTTAGCCACATTATTTACCGGGATTGTTTCAAATTTCGCATGTGAAGTTCGTAATGGATACTTCAACCCATGTCAGAAAATTGTCTGTGCAGGTCCACGTTTTCGTATAGCCCCCATATAACGGTACCCCCTATATTCGGTGTTTTGATGATTTTAGCTACATTATAAACAGATTTTTCTTCAAGTTTCGCATTTAAATATTGTAATAACTTATGACAAAAGTGGCCTATGCAAGTCCACGTCGTCGTATTTACCAAAGGTAAATACGGTATTTTTAAGATTTTTACAGAATTTTTAACGGATTTTATTTTATTTATTTATTTATTTTTTTTTTTTTTTTTGAAATTGTCAAATTTGTACCTAATGGTGGAGGGTATTAAAAGTTCGGCCCGGCCGAACTTACAGCTTTTTAAATTGTTCTCTTTAAATCAGCGTAAAATTCTGTTCTTCCGCATGTCTCTCCGTTTGTTGTAATCATGGAAGAGTCAAAGCGAATTAAGATAGGAAGCTACAAATTTTCACAGATCAGCCATTTCTATGCAGGCAGGTCAAGTTCGAAGATGAGCTATATCTGTCCACGATATCGTATAGCCCCCATATAACGGTACATAAGGAGTTCTTGTGCCTGTAAGAAAATTGTTTATGTAGGACCACGATATCGTATATCCCCCATATCACGGTATCTCCCGATATTCGGTATTTTGATGATTGTAGCCACATTTTTCAATGACATTGTTTGAAATTCCTCGCAAGAAGTTCTTTCCGAGTACTTTAATCTCAGAAATAGAATTGGATCCCCCATATAACGGTGCCTCCCGATATTCGGTATTTTGATGATTTTAGCTATATTTTAATGGAATTGTCTCAAAATCCACACAAAGAGTTGCTTCTGATTACTTTACCTCTGGAAGAAAATCATCTATATAAGTTTACTATATCGTATAGCCCCCATATAACGGTACCACCCCATATTCGGTATTTTGATGATTGTATCCAAATTTTTCAATGGATTTGTCTGAAATTCGACACAAGGAGTTCGTTCTAAGTTTTTTTTTTTTAGCGACATTTCGCATTAAAAGTTTGAAGCTCGTAATGAGTACTACCACCTATGGCAAAAAATTATCTATGCAGGTCCACGTCTTCGTATGGCCCACATATAACGTTAACTCTCGATATTCGGTATTTTCATGATATTAGAAGCATTATTTACCGGAATTGTGTCAAATTTGATTAAATTAGCGGCATTTTTCAACGGAATAGTTTCAAATTTCGTATTTGAAATTCGGAATTGGTACTACAGTCTATGCAACTACTACTACAACTTATGCAGGTCCACGTCTTCGTACAGCCCCCCATATAACGAGTTTCATTTAGGTGGTATTTTTCGACGATTTTTTTTTTAAATTTTTTCGGATGATTCAAAATAGTTGAGGGTATTAAAAGTTCGACCCATCCGAACTGAGCTTCTTTTTTACTTGTTGAAAACTCTAACTGCATTCTCCTACAGATCTTACTGGAGTTACACACACAAACGCACATAAAATACATGAAATCTTTATTTGAATTGATAGTACGGCCATATAATTTAATATTTGAAGGTTATTTCATGCAAATGTTCACAGCGACTGGGGTGCAGTCCATCCATTTAGTCCAATTTTGACGTACGCTATCCAACATTTTGGCTGGTATCTACATAAATGCCTCAATGTTATCTTCCAATGCATCATTCGCAAAGGGCTATAGATGTGAGCTTTAGCAAAACAAAACAAAAAATCTGTTTAATGGCGTTAAGGCGATTATTTGACCGGCCCCGAACCAAAACGTGCCTCATGGAAGTAACGGTTTTAGAACCTAAGTCACTTTGGACCAAATCCGTTTCAGAGCATATGGAGTCGATCTGGGCGTCTAGGTCTAGTCTATCTTATGCTCACTATGACTCTCGAAGGGAGTATCCGATTTGGCCAACTTCAGTAAGCACCTCCCCAACAAAGGGAATAATTATAAATCTTTTAAATTATTTATTAATAAAGAATCTGGTGTTTACCCAAACACACCTGAAATAAAACTCCATTTAAATCAACAACTTTTGAACATTTTCAAATTGCCTTGACAAACAATTCAATATTTTTTTTTTATTTTCTTATTTGAATACTTCAATTTACGTCGAACGCACATATAACTATTTTGCTATTAACCAAAACTGTGGAAATATTGAAATATTTGATGATTGTTTTAAGAAATCGGAGGAAAAAGCCGTTATAAATGGAATTTATTGGCCCATGATCGAAGAGACGTCCCCTTACAAGATTACTTAACTTATTTTTGCTGACTGAAGGCAAAAATTAAAAAGAAACAATTCTTGAGAAGTTTGGAAATTGTTCTCCCTAATGTATCGGAATAAGTAAGGAGTCTCCAACCATCTTGCAAACATAGCGTACATATACGACAGACGGAAAATCCGGAATCGCAGCTGTATGGAGGACACAAAAAACCGGTAAGTAGATTTGACATTATCGTTTTCGCAAAACAGAAATTTAGCAATTTCGATTGCAAAAAATTGAAAAGGGCTTTCAACTTGGGCCATATAGTTTAAGGCGTTAGGTCTACTTAGGGTTCTATTTTGATTAAAATAGCATTACTTAGCTCATACCATAATATACAGCCCTAAAATCTTCATCCAGATTAAAAATTAAAAAAATGCAATATAATCTGGCTAGAACCTTAAAAATACCAACAATAAGTATGTAAGTCAAAATGACTTGGCTCATTTTCCGAAGAACTCCGAACTGCGTTACGGCCAACGCCTTTTGTAGTTCTTTAAATAAAAAGATCGTTTGAGGTAATTTGGTTCTAATTTTTTTTTGTTCCGTCTTTCATTAAAATATATACCTTCAGCCCTTTTTGTACCACGGCCCGCAGGTCTAAATTATCAAACCTTCTATTGAATGCGATAAAATTCCCCGATATTCCCCCAACCTTGCACACTATAATATTAATACCAAAAAGAAAAAGAATTCTTCTGGTACCACACCGGCAAACGTTGAAAATTTGCACAAAAATATACCTATTCACGTTCACAATAATATTGGAGAAACTTTTTTCTTTCCACCCCCTCAAAAATTCGAAATATTGAAAAATTGTGAAAGTAGTGCCTGATTTTCTTCAACCTTTTTCAACCCTCAGCCATATGGCTAGAGAGGGTATATATTATTTGATACGACCAAAACATTCCTCATCGAAATAATGGTTTTAGATCCTAGGTCTCTTTGGACCAAATCCTTTTCAAGACATTTGGAGTAGATCTAACGATGTCCATTCGTCTGTCTGGCTGGTGCGCACGATAACTCTCGAAGGGAGTATACGATTTGATCCAAACTTGGTACAACAGAATATTATTATCAAACTTAGATCGAGTTCGGAGATGGGCAATATCGGTCCACTCCTTCAAAAGATTGATTGTTAAACATAGAACGAGTACGGGGATGGGCAATATCGGTCTACTCCTTCTGGTACCTCCCACACAAAATGTCAACATTTTCAAAGGAAATAACTGCACAGAAAGACAAAGGATAATCCGATTTCGCCCCAACTTTGCAAATCCTAATATTTGTCCGCTCCATTAAGTACCTTCCCCACAAAGGGTCAATATTTTGAATAGTTATAACTCTTATAAAATATGATGTAAGTATCCGATTGTCTTCAAATTACATACATCACAATATTTTTATTAATCCGAGGCCTGCTGTAAAGATGGAATATATCGAACCACTCTTTCTGGTATATCCCTCAAAAAGGGTCATAGGGTAAAAATGTTGAATACCCATCAAGCTCATAAAACGCGAAATTAACGTCTGATTCCATTCAGACTTGGTACATCTCAATATTTCTATTAAAACAAGATTTGCTACAATGATGGTAGAGATCGGACAATTCCTTCTTTTAACTTTCACCATAAAGGGTCAAAGTTTTGAATAACCAAAACGACCATAAAATCCGAAATAAACATCCGGTTGTCTTCAAATTACACACATCACAATATTTTTATGAACACAAGGTCTGGTGTGAAATTGGTTCACTCCTTCTATTACCTCCCACACAAAGGGTTTAAATTTAAGTATCCATGAAGCGCGAAATTAACATCAGATTCATTAACACAAGATCTCTTATAAGGATAGTACATATCGGACTATTTCTTCAGGTACCTCCCCCACACAGAGTTCAAGATCTTGAAAAACAAAACGCTCATAGAAAGCGAAATAAGCAACTCTATTCAAATTTTACACACACACACACACATACACAAACATTTTTCATAACACAATCTGTTATGAAGATGATATATATATATGCGAACCCCTTTTTCTGTCGTAACTTGAGAATAAAGTCAGCGATTCTTTACAACATGTTATATCTAAATATTTCTCTCAACCAGAAACCTGAGATAAATTTATTTGGAACTAGCTGGCCCGGTCCGCGTTGCCGGCCCGTAGTTTTTG
Organism: Musca domestica; assembly: GCF_030504385.1. NCBI lineage: Eukaryota > Metazoa > Arthropoda > Insecta > Diptera > Muscidae > Musca > Musca domestica. The sequence continues at coordinate 124,295 of NW_026712212.1, forward strand.
TCTATTATGCATATTTGTCAAAGCATAATTAATTACAGATATGAATGCTATAAGTGTTCACGTACTGGTCGCTTAGCACCTCAGATTGTGCATTAGAGTCCTCATAAGTCCCCCTAACCATGTCGGTCTGTTTGTCTGCCAAAATGTGGACTTGAGGGGGTACTATTACATGGAAAAAATTCTAAAATTTGTACATATGTTGAAATTTTTGTGTAAGATTTTCACCCCCCAAATACACATTTTTAGTCAAATCCTTTGAAATATGGTAAAATCAGGAGGTACTTTTATATGGTCACTACTCCGAAACATCGACCTACATTGAAAACTTTATTCTACCCCCTAAAATCAAAGATGACAAATAAAGGCCAAATCAAAAATATAGCAGAACAACAAAGCATGCCAAACTGAAAAAAAGTTCACGTGATTTATAATTGAGGGCAGACTGATTTTAGAAAAGTCAAATATAATTACTATTTTACACCCATAACCGTAAGATGGGAACTAATTTTATTTGTCATTTAAATTGTAAATTGGAGACCCATAAAGTCCATAATTTTCATCATAGTATAATTCAATGACGATTCAACAAATATTCGGTCCCGTGCTACTTTCTTATATTTGTAATTTGTTCATGTTTTCACAATTTATTTCATATAGATGTACATCCCAAACTACGTTCTCAACCAATATTCTCTTGGGGGCTAAAAATACAATAGAATACAAAATTTTCGTTTCTGGCCACACATTGGATGTGAAAGTGGAATTGGGGATACTCAAATGTTGGGACTTTACTTAAATAAATTTCTATATGGCAATTATCTGTATAATGGATCCTTACCATAAATCATAAATACAATTTTTTAGCCAAATCAATTGATGAATGTGGTCAAGACCAATATGGGCCCTACTCCGAAAATTTTATGCGAAGAGGTTCTCTACCCCCTTAGAAACAAAGATGCCAAATAAGGGCCAAAAATAGAAGAAAGTGGCGAAGACCCCAAAAATAGCTTAAATTATACGATGGTTATATATGATCGATATCAAGACCTACAAAGCGATTTAAGTTATCTTGAATGTTCGGGAAGAATTTCTGGAAGGATAAAAATCCTTTTCTTACTAAAAGTCCAATTCGCTCTACTATTTTCAACCCTTTAAATTTGGTATTTTACTGATTGTACTCCCAAAAAAATTAGTATTTTGAGCTCTCATTGGACGGATCATTGTCATATGAAAGAAGTAGGTTCACGCTTTGAAATGAGCCCCATTAAACTTTTTCGGTCATTCTTGTTTGTTTAAATGTGTTCGCATCTTCCAGCTGAACCACGATGTAGGCCCTGGAGTTGAAGGGTAGATGTCAGTTAACATCGTATTTCGCACTTATTTCATTTTTTTGGTTAAAAATTGTATATAGTGAAAAATTATTCTTTATTGAAAAAAAAATGACAAAAAAAGAATAACAAATTGAAAAAATCTTCAACTTGTTCACTGATTTTTTACAGCAAATGTTTAAAGATACTTACAAAGTTTGTCAATAGAATGTACTATTATTTTAAAATTCGATTCCATTGAAATTTCTATTCGATTTTTTGAGAATTTTTGCAATGAAATCTCTTTTTCATGATTTTTTAGCGATTTTGAAAAAGTAATTATCTTTTAACTTTGGTATGACCGCGTTTAATTATTTCGATATCATCTATTCCGTTTCGCCACCACATAATTCGGTACTACACTTCCATGTAACCCGCAATCAATTTCAGTTCTCAAGAAATCAAGTCAATTAAATAAATTGGTATTAATATTCGAATTCAAAAATTATATATAAAAAACACTACAAATGTACATTAGAAAAAGTAAGTCAAAATGGAAAAAAATCGTGCAAAATAAAACATTACTATTGTACATTTGAAAAGTCAAAATGAAAATGTTAATATATCACATTTTTACGCGATTTTTTTGGATATTATCCTTTTCGGAGAGGAGAGAATTCCGAATTTGTGTGAATCGTTAAAATCAGTCCAGCGGTTCTTAAGTTATAAGCGTAGTAACTAACACAACTTACATTTATATATATATATATATATATAGATTTATGATTTCGTATAATAAAATGGAATATTTCGGTCGACTATATGTGGCATCTCACGCTCATTTTAACATTTTTTAAAAATTTTTGAGTTGAGCCAATTTTTCTCAATTTCATAAGGTTAGGTTAAGGTTAAGTTAAGGTTATATGCCAAAATCCATCATTGAAATAGGAAGAAAATGTTTTATGGGATATATTTTAAAATTTTGATAAATGGAATATTTCGGTCGACTATATGTGGCATCTCACGTAAAAAGTAGATTGGCCCGTAGTCAACTAACTTCCTTTCATTTTCAAACCAACTCATACTGACTAGACCCCTCCAAAAAATGGATACACTATGTTTGTTAGTGCTTTTTTCGACTTCTTCTTTCGACTGTCTTTTTTTTTTTTGGTCAAAACTCAAGCAAGTATGCTGGGTATATGGTCGATTGAAGTAAATAAATAAAGAAGATTGTAGCAAAGCGAAAGAAATAAACAAAATAAAAGATGTTCGTTCATAGTAACTCTGTCGCTGTGTTTACATTGTTTAGTCGAAGAAAAAGAGCTAGAACATGTAAGAAAAATCGCTCGCAACGACCGAGCCACACACACAATTACCCTCTGAAATAATAGTGAATATCTTGTGACTGGAAGTGCTTAAGGTATCCATACATCCATCCATCCATCTATTTGGCCGTCTGTCCATCGCATCTATCCATTGGATTAAGCAATGTCTTATTATACGAACGTGTATCGTATTCAAAAGCATGCTGATAAGTGTGTGTGTGTGGGGCACGTAAAAAATCTTTAAGAACAATCAAGAGCAGTAAGAAACCGAAAAGCACAACAACGTCGACGTTGACGTTGGCGTCGTCGTCGCCGTAGTCAATAACAGCAACATGAAACCCATTTCAAAAAAAAGTGAATCTAAACCGCAACATTACCGGTACAGTCATTTTTTGAAATCAATGCAACCCCCCATCAAAAAAAAAACTTACTCAAATAAAACACATTCACACACATAAAACGAATAAATCCATCAGATACAAAGAGTAAATTTATTCTCTTTAATCTCTTCGATACTCACCTGTTATTGTATAGAAACCGATGAGCAAGGTATACAAAGTATCTCAACAAGATCAATGTATACATATTAAGTGATCATGTTGAGATACTAATGTTGCTAAACGATCATGCGGCAACATTTAAAATAGAGAGAGAACAGTACTTTGTTTCTAAACAAAGTATATTCGCTCTCGCTTACTCTCAACCTTACTCACCTTACTTGTCATAAGAAACAGTTTTCTCAAAGTGATCATTGGTGTTGTTGCCATGCGATCGCTTTTAATAGTTGGATTTCGTATGTGGCCATGGAGAAAACAACTTAATCGAAAGCTTTACCTAAGATGTTGTATGTGCTCATAGATCAGACATGAGCGTTTTGCAACTTTTAAGTTAATGATAATTTATCTAAATTTTTATAAAAAATAAACAATTCGCATTCAAGCTTTTTTGTACCCTCCATGATACTATTCCACGAAATCCTCATATCAGACCTAATAAAGGGTATATAATCTCGATCAGCGTAAAATTCTAAAATAGAAGGCTAAAATTTTGCGCACATGTGTATTTTACTAGTAGGCAGGTTAAGTTCATAAATGGGCCATGTCTTAATTGAATTGAATATCGTAAAGGATACTATAACCTAAGACATAAAATGGTATATGCAGGTCCACAACTACGTATAGCCCACACATCGGTACCTCGCTCTACTTAGTATTTTGATGATATTAGGGGCATTATTCAAAAGAATTGTTTTAAATTTCGTACTTGAAGTTCGTAATGGGTACTACAGGCTATAACAAATGAATACTTATGCAGGTCCTCGTCGTCCTATAGCCTGTAAACGATATTTCCATATAAACGGTATTTCTTACTATTTTTTAATTAGTTTGCCATACTTAATTAAGTTTGTCATTCTGCCTGTAACACCTCGAAACATACTTTTTAGACCCCACAAAGTATATATATTCTTGATCAACATAAAATTCTATGTCGATTTAGCGATGTCCGTCCGTCTATCCGTCTGTGGAAATCATTGTAGCTTCCGACCGATATGAAGTAGGTTGATAAAATTTCACTCAAATGTATATTATGTCCGCAGGACTATTGGTATTGAAAATGGGCCATGTAAGTCCACGTTTTGGTACAGCCCCCATTTTCGGTGCCAGACTATTTTCGGTATTTTGGTGATTTAAGCGACATTATTCACCGGAAATGTTTCAAACTTGATATTTGGAGTTTGTAATGGATTCTACAGCCTATGAAAGAAAATTGTTTGTGCAGGTCCACGTCTTCGTGTAGCCCCCATTTAATGGTACCACCCGATATTCGGTATTTTGGTGATTTTAGGGACATTATTCAACGGAATTTTTTCAAATTTGGTATTTGAAGTTCGTAATGGGTACTACATCCTAACACAGAAAATTGTCTTTTCAGGTCCACGTCGTCTTATTATTGCCCCCATATAACGGTACCTCCCGATATTCGGTGTTTTGATGATTTTAGCGACATTATTCACCGGAAATGTTTCAAATTTGGTATTTGGACTTTGTAATGAATTCTACAGCCTATGAAAGAAAATTGTTTGTGCTGGTCCACGTCTTCGTGTAGCCCCCATATAACGTACCTCCTGTAAGTCCACGTTTTGGTACAGCCCCCATTTTCGGTGCCAGACTATTTTCGGTATTTTGGTGATTTAAGCGACATTATTCACCGGAAATGTTTCAAACTTGATATTTGGAGTTTGTAATGGATTCTACAGCCTATGAAAGAAAATTGTTTGTGCAGGTCCACGTCTTCGTGTAGCCCCCATTTAATGGTACCACCCGATATTCGGTATTTTGGTGATTTTAGGGACATTATTCAACGGAATTGTTTCAAATTTGGTATTTGAAGTTCGTAATGGGTACTACATCCTAACACAGAAAATTGTCTTTGCAGGTCCACGTCGTCTTATTATTGCCCCCATATAACGGTACCTCCCGATATTCGGTGTTTTGATGATTTTAGCGACATTATTCACCGGAAATGTTTCAAATTTGGTATTTGGACTTTGTAATGAATTCTACAGCCTGTGAAAGAAAATTGTTTGTGCTGGTCCACGTCTTCGTGTAGCCCCCATATAACGTACCTCCTGTAAGTCCACGTTTTGGTACAGCCCCCATTTTCGGTGCCAGACTATTTTCGGTATTTTGGTGATTTAAGCGACATTATTCACCGGAAATGTTTCAAACTTGATATTTGGAGTTTGTAATGGATTCTACAGCCTATGAAAGAAAATTGTTTGTGCAGGTCCACGTCTTCGTGTAGCCCCCATTTAATGGTACCACCCGATATTCGGTATTTTGGTGATTTTAGGGACATTATTCAACGGAATTGTTTCAAATTTGGTATTTGAAGTTCGTAATGGGTACTACATCCTAACACAGAAAATTGTCTTTGCAGGTCCACGTCGTCTTATTATTGCCCCCATATAACGGTACCTCCCGATATTCGGTGTTTTGATGATTTTAGCGACATTATTCACCGGAAATGTTTCAAATTTGGTATTTGGACTTTGTAATGAATTCTACAGCCTATGAAAGAAAATTGTTTGTGCTGGTCCACGTCTTCGTGTAGCCCCCATATAACGTACCTCCTGTAAGTCCACGTTTTGGTACAGCCCCCATTTTCGGTGCCAGACTATTTTCGGTATTTTGGTGATTTAAGCGACATTATTCACCGGAAATGTTTCAAACTTGATATTTGGAGTTTGTAATGGATTCTACAGCCTATGAAAGAAAATTGTTTGTGCAGGTCCACGTCTTCGTGTAGCCCCCATTTAATGGTACCACCCGATATTCGGTATTTTGGTGATTTTAGGGACATTATTCAACGGAATTGTTTCAAATTTGGTATTTGAAGTTCGTAATGGGTACTACATCCTAACACAGAAAATTGTCTTTGCAGGTCCACGTCGTCTTATTATTGCCCCCATATAACGGTACCTCCCGATATTCGGTGTTTTGATGATTTTAGCGACATTATTCACCGGAAATGTTTCAAACTTGATATTTGGAGTTTGTAATGGATTCTACAGCCTATGAAAGAAAATTGTTTGTGCAGGTCCACGTCTTCGTGTAGCCCCCATTTAATGGTACCACCCGATATTCGGTATTTTGGTGATTTTAGGGACATTATTCAACGGAATTGTTTCAAATTTGGTATTTGAAGTTCGTAATGGGTACTACATCCTAACACAGAAAATTGTCTTTGCAGGTCCACGTCGTCTTATTATTGCCCCCATATAACGGTACCTCCCGATATTCGGTGTTTTGATGATTTTAGCGACATTATTCACCGGAAATGTTTCAAATTTGGTATTTGGACTTTGTAATGAATTCTACAGCCTATGAAAGAAAATTGTTTGTGCTGGTCCACGTCTTCGTGTAGCCCCCATATAACGTACCTCCTGATGTTTGGTTTTGTGATGATTTTATCGACATTATTTACCGGAATTTTTCAAATTTGGAATTTGATGTTCGTATTGGACACTCCAGCCTATGGCAGAAAATTCTCTGTGCAGGTTCACGTCTTCGTATAGCCCTCACCTTTTCACTTTTAAAATCAACCTAGTTAGAGAAACATATTGAGGAAATATATTTGTGTGTGCTGTATCCAAATTGAATCGATCTTGCCAAAATTTGACATGGAGTGCTAATTACAGTTTTGGGCGGACTTAAACATCAAATCTTGGGAATCTTAAATGTGAAAGCTTTAGAATCTTAAATATAAGCTAAATGGATCTTGAAAAATTTAGAGGGATTTATAGATTATCGATTAAAATTGGTTGCAATATATATATGCGGAAGCTATAACTAAATCTGACAGACTTATTTCTAGTTAAATTCGGGTAAATTCACCTTATTCGGGCATATATAACGCAGTTGGTACACAACAAACGTGAAATCAGACGAAGATATAAATGAGGCTGATATCTTTATCTAGACCAATAAGTCCAATAAAAAACAATAAAAAAACCGTTAGTTCGGCCGGGACGAACTTTGAATACATTCCAACATTTGGAACGATTTTGAAAAAAATTAAATCCGTTACAAATTCTGTTCAAATCTTAAAAATACCGAATATAGCCATTATATTGAGGTCTATACGAAGATGTGGATCTGCATAGACAACTTTTGTCATAAGCCATATTCAATATTCAAATACCAAACTTGAAAAAAGTCCTGTGAATCCAGAATATAGGAAGGACCGTTATATCGGTGCTATACGAAGACGAGGACCTGCATAGACAATTTTCGGTTACAGGCTGTAGTACCTATTAGGAACTTCAAATACGAAATTTCAAACAATTTTAGTGAACTACTTTAAATCGTCAAAATACCAAATATAAGGAGATACTGATATATGGTGTCTATACCAAGACCTGGACCCGCATAGACTACTTTTTGACTGTAGTTCTCATTACGAACTCTAAATACAAAACTTAAAGAAACTCCGCTGAATAATGTCGCTAAGACCATTAAATGGAGGTACCGTGGTATGGGGGCTATGCGATATCGTGGACCTATATAGACATTTATCTTCTAGTTAGTAAGGTGCTTAAAAAGAACTTCTAGTATGGATTTTCATTGAAGATATGTATGAGGCCGATATCTTTATCTAGACCAATAAGTCCAATAAAAAAGCAGTTAGTTCGGCCGGAACGAACTTTGAATACACTCCACCATTTGGAACGATTTTGGAAAAAATGAAATCCGTTACAAATTCTGTTAAAATCTTAAAAATACCGAATATAGCCGTTATATTGGGGTCTATAAGAAGATGTGGATCTGCATAGGCAACTTTTGTCATAAGCCATATTCAATATTCAAATACCAAACTTGAAAAAAAATCCTGCGAATAATGTAACTAAAATCATCAAAATAGAGAATATATAGGAAGAACCGTTATATCGGTGCTATACGAAGACGAGGACCTGCATAGACAATTTTCTGTCACAGGCTGTAGTACCTATTAGGAACTTTAAATACGAAATTTCAAACAATTTCGGTGATTATTGTACTTAAAATCGTCAAAATACGGAATATAAGGATGTACTGATATATGGTGCCTTTACGAAGGCCTGGACCCGCATAGACTACTTTTTGACTGTAGTTCTCATTACGAACTCTAAACACAAAATTTAAAAAAAAAAATCCGGTGAATAATGTCGCTAAAGCCATTGAATGGAAGGTACCCTGGTATGGGGGCTATACGATATCGTGGACCTATATAGACTCTCTTCTCTTCCAGGGAGTAAGGTGCTTAGAAAGAACCTCTAGTATGGATTTTTAGACAATTCCATTGAAAAATTTAGCTAAAATCATCATAATACCGAATATGGGAAGCTACCGTTATATTGGGGATATACGATATCGTAGACGACCTATATATATAGTACTTTTCCAGGGGGTAAGAACTCCTTTCTGGATTTTCAGACAATTTTATTAAAAAATTTGGTTACAATCATCAAATACCGAATATCGGGGGTTACCATTATACGGAGGCTAAATTATATCATGGACCGATATAGTCCATCTTCGAACTTGACCTGCCTGCAGACAAAAGACTTATCTCCATGTATGGTGGAGGGCATAAGAAAATATAGCCACTGTGCATCATTGTTTGCACCGTTCCACATTTCATTCAGACCTCATTGCATATTCTTTGACATGTCTGTTGATTCGTTTATGTATTTATGTGGAATGTGTTCTGTTACTTTTATTGTTGTCTTTTGCCGTTTCCTGTGTTCCCTTGGACTGTGTGTATGTGTGTGTTTGTGTGAAATAGACCAGTAAATAATGTTATGCTTTTGTGTGCGCTTTGTGTTGTCATCATCTCTATCGTCTTCTTGGCTGTCCGTCATCGTCGTCTTGTTTCGTTTTTGTTAGCGTCCGCGTTGTTGTGAATGATGAAAGCGTAAAATTTAATCGGTTTTCGTCCTTCTTTCTTCAAAACTTTCATTTTGGTAGGATGCACTTAATCTGCAGCAGCATCGGAGGCAGTAGAATTTGCGGCATTGGCAAATTAACCGTTCGTTCAAAGACGATACAAGGCTGATGACCGGCCAACGGAACGAACGAATGAACGCCCATTCTCATACACGGCCAGTCGTTAACATCAGAAACGTCGTCATGTTTGTTGTTGCATAGATACAGTCAAGTGTCTCCTACGCGCACTCACACACACACACACACCATCAAACACTTGAGTATTCTCTCGTTACAATTTGCAACAAAGTATGGCCGCAGGTTGGTTTCAGGATAAATACAAGCTGTTGAAGTCTTCGCGTGCGGATTTGGGATGTATGTGTGTATGCGTATGTGTGAGTAAGTGTTTTAAGACATTTGGCTTTACAGATATTGAAGATGTAGACTTTTTCAGCTTTTGGCTTCTGGTTGTAATACCAAAAAGCTTTCAGATTGCTAGACCACTTGTAGTTGGACATTGACATATACAGAGATGCAACAAAAGTAGCAGGTCCTATTTTTGGAACCTTTGACAGATTCAGAACACTGGTTAAAAAATTAATAGCTTAGTATAAAAAAAACACTCAGAGGACATGTAATTTGACTATCTGGCAATGTATGTGATTATGGTAGTCTGTCCCTAGAAAAATGAAGTTGGGAATTTGTATTAATGTATCTTTATATTCAAAACTAGCAAATCAACCCCGCTTCATTACCATAAAATCCGTTTTGATAAAAACAAACCAGCAAATAACCAGTAAACGGGCCGGAAATTGTATACTCTACACCTATTTTTTTACCTATCTGCCACACAAAGTGCTTATTTTATGAATCGAATGGAAGTGATATATGGGTGCTATATCTTAATAATAATCAATTTCAACTAAATTTAACAGAGGTGTATTTCTGATATATGTAACATGTATATGCTAGCTATAGCTATGTCTTGTGGAGTCTAGTCTAGTCGAAACATTATCGTATTAACAAAAATTTAACAGAATTGGGCAAAAGAGCAATTTCAATAAGGTGCGTGCTTGGGCAAAACAAATAAACCGATCAAAATCCAATCAGAAAACAAGTAAAAAGCAGCTAAGTTCGGCCCGGCTGAACTTTTGATACCCTACACAAACAAATTGAAAATTTTCAAAAAACCTCCGGAAACTACCACTTAAATGAAAACTGTTTTACGGACACTATACGAAGCCGAGGACCCGCTTACGAAATTTTTTGTCTTAGGCTGTAGTACCCATTATTTACTTCAAATACCAGATTTGAAACAATTGCGGTGAATAATGTCGCTAAAATCATCAAAATACCGAATATCGGGATGTACCGTTTTATGGGGGATATATGAAAACGTGAACCTACATACGATTTTTTTGTCATACTTTAAATACGATATTTGTTACAATTCCGGTGAATAATGTCGCACAAATCATAAAAATACCGAGTATTGGGAGGTACCGTCATGTGGGGCCTATGCGAAGACGTATACAAAAATTTTTGGCTTAGGCTGTAGTACCCATTTCGAATTTTAAATATACTGTCGCTAAAATCATGAAAATACCGAATATCTGGAGCTACCGTTATATGGAGGCTATACGAAGACGTGGGCCTGCATACAAAAATGTTTGTCATAGGTTGTAGTAGCCATTTCGAATATTAAATATGAAATTTGAAATAATTCCGGTAAATACTGTCGCTAAAATCATGAAAATACAGAATATCGGGAGGTACCGTTATATGGGCGCTATACGAAAACGTGGACTGACATGGCTTACTGGTAAACTATGCATGTATGCAACATTGTAGCCTTCTATCTCGATTCGTTCGAAGGATATCGAGATTACAAACAGACGGACGGAGTCACAGATCATCGCTAGATCGTCTTAGTATTTTACGCTGATCCAGAATATATATGCTTTGTAGGGTCCATAGAATGGTGGAGATTATAAAAATATTTATTGGAGCATTAGTTTTACCGGACCAAGTTTCACCAAAAGTAATAATTCGATTGAATATGAAAAAAATCTATCCAATTTGGGCTGATATTACACATATGGTGGAGAATAACCGCCAATTCGGATGAAGATGTACATCGAAGGTATAAAAATCTGAATCGATTTCGATAAAATTTGGCAAAGGTATCTTCAAACTGTATCTGATATCAGGTATCAAATATCATTGTTTTGGAGTGCATACTACGCATGTGTGGGACTTAAACTCCAGAACGAATGATACATATATTTGGGAGCTATAGCTATACCTGAACCGATTTTCGCTAAACTTGAAGTATTTGTTTCTAGGATTAATTCAGTCAGAATTTCCAAGATTCAGTTCATTAGGGCTGATGTTAGCCATTTGGTTCACAATAAATGTGATACCGGATAGAGATATTTATTGGAGCTATATCCAAATCTGATCCGATCTTTATGAAATTTGACAGAGGTATTTCTGGACTGTGTCTGATATACGGTAACAAATATTATTCTTGTGGAGTGTATATTACGCCGAAACATATGTATGGAAGCTGTAGCTATATCTGAACCGATTTCATCAAATTGAATGTCATTTGTCAGGTCATTCGTTCTGATATTGGCCATGTGGTGCGCAATTATCCTGAAATAGTTTGCAGATATAAAATAAAACAATTCTCACCAATTTCGTTATGGTTCGTCCTTGGGCCAAACAAATATTGTTTGGAAAATTTCATCTCAATCGGATAATAATGCTGCACCTGCACTTTGTTCACAAACATAAATGGACAGACGGACTGACATGCATGTGAGGTACCAGAAAGGGTTCACAGATATATATCATCTATGTTAGCAAAAATATTTGTATGTGTGAAATTTGAAGAGAGTTGGATGCTTATTTCGCTATCTTTGAGCTTTTTGTTTTTCAAAATCTTGATCAGAAGAAATCGTACCAAAAGAAATTGTCCGATCTCTACCATCTTTACAACGGATCTTGTGTTGATGAAAATATTGCGATGAACCAAGTGTTAATTACATCGGATGTTTATTTCGCGTCTAATGAGCTTCATGGCTATGCAAGTCGACCAGAATAGTCGACCAATGTACTCCATCTGCACGCCACACCTCGGGTTAATAAAAATATTGTGACCTGTGTAGTTTGGAGACAATCGCGTTCTTACATCACATTTTATAAGAATTGCAATTATTCAAAATGTTGATCCTTAGTGGGGAAGGTTTCAGATGGAGTGAACCGATACATCTCATCTTCGCAGCAGATCTTGTACTAGTAGAAATAATGGGATATGTGAAATATGAAGAGAACCGTATGAATATTTCGGATTTTATAATAGTTCTAGTTATTCGAAACTTTGACCCTTTGTGGGGGAGGTACCAGATGGAATGGTCTGATCTCTATCATCTGTAAAACAGATCGTGTGCTGATGGAAATATTGAGATGTGCCAAGTCTGAATGGAATCGAATGAAAATATCGCGTTTTAGGGGCTTCATGGATATTCACAATGTTGACGCTTTGTGGGGGAAGTACCAGAAGTAGTGGATTGATATATCCCACATTCATAGTAAATCTTCTGTTAGTAAAAATAATGGAATGTGTGAAATATGAAGAGAACTGGATACTTATTTCGGATTTAATAACCGTTTTGGTTATTCAAAACTTGGACCCATTGTGGGGAGATACCAGAAGGAATGGTCCGATATTTATCAAAATTATAACAGATCTTGTGTTGGTAGAAATCTTGAGATGTGCCAAGTCTAAATGAAATGGGATATTAATTTCGCGTTTTGTGAGCTTAATGGATATTCAAAATTTTTGGAGGAGGTACTCGATGGAGTGGACCGATATATTCCATCTTCATACCAGACGTTAGGTTAATAAAAAATATTACGATGTGTAACAATCGGACGCTTACATCACATTTTATAAGAGTTGTAACTACTCAAAATGTTGACCCTTTGGGGGGAGGTACTTAATGGAGTGAACCGACCTAGCACTGATGCAAATATTAGGATTTGCAAATTTCGGATTATCCTTTATCTTTCTGTGCAGTGAAATTAATTTTTGAAAATTTCGACCTTTGGTGGAGGAGGTACCAGAAAGAGTGGACCCATATTGCCCATTTTCGAATTCGATCTATGTTTGATAATAATATTACGATGTACCAAGTTTGAAGCAAATCAGGAGTATCCGAGAGTTATTGTGCGCTCCAACCAGTCAGACATACAGACAGACAAGCGAACACCGCAAGTTCAACTAAAAATGTCCTGAAACGGATTTGGTCCAAAGATACCTAGGGTCTATAATGGTTTTTTCGATTAGGCACCTTTTGGCCGTATCAAATAATGTATATCCTCTGCTGCTATATAATTGAGGGTTTTTTGCTTAACTTCGTTAAACCGGTATTTACCTTTCAAAAATCAATTATTTGAATAACACCTTTTCCATTACCAAATGTCTTGCATTTTTGTGTTTTCCATTTCCAACCACGATCCCAAAAGACGCTATCAAATATTCGCACAAATCCAAATACTGAAGTCTTTTTACCAGATTTTAATCAATCAAATCTAAAAACGAACATTTCTTCCTACCTTTTACCCTACAGAGGCAGAGGTGCTGCGATATTATTCCCCATGGTGACACTGTGTGATTTGTGGCATAAAATATAACACCCACCTACTTACCCCGGCAAGCATGCAACACACAGCGTTTATCAATTCACACATAGATACATGTGTGTGTGTGTGTCGTGGTGTGGAAATGATAACATATACACCCATATGCGTCCTTGCTTTGCCTTCAAGTGTTCATGTGTGCAGAGAATTAAGAACATCGTCCTCGTATCACTGCCAGCATTGTTTTAAGTGATTTCATTCATTCCACTTCACTCATTATGCTCCGAACATTGCAATTCCGACAACTAGACACAAGACAACAGTCAACCGCTATGTAGCGAGAGCAACAACATAACGCTCAACTAACAAGAGCGTTAACGAAGGCAACGGGCTGGCTGGCGGCCGGCGTCTGGGACTCTGGCAGAGGCAGGAGCTGGAATGATGACGGTCATGTCCTACCCCATCGGCAACATCAACGGTAGCAGCAGCAGATGCTGATGCCAATCCTTAGACCTTAAATTTTTGGCGTGCTAGTTGAAGCGAGTAGCAAGTTCGCCGTAGTATGTTTATGGTTTGTGTTGCATGGTTTGTTGGTTGGCTGGCTGACTGACTGAGGACTGGAGGATACCTCGTTGCTTAGTTGATTTGGTTGTTTTGGCCGTTGTTTTATGTAAACACATGCAAATGCGTTCATTTGTTCTATTTGACAAACATGAGGCAATGACTGACTGCCATGTTGTCATTCTGCCAGGCTCCAGGAAAGTCAAGCCAAGGCGTCCGGGAAAAACATTCTTAATGCCCCTCCGCTCACACTTTTGTGTATTCAGAAAAATCTTGGCTTAACCGTGCCGTTTATACATGGAAAGCAAGTGTCTCTCTGTGTGTGTGTGTGTGAACACAAATCTAGCCTTAGCCATGGCTTGCTTGTCTCAGAAGAGACCCGAATGCCAGTATGACAGACTGACTGCCAGCATCCATGGTGTATGGTTACATTGTGTGAATGCAGGATACATGTATGTGTGTATGTTTGGGTGTAGGTGTGTATGTTTTGCTGCCATTGTGGCATATTTCCTTCTTGTGTTGCTCTCTTATGATGTTGCTGCAACTGCTGGTCTGTTGTTGGCATTACTGTTGCCGTTGTCATCGTTGCTGATGCTGTTGCTCTTGTGCTGTGTTGCGTCGTATCGTTCGTATAATTCTGGTTGTTGGTCGGTCGGTCGGGGGTTGCTGTATGATGATGATTATATTTGTTGGTGATTTTATTTCCGTATTTGCTTGCTGCTGCCTGGAATTTATTTTTTGTGTAAAAATCTGACATAGAAATGAAATTTTTGCGGTTTAGCTTAAGATTTCTTCTTTCACTTTTTTTGTTGTTGCTGTGCGATTGTTGCCGATGCCATTTCCCTTTTCGACAATTTGCTATGGAATAGCTTAAACCTAATTGCATTTGAGAGCTCGTTGCATATGTAAATGAATATATATATTTTTTTCGGGCTATTGGAATATATAAAGCTGGAAGTTTGGCCATTGATGTAGGATTATCAATTTAAAATTTGAAATTTAAGAAATTCGTATTGAATGGCTCTTTAGGTGATTAAATGTAGAACAACTTAAAAAGTATCAGTCGGTTTTGCCGAGAGATGTATACCCTCAGCCAATATTAGATTATTTAAAAATATTTTGACTTCTGTAGGTTCCGAAGGAATGGGTTAATGTTGTCCATTTCGTATCAGATCTAAATAAATAAGATAAAAAGGGCTGTCACAGAAACCATGTCGGTTTTGCTTATTGTCGTTTTTGTAAACCACTGTTGGTTTCATTTGGTGTCAAACCAAGTTGGTTTTGTCAATTTTGAATGTAAATAAAACCAATGTTCGAAACAGCTGTTGTTGATAGCGTAAGTAAATTGTTTTATTGTGAACTTACTCATAAAGCTGCATTGCAGATTTATGGTTTATGGTCCTTTAAAAATTCTTTAAAAAATCCTTTAAAAATTCACGTTTATAGTCCTTTAAAAATTCTTTAAAAAATCCTTTAAAAATCCACGTTTATAGTCCTTTAAAAATTCTTTAAAAAATCCTTTAAAAATTCACGTTTATAGTCCTTTAAAAATTCTTTAAAAAATCCACGTTTATGGTCCTTTAAATATACTTTAAAAAATCTTTAAAAAATCCACGTTTATAGTCCTTTAAAAAATCTTTAAAAAATCCACGTTTATAGTCCTTCAAAAATTCTTTAAAAAATCCACGTTTATGGTCCTTTAAATATCCTTTAAAAAATCCACTTTTATGGTCCTTTAAATATCCTTTAAAAATTCTTTTAAAAATCCACGTTTATGGTCCTTTAAATATACTTTAAAAAATCTTTAAAAAATCCACGTTTATAGTCCTTTAAAAAATCTTTAAAAAATCCACGTTTATAGTCCTTCAAAAATTCTTTAAAAAATCCACGTTTATGGTCCTTTAAATATCCTTTAAAAAATCCACTTTTATGGTCCTTTAAATATCCTTTAAAAATTCTTTAAAAAATCCACGTTTATGGTCCTTTAAATATACTTTAAAAAATCTTTAAAAAATCCACGTTTATAGTCCTTTAAAAAATCTTTAAAAAATCCACGTTTATAGTCCTTCAAAAATTCTTTAAAAAATCCACGTTTATGGTCCTTTAAATATCCTTTAAAAAATCCACTTTTATGGTCCTTTAAATATCCTTTAAAAATTCTTTAAAAAATCCACGTTTATGGACCTTTAAATATCCTTTAAAAAATCCACTTTTATGGTCCTTTAAATATCCTTTAAAAATTCTTTAAAAAATCCACGTTTATGGTCCTTTAAATATCCTTTAAAAAATCCACTTTTATGGTCCTTTAAATATCCTTTAAAAAATCCACTTTTATGGTCCTTTAAATATCCTTTAAAAATTCTTTAAAAAATCCACGTTTGTGGTCCTTTAAACATCCTTTAAAAATTCTTTAAAAAATCCACGTTTATGGTCCTTTAAATATCCTTTAAAAATTCTTTAAAAAATCCACGTTTGTGGTCCTTTAAACATCCTTTAAAAAATCCACGTTTATGGTCCTTTAAATATCCTTTAAAAATTCTTTAAAAAATCCACGTTTATGGTCCTTTAAATATCCTTTATAAATTCTTAAAAATCGACGTTTATAGTCCTTTAAATATCCTTTAAAAATTCTCTAAAAAATCCACGTTTATGGTCCTTTAAAAATTGTTTAAAAAATCCACATTTTTAGTCCTTTGGATATCCTTTAAAAATTGTTTAAAAAATCCAAAGCAAATGAAAAGTGACAGCTCTAAGCAACTTGGCTTATTTCCAATAACAAAACCAATAACATTGGCTTCTATGACAACCAAAACCGATAAAATTCTAATTCGAAAATAAAACTAATAACATTGATTTTCATGACACCAAATCATTTTTTCTTGTCGTTTTTAAAACTAATAGTGACAAAATTGGTTTCTATGACAGCCCTGATAAATATTGCGACGTGCCTGGTTTGGACTATACTGCCTTAACTTTGTGCGATACAAGTGATAATTTTTAGAAAATTTTAAAATGTGCTGGAGGTACTAGATATATTTCACCGAAGTATAAAATTATCATAATTCATCTGATACAGATAAAAATATAGGAATGAGCAAAATAAGAAGAAAATCGAACATTAATATCCAATTTTATGCGAAATCATAAATTCCATATCCATGTCAGGTTTCTGCTTGAGAGAATCATTTAGATATAGCAAGTTGTAAGGAGGTAGCAGAGGAATGGGTGAGGTAGCAAAAGGGGTTCGCAGATATATATCATCTTCACAACAGGTCTTGTGTTAGCAAAAATGTTTGTGTGTGTGTAATTTGCAGAGAGTTGGATGCATATTTCGTTTTTTGAGCGTTTTGTTTTTCAAAATCTTGAAGCCAATGTGTAGGAGGTACCAGAAGAAATGGTCCAATCTCTACCAACATTATAACAGATCTTGCGTTGTTAAAAAAATATTGAGATCTGCTAAGTCTGTATTAGAATCGGATGTTAATACCGCGTTTTTTGAGCTTCATCGATTTTCAAAATGTTGACCCTTTGTGGGGGAGGTACCAGAAGGATTTAATCGGTATATCCCATCTTTACAGCAGGTCTTGTGTTAGTAGAAATAATGGGATGTGTGAAATATAAAGACAACCGAATGCCTATTTCGGATTTTATGATGGTTTTGGTTATTCAAAACGTTGACCCTTTTTTTGTGGGAGGTACCAGAAGAAATGGTCCGATTTCTACCGTTGACCCTTTTTGTGGGAGGTACCAGAAGAAATGGTCCGATCTCTACCATTTTTATAACAGATCTTGTGTTGATGGAAATTTTGAGATGTGCCAAGTCTGAATGGAATCGGATGTTAATTTCGCGCTTTATGAGCTTCATGGATATTCGAAATTTTAACCCTTTGTGGATCAGGTACCAGAATGAGTTGAACGATATATTCCGTCTTTACACCAATTTGAAGTCAGTCGGACTCTTTTATATCACATTTTATAAGAATTATAATTATTCAAAATTTTGACCCTTTGGTGGATGAGGTACTTGATGGAGTGGACCGATTTTTCCCATTTATAGTGCACACCAGCCAGACAGACAGACAAATGGACGAACGGGTCTAGATTGACTGCAAATGTCCTGAAACGGATTTTCGTACAATGAGACCTAGAGTCTAAAACCGTTATTTCGATGAGTCACGTTTTGAACGTATCAAATGATATATACCCTCTGTAGCCATATGGCTAAGGTGTTGTGGCGAAACGGCTGAAGCTGGAATAAAATATTGGTATTAGGGTATCTGCTGGTGGCTTGGGTTAAGATAAAAAGTTTGGTTAGGAAATCCATTCATCAAGCGTACGAAAGGTACTAAATGATACAAAATTAGGTATTGCGTGAAGGGATACGGCTGGAAAGCTGAAATTTGACATTAGGATTACTGTTAGTGTTCAGGGGTTGAAATTTGCAGTTGGTTTGGAAATACGTACTAAAAAGTACTAAATGGTACTAAATTTGGTATTTAGGTTAGGGACTGAGATGGGATTCTAATATTTGGCATTAGGACCAACTTTTTGTGCGGTTTTGGAAAGAAGTGCTAAAATTTGTGAATTTGGAAATAAGTACTTAAAAGTACGAAATAGTATTAACTATTGGGGAAATAATACAGCTGAAAATTTGAAATTTGGAAAGAGAGTCTTTGAGGTTGTGTTGGATAGACAATCTAAAGGATTTTTCGAAATTCTAACAGTACGTTTACAAAAAGTACTAAAATGCGTGCCATTTGGAATTATGTGATCGAATAGTGGTAAAATCTTGAAATTTGATATGAGAATCAAGGATGGAAAGTAAATTTAATGTATGAAGGTGGTTTTAGAAATTTGTGTTAAGCGTGCGAACTGTACTAAATGGTACTAAATTTGTAATAATTTGGCTTAGAATGATGGGATAAAGATGACATTTTAACATTTTTTATTGGGGTCCCTGTTTGTGGCAATAATGTGGTTTTGGAAATGTGTACTACAAGTGCAAGAAAAGTACGAAATAGCACTAAATTTAGTATAATTTGGTATTAAAAGAACATATAGTGCTTGAAGTCTGAGATTTGGTATTAAAGTCGCTGTTCATGTGCGGCCTGGACACATGGAGGTGATTTCGAAAATGTGTAATATAATTGTACGAAGAATACTGAATGGTACTAAATTTGATATTTTGATTTAGAACGAACAGTACTAAATGGTACTAGACTTGGTTTTGGGTAAAGGGAAATCCTCAAATTTGATATAGATGTAACTATTGGTGCCTGCGGTTGTGATGTTGTACTAAATGGTAATAAATAGTACTAAATTTGGTATTGGGTGAAGGAATAGAGATAAAATGCTAAAATTTGATATTTAGATTACTGATGGGATATGTATTTGAGATTTGGCAGGGGTTTAGAAATGCGTCCTTTATTTCAACGAAAAGTACTAAATGATACTAGATTTGGTATTGAGTGAAGGGCTGAACTACTAAAACTTGATAAATATTCCGCTATTGGTGTCTGC
This sequence comes from Musca domestica, assembly GCF_030504385.1. Taxonomy (NCBI): domain Eukaryota; kingdom Metazoa; phylum Arthropoda; class Insecta; order Diptera; family Muscidae; genus Musca; species Musca domestica. Next base: position 144,122 of record NW_026712212.1, read on the forward strand.
GTTAAAGATTTGGAGGTGGATAGCGAAATTTGTACTATAATTGTACGAAAGGTACTAAATAGTACTAAATTTTGGTATTATTTGAAGGAATATAGCTAAAATTCTGAAATTCGATATGGATGCCACCGTTGGTGCCTGTGGTTGAGAGAAGGAGTTGGTTTTGGAAATACGTACTATAATCGTGCTAAATTTGGCAATTGGGGAAATTACAGAGCTGAAGTCCTGAAATTTAATGTGAAGGACACTGTTGGTGTCTATGGTTAAGTATAGGGTTCCTATTGGAAATATGTACCATAATTGTTCGAAAAGTACTAGGCGGTACTTAATTTGGTATTGCACTAAGGGTTAGAGTTAGAATCCCGAAGTTTGGTATTGAGGTCTCTGGGATAAAAATATGCAATTGGTTTTGAAAATGTACGAAAAGTACTAAATTTGGTTTCGGGTGCTATAATTCTAAAATTCAATACAGATGTCACTATTGGTGTCTGCGGTTAAGATATGGAGGTGGTTTTGGGAATGCGTAATATAATTGGGTGATATTTTCTGAATTGTATTTGTTTCCATAGCTGTAAGTTCGGCCGGACCGAACTCTGAACCGAAAAATTTGGCAATTAAAAAAAAATAAATAAATCCGTTATAAATGCTGTTAAAATCATAAAAATTCGGTACACATACATTCGGTAGCCGTTATATTAAGGTCTATTCGACGAGGTGGACCTGCATAGGCAATTTTTGTCATAAGCCATTACAATATTCAAATACGAAATTTAAAAAAAAAAATCGGTGAATAACGTAGCTACAATTATATCAATCTATACGGAGGCGTGAACCTGCACGGACAATTTTCTGTCATAGGCTGTAGTGTCCATTACGAACTTCAAATACTAAATCTGAAACTATTCCGGTGAATAATGTCGCGAAAACCATTAAAGTACCGAATATCAGGAGGTACTTTTATATGAGGGCTATACGAAGATGTCGACCTGCACAGACAATTTTCTGTCATAGGCTGTTATATTCATTACGAATTTCAAATACCAAATTTGAAACAATTCCGGTGAATAATGTCGCTAAAATCATCAAAATACCGAAAAAAGGGAGGTACCGTTATATGAGGGCTATACGAAGACATGGGCCTGCACAGGCAATTTTCTGTCATAGGCTATAGTGTCCATTACGAACTTCAAATACCAAATTTGAAAGAATTCCGGTGAATGATGTCGCTAAAATCATCAAAATACCGAAAAAAGGGAAGGTACCGTTATATGAGGGCTATACGAAGACGTGACCTGCACAGACAATTTTCTGTCATAGGCTGTAGTATCCATTACGAACTTCAAATACCAAATTTGAGACTATTCCGGTGAATAATGTCGCGAAAATGATTAAAGTACCGAATATCAGGATGTACTGTTATATGAGGGCTATACGAAGACGTGACCTGCACAGACAATTTTCTGTCATAGGCTGTAGTATCCACTACGAACTTCAAATACCAAATTTGAAACTATTCCGGTGAATAATGTCGCGAAAATCATCAAAGTACCGAATATGAGGAGGTACTGTTATATGAGGGCTATAGGAAGACTTCACCCTGCACAGACAATTTTCTGTCATAGGCTGTAATATTCATTACGAACTTCAAATACCAAATTTGAAATAATTCCGGTGAATAATGTCGCTAAAATCATCAAAATACCGAAAAAGGGAGGTACCGTTATATGAGGGCTATAAAAAGACAAGAACCTACACAGACAATTTTCTGTCATAGGCTGTAGTGTCCATTACGAACTTCAAATATCAAATTTGAAACTATTCCGGCGAATAATGTCACGAAAATCATTAAAGTACCGAATATCAGGAGGTACTGTTATATGAGGGCTATACGAAGACGTGGACCTGCACGGACAATTTTCTGTCATAGGCTGTAGTGTTCATTACGAACTTCAAATACCAAATTTGAAACTATTCCGGGTAATAATGTAGCGAAAATCATTAAAGTACCGAATATCAGGAGGTACTGTTATATGAGGGCTATACGAAGACGTCGACCTGCACAGACAATTTTCTGTCAAAGGCTGTAGTATCCATTACGAACTTCAAATACCAAATTTGAAACTATTCCGGTGAATAATGTCGCGAAAATCATCAAAATACCGAAAGTAGGGAGGTACCATTACGAAAACGTGGACCTACATGACCCATTTTAAATACCAATAGTCCTGTAGACATAGTATACATATGAGTAAAATTTTATCAACCTACTTCATTTCGTTCGGAAGCTAGAGTGATTTTCACAGATGGACAAACGGATAGACTGACAGACGGACGGAAATACCCTACGTAATATACCCTTCATACTATGACTCCAATGTGCTTAAGCAAAATATTAGGACTAGAAACAAAACAACTAGCTATGTGTTAACACACTTTATTTTTTATTATTTTTATTTTATTTATTTTTTTTTGTCCAATTACGCTTCGCTTTCTCTGAACTATAACCACCACGTCACTCAGTTAACACTTTTGATCTTCATCCAGATAATCCATCACACATTCAGTAGATAGTTGAGTAGTTGTGCATCATCTCCATCCATTCATTCGTTCATTTTGCCTGCCATTCCTGCCATCAACTCTTGTTGTCCCTGCACACATATTCTAACAAATGGCCAATCATAAACCAATAGCTGATAGTTCGCTTTAAGGGTCATGTGAATACGAAAGTACAAACGACAACAACAACAAAAAGAGAAAAAACAACCCAAAAAGTTGACCCCATAATGAAGAACAAAATAATAATAATAATTCTTCATTTCGACAACGTCATCCAAAGTAAATACAAGCTGCACTGCGATATCCAGTGGCGAACAAACAGAGGCACACACACCGACAGACAGAAAGACACACTCACTTACTGTTCATGGCTTTCAATAAATTTTCCAAAATGTGTAAATACCGTACAAAAGAAGAAGCAGTAGCTGATGCTGCTGTTTGCTGCACAGAGCAGCAACAACAACAATAACAACGAGAAGAAAGAATATCAACATGAAAAAGCATAAAAATACAACATGTAAAGTATGTTAAGTACACAAGTTCGTATAAAAACATAGTAACTTTACGGAAAAATTGGACAATGTACCACAAAAAAGTCATGAGAGCATCCGCAGCAATGAATGGCTACAAACAAAATACTTTCGTGAAGTATTTACGGCATGGAATAACCAACCCCAGTCGTAGCAGCAATAGCAGTCGCCGCAGCAGCAAAAAAAAAAACAGAACAGACCCGACCCGACCCGACCCGACTCGAACTGAAAAACAATCATGGACACAGGAGACCAACAAATTTTAATTATGGTAAGACCAGAAAAGTAGCTGAAATTTTTTTTGGTTGAAACGAAGTGCATTGGCAAATAGTTAAACCTGAGAAGACCCCTCAAAAAAAACGAAAATAAAGAGAAGAGAAAGACAACAAAATGCCGAAGCTTTAAAACGTCAAGGATAACATTTATCGATATCTCGGGTAAAAATGGCAGTACAAGGTAGAGGAGTATGATGCTGTCGAACGGCAAATAGAAACCAATATAAAAACCAAAATTAACCAGGAAATATCCTTTGGAATTGTAACGAGGTGATCATTGATGGGTTTGGTTGGTATATTAATTCGGGATATCTTATTTGGGCTATTTGATGAGGGTTTTTTTCAAATTAAAATTTTTTTTTTTCGAAGTTAATTAAAATACATCAAAAGTTCATAATTGGGCGCTATATTCAAATGTAGGCAGGCAGTGTTCATTGTACATTTTAGCACTGATGGGAGATATAAGGTGGAGTGAACTGCTATATCATTTTTGGACACTTATATTACAATAGGCAAAGTTTGAACAAACTCGAAAACCCCTAGCTTCATACATCCACCATAGTATGGAGGGTATATTAAGTTTTTCATTCCGTTTGTAACACCTCGATCCCACATAGTATACATATTCTAGATCAGCAAAAAATTCTATGTCGATTTAGCGATATCCGTCCGTCTGTCCCTCTGTCCGTCTGTGGAAATCACTCTAGCTTCCGAACGAAATGTATATTATATCTGCAGGACTTTTGGTATTGAAAATTGGCCATGTAGGTCCACATTTTGGTATAGCGCCCATATAATGGTACCTCCCTATTTTCGGTATTTTGGTGATTTAAGCGACATTATTCACCGAAAATGTTTCAAATTTGGTATTTGAAGTTCGTAATGAATACTGCAGCCTATGACAGAAAATTGTCTGCTCAGGTCCACGTCTCCGTATAGCCTCCATATAATGGAGCGCCCCGATATTCGGTATTTTGATGATTTTAGCGACATTATTTAACGGAATTTTTTCAAATTTCGCATTTGAAGTTCGTAATGGATACTACAGCCTATGACAGAAAATTGTCTGTGCGGGTCCACTTCTTCGTATAGCCCCCATATAATGGAACCCCCCTATATTCGGTATTTTGATGATTTTAGCTACATTATAAACAGATTTTTTCAAGTTTCGCATTTGAATATTGTAATAGCTTGTGACAAAAGTTGCCTATGCAGGTACACGTCGTCGTATTGACTCTAATATACGGCTACATTCGGTATTTTTAAGATTTTAACAGCATTTTAACGGGTATTCAAAGTTCGGCCCGGACGAACTTACAGCTTTTTTACTTGTTTATCTTTAAAGGTGGCTAAACCAACAAAAATGCCTGTTGGCTAACGAGGAAAAATGGGGAAAATATTTTTTTTTTTTGACTCGGACTCCGATTTATTTAAAATTTTCTGAGTTTCTTCCTATGTTTCACCTTCAAAATGAAACACAATACGCCGCTTTTCCAATGATGCCGTTACACTCTTCGGTATTTTTCTCATACCGATTTCCTACGACTCCTTTTCGATTTATGAATTTTCTTATTTCTAAATTATTATACCAACCAACACGCAATCAAAAAAAAAAAAAATTAATTTACGTGTTTTGACGGAAATCACTGAGTGGTCACTTCCGTCAGGAGTCTGCAATTTCTTCAAAGTATTTTTTATACCTTACAGCACATAGTGGTAAGGGTATTATGTCTTTGTGCATTCATTTGTAACATCGAGAAGGAAGCGAGATAAACCCATAGTTACTTTTGAGGATATTCATAGAATCACTTTCTGAGCCGAATTATGTAAGTCCGTCCATTTGTCCATGTATTTTTGCAAGCAAAATTGAAGGTCACATTTATTATCCGATTGCGATAAAATTTCTCAACCAATATTTGTTGGCCCAAGGACAAATCGTATTGAAATTGGTGAGAATCGGTTCAAATTTAGTTATAGCTCCCATATATATCTTCAACCGATTTCGGGATAATTGTGCACCAAATGGCTAATATCAGTCCAAATGACCTGAATTTTGGCATATCCGACCGAATTCAGAGTAGAAGAAAATACATCAAATTTGGAGAAAATCGGTTCAGAAATAGCTATAGCTCCCATAGAGATGTTTCATTCGATTTGTGGTTTTAAGTCCCTCAAATTCCTAATATGCATTCCACAACAATGATATTTGCTACCAGATATCAAATATAGCCCGGAAAAATCTCTGTCAAATTATATCGAGATCGGGTCAAATTAGGATATAGCTCCCATATATATCTTTAACCGATTTTAACCAAATTTCCAATAGCAGTCCAAATTATCTGGTTTTTGGCGCATTCGAATTCAGTATAGATGCAAGTGCGTCGAATTTGGTGAAAATCGGTTAGGATATAGCTATAGCTCTAATATATATGTTTCATCCGATTGGGGGTTTTAAGTCTCTCACATGCTTAATATGCACTCCACGACAAGGATATTTGGTACCGAATTAATTGAATTTAGCCCAGAAACAATTACTTCAAATTTTGGTGAAAATCGATCCAGATATAGCTATAGCTCCGTTTTGGTATGAAAGTCCCTCACACGCGTAATATGCGCCCCACAACAATGATATTTAATACCGAACATACCTCAGACCTCTGCCAAATTTTATCGTGATCGGTTCAGATTTTTATTGGGATATTTATTCGTTATACATCTTCATCCGAAATTTTCCGTTTGGTGAAACTCGGTCCGGTATATATTGATCCAATAAATATTTTTTACCCTCCACCATTGTATGGAGGGTATATTAAGTTTGTCATTCCGTTTGTAACACCTCGAAATATACATTTTAGACCTCACAAAGTATCTATATTCTTGATCAGCATAAAATTCTATATCGATTTAGCGTTGTCCATCCGTCTGTGGGAATCACTCTAGCTTCCGAACAAAATGAAGTAGGTTGATAAAATTTTACTCAAATGTATGTCTGCAGGACTTTTGGTTTTGAAAATGGGCCATGTAGGTCCACGTATAATAATAATATGGTATGGCCCCCATATAACAGTACCTCCCGATATTCGGTATTTTGATGATTTTAGCGACATTATTCACCGGAATTCTTTCAAATTTGATATTAGAAGTTCGTAATGGATATTACAGCCTAGGACAGAAAATTGTTTCTGCAGGTCCACGTTTTGGTAGAGCCCTCATATAATGGTATCCCCTTTTATTCGGTATTTTGGATGATTTTAGTACAATATTTACCGAATTTTTCTTTAAGTTTCGCCTTTGAATGTTTTAATGGCTTATGACAATAGATGTTTACCCAGGTTCAAGTCATCGTTTAGACCCTAATATAACGGCTACATTGGATTTTATTTTTTTGAAAATTGCCGCATTTGTTCCAAATGGTGGAAGGCATTCAAATTTCGGCCCGGCCGAACTTAGAGCTTTTTCACTTGTTTTAATATAAGTCTTATCGAAGTCATTTCACTATACAGAAATTTTATTAAGTACTAGAGGTACAAAAACCTAAGTCAAATTTGTTGAAAATCGATTCAGAGTTGGATATAGTTCTCAAATTGTGACTACTCCATAGCCTTGATACGCATTCAACTAAGGTTCAAAGTTCACATAAATTCCCGATTTTTACGGGAGCTCTTCTAAATACACATAGTTGTGTAGGGTATCATATAGTCGGCCCCGCTCGACTTTTGGCCTTTCCTTACTCGTTAATTTTATTTCCACAAAAATTAAATTTTAAATCCTTTTTTAAAAACTCTGACAACATATTCCAAAATGAAAGTCAACTCCTTGAGGATATTAAAAATATTTAAATATTTAAACGTTCTCATCGTAAGCAAATAGTTATTAATGAACAAATATTATAGGGGGGTGGTAATAATAAATGCATGCCTGGCTGGCTATTCGAACGAGCCCATCTTGAAGATACCAACATGTGGCTGGGTAGGCGCAGGTATTTAATTTTGAAACCATGTCAACCTCGTAAATAAATAAAAATATCCAACGAAATGTTGCTACACAATGTTGCATGCAACACAGGGTCAAAGTACTCGGCGAACATGTTGCCGTTGTATGTATGTAAACAAGTGTATGATGCCACAAAACGTGGCAGCTAACAACAAGTGATTTTGCAACATGAATTTTGTGTGTGTTGATGAAGTAAATGTTGAATATGATTTTGAAATTATCAACACAACACAGCAGAGCAGAAAAAAATAACTCATTTCAATTCGAATAAGAATGTGAATGTACTCGCACACACATGCAACACAAAACTCATCACACATATGTGTGAATATACAAGAAAACAAAACAAACAACAGACAATAAAAACAGAAACAAAAACCCCATAAAAGTGGACTTGCAAAGGTGAATGAAGCATGGATGGATGGCGGAAGGCGACAGCAGTGGTGATGATGATGATGACGCTGAGAATGACGTTAGGCCACAATGATGACGACATCGACTTTTTTGTGGGAGCATTAAAACTCATTTGGGAGAAGGTTGCTTGTTTGTCGCAGAAAACTCTTACTTTACTCCCAACGACACTTTAAATCTGAATGTTGCATGCAAGTAATGCACCGCATGCAACATTACTTCAACATCAACAACAGCAACAAATACGGCATACCAAACAAGTTAATTGTAACTTCGTGTATATGGTCAACTATTAGGAGAGCTCTCTGAGTTTGAATGTTGCCAGCTGGTTAGTTGTGCAGCAGGGAGAAATTAATGCAACGTAGAGAATAACGAGGAACAGTCGATTCCGAGTAATTGAAATGAAGAAGAATGAAAAAAACTTTCAATCCTCACGATACTTAACATATCATCAGCGTTATGTTTCAGTGTTCTACATGTCATTTTCCGACAGTGTGAGATATTGGTGATTTCTAATGTTGTTCTGTATGCTCTTCCGATCTTTCAGTTTTCTGATATATACTCTAAACATTGATACATTTTTATACCCTCCACCATACTATGGAGTTTATATTAACCTTGTCATTCCGTTTGTAACTCCTCAAAATACTTATATCAGACCCAGCAAATTATATACATATTTTTGGTCAGCGTAAAATTCAAAGTCGATTTAGGGATGTCCGTCTGTCTGTCTATCGATGATCTTAGCGATGTTATTCAACGGAATTGTTTTACATTTCGTATTTGAAGGTCCTAATGGGTGCCACAACCTATGACAAAATATGCATATGCAGATTGACGTCTTTGTATAGCCCCTATATAACGGTACCTCCCGATATTCGGTATTTTTATGCTATTAGAAACATTATAGACCAGAATTTTTCCAAATTTTGTATTTGAAGTTGCAGGTCCACGTCCTCGTATAGCCTCCCTATATTCAGTATTTTGAGGATTTAAGCGACATTATTCAACGGAATTGTTATACATTTCGTATCTGAAGGTCCTAATGGGTACTACAGCCTATGACAAAAATTGCAGGTATCCGTCTTCTTATAGCCCCCGTGTTACAGATTTCATTTAAATCGTATTTTTCGACGTATTTTTTTTAAACATCTTTCAGGTTCCTTCCAAATGGTGGAGGGTATAAAAGTTCGGGCCGGCCGACCTTGGTGCTTTTATACCCTATATATATTAAGTAATTTTAGCAACATTATCAACCGGAATTGTTTCGAAATTCATGTTTGAAGTTCGTAATGGGTACTACAAAAAATTGCGTATGCAGGTCCACGTCTTCGTATAGCCCCCATATTACAGTACCTCCCTGTTTCGGTATTTTCATGATATTAGCGACATAATTCAAGGGAATTGTTTTACATTTCCTATTTCACAGTTCTAATGTGGTACGCAAGCTATGACAGATAATTGCATATGCAAGTCCCAGTCATCGTATAGCCCCCATGTCACGGTACCTCCCTATATTCCTCATTTTGATGATTTTAGATGCATTATTCAAATTTCGTATTTGAAGGTCTTAATGGGTACTACAGCCTATGACAGAAAATTGCAAATCCAAGTCCACGTCGTCGTATAGCCCCCATATAAAAGTATCTCCCTATATTCGATATTTTTATGTTTTTAGCGAAATTATTCAACACAATTGTTTTAAATTTATTTATTTGTATTTAAACCTACAGAAAACCGACGAATTTTTAAAAAATTTTTCAAGTTTCTTCCAAATGGTGGTGGGTTTTAAAATTCGGCCCGGGTATTTGATGCTTTTTTAATTTAATTACGAGTGATAAATAAGAAAAAATGAATTATTAATTTAAATATTAAAAGATTTATTTATTTTTTTTTTATTTATTTTGATGTAGAAATTTAGAATTTGATGTAGAATTTAGAATAAACACAAGCTTATACAAAAATACTACTCTCATTTATTTTTTAAATTTACAATAGATTTGCAGTGAACGTGCCGGAGAGAGGATAATATTTGTGCGTGTTTCGAAAACTAGCACTACAATCCGGCGAAGAGATCGTTCCGATATTACAAACCATTTAAAAAATTGTTGTGAAATACATGAATGGCATAAGATAACAACACTAAGAATATTACTGATATTCCCATTTCTAATATCACAGAGATGAAAATGAGCTCAGTCGGCGGAACACTTATAGAGGTGAGTTGTTCTCTTTCAAAGTATAACATTTTAAGGACATGATCGAAAATACCCTCGCAATCAAGTCAAAATGCAATTTCGGCTCGCCCTAAACATTATGAATCACGGTCCACTTAGTTGAAAAATGTAATTGGGACTTCATTGAGCAAATTTTCAGAGGAAGTTTTCTACTCAACAATATTTCATAATTTCAAATTACAGTAAATTTGGCTGAGAAATGCGACCAGGACCCAAAAATAACCAACAACGGCCTACGCCACTATCTAATGGCAGGTCTTATAAATGCAGAAAATCATATATTATCATTACATATCAAATTTTGCGCATAAATTACAAATTTTTTAATAAGGGGAATTTCACAAAATGGAAATTCAAACCCATCAAAAAATTCTCATTTCATATATAGTTATCAAGCCATTTCTTTAACAAAGTTATGTTGCACGATATAGTGAATTCAAATAAGTTTAAATATAAGGAGTTTAAATTAGTGGCCAAAGTTTATAAATAAGTAGTTATTTAATCTCATTTCAGTTACCAAGAAATAAATGCATATTTTGTACGACATGCCCTTGTAAAAATTATAGATTTGAAATTTATGAATTTAATGCAACATCAGGAGGTTCCGAAATGCGTTTCTGACCTAAGTCCGATATAAATACTACAACGTGTCAGATTTGGACTATATCGACAATTTTCTTCGCTTTATATGAGATATGCTATAGTTTTTGGAAAACTTTAAAATGTGTGTGAGGCTCCAGACATCGCGGACTGATGTATTCCACTTCGTCTGATAATAATAAATATTTGAAGAAAAACGAACCTTTCCAATTTTATGCGAAATAATGTTTAAAGGAAGGTTAACCTTTTGTGAGGAGGAACCAGAAGAAGTGGCCGATATATTCCATATTCACATCAAATCTATGGTTGAGAGAAAATTTTAAATGCTGCAAGAATCTCTGGCTTGTTTCGCAAGCTATGAGAAATTTAAACATTGAAAATTGTGACCAATTATGGGGGAGGTACCAAAAAAGGGAAGGGGCGTTTATCCAATTTTACAAGAAATCTTGTATCATTAGAAATATTGAGATGTAGGGGAGGATATAACTAAAAAAAATATTACGATGTGTGCAATGTGAAGACAGTCCTACTTTTATTTCACAATTTATAAGAGTTTTAATTACTTTAAATTTCGACCCTTTGTGGGATAGGTACTTGATAGAATTAGCCAATATTGTCCATTTTCGCACCTGAGCCAGCACTGGAAAAGATATTAGGACTTGCAAAAGTTGAGCGCAATTTAATGATCCTTTCTCTTTCTTTGGGAAAAAACAATTTTCTTTGAAAATTTTGACCTTTTGTGGGGGAAGTACCAGATTAATTATTGACAATAATATTACGATGTACCAATTTCGGATCAAATCGGATACTTCCTTCGAAATAAGAAACTTCACGAATTTTAATATTTCTTCCAACATAATATCCGGTGTGAAGATAATAAATATCGCCCCACACCTTCTGGTACTTCCCCACAAAAGCTCTAAATTTTCAATACTTGTGTCTCTCATAATTTGCAAAAAAAAAATCGGCGACTCTTTTTAAAACTCGGTAACCAGAGGTGTGATGTGAATAGGGAATTCATCGTTTGAAAATCGGTTCGGATATAGCTACAGCTACCAAAAATATTGTTCAACCGCTTTTTTATTTTATTCCTCCACAGTCGTAATACGCTCACCGTGACAACGATATTCCGGAAAACATATCATATACTCAGAAATACCTTTGCCAATTTTTATCGAGATCGGTTCAGACTTGGATATATCTCCCATACATATCTTTACTCGATTTCAAGTTTATCGCGCACCACATTTTTAATATTTGTCTATCGAAAAAAGTCTATCGAATTTTGTAATAATCAGTAAATAGCTATAGGTCCCATATATATGTTTCATGCGATTTTGTATTTAAATTCCTCACACCCGTAAAATGTTCCGCACAACAACGATATTTGATCCAATCCATCAGATACAGAAATAGAATACCTCATTCTATTCTCAAATTTAGTGGAAATCGATTCTCATAAAACGTTTCAATTCTGACTAACAACCGAGTGCAATCAACTGGAGCTGACTGTAAAAAACATAGGTGTGCGCTGTTGTAGCCATACAACGTCTCCCATTTTGGCAACATTGTACCCAATGATTACGAACACATGCATGCATACATGTTGGGTTGTTGTCATGACGTTAAAGCCGACAGACAGCGCCATGCATATGGAAATGTTGGTAAGTGTGTGTAAATTACTCCAAGAGTAAGAGTTTTCCACATGTGTGTGTGTGTGTGTGCGTGTATGAAACTGTTTTGTTTTATTTGTTGCCGACTGTTGGTGGTGACTCCATTTGAGTCACCATTGTGTGTGTGGTTGTATTGTTTTATATCATGTGTGTGAGTGTGTGCAACCAACTGTATGCCTTGGTTGGCTGCTGAATGAATGAGAGTGCCGTGCTGTGTGTTCGGTTAAATGTGTGAGTGTGTGTCTGTGTTTTTGTGAGCAAAAGTGAGCGAGTGAGTGCGGTTGTATACGACGTCTGTCGCTTTTAGCTTGAAATGTGTATGAAAACAAACCCATGCCATGCCATCCATATCAAACCAGAAAATGTTGAGCTGTTTGGCAACTTTATAAACATACATTGCCTCAGTCGTTTAGTAACTGTTGCATCGTACGTTGTCATATTCTTGTGGATTGTCGCGTGTTCGTGTTTTTTATTCCCCCAATCACAACTACACACAAAATCTATCAAATCACAAAGAATACCACACATTTGTCGAACAAGCGAGCGTTGTTATACCTTTGGTTCTGTGAACACCTCTTGTTGAGTGGTGTTGAACAAATAAATTATCGACGCCAGCAGTTTTGTTTTTGTAAATTATTGTCTGATTGACGGCTAATATTTGGCCAATAATTTTGTGTGAAAGATAAGATAACGAAACAAAAAAATAAATTGATTTGCCATTAAAAGCGAGTTCAATTGTTAGTGGAGCAAAACAAAAAATACAAAAATAAAAAAAAAAAAAACAAATAACGCATTTTTTGTTTTAGCCGGTGCGCGCCAAAAAGAAAATCGTTCTATAAAAATAAAAAAAAAAATTGTGAAAAAAATTTTGATTGAAATCCCAGCCAAACAAAAAAATATAAATTAAAAGAGAAATATTTTTTAAAAAAATAACAGTTTTTTGTGCCAATTTGAAAAATAAATTATTTTTTTTTTTTAAACATCCGAACATCGCTGAAATTATTTACAATATGTCTCGACTAAATCTGAATCATCGTCTACCCCTACTCCAGAAGCAGTTCTATGTGGCTCTGTGTATTTTCTTCATATTAACAGGTGAGTAAATCCAGTGGCTGTGTTCTTCAGTTTTCCAGATAACCGCTTGAAGTGCTCTTAGTGACGCATTTAGCAATTGTTGTTGTTGGTGTTTTTTTTTGTTTATCTGTTATTATCTCCAGATTGGCAAATGTGTGTTTAGAATGTTTCCATTCGATGTGGTTTATTTTATTTTTTTTCGTTTCGAAAAATCGCTTTTATTCGAACCGGTATTATGCCCACAGACGCGTCTATGAAGTCATTTTATAAATATTTATTTTGTGTTTTTGTTTCTATCGATTTCTGTTTCTAAACAATAAACAACAATTTAAATTCCACAATAAACAATTAATTGACAAAGCAAGAATTTTGCAGCAAATATGAATGGATTCGAAAATGCGTTTGAAAACAAAAGTTAAGAAGAACCTGAACTCTAAGTAAATGCCTAGCAGTTTGGAATTCAATTTTTTGTATAAAATTTAAATATTGAAAGTAAAGATGTTTAAAAACTTCTATAAAAAAAGGTTTTAAAAAATTAATGAACAATTTTAATTTAGTTTAATATAATATTGAAAAAAAAAAACAAAAATATAAAAAATATGTATAGAAATATATAAAAAAAAATAATATATAAAAAAATGCATGTGAATGTATAATAAATAAAAAATAATAATTTTTATAAAAAACAAATAAAAATTAATTTATATTATAAAAACTTTGAATAAACATTTTTTAAAATAAATATATTTAAGAAATAACAACAACAAAAATAGGTACAATATTTAAATATATTTTTTAGTGTAACACAATATCTCTAAACAATTACATATTTTAACCTAAATGGGATCATAAAATATTGATTTTTATTACTGCGCAGGACCACTGCCGACTTTCCCACAATGAATGACTATCGAAGAGTACTTCAAAGTATTGAATATTCACACTGAGCATGCTCCAACAATGATCGAGTTCATTGATAACTAACTCTCCAGTCCAAGGTTGGGGAGTCATGATGACTTGGGCTTGATTTCCGTACCCAAATAAGATTTTTTAGGTTTTCTTTAATTTCGGAATATTTATTTATTTTTTTTTTAATAAAATGCAATATTTTTATTAACACACTTGGAAAAATGTGAATCCAAATACCCTTCACCACTTTACATTTTATGATACCCTATACCACTTTGCATTTTTAGTAGAGCTTCACATAACAAATAAAAGTTTTTATGGGGAATTTGTGGCTATGATTACAGGGTGAGTTAAAAAACTGCAACAAAGTCAAACGCCATAATTTTTAATTTTTTTTTAAATTTTATTGAATGAAAGCAAAAAATGTCGAAAATAGCATCAAATTTTAAAATAATATATAAATAAATATATTTCTTCGAATTGATCACCTTTGGCACGAATTATGGCCTTCAAACGGCCAATGAAACCGTCACACGCTGCCTAAATGTTGCTCTGCGGTATTTTTGGCCATTCCCGGTAAAGCGCTTGCTTGAGGTGATCGAAACTTTGGTATTTTTTAGTGCCAGCCTTGCTTTTCAAAATACTCCAGACACAATAGTCCAACGGATTGGTATTCGGAGATTTTGGTGATCATGGGCGGTCAAAATGTTTGCGTGTTCAAGGCTTTAATACACCCTCCAAAATATTTTCGCGATAATATTCGGCATTTCGGAGAGCGACCATCGGTTTTTATGGCGGCCCACACCTTTACCATGGCCGGCGATTGAGTTCTTGTGGCACATTTTCAGCTGACCTCTTTGGCAAGTAAATCATTTTGTTTGTTTACAAACTGCCGAACAACAAATATTTTCTCATCGGAGAAAACCAAATTCGACAGTTCACCACTTTCGACCAAGTAAAGCAACTCTTTAGCTCTTTTGATTCTAATTTCATTCTGTTGCGTCGAAAGTTCTTGCACTTTTTGAAATTTCAATGGCTTTATCCCGAGCTCATTTTGTTCAAAAATTTTGCAGAATGGAATATTGCGATATGTTCAGCTCACGAGCCATTTTTCGGTCACTGCGACGCGGGTCGCGGTCGATCAAGTCGCTTCTTTTCTTTTGAACAATTTCTGCAGATGTTGCATTTAATAAATGACTAGTTAGTCACTATCATTTCTAGAGATTTGTTTTTGGGTTAAATAGATAAAAAGAATCAACAGATTCTGCTATGCCTATACTACAACTACGTAATTCATACTATATATGTAAATTATCAAACTCGTTGAATATCCCTCCCTTATTGCCTTGCAATTGATGCCAATTAAATATTTCAATTCTATTGATATTCTTTTTGCATTTTGTAGCTTTATTGAATTTGCACAACAGGCTTGAACAATCAAAGTAATAACAAGTGTGACGATATTTTACTTTTTACTCACGTCTAATTTTTTTTTCTTTGCATAAATGAGCACGTACTTTTAAAAATAAACTATTTGCGATTCTATCACTGTCCTTGACTCGTTTTATGACAAAACTAAACAAAAAAAAAAAAAGATTGTGTTTAATTTCCTTAAATTTTGTATGTTTATTTTTTACGACAATTTGAAATTCTTCGATATTACCATTTTTATCTGCTCTAGAGTTGTGTCGTTTCGAAAGCAGCTAGTTCAAACGAACTATTTCGTGAAGGGAACGAAGTGAACCATATTCAGTTTCTTCGTTAGTATAGTTCAGTTATGAGCAGCATGGAACGAAAAAGTATAAACAAAGCACACGTATTCTCTCTCGATTTTCATCTGCCATTTATTTGGTAGGGCGAGAGAGTCTCTCACCACCACAATTTCATATATTGTGAGCAAAGTTAGTATAGTTCCTTTAGTTCACATAACACCTTAAGTTCACCTAGTTCATTTAGTTCTCGTTCTTTAGTCCTTATTTATCTTTGCTTCTCTTGGTTAATCTTGAAAAACTTTTTGTTTTGGGCGACTATATCATGTCCTACACCACTATGTATATTTAGTATAGCTCCAGTAACAAAAGGATTTATTTGAAGTAGATCATATCACCTATCAACAATTGGCTTTAGAGCTGTTATAATTTGGTTTCAGAGGGAACTAATATATGGTAGGCATATCCAATTCTAAATCGATTTTCACTAAATTTGATGGAGACATTTTTATCTCTTATACCAAATAACATTGCTATAGAGTGCATGATATCACTTCGAGAAGGATTATATGAACAAAATATAAATTGGAGTAGAGTTCCTCCATATGGAAACGTACGTACCGAAATTTACCCCATTTCACCTGATATTAGCTATTATTTACTCAATAAATCTGAAATCAGATTGAGGATGTATATGCGGCCTATGTCCAAATCTTAGCAGATCTCGATTAAATTTTACAGAGGTATTTTCGAGCTCTATAAGATATCCAAATATCATTGTTGTGGACTACATATTACGCATGTGAGGGACTTAAACCCCCAAATCGGATGAAACATATATATGAGAGTTACAGCCATATCTGAACCGATTTTCACCAAATTAGATGTAATTGCTTCTAGACTGAATTCGATCGGATGTGCCAAAAAATCAGGTCATTTGGACTACTATTGGCCATTTGATGCATAATTAAACCGAAATCGGTTGAAGATATATATGGGAGCTATATCTAAATCGGCGCCGATTATCACCAATTTACACAGGGTTCGTTTTTTTTTGGTTTGTTTCGAAAATTTCATCTCAATCGGATTATAAATGCGACCCTCATTTTGTTCACAAGAATAGATGGACAGACGGGCGGACGGACTGACATTGTCCAATATCATTTAAGACTATTTTATTATGCCCGTAACCTTGAGTAATTTTTATTAACCTCCACCATACATAGTATGGAGGGTATATTAAGTTCGTCATTCCGTTTTTAACTCATCCAAATAATAGTTCACCGGATTTGTTTCAAATTTCGTATTTAGAATTCATAATGGGTACTACTGCCTATGACAAAAAATTGCGTTCGAATAGCCTCCATATAATGGTACCTCCCAATATTCTGTGTTTTGATGACTTTTGCGATATTATTCTCGGGAATTGTTTCAAATTTCGTATTTGAACTTTGTAATGAGAACTTCAGTATATAACGGAAAATTGTCTATGCAGGTCCAGGTCTTCGTATAGGCCCTATATATCAGTACCTCTCTATATTCGGTATTTTGACGATTTTAGGTGAAATATTCACCGAAATTGTTTGAAATTTCGTATTTTAAGTTCCTAATAGGTTTTGCAGCCTGTGGCAGAAAATTGTCTATGCAGGTCGAGGTCTTCGTCTTCGAGCCCTGATATAACGGTATTTACCTATATTCGGTATGTTGATGATTTTAGCTATATTATTCACCGGAAATTGGGTATTTGAAGTTCGTAATGGATACTAGAGTCTATGACAGAAAATTATCCGTGCAGGACCACGCCTTCTTATAGCCGCCATATAACGGCACCTCCCGATATTCGGTATTTTGATGACTTTTGCGACATTATTCTCGGGAATTGTTTCAAATTTCGTATTTGCACTTCGTAATGAGAACTACAGTCTTTCACAGAAAATTGTCTATGCAGGTCCAGGTCTTCGTATAGGCCCCATATATCAGTAACTTTCTATATTCGGTATTTTGACTATTTTAAGTGAAATATTCACCGGAATCGTTTGAAATTTGAATTTCGTAATAGGTACTACAGTTTGTGACAGAAAATTGTCTATGCCGGTCTAGGTCTTCGTATAGCCCTGATATAACGATATCTTCCTATATTCAGTATGTTGATGATTTTAGCAATATTATTCACCGGATTTTGTCTCTCATTGAAGATTGTAATGGCTTCTGACAAATGTTGCCTATGCAGGTCCACGTCTTCGTATAGACCTAATATAACTTATTTTATTGATTTTACCATAATTTATATGATTTTACCTTAATTTTTAATGGATTTTTTTTTTTTTTTTGAAAATTTTCAAATTTGTCCTAAATGGCGGAGGGTATTCAAAGTTCGTTCCGGCTTATTTTACTGCTTTTTTACTTCTTAAATATAGTTTTTAATACAGAGTATTGTGAATTATATTAATATTTTTATTAATTGCTTCTGCATAGTCGGACTTGGGTTCCATTTTTTGATAAAAATTTTTTTCTCATAAAATTTAAAAAATAAAAATAATTCAGTTCACATTTTGATTCGCTTGGAGCCTAGCCTTTGAAAAATATGATATAATAATGATAATAAAATTCACTTAATGAATCCATTATTTGGTAATGATATTTTCTGCTGGTAATACAGCCGAATGGCTGGTAATATGCCTGAATTGTTAACCCTTCTTCGATCTAATCTTTTGCTTCTCTCGGATATATAAGGCCTTTAGAATCTCTTCAAAAAAGTAACACCGTACCAAATTTTCCTCGAATAACCCTACTGCACATCAAATCAACAATTTTAATGGCATTATAATCTACCATAATGTCATTACTATTCGGTCTTTTTTTTTTGATGAAAAATCCATTTTTTATGCAAACTTTATCGCAACATATTCTATTGAGGCATTAGTCTGTGCATTTTTTATTGATTCAAATAAATTTTTAAATGGAAATTTAATCATTGCAATTTATATGATTCTAATTCATTTATAGCTGGGGTTGTTTTTTATTTGAAGTTAGGTTATATTTTATACAAAAACGGAGAACGACAACAAAAAATGATATTTTGTATCTCGTTTTATTTCCATTGCTCTAGCTAAAATAGAAACAAATCTTTCTTAAACATTTTTAATTGCCATGAATTAACAATGGCCGTATAACAAATAGTAAATATGTGCGAAATTATGTATATAATTGAGCAGGAGCGTAGCTAGAAAGTGTTAAGGAAACCGTTGAGTTGAAAAGGGCCAAGGGAAATCCCATGATGGCTATATTCATCATTTTGGTTCCCATTATTGCCTCGCATTGTTTGAAATATTCCCAGGTGAAAGATATCAAAAGTTTTAAAACAAATCAATTTTTTTTCTTTTTCCTGAAATAACATTTTTTCTTTTTTCCAGAAATAACATTTCAACTGCCCTACTTCTCTACCCTTTAAACATTTTCAAAAGAATATGAAATGTATCCATATTTGAGCCATTGTTTTTGTTCTTCATTTCCCCACAAATCCCCCCAAACAGTATACAGAATTCCATATTTTTGGCTTACTAATTATTCCAAAAAATTGTTATTTCAATTCACCTATCCTCAATTATGTATTCCGGTCCGTACATTTTAGTAAATTATCCCTGTGTTATTGGTATGCAAATATTCCCTAAATCCCTTAAATCAATTGAAACAGTTTCCCCTTGTTTATGGTAGATGTTTTTTCTCTCTCTCTCTCGCTCGCTCGCTCGCTCTCTTTTGCACCAAAATCCAATTGGGAGTTAACTGCTGTTCTAGCCATTAGTAAGTTTACTGAATATACAGTTTTCATTATAACCCTTTTGGTTTCACTTTGTTGCACATCCATACATATGCTGCACATATTTACTTCATAGTTAATATGCCAGAGTAAAGCTTATTGGCCCTGGCAGGCAGGCAGGCTATCAGGCATCATTTCTAATGGCATTTGCCACAGCAATATGGATTTGCGTAATGTATTCATTGAACTATATATATATTGTTTTAAACAATATGTTAGTATTGATTTTATTGCTAATTTCTAACGGAATTGTTATGGTTGAGATTCCACGACACACCACGATATGGGAGTATACCAGCCAACCACTTTTGATATGTCAAAGCATACAAAAATGTGTGCGTATGTGTGTGTGTGTTTCAAACCGTATGAGAATGTCGCCTTGGCACCTAACAAACAGCAACTAATTTCATACATATGAGTCTGATCTTGCATAAATTAAATCAAGGTTGTCGTTGATGATGAGCATACGAGTATGTATTTTGAGTTTATGGGAAAATGTGTTAAAAATTCAAATAAAAAAGGTGCTACAAAAAAAAAAAAAAAAACAAATTAGAATATTCTATTGACACACCCAAAAATGTGCCAGCAAAAAATTAATAACCCTGTGTTGGGCCTCCTCTGGACGGTCCAGGAATATAAACAGACAGTTCCAAAATTGACTAAGGCTCCAGTGCTAGCGTATTCTGTCAAAATCCAATTATTAAACGCTCATATCGGAGACCCTTGAAACCAAGAAGCCAGCCGAATTGGTAAGAAAACTTAGTTATAACACATTTCGGCCGTACCGAACCTTTTATACCCTCCACCACTTGGAAGGAACTTGAAATTTTTCAAAAATACCGTTGAAATTATGACCTTTATACGAGGACTAGAGAAGACGTGGACCTGCATAAGTTCTTTTTTGTAATAGGTTGTAGTACCGTTTACAATCTTCAAATACGAAATGCAAAACAATTCCGGCGAATAATGTGGATAAAATCATCAAAATACCGAATGAAGGAAGTTACCGTTATATGGGGGCTATACGAAGACGTGGACCTGCATACGAATTTTTAAGGCACTAGCTGTAGTACCCATTTCAAGCTTCGAATACGAAATTTGAAGCAATTCGGGGGAATGATGTCTCTAAAATCCTAAAAATACCGAATATCGGGAGATACTGTTATATAGAGGTTATACAAAGGCGTGGACCTGCGTACGAAATTTTTAGGCACTAGCTGTAGAACCCCTTACAAATTTCGAATACGAAATTTGAAATAATTCGGGTGAATGATGTCTCAAAAATCCTAAAAATACCGAATATTGGGAGGTACTGTTATATGAGGGCTATACGAAGACCTCAGAAGTAATTTTTTGTAATAGGATGTAGTACCCATTACAAACTTTGAATACGAAATTTGAAACAATTCGGGTGAATGATGTCGCTAAAATCATCAAAATACCGAATGCCAGGAGGTACTGTTATATGGAGGCTATATGAAAATGTGGACCGACGTGACCCATTTACGAACTTAACCTGACTA
The DNA here is from genome assembly GCF_030504385.1 of Musca domestica. NCBI lineage: Eukaryota > Metazoa > Arthropoda > Insecta > Diptera > Muscidae > Musca > Musca domestica. Next base: position 165,426 of record NW_026712212.1, read on the forward strand.
CTGGCAAAATACACATGTGTGCAAAATTTTTAATGTTTTCTATCTCTATTCGTTGAAAAGATAGAGTGATTACTACAGACGGACAGACAGACGGACATCGCTAAATCGTTTTAGAATTTTACGTTGATCCGGAATATATACACTTTGTTGGGCCTATCATGAATATCTCGAGAAGTTACAAATGGAATGACAAAGCTAATATACGCTCCATAGAATGGTGGAGGGTATAATAACAGGACCAGTGCCTATATATGTTGTTAATCAGAAGGCCCTGAAAGCCATCAAATCGACAGTCATTCTTGTCTACAAGAAAGCTCTTCTGGAAATATGTGAATGTCTTAGGCTTTGTTGGGTCTCAGGACATTGCAATTTAGTGATGAATGAAATAGCTGACGAATTAGCTCCAGTCGACTGGTCTACAGATTAAAGAGACTGTCAAACCACCTATAAGCCATTATGTCAGCAGATTCGAAAATGCTCTGATCGAAGAATCTGACACCTGGAACCCGTTCGCAAAGTATCTAGGACAGCAAAATCGAGAAAAAGAAGCCGATCCCTTCCTTCAATTTTTAGGTTTGATTTATAGGCCACTGCAATATAAGATATCTGACCTCTAGATGGTATAACGTCGGATTCGACTACTGTAAACTATGTGGGAACGAAGACGAGGTTGGGACGATTGAACATCTAATATGTAGATGTCTCAAGCAAAGGACAAGGGATGTTCGACAGATGGGAGATTGAAGCTCAAACCTTCTTCTCAGACGTTAGATCCCATCATCATTCACATATTTCGAATGTAATTTTCTCAGAAACTGTTATACCTGGATATAGTGTTTATTTTGAGATTTATAGTGTAATTTGGTGTAGAATATTCCCTGTTTTGACACCTTCTGCATGCAACGAAGTTTTATATTGCTTCCATGCCTCAACTCGAAAAAAGACCAGAGAAAAATCCAATCAAAAAATAGAAAATATTTTTTGTCGCAAATTTGAAGCGAATATTTTCTTTATTATTAATAACAGAGATTCCCTTTCTTTAGTGGAGGTTAGAAGTTCGGCACGGACTTACAACTTTTTTACTTGTTCTATTTTTTACATTTTACCTATCCTTTGGATTAGGGAAATGATCTAAATCAACTTTAAGAGTACAATCTGTCAGCATATTTCTACCTGCTCTTTGATTTTCCCCCTCTCCCCCCAAAATTATAAAATACCTAATTTATTTGTTCTATTTTGGGACCGAACACACATTAATTTGATAATCTCTATAATAAAAAATAATTTTTATACCCTTTTCTAGTACCTACCTTCACAGCTATCAAAGATCACACTCCTTATTTTTGATCTCCCTCTCTCTCTCTCATTCATTGGCCTAAAACAAAATTTATTTACCCATCTCAAGAGTCTTCAAAATACAATACCATAAAATATTTCATTTCAATACCTTCAACGTTGAAGAAGAAGAAGAAGAAGACGATGGAGAGGGAGCAAAAAGAAACAACAACACCCGCTTAACACAATCACAGCTTGAGTCTCCCACAACACTTTAGGGCGCATTGTTGGATTCGTGTTCTCGACCAGGGTTTCATGATGATGTTGTTGTTGTTGTGGTTCTGCTGCTGGTACCCTGTCATGATGACGATGACGATCTTAACTAGTTTTTCAACTTTTTTGTTGTCTATCTGTTGCTTCTTGCTCTTTGTTTATTTCGTTGTACGATTTATTGTGCATTCGTCATACCCCTTGCTTCGTTATTGCTATTGTCATGGCATCACCGTCGTCTTCATCAGATTAACCCGTTTTCTTTTAACCATTTCAAATTGAAATAACGTTTTTTTTACGTTTCTTCTCTTTTATGTTCGTTCTTTCTTTCGTTTTATGCCATGCCGTTTGCTGTTGGCCTTTTTCTTGCACTCAGGCCTTTTACATGTTCTTTCGTGGCTTTGTTGTTGCTGATCTCTTCGTTGTTTCTTGTGTGTTAAGTGTGGAGTGTACATTTTTGAGACCAGGTCTCAAGCCTCGGTATGTGGCAGCAGCATTTGTGGCTTAAAGTATCGCTCCTTTTGTTGGCTCCATGCTTGGCTTACAGCTTGACTAACCAGTTTGATTCGGTTTTATGTACATACTTACATACATAGCCATGTGTATGTATTTTTATTTGAGTTCTTGGTACTGAAACGTGTTTGAACATTTTTCTTATTCTCATTTCTTTTGCTTTTCTTCGTCTCTTTTTTATGACCAAAAAAAAAGGAGGAAAAACGTGAATGCATTATGACGAGAGAAAAAAAATAGATCATGGCTAAGCTACTGGTTTTTAATTTCAATAAAGTCATTGTTCAAGTTCTTGAAAAAAAAAGAAATAAAGGAAAAAATCCGAACGAATTGTTACACGACAGAAAAGAAACGCTTTACAATGTCATAAAATAAAACAGAAAGTTTTGCAAAAAATCACAATCTTGACCACAAAACAAGTTATGGCCAACATCTCTAGAAGTAAGTTTTTTTTTTTTTGCAATGTTGACAAATAATAATTAAAACGTTCCAGACTGTTAAATGGTTCCAGAAAGTCGTATGCTCTAATTTCGAAATGGGCAGGGGATCAAAGATCATGTTCCTTGGGAAATATTAAAGAAATCAAGTAAAAAAGCTGTAAGTTCGGCCCGGCCGAACTTTGAATACCCTCCACCATTTGGAACGAATTTGGAACGAATTTGACAGTTTTCAAAAAAAAAAAATAAATAAATAAATAAAAAAATAAAATCCGTTACAAAATTTGTTAAAATCTTCCCTTCGCCAGTTGGAAAGAATTTGACAATTTTCAAAAAAAAAAAAAAAAAATAAATAAATAAAACAAATAAAATCCATTAAAAAATCTGTTAAAAACCCGAATATAGCCGTTATATGAGGGTGGGCCTATATACACATCTTTTGTCATAAGCAATCACAATATTCAAATGCGAAACTTGAAAAAAAAATTCGGTGAATAATGTAGCTAAAATCATCAAAATACCGAAAAATACGAAAAATACGAGGTACGATGATATAGGGGCTATACCAAAACGTGGACCTGCACAGACAATTTTCGGTCATAGGCTGTAGTATCCACTACGAACTTCAAATACCAAATTTGAAACAATTCCGGTGAATAATGTCGCTAAAATCATCAAAAAACCGAATATCGGGTGGTGCCGGGAGGGAGCTACCCGAAGGCGTGGACCAGCACAGACAATTTTACGTCTTAGGCTGTAGTATCCATTACGAACTTTAAGTGCCAAATTTGAAACCATTCCGGTGCATAATGTCGCTAAAATCGCCAAATATCGGGAGGTACCTTTTATGGGGGCTATACGAAGACGTGGACCTGCACAGAAAATTTTCTGTCACAGGCTGTGGTATCCACTACGAACTTCAAATACCAAATTTGAAATATTTCCGATGAATAATGTCGTTCAAATCAGCAAAATACGGAAAATAGGGAGGTACCATTATATGGGGGCTGGACCAAAACGTGAACTTACATGGTCCATTATCAATACCAAAAGTCCTGCAGACATAAAATACATTTGAGTAAAATTTTATCAACCTAATTCATTTCGTTCTGAAGTTAGAATGAATTCCACAGACAGACAGATGGACAGACGAACGGACATCACATATAATTTTATGCTGATCAAGAATATATATACTTTGTGGGGTCTGAAATGTATATTATGAGGTATTACAAATGGAATGACGAACTTAATATACCCTCCAAAATTTTATTTTTTATTCCATAACTACTAATGGAATAATATAGCATTTTACATTAAGTCACATTTTTTATTTCCGAACTCAAAGCTACATAGCTAGATATTTTCATTATTTCCTTAGCATTGTATTCACTTCGTGAAATTATAGAAATACTTAATAAAAAAACGCTCAAAGTAAAACTTACCGCTAATGTTTATTTCCCCCCACCATTTCAAATATCACCGTTCAAGGTCCACTCTAGATGCCCACATCTTTGTTAGACTAATTTCAAAAATATTTTTCACGTTTCCTTAGTCATGATCATTCGTTACGCAGAAAGAAAAAACTCAATGGGAAATGTATTATTTCGAATTCGGCACGTATTGAATTACGGTTTCCGTTATAGGTGTTTTCTTAAGATTCAAAATGTGTAATTTTTGTGAAAAAAAAAACAACCGTCAATAATACTTTCTCAAATCTCTCATGTCTCATTGATGAGTCATTTATTTAATAATTCAATTAGTATTCCATCTATGATGTGACACAATAAAACAAGTCACATTTTATATTCACTGGAGCACATGACAGATTGCGGAATGATTTTGTTAATTTGTTTTTTTGTTTTTTTTTTTTGTTTTCTATAGAAGGTTATCCAATAGATAATGTTTGCATTTTAATTTTTTAATATAAAATTTTTTATAACCTCCACCATACTATGAAGGGTATATTAATTTTGTCATTCCGTTTATAACTCCTTTACTTGATCAGCGCAACATTCTAAGTGGATTTAGTGATGTCCGTCTGTCTGCCGTAATTACGCTTTCTTTCGCACGAATTGAGATAGAAGGCTAAAATTTTGCACACATGTGTATTACCTCCCGGTACCTCCCAATATTAGGGTATTTTAGATATTCAAGACACATTTTTAAACGGAATTGCTTAAAATTCGATTTATACATTTCATAATGGATTTTACCTCCTGTGCTAGAACATTTTCTGCGTTTTCTTATAGCTCCCATATAACTCTACATCCCGATATTCGATATTTGGATTTTCGTCCCATTATTAGTAATTTTGATCATCTAACGGAATTGTTTGTAACGGATTCTACCTGTCGGCAAAATGTAGGTGGACCCAATAATCCATCTCGATTCTTTTATTTTTTAAAGGTTTTTTTACCTCATTGCGGCCGCGTTGTTACTTGTTCTTGTCAGGGAAAATTCAGCAGAATGGAGAGCTAAAAAAACACGCGTGTATCGGCCTTTTAAAAGTATACATCCCCTCCACTTCCACACTTTTACAAATTTTCGGATTAAGATTCCTCGGAATCCGTGCATTATAAGTATAAAGTGTCTTTAGCAATGTTGCAGATAAAAACACAAAGTTTCCTTATGGTCCTTTTATAAAATGTAGCTAGAAGACGCCAAAAGTCTTAATCTTGCCTAAACGTCAAGAAATCATAAATATTAAAGAGACATTTCAGGGTAAAAGCCTTAATTTATGTGCGTTAATGCAAAAATCTCCTACAAAGCGTTATTCGAAAAGGACGATATCAAGACAAAAATATTCCTAATCAAATTTCACTATAAGTCCCTAAAGAATATAAATCTCTATGTCGAATATTTTCACAAAGAAAAAGAATTCGAACATATTTCCTATTGTTTTGAGCATTTTTTCTTGGCACATCGTAATATATTTGTAAAACTTAGATGGAGTTCGGAGATGGTCAATATTGGTCCCCAAAAAAGGTCGTTAGTTTCAAAGAAAATATTTTACTTCACAGGAAGAAAAAAGGATCGCCCGAATTGCTCCAACTTTGCAAATCCTAATATTTGTATTAGCGCTAGGTCCGGGGCTAAAATGGCCCACTCCATCAAGTACCTTCCCACATAGGGTTAAAATTTTGAATAATTATAACTCTTATAACATTTGATATAAAAGTTCGATTGTCTTCAAATTTCACTTATTAAAATATTTGCATTAACCCAAGATCTGTTGTAAAGTTCGGATATATCGGTCTACTCCTTCTGGTACCTGCTCCATAAAGTGTCAAAATTTTGAATATCCATAAAGCCCATAAAATGCAAAATTAACATCCGATTCCAATCAAACTTGGCACCTCTCAATATTACTATCAACACAAGGTCTTTTACAAGATCGGACTATTCCTTTTGTACCTCCCCCACAAAGGGGTCAAAATGTTCATTACCCAAAAGGATCATAAAATCCGAAAAAAGCATTCGATTCTCTTAAAATGTCATACATCCCATTATTTCTACAAAAAACGGGATTTAATAAAAAGATGGGTGCACGAAGGATTCAAAATTTTGAAAAACGCTGCTCTCTTCAAATTTACATATTCAAAAATTTTTGCTAACGTTAGATCAATATTTTTATCTGTATTTCATGAAGTGTAAAAATGGAATACATCGGTCCACTACATCTAGTAGATTACCCCCGTTTCAAAATTTTCTAAAAATTATTACATACTAGCTGAACCTGGTGCGCTTCGCTAACCCTTATGATTTTATATGCATTCAAAATTTTATATACGAATATTTGTTGGTTAAAAAAATGAAACAAATTCAAAAATTAACAAAAATATAATTTTGTAATACTTTAATGCCTAAAAAAACAAATGGCTCGGTCTACCAACGCGTGAACATGACAGGAACAGCTGACCATGAGAAAGGCAGGAACATGCTAAATTTAGTCCGCATAGACGAAGATTGTCAAGCATCCAGGAAACTGCTATCTTTTGAAGTTGACTTCTGTTGCAATTAGAGAATTAGAGGTAGCAACATACTTCCCCGTAATAATCGTATCTTCAATTAAATTGTTGTGTAGTTTTTTACTGTTAGCCTAATACCATTGCAAAGACGTTGTGGGTCAATGCTACTTCATAAAATCATATCCCAATCTAAACCGATTTCAATATAATTTGACAAAATTTACTTTTACACCAAATTCCGTCACACCTTCCATATCTTATTGAAATTTAAGGTACATACCGTGTTTGGTGCATCAAATATGTGAAATCGGCTGAGAATATATATGGGAGATATATCCAAATCTAAACCGATTTCTAATTAATTTATCAAATTTATTATTATAACCAAATTCCGCTACACATTCTGAATTTCATTGGGATCGGACATACATATCGCGTTGGGTGCATCAAATATGTGAAATCGACCGAAATATGTATGTATGGGAGCTATATCCAAATCTGCACCGATTTCAATATAATCTGGCTAATTTATTTTTATACCAAATTCAGTCACTCATACCGTATTTCATTGGAATCGGAGATACGTATGGTGTTTGGTGCATCAAATATGTGAAATCGGCCGAAATATGTATATGGGAGCTATATCCAAATCTGCACCGATTTCAATATAATCTGGAAAATTTAATTTTATACCAAACTCAGTCACTCATACCGTCTTTCATTGGAATCGGAGATACGCATGGTGTTTGGTGCATCATACATGTGAAATTGGCCGAAAACATATATGGGAGCTATATCCAAATCTGAACCGATTTCAATATAATTTGGCAATTTCTTTTTTCGTTACAAATTCCGTTACGCATTCTAAATTTGAGACTGTATCTGTATTCAGTCAATAGATATGTGCATAGAAAATCTAAATTTTTGGAAGGTACCTCTGATTCTGATTCTATATCTCCAGTTTCAAGTGGAATTTTAAAAATGTATATAGAACCATGAAATTTTCAGGACATCTTCACACATTTTCCCTCTTTTTCTCAGATACTCCGTCAGATATCTAATTCATACCGCAATTTCCTCGAATTTCTATTGACATTTTTCCAAGAAATCGACAAGCAATATTAAAGAATCTCTAAGTAACAGGTAAATTGCAACAACTAAAGAAATGAGTAGAAGCTATAAAAGAGTGCTGCCAATTTAATGTTTATACAACACTTTACGCTTCCTTCTTGTCAAAGTCGCATGCCAGTCGTTTGCCTTCCTTCATTTGCCTTTAGTCAACGAAAGACCTAAATTCATAATATTTCCTTTTCCCCTGTGATGACGTTATACTATACAAACAAATAAAAAAAAAGAACGTAGAAGAAGAAAACAAAAAACACGACTAAGAAAAAAATGTCACGCATTAAGCTTTCTGTTTTATCCCATCAGCACTAGAGTGAGCGTACATCACAAACACACACACAGAGAGACATACACACATCCTTGCCGCAATCCTCCAAAGATGATGATGAAAGTAAAGGATTCCTCCCAAACACATGTGCTGATGCATTTGCGAGTAAACAAATATCGAACAGAAGAACCGAAGATACAATGCACATGGCACAGAGAACACATAATGCCGCAAGGAAACATTTCTAGCCACAACGTGTAATTCCCCGTGTGCGCCAAATACTTTTGATAAAAGCAGTAGAAAGGACAAAACAAAAACGAGAAGAAATGAACAGCTTTATAGTGGCAAAAACAAAAATAATAACTACTGCAAAACTGCAACAAACTCAGGACTGCAGCGAAACAAGGGGGTCCTGTTGAGTTGTCAAGTGTTGTGTGTGTGTGTGTGTGCACGTCGGGCAAAAAATGGCAGAAAACTACTGCTCCGATTAAGAGTTAAACTCTAAGCGACCAACCATACAATCATGTGCCTGTCAGCCAACCAGCCAACCATTCAGTCGGTCGGTCGGTCGCTTGCTCGCTTGGTCTCTTTGTGGGTTGGCGGTATTCAATAAATGCTATTCCTGGATTTAGTTCATTGCACCCCTGTCTCTCATTTCGACGCCAAACAAACAAAATTGAAACAAAAAAAGTTTTTTCAACTTCTGTTTTTTTGTAAGCTTACCCTTTTTTGTTGTTGTTGCTATTGCAGTTATTTTAAGTTTTTTGTTTTGGTTAATAAGTTTTTTTTTGTTTGTTATATAGTGTCATCCATTGGGGCAACAAGCTATGCTTGTCGTTTGGTTTGTAATATCGGGGGAATAAAATGCTTACACAAGCAGTTCTCTAGATCTGTTATGTCAAAAATTTGGTCCCAAATGTACTTGGCTGAAGGATGAAAATGTCAAATAATACTGGAAGTATTCGCATATGATCGCGAGATTACAAAACTTCTCAGCTATGTGACATGGCAGGAGATTAATGTGGTTTCTCATGGCCTTTTTTTTTTTTTTTTTTTGATTTGGTATATTTATCTTATTTTTACAAGGTTTCAGGTTTCGATTCTTGTTCCGACAAATATATACCCCTAGTATTTGACCATTTGTTTATTTACCACTCTTTGGGAGATTGCAACTGAGTACAAATAGTGAAGAGCTTATACGATTGAAGGTATCTGGGAATTATTTAGCATTTTATAAATGCTTTTTGTTTTATTCAAAGATATAATGTTGTCAAATTGGGACATTGCAGGTCTTGAGAATTTATTGTTATTATTATTACAAACTTTGGGGCGGGGTCTACTATATGATACCCTACACCACTATGATTATTTTGTAGAGCTCCCGTAACAAAAGAACTTATTTGAAGTAGAGAATACAACTTATCAACATTTGGCCTTAGAGCAGCTATAGTTTGTTTTCAGAGGGAATAAATATATGGTAGGCATATTCAATTCTGAATCGATCTTCACTGAATTTGACGGAGACATTTTTACCTTGTATACCAAATAACATTGCTATCGGGTGCATGATATCAGCTCGAGAAGGATTATATGAAATAAGTAAAAAAAAGGATTAAGTTCACGGGCCGAACCTTAGGGTAAAGGAAATATTAGAACCCGTTAGGACACACAAATACCAATTGTTAGACAAATCCGCGGAGAAATGTGGCAAAAATCATCAAAATACCGAATATTTGGAGGGAGCTATACCAAAACATAGACCTATACATACAATGTTTTGCCACCGAAGCCAGATCCCATTTTGACCAACGAATACCAATTTTAAGACAAATCCGTGAAAAAAATATGACAACAAGCATCAAAATACCGAATATCTGGATGTACCATTATGGACCTATAAATGTAATGTTTCGCCACCGGAGCTAGAACCCATTATGACCAACAAATACCAATTTTTAGACAAATCTGTGAAAAAAATTTGGCAAAAATCATCAAAATACCAAAAATCGGGAGGTACCGTTACGAGGGGACCAAAACGTGGACCTATACAAACAATATTTCGCTATACGAACTAGGACTTATTATGACGTACACATTCCAATTTTCAGACAAATCCGTGAACAAATGTGGCAAAAATCATCAAAATACCGAATATCGGGAGGTACCGTTATATGGGGACTATACCAAAATGTGGACCGATATATCTCATTCTCAATACCAAACATCCTAGACACAACACAAATTGTTCTGCTAAATTTTGACGCTCTACGTCAAATAATATGGGCTGTATCGTGATTTCAACAGACAGACAGAGGGACAAACAGTCGGACATCGTTAAATCGACTTAGAATTGTATGCTGATTATGAATATATATACTTTATGGGGCCTACGATTTATATTTAAGGATGTTACAAACGGAATGACAAAGTTAATATACCCTTCTTTCCAAGGTTGAGGGTACAAAAATATATCGCTGCCAAGTTCCGCCAAGTGAAAACGTTCGCCCAGAAATTTCCTCCATTTGGGCTGATATTATCCATTATTTGCCCAATAAACCTGAAATCGTATTAGGGATATATATAGGATAGATATATATAGGATATTTATAGATAGGATTGGCTAATCCTAGCCAATCTCCATAAAATTTTGCTATGGTATTTCCGAGCTCTATAAGATATCTGGTATCAAATATCATTCTTGTTAAGTACGTATTTGGAATGTAGGGACTTAAAACCCCAAATCGGATGAAACATATATATGTGAGCTATAGCTACGTATGAACCGATTTTATGTACATGTTTCTTGACTGAATTCGGTCCGATGTGCTAAAATTCAGCTCATTTGGACTGATATTGGCCATTTGGGGCACAATTAACCCGAAATCGGTTCAAGATATATATGGGAGTTATATTTAAATCTGAACCGATCTTGATAAAATTTGGCAGAGGTATTTTTGGGCTGCATCTGATATCTGGTACCAAATGTCATTCTTGTGGGATACATATTACGGATGTGAGGTGTTTAAACACCAAATCGGATGAAACATATATATGGGATCTATAGCTGTATCTGGACTAATTTTCATCAAATTTGATGTACTTTCTCCTAGGCCGAATTCTGTCGGATGGGCCAAAATTCAGGCCATTTGGACATATATTGGCCATTTAGTGCATAATTAACCCGAAATCGGTTAAAGATATATATGGAAGCTATATCTACTTTTTAGCCGATTCTCGCCAATTTCGTTGGGGTTTGTCCTTGAACCAAACAAATATAGTTTGGAAAATTTCTTAATTATCTATCTTAATTGGCTAATAAATGCGACGTGCATTTTTTCCCAAAAATACATGGACAGACAGACGGGTAGATGGACTGACATGCATAAATCGACTCAAAAAGTGATTCTATGAAAATCCTCAAAAGTAAATATGGGTCTATCTCGCTTCCTTCTTCATGTTACAAAAGACATAATACCCTTACCACTATGTGGTGTAGAATATACAAATTTCGTTGATCTCAAAAGTCTGATTTTATATTTACCCGGACAAATAGCATACCTAAACGTTGAAGTTGTGGGAACTTCAGAAGAGTCCCATTTTTTCGAATATAGCTCCAGATGATTATAGATCTTTCCTGCAATGAATTACCATAAAGAACGTTCTCCACTCCACTCGATTGCAAGGTCTTTCAACCATATTCCCATACCGGAGGGTACGTATGGTGTTCGAGTCCAACCAACCAATTTGTCGCTGTTATAACTTGTTTTCCATTACTTGTGGCATTGCATTGGATATGCATGGAACTCATCAGCATCATCATCAGCACAGTTTTTTTTTTGCTGCTGCTATTTGTTGATTGCAACATAGTTAAAGTTGGCTGACATGTTGCAAAGTATGGATACTCGGTTTGTATCTCTATGGATACTAGCTGTACCCCTTAGCACCTCTGGCTATTGTAATCGCTTGTGTACAATGCACGTTTGTATGTATGTGCAAGTGATGAATACCGGCATCGGCATCATCCTCATCGTTGTTGTAGTCGTTATTATCATCAGAAATAAATATGAATGTACCTATGTTAACATGTATGCAGATGAGCATTAAAAATTTATAATTACAAATGATGCAGTATGGCTGTTTGTTTGTTTGTTGTGTCTTAACGAGCGAGCTGTGTGAAAAGCAAGCAGGGAGGCATTGACTCATCCATCCACACCAGCCTGCAATCTATACAACTAACTAAACACATTCATACATCTATTTCGACGTGCAAGCATTCAACCTGTGTTAGCATTTGGCTCGAAGACAAGTAACGCCAAGTCGAGTCAAATTGTCATCATCACTTGCGAACAACCGGCAACGGTGGAAAACTTGCCCGCTTGTCTAGGTGGATAAGTGATAGTGCAATTCATATAGCAAGTTACCGGGACCCATAGCTAACAACGTCAACGGCATCACGCAATTTGCACGGCAACATCATCAACCGACATCGTTACATACCTTGCACCCTTGCTGCTCACTCTCTCTCTCTCTCTAGGTGAAATGACGAGAAACAACACATGTTTGACAGTTTAAAACAGGGCTAGGCAGAGAGCCTCAAAAATTTTTTGTGATTGTATGTGTTTTGAAATAACAAAATATTGCAAGTGTTTTGTTGCCTCTCTTTACAGAGTGAGAAATAATTTGTTATTTTTTTAAATTTCCAATTTAAAATTTTCTGTTTTCAATAGTAAATAAAATTCCAAATAGTCGTAATTTTATGCTGATCAAAAATTTATATCCTGCGTTCGGTCCTAAAATATTATTTCTATGAATTACAAACAGAATGACAAACATCAGATCCTGTTCTTTTTCATAATATTGACTAAGAACGTATATATCATTTCAGAGAAATCAAGGGATATGAAAATGTCCACTAATTTGGAAGCACAATAAATTTATCTAAAAATATTAAATGAATTTCTATTCCTAACATGTGAATTCGTATGCAAATTTTGTCAAATAGAATTCAATCAAAGAATTTTAATCTTAAAAGTTGCAATTTTTACAATTTCGGAAATATTTGTTTCAAATAGGTAGTAAGATATATTTATGTGTTCCAATATTTCTTACGGTGTATTCATAAAAAATGTCCGACAGCACCTTCCTCATTGACTGCTCGAACAAAACTAAACATTCTCCCAAAACCAATTTGACAGAAAATTCAAAACAATTTGTTTTTTACAATTGTGTTGGTGAACACACAGATATCCCAAGGGATACTCTTTGCCTAGCCTTGGTTTAAAATCTTAAAACCTATGAGCGCAGACATCAGTGATGTGTTATGATCACGGCTTTTTTTCTTCTTCTTAACATACGGTGCATGATGTTACACACACACACACACGTACATACCTATCTCCATCTGTACAAAGCGTAAGGTATGTAAGTACCAAAGCTGCTTGTCGTTTCATCAAGAAGACATGCACAAAACCATCACAGATTCATTCACTTTTTTTTGGCGCTGATTTATTTTCAGTTCCTAGTTGCTATTTGTAGAGAAGATAGACATCAGGTAGGAAGATAAAAAGGGGCGAGCAAGAGTTGCAAAGTAGCAAACAATGCAGATAAATTTCAAATGGAAAATGATTGCTTCTGCATTGATGGGGTAGCGGTCAAAGTTTATGGGAACGTGCGTTGAAAAGTTATTGCAAAATTGAAACACAGCATAAAAGGGAAAGATTTTTCAAAGGTGGAATTCCAGGAGAGTGAAACGTTAGAAGGAACTAATTAAGAATTTGAGCAATATAGGCCTCAAAGAGGAATTCAGATTTTTGATGGTGCCATAACTCTACACCAAAATAGAGTGTATATAACACCTTCGAAGTAGGAGTTGGATATTGAGGGTGTCAAACCGGCAAATGTCCAAGAAAATGTTTGAAAGTTTACTACCCTTGGGTCTTGGACTGAAGAAACAACCAATACATAAATTGGTTCAGAAGTAACACCTTATGAATTTGAGTAATATAGACCTCAAAGAGGTATTTTGATTTTTCATGGTGTCACAACTCTACCCAAAGCATAGGGCATCTAACAACTTCGAAGTCAGAAATGGATATTGAGGCCGTTTTAAAGAAAAAAAAGGTTTCATATTTTTCTGTTCTTAAAACATTTTTAAAGGACGTATGGAAAAACTTTAAAAACAGACAATATTTGGTGAGTGGCGCCCAACGTGGGGCGATTTATTATAAAATTATTATAAATAAAATTTATTGAAATCTTCTTCCGTGTTCGCTTTAATAAATATGTCTTTTAATAAAATTACATGATGTTTTGAAGAAAGTGGCGCCCAATGTAAAATTGTTTTATGGATAGTAATTTTTTTTACCTTGTTTACCTGCTCTCTATAACTCTTTACTACAATGCGACTCTTCACACTTCTTTATAATATTACAATAAGTTTGAGCCCACTTTTTGAAGATTTTATCCTTTTTGTCTTAGTTTTTGTATGAAAATATTTGAGTACTTTTTTTGCAAAAAAACATTGCTCGATATGAGTAAAAACTGGAAAAAGGTTCCATATTTTTCTGTTCTTAAAACATTTTTAAAGAACTTATGGAAAAACTTTAAAAACAGACAATATTTGTTGAGTGGCGCCCAACGTCGGGCGATTTATTATAAAATTATTATAAAAAAAAATTATTGAAATCTTCTTCTGTGTTCGATTTAAAAAAATATTTCGTTCAATAAAATTATATGATATTTTAAAGAAAGTGGCGCCCAATGTAAAATTGTTTCATGGATAGTATTTTTTTACCAAAATTCACGTAAAATAAATACAGAATGAGATGAAAAGACTGCAACCAAATTCAGACTGCTGACATTTCTAAGCCACTCGTCCTACAGCTGTTGAAATTATTCCAGTGACAGCTCATTATATGGTTTACAAGCGCACCAAAGCATTTTTGTAAGAAATTTCCAGAAAAAAAGTTATTCGTGATGGAATTCAAGCGTGATAGTGTGATTTATTTATATTTGGCTGGAAAACCACAAATGGCTATTGTAAGAGCTCTCCAGCATTTAAATGTGAATAATTCTTTTGTGTCTCGTAACATCGGTCTTTACCGTAATACTGGTAGCGAAGGCCAAGGTCAAGGAAATGGATGGAAGAAAACAGCAACATCAGCAGAAATGGTTTGAAAATTAAAGAAGCGACTTGACTTGACTCGTGAGCTGAACATATCTAAACATTCCATTCGGCAAATATTAAAAATTGAGATCGGGTTAAATTCATTGAAATTCCAAAAAGTGCAAGAACTTGCACTGCAACAGAAAGAAAATAGACTCAAAAGAGCTAAAGAGTTGCTTCGCTTGGCCGAAAGTGGTGAATTGCCGAATTTGGTTTTCTCCGATGAGAAAACCTTCGTTGTCCAGCAGTTTGTAAACAAACAAAATTATCGTGTTTACTTGCCAAAGAGGTCAGCTGAAAATGTGCACCTTCGGTTGGCCACTAGAACTCAAGCGCCGGCCATGGTGATGGTGTGGGCCGCCATAACATCTGATGGTGGCTATCTGCTTGTATTAATCGACCGTGGCATCAGAATAAATGCCGAATATTATCGCGAAAATATTCTGGAGGATGTTTTAAAGCCTTGGTCACGCAAACATTTTGGCCGCAGACCTTGAACATTCCAACAGAACTCAGCACCATTGCACTCAGCACGCGCCACCCAAGAATGGTTACAAAATGAGATTCCTCGCTTCATCTCCAGCGCGCAATGTCCACCAAAATCTCCGGATACCAATCCGTTGGTCTATTGTGTCTGGAGTATTTTGGAAAGCAAGGTTGGCACTAAAAAATACCAAAGTGTCGATCACCTCATGCAAGCGCTTCGCCGGAATGGGCCAAAATACCGCAGAGCATCATTCGGGCAGCGTGTGGCGGTTTCATTGGCCGTTTGAAGGCCATAATTCGTGCCAAAGGTGATCAATTCGATGAAACAGAAAGTTATTCTAAAATTTGAAGCTATTTTTTGCTTTCATTCAATAAAATTAAAAAAATGTAAAAATTATGGCGTTTAACTTGTTGCAGTTTTTTTATCTCACCTTGTAATATTATATAATTATAAGTTAGAGCCCACTCACACTTTGATATGTTTCTTTTCATTGAAAATTTGAAAGAATTTAATGAAGAGCTTTGAACTTAGACAATATTTATTAAATTCTTCTAAGAATGGCGCCCAATAAATTTTCCTTATAAAATTGTTGGATATTTTCAAAGCAAGTGGCGCCCAATGTCAATGTTGCACCGAATGGTAAAATTCAGTTAAATATGAAAAAATCTAAAAAAAGCTTTCAACTTAGACAATATTTGTTTAATGCTCCTAAGAATGGCGCTCAACAAATATTCTTTACAAAATTGTTGAATATTTTCAAAGCAAGTGGCGCCCAATGTCAGTGTTTCACCAAATGGTAAAATTCAGTTAAATATGAAAAAATCTATTCAATTTGGGTTGATATTACATATATGGTGAACAATAACCATAAAATCGGATGAAGATGTATATCTAAGCTATAAAAAATCTGAACCGATCTTGATTAAAGTAGGCAGAGGCATTCCCGAGCTTTATCTAATGTCCGGTATCAAATATCATTGTTGTGGAGTGCATATTGCGCATGTCATGAAATCGGATGAAACACATGTATGGGAGATATAAATCCCCTATTGGAATTATGTTTATACAACAAATAAAAAAATATTAACCAATTAATTACCCGAATTTTTTTAAAGCTGCTATCCCAAATACTTTAATTGACCCATACATGCTAAATACATATAGGAAAATAAAGCTTTATATTATACTGTATGATTCCTATTCCAAAATTTTTCTACCTCTCAATTAAAATACCAGAGGAATTCTGTTTCATTTTTTTTTTGTTTTTTAATAAAATTCAATTTTATCCAAAAAATGGCACTCAAGTCTTAGGTTGCCATTTAAATTGTTATCCTAAACATGTTTTGTTATGCCGGATTTAATAGCATTTCTGCCTGTTAAATACATATTAGAAAATATTTTTCTTTTCTTTTTCATTCTCATTTGTGACCACAAGACAGACCTTGCACAGATTATTGTGGAAATCTTCTTTTGTTGCATTTATAAAGAATAATATTTTCTTAACTTTGCATATTCACATTACACACTCATTCATTCACTCGCTCACTCAGGAAATTTGTTTTAAAAGTATTTTGAGAAGCAGCAACAATATAAAATTGCATTTTCACTTACACTCCCACACACACACACCCACAAACATACAAATTTACAAGGAATGGGGAAGAGAAATTAAAACAAAAAAAAAAGGAGGATAAGAAAAAAAAAACAGCACCAAGACAAAATGTTTTATGAAACTCAATTACAAATGCACTTTCAAAGACATGTTGCAAGGGCGTCAAATTTATGTAATGAAATTGTGCAAAGCCAATGATGATGATGATGATGATTACGACGGCGATGACGACTATGAAGTTGAAGTTTGCATACATGAGTATGATAATGAACATAATTGACAATGAAGTTTCTGCAATGATCACATGTAGGTATGTAGGCAGTTAAAGGGTGTGATAAATGTAATGTTGCATAAATTAAAAAAAAAAAATGATGGGAAACTTTTGTCCTAAGAGGAAAAAATTCATGCTTATTCCATTTCCCAGCGAAATCTTGGAAGGTGTATTAGTCGAATAAGTCATTAGAAAGTAATATACGCAAATTACCTTCAGCACTATCTGATCTGTTAGAGTTTTAAAGAAATAAAAAGACTGATGTCTATTCAGTCAGTTGACTTTGCGAGAACTTACAAATATGACGATCGCTTGGTCCATTGTTGGATGTAGTTGGCTCTGCCCATTGATTAGAGTGAAGTCGAAAATATTCTACGTAGCAATCTTTTTAATCTGATGTTTCTGTACGATATAATTTGGTTTGGTAGCAGATTTCACATTTTTTTTTTAGGAAATTCAAATACGAAATTTGAAACAATTCCCGTGAATAGTGTCGCAAAAATCATCAAAATACGGAATATAGGGAGATACAGTTATGTGGGGGCTATACGAAGATCCGGACCTGCATAGCCAATTTTCTGTCATAGACTGAAGTACCTTTTAAGAAATTCAAATACGAAATTTAAACCAATTCTCGTGATTAGTGTCTGTGAAATCGTCTAAATACCGAATATCGGGACGAGGTACTGTTATATGGGAGCTATACGAAGACCTGGACCTGAATGGACCATTTCCAATACCAAAAGTCCTGCAGATGAAACACGTATTTGAGTAAACTGTTATCAACCTACTTCAATTTATTCGGTAACTAGAGTGAATTCCACAGACGGACAGACATATAGGCGGAGGGTCATTGTTAAATCGACATAGAATTTTATGCTGATCAAGAATATATGTATATACTTTGTGGGGGTCTAAAATGCATATTTCCAGGTTTTACAAATGGAATGACAAACTTAATATACCCTACATACTATGTATGCTGGAGGGTATAAAAACGATAAGGTTTCAGTAAGAGTTTTTATAGGTATTTGTGCATTTGTTTTTAACATGGAGAAGGAAGCGAGACAGACCCAAAGTTACTTTTGAGGATCTTCATAGAATCACTTTCTGAGTCGATTTATGCATGTCAGTCCGTCTGTCTGTCTGTCTGTCCGTCAAATTTATTATTCGATGGAGATCAAATTTTCCAAACAATGATTGCTTGGCCCAAGGACGAACTCTATTGAAATTGGTGATAATCGGATCAGATTTAGATATTGCTCCTACATATATCTTCAATCGATTTCGGGATAATTGTGCAACAAATTTCCAATATCAGTCCAAAAGCCCTGAATTTTGGTACATCCGACCGAATTCAGTTAAGAAGCAAGTGCATCAAATTTGAAGAAACTTGGTTCAGATATAGCTATAGCTATATATATATATGTTTCATCCGAATTTGTGTTTAAGTCCCTCACATCTTCACATCCATTCTACAAGAATGATATTTGCTATTAGATATCTTATAGAGCTCGGAAATACCTCTGCCAAATTTTTTCAAGATCGGTTAAGATTTCGATGCAGTTCCCATATATATCCATTATCCGATTTCAGGTTTATTGTGTAAATAATGGCTAATATCTTCCCAAATGGAGTGAATTTCGGGACGTATGTTTTTATTTTCTGCAACTCAGCTCCGATATATTTCTTAATATAATCCTCATCCAAGTGATATCATGCACTCTATAGCAAACTATAACTGCCCTAAAGCCAAATGTCGGTAAGTGGTATGATCTACTAGAAATAAATTATTTTGTTATGGGAATGTGCATAGGTAAATCTGAAAAAAAAAAAAAATAAAAATAGCTGCCAGAAGAATGTCCCGGTAAAACCAATCCATGTTCAAAACTTATATCTGATGTCTCAAACTCCAGAATCACGTCATGAGAAGTGAACTTGTTATTTTCCAATCCTCTACGGCCAGGTCAGGTACGACTTTCATAATTAAGATCATTAATTTTAAGCTTTCTGACCGATTCTCTCAAAATTCATTTTTGGAATTGTTACCATTGGGCACCACTTATTGTTTACCGTATCCATGTCTCTTTAAGTTTATATCAACTTCGAATTAGGCGCGATATAACCATGGCAATTGATACCTCTTCAAACAAACACATCTGAAATTGAAACAGGTGCATTTTGGGATCTTGAAACCGTTGGGCGCCACTTATGGTTTATCACATCCATGTCTCTTAAAGTTTATATCAACTTGAATTGGGCGCGATATAATCATGCCAATTGGTTCCTCATTTGTATATAGTACACAAACATAACTGAAATTGAAATGGGTACATTTTGGAAATTGTAACCGTTGGGCGCCACTTATTGTCCATTACTCGTAACGTTTATATCAACTTCGAATTAGGCGCGATATAACCATGACAATTGATTCCTCTTCTGTATATAGTACACAAGCACATCTCACATTGAAACGTTTACATTTTGGGAATTGTACCCGTTGGGCGCCACTTTATATTAACTTCGTATTAGGCGTGGTATAACCATTCCTCTTGTGTATATAGTGCACAACCACATCTGCAATTTTTATACCCTCCACCATTCTATTGACTGAACTTTATCATTTCATTTGTAACTCCTCGAAATATTCATTATAGACCCTTCAAAGTATATAAATTCTGGATCAGCGTAAAATTCTAAAACGATCTAGCGATGTCCGTCTGTCTGTCTATTGTAATCACGCTATCTTTCGAACGAATTGAGATAGAAGGCTAAAATTTTGCATACATTCATAGTTTACCAGTAGGCAAGTTAAGTTCGTAAATGGGTCATGTGGGTGCACGTTTTCGTATAGCCCCCATATAACGTTACCTCCCGATATTCGGTATTTCAATAATTATACCGACATTATTTACTGCAATTATTTCAAATTTCATATTTAAAGTTCGTAATGGCCTATGACAAAAATTTGTGTATGCAAGTCCACGTCTTCGTATAGCCCCCATATAACGGTACCTCCCGATATTCGGTATTTTCAAGATTTTAGCGACATTATTTACCGGAATTATTTTAAATTTCATATTTAAAGTTCGTAATGGGTACTACAGCCTATGACTACAATTTTTGTATGCAGGTCCAAGTCTTCGTATAGCCTCCATATAACGGTACCTCCCGATAGTCGGTATTTTGACGTTTTCAGCAACATTATTCATCGAAATCGTTTCAAATTTCGTATCAGACGATTCTAATGGGTACTACAACCCATGGCAAAAAATTTCGTATGCAGGTCCAGGTCTTCCCCATATAACGGTTTTCGTTTAAATGGTAGTTTTCGAAATTTTTTGAAAATTTTCAAATTCCTTCAAAATGGTGGAGGGGATTAAAAGTTCGGCCCGGCCGAACTTACCTGCTTTTTTACTTGTTATTCTTCACTTCGTTCTAGATTTAGTGATGTAAAATCAGGATATACATTTCATAAAATCCAGAGCTTCTAGAAATCAATTTAGTGACCTAAATTTAGAGTATGAGACTTATTCTGTGAATGAACATCGAAAGGATTTATAAGCCCGGTTTCACTCGACATATTTCCTTTCCGATTCTTATTGACACTTTTGCTTACCCTGTAAATTCGAGTAGGCGACCACTTTGTAGGCATCTGAAAATGTCTGTTGCTGCAACTGATAATAATGATGACGATGACGAAAAAACACTGCTGCTGTTGGCGGGTGGTAATGCTGATTGTTGCTGCCAATGATGTTGTTGATAATGATGAAGTTGCCTGGTGGTTTTTGCCTTCAATTTAAGTTCATGATTACAATGAGGTTGTTGTCGTTGTTGTTGAAATTGCCCATGATGTGGCTGCGGCTATGACTGCTGCTGCTGCATCATGTGGTCTCACTGTTTGGTTTTCCACAAGCCCTATGTTTCTTTTACGGGGTAGTATAATGTTGATGTTGTTGTTGTTGTTGTTGGTGGTGATGGTGATGCCTCATTTTCGTTTTCTTAAAATATTTAAATTTCTCCATGCTTTTGAAGTTGTTGCTGTCGTCGCTGCTGTTATTATTATTCAACCAACCAAGCAGCCAGCCAGCCATTCCTTTATTCATTCCCATTTGAGCTATCACATATGCAGCCGACTTGTAAGTACGTACTATGCTCGTGGGTGCTTCTCTCTGTTGTTTAGTAGACATAATAAGTACTATTATAGAATATGTATGAATGTGCTTTATTATTGTGTGTATTTTGTTTTTTTTTTTTTATTTTGTTTGTGTTTTTCTTGTTGTTTGCCATGGTATTCCCTTCATCATCGTTATTGCCATTCTAGAACTAATGATGTTTTAGTAGGATGACAACGGCGATACCCAAACGTAACGTTTGTCTAGTCTAGTAAGATTTAGCATTTGACTTTAAGGTATCACTTTACCATTGTCAGCTACAAATTTACATACATACATAAAGAGCTGGGAGTTGAAATATATATCTATTTGTAATGTGCCCAACCTTTGGGCTATGTGCTTAAGTCAGTCTTTTAAATGCTAAAAACATCAAGTCAATCTTCAAGTCTTTTTGATGATATTCTGCTCTCTGTGTATTTGATTGTGTGTGTGTTTCTGACATTTTCAAGAATATTCTACAAATGCGCTTTGTTTTAACAGATGCTTTAAAATAATAATAATATTATAAATTCAGGTATCACTTCAATTTGTCTAATTGCCAGAGTATACAGACATGAATCTATTATAATACAAATTTTTGCCGAGGCAACATTTCAGCAATGTTCGTTGTTGAGCCATGCAGACATACATACAAACACACACACACACCCACACATAAAAGTTATGTTAATTTCATGTTGTTGATGATGATGACGGACGATGATGTTGATGTGAATGGTGTTGCCTGCTGCAACATCCTTGTCAAAATTCTGTCGAAAAATATACAGAAATATTTGTGTGTGTGTGTGTATATGCTTAGAAAATTTAATGAAAATGTTATTGTAATAAATTTTCCAAGGAATTTTCCCAAAGTCAAACAAATTTTTGTCTTGATTGAAATAAAGTCAATTAGTTTAAAGTTTAGACCAAAGTCAATGGTCTACTAATTGAGTGTACTAATAATATTGGTTAACTTAAGTGATATTTTAAGAATCTTATTTATCATTTCAGTCGTTTTAATTAAATTTGAAATTCTCAAATGCATTAATTTCATATTTTGGAATAAATTTATTAAATTTTGTCTGGGGGGAAATATACGATGAAATGGAATATGGACTAAGAAACAATTTTAGACAATGAAAAGAAAAATTAAAAACTTGGAATGACAACCTAAAGTATTTGCGAAAATTAAATTCAAAAGTCAGTTAGGGTTCCGTGAAAGGCAAACATTTTGGTTTCAGTGAAGAGCAGCTAAATTCTGCAGAATATTTCAAATGTGGATAACAATCGAAAGGGGAGCTTTATCATATCTTCAACTCTGGAAGAATATTTAAAGACAGCCAAATGGTTGTCAGAGCACTTAAATCACATACGGTAACATCAAGACAATAAAAGAGGGTAGAGACATGGTAAAATGAAGACAAGGTAGGCTAACTTTGAAAAAATTGCAAGTATAGAGATATACCTTATAATGTCAGAATTACTATCAAAACAATCAAAAAAGCCAAACAACTTGTTGCATTGATTTTGAATAAATAATTGAAGACAGCGAAGACTGAAAGAAATGTAAAAATTTCTTTTCAAAATCATGTTCAGCATACCTGTAAAGGCTTATTTCGGTAAAAAAAAAAAAAACTATAGATCTTAAAGATGCATACGTTGCAATAAACATTTTGAAACAATCGAATTTGAATATATTCTGAACAATTTTTTTATTATTGAAAAGAATATACACATATACAAATAAAGTTGATATATTAAGCCAAGAGAATAAAAAATTTAAATCATGTGGTTCCATAGGCCTACCTTGATTTTATTGTACCTCCCTATTTAAGTTACCTTACCTCCTTACTTAAGTTACCTGGCAAAAGGACTTCTCACCTGGATCCCCATCCATAAAGATACTAGCAAAAAATGAGAGGAAGGCGAATTCACTAGGGCACGGAATCCATCTTAGTATCTCCATAGCAAAAACACACATAAGCCGAATAACCCATTACAAGGCAACATAAAGAAACTATCCTTTGCATTACCTGTAGGTTGAAAATAATAGGTTATCCCTGAAATCAGCAAAAACACTTACTTTTCTCATTGTAAAAAAAATGAAGAAACTCATGACAAAATATGATGACATGTTGATGATGGCGATCTCCATAGCAGCAGCGAACAATAGAAAATAACACAAATGTTTTCTAGTTATTCAGGACTTTTAGTAAAAAAAAATTAATAAAATAAAATAAAACAAAAAAAAGAAAACCAGTAAGGAAAGCTCAAAAGTCGGGCGGGGCCGACTATATGATACCCTACACCACTATGCATATTTAGTAGAGCTCTCGTAAAAAGGTTTATACAGGGCATTTCAGAGCTCTATAAGATATTTGGTACAAAATCAAAATCTATCTAATTCTATCTAATTCTATAGCTATCTCTGAACCGGGTTTCTCCAAATTTTACGTATTAGCTTCTAGACTGAATTCGGTCTTATGTACGAAAATTCAGGTGATTTGGGCTGATATTGACCATTTAGTGCACATTTAACCCGAAATCGGATGAAGATATATATGGGAGCTATATCCAAATCTGAACCGATTTCGATAAAATTTAAAACAGCTGTTCCTGTGCTCCATCTAATACCTGGTACCAAATATCACGGTTGTGGAGTGAATATTACGAATGTATGGGACTAAAACACTAAATCGGATGAAACATATATATGGTTGCTATATCTATATCTGAACCGATTTTCACTAATTTTGATATACTTGCTTCTAGGCTGAATTTGGTTCGATGTACTAAAATTCAGTCCATTTTGACTTATATCGGCCATTTGGTGCACAATTAACCCGAAATCGGATGAAGATATATATGGGAGCTATATCCAAATCTGAACCGATTTCGATAAAATTACAAACAGCTATTTCTGGGCTGTATCTTATATCTGGTACCAAATATCATTCTTGTGGAGTGCATATTACGAATGTGAGAGGCTTAAACACCAAATCGGATAAAACATATATATGGGAGCTATAGCTGTTTCTGAACCGATTTTCTCCAAATTTGTTGTATTTGCTTTAAGGCTAATCTCGGTCACATGTGCCAAAATTCGGGCCATTTGGGTTGATATTGGCCATTTGGTGGTCAATTAACCCGAAATCGGATGAAGATATATATGGGAGCTATATCCAAATCTGAACCGATTTCAATAAAATTTAAAACAGCTATTTCTGTGCTCCATCTAATACCTGGTACCAAATATCACGGTTGTGGAGTGCATAGTAGGAATGTTAGGGACTTAAAGATCAAATCGGATGAAAGATATATATGGGAGCTTAGCTATATCTGAACCGATTTTCTCCAAATTTGATATACTTGCTTCTAGGCCGAACTCGGTTGGGTGTGCCAAAATTCAGGTAATTTGGACTGATAGTGGACATTTGGTGCTCATTTAACCCGAAATCGGATGAAGATATATATGGGAGCTATATCTAAATTTGATCCGATTCTCACCAATTTCAATAGGGTTCGTCCTTGGGCCAAAAAAAGATTGTTTGGAAAATTTCATCTCAATCGGATAATAAATGCGACCTGCATTTTGTTCACAAGAATACATGGACAGACGGACGGACGGACGGACAGACGGACGGACATGCATAAATCGACTCAGAAAGTGATTCTATGAAGGTTCTCAAAAGTAACTATGGGTCTATCTCGTTTCCTTCTCCATGTTACTAACAAATGCACAAAGACATAATACCCTTACCACTATGTGGTGTAGGGTATAAATAATAAAAATAAACTATAGGATCCACAATCTAACGCCAGTGGTCCAGGGGCATAATTGGTTCATTTATCTTCGGAAATGAGCAAGGAGTACCCGTTACGTTATCAGTTCATATTGAATATATTGTTTACCACATTTGGTTTGAGCTAAAGCTAGACTCAATTTTCCAAAAATAAAAAAACAACTAACTTCGGTCGGGCCAAACTTTTAATACCCTCCACCATTTGGGGGCAATTGAAAATGTTGGAAAAAAAATCGTCGAAAAGTACCATATGGGTGCTTACAGAGAAGAGAACCTACAAACGCAAATTTTTGCCGTAAGCTATAGTACTCACTACGAACTTTAAGTGCGAAATTTGAAACAGTTCCGGTGAATAATGTCGCTAAAATCATTGAAATATAGCATATGGTGAGGTAGCGTTATATGGGAACTATACGAAGACGTGAACCTGCAAACGCAATTTTTTGTCATAGGTTGAATTATCCATTACGAACTTCAAATATGAAATTTGAAACAATTCTAAAATTGTCTAAAAAAAAATGTCTAAAATCCTCAAAATACAATATATATGTAGATACCGTTATATGGTGGCTATGCGAAGATGTGGACTTGTATACCCAATTTTTTGTCACAGGCTGTAGTACCCATTGCGAACTTTAAATACCAAACTTGGAACATTTCCGGTGAATAATGTCGCTAAAATCATCAAAATACCGAACATCGGGAGGTGGCGTTATATGGGATCTATACGATGACGTGGACATGCATAAGTAATTCTTTGTTATAGAATCTTCCAATATGAGATTTGAAACAGTTTCGGTTAATAATGTCGCTAAAATCATCAAAATATCAAATATAGGGAGATACCATTACCTATACCGGACCCTATTATGGCCAATTTACGAACTTAACCTGTCTACTGGCAAAATACACACGTTTGTCAAATTTTAGCCTCCTATCGCAATTTTTATAAAAGATAGCGTTGTTACAAGAAACAGACAGCCAGACGAACATCGCTAAACCGACTTAAAATTTTACGCCGATGAAGAAAACATATACTTTGTAGGGTCTAACATGAGTATTTTGAGGAGTTACAAACGGAATGACAATGTTAATATACGCTCTATAAATTGGTGGTGGGTATAAAAATATTTTACCAGCTTTTTGTTTAAATATCATTTTTATGCATTAAATGGCGCCCAATGTGTTAATTGGTTCACATTATTCGACTCTTTTTTTTACCAACACAATAAGACAAAGCCAAAAATAATTTTATTTTTTCATTTGCAAAACCTATTGCCAGGGGGTTTCTTAAAATATCGCTCATAACCATTTAGTGGCGCCCAACGTGTGTGTGTTGACTTCTGTAATATATTTCAAAATACCAACAAATCTCTTTAAAACATCTAATGATGTATGTATCTCATGAAAATACGATTCTAATTTTTATTTTTCTTATTTCATTTCAGGTAAATTATTCTAGCAATATTTCTTCCCATCTGTCCCAAATATAACCGTTTTAAGCGAAGACAATTTTTGGTTGCCAACTAGGACGAAACTACAGAAAATATCTTCAATCAGGTGGTATTGTATTAAAATGGTTGTACCATACTTGACGCTTTGTATATTGTGTTTGAAGGTATGTAATTTTTTAAGCAGACCACTCCTTTCAATACCTTCCCCACAAAGGGCCAACATTTGGAAAACCAAAAATGCTCATATTTGAATTTCGCACATCCCAATATTTTAACCATTACAAAATCGGGTATAAATTTGGAATATAGCGGACCACTCCTTCTGGTATTTATCGATTATAAAATCCGAAATAAACATCCGGTTCTCTTCATATTGCACACATCCCATTATTTCTACTAACACAAGATCTGCTATGTAGATGGGATATATCGGACCACTCCTTCTTGTACTTCCCCCACAAATCTTCCAAATTTTGAATACCCATGAAGCTCATAAAACTCGAAATTAACATCCGATTCCATTCAGACCTCGGACATCTCAATATTTCCATCAACACAAGGTCTGTTATAAAGATGGCAGAGATCGGACGATTCCTTCTAGTGCCTCTCCCACAAAAGATCAAAGTTTTAAATAATCATAACGATCATAAAATCCGAAATAAGCATCCGGTACTCTTTAAATTTCGCACGTGCCCTTATTTTTACTAACACAAGATCTGCTGTGAAGATGGGATATATTGGTCCACTCCTTCTGGTACCTCCCCCACAAAGGGTCAAATTTTTGAATATCAATGTAGTTCATAAAAACCGAAATTCACATCCGATTCCATTCAGATTTAGAACATCTCAATATTTCCAAGATCACAAGATCTGTTATAAAGATCGTAGAGATCGGACGATTCCTTTTAGTGCCTCTCCCACAAGGGGTCAAAGTTTTAAATAATCAAAACGATCATAAAACCCGAAGTAATCACCTGGTTCTCTTTAAATTTCATTCATGCCATTATTTTTACTATCGCAAGATCTGCTGTGAAAATGGAATGTATCGACTCACTTCTTCTGGTGCCAAAATTTTGAATATCAATGAAGCTCATTAAACTCGAAATTAACATCCGATTCCATTCAGACTTATTACATCGCAATATTTCCATCAACATAAAATCTCTCTCTCTCTCTCTCTTCAAAGACAGTTTCTCGTTATATTCGGCATTTCAATGACTATAGCCACAGTTTCCTCCACGTTTCTACAGTAAAATATAGATAAAATATATCCAGCTAGAATGTCGGACATTGGCATTCCTAGAGATATTTTAAAAAAGTTTTCCTTTCCAACTGGTGGAGGGTATTAAAAGTTAGGTATTTTTTAATTGTGGTTTTTAATTTCTACTATTAAAATGGTGATTTGTATATACATGTATGTGTGAACACAATATCCACATTATAGCCATAGATTGTGAAATATAAATAACTGAATTTAAAAATCTCCTTTATTTTTTCCTATTGTAGAGAAGCTCAATTCAATCCTGTTTGTTCTAAAATTAAAGGATTTAAAATATAGCCAAATACGTGTGTATGTATGCCACATATATATTTTATTGTCTTTAATTTTACCTCAATGAAATTTACAAAATTTATGCTATAGCAACTATTAAAAAAACACACAAAAAGAGAACTTCAACATTTTTCAAGTTTACTTTTCTGATGGTATTTGCTGACACAAACTCAGGAAACCAAATAAAATTCTACACTTCTAAGCTAAGGCATTCAGGAGAAGCATATACACACACATACATACTCTTTTTATTTTTTATGTTTTTTTTTTGTTCTATAAACTATTGCCTAAGAATGTTGTTGAAAGTGTCTGTGCCAATTTGTAATAGGATGCTGCTGTCGCTAGTTTTCCTAAAGTGGATGTGGAATACGAAGATATTCAAGTAAACCAAGTGGAATGTGTCTGTCTATGTCTGCATAGTTGTGAAGTAGCAGCAGCAGCAGCTATTGTGACCCATTTATGCAACAAGATATAACATAGGAGGAGTAATGTTGCTTCATACCTCAAACACACAACATACCTTCATACACACTCACACATACACACATATATAGGTAGGTTGTAAAAAGAATAGCAAATAATTCCAGGTTTCTCTTAAATGCATATTTACACAATTAAATTGTGTCAAGTCTTCTAGAGAATTTTAATAGTTCTCATTCGGCTCAGAAGGCTTGGAATATAATAGCTTCATTTTTCTGTTTACCTGGTGCTGGTCTTCCTCTTCAATTTTGTTAAAGATAATACTTGTGGTACTAACCAAAACGAGCTATTCATTATATTCTAAGAATATTTGTTTTATATTTTTTTTTATAAGACCTAACAGTTTGGTGTTATGATGTGCTCTATATATAAAACATATAATATATATTATATATTTTGTGTTAAGTCAACAGTGTATTGCAAAAAGTTGCCTAAGACCATAATACACCCTCCTTTGATTTGTTTCTTAATTCTCTTCTTGTAATCCCATCTTTGTTTGTTTTTCATAAGACTATTTTTTGCAAAAGTTTGCCTACACGCGATTAACTTTTACCACACACACACATATTTCATTCATTCTTGTCACTAAGCTGTACGTGATTTCGAGTTGGAAAAGTGAAACGCTTATTGGAGAAAATGGGGGGATTCTATCCGGCGGATATGATTGTGGGGTTTATTCAAAATTAAAACAAAAAAATCGGTTTTGTAAAATCGTCCCACTTTATTCCAGTCTCTAACCGTTAGGGATATTACAAATCACAATAGGAAAGATACTCCAATATCCCTGTAACCTTTCAGTGTCATGATCGACAAGAAAAATCCATTGCATTATTAATAGCCCCATTCGTTTGTTGGTTAGCAGCCCAAATCCAGGTTTAATGACCAACTCAAATCTACGCCATCGAAAAAGACACGGACACCTGTGACACTCCCCATGTCCCCATGTCAGAATATTTTAGTGTATTTTTCGAGAGAAACTACTAAGAGAAGGTCAAAAGTCGGGAGGGGCCGACTACACGATACCCACCCTCCACTCCCGTAACAAAAAAGTTTATTTTGGGAATTTAGGTGAAGTAGACATACCAACTATGAATCTTATCTGAATGCGTATCATGGCTTTAGAGTAGTCACACTTTGGGGACTATATCAAACTTTTAATCGATTTTCAACAAATTTGGCGGAGGAGGGCCGAGTACATGATACCCTTAACCAATAACAGAGCTGCCGTAACAAAAAAAAGTATATTGGGAATTTAGGTGCAGTAGATCATACCAACTATAAACCTTATTTGAATGCTTATCATGGCTTTAGAGTAGTCAGAATTTGAGAACTATATTCAACTCTGAATCGATTTTCAACAAATTTGGCGGAGACAATGGCCTCCTCTAGTACCAAATAACATTGCTGTATAGTGCATGATATGACTTCGATAAGAATTATATTAAACTATATTTATTGGAGCAATAGAGTTTTACCAAATGTTAAAATTCCGATGAATATGAAAAAAATCTACCCAATTTTGGCTGATATTAGACATACAGGGTGAGATAAAAAAACTGCAACCAAACTCAGACTGCTGTCATTCCCAAAACCACTCGTCCGGCAGCTGTTAAAATTATTCCAGTGACAGCTCATTATATTATTCACAAGCATACAAAAGCACTTCGGTGAGAATTTTCCAGAAAAAAAAGTTGTTCGTGATGGAATTCAAGCGTGATAGTGTGATTTCTTTATATTTGGTTGGAAAACCACAAGTGACTATCGTTAGAGCACTCCGGCATTTAAATGTGAATGAATCTTTTGTGTCTCGTACAATAGCGTAGCCCGACGTCAAGGAAGTGGATGGAAGAAAACAGCAACATCAGCAGAAATGGTTCGAAAAGTAAGGAAGCGACTTGCTTGAAACTCACGTCGGAGTGACCAAAAAATGGCTCGTGAGCTAAACATATCGCAATAGTCCATTCGGCAAATATTGAGAAATGAGCTCGGGGTAAGGCCATTGAAATTCCAAAAAGGGCAAGAAGCTGCACCGCAACAGAAAGAAAATAGACTTAAAAAAGCTAAAGAATTGCTTCGCTTGGCCGAAAGTGGTGAACTGCCGAATTTGGTTTTCTCCGTCTCCGATGCGAAAACATTCGTTGTCCAGCAGTTTGTAAACAAACAAAATGATCGTGGAAATGTGCACCTTCGGTTGGCCACCAGAACTCAAGCACCGGCCATGGTCGCTCTCCGCTAGTATAAATCGACCGTGGCATCAGAATTAATGCCGAATATTATCACGAAAATATTCCGGAGGATGTACGCAAACATTTTAGCCGCAGACCTTGGATATTCCAACAGGAAATATTGAGATGTAATAAGTCTGAATGGATATTCGGATATTCACAATTTTGACTTTTGTGGGGGAGTTACCAGAAGGAATGGACCGATATATCGCATCTTTACATCAGACCTTGGGTTAGTAAAAATATTGTGATATGTGAAATACGAAGAGAACCGGAAGCTTGTTTCGTATTTTATAATCGATTTGGTTATTAAAAATGTTGACCTTTGTGGGGAGGTACCAGCAGGAACGGTCCGATGTCTACCATCTTTATAACAGATCTTGTGTTGATAGAAATATTGCGATTTGTCAAGTCTAACTAGAATCGGATGATAATTTCGCGTTTTATGAGCTTCGTGGGCATTCAAAATTTTGACCCTTTGTGGGGTAGGTACGAAAAGGAGTAGACCGATATATCCCATCTTTAAGTCAGACGTTGGGCTAATAAAAATATTGTGATATGCGTAATTTGAAGGCAATCGGACTGCTACATCACACTTTATAAAAGTTATAATTATTGAAAATTTTGACCATTTGTGGGGGAGGTACTTGATGGAATGCACCGATTTTGCACTTGAACTAGCACTGATAGAAGTATAAGGATTTGCAAAGTTGGAGCAAAATTGGATCATCCTTCTCTTTTTGTGCAGTAACATATTTTTTTGAGAGGTGAATGAGTGGACTGATATTGCCCATCTCCGAAATCGATACAAGTTTAATAATAATATTACACAATGTACCAAGTTTGGACCAAATCGGAGTTATTGTGTGCACCAGTCAGTCAGACAGACAGACGGACATCGCTAGATCAACTGCAAATGTCCTGAAACGGGTTTTGTCCAAAGAGACCAAGAGTCTGAAACCGTTATATCGCACGTTTTGGCCTTATCAAATGATATATACCCTCTCTGGCCATATGGCTGACGGTATTAAAAATTGTCCACCCTTGCTATTGTGAAGGGCATATAGATCGTTTTATGAAACCACTATATATACTATATCTATGTATATGCGACATCCACATGCATACTTGCCATAATGACGAATTATTTGGTGGCACGTAGAGTTCTCTGTAGACATGTTCGTGCGGCATGCTTTCACACCGTAATAAACCCACCGTGACGCGAACGAAGGAGTCGTGGAGGCATGGAATTAGGTTTTGGTGACAAGGTTTCGGATATGGTAAAAAAAAAACAAACAAAAAAAACAACAACTGCAAATCGGCATAAAAACCATTAAATAAATGAAGACACGAACGATAGTCACAAAAGTCTTCTAAACGGCGATGACTCCCTCTCCCGCTCTTTGCCACTTGCATTCGCACACAACTTTATTTGTTGAGAACAAACACTCAATATGGCTTGTTAACGGTAATGCGCGACAGTGCTTGGCGGCATTATTGCAAATAAAAAAAAGACGAAAAAAAATGGAAAAATGGAAAAGAAAATACAACTATCTAGGCGGGCAACAAGTTGCAACAATGTGACAATACAACAAATAAATATTTCTATCTTTGGAGAATATGAGTGCAAACAGTGGCAAAAACAGAGAAATAATAAAAAGTGGAACTTCAATGAAATGGGTATCTACTAACAAATGGTGAAAAAAAAGAAAGTTGTAAAGAAAAGAACATGAACGTGATTTTTATACCCTACACCACATAGTGGTAAGGGTATTATGTCTTTGTGCATTTGTTTGTAACATGGAGAAGGAAACGAGATAGACCCATAGTTACTTTTGAGAACCTTCATAGAATCACTTTCTGAGTCGATTTATGCATGTCCGTCCGTCTGTCCGTCCGTCCGTCCGTCCGTCCGTCTGTCCATGTATTCTTGTGAACAAAATGCAGGTCGCATTTATTATCCGATTGAGATGAAATTTTCCAAACAATATTTTTTTGGCCCAAGGACGAACCCTATTGAAATTGGTGAGAATCGGATCAAATTTAGATATAGCTCCCATATATATCTTCATCCGATTTCGGGTTAAATGAGCACCAAATGTCCACTATCAGTCCAAATTACCTGAATTTTGGCACACCCAACCGGGTTCGGCCTAGAAGCAAGTATAGCAAATTTGGAGAAAATCGGTTCAGATATAGCTATAGCTCCCATATATATCTTTCATCCGATTTGATCTTTAAGTCCCTCACATTCCTACTATGCACTCCACAACCCTGATATTTGGTACCAGGTATTAGATGGAGCACAGAAATAGCTGTTTTAAATTTTATCGAAATCGGTTCAGATTTGGATATAGCTCGCATATATATCTTCATCCGATTTCGGGTTAATTGACCACCAAATTGCCAATATCAGCCCAAATGGCCCGAATTTTGGCACATGTGACCGAGATTAGCCTTAAAGTAAATACAACAAATTTGGAGAAAATCGGTTCAGATTTGGATATAGCTCCCATATATATCTTCATCCGATTTCGGGTTAATTGTGCACCAAATGGCCGATATAAGTCCAAATGGACTGAATTTTAGTACATCGAACCAAATTCAGCCTAGAAGCAAGTATATCAAATTTAGTGAAAATCGGTTCAGATATAGATATAGCAACCATATATATGTTTCATCCGATTTAGTGTTTTAGTCCCTTACATTCGTAATGTTCACTCCACAACCGTGATATTTGGTACCAGGTATTAGATGGAGCACAGGAATAGCTGTTTTAAATTTTATCGAAATCGGTTCAGATTTGGATATAGCTCCCATATATATCTTCATCCGATTTCGGGTTATTGACCACCAAATGGCCGTAATAGCATCAATTTTGGCAAATCCGACCGAAACCAGCTTAGAAGCAAGTACACCAATTTTAGTAAAAATCGGTTCAGATATAGCTATAGCTCCCATATATATGTTTCATCCGATTTCGTCTTTAAATCCCTCACATTCGTAATATGCACTCCACAGAAATGATATTTGGTACCAGTTATCAGATAAAGCCCAAAAATAGTTGATTTTAATTTTATTAAAATCTGTTCCGATTTGGATATGCCTCCCATATATATCTTCATCCGATTTCGTGTTAATTGTGCATCAAATGGCCAATATCAGCCCAAATGGCATGAATTTTGGCAAATCCGACCGAAACCAGCCTATAAGCAAGTACACACATTTTAGTAAAAATCGGTTCAGATATAGCTCTAGCTCCATATATATGTTTCATCCGATTTGCTCTTTAAGTCCCTTACATTCGTAATATACTCTTCACAGGAATGATATTTGGTACCAGATATCAGATAAAGCCCAAAAGTAGTCGCTTTTAATTTTCTCAAAATCTCTTCAGATTTGGATATAGCACCCATATGTATCTTCATTCGATTTCGAGTTAATTGTGCAACAAATGGCCAATATCAACCGAAATGGCATGAATTTTGGCATATCTGGCCAAATTCAGCCTAGAAGCAAGGACACCAATTTTAGTAAAAGTAGTTTCAGATATAGCTATAGCTCCCAAATATATCTTCATCCGATTTCGGATTAAATGTGCAGCAAATGGCTAATATTGGCACATCAAATTTAGTGAAAATCGGCCGGATACAGCTATAGCTCCTATATATACCTTTCATCCGATTTGTACTTTAAGTCCCTCAAATTCGAAAAATTTACGATACAAGAATAATATTTGGTATCAGATGCAGCCAAGAAATATCTTCTTTTTCAGTTTTACAAATATCGGTTCAGATTTGGATATACCTCCTATATATATATTCATCCAATTTCGTGATGATTGCGCACCAAATGTCCAATATCAGCCCAAAAGTCCTGGGTTTTGGCAAATCTGACCGAATTCAGCCTAGAATCAAATACATCAAACTTGGTGAAAATCGGTTCAGATATAGCTATAGTTCGTAAAATGCACGATAGAATTAGATAGATTTTGATTTTGTACCAAATATCTCATAGAGCTCTGAAATGCCCTGTATAAACCTTTTTACGAGAGCTCTACTAAATATGCATAGTGGTGTAGGGTATCATATAGTCGGCCCCGCCCGACTTTTGAGCTTTCCTTACTGGTTTTATTTGCAATAATGCTTCTCTACATCTGCTTCTTTTTCTCCATTGTAT
Organism: Musca domestica; assembly: GCF_030504385.1. NCBI lineage: Eukaryota > Metazoa > Arthropoda > Insecta > Diptera > Muscidae > Musca > Musca domestica. Next base: position 200,664 of record NW_026712212.1, read on the forward strand.
TGCGTTTTTTGTTTGTTTATTTTTTTATTGTTATAAAATTTTTTGTGCCCAGTTCTTACCTCAATTCAACACGAAATGCTGACAATGTTTGCATTCTATTTACGGACGCTTAGTAACTGAACGGCGAGAAAAACAACAACCAAATCCGCAACGGGCCATGTGGTCGAAATGTTGGTCATGATTCATGAATGAATTTCATGATATGACTGACGACTACCCATAACAATTGAGGTTTGTGCGGTGAATATCATCGTAATTATACAAGTATTGCATTTGTATTTACCCAGCGAACCAAATGTCGGCCGTCCGGCACATATGCTCAAAGTCTGAAGTTTTATCCGACACTTCTGTTCGACGTAGGTTCGGATTCTGACCTAATTTTTTAAGGGATTTTTTCTTTTGGAGAGTTTGTTTCTCTTTTGCTAGTGTGGCAACATTTGTTGTAAAAACAAATAAAAAATTAAGTTCGGCCAGGCCAAACTTTTAAAACCCACCACCATTGGGTAAAGATATTCAAACGTGTTCCATTTTCAAATACCAGTAAGACCATTTGGATAATGTTGTTAAAGTGGGTTAGGCCGTTATATGGGGGCCATACCAAAACTGGAACCGCTATAGAAAATTTTATACTTCAAGTATTGTCATCTACCAAATCTTCTAAAATACCAAATTTGAAACAATTTCATGGGTAAATGTGACTAGGGTTATCAAAATACCGAATATCGGTGGGTATCGTTATAGGAAAAAAGTGGAACTAAATATCCAATGTTCTGCCACCGGAGCTAAAATCCATTATGACCTACAAATACCAGATTTTAGACAAATCCGTGAAAAAATGTGGCAAAAATCATCGAAATACCGAATATCGGGTGGTACCGTTATATGGGGCTATATAAAAACGTGGACTTATACATACAATGTTTCGCCATCGGAGGAAGAACCCATTATGACCAACAAATACCAATTTTTAGACAAATCGATGAACAAAATTTGGCAAAAATCATCGAAATACCGAATATCGGGAGGTACCGTTATATGGGAGGTAGACAAAAACATTGACCTATGCATAAAATGCTTCGCCGCCGTACCTAGAACCCATTATGACCAACAAATACCAATTTTTAGACAAATCTGTGAAAAAATGTGGCAAATATGAAAAAAATTTCCGAATATCGGGAGGTACCGTTATATGGGAACCTATACATAAAATGCTTCGCCGCCGGAACTAGAACCCATTATGATCTATAAATACCAATTTTAGCCAAATTTGTGTAAAAAATGTAGAAAAAATCATCGAAATTGCGAATTTCGGTAGGTACCGTTTAAACGGTAACGTGGGTCTACGCATACAATGTTCCGCCCCACGAGCTAGAACCTATTACGAACTGCAAATACCAATTTTTAGACAAAATCGGTGGAAAAATGTAACGAAAAATCATAAAAAAACCGAATATCGGGAGGTACCGTTATATGGGGACTATACCAAAACATGGACCGATATATCTCAGTTTTAATACCAGCCATCTTAGACACAATACAATTTGTTCTGCCTAATTTTGAAGCTCTACGTCAAATAATGTGGCCTGTATCGTAATTTCAACAGACAGTCCGACGAACAGATGGACAGACAGATAGACTGACAGACGGACTTAGAATTTTATGCTGATTATGAACATATATACTTTATGGTGTTCACAGCGAATATTTAGGGATGTTACAAACGGAATGGCAAAGATAATATACCCTCCTTTCCAAGGTGGAAGGTTAAAAAATGGTGTGCGTTTCTCTCTCTGTCTCTTTTATGTGAAATAAATTGATGAAATAAATGCGTAATTGTACATTCGTGATAGTTCTTTTGAGTTCGGGTCCGAAATCTGTTCGACAATTTTAATTTCACCTCCGAATTTCTCTGCTAATTTGGTCCGACTTCGGTTCGAAAGTCGGCTAAAACATCAGACTTTTATCCAAACCCTTCGGTCCGACAACACGTCAACCACTTTATATAAATTTTGGTCAGAAGTCGGACCGAATTCACATTAGAAAGATTCTTCCAATTTTGGTTCGACCTCGGACTGTTTGGTTCGCTGGGTACCTACCAAGCTTAGAATGAGTCAGATTTATTATTAGAAAGGCGTCCACATTTTTTGTGGAGGGGAATGACAGTCATAACGAGTAAATTGTAAATACCTATTGACTTTTTTCAAATATTTCAATTAAAAATACAAGGAGTAGTTTTTTCGCTGCTGTCGCATATTAAATGAAGTGTAAAAGTAAATAGCCAATTATACAGACGAGGGTCTAATAATAATTTTTGTGAAATGAGTCAGTGCATTGAAGCAATAAAATCTTAGCAGAAATACGTTATTTAATAAATTTCTACATCATACCATAAAATAAATCCCAGTTTCAATTACATTCATCTTTCCTCTCCTTCACTTTGCTCTCCTACATATTTCCGTTTTTTTACAATTTCTCCCACGTTACAGACAATCACGTCCATACAAATTGTTCTTCATGTTTTAAACGACAAATCACATAGCTATATGTATGTACATGTATATGTAATTATTAAAAGGTTAAATATCTAAGACTCACACACACACATATCCATTCAGCCAGACACAAAATATCTCTCTCATCAACCATCCATGCACTCCATCACCCGTGGAACTTTCACTCCATGGCAGACAGTATTGTTCTTGGCTTGCCATTCATTAATTCACATCGGTTTCCTCACACTCCAAAAGCTATTAAAACGGATGTTTTAACTTCACTTTGCTGCTGTTGTTGTTGTTGTTGCTGTTTAAGCTGTAGCTACACTTGTCTCCTAATAAGCTTTAAGTTAAAGAAGAAAAATAATTAATTTACCCTCGAGGAGTGAGATAGACAAAGAGGGAAAGAGAGCGAGAGAGAGAGAGGAGAAAAGATGTAAAGACAAGCAAGAGTTGTAAACTGTTTTGTTGTAAAATTCAAAAAGCGGTTTCCATATAAATTTCTTTTATCGTTTTGTTGTAGTTGTTGTTCTTGGTTTTTTTATTGTTTATAAATAACTGCTTTTGGAAAACAATTACATTTGTAAATAATTGAGAGTGGGATATAAAATCGTATTTATTTTCCCTGCACCGCAATGTGGTCATGGGAATTACACACATACATATAAATGTGTATTTATGCATTTTATTTATTAAAAAGGGGAAAACCTTTTGCCATAGCCACCTAGCACCATTCGATTTCAGATATTTTGAAAGTTTTGACGACATTTTACAACGGAATTGAATATGATATCGATTGTCTACCTTCCAAACCATATCAATCTAAAATCAGGTTCAAAAATATTTGAAATCGGTCAAGGTTTTGGTATAGGTCCTACCCACTGTCCGACTTCAATATTTTTTATTTATTTATTATTTTTATTATTACCATTTTTTTTTTTTTTTTGAAAAGTTGACCTCATTTGCTAACGAAATTGTCTGTAAATTTGTATTTTGGATTCTCCATCAGTACATCAAGCCAGTACAAAAAATTTCGAAAACGGTGCACGTTTTGAAATGGCCCTGATATAACTACATATACTACTCGATTTCAGATGTTTTTACGATTTTGACCAACCTAAGGCCTAAAGAATTGAATTTTACGTCGTGGCTCTTAAAGAGTTGGTCAGGTCTGTACTAAAATAAGTAAAAAAGCTGTAAGTTCGGCCAGGACAAACTTTGAATACCCTCCACCATTTGAAACGAATTTGACAATTTTCAAAAAAAATAAATAAATAAATAAATAAAATCCGTAAAAAAGTCGATTAAAATCTTAAAAAATTAAAAATATATTAGGGCCTATACGACGACGTGGACCTGCATAGGCAACTTTTGTCAGAAGCCATTACAATATTCAAATGCGAATCTTGAAAAAAAATCGGTGAATATCGTAGCTAAAATCATCAAAATACCGAGGTACCATTTTATGGCGTCAATACCAAAACGTGGACCTGCATAGACAATTTTCTGTCATAGGATGTAGTATCTCTTACCAACATCAAATACCGAATTTGAATCAATTATGGTGAATAATGTCGCTAAAATCCCCAAAATGCCGAATATCGTCATGTGCCGTTACATGGGGGCTATACGAAGGCGTGGACCTGCACGGACAATTTTCTGTCAATTTTCTCGGTCCACTCCCTCTGGTACACTCCCCCACAAAAGGTTGAAATCTCCAAAAAAAGTATTTTACTGCACAGAAAAAGAAAAGATTTTGCTCCAAAAATACAATTCCTAATATTTGCATCAGTGATATGTCAGGTGCAAAAATGGGCAATATCGGTCTACTCCAACAAGTACAAGGTCAGATAAAAAACTGCAACACATATTTTTTTTTTTTTAATTTTATTGAATGAAAACAAAAATTGTCGGAAATAGCAACAAATTTTAGAATAAGTTTAGATTTGTTCGAATTGGTCACCTTTGGCACGAATTATGGCCTTCAAACGGCTAATGAAACCGTCACACGCTGCCCGAATGTTGCTCTGCGGTATTTTGGCCCATTCCGGCGAAGCGCTTGCTTGAGGAGATCGACACTTTGGTATTTTTTGGTGCCAACCTTGCTTTCCAAAATACTCCAGACACAATAGTCCAACGGATTGGTATCCGGAGATTTTGGTGGCCATTGTGCGCTGAAAATAAAGCGAGGAACCTTATTGTGTAACTATTCTTAGGATGTCCAAGGTCTGCGGCCAAAATGTTTGCGTGCCCAAGGCACCCTCCACAATATTTTCGCGATAATATTCTGCATTTATTCTGATGCCAAGGTCGAGTTCTGGTGGCCAACCGAAGATGCAAAATTTAAGCTGACCTCTTTGGCAAGTAAACACGATCATTTTGTTTATTTACAAACTGCTGGTCAACGAATGTTTTTCACATCGGAGAAAACCAAATTTGTGAACTGCCAAAATGCCACTTTCGGCCAAGCGAAGCCACTCTTTAGCTCTTTTGAGTCTACCTTCTTTCTGTTGCGGTGTAAGTTCTTGCACTTTTTGGAATTTCAATGACTTTACCCCGAGCTCATTTTTCAATATTTGCCGAATGGAATATTGTGATATGTTCAGCTCACGAGCCATTTTTCGGCCACTGCGACACGGCCGATCAAGTCGCTTCTTTAATTTTCGAACCATTTCTGCTGATGTTGTTGTTTTCTTCCGTCCACTTCCTTGACGTCGGGCTACGCTACCAGTATCACAGTAACGAGCAATGGTACGAGTCACAAAAGATTTATTCACATTTAAATTCTGGTGTGCTCTAACGATAGCCACTTGTGGTTTTCCAGCCAAATATAAAGAAATCACACTATCACGCTTGAATATCATCACAAGTAACTTTTTTTCTGGAAAAATCTCACCAAAATGCTTTTGTACGCTTGTAAACATTATAACGAGCTGTCACTGGAATAATTTTAACAGCTGTCGCACGAGTGGCTTAGAAATTGTAGCAGTCTGAAGTTGGTTGCAGTTTTTTTCATCTCACCCTGTATATGGGAGCTATAGCTATATCTAGACCGACATTCACAAAATTTGAAGTACTTGTTTCTAGTCGGAATTGTCAGAATTCAGTCCATTTTGGGCTGCATTTTGTTTACAAAAATACATGGACAGACGGACATGCATAAATCGACTCAGAAAGTGATTCTATGAAGATCCTCAAAAGTAACTGTGGATCTATCTCGTTTCCTTCTCGATGTTACAAACAAATGTTACAAACCCACTATGTGATGTAGGGTATAAAATAACTTTACTCAGAAGTATGCAATCAAATGTATCTCTTCGTCATTTATCGTAATTCATACTGAAATATAGATGGCGCTTTCTACAAATGTTATGGGTACACAGTTGGATATAGTCTTGATATAACAACGAGGGCTTCTTTTTAATTTTCACTAGTTTTCACCCCGTTTTCTAATGAAATTGGTCATATTTTGATATTTTGTGTTTTTGATGAAAATAAAGCTCCCATTTATTTTATTTTTGGCGGTATCCTTACTCATTTTAGTTGTAAATTTACTATACGAAAATTAGCCATACATCAATATTTTCATTCAAATACACACCAATATGTTTTTAAATGAAATTCTCATTGAATGACAAGAAAAAAAAAACTACATGCCGAACAACCAATTCGAACTGAACAAAATGTTTACATCTTTGTTTATACACAGCATTTTATTATATATTATTTCATCAATTATATATTTGTTATCATTGCCAATATATGTATATGAACAAATTCATTTGAAATCGAAATCGATTGAAATTACATATCTCCAATACGATGTTTTCCAACCAGCGAATGTGTGGTTATTTTAAGAATATTATTGTTGTTGTTATTATTATTATTAGTATTGTTATTGCTGTTACTATTTCATTGTTAATTTGAATTGTTGAACGTTCAGAGTTTTGTAATTAGCCTCATGCACAATTAGTATTCCTTTGTTCGGTGACTACCCATTTTCAATTGGCATTGTTGAGCACAACTGAACAATGATATTTTTTAATTGTTTAAAATTAAATAGAATCAAAACCAAAAAATTGTGTATAATGTGAGTAATATTCTAATATATTAGTAAAAATTTTCAAATGCCATGATAATGTTGTTTTTGGGCAAATTTGTTCAACATTAAGGTTTGGGGGGAAATTCAATTCTGTTTCTGAGAACTTTTAAGGCAAGTGGCAGGGCTTTGATGTGGATGGAGGTGGGTTTCTCATTTCACTATTGAGCTATTACCATGGGTGGAGAGAGGGATTTATTTTGGAAAAGTAGGATAGACCCATATTATCGCTGTATCACCTAAGTGTTCCATATGACATTTTTGTTTTTTTGAAATTTAGGAGATTTCGTAGGTTTTCATAGCATCCACCATAGTATGGGGGCATACTAAGTTTGTCATTCCGTTTGCAACTCCTCGAAACCTACTCCTCCTCGAAAGTATATATTCGTGATCAGTATAAGATTCTATGTCGATTTAGCTATGTCCGGAATGTGGCAGGGCAGATTTTGAACAAAATAACGTAGCTTGACAAAATTTGGCTGAGATACATTTCAGATATGCAGAAATTTTCGTATTGAAAATCGGGCATATAGGTTCACATTTTGATATGGAACCCATATAACTGTTCCGCCAGATTTAAGGTGTTTTGGCTGTTTTAAGGTGGGAATACATAAAGTGCTTATTTGGCTAGCTTAAGTCATCAGCTGGCTTCTTCGGAAATAAGCAAAGTAGATTAGGGCCAAAATCGAATTAAGTTAACCTAAAACTCCTTTGTTCCTCTACGAAGAAGCCAGCCGATGACTTAAGCTAGCCCAATATGCGCTTTATATATACCCACCTTTAGTCATATTTTTCTACCCTCCACCATACATAGTATGCAGGGTTTATTACGTTCGTCATTCCGATTATAACTCATCGAAATAATATTTTAGACCTAGCAAAGTACATATATTTTTGATCAGCGTAAAATTCGAAGAAAATGTAGCCCTGTCAGTCCGTCTGTTGTTATCACGCCAAAGTCAAAACGAATTAAGATATAAAGCTAACATTTTGCGCAGATCAGTCGTTTCTCTGCCGGCAGGTCAAGTTCGAAGATGGGCTATATAGGTCCACGATATCGTATAGCCCCAACGGTATCTTCCGATATTCTATATTTTAATGATTTTAGCGACATCTTTTCAATGGAATTATCTGAAAATCCACACAAGGAGTTCATTCTGAGTACTTTAACCTCTAGAAGAGAATTGGATATAAAGGCCCGCGATTCGTGTATCCCCCATACAACGGTACCTCCCGATATTCGGTATTTTGATGATTGTAGCCACATTTTATTATGGAAATGTCTGAAAATCCACTCGAGGAGTTCCTTCTGAGTAAATTAACCCGTGGAAGATAATTGTCTATGCAGGTCCACATATAACGGTATCTCCTTATAGCCACATTTTTTAATGGAATGGTCTGAAAATCCACGTAAGGAGTTCTTCTGAATAATTTCCACACTGGGAGAGAATTGTCTATATAGGTCCACGATATCGTATATCCGCCATATAACGGTTCCTCCCTATATTCGGTATTTTGATAATTGTAGCCAATTTTTTCAATGGAATTGTCTCAAAATTCACACCAGGAGTTCCCTGTGAGTACTTTTCCCCCCCCGGAAGAGAATATCCACGATATCGAATATCCTCCATATAGCGTTACCTCCCGATATTTGATATTTTCATGATTTTAGCCAAAATTTTCAATGGAAGTGTCCCACAATCCAAACCAGAATTTCCTTATGAGTACTTTGCCACCTGGGAGAGAATTGTCTATATAGGTTTACGATATCGTCTAGCCCTCATATAACGATTTTCATTTAAGTGGTATTTTTCGACGGATTTTTTGAACATTTTCAAGATTCTTCAGAATGTCGGAGGGTATTAAATGTTCGCTCAGCCCAAACTTAGCTGCTTTTTTACTTGTTGAACATAATTTGCTGTAAATTGGCAGTTTATCTTCCACGTGAGAAATAAACATCTTTGCAAAGATATCATAGATCCAAGTTTAGTTATAGTCCCCATATAACTGCAGCCACCCATTATTCGGTATTTTGTTGATTTGCGCCAAATGTTTTACCGGAACTGTATCATATTTGGACTTTGCAGTGGGTACTATTTCCTCCTACCTCCCGAAATTCGGAATTTTGTTGATTTTAGCTGCTTTTTCAACAGAATTAACTCAAGCTTGGTATTTGGAGTTCCTAACAAGCACCGCACTTGCTGACAGATATTTTCCGGTTAATGCCCACATATTCGGAATTTTAAGAATTTTGGTAAATTTTTTTCAAAAGGAAATTTTTTACGACCTGAAAATTTCTTTCATATGATGGAGGGTAATGACTAAGGCCCGGCCGAACTTAACTGATTTTTTACTTGTTTAGAGTGTCGTTTCTAAATTATCGATCAGATTTTTGGGATTGCCTGACGATTTTGCAACAACAAAATACTATGGTATCCCAAACAAGCAAGCCAAACTCTGTTCTATTAATAGACACAGGCACGGTCGACGAAGGGGTTTTTGTTGTAACAGACAAAACAAACTTACATGGTTATGTTACTTCGTTCAGGTTGAACGAAAACATAACAAGTGGAGAAAGATGTAAATGTTTATAAGTGCGGTTGTAAGATTTAGAAGATTTTCCAAAAGAATTTTAGTTTTATGTAATTCTTTTGTTCCTCTTCTATTGAGCTTACAATCTCGTCACTTGGGTAAAAAATGTTTGTTGTCATAGAAGTTATTTTTTTAAAATAACTTCTGGGGAGAATATCCCAGACAAGAAACAAGGGAACTGATGAGGATTGGTGGCTCTTTCCGAAACCTAGGTATTCCCTGCCTTACCCCCTGGTAAACATTACCATCGTTCTCCACTCATAAACGTTGTTTTTATAAAAACAACAATAATGGGATTTTGCCTGACGATTTTGCAACAACAAAATACTATGGTATCCCAAACAAGCAAGCCAAACTCTGTTCTATTTGCTCAAATTTTTAAATTTTTTGCAGATAATAAATTTGCAAATTTGCCTTTCGAAATTTCTCGGGCCGTTATAATTTTTTTTTTTTTTTTTTGATAACTTCTGATTATGTTGCTTTTTATTTATTTATTTATTTTTTTTTTAAAGGACATTTGGCACTTCCTACTGCTAGGTAATGAGTTTAACCCAATTTGTCAGCTTAATCATGTACTAACAAATGGAATTGGATGTAAAATTGTGGAATTGTTAATTTTGTTTGTAATGTCTGGTGGAAACAAAATGAAATCGAACAAAACATGAAAATCTTTGTATAAACCAAACAAAATTAAATTGTTGCAACAATTTTATTCACATAGCGATTTTTTTGACGTTGGTTTGGGAATATTTCTATTTTTAAAATTATTGTTATATTTGTTGTTGTTGTGTGTAGCGATTAGATAACCCGGGTTGTGTTGTTCCGACCATTGTCACCGCCAGAAGCAATTATGTTTGTGGCCTTATGGGGATGGTAGACGGCCTTATGGGGCTGGGAAATTAATATGGCCATAGTTATTTTCTAATTGCATAATGTTTGGCGTCATGATTTCAACCCACGCACACAGACACACACACACACACACACAATTACTCACTGGAGTGGGACCTAACATCAAGCAACATTCATATTAATGTTTTTTATTTAAACTTTAAATCCCATTTCACTTCACCTTCAATGTTCATACATTGTGGGTTCCACTGTATTGAGTTTGTGTACATTGGCATTAAACTCATGTGAAAACAAACTTAATTTATTTGTACACTTAATTTCGCGGGCTTTGTTCATATGTCAACTTTGCGAGCATACAACTGATGGGTGGATTTATTTTCAGGTGACTCGTAAAAACCAAGCAAATATAAATTTTCTAATAATTTATTATGCCTCCTTGAAACCTTTCAAAAAGAGATAAGATTCTATACTAAATTTACAATTCTATTGGAAATTATTAACAATCAATATTTCTTTCTATTTTCAGGTAATTTTGAATTAGAATTTATTGAAAAAATATTCAAAATGCACGGAGAGGTATTCAGGTATGTTCAAAATTTGAGGAAACCTAAAATCACTTTTAACCCATTACTTGTAATGACTTGTACACATCCTCCGCCTTACTAGAAAAAAAATGACAACTACATATCCCCTACAAGTTCCCAGAAAATGGTGAATTACCCAGTAAACAAAACATAAGGAGTTGTTACTAAAAATGTCAAGGAAAAATGACTTACTTTTATTTTATCTGGTCATGAGTAAAAGTTTGTAAATCCTGCAAACGCCGACGACTTGATATCTCTGTGCGAAAAAATCTATTTTTTCAATTATTACGGGGAAAATCCATCAGATTATGAAAGTAGAGCTATAACAAGTAAAAAAATGCCCTCCTCCATTTTGTAGGAGCTTGAATATTTAAAAAAAAAAAAAAAAAAAACGGGGAAAAATACCGCTCAAATGAAAACTTATTATATGGAAGCTATATGAAGACGTGGATTTACATCGACAATTTTCCGTCATAGGTCGTAGTACCTATTACAAGTTTCTAATACGAGATTTGAAAGAATTCCGGTGAATAATGTCCCTAAAATCATCAAAATACCGAATATCGGGAGGTATCGCTATATGGGGGTTATACGAAGACCTGGATCTGCATAGGTTTCGGCATTTTCTGTCACAGAATTTAGTACCCATTACGAAGTGCAAATACGAAATTGGAAACAATTTCGGTGAATAATGTCGCGAAAGTCATCAAAATACAGAATATAGGCAGATACCGATATATGGGGGCTATATGAAAACCTGGATCTGCATAGACAATTTCTGTCATAGACTGAAGTATCCATTAGCAACTTCAAATACGAAAATTGAAGCAATTCCTGTGAACAATGTCGCTAATATCATAAAAATACCGAATAAAGGGAGGTGCCGTTATATGTGGCTATCGTGGAGCTTTATAGACAATTCTCTTTCAGAGGGTAATGTACTCAGAAGGAACTCCTTGTGTAGATTTTCAAACAATTCCAGTGAAAAATTTGGCTAAAACTATCAAAATACCGAATATAGGGAGATACCGATATATGGAGGCTATATGAAAACCTGGATCTGCATAGACAATTCTTGTTATAGACTGAAGTATCCATTAGTACCTTCAAATACGAAATTTGAAATAATTCCGAATGAAGGTAGGAGCCGTTATATGTTGGAGCTATATAGACAATTCTCCTTCAGAGGGTCAAGTACTCAGAAGGAATTCCTCGTGTAGATGTTCAGACAATTCCAGTGAAAAAATGTGGCTAAAATCATCAAAAATACCGAATATGGGGAGGGGAATATACGATATCGTGGACCTTATATGTGGTTCCGTTATATGTGAGCTATATGAAGATATGTGCCTGCATGGAAAATTTTCCGTCATAGGTTGTAGTACCCATTGCGAATTTCAATTCCGGTGAATAATGTTCCTAAAATCATCCAAATTTTGGATATAGGGGGGTACCGTTTTGTGGTGCCTATGCGATATCGGGGACCTATATAGGCAATTCTCTTGCAGGGGGTAAAGTACTCAGACCGCACTCCTTGTGCCGAATTTCATACAATTTCGTTGAAATTGGTGGCTAAAATCATAAAAAATACCGAATATCGGGAGGTACCGTTACATTGGGGCTATAAGATATATGGACCAATATAGCACATCTTCGAACTCGAATTGACATGTTAGTATACCCATAGCAGAATGAACCCGTATAGAATTTTTCTGTTCAAAACTATTCCAACATATCTACAGATAAACCCTAGTAACCAACAGTGGCCTCAATATCAAATTTCACAATTTCAGCTCTATCCCTTCACCCAATACCAAATTTAGTAACATTTACCACGCGTATCCCAAACAATCTACATCTCTCCGCCAAGATAGCGTCAAAGATTCGAAATTGGTGATATTTAGTACTTTTCGTACAAATAGAGGACACATCTTCAAACCACCGCCGAATCTTAGATTCCATCTGCATCTTAATTTCTTATTTCGGGATTCCAGCCCTATACATTCATACAGTACCAAATTTAGTAACATTTAGTACTTTTCGTGCAATTATAGTACACATTTCCAAAAACACATCCATATCGTAACCACAGAAACAAACGGGGACATCTATATCAAATTTCAGGATGTCAGCTCTATTCCATCACCCAATACCAAATTAAGTACTATTTAGTACTTTACGTATAATTATAGTACACATTTCCACATCACAATTCCAGATACCCACAGAGAGCTCAATATTAAATTTGAGAAATCCAGCCCTATCCCTTTACCCAATATCAAATTTAGTACCATTTAGTACAACTATATTTACACATTTCCATATGTTCAGGCTACACATGAACAGCAACCCCTATATAAAATTCCAGATTTGAAGGATTATCTGTTCACCCAGTGTCAAATTGTACCAAATATAGTACCATTTAGTAATTATCGTGAACTTGTTGTACACATTTCCAAAATCACCCCTTTACAGGGATCCCAATGCAAAATTTAAAAATTCTAGCTCATCCTAAACCAAACTGTTTGAACAGAAAAATATTTATTATACCCTTAGCCATATGGTTAGAGAGAGGGTATATATCATTTGATACGGTCAAAACGTGCCTACTCGAAACAACGGTTTTAGACCCTAGCTCTCTTTGGACCAAATACGTTTCAGGATATTTGGAGTCGATCTACCGATGTCCGTCCGTCCGTCTAACTCTCGAAGGGAGTATCCGATTCGATCCAAACTAGGTACATCGTAATATTATTGTCAAACTTAGATAGAGTTCGGAGATGGGGAATATCGGTCCACTCCTTCCTGCTTCTGGTACCTCCCCCACAAAAGGTAAAAATATGCACAGAAAATATCGGCTCACTCCTTGTGGTACCTCCGCCACAAATGGTTTAAATGTTGATTAATTATTTGTATTATCTTGGAAATTAATGTTAGATGCTCATCCTAATATTATTTCAGTATTAGATGAAGTGGAATACTTCGGTCCCCTATCTTCCAAAAATTACTACATTTTTCATGTCAAGGTAAATGCAGTAGTCGATATAGCCCAAATGTGGTACATTTTTATGAGATTTAGGTCAGATACGAAATGGACCACATTGACCCACTCCTTTGTAACCTCCCTAGTTATATTCAAATAAACGATCAATGGCTGAGGCTATACATCAGTCGGCAAAACCGTCGGATACTTTTTAACTTCTTTTTAGTCTCTTTTCCGTAACATTATTTATAGCAAGCATATTATTCATTTCCCTTTTTGGTGCCATTCGTTCGTCCAATAAATACAATTTTGTGACCATTTGGTTCCCCCCTCTAATGAGTCACATTGTTTTATTCACTCTACTAACATTCAGAACTTAAACATATTCACCTAATTTCACTATCCACTAAAAAATCTCAAAATATTCAAAAAAAAAACGGAATCAATTATGCATAACACAAATTTGAAATGATAAATGTTGACAGAATAATTTAACACACGAATGTTATTTAGCCCAGGGCATCAAAAACTCCACCAGAAACCTCCCGAAAAATAAAAACTTCTCATGATATTTGAAAAGTTTGTTTTTACTATCTGTTAACGCTGATGTTCGTTCACACACGCACACTATTTGGCGAGTGTGTGTGAATTGGTCAAATTATGATATCAACTATGAAGTTCACAACTCACGACGCTACACTGTGTAGATACAACTCGATAAGAGTAAGCAAAAACAAAAAATTCATTAACTATCAAACTAGTAATATCTGGATCTCACCACAGGTGGTTATTGACCTCGCCAATAGTGTTGAATGAAAACAGAACACCAAAACAAACAAATAAAATCCACTCCCATTTCAAAATAATCACACTTAGACGTAAATATAAATAAGCGTTCGCTAGTCGTATTATTTACTCTCTGTTCTCAAATATTTTTCGCTTGTCTTAAATTATTTAGTAGTAGAATATGGGTTTTAGTTTTTTTGTTTGTATTTCGAAATTTCGTTTTTGATATGTTAAACGTGAATTACACTAGCATACAAAATTGAGAAGCATTTGAAGCCCTCTGCCTAATAAAATTTTGAAGAGTAAACTAACAAGTAAAAAAGTTTTAAGTTCGGCCGGGCCGAACTTTGAATACCCTCCACCATTTGTAATGAATTTGGCAATTCTCAAAAACAATAAAATCCGTTAAAAATTCTGTGAACCTGCACAGACAATTTTCTGTTTTAGGCTGTAGTATCCATTACGAACTTCAAATATCAAATTTGAAACAATTCCGGTGAATAATGTCGCTAAAATCATCAAAACACCGAATATCGGGATGTACCGCTATTGGGGGCTATACGAAGACGTGGACCTGAACAGACAAGTTTCTGTTTTAGGCTGTAGTATCTATTTCGAATTTCAAATACCAAATTTGAAACAATTTCGGTGAATAATGTCGCTAAAATCATCAAAATACCGAATATCGGGAGGTACCGTTATATGGGGGCTATGAGAAGACGAAGACCTGTACAGACAATCTCCTGTCATAGGCTATAGCATCCATTGCGAACATCAAATATCGAATTTGAAACAAATCCGGGGAATAATGTCACTAAAATCGTCAATATACCGAAAATAGGGAGGTACTATACGAAGACGTGAACCTGCACAGACAATTTTCAGTCTTAGGCTGTAGTATCTATTTCGAATTTCAAATACCAAATTTGAAACAATTCCGGTGAATAATGTCGCTGAAATCTCAATATAGCGACAATAATGAGGTACCATTATATGGGGGCTATACGAAGACGTGAACCTATACAGACAATTTTCTGTCATAGGCTGTAGCATCCATTTCGAATTTCAAATTCTAAATTTGAAACAATTCCGGTGAATAATGTCGCTACAATCATCAAAATATGGAATATCGGGAGGTAACGCCATATGGGGGCTATACGAAGACGTGGACCATCACAGACAATTTTCTGTCTTAGGCTGTAGTATCCATTGCGAACTTCAAATACCAAATTTGAAACAATTCCGGTGAATAATGTCTCTAAAATCATCAAAATACGAAATATCGGGAGGTATCGTTATATGGGGGCTATAACGTGGACCTACATGGCCCATTTTCAATACCAAAAGTCCAGCAGACATAATGTACATTTGAGTAAAATTTTATCAATCTACTTTAATTCGTTCGGAAGCTACAGTGATTTCCACAGACGGACGGACATTGCTAAATCGACATGGAATTTTATGCCGATCAAGAATATATAAACTTTGTAGGGTCTAAAATTTATATTTCAAGGTGTTACAAACGGAGTGACAAACATAATATACCCTCCATACTATAGTGGAGGGTATATAAACCCCATCTAATGTTTGGAATTTGCCCAATTTTTTCAACAACGCTGTCAGTTAGTTCAACTGTTACTCAAACAAAGAACCTTTTTGTACCAGAAAAATTCCGAAATACTAGAAAATAAAAAAAAAAATCTTTACAACCGGTTGTTGTTGATTGCTGTTGTTCGTATGACTAACTATTATTGCTGTTGTTGTTATAGGAGTTGTTGTTTCGTACGCTTGTTTTTATTTCTTAGTTAATTAATTTTGTATGCATACACAGAAAATCGTTCGGATCGAAAAATTCACACGTTGCTTTATCGAAGCAAAAATCGTGCAAAAAAGTAGGAGATGAATTGAGTGGAGAAGGTGCTGAGGGCATGAAGTTGTCATTATTTTTGGGATACTAGTAATGCAGATGGTATGTGGTAGTTATTACTTGTCATGATAATGGTGGGCTAAATTTAGCTGGGTAAGAGTTTCTGATCAGCGTAAAATTTTATGTTTATTTTGCGCCTGTGGTTCTAACCGTTGAAGGGATACTCCGCGAGGGTCACAATTTGGATCAAGATACTTTTGTGTCTGCATTTTCGATGGGTTTGAATGTATCGGTTCGCATTAGCTATAACTCCCATATAATGGTACTTTATAATTTGAGTTCCCAATGAGCAATCGACTAAAATTTTTAAATCAGTACAGATTTCAGACAATTAAAGGATCCTCGCGATTGTATGTATTATTAAAGGGTATCGCTTCATTAAACCTTATGTCTACCGACGGTATATATCATTTGTCTGAAATGTGCCTTATCGAAATAACGATTTTAGACCCTGTTTAGACGAAATCCGTTTCGGGACTTTTGGAGTCGATAACTATCACAGTAATATTTCTATCGAGTTCTAGAATTGGCAAAATCGACCCACTCCTTACTGTACCTCCACAAAAGGTCGTATGGTATATGGGAAGTACTGGCCTACACCTTCTTGTACCTCCCACACAAGAGGTCAAAATTTTGAATAATTATTTGTCTCTTAAAATGTAAGACAATTTACCAATATTTATACTAACTTTGGACATCGAATTTCTTTTACCTAAATTAGAGGTAGTGTGAATATGGAAAATCTCGACTCACTCTTATTGGTTCCTTCCTCCAAAAAGTGTTAACTTTTTGAATAATTGTTACTCTCATCCCATATCCCAAATTTTACATCCAATATATCCAAGACCTCCCCCATAAGGGGTCAGAATTTTGAATAATATGTAAGCCATAATTTGAAAGAAATTTACAAATTTTCAAAAAAAAAAAAAAAAAAACCCATTGAAATCTACTCCTAAAATTATCAAAATAAAGAATACAGGGAGCTACTGTTATATTGAAGACCTGGAACTGCAAACAAGAAATTTGAATAATAAAACATCAAAATACAAAAAAAAAAAAAAAAACATCACAATTACGTATAACCCCGATATAAGTCCTGGTTTGGCATATACAATTTTCTGTCGCAGACTATTGTAGCCATTTCAAACTTATAACACAAAATTTGAGACACCTCCAGGGGAAAATGTCGCTAAAGTCATCAAAATACCTAATTAAGGGAGGTAACGCTAAATGGGGGTATACAAAGAGGTGGATCTGCATACGGAATTTTCTGTCACCGGCTATGGTACGTACTGCGAAGTGCAAATACGAAATTTGAAACAATTCCGGTGTATAATGTCGCTAAAATAATCAATACACCGAATATAGGGAGTTACTGTTGTAAGGGGGGGGGTCTATACGAAGACCTGTACCTGCAGAGACAATTTTCTGTCATAGGCTGAAGTACCTATTACCTACTTTCATTTCGAAATTTTGAACAATGTCGCTAAAATCATCAAACTACCGAATATAGGGAGGAACAGCTATATGGGGCTAATTTTCAATATCAAAAATCCTGCAAACCAAACACAAATTTTAGTAAAATTTTATAAACTTACATCAATCGAGATTTCTGCTCTTCACATTCACTCAATACTAAGTTTAGTAAGATTTAGCACCACACATCAAAAACAATATTCATCTCTCCATCCTAGATACCGACAGTAATCCAAAACCACGTTTTAAAGAATTATAGTAGGAGTTTGCAAAACTTCTACCAGATCCAAATAGTAACAGAGTCCTCAATATAAAGTTTGCGGATTCCACCTCTATCTCTTCATCAAACAATTAAAGCAAGTATTTTCACAATATCTCAACCTCAAATACCAACAGTATCCTTAATATCAAATTTCAGGTCTCTACTTTCCCCCTTTATCAAATTTAGTACCATTTAGTACAAAATCAACTCCTTCTCTCAACCAAAGACACCAAAAGTTAAATCCATATCAAATTTTAGGTTTTCAGCTGAATTTCTTCGCCCAATATAAAAATTTAGTACTACTTAGTACATTTCCTACAATTATTGTACACATTTCCAAAACTCCGTTCATATCTCAATTCCAGATGCCAACAGAGACCTCAATATCAAATTTGAGGATTCCAGCCCTATCCCTTCACCCAATATTCAAATTTAGTACCTTTTAGTACTTTTCGTACAAACGTAGGACACTCTTCCAAACCACCGCCAAATCTCAAACGCAGAAACCATCAGTAATCTAAATATCAAATTTAAGAAATGTATTTCTATCCCTTCACCCAATAACCCATATGGTACCATTTAGTACTTTTCGTACAATTATAGTACTCTTTTTCGAAACAACCTCCATATGTCCAGGCTGAACATGAACAGCCAAATACCAGCCCTAATACCAAATTTGAGATTTTAATCACTATCTGTTCATCCAATACCAAATATATTACTATTTAGTACTTTTCGTGCACTTGTGGTACACATTTCCAAAACTACCTCTCAAAACCAACCACCAACTGATACCCCAATACACAATTTCAATATTCTAGCTTCATATGTGTAGCCTAAGCCAAACTGTTCCAAATTTAGTACAGTTCGCACACTTAGTACACATTACCCTTCAGTACTTTTCGTACAATAATGGTACTCTTTTCGAATCCATTTCATATGTCCAGGTTACACATGAAGAGCGACCTTGATACAAAATTTGAGATTTCAAGCACTATCTGTTCACACAATACCAAATTGTACCAAATATAATACTATTTAGAACTTTTCCTACACTTTTAGTACAATTTCCAAAACAACCTCTCTATCACAAACCCACCACCAAAAGAGACAACAATACACAATTTCAGTATTCCAGCATAATATATTTAACCTTATCCAAACTGTTAAAAATTAATTACCGTTTAGTACAGTTTGCGCACTTTGTACCCATTTCCAAGACCACCTTCATGTATCAAACTTATTTTCCAACCAAATTTCAATTTTTTTACTCTATTCGTATTATGTGAACGAAATGGTACCATTTTAGAAGTTTAGTATCATTTTAGAACTTTTTGTAACCTTAAAGCTCGAATTTGCAAAAACACTTTCATATACCTATACTGCCCTCTATCAGTGACTCTCCCTTTCCAAATTTTAATTCTAGCTCATTCCGCTTGTCCAATACGAAGTATTCAATTTTTAGTACATTTTAGTCCTTTTTGTGCCTTTTTAGTACGAATTTCCAAAATCCCAGCCTTTAACATGCCCACGTACCAAGACTGGCCTTCTTAAAAAAATTTAAGATTCTACCTTCAGCCGGATTGTTTGAGAAGGTAATCTGCCACAAGAGTTAGAACCTATTTCAAAATCTAAGTGTCCAACACACACAGCACGACATCGCTAAATATACTTAGAATTGCACACTGATCAAGAATTTTTTTACTTTGTTTTTTGGGGTAGTCTTTATTACAGTGCCTTGTTAAAGAAAAGAAGACAAAACTTGAATTTGGCCTAGACTTACATAACAGTTTTAGGTTTTTAAGAAAAATAGACTGGATAGTGAGCTACTTATCCAGTAAAAGCTTATCGAGTAAAAGCTTGTAACCCAAAAACTATTTTATAAAAAGTTTAGTTTTTAATACGAAACGCCTCTAAAATTGACACCAATCTCGAACACACATTTTTTTGTTGGCTACTGAATTGAGTTGCTGATGTAGAAAAGGTTCTTATTTCAACATTGGTTTAACCCACTTTATAAATAAAACGAAGCGGTTTTATTAAAGAACCTACAAGTAGGTTATGAAAACAAGCTGAAGTTAATCTACACATGTGCGAGTGTGTCTGTGTGTGTGTGTGTGCGTAAGCTAGTTTTTTTCCCAACGGGCATGCAAACAAAATGTTTACATATTTTTAAATTTTAATTTCTGCCTTAATGTGTTTTTTTTTAAATAACCCCAAAACCTATGTAAAGGGTGGCACGAGGGGAATGAAGAAATGTTGTAATCTGTAAGTTTAAAGTATCAAATGTCTGGAATCCGTCGCCAGATAACCACAGATACCACAATAGGCATCATGATCATAACATTCCAATTCCAATTGTGGCCGATGGTCTGGTTATGCCGGCAATGCGTATTGTATACTTCAACGATTCGTAGAATTTCGCACTGCTCTTCACCTTTCTTTCCATCCTGCGGCTTACACAACAAGCAATCAACAATACATTTAATACGTCTTAATCTGTTCATTCATTCATATTTTGCTCTTGACTTTAAGCCGCTGCGGGCTGGAGGTGTTGGGAGTTGTGTTGTTTGCATTTCTTTGCGATTTCCCTGTGATTCATTTCCAATGATTGTGACAATTTTTAGCATTGACTGTCACTCAGCGGTGCTCAGCCAGTACCGGGTTCTGTTGCTGCTGCTGTTGTTTGACTAGAATTGGTTATTGCGGTTTTTGGGAGGCTGTTTGCTGTCGCTATTGTCTTTGGGACAACATGTTGTATCACTGCAACTCATTGAAATTGATGGATGGATGGATGGATGGATTACCAGTGTTATTAACAGAACAACAGCCTTCAACCACCAGCAACGCCACCAGCAAGAACAACAGAAAAAAAATCTTTATACATTTGACAATAGACACATTGATACTGTCAGTCAGTCATGTCTGTTGGAATGAATGTGTCACGGGAGAATGGTATTTTGCTAGTGAGAGCATGGAGTTGGGGTGAAAGGCCAGGTCGAATAGCTAATAGTGTGGGACCTACTTGAGAAGATCTACAGACCTTCTATCAGAATATCTACAGACCTTCTATCAGAATATCTACAGATCTTCTGTGAGAAGATCTACAGATCTTCCATGAGAAGATCTACATATCTTCTATGAGAAGATCTACAGATCTTCTATGAGAAGATCTACAGATCTTCTATGAGAAGATCTACAGATCTTCTATGAGATGATCTACAAATCTTCTATGAGATGATCTACAGATCTTCTATGAGATGATCTACAGATCTTCTATGAGATGATCTACAGATCTTCTATGAGATGATCTACAGATCTTCTTTGAGATGATCTACAGATCTTCTATGAGAAGATCTACAGCTCTTCTCTGAGAAGATCTACAGCTCTTCCCTGAGAAGATCAACAGACCTTCTATGAGAAGATCTACGGACCTTCTATGAGAAGTTCTACAGACCTTCTATGAGAAGATCTACAGATCTTCTATGACGAGATCTACAGATCTTCTATGAGAAGATCTACAGATCTTCTATGAGAAGATCTACAGATCTTCTATCAGAAGATCTACAGATCTTCCATCAGAAGATCTACAGATCTTCTATCAGAAGATCTGCAGATCTTCTATAAGGAGATCAATAGATCTTCTATGAGAAGATCTAGAGATTTTCTATGAGAAGATCTACAGGACTTCTATGAGAAGATCTACAGATCTTCCATAAGAAGATCTACAGATCTTCCTAAAGATCTAGAGATCTTCTATAAAAAGATCTACAGATCTTCTCTGAGAAGATTTTCAATGAATGGATCTACAGATCTTCTACGAGAAGACCTAAGGATCGTCTATAAGAAGATCTACAGATCTCCTATGAAAATATATACAGATTTTCTATGAGAATATCTATAAATCTTTTATGAGAAGGTCCAGAGATCTTCTATGAGAAGGTCCAGAGATCTTTTGTTGAGCAGATCAGTAGATTTTCTGAAAAAGATATTTAGGGTCTTTCACGAAGTTACAAATGAGATGATGAACTTTGTATACCCTACCTCGCATAGCTAAGAAATATAAAACAAAACACGAAATCTGTACTTGTGTTGCACAGAAGCAAAAACCCCAAACCATGTCAAAGTAGAACAACTACAACTGGCTATGGTGGTTACTGCAAACACGCAATGTTGTCACAGCTCGACATACACAAACTCACACACTCACACTCATCCATTCATGCACTCAGTAAGTCATTCATACAGCCATTCATTTATTGATTCATTGACGGCTATTTAACCAAATGTCAAATCATCAGAAAACCTCAAACTAGACCATGTAATTGTCTATCGCTCCCAAGAGGGGAGGATTGATGATGGAAAAATCTGTATCTACAGAACTAATAACAACACATAATACCAATAACAGCAACAGCAACAACAACAATGAGGTCAAATCGAAACATCAATATCAGCAGAGACAACCTTTCAAGCGCATGGATATTGAAAGCATTTAATTTGGCTTTCACACCGCAAGAAATGCAATTAAATGCCTATTGTTGTTGTTGCCTCTGTTTAACTCTCCATCAAACTGAATGTCAAAACAGGGATAATGACCTGAACAAACAAATCAAGAAAAGGTTATCCTTAGATTAAAACAAACAGTAATCAAATATGGATTTGAAGTCTGTATAATTACCAATGATGAGATTAGATTGATTTTTTTTTTAAATTGAATTGGTAACTATCTTCCGCCACCCTCCCCCCATATGTTATACATGTGTAAATAGTGGAAAAAGTTTGGAGAATGATGGATTACTTGGATCACTTAAAGAGAGGTCAACGAAATCAGACTGTCTACAATGTTTGCAATGGCATAGATTGATTTTTGCAATTAAATTGCCGGAGAAATGGCCCATGGCCACAAGCTACTTAGGAAGCGACGCATTTGCACTAGAATTTTTTTTTTTTTTTTTTTTTTTTTTTGATGTTAAGGGTATAATTCGAAAAACTGTCTGTAGGGTTTTTATTAGGTCTCAAACAGATGGTAGTGTAATTGTCAATTTTTGGTTGTCCACAAATCTGTACGTTTCTGTACGAAATAGAAGACTATATGACCCTCTGTCAAGAAGGAGCGAGGAAAACCTTTGCACTGACGTTCAACATTTCCAAACTCAAAATTCTCTGAACTTTTTGAATGAAACTCGTATAGCATATAGAGACTTACCATAAGAAGCTGCTTTGTAATAATTGTTTCCTCGTGGATTCTAGGTCATAAAGGCCCTACCGAAAGGGAAAAAGATGGTGCTGGACGCACAACAGTCGCACACTTACTCAGTATTGGTTTGTCTTATAGGAGTATTATTAGTTCGATTGGACCAACAAGTTTGTAACACCTCGAAATATGGGTCCGAGACCATGTTATATATCGATGTGCCTATCTCATCAAATTGAGTTGATCTAGCTATGTACAGGGTGAGATAAAGAAACTGCAACAAAGCCAAAAACCATAATTTTTACATTTTTAAAAAAATTGTATTGAATGAAAGCAAAAAATGTCGGAAATAGCATTAAATTTTAGAATAAGTTTAGATTTGTGTGGAATGGTCACATTTGGCACGAATTATGGCCTTCAAACGGCCAATGAAAGAGCCACACGCTGCTCGAATGTTGCTCTGCGTTATTTTGGCCCATTCCCTGCAAAGCGCTGGCTTTAGGTGATCGACACTTTGGTATTTTTTAGTGCCAACCTTGCTTTCCAAAATACTTCAGACACAATAGTCCAACGGATTGGCATCGGGAGATTTTGGTGGCCATTGTGCGCTGGAAATAAAGCGAGGAACCTCATTTTGTAACAATTCTTGGTTGGCGCGAGCTGAGTGCGATGGTGCTGAGTCCTGCTGAAATATCCAAGGTCTGCGGACAAAATGTTTGCGTGACAAAGCCTTTTATACACCCTCCAGAATATTTTCGCGATAAAATTCGGCATTAATTCTGATACCACTGTCGATTAATACGAGCGGAGAGCGACAATTGGCTGTTGTAACGGCCCACACCATCACCATGGCCGGTCCGCTTGAGTTCTGGTGGCCAACCGAAGGTGCACATTTTCAGCTGACCTCTTTGGCAAGTAAGCAAGATAATATTGTTTGCTTAAAAATTGCTGGACAACAAATGTTTTTCTCATGGGAGAAAAACAAATTCCGCCAACAAAGTTCACCACTTTCGGCCAAGCGAAGCAACTCTTTAGCTCTTTTGAGTCTATTTTCTTTCTGTTGCGGTGTAAATTCATGCACTTTTTGGAATTTCAATGGATTTACCCCGTCCGAGCTCATTTTTCAATATTTGACGAATGGATTATTGCGATATGTTCAGCTCACGTGCCATTTTTCAGCCACTGCGACGCGGGTTTAGATCAAGTCTCGTCTTTACTTTTCATACCATTTCTGCCGATGTTGCTGTTTTCTTTCGTCCACTTCCTTGACGTCGGGCTACGCTACCAGCATCGCGGTAACGAGCGGTGGTACGAGGCACAAAAGATTTATTCACATTAAAATGCTGGAGTGCTCTAACGATAGCCACTTTTGGTTTTCCAGCCAAATATAAAGAAATCACTCTATTACGCTTGAATTCCATCACGAATAATTTTTTTTTCTGGAAAATTCTCAACAAAATGCTTTTGTACGCTTGTAAACAATATAATGAACTGTCACTGGAATAATTTTAATAGCTGTCTGCGGAGTGGCTTAGAAATGACAGCAGTCTGAAGTTGGTTGCAGTTTTTTCATCTCACCCTGTATATCATCAATTGATTTAACGTATATTGTGCACCAAATATTTAATAGAATGTATGGAATTGGATAGATTCTAAAAGGTACGATCTAATGTTGTCGGAAAGCAACTGTGTCAAAATTTGTTTTTTAAAATCGGAGCAGATATACTCACGGATCCGACTTGATATTTAAGTCCCCCAAACCGTAACTTACTGCGTAGCGGCAATATACTGTGCAAAATATCAGATATGGCTTAGAAATACCATAGGTAATTTTTTTCCGACATCCGTTACGATTTGGATATGGAAGGAGAAGAAGAAGGCGAGGTCCTTAATAATTAAAGCTTATAAATATATATCTTAAGAGGAGAAATTCCAAAAAGATGGTAACTTTCTGGAACACCCTTTTCTTGTAAAAATACTTATTCCCTTAGCACATTGTTTAATCGCCTTAAACGGTGTGCTGTTGTAATTATTATGAGCACTGTCATCCTATGGATAATGTCGTGTTGTCGACATGACATTGTAGATAAGCGAATCTCTTTCCATATCCATCAAATACTTGACAGTCATTACCAACTAATGAACTCTAACCGGTAAAAAACATGGCAAAAAACCCCAGCATGTATGATCGTAGAATGGCCCTTATATGTTGACCAGAAAAATACAACACCACCAATAACAAAAGCTTGTGTATTAAAAATAATAACATATGAAAAGTTTACACACCCAAACAACAACAATAACAATTTTGTAATGTAAGTTTAATTAGAAAGTTTCCCTAGTTTTTTGTTGTTAGTTTGTTTTTAAGCCAAACAATTTCTCCTTAACCTGATTATGAAACATGGTGAAATGAAAAACATTAATTGTATTTATGAATTTTTTGTTGTTGTCGTTGTTGTTGCTGCTGCAAAAATAATAAAGTTTCTTGTTTATATTGGGGATTTAAAGCGTAATATTAAAATAAGTAATGTTTTTGCATTATAATTTTTTTTTTAATTTTACTTTTTTCTTTCTCTATTGCAGGTAAATTATGATGTAATCGATTTGGGTGAATAATATTCGATGGGACATGCATAAAAAGGGTAAATACGTTGATTTTGAAAACAAAATAGAAAAATATGTTATTTTTTTAATTAACAAAAAAATAATCGTTTTGTTTCATAATAGTATTGGTTACTTATATTTGGAGGAGGTCTCCTATGGAAATGTTGTAAGAAGTGCTGTAAAAGTAATAATAAATAAATAATAATAAATAATACAAAAAATAAATAAATAAAAAAATATATTAAGGAAAAAGAAATAACCATGGAAGATATTTAATGTTTAAATGGCAAAGAGAACAATTAAAATTTAATAAATAAAGGGCGCCCATAAAAGTACTTTGGAAAGTACTAATATGTATACATTTCGTACCCTTTTAGTAAGAATTTCCAAATCAAAATGTAACGGTTTTTATTGAGCAAATGGAATGATTTATAATGCGGACATTTAGAATAAGAGTTACTGACGGAATGCAGTATTGATGTACCAAATGGTTTTTGGAAATTCGAACTTTAAGGTTATGGAAATTTCCAGAATGGCACTTGACTTCTTAAATGGTGCCACTTGGTATTTAGTAAAGGGATAGAGCTAAAACCTTGAAATTTGCTATGAGAATCAAGGTTGGAAAGAATGTTTGATATATGAGGAGGATTTTAGAAATGTGTACTAAGTGTGCGGTATAGGTTAAACGGATGAAGCTGCGATTTTTAAATTTTATGAAAATTAAATAAATAAATTAATTAAAAAGAATATTTATAATAATAAAATAAATATTTATAATAAATAATAAAAATAAATATTTACAATAATTAACAAAAAAAATATAAAATTTTATAAATGTGTACAACAAGCGCGCGAAAAGTACTAAATAGTACTGTATTTGGTACTTAATTTGGCATTGGTCGAACAGATAGTGTTTAAAATCTCAAATTTGGTATTAAGGTAGCTGTCCATGTGTAGTCTCGACATATAGTGGTGGTTTCGAAAAAGTGTACCATAATTGTACGAAAAGTACTAAATGGTACTGTATTTGTTGTTGAGTGCGGGGATAGCGATAAAATTCTGAAATTTGATATTTAGATAGGTGATGGTATCTGTATTTGAGATTTGGTTGTGGGTTGGAAATCCGTCCCATATTTGTAGGAAAAGTACTAAATGGTACCAAATTTGATATTGGGTGAAGGGATAGGGGTGGAATCCTCAAATTTGATACTGAGGTCTCTGTTGGTATCTGGAATTGAGATATGGAGGTAGTTTTGGAAATGTGTATCATATATATTTACGAAAAGTACTAAATGGTACTATATTTTGCATTCAGTGAAGGGATAGCGATAAAATTCTGAAATTTGATATTTAGATTACTAATGGTATCTGTATTTGAAATTTGCTTTTGGGTTGGAAATCCGTCCTATATTTGTAGGAAAAGTACTAAATTTGATATTGGCTGAAGGGATAGGGCTGGAATCCTCAAATTTGATACTGAGGTCTCTGTTGGTATCTGGAATTGGGACATGGGAATTTTGAAAATGTGTACTATAATTATACGAAAAGTACTTGTTTAAGTTGGCCTTCAACTTCCCGAGTCCAGTCAATCACGGATGCTGATTGACACAACGGGCATCTCCTCGGCAAACTTCTAACTTTGATATTGGGCGAAGAGATAGGCCTGGAATCCTCAGGTTTGATATTGAGGGTCTGTTGGTATCTGGAATTGAGATATGGAGGTGGATTTAGAAATGTGCACTATAATTGTACGCAATGTACTAAATGGTGCTAAATTTGATATTGACTGAAAAGATGGAGCTAAAATCCTGAAAATTGATATGTTACTGTAACTGTTGGTGTCTGTGGTAAAGATATGGAGGATTGTTTGGAAATGTGTACCATAATTAATCGAAAAGTAATAAGTGGTACTAAATGGGGTATTTAATGAAGGGAAAGATGTGGAATTTGGTATGCATTTTGTATGAAGGCTATACGATATCGTGGACATATATTGTACAAAATACTTTGTACATACTTTTGAGTGCGGTTGAGGCGCTGGGAAAAACCAGCAATAAACAATAAATATTCAAAAATTACATATTTCCCAGCCGCCATAAAATACCACATGTGAACAATTCGGTGATCTTGTGCGCTGACGCATACGATAATGTGTCAGATAATAAAGGTTATGACCCACACGCACAGATATCGATGCGCTCAGTAGATGCACAAGATCACTTGAATGAAATGTAAAGCAGCCCTGCAATGTTCTCCATTCAATATTAGAATAGATAAGAACAATTGTGTGGCTGCGACTAGGTTAAGTTACATTAGTTTCAGTAGTACGTAAGGAACATGAATTTTAAATAAAAACAGAATTGAATCAACAGCCAAGCCGTTCGGTTGGTTTTCTCTTCTCACTCATTGGTCCTTCGAAAAATAAAGAATCGACGACCTAAAATAAAATTGGTTTGAGTTATCCCCCACCAGTGGTAAGAAACTCAGAAAAGCCAAAAAAGAAGTAGCTGTTCTTCAAAAAGGAGGAGAACTGCTACCAAAAAGTCCGCTGAGACATTTTAAATGTAAGACCGTAGGGCATTTTAAAAGATAGTCGAAGGGACAAAATTATATGAAAAAGCCATAGTGCAAAAATAAAAAAAAGACCCAACGGGCAAAAAATTACAAAATACGCCATAGGAGCAAAAAAAAAAAAAAAAAACAAAAAAGACCCACGGGGCAAATTAAAAAAAAAATAACTAAAGGAGGACAATAAAGTCCCAAAAAGAAAAAAAAACATGCAATTTTGAAAAGAGGACATCAAAAGTCCCAATTAAAAAAGAAGTAAATTAAAAAAAATTTAATAATAAATAAATGAAAGAAAAGCAGTAAAAAAAAACGAAGAAGCAAAATATACAAAAAATATATATATATATATATACATAAAAGCAAAAAATGGAAAAGGAGTTTCAAAATCAAAAGTTCCAAGAAGAGGAGCGAGAAAATACAACAGCGTCAGGCGACGCATTGAATATATCCGAGTTCGATATGGAAAAAATGGTACGAGAGTTTCGGGCGTTCCAGAATGTGATTATCCAGCAGCACCAGGAGCAAATGAAGGCGATTATGGAAGAATTTGAGCAGATGTTCCTATCGCAGCAATTCAGCAACAATCAAAAAGGGGACAAGGAACAAAAGGAAAGGCAAGTCGTCGAAGCTGGGAAAGATGACCTGTCCACACAACTAGCAAGTGCAAGAGAGGGACATAATTCTGTTGAACGAAAACAGATTCCAGTCTTGGAAGGTAATTCTGGGAATTTTTTCCCGCCGGCAAGTCCTCATTTTGAGGAACGGAAAGAAGAAGAAGAAAATTCCGCCCTGACCAATGAAGAACCCGAAAAACATAATGATATTGGAGAAAAGGGAAAAGAAATGAAGGCGATAAGCACAGAAGGTCACATCATTTCCAACGAATATGGAAACAAACAAAATTCTCTGGTTCCGGTTCCTGAAGAGTATTCCAACGAGTACGGAAATGAATTTATCGAAGAAGTGGGAAAAGCCAAACAAAATTCTCTGGTTCCGGTTCCTGAAGGTCTTAGCGAAATCCACAGCAAATCATCAAGGGCCGTGAAAACAGAAGACGACGAATCGCAGCTTACAATAAAGCCAATGACAATCATTTGCTACGTGGGTAATGACGGTCTGCAGCGATGGACTACTAATTCAGCAGCATGGAAAATGAAGCCGGCAGATAAAGGTGGTGGAATCGGCAAGAGAGGCTGGATTAAACGTTGGAGTCGTTTCCTGGAAGCGGTTACCTGATACTATTTCAACATATATAGATAGTTACGCATAAATTTTCTTTTCAAATCTTTCATATCTTTATATTTAAATATTCCATATTATCCATTTGTTAACTTTATAAAAAATACAGTCCACTATAAACATGCACATTTAAGCCGCCCGGGAGAATGTACAAAATACTTTGTACATACTTTTGAGTGCGGTTGAGGCGCTGGGAAAAACCAGCAATAAACAATAAATATTCAAAAATTACATATTTCCCAGCCGCCATAAAATACCACATGTGAACAATTCGGTGATCTTGTGCGCTGACGCATACGATAATGTGTCAGATAATAAAGGTTATGACCCACACGCACAGATATCGATGCGCTCAGTAGATGCACAAGATCACTTGAATGAAATGTAAAGCAGCCCTGCAATGTTCTCCATTCAATATTAGAATAGATAAGAACAATTGTGTGGCTGCGACTAGGTTAAGTTAGATTAGTTTCAGTAGTACGTAAGGAACATGAATTTTAAATAAAAACAGAATTGAATCAACAGCCAAGCCGTTCGGTTGGTTTTCTCTTCTCACTCATATATAGACAATTTTCTTTCATGGGGTAACGTACTCACAGAGAACTCCTTGTGTAGGATATTAGACAATGCCATTGAAAAATGTGAACAAAACCGTCAAAATTCCGAATGTCGGGAGGCACAGTTATATGAGGGATATACGATATTGCGGACCTTTATAGATAATTCTGTTTCAGGAGGTAAAATACCCATAAGGAACTCATTGTGTGGATTTTAAGCCAATTCCATTGAAATTGTGGCTAAAATCATCAAAATACCGAATATCGGGAAGCACCATTATTGGGTTATACAATATCGTAGACCTATATAAAAAAATCTTTTTCAGGGGGTAAAGTAGTCACGAAGAACTCCTTGTGCAAAATTTCAATTCCCTTGAAAAATGTGGTTAAAATTATATAAATACCTCCCGATACCGTTATATGGGGGCTATACGATATAGTGGACCTATATGGACAATTCTGTTACAGGAAGTTAAGTACTCAGAAAGAACTCCTTGTGCAGAATTTTAAACAATTCCATTAAAAACGTGGTTACAATACCGAATATCGGGAGGTACCGTTATATGGGGGCCATATAATATCGTGGATCGATATAGTCCATCTTTGAACTTGACCTGCCTGCACACAAAAGAGTGATCTCTGCAAAATGTTAGCTTCCTATTTATTTTGACTCTAGCGTGATTACAACAATCGGACAGACGGACAGGGATAAATCATCTTAGAATGTTATGCTGATCAAGAATATATATACTTTGTTTTGTCTAAAATTATTATTTCGATGAGTTACAATCGGAATGACGAACTTAATATACATACCCTCCATACTATGTATGGTGGAGGGTAGAAAAAGGCCAAACACGAACAGTTGATACGAATCGAAAATTTTAAAATTTACTTTTTGCTGACGAATTTGCTGGCACTTGCCAGTATCGTATAAATATAGGAGAACTTATTGGGGGCTTAAATAAGGACCTACTGGAGTCCATTCAAAGGTGACTTACTTACTTCTACATAAATAATAGTTATGAAACCTCCTTGTTTTTTTCCTGAAGATCTTCTTAATAGACGACTTTCCTATGTTTGTAATTTTTATTTTTAACTTTAATTAAAAATATTTATTTTTAAATGACGTTATCCTTTATCCTTTAAAAGTTTCTGTTCCGGTCGTTTGCTTTGCCATATTTTATTTAAATTTAATTACTAAACTATGTTAGATGTTAATTTTTATGGCTACGATTTGTTGACCACTATTACATGGCATGTTTGCGTTTTCCATTCGCCTGTTTTGCCTTTGACGTCGTTGAGGTCACATCATCGTCATCACCGTCATCATCATATGCCGTGATGGCCCATATTGCTCTATAATTTAAAGTATCACAGTCACACATTTACTTTGTATAGAGTTTTTGCTCAGTTTTGTTTTTTTCACCCTTTGTAAACCTATTCGTGTGAATTTAAATTAAAACTATAATTTTCTTTTACCTCAACCATGAAACGGCAACAGCAACAACAACAAATATCCACGAGGTGGCCCTTGGGGTATGACTTGATGTTCCACAGGTCGGTCACTGGATGTAATTAAAAAAAAATATTCGGTCACTTTTATCGCACATCGTGGTGAGATCACTAATATTGCGTGTCAAGAAAAAGAAAGAAAAAAAGAAAAACAGAAACGCTGCAGGAAAAAGGTTTGAAAGAACAATAGAAGGCTGCACCAAAATAATGGGAAATTTATTTGCCTATTTGAGAGTTAATTTCCGGTGACATTTTCAGGCATAAAAAAGTCGGGTATCGATTGTTTAAAGTTTACCCAGAAAGTAGAAGGATTTCAGGTGGTATATATCAATTATACATGTGTGTATGTGAAAACCTACAATGGGGTCAGGCATCTCTATATCAACTAAGAATTTTATGCTGCTCACGAATATATACCTCCGACGTGTACTTGGAAATGTTACAAACGGTATGACAAATTTACTAAAATCCTGAATAGAGCTAATATCCTGAAATTTGATATGGAACTCACTTTTGGTGTCTGTTGTTGTGAGAAGAAGCTGGTTTTGGGTATGCGTAATATAATTGTAATTCGTAAAGCGGGAAATTAGAGACCAGAAATCCTATAATTTTATATTAAGGACACTGCGAGGACTAAATCTGACAATAGCCCCCGTATAACTGTACCCCTCGATATTCGGTATTTTGATGATTGTAGCCAACTTTTTCAATAAAATTCTATGAAAATTCACAAAAGGAGTTCCTTCTGGGTACTTTACCCCCTGGAAGAGAAACGTCTATATGGGTCACGATATCGTATATCCCCCATATAATGGTACCTCCCTATTTTCGGCATTTTGATGATCCTAGCTACATTTTTCAATGAAACTGTCCACAAATCCACAAAATTAGTTCCTTCTGAATACTTTACTCCCTGGAAGAGAAATGTCTATATAGGTCTACGATATCGTATAGCCGACATACAACGGTACCACCCGATATTCGATATTTTGACGATTTTAAAGACATTATTCACCGTAGTTGTTTCAAATTTTGTATTGAGAACTCTTAATGGGAACTACAGCCAATGAGAAAAAAATTGCATTTGCAGGTCCAGGTCTTCGTATAGGCCCCATATATCAGTACCTCCCTATATTCGGTATTTTGACGATTTTAGGTACAGTATTCACAGAAATTGTTTGAAATTTCGCATTTGAAGTTCCTACTAGCTACTACAGCCTGTGCCAGAAAATTGTCCATGCGCCTCCCTATTTTCGGTACTTTACTGATATAACGGCTTTATTCGGTATTTTTTAGATTTTAAGAAAGATTTTAACGGATTTTATTTTATGGTGTAGGGTATTCGAAGTTCGACCCGGCCGAACTTAATTCTTTTTTACTTATTTATTTATTTATTATTATTATTATTATTATTATTATTATTGTTATTATTATTATTATTATTATTATTATTATTATTATTATTATTATTATTATTATTATTATTATTATTATTATTATTATTATTATTATTATTATTATTATTATTATTATTATTATTATTATTATTATTATTATTATTATTATTATTATTATTATTATTATTATTATTATTATTATTATTATTATTATTATTATTATTATTATTATTATTATAATTATTATTATTATTATTAGTATTATTATTATTATTAATATTATTATTATTTATTTATTTATTATAATTTTTTTTTTTTTTTGTGAAAATGTCTACCTTTTCTGCCAAATCGGATAACCCCTTTGGATCTTGCGCACCAGCCAGCCAGACAGAGACACGGACGAACGGACATCGCTAGATCGACTCCAAATGTCCTGAAACCGTTTTGGTCCAAAGAGACCTAGGGTGTAAAACCTTTATTTCGATGAGGCACGTCTTCGTCGTATCAAATGCCATATGACTGATGATATAAAAAATTTCGTTGCTCTAGTAAACCTTCATTGAATATTAGACCCATATCGAAATCTTCTGAAACAAATTAAAACGTGGTTCTCCATTATACTCCTCTCATTTTTTTCGCTTATATTTCAAATAACAAAATATTTAACAACAGCATCACAAATAATTGAAATTTAAAATGTCAAACATGTTTGGGTGTGTCATGTTATAAATGAAAAGTATTCATTTGCAGATGAAGCGAACAGAAAAAACATCAACAACAACACTTTGAAAAACCAAACACTGTCACTCTAACAATGTGGTCGCTCTCTATAATTGCCAATTAAAAAATTATTTATGCTACAAATACGAATGACATTGTGGTTAGAGCCAAAACTACTGGCTAGTGAGCGAATGAATGAGGGAGGGGGCGGTATATGTTTTCCATAATTTGCTCTTTAATATGGCCCCCACTTCGCTGATGATGCTCTGATGACGATGAGACGGCCAACCGACCGCCACTGAAAATGATGTCAATTATAGTGAATTGAGATTTCATTGTAGCAAATGTGAGCAGCATCAGCATGTGTGTCATTGTGTGTTATTGTGCTCAAAGCACTCTTCTCTTTTTTTCACTTTTCCATTCAATTAAACGAAACGACATTGAAATTCGAGCCACCGTTTAGTTTATAAATTTATGAATGAAGGGGGGAAAATTAGACGGCAACACTCAAACGAACACACACAAAAAAAGAAACTACAATCGTTTGAGGCGTTTTTCTTGTGATTCATAAATTTCATTGAATGAAAAGAAAATGTTTTGTTAATTCTACACCACACAGCGGCATGAGGGGAGCTTAATTTCAAGGAAATTATTTATGCATTAAGTCTTAATTGTAAACTCATTGACATTTAATGTGTCACGACAATGTCTGTTTGTCATGATTTGTGTTTATAATATTTTGTGTTTTTTGCTTTTGTAACATAAATGTGACAATTGCAGGAATGTGAGTCATTTGATTTAATAGCTGTATGTGGTTTGGGGAAATTCTTCTAAGAGTCATCTTATAATGTAGGCTGTGGGGGATATTTTTAGGGTGGTCTATGATTAAATATGATTGCAAAGCGGATTTATGAGAAATATTAATATAGAGATGATGGGTTCTTTCCCATCCGTATTTAAACTTAGAATAAATTATTCATATGAGGGACTGGATGCAATCAGTAGAGAATTCACTAAGAATATGAACGGCTTTTTTTTTGCTTTCATTTATGTTTGTTTTTGTAAATTCTGTCAAACAAAACACGGTAAGAAGTAAAAACCAATAAGAAAGGGTCAAAAGTCGGGCGGGCCGACTATATGATATCCTACACCACTACGCATATTTAGTAGAGCTGCTCGTAACAAAAAAAAAGTTTGTACTGGGAATTTACGTGACCAACTTTGAACCTTCTAGGAATGCGTAGCAGTTAAAAATTTGAATCAGAAGGAACTAATATATGGAAGGTATAAACAACTCTAAAATCCAGCTGTGATTCCCATCAAAGGAGGCTCTTGTACCTCTTGTACTAAGGAAATGATTACTTAAAAGAAAAGCAGTGAGGAAAGGTAAAAAGTCGGGCAGGGCCGACTATATAATACCCTACGCCACTATACGTATTTAGTACAGCTCACGTAACAAAAAAAAATTATATTGGGAATATATGTGAAGTAGATCATACCAACTATGAACTTTATTTGGATGCGTATCACGGCTTTATAGTAGTCACAATTTGGGAGCTATATTCAACTTTGTAACGATTTTCCACAGATTTGGAGGTACCAATTAAGATTGCTGTAAAGTTCATGATATGACTTCGATAAGAATTATATTAAACAAGTAAAACATACCCTCTACCATTTGAAAGGAACTTGAAAATTACAAAAAAAAAAAATCCGAAAACTACCACTTAAAAGAAAACAGTTAAATGGCGGATATACGAAAACGGGAACCTACATACAAAAGTGTTTGTCATAGACTGTAGTACCCATTACGAACTTCAAATACGAAATTTGAAATAATTCCGGTAAATAATGTCGCTAAAGTCATGAAAATACCGAATATCGGGAAGTACCTTTATATAAGGGCTAAACGAAGACGTGGGCCTGCATACGAAATTATTCGCCATAGGTTGTAGTACCCATTTAAGTCTTCCAATACGAAATTTAAAACGATTCCGGTGAATAATTTGCTGAAATCATCAACATGCCGACTATGGGGAGGTACCGTTACATGGAGGCTATACGAAGACGTGGATATGTTTGTTTAAATATTAAATAATAATGGTAAATAATGTCGCAAAAATCATGAAAATACCGAATTTCGGGAGGTACCGTTAAATGGGTGCTATACGAAAACATGGACCGATATGGCCCATTTATGAACTTAACCTGCCTACTGGTAAAATAGTACCTTAGTACCTTTTGTACAAATATTGGACGCATTTCCAAACCATCGTAAAATCAGAACAGTGATCCAAAATTTGTACTATTTAGTACGTTTCGAAAAATTGAAGTACGTATTTCCCAAACAATCTCCAATTCTCAACCACAGACACCAACGGTGACATCCATATCAAATCTCAGAATTTCAGCTCTATTCCTTCACCTAATACCAAATTTAGTGTCATTTAGTACCTTTCGTACAAATATTGGACGAATTTCCAAAACCACCTTCATATCTGAATATCAGACTGCAACAGTGACATCCATATCAAATTTCAGGATATCAGCTCTATTCCTTCACCCAATACAAAATTTAGTAGTATTTAGTACATTCCGTACAATTATAGTACACATTTCCAAAAACTCCTCCATATCTCAATTTCAGATACTAACAGTTACATCCATATCAACTTTTAGTTCTATTCCTACATCAAATACAAAATTTAGTACCATTTAGTACTTTTCGTACTCATATAGGACTGGATATGTGTCCTAACCACATTCAAATAAAATTCAAATCTCAAATCTAAATATCAAATTTCTGAATTTTTATCTCTATCCCTTCACCCAATACCAAAGATAGTCCCATTCAGTACTTTTCGTACAATTATAGTGCACATTTCCAAAGCCACCTCCAAATTTCAATTCCAATACCAACAGAGACCTCATTATCAAATTTGAAGATTACAACTCCATCCTTACACCCAATACCAAATTTTGTACCATTTTAGACTTTTCCTACAAATAAAGCAAACCACCGCCAAATCTGAAACACAGATACCATCTAAATATAACATTTCCGGAACCACCTCCATATGTAAAGCTACACATGTGCATCCACTCTAATACCAAGTTTCAGATTTCAAGCAATATCTGTTCACCCAATAACAAATTGTCCAAAATACATAGTACTTTTCCTGCAGTTATAACACACAAAATCACCTCACCTACCACCAACAGTGACCTCAATACAAAATTTCAAAATTCCATATTCATCCGTTCACCCTAAATCACATTATTCCCAATTTAGTAACATTTAGTACAGTTCGCACACTTAGTTCACATTTCCAGAACCACCCTGGTATATATCAAACTTACTTCCCAACCTTGACTCTCATATCGAATTTCAAGTTTCTAGCTCTATCCGTTCACATCATACTATAAGGTAACATTTTAGAATTTTAGTACCATTTTAGAACTTTTCGTAATGTTAAGGTACGAATTTCTAAAAACCTTCCGGAAATCAATCTTGCACTCTATCCGTGATTCTAATTCCAAATTCAGATGTCGAGCTCATTTCCGTCTGTCCAATACAAAGTATTCAATTTTTAGTACATTTTAGTACTTTTCGTACCCTTTTAGTGCGAATTTCAAAAACTCAGCCTTATCATACGCCTGCGCACCATCACTGCAAAATTTGAAGATTCTAGCTTCAAACGTTTCGTCTGGGCGTTGATTCTCAGTCAGCCAGCTATTTTTATACCCTAAACCACAAGGTCGTCAGGGTATTATGTCTTTGTGCATTTGTTTGTAACAGGCAAAAGGAAACGAGATAGACCCATAGTTCCTCTTGATGATCTGCATAGAATCACATTCTGAGTCGATTTATGCATGTCCGTCCGTCCGTCTGTCCCTGTATTTTTGTAAACAAAGTACAGTTCGCATTTATTGCCCTATCCAGATGAAATTTTGCACAAGTCATTTGTTTGGCCCAAGGACGAAACCTATTGAAATTGAAGATAATCGGTAAAAAGTTAGATATAGATACCATATATATCTTCGTCCAGTTTGTTTTTCATTGTGAACCAAACGTGTAATATCAGCCCGAATTGTGTGGAATTTAGCGCATACAACCAAATTAGGCCTGAAAATAAGTATGCCAAATTTGATCGAAATCGATTCAGATATAGCTATAGCTCTAATATATATTTTTCATCCGATTTGTTATTTTAGTCCTCCGCAGCCGTAATATGCACTCTGTAACAACAATATTTGGGGAAATATATCAAATGCAGCTCAGAATTACATTTGCAAATTTTTATCGAGATCGGTTCAGATTTGGATATAGCTCTCATATATAACTTCGTCCGATTTACCTTTTATTGTGCACCAATAAATATTGTCTAATATTTGCCCAAATTGGATGAAATTTGGCACTTACGACCGAATTGAGTCTAGAAGCTAGTATGTCAAATTTGGTGAAGATCGGTTCAGATATAGCTATAGCTCCCATATATACTGTTCATCCGATTTGTCATATTTGTTACCCACAGCCGTAATATGCACTCCGTAACAACGATATTCAGGGAAATATATCAAATACAGCTCACAAATATATTTGCCAAATTTTATCCACATCAGTGGATGTCGGATGTCGGCCCCGGACGACTTTAGGACTTTCTTTACTGGTTCTAGTTTTCAACTGTTTCGTCTGGACGTTGATTCTCAGTCAGACAGTCTGTTATTTTACTTATTTTCTTTTGTGGATAATATTTTTAAACCAGGGCCTCATTTCTCGTTCTATGAAAATGTGAAATGAAAACTTTTTTAAAGGAAAGAAATGTCAAATGAAAAATTTTATAAAGAAAATATTTTTTTAATTTCATATTTTCATAGCCTCATGTCGCAAAATTTGTATTTATAACTTTTAATGCCTTTTCTCGTAACAGAAAATTTTTGAGATGTGACACTCTTTGAATAAATGAGTGATTTTTAAATTTTTTGCTTCAAGCCTCCTATACAAAAAACGCCCTATTTACACCTGAATCCAAATCTAACAGTGTGATTAATTGAATTGCTTCAACACTTGTGGACAATATTGTAAATATTATGTTTATTACACAATCAAATAACATATGTAATAACACTTGTCAGAAAAAGAAACTGTGACCAATATTGAAATTTATTTTCATTAAAATTAATTTGGTTTTAATTAATTTTATAAATAATAAAGTCTACCATTTCGTTCCATTTTTTTTTTTTTTGCTTCGCCAACGGTAGTCTATAACGGATTTCCTTAATTGAAATGAAACAAAACAATTGTTAAATAAATTTGTATTTCCTACCTTTTTTAATTCATTTCCAACATTTCCATAGTTTATGAGATAATATAAAGTAACTGCAACGCGTATACGTGCGGCCATAATGGGCTACGCCTACGAAATAACATTCGGAGACTGAGTGCAACAAAAAAGAGTTGCACTCACACACATCCACACCCACGTACATAATCAAAACCACCAAGCCGCCAGGTTGTAATCACTTTTTGTCACAGCGCAAATAAACCAGCAGAGGTAAAAAAAAAAACAGAAGAGGAAAAATAAACAATTCACATAAATTTGGCAAAACCATAAAAAGCCCTGCAGTATTATTAATTTAAATGCATATTGTTTGTTGTAATGTGCAACAAACAGCAACAAAAACAACAACAACGATGTTAACACATAATTATGCACACCATGACTTCGGGGCATAAAACTCAATTCTTTGTGCCTTTCAAACCTTTCAGTCAGTCATCTCCAACTCCCCCCCCCCCCCCCCCCAAATATTTTATTTGCCATAAATTCACGGGAATAACATAAAAATTATTCATGTAATTAACGGACAATTGGTTAATTGTGGTCATCGAAGTGGTCACATTTGTGTTGTTGGTGT
This sequence comes from Musca domestica, assembly GCF_030504385.1. Classification (NCBI taxonomy): domain Eukaryota; kingdom Metazoa; phylum Arthropoda; class Insecta; order Diptera; family Muscidae; genus Musca; species Musca domestica. The sequence continues at coordinate 240,430 of NW_026712212.1, forward strand.
TGGCAGGTCATTGCCTAGGGCAATTCGCCGCATGTGCGTGGCTGCGGGTATGGGATTCTAACGCTTTGACTTATTAACTATTTATTTTGGGAGTTTGAGAACATTATTGTATTTGTATATGTGTATAAATAATTTTGAAATCATGTTTTGTAAAATTGTATTTAAATTACTATTTTATGTGTGCGAATATTTTTTTTGTTTGGCGTTTCTGACCTAGTTGGCCTTGTTGTTTATTTTATTTTGGCCATAATTTAATCACTGATACAGTACAGAACACAAAAATTATGACCATGGAATATAAAACAGCCTGGCTCTCAATAAATGCATTAGTGGTGCTAAGAGAATCTCTCGCCATGCCACTCTTTCGCAAATGGAAATCGAGAGATATTACTTTTGATTTTTTTGAACTAATTAAGCTATGATTCAATCTAACCCATCCTTCCAATATTGTTTTTCGCTCAAGTCACTTTCCTCATTACAACGTAATGAGATCAAACCGTTTTATATCCTCAGCCATATATAGTTTGGAGTTTCGCCATTCCGTTTGTGACTCATCGAAATAATAATGGTAGACCTAACAAAGTATACATATTCTTGATCGGCGTAAAATTCTAAGATGATGTCCGTCCGTCCGTCTGTCCATCTCTTGTAATCACATCAGAGTCAAAACGAATTTAGAAAAGTATTTACAATTTTGCATAGATCAGTCTTTTGTCTGCAGGCAGGTCAAGTTCGAAGATGGGCTATATCGGTCCACGATATCGTATAGCCCCCATATAATGAAACCTCCCAATATTTGGTATTTTTCAATTTTTTTAATTTGTCTTAAAATCCGCACAAGAAGTTCCTTTTGAGTATTTTATCCCCTGGAAGAGAATTGTTCACATAGGTCCACGTTCTATTATAGCCCCTATATAGCGGTAACTCCCAATATTCGGTACTTCAGAGACATTTTAGAACGGAAATGTTTTATATCACAAAAAGTTGCGTATACCGGTCCACTTCTTCGTATAGCCTCTATATAACGGTACGTCCCTATATTCCGTACTTTTATGATTTTGGAGACATTATAGACTAGAATTGTTTCAAATTTGGTATTTAAAGTTCGTAATGGGTTCTACAGCCTATGACAAAAAATTACTTATGCCTGCGCACGTCTTCGTATAGCCCCCATGTATTGGTACCCGCCGATATTCGGTATTTTAATGATTTTAGTGACATTTTTCACAGGAATTGTTTTGAATTTTGATTTGATGTTCGCAATGGGTACTACAGCCTATGACAAAAAAATGGTGTATGCAGTTCCACGTCTTCGTATTGCCCCCATATAACGATACCTCCCAATATTCGCTATTTTTATGATTTTAGAGACATTATAGACTCGAACTGTTTCAAATTTCGTATTTAAAGTTCGTAATGGATACTACAGCCTATGACAGAAAATTGTCTGTGCAGGCCCACGTCTTCGTATAGCTCCCATATAACGGTACCTCCTTTAATTCGGTATTTTGATGATATTATCGACATTATTCACCGGAATAGATTTTAGTTTCGCATGTGAAGTTTGTAATGGATACTAAAACCTAAGACAGGTCCACGTCTTCGCATAGACCCCATATAACAGTACCTCCCGATGTTCGGTATTTTTGTGCTTTTAGAGACAATTGTTACAAATTTGGCATTTGAAGTTTGTAATGGGTGCTACGGCCCAAGACAGAAACTAGTCTATGCAGGTCCCCGTTTTCTTATAGCCCCCATATAACGGTACCTCCCTTTATTCGGTATTTTGATGATATTACCGTTAAGTTTCCTAGTGGTTAAGTTTCCTAGTGGTTATATGTTTCGTATTTGAAGTTCGTAATGGATACTTAAACCTAAGACAGAAAATTGTCTATGCAGATCCACGTCTCTATATAGCCCCCATATAACGGTACCTGCCGATATTCGGTATTTTGATGATATTAACGACATTATTCACCGGAATGGTTTTTAGTTTCGCATTTAAAGTTCGTAGCGGGAACTACAGCCTAAGACAACAAATTGTCTATGCAGGTCAACGTCTTCGTATAGACCCCACATAACGGTAGCTCCCTTTATTCGGTATTTTTATGATTTTAGAGATATTATAGAATAAAATTGTTTCAAATTTCGTATTTAAACATGTATCGATACCTCCCGATATTCGGCATTTTTATGACTTTAAGACATTATAGAATGGAATTGTTTCAAATTTGGAGTTTGAAGTTCGTAAGTGCTACAACCCATTTGAAGTTCGAAATGGATACTAAAACCTAAGACAGAAAATTGTCTATGCACGTCCGCGACTTCGTATGGCCCCCATATATCGATCCCGTAACCTGTATTTTTTATTCCGTATCCCGTATCCCTTAGGGATTTTGATGATTTTAGCGACATTTTTCACCGGAATTGTTTTAAATTTCGTATTTGAAGTTTGGAGATCGGCACTTCAGCCTATGATGAAAATTAATTATGCAGACCCTCGTCTTCGTATAGCCCCCATATAACGGTTTTCATTTAAACTGTATTTTTCTGCGATTTTTTTAATCAATTTCGAGTTCCTTCCGATCTTAGCTGCTTTTTTTACCTGTTTGCCTTACATTTAATCCTAAACTGCACTGATGTTTCAAAATATTTCCCATTGCTCCCTTTCGCTAATGTAGCGGCCACGTGCTATTTACCGGCTGTTGTTGTTGCCAATATAGATAATTAAAACTCTATTAAAAATAGTTTTATTATTATTTTTACGAAATTTTCTTCTCTTCTTTTTGTTTTCAATTTTTCACTTTTCACAACAACATTGTAATTTTGATCAATTTTAGTGTTGTTTTTTTTTTTCAGTTATAATGTTGCTGTTGTTTAATTTATTCCAACTAATTAAAAATGCTTGACAACAAATTCATGTCGCTGCAGCATTAATTAAAAAATATTTTAATATGAAAATATTTATGGGGCTACTATAAATATTGCATTATTTTGTGTAGCATTTTCACGGATTAGTAAGAGATGTTCTACATAGTGTAAATCAGTACTTAAAAGAGGGGAAACAAAAAATTAATTATATATGACACTAATAATTTACTTTATTCACTGATAATTTGAGAACGGATGGAAGAAATATGTGAGAGGTATATTTTATTTCGAATCGATTTCGAATTAATTTGAAGAAGGCAAGAAGGTCAACCGATTTCCACCAAAATCCATTGGTCTAGTGTATAAAAAAATCAGAAACACATAATATCCTGTACCACAGTGGGGGGGCCGAACTTTCACTTTCCTCCAGAATGAAGTATGTCAGTTGTTTCTAGCTTGTCGGCGTAACACTTATTTATGTTGGCACATCACCAAATGAACTTCATCTGAAAAGATGCTGTTTTGGGGAAAAATCGGCATATTCTGTAAGTCGATCGCAGGACCACTTAGCGAAGAGAAAACGTGTTGGATGTTAAGTTCGTTATGTTAATCTTTTGTGTCTCGTACCATCGCTTGTTACCGTGATACTGGTAGCCTAGCCCGGCGTCAAGTAAGTACAAGGAAGAAAACAGTAACATCAGCAGAAATGGTTCGAAAAGTAAGGAAGCGACTTGATCGAAACCCGCGTGCAGTGGCCAAAAAATGGCTCCTGAGCTGAACATATCGCAATATTCCATTCGGAAAATATTAAAAAATTAGCTCGGAGTACAGCCTTCGAAATTCCAAAAAGTGCAAGAACTTACAATGCAACAGAAAGAAACTAGTTTCAAAATAGCTATAGACTTGCTTAGCTTGGCCGTAAGTGGTTAACTGCCGAATTCAGTTTTCTCATCCCGATGAGAAAACATTCGTTGTCCAGCAGTCTGTAAACAAACAAAATGATCGTGTTTACTTGCCAAAGAGGTCAGCTGAAAATGTGCACCTTCGGTTGGCCACCAGAACTCAAGCACCGGCCATGGTGATCGTGTGTGCCGCCATAACAGCCGATGGTCGCTCTCCGCTAGTATTTATCGACCGTGGCATCAGAATAAATGCCGAATATTATCGCGAAAATATTTTGGAGGGTGTATTAAAGCATTGGGCCCGCAAACATTTTGGCCGCAGACCTTGGACATTCCAACAGGAATCAGCACGCGCCACCCAAAAATGGATACAAAATGAAGTTCCTCGCTTCGTTTCCAGCGCAAAATGCCACCAAAATCTCCGGATACCAATCCGTTGGACTTTTTTGTCTGGAGTATTTTGAAAAGCAACGTTGGCACTAAAAAATACCAAAGTGTCGATCATCGCAAGCAAGCACTTCGCCGGGAATGGGCCAAAAATACCGCAGAGCAACATTCGGGCAGAGTGTGCCGGTTTTATTGGCCGTTTGAAGGCCATAATTCGTGCCAAAGGTGACCAATTCGAACATATCTAAACTTATTCTAAAATTTGATACAATTTCCGACATTTTTTGATTTCATTAACTAAAATTTAAAAAAAACATATATAAAAATTATGGCGTTTGATTTTGTTGCAGTTTTTTTTTATCTCACCCTGTATAAATGGGATATATATGGGAGCTATGTCTAAATCTGAACCGATTTCAATATAATTCGGCAAAATTATTTTTTTGCTCCAAATTCCGTTACCCACTCCAAATTTACAAAAACTAATTTTTTTGGAGGTACCCCCGACTCTGATACTATATCTCCTGTTCCAAGTGGAATTTCAAAAAATTATATAGCCTTTGTTACTTTCAGGTTATGCTGTAGTATATTTGGAAATTTTCAGGAAAATCTGTTCAGCTGTTTTTGAGACCATTAATTACAAACAAGCAAACAAACAATCAATCGTACAAACATTTTCCTCTTTTATAATTATACAGAATGTATTGTGGAGGGCATAAAAAACGTTATATGGAGGACCCTGTATATTTCGGAACATTTAATGTGGTTTCTTTTAAGATTTTGGTTTTTGGTCCAACTCGAACTTACTCTGTGCCGACGTTACTGATTTCTTGATAATGAGTAAAGTAAGAGGGTTTCCTCTTGCGTCTTCAGAAAAAATAATTCATTATTTTCAGTTTACTACTAATGCAGGACATAGTTTCATCGCAACACCTTGTAATCCGTTATTCGGCTTATGTAGCTTCCAAGTTTTCCAGTTAAATATATCTCCCATACATTGAATGTAACATTTTAAAGCTTCCAACCATTTTCAATTCTATAAAAAGAAAAATTTAAATTTATTTTCTTATTGTTCTTTATTTTGGTATCGCGCACTACATTTTCCACTTTACGCTTATGGTCGGTCCATTGTTCATTGTCCAGACAATTTGTAGTTGGTAATGGATAAACATATTGTTGGTCCGATCATAAATACTTGCATTATTGACAATAAGCGTGTGCTCGCTCATACGCTTATGGAGGGCATACGCTTATGGCAGTTGCGTGTAGATTGTCTTTTACATGGCGAACGAGGCTTTAAACATATATTTTCAATTCAATTATTTATTGATATTTTGTATTTGCTCCGTTGGTTATCCACAATTTTTTTTATACAATAAAACAGAGAAAATATTGAATATTTTCTTCTGTCGTCTTTTAAAGTACAACATGCGTGTGCTAATAGGGTTCCGTACACCCATTGGATCTTCGTTTCCATTTTGGTGTAATAAATTGCATTTAAGCAAAGACTTAGCGATATCCGTTTAAAAAGCATGACATACATGCATATGTATGCCACCATCACCACCACCAACAGCATAATGTTGGTCCCACCACTGTGTATCCCCACCCTCGCCCAATGAGCTTGCCTGGATTTCCTTTACTTGGTTTGTAGCAAAAGTCAAACAAATATATATTTTCTCTCTCTCTCTCTCTCTCTTTCGTTTTTAAACGTTGTGTAGTAAAATAAATGATAGAAATATATGTTGTACACACACGCACACACTCACATTTGGCTGTCGATGCTGCTGGTGAGGGAGAAACTACGACTACTCATCATAGCACAATTGTTACATGGGTCAACATAAGTTATGACCGACATTATCGGTGTTTAAAAAAAATAGTTTTTTTTTTTTTGCTTTTCTTTTGTTAAAGTGAAAATGATTTGTTTTGCAGACTTTGGAGATTTGCACAATAGAGTTATGGCCAAGCGCGATTCAATGATGGTGTGTAGCGGAGTTAAGAAAGAGGTCAGCATAGAAATTGTGAAGTGAAAGAAGATTAGCAAATACATACCGGAGTTGCAATAGAAAGCTTCTACTGCCTAAAAATCTTCTAAATTGTTGGGAAAAAAAACAATGACATGGTTATTGGCAACGCATAGCGCTGATAAGAGAAGACATTTTTTCTAGCTACTACGACTAAGATGTATGCAAATATTAAATTGTTTTTATACACTACACCACGCTGTGGTACAGGGTATTATATATTTGTGCATTAATTCGTAACATGGAGAGGGAAATTATGTAGTCCCATAGTTATATTTGAGGATCCTTATAGAATCAATTTCTGAGACGATTATGGATTTTTTGGCCCAAGGACGAACCCTATTAAAATTGGTTATTATTGACCCAAATTTAGATATAGATCCCATATATCTTCGTCCGATTTCAATTTTATTGTGCGTCAAATATGTAATATTCGTCCAAGTAGGTTGCATTTCGGCACATCCGACCGAATTCAGCCTAGAAACGATTATTTCAAATTTAGTGAAAATCGGTTCAGATATAGCAATAGCTCCCATATATAAGTTTCATCCGATTTGGTCTTTAATTCCCTCACATTTGTAATATGAACTCCACAACAATGATATTTGGTACCAGATATCTTATAGCGCTCAGAAACGTCTCTGCCAAACGTTATCGAGATCTGTTCAGATTTGAATATAGCACCCACATGTATCTTTATATGATTTCAGGTCTATTGTGCGCCAAATGGTTAATATCAGTCCAAATGACCTGAATTTTGGCACATCCGACCGAATTCAGTTTACAAGCAAATACATCAAATTTGGTGAAAATCGGTTCAGAAATAGCTACAGCTTCCATATATATGTTTCATCCGATTTTCTGTTTAAGTCCCTAACATTCGTAATGTGCCCTCCACAACAACAATATATGGTACCAGATATATTATAGAGCTCAGAAACGCTTCTATCAAATTTTATCGAGATCGGTTCAGATTTGGATATAGCTGTCATATATATCTTTATCCGATTTCAGGTTTTTTTGTACAAAAACTTTTGTCCTGGGAAACACCTGAAATCGGCCTTTAAAGAATGTGGCGAATGGAATGCCTTCCATGTGCAGAAGTCCTGTATAAATCAGTTTATCCACAGAAGACCTTTTGAAGCTCTACCTGTAAAATATTCTGGAGCGTATTTTCTTCATTTAAAATGAAACCCATTCTTAAATTCATAACATCGAGCGGATGATTTTTCGCAGTTTTCTAACCATTTTCGGTCTCATGAAAATCTGATGTTTTTGGCAACTCTTCAAATTATGAATTTATGCAAAAATAGAAGGAACTTATGAGCCAGACATCAGATATATGGTTCGCTTTATTATGCTTATTATGACAGTTCGAATCACATACGTGTGAATAGACTTCGTGGACCGTATGGTTGACCTTGGTCCTGCAACACCATTTAATTTATTAATCTGTAGCGAGACGGAACCCCCATCATTATACCCTCAGCCATAAGGGTACAGGAGGTATATATCATTTGATACGACAAAAACATGCCTCATCGTAATAACGGTTTAGACTCTAGGTCTCTTTGAGCCAAATCCGTCACAGGATGTGTAGAGTCGATCTAAGGATGGCCGTCCATTCCTTATCTGCGAGTATCCGATTTGACCCAAACTTCGTACATCGCAATATTATTATCAAACTTAGATCGACTTCAGAGATGGGCAATATCGGTCGACAACTTTCGGTACCTCTCCCGTAAAGGATTGAAATTTTCAAAAAAAAAAAGTATTACTGCACAGAAAGAGAAAGGATAATCCAATTTTGCTCCATCAAGTACCTCCCCCTCAAAGGGTCAAAATTTTGAATAATCATAACTCATATAAAATGTGAAATGAGGGGCCGATTGTCTTCAAATTTCACACATCTCAATACTCTTTTTAATAAAAGATCTGTTGTGAAGATGGCATATATCGGTCCACTTTCTGGTGCCACCTTCACAAAATGTTTGTAGGTAGGTCCACTCCATTAAGTACCTGCCCCACAACTCTTATAAAATAAGAAATTAATATCCGATTGCCTTCGAGTTTATATTTCTACCAATACAACCCCTGGTATGAAGACGGAATTTCTCGGACCACCCCTTTTGGTACCTCCCCACAAAATATTAAAATTTAGAATATCTATCAAACTCATAAAACGCGAAATAAACATCCGATTCCATTCAGACTTTGTACATCTAAATAATTCTATCAGCACAAGATGTGTTATAAAGATAGTATAGATCGGACCATTCCTTTTGGTACCGCACCCCCCCCCCCCCCCCCCAAAGAGACAAAGTTTTGAATAACAAAAGCGATCAGTAAATCCGAAAAAAGCATCCAATTATCCTCATATTTCATGCATCCCATTATTTCTACTAACACAAGATTTGCTGTGAAGATGGGATTTAAGAGCCCACTCCTTCTGGTACCTTTCCCACAAAGGGTCAAAATGTTAAATATCCATGAAGTTTATAAAACTCAAAATTTACATCCGATTCCATTCAGACTTGGCACATCTCAGTATTTCTATTAACACAAGATCTGTTTTAAAGAGCACTTCTTTGGATATCTTCCGCACTAAGGGTCAAAGTTTTGAATATCCATAAAGCCCATAAAACGCGAAATTAACATCCAATTCCATTCAGACTTGGCATATCTCAATATTTCCATCAACACAAGAATTATTTTAAAGATGGTAGAGATCCGAAATAAGCATCCGATTCTCCTCATATTTCACACATCCTATTATTTCTACTAACACAAGAGTTGCTGTGAATATGGGATATAACTGTTCAAAATTCAAGGTTAGATCGAGTCCGGAGATATGCAATATCAGTCCACTCCTACTGGTACCTCCCCACAAAGGTCAAAATGTTCACAGATAATAAAAATAGAGATCGGACAATTTTTTTCTGGTACCTCCCCATAAAGGTCAAAATGTTCACAGATAATAGAAATAGAGATCGGACAATTTTTACTGGTACCTCCCCTCTCACATAGGATTCAATTTTTAAAAAAACGCTCAAAAAAGCAAACTAATCCAACTCTCTTCTCATGGGTGATACCTCAGCCACAAAGGGTCACAATTTCCAATACTTTTATCTGCCAAGAGTCAGCGATTCTTTTCAACTAAATATATCTCCCTTTCCTAGAAACCTTAATATGGAATTTCTGATTTCGCATAAAATTGGATATAAATGTTCGATTTTCTTGTAATTTTGCCCATACCAATATTTGTATCTGTATTAGATTAAGTACGAAAATTGAATACTTCGGTCGCTCATTCTAAAATTTTCTAAAAATTATCAAATATCTTCTATAATGTGAAGTAAGTGACCAATATGTTCCAACCTGGCACGTCGCAACATTTATATCATATTTATTCAGATCCGATACGAAATGGACAATATTGGCCCAAATCCTTAGGAACTTACCTCATAGAGGGTCAAGCATTTGAATAATCATAAATCAAAATATTTTTAAATAATCGAACATTAACTGGGGGTATACATCAGTCGGCAAAGCCGACTGATACTTTTTAAATTGTTTTTCTAAATTTGTTGTGAAGAACAAATTAATTTTTATTTTATTTTTTGAAACTATCCTCAAAAGGATGATCGACGGTAAGCAGTTTTTGGGGGCAATATGAATGCAGAATGTCGATAGCACCTGCCGTGCTATAAATTCTCCAAAAATTAATATACGGCATACTAGACTGAACCCATCTCCTATTTTTTTTCCACTTGCCACTGCAAGTGCCTGTATTTGGTAGTGGTTGTTTTATTTTTCTTTCCCCTTCACAAAAATTGTAGTTCGTCTGGGTGAATGAACAATGTGTGTTCATTGTCGGAACAAATGCCTTCTCATCGAGTCAGCAAAAATATCAAACATCGCTCCCTCCTACAGCTTCTTTCTGTCCCTCCTTGGAAGTTCGGTTGCCTTGCGAGCACCGAGAATGCACATGACCGACTAATTGATGTGTTCCAATAAATGAACCAACCCGCCAACTTCGATGTCTGAATGAATCAATGAATCAAAGACGACTGCATTTTACACAGCATAAACAACAATTGCCAGTGCCATTGGCAATATGGGCATCGAACTACATGCGAACATACACACGCACGGAGACTGCAACAGCTTGATGCAAACATGCAGGGCATCATCAATGCATTGTGTGGTGTAGTGTAGCGTGGCGTGGCGTAAATGTCTCTTTCCGTTTCTTGGCTGTCTGGCTGTCATTCAGCCTGTTGCAATTGTTGCAGTATTGCTAAAGTGTTACTACTGCCGGTATTCCGAGTGTGTGTGTGTTTTTTTTCGCTCTGGCCCGACTTCTGCTGCTAGCTGCGAACGAATAAATGTTCATTCACTTTGTGGCACAGCTACGCCAACGTCCACCATCTGTCATTTCATCTCTTCACAATGGTTGAGTGACTTTTTAGTGACCCGTGAACTATTTATCATGTGAGCAGCTACGATGAGGGTAAAGTGAAATAGAGTTGTTGTTGTTCTTGTTGTATGTGATGCGTTTGACACATTTAATGGGCGAGTATGTATGTGTGTGTGTTTTTGAGTAATATACGGGGTGTTAATGTAATATGCAGAAAGATTTCTTACATCACAAAGAGATTTTGAAAACAAATATGTATGTGTTTGACTTACATATAAGGGATTCAAAGGATAAAGAAATTATTTATTACTTCAATAAAATTTAAATTTAATAAATAGACGGGACAGAGGATACTATAGAATCCACATAGCCGGCAATATGTATTGAAATCATTTCATGAGATCCAATAATCAATGTAAAATATTTTCTATGGAATTATGTAGAAATATTTCATATTTCGACTAGCTCCCTGGCTTAGTGTCAGCCACACCCAGCAAAAATTCGGAAACCGTATGTGCTACTTTCAGCATCACAAGAAATGACAACCACATTCCCCTTCTATTACCAGTATCCCAGAAATAATGACAACTACATACACTCTGCCTTACCAGTAATCTAAAAAAATAATTTGTTATTAAACTTTACAAGGCAAGACAAAATACCTCTATCGTCACAGAATGAGCACGTCCGACTACCAAATCTAACAGAACAGACAAAAACAGAAGATAAATCGCATACAAGTACTTAGCAAAAAATCTCACAAGAAAATAGTGGGTTAATGAACCCATTTCGCTCCGAGGCTTAATTTATATTTTTGAAAAGATTTACTATTTTAGGGTAATTTCGGCCCACTGATGTCAAAAATTTACTCAGAACCAGTAAGGAAAATTCGGCGGGGCCGACTATATGATACCCTACACCACTGTGCATATTTAGTAGAGCTCCCGTATCAAGAGAATTTATTTCAATTGGATCATACCACCCATCAAACAGAGCAGTAATAGTTTGCTATAGAGTGCATGATATCACTTGGAGAAGGATTATATTGAACAAGTTAAAAAGCAGTAAGTTCGGCCGGGCCAAACTTTTAATACCCTCTACCTTAGGGTAAAGTAAACATTAGAAGAAATGTGGCAAAAACCATTAAAATGCCGAATATCGGCAGGTACCGTTATATTGGGGCTATACCAAATCGTGGACCTACACATACAATGTTTCGCCAAAGGAGCTAGAACCCATTATGATCCACAAATACCAATTTTCAGACAAATCCGTGAAAAATGTGGCAAAAATCATCAAATTACCGAATATCGGGAGGTACCGTTATATGGGGGCTATACCAAATCGTGGACCCATACATACAATGTTTCGCCACCGGAGCTGGAATCCATTATGATCAACAATTACCAATTTTTAGACAAATCCGTGAAAAAATGTGGCAAAAATAATCAAAATACCGAATATCGGGAGGTACATTTATATGGGGGCTATACCAAAACGTGGACCTATACACGCCACACGTACAGGGACCCGTTATGACCTACAAATACCAATTTTCAGACAAATCCGTGAAAAAATGTGGCATAAATAATCAAAATACCGAAGGAGGTAACATTATATGGGGCTGTACCAGAACGTGGACCGATAGATCTCATTTTCAATACCAACCATCTAAGCACAATACAACATCTAAGCACGGGAGGTAACATTATATGGGGCTGTACCAGAACGTGGACCGATAGATCTCATTTTCAATACCAACCATCTAAGCACAATACAACATCTAAGCACGAACAGATAGACAGACGGACATCGTTAAATCGACTTAGAATTTTATGCTGATTATGAATATGTATACTTTATGGAGGCTACGACGAATATTTAAGGATGTTACAAACGGAATGACAAAGTCCATATACCCTCCTTTCCAAGGTGGAGGGTATAAAAATATATATCGGAGCCGAGTTACACAAAATGGAAATGTAAGTCCTGAAATTCACTCCAGTTGGACTCCATTTGAGCTATATTAAAATCTTCTTGTTCTCGATAAAATTTGGCAAAGTGATTTCCGAGCTTTATATGATATCTGATGCCAAATATCGTTGTTGTCGATTGCATATTACGAATGTGAGGGACTTAAACACCAAATCGGATGAAACATATATATGGAAGATATAGCTATATCTAAACCGGTTTTCACCAAATTTAATGTACTTGCTTCTAGACTGAATTTGGTTGGAAATTCAGTTCATTTGATGCACAATTAACTCGAAATCGGTTTAGGATATATTTGGAAGCTATATCCAAATCTGAACCGATTTTGATAAAATTTAAACCACTTATTTCAGAGCTGTGTCTGATATCTGGTACCAAAGATCATTGATGTGGAGTGCATATTAGGAAAATCGGACAAAACATATATATGGGAGCTATAGCTATATCTGAACCGATTTACACCAAATTTGAAGTACGGGTTTATAGAATTATTTCAGTAGTAAATGCCAAAATTCCGTCCATTTGGGCTGATATTAGTCATTTGGTGCACAATAAACCTGATATCGGATAAAGATATATACAGGGTTGCCCATATTCGACGGACCTTTGGGTCCTTTGGGCCGATTCCAATCGCTTGTCCGCAGGCAACATGCTTTGCGTCAATTGAATTTTGTACGGGAACAAATGCAAATCAATGCGAATAATCCGTTGTAAAGTGGACCGTGCCATGCCCAACAGCTGAGAACGGCGTTTTTGGGATGTTCTTGGGGACCTCTCAACACCGGCAGCGATATTCTCGCATTAGAAAGAGCCTAACCAGTCGAAAATTTTTCGTATAAACGCTTAATGTTTTAAAAGTACGTTGAGTTTTCACAATTGACTTCTTCTGTTGAATGTAAATTTCAGAGCGCTCGCGTGGCGTGTATTGGTTCATGGTAAAAATCTGATTGGACTGACGCTTCAAATGCGATATGTCATTAAGCGATGTGACATCTCTGTCAAAAGTTATGGCGTTGCCAGATGGGTCCGTTGAATATGGGCAACCCTGTATGGGGGCTATATCCTAATCTGAACCGATCTCAACAAAATTTGACAGGGGTATTTTCCAGCAGTATCTGATGTCCGGTACCAAATATCATGCTTCTGGAGTTCATATTACTTAAAACCCCAAATCGGATGAAACTTATGTATCGGAGCTATAGCTATATCTGAACCGATTTTCAAATTTGATTTACTTGCTTCTAGACTGAATTTGGTCGGATGTACTAAAATGCAGGACATTTGGACTTAGATTAGCCATTTGGTGCACAATTAACCCGAAATCGGTTGAAGATATATGGGAGCTATATCTAAATCTCACCCGATTACCACCAATTTCGATAGGGTTCATCCTTGGGCTAAACAAATATTGTTTGCAAAATTTTATCTCAATCGGAAAAAATGCAACCTGCATTTTGTTCACAAGATTACCTGGGCGGACGGACTGATATGCCTAAATCGACTTAGAAAGTGATTCTATGAAGATCCTCAAAGTATCTATGGGTCTATCTCGCTTCCTTCTCCGTGTTACAAACAAATGCACAAAGACATAATACCCTTACCACAATGTGGTGTAGGGTATACAAATTTGTTTCCGATACTTTTAATTATACCCTAAGCCATATACCCTCTATCTATATCAACGAAATTTGAACCAAATCCGCTTCAGGACATTTGGAGTTGATCGGTTGGTTGGTTGTCCGTCCCGTTGTATGTCTGACTGGCTGGGGCACACGATAACTCTCGAAGGGAGATCCGATTTGGTTTAAACTTGGTAGATCGTTATATTATTACCAAAGTTAGACCCTACAGAAGGTCAACATTTTCAAAAAAATAATTTACCTCATAGACAGAGAAAGGATCAATCGGTTTTGTACAAACTTTGCAAATTCCAATATTTTTTGTCAGTTCTAGGAACGGTGCAAAAATAAATAACTCCATCAAGTACCTCACCCACAATGGGTCAACTTTTCGAATAATTATATCTTTGGCGAACATCTTTTAAAACAAAAGGCCTCAATTTTGATTCTGACCCCACCCCCATGCACAATCTGGCAGTAATTGCGACTTGAATACAAAACTCACCAGGTTTCTGCCATAATTTCCAGCCAAATCAAAAAAAAAAAAATTGACAATTGAGGTTCTTGAAGGGTCTGTTCTCCGTTCCGAAAATGTTTAATTCGGCTACACTAGTTGGTATAGCCCCCATTCAAATCAACTGAAACTTGACATTTGGGGATCTTGAAAGATATTTTCTCTTTCTAAAAACAGTTGTTCGATTTGGGGGTCTGTTCTTTCCTTGGAAAAAAATTTAGCCCCAAACATAACCGTACCTCCAGATTTTCAACCAAATCAACTGAAACTTGACATTTGGGGTCTTGAAAGATCTATTCTCTCCATGCGATTTCTCTTAGGGCTTATAAAACTGACATTTTCGGTACTGCATAGGTTGTTTCATTTACGGCAAAAATAATTTCCATATTTTTCATTTTATTTTATTTTTGTTATTCATTGTTGTCTGCAAAGAAAACTTATGTATGTTCTCTTGTGTTACCATAGTTTTCGGTATTTAACAAAAGTAACTGCATTCGGTTACTCTTTCTCTCTCTCCGAAACTCCTCAAAAGAAATGCTTAATTTTGTTTATTTCTTTATTTATGCTTCAGCTTTTGTGGTAGCGAAAATTTCTGTTTTTCACAAAAAAAAATATAACTGCAATGCCAAAAAACAAAAACCGGGAAAATCAAAATAAAATTCTTATAGAAAACTTTGCCAAAGCAAAAAAAAAAAACTTCTTTCATAACTTCTTAAGTATGAAACAAAATTAAATTCAAACAAACGGAAAGAAAACAAAATTCCAATTGTAAGTCGAGGAGGAAGCATAAGAGTCTGACGAGTAAATGAAAAATATAAAATAAGAAGGAACAACCCGCATGAAGTGAAGCAATGATGGAAATGACGAAAGGGCAAAAAGCCACTGGCCACATTGAAATGACAACAAAGTGAGGTTAACGGGGGGTATGTCGACAAAAGGCAAAAGTCAAATTGTATTAATTTTAATATAATTTTTACACATTTTATGCTGCGAAGACATTTCAAGAGGGAAATTATCAATGAATTCAATTATGTTTTATGGTGCGAGTTTTTTTTTTTTTTGTTCAATTTTTTGTTTGTCGGCACAATGGGGAGTTAGTCACCTCGTGTCGAATTGTCAAAACTATTTTTTTTTAATTTTTATTGATTCTCTTCCGTTATATGTCACGACCACATCAAAGTGGGGAGAATTTCTCCCGCTATGAATCATTAGATTAATGACTAAGAAAATTTTCATAATGTTGAAAAATAAATTTACTGATTTCCCACCCTCCACCATAGTATGGAGGTTATATTAAATTCCCCATACCAACTTTAGACCCCCACAAAGTATATATACTCTTGATCTGCATAAAATTCTATGTCGATTTCGTAATGTCTGTCTGTCTGTTGTCGAAATGAAGTAGCTGAACAAAATTTCATTCAAATCTATTTTAGGTCCATAGAATTTTTGATAGATGAAAATAGGTCCACGGTTTGGGGTAGTCCCCATATTATTGTACCGGCAGGTTAAAGATGTTTTGGATATTTACGTCACAATTTTAAGCTGAATTTGATATAAATTAGGATGTTATGTTCCCAGAATGTAGGAAATGTCGTTGCAGAGAATTGTCCACAAAGGTCCAAATTTTGGTATAGCCCCCATATAGCTGTACCGCCGCACATTCGGTGACTTGTGTCATATTTTTCGTCGGATTTGTTTTAAAATTGGTATTTTGAGTTCGTAATGGGTACTGTACCGCCGGATATTCGGTATATCGGTGATTTGTGTCATATTTTTCATCGGATCTCTTTTAAAATTGGTATTTTCAGTTCGTAATGGGTACTATATAGGACCATGTATGAACGGTACCTCCATATATCGGTTCTTGCAATATTCAATATTTTGATGATTTTAGCGACATTGTTTAACAGAATTAATTCAAAGTTCATATTTGATGCTGACAATAGGTACTATCTTTTCTGATGGAAAATTATCTTCACAGCTCCACATTTTCGTATAGCCCATAGCATGACTGAACCTAACTATATTCGCCATTTTGATAATTTATATCACATTTTTCGATGGTTTTTTTTTTCAAATTTGGCAATTAGAGTTTGTAGTGGGTACAACTTTCAGCTTTTGAAACATTCCTGGGAAACTTTATTTTTTTCTTGGGGAAAAACCCTATATTTACGAAATTGCCTCAGAAAAACAGACCATTCAAAAGAAGGACATTAACAAATGGCTAGAAGCTCAGCGGATGCTGTACAATAGTCTGGGCAGGTTCTATGAATAATCCAAAAATGTTCAATGGGTTAGTGGCTAACAACTCTTAAAGTAATTTTATTGAAACATAAGAATTCAGTTGGGCCCTCCTCTCAGAGGTTGGGATTATAATGGACTGACATCTTAGATTTAATGGTCTTGGCATACTCTTACCTGTAACGTTGGTTTCCTTTACAAATCTTAACTAACAGATAGATTTCTTATTGGGACCTTATCTCAGAGTTAGGGGTACTTACGACTTTCATCCCATTGTTAAGTGTCCTGATGGGATTTCATATTAAAGATAACTATTTTGATGGAATCTTGATCTCTGAGATCCCCCACAAATTTGCCAAAGGTGTTTCTAGACAGGTATCGAATATGATTTTTATGCCCGACACCACTCTATGGTACAGGCTATGTCTTTGTGTAAAAAGATAGATCCATTGCTCCTTTGGATGATGTCCGTCATGTATTTTTTGTAAACAAAGTACAAGTCGCATTTATTGTCTGATTGAGATGAAATTTTCCAAAAAAAAAAAAAAAAACATTTGTTTGGCCCCAGGTCGAACCTCATTAAAATTGGTGAAAATCGGTCAAAATTTAAATATTGCTCCCATATATGTTTTCGCCAGATTTGCCTCTTTTGTGCACCAAATGCACAATATAGGTCCAAAAAGGATCAATCTTACATATATCCAAATTAAGCCTAGAAACAAGTGTGTCAAATTTGTTGGAAATCGGTTTAGATATAGCCCCAATCAATTTTCTTCATCCTATTTGTTAGATTTCTCCTCCATAGCCGTAATATTCACCCCGTAACAACAATATTCGAGGAAATATATCAAATACAGCTCAGAAATATTATAGCCAAATTTTAACGAGGTCGGTTCAGATTTAGGTATAGCTCCCATTTACAGGGTGAGATGAAAAAACTTCAACCAACTTCAAACTGCTGTCATTTCTAAGCCACACTAAGACAAACGCTTCAACCAATTTCAAACTGAGTCATTTCTAAGCCACTCGACCGACAGCTGTTATCTTTTTTACAAGTGTAGAAAAGCATTTTGTTGAGAATTTTCCAGAAAAAAAGATATTCGTGATAGTGTGATTTCTTTATATTTGGCTTTAAAATCACAAGTGGCTATCGTTAGAGCACTACAGTAATAAAATGTAAATAAATCTTTTTGGGTCTCGTACCATCGCTCGTTACCGTGATACTGGTAGCGTAGCCCGACATCAAGGAAGTGGACAAAAGAAAACAGCAACATCAGCAGAAAAAGTTCGAACAGTAACGAAGCGATTTGATCGAAACCCGCCTCGGCGTGACCGAAAAATGGCTCGTGAGCTGAACATATCGCAATCCTCCATTCGGCAAATATTGAAAAATAAGCTCGGGCTAAAGCCATTGAAATTCCAAAAAGTGCATGAACTTACACCACAACAGAAAGAAAATAGACTCAGAAGATCTAAAGAGTTGCTTCGCTTGGCCGAAAGTGGTGAACTGCCGAATTTGGTTTTCTCCGATGAGAAAACATTCGTTGTCCGGCAGTTTGTAAACAAACAAAATGATCGTGTTTACTTGCCAAAGAGTCAGCTGAAAATGTGCACCTTCGGTTGGCCACCAGGACTCAAGCGCCGATTGTCGCTCTCCGCTCGTATTAATCGACCGTGGAATCAGAATAAATGCCGAATACTATTGCGAAAATATTCTGGATGGTACGTGCCACCCAAGAATGGTAACAAAATGAGGTTCCTCGCTTCATTTCCAGCGCACAATGACCACCAAAAATCTCCGTATACCAATCCGCTGGACTATTGTGTCTGGAGTATTTTGGAAAGCAAGGTTGCCACTAAAAAATACCAAAGTGTCGATCACCTCAAGCAAGCTCTTCGCCAGAATGGGCCAAAATACCATAGTGCAATAATCGGTCAGCGTGGGACGGTTTCATTGGCCGTTTGAAGGCCATAATTCGTGCCAAAAGTGACCAATTCGAACAAAACTAAACTTATTCTAAAATTTGATGTTATTTCCGACATTTTTTGCCTTCATTCAATAAAATTAAAAAAATGTAAATATTATGGCGTTTGACTTTTTTGCAGTTTTTATCTCACCCTGTATATTTCCCTCTAATTTGATGTAATTTATTTATCAAGTTTCATCCGATTTTATATTTAAGTGATCTGAATTATCTGAAAGCCATAACATGCCCTCCACACAACGATGTTTGGTTCGAGAGGTCACATACAACATAAATTTTACCCAGTCAAGTTTGATGGAATAGATATAGCTTTTATAGATTAGTTCTAACATTTTTCAAATTGAAACCGCTCTAATGTCTTAATACACAATTAATACCAAAATTGCCAATATGAAGGTTTATTTCCTACACATGACTCTACTAAATAGTGCTCTTGGGTATCATACAGTCGACACCGTCCGACTTTTGACTTTCCTTGCTGGTTTCTTTTTCACAATAGTGCCTATAATCTCGATGTGTATCAGAATTGACTTATGTTATAGGCGTACAATAAATTCTTTACGTAATACTGTAAAGCAACTATAGGATCTGAGATCAACAATCTTTTCAAAATATCATGGTGTCATAAAATTCAATTCAATTCCATAATACACATCACTCCTGCTCCCTTCTCAAGGATTGAGACATTAAAAATCACGGCAATTACAACCGTTAAATAATTAACTGAATTGAATTTTTAAAGAGAGAGAGAGAGAGCGCGAGTTCCCTCCGAACAACTACAACAAATGAAGGGTGACGGCAAAGTGGATGTGTGGCACGTGTTGCTTGCTACCGCAATTTAATGCGAATGGGAATTAATCTTAAGAACAAGGGAAAAATCCCATTCAATGGGGGAAAAGGCAAATCCCCTCACACACACACACGCGCGTACACATCATCTGACATGACTTGAAATTTAATTAGCCACATTATTATTGTTATTTCATTTCAAAAAGTATTTTTATGATGCTGATAGGAAAAAATGAATGCTCTTTTCCATTTATGAATCAATTTATTTCATTTGATTTCTGATCTTAATTTATGGAATAATTTAATTAAATATTGAACATACGAAAAAGGAAACAACTGGATACATAAATGATTTACCAGACACCACCCGACCAGGCTGCCTGACTTTAAATGAATAACGAATGACCAAACGACAGACAAAAGGCCCAGCAAAAAGCCACTTAAATCCGGAAATAACAATAATTTATAAATGAATATCAAGTGTTTGCTTGCAACGGCAAAGGAGGAAGCTGCACTGCAGTTGTAGTATGATTGCAACATATGTTTTAATACCGCCAAACTCTTTCAAGTGCAAGCAACTTATTTAACCCGAAGCGTGTGGGCTTCACTTTTTTATAGCTGATACTGCCGCTGCTGTTATTTATGAGTGGCAAATGAAGACAATGTTGATGAGGTTGATGATGTTGCTGATGATCTGGTCTTGTGTTGATGAATTCGATGACGTCTTTTGTATGGGCCATGTGTGGCAGGCGTAATGAGTACATATTTGATTTGTGGGTTTTCTTAGGTTTTCTTCATACCCTGCACCATACATAGTATGGAGCGTATATTCAGTTTCTCATTCCGTTTGTAAATTATCGAAATTATAATTTTAGACCTAACAAATTATATATATTCTAGATCGGTGTATAATTCTAAGACGAATTAGCCCTGTCCGTCCGCCCGTCCGTCCATCTGTTGTAATTACGCTAGAGTCAAAACGAAATAAGATATAAAGCTGAAATTTTACACAGATAAGTCTTTTGTCTGCAGGCAGGTCATGTTCGATTATTTGGGTTATGATATCCTAAAGACCTCAGATAACAATACCAACCGATATTCCGTATTTTGATGATTTTAGCGACATAAGTCACCGAAATTATTTCAAATTTCGTATTTAAAGTTCATAATGGGTACTACAGCCTGTGACAGTTCCATGTCTTCGTATAGCCCCAATATAACGGTACCTTCCTATATTCGGTATTTTGATGATTTTGGCTACATTAGTCACAAGAATTGTTTCAAATTTCCCATTTAAAGTTCGTAATGGAAACTACAGCCTGTGACAAAAAATTGCCTATGTAGGTCTTCGTATAGCCTCTATGTAACGGTACCTCCTTATATTCGGTATTTTGATGATTTTGGGAACAATATTCACCGGAATAGTGTTAAATTTCGTATTTGAAGTTTGGCATCGATTCTATAAATTGCCTATACAGACCCACGTCTTCTTATAGCCCCCATGTAACGGTACCTCCCTACATTCGGTATTTTGATGATTTTGGCTACATATATTAACCGGAATTGTTTCAAATTTCGTTTTTGAAGATCGTAGTGGGTGCTACAGCCTGTGACGGAAAAATGTTCATGCTGGTCCATGTTTTCGTATAGCCCCAATTAATAGCGCTAATTAAGTATTTCGTATAGCCCCAATTAAGTATTTGGGTGATTTTGGCTACATTATTCACCGGAATTGTTTCAAATTTCAAATTGCCAATGCAGGTCCAGGTCTTTGTATAGCACCGATATAACGGTAACTCCCGATATTCGGCATTTTGAAGATTTTGGCGACATTTTTACCGGAATTGTTTAAAATTTCGTATTTGAAGTTCCAAATAAGTGCTTTAGTCTGTGAAAATGGATTACATATGCAGGTCCAGGTCTTCGTATAGCCCCCATATAACGATACCTCATGATATTCGGTTTTATGTGATGTTGGCTACACTATTCACCGGAATTGTTTGCAATTTAGTATTTCTAGTTCGTAATGAATTCTACAGCCTGTGACAGAAAATTGCCCATGTTGGTCCAGGTCTTCGTATAGCCCCCATTTAACAGTACCTCCCTATATTCGGTATTTTGAAGATTTTGGCTACATTATTCACTAGAATTGCTTAAAATTTCCCATTTAAAGTTCGTAATGGATACTACAGCCTGTGACGGAAAATTCCCTATGCTGGTGAAGGTCTTGGTATAGCTTCCACATTACAGAACCTCCCTGCATTCGGTATTTTGATGATTTTAGCGACATTTTTACGGAAATTGTTTCAAGTTTCGTATTTCAAATTTTCCTAATGGATACTACAGCCTGTGACAATAAATTGCTTATGCAGGAGTTCAGGTCTTTGGATGGCCCTCATATTACAGTACCTCTCTATATTCGTTATTTTTATGATTTCAGAGTCATTAAAGACCGCAATTGTTTATAATTTCGTATTTGAGGTTCCTAATCGGTGCTACAGCCTGTGTCAATGAACTGCCAAGTGCAGACCCAGGCCTTCGTATATCCCCCATAT
Source organism: Musca domestica (assembly GCF_030504385.1). Lineage (NCBI taxonomy): Eukaryota > Metazoa > Arthropoda > Insecta > Diptera > Muscidae > Musca > Musca domestica. The sequence continues at coordinate 262,735 of NW_026712212.1, forward strand.
AACTGTATATCCCAATATTCGGTATTTTGCTTATATTAGCGACATTATTCACCGGAATTGTATTTGAAGTTCGGAATCGGTACTACAGCCTATAAGAAAGAATTACTTATGCAGATTCACGTCTTCGTATAGTCCCCATATAACGGTTTTGTTTTAAGCTATATTTTCCGACGATTTTTTTTATAAAAATTTTCAAAGTCTTTCCAAATGGCGGAGGGTATTTAAAGTTCGGTCCGGCTGAACTTAGCTGCTATTTTACTTGTTTCTTACTGAAAATGTGAAAAGCTACTTTTAAATGTTAATATATTCGACACCCTGCTGTTTTGCCTTGGATTGGTGGTGTCGTTACCATGGATTATAAATCGATTTTAAAATCGCAGACATTTATTTAACCTTTCAAATCTAATATTAAAGTTCTTCCTCTTATTGGTAAGTAACAGACACGGCTAATGTGTTTTTTATTTTAAGTTTTTCCGTTAAATCAGCCAAAATAGAAAAATTAATAAATTTTTATTTTTTTCTTTCTTTTCAGGTAAACATCCAAAATACATGAAATCATTGTTCATTGTGTTTGAAGGCATGTAAGTTTTAAGGTAAACTTCTTGAATTGGAATCGGATGAATATGTTGGGTAAGAATCAGAATATCGCAAAGGTATTTACGATAGTCTAAAAATTTACCAGATATCAGATTCGGCACTGTATCAAATTTTATCAAGATCGGTTCAGATTTGGATTTAAGTCCCACATATATCTTCAACCGATTTCGGGTTAATTGTGCACCAAATGGCCAATATCTGTTCAAAAGTCCTGAAATTTGGTACATCCGACCGAATTCACTTTAGAACCCAGTACATCGAATTTAGAGAAAATGGGTTCAGATGTACCTATAGCTCCAATATATACTTGTTTCATCCGATTTGGTGTTTAAATTCCTCACATTCGAAATATGCTTTTGACAACAATGATATTTGGTACCAGATATCTTATAAAGCTCGGAAATACAATTTCCAAATTTTATCGAGAGCGGCTAAGTTTCGCATATAGCTCCCATATATATTTTTAATCCGATTTCAGGTTTATTGTGCAAATAATGGCTAATATCAGCCAAAATGGAGTGAAAGGTATTTAAGATGGTCTAAAAATGTACCTGTGGATGCAGATCCAACGTTTGAAATTTCCTCGCTATGGCAGTACGACTCTATTGACAGTTTATAGGAATTTCGAAAACTGGAGACATCCGTATATGGGATTTAGGCCCATATACTATCTATCGATAAAGAGCCCTATACAAATTTTAAATTGAATTGACCTCCCTGTAACTAGGAGGTTTCTCTAAAATATACACGTATTTAGCTCAGTTTCAAAATTAACACGGCCAATCACATTTTTTTTTTTTTTGAGGGGGGGTTAGTACTGAACAGTTATTTTTTATTGAGGACCTATTTGTACTTTGAATTTATTTAAATTTGTATTCAAAGCAAAATAAAATCCAAACAATTAATTGCATTTAAAGCGCATACGTTTTAAACTATTTTATAGCAGCACAAAACAAGTTGGACTCACATAAATTGTTATTGCCTGCAGTTATAAAAGTTAAAATATTTACTTTTGTCTGGTTGAATTTGTCAAACAAAAGAAAAAAATTGTAAAATCGAAAAAACAGCTGCAATGGTTGTGGTGTTGGTGTGGTTGGGGGTGGTAGCTACAAGGCATGAGCTGTCATCATTGGCATGACTTTCGCTGTCGTCATTATAGTCAATTGTTGTAATGAAGCGCTGTTGGTAGGGATGTCGATAGAGGGGCAAATATTTTTAAATTACGGAATAAGAGAATTTAAATATTGAAGTCGGTTGTAAAACATTTTAGGAATTAAGGTCCCGAAATATTTTTAAATATTAAAATATTGTAAGAAATGTATCATTATTCGTATACCCTACACCACATAGTGATAAGGGCATTTTGTCTAGGTGCATTTGTTTGTAAAATGGAGAAGTAAGTGAGATAGACCTATAGTTACTTTTGAGGATCTTCATAGAATCACTCGATTTTTGCATGTCAGTCCGTCCGTAGTCCGTCCGTTCATGTATTCTTGTGAAAAAATGCAGGGCGCATTTATTATTCGATTGAGATGAAATTTTGCAAACAATATTTGTTTAGCCCAAGGATGAACCCTATTGAAATAGGTGATAATCTGATCAGATTTAGATATAGCTTGCACATATCTTCAACCGATTTCGTGTTAATTGTGCACCAAATGGCCAATATAAGCCCAAATGAACTGTATTTTGGAAGATTCCACCCTCACATGCATAATATGCACTCCACGAGAATGATATTCGCTATCGGACATCAGATACTGCTCGAAAATACCACTGTCAAATTTTATCGAGATCGGTTCAGATTTGGATATAGCTCCCATATATATCTTTATCCGGACATCAGATACTGCTCGAAAATACCTCTGTCAAATCTTATGGAGATCGGTTCAGATTAAGTTATAGCTCCCATATATAGAATTTATCTGATAACAGGTTTATTGTGCACCAAATGGCTAATATCAACCCAAATGAACTGCATTTTGCAATGCATTTGTCCTATAAGCCAGTACTTCAAATTTGGTGCAAATCGGTTCTGATATAGCTATAGCTCCCATACATGTTTCATCCGATTTGGGGTCTTAAGTCCCTCACATAAGTAATTTGCACTCCACAAGAATGGTATTCGGCATCGGCACGATTTTTTTATTTTTATCGACATTGGTTCAGATTAGGATATAGCTTCCATATATATATTTATTCGATATCAAGTTTATTGTGCACCAAATGGCTAATATCAAGCCAAATGAACTGAATTTTGGCAATGCATTCATTCTATAAATCAGAACTTCAAATTTGGTGTAAATCGATTCCGATATACCTATTGCTCCCATATATATGTTTTATCCGATTTGGTATTTAAAGTCTTTCACAAGGGTAATATGCATTCCACAACAATTATTTTTGGTACCAGATACCAGATTCGGCACTGAAATAAGGGTATCAAATTTTATTAAGATCGGTTCAGATTTCGGGTTAATTGTGCACCAATTGGCCAATATCAGTTCAAAAGTCCTGAATTTTGGTACATCCAGCCGAATTCAGTTTAGAACCCAGTACATCGAAGTTGGAGAAAATTGGTTCAGATATAGCTATAGTTCCAATATATATTTTCTCATCCGATTAAGTTGTTCAAGTTCCTCACATTCGAAATATGCGTTTGACAACAATGATATTTGGTACCAGATATCTTATAAAGCTCGGAAATACAATTTCCAAATGTTATCCAGAACGGCTAAGTTTTGCATATAGCTCCCATATATACCTTTAATCCGATTTCAGGTTTATTGTGCAAATAATGGCTAATATCAGCCCGAATGGAGTGAATTGCGGGACGTACGTTTCCATTTTGTGCAACTCGGCTCCGATATATATTTTTCCTTCTTCAAGTGATATCATGCACTCTATAGCAAACTATAACTGCTCAAAAGCCAAATGTTGATAGCTGGTATGATCTACTTGAAATAAATTCTTTTGTTACGGGAGCTCTACTAAATATGCAGAGTGGTGCAGGGTATCATATAGTCGGCACGCCCTACTTTTGACTTTTCCTTACTGGTTTTTTATATTATAATCCTTTGTACTCTATAGCAATGTTTTTTGGTATAAAATATTAAAGTATCTCCGTCAAATTTAGTGAAAATCGATTCAGAATTGGATATGCCTCCCATATATTAGTTCCCTCGGAAACCAAACTTTAACTGCTCTAAAGCCAAAGGTTGATAGATGGTATGATCTACTTGAAATAAATTATTTTCTTATGGGAGCTCTACTAAATATGCATTGTGGTGCAGGGTATCATATAGTCGGCCCCGTCCGACTTTTGGATTTTCCTTACTGGTTTTTCTTACTAAAAATCTGGAAATATTAAATGTTTCATGAATTTTAAAATCATTTAACATTTTCAGTTTCTTTGTAAAAAATAGTAAAAAATTAGTTCTCCTGCTTTCGCCATCCCTACCTACTAGATAGTTGTGACATTATGAGTAATCATGCCATAGAAAGCCGCGGAGAATTGCCTGACAAAAAAAAAGACGACAACAAAAATGAATTCGGTTATGATTCAGTCACGAAATGATGCATTGCATTTGTAATTTAGATATTTATTTATTTAACCGTTTATGAGCCTAACTACCACCACAGCAAAGCGTCCCCAACCCAGAATTTATTTCATTAGCAATTATATTGATTTCATGTTTGTGGTAAATATTTACACGTTCAATTTAAACGAAAATTGTTTTTTTTTTTTTTTTTTTGAACCTTCTGTATTCAAAACATGATCATCATCATCAAAATATTTTTTTTTTTTTTGATGGAAAAATAAATTTGACATGTATATACATATACATATGTAATATATATATTATGTATATTTGTCAAGGTGTGGCATGTCCAAAACCAATTAGAATATGATGATTATCACATTAGCGGACCGGTTGTGGACATTGTTGCTAACTGTCATCGCCAGCAGCATGTGTGTATGTGTCTGTTGTCATGCCATCTTCATTAAATACATATTTCTAATGGGAGTCATTCCAGCCATTCATCCACCCAATGTTGTTGAGTTATGTTAACAAATACATTTTTTTTGTTTTTTCTTTATTTTTTTTATTTTGTATTAAAGTCACTCCCTTTTTGGTTTTGCCTTAGCCGCTAAGGGCTTTAATTTAATATAACATTGTGGGATACTGGCCTTTATTTGCGGTTAAATGGGTCAACAAGTCAATGAATGAGCTGCACTTCATTTACTGATGACTGTTGATGTTTACCATATTTTTTTTGTAGAATTTTAAATACTCGACGTTTTTTTTTTTTTTTGGTTTTGAGTTTGATGAACAAATAATTAACTAGAAACACTCAGTGTTGGCATTCATTTTTTATTCCTTTGACAAAAAAAAAAAAAAAAAAAAACATTTGAACTAAACTTTGGGGTCCCTTTTTATGACCTTTGTCGTATGGCTTTGGCGAGGCTGGCTGGTGGTCTACGGGAGTATCCGATTTGGTTCAATTTTTAAACATCACAATATTTCTGCCAAACTTAGATCAAGTTCAAAGACGGCTAATATCGGCCCAATATTTATTTCTGGTCCACCACAAATGAAAAAAAAAAAAAAAAAAAAAAATACAAAGTAGTAAAACTTAGGTAACTCTCAGAATGGAGGTGGGGATAGGGTCAGAATAGAACCCTATTTCATTTGGAGATGATTGCATAATATTTAGGGGTTGCAATGGACCAAAAACTAAAAAAATTCCTGATTTTGCAGTTGCTCTACAGGTCGCAATTGATCAATCGAAGCGAAAGTCAGCATGGGGCTAGAGCTTTGGACTGGGCAGAATCCTTCCAATTTTGATTGTCATCGGGTAATATTTAGTGGGTGGCCACAACATTTGTGTTAAATGAAAGTCAAATTTTCCATTAAACAGCGAATATTTTTAATCCCGGCGAAATCACAAATAGACGAACAGGTCAATTCTGACCGTTACGTAGAAGCCGATAGTAAATATATCGGTTATATATAGCGAAATATATACAATGTGTATATACAAAGGAAGGGGATGTTAGTTAGAATGCTTATATCTCAAGAATGGCTGCACCGATTATAACAAATTTTGTCAATTCAGAATGCCCTCTTGACACAAAAGTATAAAATCTAAAAAAATTGCAGAAAAATATGCCAATAATAATGTTAATTTAGATTTTGTAGTATTTTGTGATATTTTTTTATATTTTCATATTTTTATCGCATGCGATTTTTTCTATATGATTTATAATATTTTGTAATATTTTTTTCACCTTACAACACAGCTGGGGGATATTATATAAGTATTGCAAATATCGTCCGATCCTCACGAAAATTTTCACAAGGGTAGGGTTGGGCTCAGAAGGGCTAGGCCTATTGTTTTCAAAGATGTCCGCAATATATTAGGGGTCGAAATGGACCAACAACTAAAAATTTTCCTGATTTTGCAGCCGTTATAAAGGTCACAAATAGAAACCAACGGACACGAATTTATTTATTGTGAAAAAATACTTACAGGCGATATCCGAAAAACACAGAAGGCGAAATTCTGGCTTTTTTAAGCTGATTTGGTTGACGAATATCGCCAAATATTGTAGACAAGCAAATCATATAGATGAGTCTAAATCTGGAGAGGGGGCCTCTTGCTTTTGGAGATGATAGCAAAATATTTCAAATTAACCAAAAACAGAAATGTTTTTCCGATCACACAATTGAAGCCAATCGACACGCCTGTGAAGAGAGTTATGGACAGGGAAGAATTCTAGCATTTTGAAAATTTTAGAATTGTTTGAAATGGTCACCTTTGGCACGAATTATGGTCTTCAAACGACCAATGACACCGTCACCCTCTGCCCGAATGTTGCTTTGCGGTTTTTGGCCCATTCCCGGTGAAGCGCTTGCTCGAGGTGATTGACACTTTGGTATTTTTTAGTGCCAACCTTGCTTTCCAAAATACTCCAGACACAATAGTCCAACGGATTGGTATCCGGAGATTTTGGTGGCCATTGTGCGATGGAAATGAAGCGAGGAACCTCATTTTGTAACTACTCTTGGGTGGCGCGTGCCGAGTGCGATGGTGCTGAGTCCTGTTGGAATGTCCAAGATCTGCGGCCAAAATATTTGGGTGACCAAGGCTTTAGTGCACCCTCCAGAATATTTTCGCGCTAATGTTCGGCATTTATTCTGATGGCACGGTCGATTAATACGAGTGGAGAGCGACCATCGGCTGTTATGGCGGCCCACACCATCACCTGGTGGCCAAGCGAAGGTGCACATTTTCAGCTGACCTCTTTGAGCACGATCATTTTGTTTGTTTACAAACTGCTGGACAACGAATGTTTTCTCATCGGAGAAAACCAAATTCGGCAGTTCACCACTTTCGGCCAAGCGAAGCAACTCTTTAGCTCTTTTGAGTCTATTTTCTTTCTGTTGCGCTGTAAGTTCTTGCACTTTTTGGAATTTCTATGGCTTTACCCCGAGCCCAATTTTCAATATTTGCCGAAGCGAATATTGCAATATGTTTAGCTCACGAGCCATTTTTCGGCCACTGCGACGCGAGTTTCGATCAAGTCGCTTCTTTACTTTTCGAACGATTTCTGCTGGTGTTGCTGTTCTCTTCTGACCACTTTCTTGACGTCGGGCTACGCTACCATTATCACGGTAACGAGCGATGGTACGAAACACAAAAGATTTATTCACATTTAAATGCTGGAGTGCTCTAACGATAGCCACTTGTGGTTTTACAGCAAAATATAAAGAAATCACACTATCATGCTTGAATCCCTCATGAATAACTTTTTTCTGGAAGATTCTCACAAAAATGCTTTGGTACGCTTGTAAACAATATAATGAGCTGTTAGTGGAATAATTTTAACAGCTGTCGGACGAGTGGCGTAGAAATTACAGCAGTCTGAAGTTGGTTGCAGTTTTTTCATATCACCCTGTATACCCTTCCTAGCCATATGGCTGAGGTTATAAATATCTCGCACATCTCAATATATCCCCAAATATAAAATTTGGTGACCACCTGAAAAAGAATTGTCTATATAGGTCCACGATATCGTATGGTCCCCATGCAACGGTACCCCCAATATTCCGTAATTTGTTGATTTTAGCAACATTTTTTACCGGAATTGGTTTAAATTGCGTATTCGAAGCTCGTAATTGGTGCTACAACCTATGATGGAAAATTTGCCTATGTATGTCCATTTCTTCATATAGCGCCAATATAACGGTTTTCCTTTTAGAGGTATTCTTCGACGGATTTTTTTTCGAAATTTTTCAAGTTCCTTCAAAATGTTAGAGGATATTAAAAGTTCGTCCCGTTCGAACATAGCTGTTTTTTTTCGCTTGTTATATTTTTGCCCGGGTCAGGAACAAGTCCCCTCTACCAAGCTTCTAGTAACAGTGCCTTTGCTCATTTTATTGCCATAACAAATCTAAACTCGGCAGTTATGTCAAACAAATAATTAACTGGAGACGTTTTATTTGGACATTATTACTACACCCCTACAAACAAATGGAAAGAGCGCACAAACAGATGTTGTCATTTACAACTATGCCACAGCAACAACAACAGCATCGACTCCTACACACCAATTGTCCAAAACAATAATTAATTTCTTTCAATTCCTAGTTGGGTGTGTAGGTGTGCGCTTGTGTGCTATGTTCAATGAACTTCAATTAGACAATACAACCAACAATTCTCGCCCCTTCACGCAACACACCCAGGGGTCAATGACACACAAATGAGGAAAATTGACAAAAAAAAAACAATTAAATATTGTTTTGTGTTTCATTGGAAAAATTTAAATTTAACGGTAACAATTCCGTTGGTGACTTTAACCAACCATGGATAAAGTAGACAGGCCGGTAGACGAAACGACTCAGACAGGTTGTGAACTCACACTGCAGAATGTTAAAAAGTTAAGCACCCTCTCCTCGGTTACTCGTCAGCAATAAACAAACAGACCTACATACAAACTGACAGAGAGACAGACATTCAAAAAATGTGTTTTATTTCTTCTTTTTTTTTGGTAAAGTCAATGTACTGGCAAACCATAAAAATCGTCATCACCATCATCAAACATCATCGCGTACAGGTAGCTGCTATTCATACTAATATGCATGGGGAGGATTATGTATACCAACAAACATACCAATGTACATACCCAGCTATTTATTTGGGTATGTGGCTATGTTGGCTTACATTTGAACCAAGAGGGAGCACGTGATTTTTGTTAGTTTTATTCATTTCATTTATATTATTCCTTTTTCTTTTTGCTTTCATGTTTTTTTTTTTTTTGAGTTTCTTATTCGCCTGCTAGTATTTCTTCGTTTGTCTTTGTTGCTTTTTTGTAATGTGGCTCACATAACAATTGCCGTGTTAAAGTGGTGGCAAATGCTACTACAGACCGACAGAGAGACAGTCACTCAAAGAAAATATACAGTTAAAGCTGTTCGAAAATGTAGGTTATTTGAAAACAGTAGGAAATCGGAGATTGTTGTAATAATATTTTTTATGTTTATGAATTCAATAACCCTTGGAAATATGTCCCATGAATACTAATTAAAATCATAAATCAATTAATTTATTTATATTGATCTACCATATCATAGATGCAGCTAGCATATCATTTTTATACCCTTCACCATACTAAGGAGGGTATATTAAATTTGTCATGTCCGTCTGTCATTTGTAATCACTCTATCATTCGAACGAATAGAGATAGGCTAAAATTTTGCATACATGTGTATTTTGCCAGTAGGCAGGTTAAGTTCGTAAATGGGTCATGACGATCCACGTTTTCGTACCCCTCAATTTCTAAGGATTTTAAAGACATTATAGACCGAAATTGTTTCAAATTTCGTATTTAAAGCTCGTAAGGTAAGCCTATGACAAAAAATTACATATGCAGGCGCACGTCTTGGTATAGGCCCCATATATCGGTACATCCCAAGGTATTTTTCATTTTTTCGTAATGGATGCTAGAACTGATGATAGAAAATTGCCTATGCTGGTACACGCCGTCATAAGGGCCACATATAACGGTACCTCACATTATTCGGTATTTTGGATGATATAGGCGACATTATTCTCCGGAATTGTTTCAAATTTCGTATTAGAAGTTCGAAATCGGTAAAACAGACAATGACAAAATATTACTCAGGCAGGTCCTCGTCTTCGTATATCCCCCATAGAACTGTTTTCATTTAAACGGTATGTTTCGGTATGTTTTTAAAAAATTTTCCATTTTCCTCCCAATGGTGGACCCGGTCGGACTTAGGTGCTTTTTTTACTTGTTGTCATTCCGTCTGTCACACCTCTAAATATTTGATTTTCCAGCTATTAAAGTTTTGACAACACTGGCTTAAACATTTAAATGGTTTGAAAAATTTAGGTTGGAGGCTACAAAAAGTAAAAGAACAGCTAATGTTGAGTAGATCTAATGATCCTGAATGGCGACTTACCCGCACGGCCAATATCCGCAACATTGACCAGATTATTAAACCCCTACCAGCCGATTCGAAAACGATCGGTAGAAATACTTTCTCAAGGGAATTACGATCAATTCCAAGGTCAAGCGAATGGCCGATCTTGCCTCTCGAGATTCTATCAGTCCCCTCGTCGACGCCACTGGTGCTAGGCTGAGTTTTGATGAACTAAGGGCTGAGATGTTGGCGGACAAGGTGGGATCGCTTCGACATGGGGGAGTTTCGGTCGATGATTCGATTCAGCGTCAAGTCAGCTTGGCGGTGGATGAGATTGGAGACCATTCTCTTTCTCTCTTTGGGAGGATACTGGATTTGTATATTCCAGGAAGGTTGGCTTGGCGCTTTCGCGCCTGCCAGCTCGTAAATCCTGCGGTATGAACCAAATTCCAGATGTAGCCTTCGAAAAGGCAGGAAAAGTAGTTCCGTCTTTTTTGACAATCCTCTTCAATCATTGCTTGAATCTGGGGTACTTTCCTACGGCTTGGAAAGGAACCTGGATGGTTCTCATACTATTTATATTATTCCTTTATTCTGGCAAGGATTAGGGGAACAGTGGAAGAACGGAGAATCTCTTTGTGAACCTCTCTCTCTCTCAGTGTGGCAACGACAGGTCTATTTCCCTTCTATCTCCTTTCGGAAAGTTATTCGAAGACTATATTCAGGCAAGGATCCAATGATATACAACATCTGATTATGTCCTATTAGCCTTTTGCGGTCTTATTGCTAGGTCGATAAATAAATGGGCGCACTAACTAGTAGCTCGATGCCCTCCATCGGTACTTCGTGAAATGGCGCCTAAAGCTGAATGTAGGGAAACTTTGTGATACGGCCTTCCTTGGTTGATCGGGTCTGATTATAAGAGATTTCAGCCTGTTGTGAAGATAGGTTCGGAGCAGATTTCTGTATTGGAAAATATGAGATACTTAGGGATAATATTTCAAGAGAGGTTCGAGCATTTTCGTTACATAGACTACGTCCTGACAAGGGCCAAATGTCTGCATTGAGGGTTGCTGATAGAGTGTAGGTGGAAGAAACAAGGTTTTTTTTTGCAAATTTGAACTCAAAAGGTTACCGGGACGAGGGTCTTCAATTCTGTCATAGAAAAGATGAGTAGAAAAAACTGCAACCAATGGGATTCAAGGGTGATACGGTGATTTCTTTATATTTGGCTGGAAAACCACAAGTGGCTATCGTTAGAGCACTCCAGCATTTAAATGTGAATAAATCTTTTGTGTCTCGTACCATCGCTCGTTACCGTGATGCTGGTAGCGTAGCCCGACGTCAAGGAAGTGGACGGAAGAAAACAGCAACATCAGCAGAAATTCCATTCCATTCGGTAAATATGGAAAAATGAACTCGGGGTAAAGCCATTTAAATTCCAAAAACTGCAAGAACTTACACTGCAACAGAAAGAAAATAGACCCAAAAGAGCTAAAGAGTTGCTTCGCTTTGTCGAAAGTGGTGAACTGGTTTTCTCCGACGAGAAAACGTGTTTACTTGCCAAAGAGGTCAACTGAAAATGTGCACCTTCGGTTGGCCTACAGAACTCAATCGCCGGCCATGGTGCAGGTGTGGGCCGTCATAACAGCCGATGGTCGCTTTTCGCTCGTATTAATTGATCGTGGCATCAGAATAAATGCCAAATATTATCGCGAAAATATTCTAGAGGGTGTATTAAAGCCTTAGGCATGCAGACATTTTGGCCGCAGACCTTGGAAATTCCAACAGGACTCAGCATCATCGCACTCAGCAGGCGCCACCCAAGAATGATTACCAAATTAGGTTCCTGGCTTCATTTCCAGCACACAATGGCCACCAAAATCTTCGGATACCAATCCGTTGGACTATTGTGTCTGGAGTAATTTGGAAAGCAAGGTTGGTACTAAAAAATACCAAAGTGGCGATCCCCTCAAGCAAGCGCTTTGCCGGGAATGGGTCAAAATACCGCAGAGCAACATTCGGGCAGAGTGTGACGGTTTCATTGGCCGTTTGAAGGTCATAATTCGTGCCAAAGGTGACCAATTTGAACAAATCTAAAGTGTTTCTAAAATTGGATGCTATTTTCGACATTTTTTGATTTAATTTAATAAAATTAAAAAAATTTAAAAATTGTGGCGTGTGACTTTATTGCGGTTTTGTATCTCACCCTTTAGAATATATGAAAATTATACCGAGCAATTAGTTTATCACCCCATCCCAGTTAATTTTTTTTTCGAGCCAACTCGCCCCTTAACAGTCTAAAAATATTATTGCAATAATAACAATGAAACTATTGAAGCTAAAGTTTATTATATTTTTAAGCGTATTGTTGCTATTGTTTTCATATTCCATTTTTAGATATTTGTTTTTTTTTTTTATATTTGACTATTTTTATATGAACCGCACTACTATATTATTACTTCACTACTTCGCTTCTTAAAGTCAAAAGTTTTTAGTTTCTTTTGTTTTACATTTTAGGCTCTATTTGTGCATAAGTGTGTGTGTGAATAAGTTGCGAATTGTTATCTATGTGTAGTTATTATTGCGAAAAATGGTAGTATTCGCAAACACCGTTACGGATTTGTGCTAAATGCTAGTAGCGAGCGAACGTTTTGTTTTTGACGATGAAGTTGATGGTGATGTCGACATCATCAACTGTAACAATAGTGCCGTCGTCGGTACGCAATTTAGCACACTTTTATTTCTGCTAAATAAACTTTAGATTACTCGTATACCATATATATGTATGTATGTGGGTAGGTATGTGAGGAAAAAGCAATGCACATCTTAGTTTCTTGGATATTAGAGTGGGTAGTTGCAATGAAAATATGGTAATATTTGGCGTATGGCCGGTTTGGGAAGGCATGACATCAGAAATGGTTGTTTTTTGTATTCCGTAGTTGGATGGGAATTTTTATACCCTACACCACATAGTGGTAAGGGTATTATGTCTTTGTGCATTTGTTTGTAACATGGAGAAGGAAACGAGATAGACCCATAGTTACTTTTGAGAACCTTCATAGAATCACTTTCTGAGTCGATTTATGCATGTCAGTCCGTCTGTCCGTCCGTCCGTCTGTCCATGTATTCTTGTGAACAAAATGCAGGTCGCATTTATTATCCGATTGAGATGAAATTTTCCAAACAATATTTTTTTGGGCCAAGGACGAAATTGGTGAGAATCGGATCAAATTTAGATATAGCTCCCATATATATCTTTATCAGATTTCGGGTTAAATGTGCACCAAATATTCACTATCAGTCCAAATTACCTGAATTTTGGCACACCCAACCGAGTTCGTCCTAGAAGCAAGTATGTCAAATTTGGAGAAAATCGGTTCAGATATAGCTATAGCTCCCCTATATATCTTTCATCCGATTTGATCTTTAAGTCCCTCAAATTCCTACTATGCACTCCACAACCGTGATATTTGGTACCAGGTAATAGATGGAGCACAGAAATAGCTGTTTTAAATTTTATCGAAATCGGTTCAGATTTGGATATAGCTCCCATATATATCTTCATCCGATTTCGGGTTAATTGACCACCAAATGGCCAATATCAGCCCAAATGGCACGAATTTTGGCACATGTGACCGAGATTAGCCTTAAAGCAAATACAACAAATTTGGAGAAAATCAGTTCAGAAACAGCTATAGCTCCCATATATATCTTCATCCGATTTCGGGTTAAATGTGCACCAAATGTCCACTATCAGTCCAAATTACCTGAATTTTGGCACACCCAACCGAGTTCGGCCTAGAAGCAAGTATATCAAATTTGGAGAAAATCGGTTCAGATATAGCTATAGCTCCCATATATAGCTTTCATCCGATTTGGTGTTTAAGCCTCTCACATTCGTAATATGCACTCCACAAGAATGATATTTGGTACCAGATATAAGATACAGCCCAGAAATAGCTGTTTGTAATTTTATCGAAATCGGTTCGGATTTGGATATAGCTCCCATATATATCTTCATCCGATTTCGGGTTAATTGTGCACCAAATGGCCGATATAAGTCCAAATGTACTGAATTTTAGTACATCGGACCAAATTCAGCCTAGAAGCAAGTATATCAAATTTAGTGAAAATCGGTTCAGATATAGATATAGCAACCATATATATGTTTCATCCGATTTAGAGTTTTAGTCCCATACATTCGTAATATTCACTCCACAACCGTGATATTTGGTACCAGGTATTAGATGGAGCACAGGAATAGCTGTTTTAAATTTTATCGAAATCGGTTCAGATTTGGATATAGCTCTCATATATATCTTCATCCGATTTCGGGTTAAATGTGCACTAAATGGTCAATATCAGCCCAAATCACCAGTCTAGCAGCTAATACGTAAAATTTTAGAAACCCGGTTCAGAGATAGCTATAGTTCGTAAAATACACGATAGAATTAGATAGATTTTGATTTTGTACCAAATATCTCATAGAGCTCTGAAATGCCCTGTATAAACCTTTTTACGAGAGCTCTACTAAATATGCATAGTGGTGTAGGGTATCATATAGTCGGCCCCGCCCGACTTTTGAGCTTTCCTTACTGGTTTAGTTTGCCTTTTTCCAAAATAACAGATATGATTATGTGCCGAAAATCTCAAAGTCTTCCTAAGCCCCCCTAACACATAGCAGGGTTAAAGCCCAATTGTTTGCCCCACACCCTTATATGATTTTTTTCTGTCTTTGTAATCTTATACGCAAAAAGTTCCTTTCATTCATTCACGGCTCCCACCATACGAAACCACAAATAAGGCAGCGAACGGCAAGTGTTTTGTTTCTATGACACTTTTTGCCTGATATGATATGACTTGGCTTGCCTGCCTGCCTGCCTGCCTGCCTGTCTGTCAGTCAGTCACGCATACAACATCTTTTTTGGCTTCTCCCGCTTTGATAATTTGACTTCGAAATAAACAAAGTTTGGGTAAACAATAGCAAGCTATATCAGTATGTAGCACTTGGCAAACCAAAAACCGCCACTTAGAAACGGAAACTTTAGATTTTTTCCCTCTGTTTACAGTTGCGAAATTTTTAAAGTGTCTTGCGACCAAGAGACAAATGGTATACTTATATACGATTTAATAATTGCGGCTATTAAAATGACGAAATTCGCTGTGTAATTTGTTTTGATTCTCGAATTAAATGAAACTGAAGCCTAGGCTTCTATAGACACTCTGTCGTAGAAATGGGGGGTATGATAAATTTTGTTATTCGGTTTGTAATTCATCGAAATAATTCTCAAAGAATGGCATATACCAAAGCAGTTACTATGTTTTTATATAAATCTCTCTTTCTCTCCCTCTCTCTCTCTCTCTCTTAAGTATCGCTCTATTAAACTCTTATGTTGGTATCTATGGAACTCAAGGAGTTACACTTCCTGTACATGGATTTTGTCAAAAATCAACGAAACAGTTTATTAGGCTTGGGAAGCCCTTAAATACTTTAAATCATGTTTGATTTTGCATGGAAATGTACCACTGATATTTCCTGAGTAGAGTGATGAGTTAATGACTGATTCCTCATCAGGGGTGCGAATTGAAATTCGTACTAAAAGGATACTAAATATACTAAAGGGTTTCAAAAAATGAATCCACGGATTTACAGGGTGATATTAAAAACTGCAACAAAGTCAAACGCCATAATTTTTACTTTTTTTTTAATTTTATTGAATGAAAGCAAAAAATGTCGGAAATAGCATCACATTTTAGAATAAGTTTAGATTTGTTTGAATTGGTTACCTTTGGCACGAATTATGGCCTTCAAACGCCCAATGAAACCGTCACACGCTGCCCGAATGTTGCTCTGCGTTATTTAGGCTCATTCCCGGCGAGGTGCTTGTTTGATTTGATCGACACTTAGGTATTTTTTAGTGCCAACCTTGCTTTCCAAAATACTCCAGACCCGTTTTGGCCCACTCCCGGCGAAGCGCTTGCTTGAGGTGATCGACACTTTCTAATTTTTAAGTGCCAACCTTGCTTTCCAAAATACTCTGGACACAATAGCCCAACGGACTGGTATCCGGAAATTTTGGTGGCCATTGTGCGCTGGAAATAAAGCGAGGAACCTCATTTTGTAACCATTCTTGGGTGGCTCGTGCTGAGTGCGAAGATGCTGAGTCCTGTTGGAATGTCCAAGGTCTGCGGCCAAAATGTTTGCATGCCCAAGGCTTTAATACACCCTCCAGAATATTTTCGCGATAATATTCGGTGTTTATTCTGATGCCATAGTCGATTAATACGAGCGAAGAGCGACCATCGCCTGCTATGGCGGCCCACACCATCTCCATGGCCGGCGCTTGAGTTCTGGTGGCCAAACGAAGGTGCACATTTTCAGCTAACTTCTTTGGCAAGTAAATACGATCATTTTGTTTGTTTACAAACTGCTGGACAACGAATGTTTTCTCATCGGAGAAAATTAAATTCGGCAGTTCACCACATTCGACAAAGCGAAGCAACTCTTTTTTTTCCTCTTTTGACTCTATTTTCTTTCTGTTGCGGTGTAAGTTCTTGTAATTTTTGGAATCTCAATGGCTTTACCCCGAGCTCATTTTTCAATATTTGCCGAATGGAATATTGCGATCCATTTTTCGGCCACTGCACGCGGGTTTCGATCAAGTCGATTCTTTACTTTTCGGAACATTTTTGCTGATGTTGCTGTTTTCTTCCGTCAAATTCCTTGAAGTCGGACTACGCTACCAGCATCATGGTAACGAGCGATGGTACGAGACACAAGAGATTTATTCACATTTAAATGCTGGATTTCTCTAACGATAGCCACTTGTGGTTTCCCAGCCAAATATAAAAATATCACGCTTGAATTCCATTGCGTATAACTTTTTTTCTGGAAAATTCTCACCAAAATGCTTTGGTACGATTGTAAACAATATAATGAGCCGTCACTGGAATAATGTTAGCAGCTGTCGGACGAGTGGCTTAGAAATGACAGCAGTCTGAAGTTGGTTGCAGTTTTTTCATTTTTCCCTGTATCCTTAATACGAATAGAATAGAAAATGTATGCAAATATGCCTAAACACATGCGCGAATTAATGTGATATTTGTATTTTTTGTTTTCATTCCAACCGATCTATAGGAACCCGTTTCAATGATTCATAGCGATATTCATTGCATACTAATTGGTTGAGCGGGACTTCGCTAGATCTCCACTTAACGTTTCCTTTCAAATAGAATGAGAATTTTTAGAATATATTTCTTCATACGCTGTGCTCTCAGAAAAAAATCAAAGCTACGCTATCTTCCATTTGATGTACAATAAAATTTGAAAAAATTGATGTTTCCAATTATTGCGCTTGATTGAAATTAATTGTGTTACAATTTATTATTATTTTTTCTTTCCTATTCCCTTCCCTACCTTAATTTTTAAGGCGATTAAAATTTGAAATAATAGAAGTACATCTCCATGTGGCTATTGTCTGAAATTATACTTGAGAAATTGTTATTTCAACCATTATCAAGGTGGGTGCTTTCTTTCTTAGATGTTGCTTGTCTTCTTAGTTTTTTTCCCCGAAATTTTAATGATAGCAAATGCCAGCTCATTGTTAGTTTTTGTTGGTTTTAAAGCAACAACAATGGTTATGAAAAGAAGAATTTTATAATTTATTGTGGAAAAGGTGGTTGAGAAGATTTGTGTAGAAGAAAAAATAATTTCTTGGGAAATTTACTTTTTAATAATTTTTGAAGTGACTTGAAGTGGTCTTAGTAACCCAAAACTGGGGGTTTTTGTGTGAAATTAAAAATGTGTTATAATTTATTTTTATTTAAATTAGGTTGGTTTTGCTTTTATTTTTTCTGAAAGGGAAGGGGAAGTAGGTTAAGATGTTGGCTTAAATATTAAATGGTCCGTTGTAAATTCCCATGCTTTTTTTTCTGGGAAAATTATTTTCAATGACAAAATAGTATTTAAGTGGTCATATTTTAATTTTCGAAACTAGAAAGTGGTAAAATTAGTTAAGAAAAAGTTTTTGAAATTAATATGGTATTTAATGACTGTGATATTTTTCGTATAATGGCCAAGTGTACAAGTCATATGAAATGAATATTTATATATCGTCTCTAAGATGATACAAAGCCATGATGATATAAAGATGGGACAAGACAGAGTCAAAATATTGTCACCTGGTGCCAATGGAATGGGGTTTTGACAAAAAAAAAAAAAAAAAAAAAAAAAAAAAATAATAATAATAATAATAATAATAATAATATAATAATAATAATAATAATAATAATAATAATAATAATAATAATAATAATAATAATAATAATAATAATAATAATAATAATAATAATAATAATAATAATAATAATAATAATAATAATAATAATAATAATAATAATAATAATAATAATAATAATAATAATAATAATAATAATAATAATAATAACAATAATAATAATAATAATAATATAATATAATAATATAATAAAAATAATAAATAATAATATAATAATAATAATAATAATAATAATAATAATAATATTATTATTATTATTATTATTATTATTATTATTATTATTATTATTATTATTATTATTATTGTTGTTAAGGAAAGGTCAAAAGTCTGGAGGAACTAACTATATGAAACCCTACGCCACTATGAGTATTTAGTTGAGCTCCCGTAAAAAAAATATTGGGGATTTATGTGAAATAGATCATGAACCTTATTTGAATGCGAACCATGGCTTCAGAGTACTTATAGTCACAATTTGAGAGGAGGCTTTTGTACCATTTGTACTGAATAAGTGGACTGTAGTGAATAATATGGACTGTAGTGAAGATTTATATTGTTGTTGCAAAATGGCCAGGCTTAATCCCTTTATTGTTGTTTTTATAAAAACAACGTTTGTTTTTTAGTGGAGAACGATGGTAAAGTTTACCAGGGGATAAGGCAGGAAGAATTATATTTATTAAATATTTATTGGAGCAATAGATGTACCAGACCGAGCTTCACAAAATGGAAAACTTCGGTTGAATATAAAAAAATCTATCAAATTTGGGCTAATATTACATATATGGTGGACAATAACTTTAAACTCGGATGAAATGTGTATCGAAGGTACATAAAATCGAACCGATCTTGATAAAATTTAGCGGAGGTATTTCCGAACTGCATCTGAAGTCCAGTATCAACTATCCTTGTTGTGGAGTGCATATTACGCATGTAAGGGGCTTTAACATCAAATCGGATCAAACATATATACGGGAGCTATAGCATACCTGAACTGATTTTTACCAAATTTGAAATACTTGTTTCTGGGATGAATTTAGTCGGAATTGCCAAGATCCAGTTCATGTGTGCTGAAACTAGCTATTCGGTGTACAATAAACCTGATATCGGATAAAGATTAAAACTCAAATCGTAAGGAACATATATACAGGGTTAGATGAAAAAACTGTTAAAATTACTCCAGTGACAGTTCATCACAACGTTTGCAATCGTTAAAGAAATGGTTCGAAAAGTAAAGAGGCGACTTGATTGAAACCCGCGTTGCAGTGGCCGAAAAATGGCTCGTGAGCTGACCATATCGGAATATTCCATTCGACAAATATTGAAAAATTGGATCGGGGTAAAGCCATAGAAATTCAGAAAGAAAATAGACTCAAAAGAGCTAAAGAGTTGTTTGGTTGGCCGAAAGTGGTGAACTGCCGAATTTGGTTTTCTCTGATGAGAAAATATTCGTTGTCCAGCTGTTTGTAAACAAACAAAATTATCAAAGAGGTCAGCTGAAAATGTGCACCTTCGGTTGGCTACCAGAACTCAAGCGCCGGTCATGGTGATGGTGTGCTCATATTTATCGACCATGGAATCAAAATAAATGCCTAATATTCGCGAAAATATTCTGGAGGGTGTATTAAAGCCTTGGGCATGTAAACATATAGGCTGCAGTCTTTGGTCATTCCAACAGGACTCAGCAACATCGCACTCAGCACGCCACCCAAGAATGGTTACAAAATGAGGTTTCTCCCTTCATTTCCAGCGTACAATGGCCACCAAAATCTCCGGATACCTAATGGTATTTTGGAATAGGTTGGCACTAAAAAACACCAAAGTGTCGATCACCTCAAGCAAGCGCTTCGAAGGGAATAATCCAAAATTCCGCAGAGCAACTTTCGGGCAGCGTGTGACGGTTTTATTGGCCGTTTGAAGGCGATAATTCGTGCCCATGGTGACCAATTTAAACAAATCTAAACTTTTTTCTAAAATTTGATGCTATTTCCGACATTTATTGCTTTCATTCAATAAAATTAAAATGAAAATGTAAAGATTTTGGCGTTTGACTTTGTTGCGCTTTTTTATCTCACCCTGTATTGTTTTGAAAATTTCATCACAATCGGATAATAAATGCGACCTGTATTTTGTTTACATGGACTGACGGTCTGACATGTTCAGAAATTGATTCTATTAATATCCTCAAATGTAACTATGGGTCTATGTCGCATCCATCTGCATGTTAAAAGCCAATGCAGAGAGAGAAAATACCCTTATCACTATGTGGTGTAGGGTATAAAAAATGTGTTATATAATTATGTTTTCTCTATTAACATACATCTGGTTCCCTACATATTATAGCCACAAACTACTTTCTTAAATCTTTACCTTTTTAAGTGTTCGATGAAATTTATTTTCAATATTTTTTATAGCCTTGTCTAAGTTAAATATTCATTAAATTAAACTAAAGATTCTTACAACTCTTTGCTGTGGTAAGGCATTTAAGGCTTTTCTATTCCTTTAAGCCTTTATGTATCAAACATGCATATCGATATGTACATACACATGTTATATAAATTCCTTTTCATTTCTTCATCAATAAATGCCTATAAAAGGACTGCCAGCTCTAGTAAAAGTCATTTATTCAATTGTTTGCTATTGCAAAATACTTAATCCATTTTGTTGTTGTTGTCGTTTTTTTTTCATTTTTTCGAAAGTATGAAAAAAAGATTGACCCAAGGTATAAGCCAAACAACCCCTTTTTGCATTCTGCTTTCAATCGAGAAGCTCCACAGACATGACGATAGGGTCGTGTGTTGTCAAGTGCAAAAATGTTATGATTTTCTAGTTCCCTCTTTGCATAATGTTTTATGGCTATCAAGAGCATAGAAGTGTGTATTTTCATACTCCTCGCCCGGTCGCCGCCGCCACCATCGCCATCATCACCAATATCCTAGACGAGTGGCGCATGTGTAATTGGTTCCATTATTCATTGAAGTGCTCCAATATTAAGTGGCATCAAATTAACTTCAGCCATTACAATTACACAATTCAAATTGGTATATATGCATAGGAGTCATTTGAGTTGGAATAGGACCACTGCCAACCAACCAACCAACCAGCTAGTCATAGCCCTCAGAGTGGGGAATGTGAGAAATTCCATAAATGGAAATGATTTTCTGTGGGTTTATAAGGAAATTGATTTGGATGCAAGCAGAAAGAAGGAACTTTATTAATATCCACTGGATCGGACATTAGACGTATACAGAAATACATTTTGACACCACTTTGGAGAAAAATATATATTGTTCTGCCTGTATTAAGCCTCTCACAAACAATGTTGTAACTCTTCGTACTATTAGTACTTTAAAAGTAGACATTTAAAAAAATTAAACTTTTCCCAACCCTTTTTTAAAAATTCAAAATCAAAGTCCTTACCGTCCGCTTAGAGCAATGTTGCACTATTTCGTACCTTTTTGTAATTTTCCTTTAATTGACTCTTTGTACTATTTGTACCCTTAACGTAAGAATCTTACGAAAACTCCATCTAATCTCAACCATTTTCCAAAAATGCAAAGTCAAAGCTCTTATCGTCCGCGAAAAACAAAATTGTACCATTTCGTACTCTTTTGTAATTTTTGTATCCTTGAATTTTGAATGGCGAAAAATCCAGGATTATTCCATCCCTTACCATTTCGAAAATTTAGCCCTTACCGATCGCACAATACCAATGTTATATAGCACTTTTTTGTACGAACTAAAATATTATTTCGGTATTATGTACTTTTTTGGACTTTTGGTACGCTTGAAGTATAAATTGCCAAAAAATATATTTCACGGAGACATCTATGTATCCAGAAATACATTTTCCACTGTCCAAAAAAAAAACAAAACTTATCTCAAACCTCGTTCGGAATTTAAAATTTAGTCTTGTAGAATTTCGTACTTTTTGTACTTTTCGTATCCTTGAGGGTATATATTTTTCTAGAAGAACTTATATCAATTTAGTACCTATTTTTACTATTTGTACCCTTATTGAAGAAATTTAAAAGAAATCCCACTTTACCCCAATCCTTGTTCAAAATTGCAAAGTTAAAGTTCGTACCGTTTGCTCTACATTAATGTTGTAGAATTTCGTACCTTTTTGTACATTTCGTACCCCTGAAGTGAGGATTGCCAAAAATTTAGATTTGAAAAATCTAGCTGATTGAGTTCATTTTGTACCCTTGAAAAACGAATAACCAAAACTCCCTCCTCATATCAAGCCAGCACATGAAGTGATGCTTTCGAACAACATTTCAAAGCTGTAGATCTTATTGGGCGCCATTTTTTTGTGTTTATGTACTTAATTTAGCAAATTTTAGAATTTTAGTTCAACTCCATCGCACTAAAAACTTTTGATACATCCTAAGAACATAAAAAGTCCGACTTTTTAAATCGAATTTCGGAAATGACGGTTTTAGACCCTAGGTCTCTTTGGACTGACTGGTGCGCAAGATAACTCTCGATTTGAGAGCATCCGATTTGGCTCAAACTTGATACATCGTAATATTTTTATCAAACTTAGATCGAGTTCGGAGATGGGCAGTATCGGTCCACTCCTTCTGGTACCTACCCCACAAAAGGTCGAAATTTTCAAAAAAAATCCTTTTTTCCTGCACAGAAAGAGAAACGATGATACGATTTTGCTACAACTTTGCAAATCCAAATATTTGCGTCAGTGGATGTCAGGAGCGAAAAAGGAAGTATCGGTCCACTCTATCAAGTACCTCCCCCACAAATGCTCAACATTTTTTGAATCATTACAACTCTTATAAAATGTGACGTAAGTGGCCAATTGTCTTCAAATTTCACATATCCCAATAATTTTAATAACCCAAGGCCTGATGTTTAGATGGAATATAACGGTCCACTCCTTGTGGTACCTCCCACACAAAAGGTCGAAATTTTGAATAACCATGAAGCTCAGAAAACGCGAAATAAACATCCGATTCCATTTAGACTTACCACATCTCAATATTTCTATCAACGCAAGGTCTGCTATAAAGATGCTGGAGATCGTACCATTCCTTCTGGTACATCTGCCACAAAGGGTCCAAATTTTGAATAACAAAAAAGAACATAATATCCCAAACAAGCATGCGGTTCTCTTCAATTTTCACACATCCCATTATTTCGACTTATATAAGATTTGCTGTGAAGATGGGTTATGTCGGCACACTCCTTCTGGTACCTCACCCACAAAGGGTCACAATTGTAAGTTTAATATCTAAATATTTCTCTCGACCAGAAACCTGCTATGAATATGGAATTTATCGGAATTTATGATTTCGCATAAAATTGTATATAAATGTTTAATTTTCTTGTAATTTTGACCATATCAATATTTTTATTTGTATTGTGAAAATGGAATAATTCGGTCGACTATACAGAATGAGATAAAAAACTGCAACAAAGTCAAATGCCATAATTTTCACTTTTTTTAATTTTATTTAATAAAAGCAAAAAATTTCGGAAATAGCATTAAATTTTAGAATAAGTTTAGATTTGTTCGATTTGGTCATCTTTTGCACAAATTATAGCCTTCAAACGGTCACACGCTGCTCGAATGTTGCTCTGCGGTATTTTGGCCTATTTCCGGCGAAGCGCTTGCTTGAGGTGATCGACACTTTGGTATTTTTTAGTGCCATCCTTACTTTCCAAAATACTCCAGGCACAATAGTCCAACGGATTTGTGTCCGGAGATTTTGGTGGTCATTGTGCGCTGGAATTGAAGCGAGGAACCTCATTCTGTAACCATTCTTTGGTGCTGAGTGCGATGGTCTGAGTCCTATTGGAATGTGAATACACCCTCCAGAATATTTTCGGTCGATTAATACGAGCTGAGAGCGACCATCGGCTGTGATGGCGGTCCACACCATCACCATGGACGGCGCTTGAGTTCTGGTGGCCAATTTTTCAACTGACCTCTTTGGCAAGTAAACACAATCATTTTGTTGTTGTTTACAAACTGCGGGGCAAAGAATGTTTTCTCATAGGAGAAAAAAATCGGCAGTTCACCACTTTCGGCCAAGCTCTTTAGAGTCTATTTTCCTTCTGTTGCGATGTAAGTTCTTGTACTTTTTGGAATTTCAATGGCTTTGCCACGAGCTCATTTTTCAATATTTGCCGAATGGAATATTGCGATATGTTCAGCTCACGAGCCCCCCATCAAAAGTCTTTCGAAAACCTTCTGTATATCCAGGAACAC
This sequence comes from Musca domestica, assembly GCF_030504385.1. NCBI lineage: Eukaryota > Metazoa > Arthropoda > Insecta > Diptera > Muscidae > Musca > Musca domestica. The sequence continues at coordinate 287,310 of NW_026712212.1, forward strand.
ACGCTTGATTTTCCTGAATAATTCCTAGCTAACAGATAGTTAATAAAAATTCATGGGAAATCCATGTAACTTAGAACTCTGAGTGGATTTAAAAGAGAGACTTTAATTGAAAGATAATCTTCTCCCAATTAAAGTATCTCTAATAAATTTAATATATATATTTTTTTTTTTTTTTTTTTTTTTTGAAAAATCTCAACTAATTTCGATTTTCGACTTAAGAAACCACTCATATTCGCTTTTCCTACACATTTGTGGGGGTTTTGCTCTCTATTACATGCACTCTCACCTCCACCCATTCTCTCAGCCATCAAACTTCAGTGGACTCCCATGCAAATGAGTGTACATGACGTTGCGGTGATGTGTTACACAAGTGTATGGCAGCACATAATGCTGACGTGTAGGGAACGATGTTGGGAAGCCAAAAGCAAAGCAAATGCCGCGCCCAAGCAGGCCGTTTATTTCTATGAAAAGTACCTTTGCGCTCAATCATTTATGAGCATAAAAACAATGAATGAAAGAAAGATAGAAGAAGACAAAAAAAAAACATGGAAATTTGCATGGATACCCCTAGCTAAACATTTTCCCATACCCAATGTAGGCGCTGTGTTAAAGAAGGGAGTGGGCCTAGAGAAGTACCACCCACCACCTACCATTATTGCTTCATAGCATAATCATATACAGAGATTTTTAAGCGTTTTACAATTGGGGGATCTAGACATGTTCAAACGAATATGGATTCGTACACAGATTGGTATAATTTGCATGATTACGTCTGAAAAGGAAAAGTGAAATCATGTTTCACCACCACCTCCTCATCATCATCATAGCCATAGTAATTTGCCATCGCATTTCCTTTGATTTCCTCAATGTCTACAGGTATACGAACTATTGAGGATATACTTCGATTTATATGCCTCGTCCCAAAGGCCTCTGAAAATAGGAAAATGTTAACTTTGTAGTTGAGTTGAAATCGAGTGTGCAATCCGCTTGCAATAAAATTGAAAACATGCTAAGTGATGTTAATAGAAAAAGCTACATTTGAAGTTTTCTTGACGCAATTGAGGTTTAGGTAGTGTGTTTGCTTCTTGACATGAGACTGGGGCTTAATTGTAGGTCACATGACAGACAGATGAAGATGATTTAGAGAAGCTCCAAAGAATGTATGTGTGTTTGCTGCGGCTAATCATAATTGTAAGGGTCCAATATGGGATTCAGTAAAAAATTAGGGCCGGTGAATTTCAACGAGCAACCACAAAATATACCCGCTCTTATTCAAGTGGTATAATACAGGATGAGACGAAAAAACTGCAACCAAATTCAGACTACTATCATTTCTAAGCCACTCGTCCGACAGATATTAAAATTATTCCAGTGGCAGCTCATTATATTGTTTACAAGCGCACAAAAGCATTTTGGTGAGAATTTTCCAGAAAAAAAAAAAGTTATTCGTGATGGAATTCAAGCGTGATAGTGTGATTTCTTAATATTTGGCTGGCTATCGTTAGAGCACTCCAGCATTTAAATGTGAATAAATCTTTTGTGTCTCATACCATCGCTCGTTACCGTGATACTGATAGCTTAGTCCGACGCCAAGGAAGTGGACGGAAAAAAACAGCAACAGCAGCAGAAATGGATCGAAATGTAAGGAAACGACTTGATCGAAACCCGTGCCGCAGTGGCCCAAAACGAAAAATGGCTCGTGAGCTGAACGTATCGCAATATTCTATTCGGCAAATATTGAAAAATGAGCTCGGGGTAAAGGCATTGCAATTCAAAAAGGTCAAGAACTTACACCGCAACAGAAAGAAAATAGACTCAAAAGAGCTAAAGAGTTGCTTCGCTTGGCCGAAATTGGTGAACTGCCGAATTTGGTTTTCTCCGATGAGAAAACATTCGTTGTCCAGCAGTTTGTAAACAAACCAAATAATCGTGTTTACTTGCCAAAGAGGTCAGCTGAAAATGTACACCTTCGGTTAGCCACCAGAACTCAAGCGCCGACCATGGTGATTGTGTGGACTCCGTAACAGCCGATGGTCGCTCTCCGCTCGTGTTAATCGAACCTGGCATTAGAATAAAAGTCGAATATTATCGCGAAAATATTCTGGAGGGTTTATTAAAACCTTGGGCAAAAATTTTGGCCGCAGACCTTGGACATTCCAACAGGACTCAGCACCATCACACTCAGCACGCGCTACCCAAGAATGGTTCCAAAATGAGGTTCCTCGCTTCATTTCCAGTGCACAATGGCCATCAAATTCTCCGGATACCAATACGTTGGACTATTGTGCCTGGAGTATTTTGGAAAGCAAGGTTCGCCAAAGTGTCGATCACCTCAAGCAAGCGCTTTGCCGGGAATGGGCCAAAATACCGTAGAGCAACATTCGGGCAGCGTGTGACGGTTTCATTGGCCGTTTAAAGACCATAATTCGTGCCAAAGATGACCGATTCGAGCAAATCTAATTATTCTAAAACTTGATGCTGTTTCCGACATTTTTATACTCTCCACCATAGTATGGAGAGTACATTAAATATGTCATTCCGTTTGTAACACCTCGAAATACAGATTCTAGACCTCACAAAAATTCTTGATCAGCATAAAATATATTATATTGTTGTGTCTGCAGGACTTTTGGTATTGAAAATGGGACGTGTAGGTCCACGTTTTGGTATAGCCCCCATATAACGGTACATCCCGATATTCGGTACTTTTATGATTTTAACGACATAATTTACCGGAATCGTTTCATGTTTGGTATTTGATGTTCGCAATGGACGCTAAAGCTTAAAACAGGAGATTGTCTGTGCAGGTCCACGTCTTCGTATAGCCCTCATATAACGGTACGTCCCTATATTCGGTATTTTGATGATTTTAGCGACATTATTCACCGGATTTGGTATTTGAAGTTCGTAATGGATACTACAGCCTAAGACAGCAAATTGTCTGTGCAAGTCCACGTCTTCGTATGGCTCCCGTATAACGGTACCTCCCGATATTCGATGATTTTGATGATTTTAGCACCATTATTCATGGACACTTGAGCCTAAGACAGAAAATTGTCGGTTCAGGTCCACGTTTTAGTATAGGCCCCGAATAATGGAGTATTTTGATGCCTTTAGCTACATTATTCACTTTTTTGTTTCTTGTTTGCTTTCATTCAATGAAATTTAAAAAATAATAAAAATTACTTCGGTTTACTTTGTTGCAGTGGTTTTTTTTATCTCACTCTGTAGTCCAAACCTGGCATGTAGCAATATTTATATCGTATTTATTTAGGTCCGATGCGAAATGGACAATATTGCCCCATTCCTTAGGAACCTACTCCATATAGGGTCAACAATTTTAATAATCATGACAGAAGTCAAAACATATTTAAATAATCGAACATTGGCTGAGGATAAAGATCTGTCGGCAAAACCGACTGATACTTTTCAATTTATTACCTTTAATTCACAGAACAAATTCAACATTTTATTAATTTCTTCACATATTTCCTTCTTCTCTTTCAGGTAATTTACCCCACATTTGAAGTATTATTTACCCAATGGTAAGAGATACGAAGATTACCTACGACCCCAGAGATCATAAATATCCATTCAGGAATTATTTATAACAATTTTCATAACTAACCTGTACTTCAATTGTGAATTGCCCCCAACATGTGTGTGTGTGTGTGAGTGTTAATACATGCATGCCCACAAACATTCAATATTCATGCTGGTCGACAAGTGTTTCATGATTTAATACCATCACACATCATTCCGAATGATTGCATATATTCACACATACACTCATGTGTATGTGTGTGTATGTACATGAAATCAATATCTTTTGAATTATGGCAATGCGTGTTGACGATAATAATCAAAATTTTAATTATAAGCTATTTATAAACAACAACAACAATAACATCGATGACGACGACGATATACACAACAATAGCAATGGAGCAAAAGCAAACACAAATGGTTTTTGTTATGCCTGGGTTTGTTGTTGTTTCGAATTACCACAACAACAACAATGGCAACATAATGCAATGCATCAAAAGGCTCAACAAATACCCATTGTACACCATTCAGCCTGCCAGCCAGCCAACCAGCCAGTCAGTCAATGCTCGAATGATGAACACCCAATCGGTCTTTGGACACATTGGATGTAGGAAAATAATGTTGATGATCTGTCATATGAGGCAATGTCGGAGTAACATACATGGGCTGGAAAGAAGCGGTTATGAGTATGAAAATGTGAAATTATAATGTTCGTGGTATAAGCACCTCGAAATATTGGTCCCTAAGGGGAAAGTACCAGAAGAAATGGTCTTATCTCTACCATCTTTAAAACAGATCTTGTGTTGATGGAAATATTGAGATGTGTCAAGTCGCAATGGAATCGGATGTCAATTTCGCGTTTTATGAGCTTCATGGATACTCAAAATTTTCAGAAGGAATGGTCCGATGCACCCCATATACGCAGCAGATCTAGTGTTAGTAGAAATATTAATATGTGTGAAATTTGAAAGGAATCGGATGCTTATTACGGATTATTTAAACGTTTTGGTCATTCAAAACTTTGACCCTCTGCGGGGGAGGTACCAGAAGAAAAGGTCCTATGTCTACAATCTTTATAACAATTTTTTTGTTGATGGAAATATTGCGATGCGCCAAGTCTGAATGGAATCGGATGTTAATTTCGTGTTTTGTGAGCTTCTTGAATATTCAAAATTTTGACCCTTTGTGGGGTACCAGAAGAAGTGGACCTACATATCCCATCTTTACTACAGATCTTGTGTTAGTAGAAATAATGGAATGTGTGAAATATGAAGAGAACCGGATACTTATTTCGGATTTTATGATCGTATTTGTTATTCAAAACTTTGACCCTTTGTGAGGGTGGTACAAGAAGAAATGGTCCGATCTCCACCGTCTTCATAACAGTTCTTCTGTTGATGGAAATATTGTGATGTGCCACGGATGTTAATTTCGCGTTTTATGAGCTTTATGGATATTCAAAATTTTGACCCTTCGTAGGGAAATCACCAGAAGGAGTGGTCCGATCTCTACCATCTTCCCAGCAGATCTTGTATTAGTAGAAATAACGGGATGTGTGAAATAAGAAGAGAAACGGATGATTTTTTCGGATTTTATAATCGCTTAGGTTATTCAAAACTATGGCCCTCTGTGGGGGAGGTACCAGAAGAAATGGTCCGAGTTCTAATATCTTGATAACAGATCTTATGTTGATGGAAATATTGGGATGTGCCGAGTCTGAATGGAATCGGATGTTAATTTCGCGTTTTATGAGCTTCATGGATATTCAAAATTTTGACCCTTTGTGGGGAAGGTATCAGAAGAAGTGGATCATCTTCACACCAGATATTTTGTTAACAAAAATATCGGGATGTGAGAAATTTCAAGATTATCGGACTCATTATATTATATTTAAACGAGTTATAATTATTCAAAATATTGACCCTTTGTAGGAGAGGTACCAGAAGATCTTCACAGCATATCTTGTGTTGGTAGAAATAATGGCATGTGTGAAATTGGAAGAAAAGCGGATGCTTATTTCGGATTTTATAATCGTTTTGGTTAATCAAAACTTTGACCCTTTGTGGGGCAGATACCAGAAGGAGTGGACCGATATATTCCATCTTCATATCTTAAATAATGATATTGTGATATGTGTAATTTGAAGACAGTCGGTCTCTTACATGACATTTTATTAGACTTATAATTAATCTAAAATTTGACCCTATGTGGGGGAGGTACTTGATGGAGTCGACTGATGTTGTCCATTTTCGCACTGATAAAAATATTAGGATTTGCAAAGTTAGAGCAATATCGGATTATCCTTTCTCTTTCTGTGCAGTAAAAACTTTTTTTGAACATTTCGTCAATTTTTGAGGGTGGTACCAACAGGAGTGGACCGATATCGCCCATCTCCGAACTCGATCTATGTTTGATAATAATATTATCGGATACTCCCTTCTAGAGTTATCGTGCGCACCAACCAGCCAGCCAGACAGGCGGATAAAAGGACGGACGCACATCGACTCCATATGTCCTGAAACGGACTTGGTCCAAAGAGACCTAGGGTCTAAAACCGTTATTTCAATGAGGCACGTTTTAGGCATATCAAGTGATATATATAATCTCCAGTCATTTTATTATGCCCTGCACTTTTCAGTCGCTCTATTCTGTTTACACAAAAAAATATCAGCCAGACGAACGAATAAATGGTCTATGCGACTGTGTAGTCGCATAGTCGCATGGAACTGGCGTCAAATGTTTGCATAGAAAATTCTTTACCACAAGAATCAGATAATGAATCCATTGCCCAACAAACAATGTCTGTGATGGATCATTGGTATTTTGATTTTGTGTGTTAATGTATGTGTGTGTGTGAATATTCATTGTTTTGCCACACACACACGCATGCATACAATACATACATGCATAATATGTGTGGCATGACGAACAACTGTCAACTATTTGCTGTTGTTGTTGATGTTGCTGTCTCTGTTGCATTCTACACCATGGCGATGTGGTCTTTGTCGTCGTCATTATTGTTTAAAGAATAGGCCACAATGCAAGTGATGGCGGAACATGGAAAGCTCTTTGTTTTCCTATTTTCCTAGCCGATTGAACAGCGAGACAAAAAAAAAAACATTAATTGAAATGTTGTTGAGCTGAGATTAGCTCGGCGCATGAATACAATCGCACGCATTTTGCTAATTTTTCTCGGCACAATAATGCCGATGTATGTGTGTATGTATGTATGAATGCATGTAGGTATGTGGTGCGTATGTTTTGTTGCATCACAACAAAGCGCTAGACATCTAGCCAGCCAGTCAGCCAGCCCAATAGCTAGCCGTGATGGATTTAACGCACATCGCTTATGGCCATTAATTAGATTGATTGTTGTTATTTGCAACAGCAACAACAACAAAGTTTAATGGTTTCTATTTTTCTTTCGTTTTTGGTCTTTGCCTTTGTTGTGGATTGTTGTGTTTTGGTTTTGGTTTTGATTTTCTGTTTTGTTTTTCTTGTCATTTTTTGCCAAGTTGACTGAACCAAGTTTCTAAACATATGTAGGTCTCTGTTTAGATAAATTGCAACATTGGGAAATGTTGTTTGAATTTTGAATACTTGAAGGCTATGTCTTCGTGTAGATTAAAGTATGGGATGGAAACATATGGCATCGTTTTCCCGTTTAGCATATGTTCTTTAAATTTAATCTCTGACGTACCCATTTTTATTGAGGTCATGAAAACATTAGAAAAATGTATATATCCTGGGTCTGCCAAATATACATAGTATGGAGGGTACATTAAATTCGTCATTCCGTTTGTAACTCATCGAAATAATAACTTTAGACCTAACAAAGTATATAATCCGTATGTTGTAATCACGCTAGAGTCAAAACGAATTAACGAATTTTCCACAAATCAGTCCTTTGTTTGCAGACAGGTCAAGTTCTAAGATGGGCTATATCGCTTTACAATATTGTATAGCCCCCATAAAACAGTACCACTTATATTAGGTATTTTAATGATTCTAGCCACATTCTTCCACGATATCGTATATACTCCATACAACGGGCCCCCCATATTCGACATTTTGATGATTTTAGCAACATTTTTTTACCGGAATTGTTTCAAATTTTTTATTTATTACGAAGTACAAATAAAAAATTTGAATTTGGATACTACAACCTATGAAACGTTTTCGTATAGCCACCAAATAACGATACCTCCGGATATTCGGTAGTTTGACGATTTACCGGAATTGTTTCAATTATCATATTTGAATTTCGTAATGGGTACTGCAACCTATGACGGAAAACTATCTATGCAGGTCTATTTCTTCGTGGAGTCCACATATAACGGTACCTCTCCTTAATCGGTATTTGGATGATATTGGCCACATTATTCACCGGAATTGTTTCAAATTGCATATTTGTTGTCCGGAATCGGTACTACAGCCTATTTTCAAGTTCCTTCAAAATGGTGGAGGGTATTGAAGTTTCGGTCCGGTTTAACTTATTTTTATAAAATAACAAAAATATTTTCTTATTTTTTATGTAAGTAAGAGAACAATTTAATTCAAATGGCTGCCTCAGCGGTCTAATTTTTAATCCAATTGTTTATTGTATGCAGCTGTATTTCACCAATGGCTCCACGAATATTGTCCTTTAAGGAGTCAATCGTTTCTGACTTGTCAGCTTAACGCTTATCTTTCACGACACAAATAATTGTCCACGATGTCAAATCGCAGCTCCGAGGTGTCTAACTGACATCAGCTCTGCGGCTGATAATGTGATCTTCAAAAACCGGGCGCATAACTTCGATGTGGCATGTAGCATCGTCCTGTTGAAACCAAATATTTCCAATACCCTTTTCTTCAATTTTTGGCCACTTATTGCTCGTTTGTGAAGAAAAAATTCCGCTGGACCAAAATCTGCATCAAACAGTGACTCGGTTTGGATTCATCGGTTTTTCTATGTATCTGAGCCCCAGGTACTTTATTTTTTTTTTACAATTGTGTAGGTTAACACACAGACATCTCGTTGGATACTCTTTGCCTAGCCTTGGTTTAGAATAATAATCCGCGTATTGTTATGTTGTTCAAACTAAAGTTAGGCCTTAGGACCTGTACTCCGTTTGGGGTTTTGATCTACTAACCGAATACAAATAAAATAAAAGTTAATTCAATTGCAAGTGATCGCCTAATTTCCGAAAAAAAAAAAACGTAGTGTAATCTTCCACCACATCGATGTGTCCCTTTAGGGCATTATAAATTATAGAATTTGTAATCTTTCAAAATGCTTTCTCACGTCATTGACCATTTTAAAAATTCTTCTATATAAAATGTGCAGATATATAAAGAAGACCTTATGAAGACCCAGTTTTTGTGGTCAACGAACTTTAAAATCTTGTATTTAATGACTACAGCAAAATAACTTTCATAAAATGTATTTCATTTTTATCCATTTTTTTTTTTTTAGTTTCTCTTCAAAATTTTGCAAAATTAAATGAAAGTGTAATAACAACAACAACGAAAACCGTTGACCACGACGATCATACGCAGCAATTGTCATATGTTACTAAATGCGTTCATTCGCTTGGCAAACTCGATTTTACATTCCCCATTTGGTATATACAACTGGATAGCTCTTGTTTTTGTTGTTGTAATTTTCCTACAGCGAACTCTAAATGACCAAACGCTTGTCAATTTAACTACTAAACGGGGTGAACATAAATCACACTAAAAATGGTAAATAAATCCATTCGAGAGCGTATGTAAAATGTCAGTCAGAGTTAATTTTATATGCAAAGGAAAATTGTAATACTCATATAGAGGCCAGCTGGCTGGCTGGTATTGCAGTGAAACTTTCGCCATGCCAAACAAATGACTGGTGGTAATATATGAGTTCAAAGCCCAAAACCAAAAAGAGCTAAGTGGAAAACAAAACCGAAATGAAGACAAGCTTCATTGAACCACAAACAAAAAGCAAATGAATTGACCAACGACGCATCGACACTAAGTGGACGTGAGAGATAGTCATTTGGAAATATAAATGTAGGCTTATTTGGCTGAATGTAGTCGAAGACTTTGGATAAGAAATATACAGGTTTTGGGTGCAGATACTAATGATCTGAGGGAAAAATAACGTCAATTGCCCCATAAGACAACATTTTACAAAATTTTCCAACCGTATTGGATATACTTAAACTCGTCCCGACCAAATTCTACTCCTTTTAATTTGATATTGATTGAGGGAACCTCTTACCTTCGTCATCACTAAAATTAAAATTACAATCATTATTAATGGGAAATCAAAAGCTTAATAAAAACAATTCACTCAAATTACAGATCTGTCCCATTTTGATAATGCAACAGTTGCAACGTCGTAGAATCAAAAAAAAAAAAAAAAAAAAACCATAATTAAATTGAAATCACTGTGATTCAGCAGAAATTAGTTTTGTTTTTTTTTTTTTTGTCATATTCAAATGGATGTGATTACCAATTGTAGTTTTTGGTCGAAAGCGGTGGAACAAATTTGGCCGGTTTTTATACCCTCCAACATAAGTATCATGGAGGGTATATTAAGTTCATCATTTCGTTTGTAACTCATCCAAGTAATCATTTTAGTCCTAACAATCATTTTAGAACTTGATCAGCGTAAAATTCTAAAGACGAAAGAAAAGCAGGTCAAGTTCGAAGAAGGGCTATATCGGTCCACGATATCGTATAGCCTCCATATAACGGTACGATATTCGGTATTTTGATGATTTTAGCAAAATTCAACACAAGGAGTTTTTTGTGAAAAATTTACTCCCTTGAAGGGAATTGTCCATATAGATCATTTTTCAATGGAATTGTCTGAAACTGAAACAAGAAGTTCCTTCTGAGTCCAGCAAATGGCCTTAAAATTCGTAATATGCATTCGACAACAATAATATTAGGTACCAGATATCTTATAGAGCTCGGAAATACCTTTGCCAAATTTTATCAAGATTAGAACAGATTTAGATATAGCTCCCATATCTGCCAAAAATTCCAAAATTTTGGTACATCCGACCGAATTCAATCTAGAAGCAAGTACAACAAATTTGTAGAAAATCGGTTCAGATATAGCTATAGCTCCCATATATAGGTTTCATCCGATTTGGTGTCTAAGTTCCTCACATTCGTAATATGCATTCGAAAACAATGATATTTGGTACTAGATATCTTAAAGAGCTCGGAATAGCTTTGCCAAATTTTACCGGTTAACATTTGGATATAGCTCCCATATATATCCTTAAACCGATTTCAGGTTTATTATGTAAATAACGGCTACTATTAGCCCAAATGGACCGAAGTTTGATTCTATCTAAGAATCTTGGCCTAAAAGCCTAATTTTGGTTAAAATCGGTTCAGATATAGCTATAGCTTCTACAGGATGAGATAATGAGATAAAAAAATGCAACAATGTCAAACGCCATAATTTTTAGATTTTTTTTAATCTTTATTGAATGAAAGTAAAAAAACCGTCACATGCTGTCTGAAAACTCGTCGTCCAGCAGTTTTCAGACAGCATGTGACGGTCTTTATTTTTTATGTTTGTTTTCTCATCGGAGAAAACAAAAATCGGCAGTCCACCACTTTCGGCTAAGCGAAGCAACTCTTTAGCTGTTTTGAGTCTATTTTCTTTCTGCTGCAGTGTAAGTTCTCGCACTTTTTGAAATTTCAATGGATTTACCACGATCTCATTTTTCAATATTTACCGAATGGAATATTGCGATATATTCAGCTCACGAGCCATTTTTTGGCCACTGCGACGCGGGTTTCGATCACAAGCTTTTGTACGTTTGTAAATAATATAATGAGCTGTCACTGGAATAATTTTAACAGCTGTCGGACGAGTGGCTTAGAAATGACAGCAGTCTGAAGTTGGTTGCAGTTCTTTCATCTCACCCTGTATATTCCTTATCGAAGTCATATCATGCACTATAACAATATTATTTGGTTCATAGTTGGTATGATCTACTTCACCTAAATTCCCAATATAAACTTTTTTTGTTACGGTGGCTGTCCTAAATACGCATTGTGGCCCCGCTCGACTTATGACCTTTCCTCACTGGTTTAAATTTTCAGACTAAGATTCTGTGGAGTTCTTAAATTATATTTTTGTTTTTTTTTTGTTCCTCCCAACGGGATATATGTGGAATGATTTCGAAGTCCTAATATCATTTATTTCAAATAATCAATATCTTCTTTACTTTTCATGGAGTCAAAGTATTGTTTATTTTAAAAAATATTTTTTTCCATTTTTAAAGCTCTTTTGGTAAATTGTTATCCCAGATTTGAGTGGGAGCCTAGAAAACGGCGGCAATCCTCCCACATTACCTTTCCAAATATTAACAACAACATTCAGTGAAACCCAAATGTACCGAGCATTGGCCTAAACCTGCTAAGCATTTACCAGGCAATATTTCTCAAAAAATGGGACAAACCGAAAGGAGTAGAGAAATGTTAGAAATTTGTACATGACATGCTACAGGCAGTCAGCGGCAGTAGCTACAAAAGTGAGTGGTCAGCATAAAAAGAGAGAAGCAAAAAAAAAAAGTGGAAAATTTAAAAGTTGCAGCTGCATTCATGACTTTTGTCCACATCTACTGGCCAACATCATGGACGCGTTTGTGTTGCTGCTGTTGTTCAGAGACCTCCATTTAAACTTGGCCATTTGCTTTGTTTTTATGGCCAATGTTTTCTTTTTTTCGCTTCGTTCCATTTTTTTTTTTAATTTTTTATTTGAACTCAATTTTGGCTTAAATAAAACTACAGTTTTATCTGGAAATAAAAAGAAAATTCATTTTTATTTCATGTTCTTTGTGTGTGTGTGTTAGTGTGCTGTTTTTATTCTGCATTTAGCATTTTACAAATGTAAAAGTTTTTTGTTCTTTCTAATGTTATTTTTTAAATAAATTTTACTTATTGTTGTTTGGTTGGATGTCAGTGTGTGGGTTCCTGTGTTTTTGTCCATTTAAATGACTGTTGGGAGAGTTATCGACATTAATGCCGTACTGTGGGATTTGCTAGCATAGAGTATCATGAGACTCACATTTAAACGATATATGCATCGCCTTAGCAATAAATACCACATTTGAAAATTTGTCATTGAATTCAAAACCATGTTGTAAAATTTATTTCGAGAGATTCTTGACCCTGCCAAAAATTTAAGATTATAAGGTCTTAAAACAGAAATCAGGTCTAAAATGCAAGTAGCGTATATAATAGGCCGTAATAACGTAAAAGAAGGACTACACGGAAGTTTGGGTTTAATAAGTAAAAAAAGAGATAAAACCAGTAAAGAAAGTCCTAGAGTCGGTCGGGCCCTACACCACTTTGCTAATTTAGTAGAGCTCCGCACAACAATTAAGAGTTTTTTATGGGAGAATTCAATCATACACGCCATGATTATAATTATAATTTAAAGTTCAAAGGACTAAATATGCCGAAGCATTTGTATCTTTTAAATTCGGACTTGTATTGCCCATTTGGTGCAAAATTAATTTGAAATCGGATAAAAATATATATGGGAGCTATATCCAAATCGGAACCGATCTCGATAAAAATTTGGCAAAAAATATTTCTGAGCTATTGAGCTATTTATTGAGCTTTTGAAATATGATATATTTCCCTGAATATCGTTGTTACGGAGTGCATATTACGGCTGTGAGTAACAAATACAACAAATCGGATGAACAATATATATGGGAGCTATAGCTATATCTGAACCGATCTTCACCAAATTCTGCATACTACCATCTAGACCCAATTCGGTCGTATGTGCCAAATTCCATCCCATTTGGGCAAATATTAGACGTTTGGTGCACAATAAATGGTAAATCGGACGAAGTTATATATGGGAGCTATATCCAAATCTGAACCTATCTCGAAAAAATTTAGCAAAGACATTTCTGAGCTGCATTTGATATATTTCCCCAAATATTTTTGTTACAGAGTGCATATTATTTTTGTCCTACGGCTGCGGAGGACAAAAATAACAAATCGGATGAACAATATATATGCTCCCATATAGCATATTTATAGCTATATCTGAACCGATTTCCATCAAATTTGGCATTCTTGTTTTTAGGCCTAATTTGATTGCCCATTCGGGCTGATATTACACGTTTGGTGCACAATAAAAGGCAAATCGGACGAAGATATATGTGGGAGCTATATCTAATTTTTTACCGATTATCTCCAATTTCAATAGGGTTCGTCCTTGGGCCAAACAAATGTTGTTTGGAAAATTTCATCTAAATCGGATAATAAATGCGACCTGCATTTTGTTCACAAAAATACATGGACAGACGGACAGACGGACAGACGGACTGAAATGCATAAATCAACTCAGAAAGTGATTCTATGCAGATCATCAAAAGGAACTATGGGTCTATCTCGTTTCCTTTTGCCTGTTACAAACAAATGCACAAAGACATAATACCTTGACCATCTTGTGGTGTAGGGTATAAAAACTGCAACAAAGCCAAACGCCAAAATTGTTAGTTCTTTTCTTAAATTTTATTGAGTGAAGGCAAAAAATATCGGAAGTAGCATCAAATTTTAAAATAAGTTTAGATTTGTACGAATTGGTCACCTTTGCCACCAATTATGGCCTTCAAACGGCCAATGAAACAATCACACGCTGACCGAATTTTGCTCTGCGGAATTTTGGCCCATTCCCGACAAAGCGCTTGCTTGAGGTGATCGACACTTTGATATTTTTTAGTGCCAACCTTGCTTTCCAAAATACTCCAGACACAATAGTCCAACGGATTGTTATCCGGAAATTTTGGTGGTCATTTTGCTAGAAATGAAGCGAGGAACCTCATTTTGTAACCATTCTTGGGTGGCGCGTGCTGAGTGCCATGGAGCTGAGTCCTGTTGGAATGTCCAAGGTCTGCGGCCAAAATGTTTGCGTGCCCAAAGCTTTAATACAATACAGAATATTTTCGCGATAATATTCGGCATTTATTCTGATGCCACGGTCGATTAATACGAGCGGAGAGCGACCATCGCCTGTTATGGCGGCCCACACCATTCGGCGCTTGAGTTTTGGTGTTCTTGCCTCTTTGGCAAGTAAACACGATCATTTTGTTTGTTTACAAACTGCTGGACAACGAATGTTTTCTCATCGGAAAAAACCAAATTCGGCAGATCACCACTTTCGTCCAAGAGAAGCAACTCTTTAGCTCTTTTGAGTCTATTTTCTTTCTGTTGCGGTGTAAGTTCTTGCACTTTCTGGAATATCAAAGGCTTTACACCGAGTTCATTTTTCAATATTTGCCGAATGGAATATTGCGATATATTCAGCTCACGAACCATTTTTCGGCCACTGCGACGCGGGTTTCGATCAAGTCGCTTCTTTACTTTTCGAACCATTTCATTTAAATGCCGGAGTGCTCTAACGATAGCCACTTGTGATTTTCCAGCGAAATATAAAGAAATCACACTATCACGCTTGAATTCCATCTCGAATAACTTTTTTCTTGGAAAATTCTCACCAAAATTCTTTGGTACGATTGTAAACAATATAATGAGCTGTCACTGGAATAATTTTAACAGCTGTCGGACGAGTGACTTATTCTGAAGTTTGTTGCAGTTTTTTCATATCACCCAGTACACTGATTTGGCCTCGAACTGGGCGAAAACTTTAACCAATTTCATTGGAGTTCTGATGACTGCTCCGCATACCACTGTTTACCGCTGCACCGCATACATTAACAATAACATTGGACTACAAAAACAATTTCGCTATTGCTGCCATCAACATTCATGCATAGCTTAGTTGGTAGTCAGGCAGCCAACCAACCAGCCATCCAACCTTTTTGGACTTTCAGTTATTTTGCATTGCATGAATGTCGGTTTAATGTGTTGCATCGTGGGAGAAAGAGAGAGAGAGAGGCGAGAGGGTTCAATGTGTAAACTGTTGCATTCGTCGTCATATTTGAAATATAAAAACTGACTAGACGTTAGACATATTCCGACAATTTTTTTTTTTTTGGTTTTTTGTTGTTTTTCTGGCATTCTTGTTGTATAAAATGCTACCATCTAACAAAAACACCAGAACATGGTTAATGGCGGATATTCCCTATGCGCGATACAACCGATGTGTGTGTGTTTGAGTGCAACAAAAACCAATGTATGGAAGTTGTATTGTATGTATGGCTAGTGGTTTTTATTGCAGTACACCTGGAGAATTTTAATAGGCCTACCAAAATATTTGAAACCGTGATCTTGGAATCACCAATGCTACTCCCTATATACGTCACCGAGAGTCCAGTCCAGAGACATTAATTACCGGAATTATTTCAAATTTCATATTGGAAAATCTTAATGGATACCTCAACCTACGACAGAAAATTGTCTATACAGGTTCACGTCTTGGTATACCCCACATATAATGGTACCTCCCTTTTTCGCTATTTTGATAATATTAGCGACATTATTTAACGGATTTTTTTTTAAATTTTGGATTTGGAGGTCCTAATAGGTACTACAGCCTATGACAAAACATCGTATAGCCCCGATATAACTTTACCTCCGATTTTTCGGAATTTTGATGACTTTAGCGACGTTATTCACCAGAATTGTCTCAAATTTCTTATTTGAAGGTCCTCGTAGGTACTACAGCCTATGACAAAAAACTTCGTATGCAGGTCCACGTCTTATACCCGACATATAATGGTACGTACAATTTTTCGGTATTTGATTATATTAGCGACATTATACAACGCAATTGTTTTGAATTTCGTATTTGAAGGTTCTAGTCGGTACTACAGCCTAGTGCAAATAATTTCGTATGCACGTCCTCGTCTTCGTATAGCTTCCCATATAACGGTACCTCCCATATTTCGATATTTGGATAATATTAGCGACATTATTCAACGGAATTGTTTTAAATTTCGTATTTGAAGGTCCTAGTGGGTACGACAACCTATGACAAAAAGTTACTGATGAAGGACCTCGTCTTTGTATAGTCCCTATATAACAATTCATCTCTATATTCGGTATTTTTATGATATTAGAGACATTATAGATCGGAATTGTTTAATATTTCGTATTTAAAGTTTGCAACTGGTACTACAGTCTATGACAAAAAATTGCGTATGCAGGTCCACGTCCTCGTATAGCCCCCATATAAGTGTTCCCGATATTCGGAATTTTTATGGTATTAGAGACATTATTCAACGGAATTGTTTCAAATTTCGTATTTGAAGTTCGTAATGGATATTTTAACCTATGACAGAAAATTTTCTATGCAGGTCCAAGTCTTGGTATACCCCATTTATAACGGTACCTTCCAATTTTCGCTATTTTGATGAAATTGGCGACATTATTCAGCGGAATCGTTATTTCAAATTTCATATTTTAAAAAACAAAAAATCGCGTTTGCATTTCCACGTCTTCGTATAGCCACCATATGAAGGTATATCTAAATATTCGGTATTTTTATGGTATTAGAGACATTATAGACCAGAGTTTTTTTTTTCAAATTTCGTAACTAAATTTCGTATTAAATACTACAGCCTGTGACAGAAAATTGTCTGCGTAGGTCCACGTCTTCGTATAGCCCCCATATAACGGCACCTACCGCTATTCGATGCTTTAATGACTTTAGCGACATTATTCACCAAAATTGTTTTAAATTTGGTATTTGAAGTTCGTAATGGATACTACAGCCTAGACGAGAATTGTCTATGCCGGTCCATGTCTTCCTATAACCCCCATATAATGGTACTTCCCGTGGCCGACAATGGTAATTGCGGACAAGTACGTTGGAAATTGAGGCTAAATCTTTCAAAATATTAAAAATACTGACTACTACATACGAGCTACTGGAAACAAGGAGCCTATGTAGAAAAAATCCGGTGGCAAATTTTGAAATTTAAAATATAGTGCTCTACACCAGAAGAAACATTGCCTTAATATGCTTGTGACGTCATCAAAATATAACTTACATAAAACAGCTTTCAGTAGTAATTGTGAACAAACAAGAAAAATGCCCATTTGAGGTCTTCTAGGAAGAGAATAGTTTTTAATGTCTTCTAAATGCAGATGACTGTTTATATATTTTCGGACGACCTCGGACGACCACCCAAAAATGACAGCCTTCATATTGAAAGTTTGACTGGTGCAGGTAAATAAAAAGACTTCAAAATACAACAATTCAGAAACTTCGGTTTGGCATATATAACTAGGACCATCGGCAAACTAAAATCGCCCAGAACCACAAAATGAGAATAATTTAAAAAAATTAACCATTATTGAAAACATTTTCTTTTGTGCGAATTTCAATCCAACCATGGCCGACAATGCAAATTGGGGTCAAGTACGTTTGAAACTGTGGCTGAAATTTTCAAAATATCAAAAATATTGACCGCTACATACGAGCTATTGGAAACAAGGAACCTATATAGAAAACTTCCGGTGCTAAATTTTAAATTGTGATACCAACTTAAGTGCTCTCCACCAGAAGAAAAATGCCTTAATATTTCTGTGACGTCATCAATAGATAACTTAAATAAAACGCCTTCCCTTCGAAGCCTTCATATTCGAAATTTGACTGGTGCAATGGATTCCAAAATAAAATATTCGCTATGCATTATTTTAATGGCTGAACAACCACATTCGTGTGAATGCTATTCATATCTGACTCATGTCAGGTCACTTGTCACATTATTTTCCTTTTTCAGATACCTAATTATTCAATATTTTCTCATTGTGTAATTTTCTGCATACATCCAACCGTTCGTCCATTCAACCATCCATCCTACCGTTTGTGGTAGGTATAGAAACAATCAATATGCAAATGTTTCATATTCCAAAGGTATTCATTACAATCATGTCCCTCCAAGTCCCTACTCTCCATAACCAAAAAAAAAAAACAACAACAACAAAAACAAATGAATTGTACCATCACCCAACTGTCATTACAATGTTGCATTACATGGCATTTATGTATCGTCGTCCATGGGATACTCTTCACGCTTGGACACTCTTTTTTGCAGAATTATTCTACACCAAAGGGCCATAGAAAAGTACGCGTACGTATGCACAACCACACACACACACATACCTGTGCATTTCATGGATACAGGTGCATTTGGTTATATGTGAATATTTTAAGAACACATTTGTATTAGTTGTACCAGAGGCAGTAGGGAGTTACATGGTTCGTGAGCGGGTGGTTGGTTGGTTATGTTCTGTTCATGAATATGGCAAACATTCTTTGAACATTGTTTTAGAAACAATTGAAATTTTTATTGTCACCCCAACTATGATTTTATTGCGCCTGAATGCATTTTGTGGGTGTGTATGTGTGTGTGTTTCATAGGAAGCTACCGCCATTTCGGCTTAGAATGGGAATAGTTTTAGTGTGTGTATTTTGTTGAGGTATTCCAGTTTGAAATGGAATTTTATTATTGCCTAGACGTTTTTTTTTTTAGAAATTGAAATATTTGAAACCGTAAGGATGTGGAAAATTTTATGCGAAATAGTTGTGGTTAGAAATTAATTTACATTAAGACGGTGGTTCAAACCCACCTTCATTATTGCAAAAACATGGTTCCAAATGTTTCATTATACCCTCAGCCATATGGCTAGAGAGGGTATATATCATTTGATACGGTCAAAACGTGCCTCAACGAAATAACTGTTTAAGGCCTTAGGTCTCCTTGGATCAAATCTGTTTCAGGACATTTGGAGTCGAACTAGCGATGTTCGTCTGTCTGCCTGGCAGGTGCGCGCGATCCGATTTGGCCCAAACCATATTATTGTCAAAATTAGATCGAGTTCGGAGATGGACAATATCGGTATATACCTTCTGGCATCCTCCCCCACAAAAGATCGCCATTTTCAAAGAAAATAATTTACTGCACAAAAGGAGAAAGGATAATCCGATTTAGTTCCAAATTTGCAAATATTTACATAAATGCTAGGTCAGGTGCGAAAGTGGACAATACCGGTCCACTCTATCAGGTACCTCTTATAAAATGTCACATAAGGTGGATCAAACCCGCCTTTATTATCACAAAACATGGTTCCAAATATTAATTTTATCCTCAGCCATATGGCTAAAGAGGGTATATATCATTTGATACGGGCAAAACGTGTCTCATCGAAATCACGGTTTAGACGCTAGGCCTCTTTGGACCAAATCCGTTTCAGGATATTTGGAGTCGATCTAGGAGTATCCGTCTAGCTAGCTGGTGCGTCTGGCTAGCTGGTGCGAACGATAACTCTCGAAGGGAGTATCCGATTTGATCCAAACTTGGTACATGGTAATATTATTATCAAACTTAGATCAAGTTCGGAGTTGGAAAATATCGGTTCACTGCTTCTGGTGTCTCCCCCACAAAACAATTTTCATAGAAAATAATTTACCTCATAAAACAAGAAAGGATTATCCAATTCAAATTTTGCAAATCATAATATTTGTATTAGTGCAAGTTGGGTTGCGAAAATGGTCCACTCCATCAAGTACCTCCGATACAAAGGGTCAAAATTTTAAATAATCATAACTATTAAAAATTTTGATGAAGATTCCGATTATCTTCAAATTACATACATTAGAATATTTCCATTAACCGAACGTCTGGCGTGAAGGTGGAATATATCGGTTCACTCCTTCTGGTACCTCCCTCTCAAAGGCTCAAAATTTTTGAATATCCATGAAGCTCATAAAACACGAAATTAACATCCGATTCCATTCAGACTTGGCACATCTCAATATTTCTATCAACGCGAGATCATTCCTTCTGATATCTCCCCCACAAAGGGTCAAAGTTTTGAATAACCAAAACGATTATAAAATCCGAAATAAGCATCTTTTCCCTTCAAATTTTATACATCCCATTATTTCTACTAACAAAAGATCTGCTGTGAAATGTGAAACTGCTGTGAAACATCGGCGCACTCCTTCTGCTATCTCCCTCACAAAGGCCTCAATATTTTATAATCTAAGGTTGGTAGAGATCGGACCATTTCTTCTTGTAACTCCCCCACAAAGGTTCAAAGTTTTTTATAAACAAAACGAGCATAAAATCCGAAAAAATATCCTGCTCTCTTCATATTTCACACTTCCCATTATTTCTACTAACTCAAGATCTGCTGTTAAGATGAGATATATCGGCGCACTCCTTCTGGTACCTCCCCCATAAGGGGCTCAATATTTCATATACCTATGATGTTCATTAAACGCGAAATTAATCATCCGATTCCATTCAGACTTGGTACATCTCAATATTTCCATCAACACAAGATATGTTATAAAAATGATAGAGATAGGACCATTTCTGTTGGTACCTTCCCCACAAAGGCTCAAAGTTTTGAATATGCAAAATGATCATCAAATCCGAAATAAGCATCCAGTTCTCTTCAAATTTCACACATCGCATTATTTCTACTAACACAAGTTCTGCTGTGAAGTTATATCGGTTTACTCCTTCTGGTACCTCCCCCACAAAGGGACACAATTTTAATTGTCCATGAAACTCATAAAACGCGAAATTAACATCCGTTTCCATTCAGACTTGTTCTGACCTGTTAAAAAAATGGTAGAGATTTCTTCTGGTACCGCCCCCACATGTCCAAATTTTGAATAACCTCCTCAAATTTTACACATCCCATTATTTCTACTAACACAAAAGTTGTTGAAAAGAAGGAATATATCGGCGCACTCCTTCTGGTACCTCCCCCATAAAGGGCTCATACATGAATATCCATGCAGGTCATAAAACGCGAAATTAACATCCAAATCCATTCAGACTTGGCACATCTTAATATTTCTATCAACACATAATCTCTTGTAAAGTTTGTAGAAATCGGACCATTCCTTCACCATTTTTAATAACTTGTGAAACAAGTCAGCGATTATTTACAACTTGCTATATCTAAATTTTTTCTCTCAACCAGAAACCTGAGATAAATATGGAATTTATGATTTCCCACAAAATTGGATGTAAATGTTCGATTTTCTTGTAATTTTGCCCACAACAGTATTTTTATCTGTGTTAGATGAAGTGGGAAAATGGAATACTTCGGTCGACAATGTGTGGTACCTCACGTAGTCATATAAAGTGAAGGAAGTAGTCGATATAGTCCAAACCTGGCACGTCGCAATATGTATATCCTAGTTAGTCAGGACCTAGTTGAAATGGACAATAATGGCCCATATTTATGGAGCCTACTCCATAGAGGGTCAATCGTTTGAATAATCATAAAAAGAGTCGAAATATATATAATTAACCGAACGTTGGCTGAGGATATGCATCCGTCGACAAAAGCGACTGAATTTTTTTAATTTATTTTATTTCCTTAATTATATTTAAAATTTAAATATTTTTTATAAAGTATTTTTTTACAAGAATCGTACCTTTTGAAAAATTCTCTTGGTCGACACAAAAAATCCTAACTGAATTCTCCAAATTCTCTTGGAAATCTCTCACGTAATACTGCCTCAAATTTCCATATGTGACAATAAATTTTCTCTCTCTCTCTCTCTCTCTATTATCCTCTCTAACTTTGAATGTCTCATATCTATCACCACATTTTTATCTGCATTTAGAAAGAAAAACAAAAAAAACTCTAAAGTTGGTTGTTATCTTTTGATTAACAGTCCGACCGACCGACAGACCAACCATAGACAATAATGGACATGACCAATTATTGTTCTTGTTGTTGTTACTGTTGCTGGCGCGTTGTATTTGAGTGAATTTGTTGTAACAAATGGTCTTCAGCATATATCGTCATTTGCTATTTTAACAGGTGACAAAAACACCTGTGTCCGTTTCATGTTCAAAATTGAAACGGCAGCACATTCAATTGTTCCGCTTGTAGTTGTTACTTTTGCTGTTGTTGCATTTGTCACATTTAATATCAAAACTTTTAATCGTGTAAATAGTTAATCAGAAATAAATTGTTTATGTGACACCAATTGATTGCAGGAAATTTTAGACGACTTTAATTGACATAATAATGGAAATTACATGGCCGTTTTTGTCGGCAACAGAGACCAATTGCTGTGTGTCTCGGATTTAGTGACTCACGCTAGGGATAGTTTCCGGTAATTTATTTATGACTTGTACACATGTGTGAAATGTCTGAAATATGACGGTATTGGAAGCAGTCATAGAGGAAATGTATGTAGTCCTCGAACCAGTGGCTGATAGAGTTGCATTGTGTAGGAGCCAAGAAGTTCAAAGTAAATTCTTCCAAGGAGCAATGGGACCAATTTATTCCTTTTTTATTATTTATTTATTATTATTTATTCTTTTTTTCTTATTGCACTTAATTGAGCCAAAAGTGTGTAACACCTCGAAAAATTGATCCTAGACTCACGATGTGTTATATCGATCTTACTATCTTGACGAGCTGAGTCCATCTGTAGTGGAATTCTCTAACTCATTTTTTGAATGGGATAAAATTAAAAAGCTTAAAATTTCGGTTATTTGCGAAAGTTGTCGGAAAGTTAGCGACGAAATCAAAGTTACCGATTCTTGTCGGTAACTCCAAAAATGAGGTAGAGAATCCCACTACTGGCCATGAGTGGACGTACATCCGTCTATGCAACACTGGGCGATAACATTATTATACCCTACACCACATAGTGGTAAGGGTATTATGTCTTTGTGCATTTGTTTGTAACATGGAGAAGGAAACGAGATAGACCCCTAGTTACTTTTGAGAACCTTCATAGAATCACTTTCTGAGTCGATTTATGCATGTCAGTCCGTCTGTCCGTCCGTCCGTCTGTCCATGTATTCTTGTGAACAAAATGCAGGTCGCATTTATTATCCGATTGAGATGAAATTTTCCAAACAATGTATGTTTGGCCCAAGGACGAACCCTATTGAAATTGGTGAGAATCGGATCAAATTTAGATATAGCTCAAATATATATCTTCATCCGATTTCGGGTTAAATGTGCACCAAATGTTTACTATCAGACCAAATTACCTGCATTTTGGCACACCCAACCGAGTTCGGCCTAGAAGCAAGTATATCAAATTTGGAGAAAATCGATTCAGATATAGCTATAGCTCCCATATATATCTTTCATCCGATTTGATCTTTAAGTCCCTCACATTCCTACTATGCACTCCACAACCGTGATATTTGGTACCAAGTATTAGATGGAGAACAGAAATAGCTGTTTTAAAATTCGAAATCGGTTCAGATTTGGATACAGCTCCCATATATTGACCACCAAATGGTCCGAATTTTGGCACATGTGACCGAGATTAGCCTTAAAGCAAATACAACAAATTTGGAGAAAATCGGTTCAGAAACAGCTATAGCTCCCATATATATGTTTTATCCGATTTGGTGTTTAAGCCTCTCACATTCGTAATATCCACTCCACAAGAATGATATTTGGTACCAGATATCAGATAGAGACCAAAAATAGTTGATTTTATTAAAATCTGTTCCGATTTGGATGTGCTTCCCATATATATCTTCATCCGATTTCGTGTTAATTGTGCATCAAATGGCCAATATCAGCCCAAATGGCATGAATTTTCGTACAGAAGACCGAATTCCGTCTAGAAGCTAATACGTCAAATTTGGAGAAACTCGGTTCATAGATAGCTATAGTTCGTAAAATGCACGATAGAATTAGATAGATTTTGATTTTGTACCAAATATCTCATAGAGCTCTGAAATGTCCTGTATCAACCTTTTTACGAGAGCTCTACTAAATATGCATAGTGGAGAAAACACGTAAAAAAGCTGTAAGCTCGGTCGGGCCGAACTATGAATACCCTCCACCATTTGGAACAAATTTGGTAATTAAAAAAAAAAAAAAAAAAAATCCGTTAAAAATTCTGTTAAAATCTTAAAAATACTGAATGCAGCCATATATTAGGGTCTATACGAGGATGTGGACCTGCGTAGGCATCTTTTTTCATTAGCTATTACAATATCCAAAAACGAAACTTGAAAAAAATCTGTTTATAATGTAGCTAAAATCATCAAAATATCGAATATAGGGAGGCACCATGGGAGTTATAAAACGTGGACCTGCACAGACAATTTTCTGTCATAGGCTGTAGTATCCAATACGAATTTCAAATACTAAATTTGAAAAAAAAAAATCTAGTAAATAATGTCACTAAGATCTTAAAACTACCGAATATCGGGAGGTATCGTTATATGGGGGCTATACGAAGACGTGGACCTGCACCGGAAATTTTCCGTTAAAGGCTGTAGTATCCATTACGAACTTCAAATACCACAATTTGAAACAATTCCTGTAAATAATGTCGCTAAAATAATCAAAATACCGAATATCGGGGGGTACCGTTATATAGGGGCTATACGAAGACGTAGACCTACATGTCCCATTTTCTGTCTTAGGCTGTAGTATCTATTGCGAACTTCAAATACCAAATTTGAAACAATTCCGGTGAATAATGTCGCTAAAATCATCAAAATACCGAATATTGGGGGGTACCGTTAGATGGGGGCTATACCAAATCGTGGACCTACATGGCCCACTTTCAATACCAATAGTCCTGCAGACGTAACATACATTTGAGTAAAATTTTATTAATCTACTTTAATTCGTTCGGAAGCTAGAGTGATTTCCACAGACGGACAGACTCCATTGTTCTGGAGTACATATTCCCAAAGTGAGGCATTTAAACATCAAAACACTCCAAATCGGATGAAACATATATATGGGAGTTTATCTGAACCGGGTTTCACCAAATTGTATGTTCTAGACTAAATTCGGTCGGATATGCCAACTACAGGTCTATTGGACTGATGTTTGCCATTTGGAGCACAAAATCGGATACAGCAGATATAAATATATATGGCTCCCATATATATGTGTCATCCGATTTGGGGTTTAAGTCACTTTCAGAGTCTATTTATGAGTCGATTTATGTATCCATGTATTTTTGTGAGCAAAATGCAGGTCGCATTTATTATCCGATTGAGATGAAATTTGGAAACAATGTTTGTTTGGACCAATTGGTGAGAATCGGTTCAAATTTAGATATAGCTCCCAAATATATCTTCAACAGATTTCGTGTTAATTATGCACCAAATGGCCAATATCAGTCCAAATGTCCTGAAATTTGGCACATCGTACCGAATTCAGTCAAGAAGTAAGTATATAAAATTGGTTCAGATATAGATATAGCTCCCATACATATGCTTCATCCGATTTAAGTCCCTCACATTCGTAATATGCACTCTACAAGAATGATATTTGGTACCAGATATCAGATACACCTCAGAAATAAGTGCTTGAAATTTGTTCATGATCGGTTCAGATTTGGATATAGCTCTCATATCTATCTTTATCCGATTTTTGGTTTTTTGTGCACCAAATGGTTAATATCAGGCCAAATGGAGTGAATTTAGGCACTTCCGACGGAATCATATCATATCAGTACCACACAGCAATGTTATTTGGTTCATAGTTGGTATGATCTACTTCACATAAATTCCGAATATTAACTTTTACTATTATTTAATACGCTTTGTGGTGTAAGGCATCATATAGTCTGTCCCGCCCGACTTTTGACCTTTCCTTACTGGTTTTGCTCGCAACCTTAGGTTTTGTAGTCGTATGAGCACAATCTATGCCGATGTTACTCATTATTCGGTAATGAGGAACGTAAGTTAATTATCTTTTTATTTTTTTATTTTTTTTTTTTTTTTTTCAAATAACCCCTTTTAAGGAATTATTGGGCTCCCACAACTTCCCAGTTTTTGGAAAGTTATGAAATGATAAAACTCGATTTAATATTCGCTCCTCGAAATGTACTACACACCTATCGGTTTGGTTATTGAGGTCAAGAGATTGATGTTAAATTTCATTTTCAATCCAGCACAACCCGCATTCACCTACTATGCATTAAATAAATACCAATCTCTTTATTAACAAATAACCCTGAAAGCTGCATGCTGGTTTGTGCATAAATTTTCAACCACAAAATATTGAATAAAATTCCTTGTTTCGATTATTAAAGATTCCTTTCAATTACAAAACGGCGATAATATTTGCAGAATGAAAAACCTTCGATTACTTATCTTTGTTTGCTACTTCAGTTTTATGGCCATGATGATGCTGTCGATGATGATGATGAAAACTAAAGGGAAAAGAAAACTTTTACTTCATAGGAATTTTGAAAAAGAAAAAAAAAAAACAGCAGAGCAGAAATATATAACGACAGAAACCTCGTACATAATAGACATTATCGGATAAATCTTTTCTTTTGTTATATAATACATTTAAGCATAACAATGCCCGACGATGATAATGAAAACAAAATCTCTTCACAGCAACAGCAACAAAAGCAAAAATAGATGATTGAATAAGAAGAATGAAAGGAGAAAAAAATGGCATGGAATGTTGTAAAAATAATAATTTTGCAGTGCGTCAACAACAACGAATGGAGGAACATTCCTTCCTTCCCAGCAATGACGGGCAGCAAACTCAAAGTAAATACACTTTCCTGCACAAACATCTACGGAGAAAAAAACCGAGTAGCATAGAAGTGCAGGGCATAACTCGTATTTTTTTTAATTCAAAGTTCTTGCGCCTGAAACCCTTTCAATACTTTACGTTTTTTCTAAAAGGCATAGAACCAGTGAAAACAACAAAGAGAGAGAGGGAGAGACAGATAATATCTTGGGAAAGATAATATCTTGGGAAGCAAAGACACAGCACATGACGCTTATCACCATCATCAGTATCAACATCAGCTCTGCATCTCGAATTGGCGAGAATATTGTCAAAGAAAAAGACATTGAATTGTGATGGCAGCTCAGCGGCGTGTGTGTGTGAATGTGTGAGTGAGCGAATGCATTGTTGTGGTTTTGTGTCATCATTGTCAGTTTCCGTCATCTATGGTATCATTTACCATCTGTACCGATATTATTGGCCTCTATTGTTATCCTCAGTGCACACTGAGCTGAACAAAAGACGGCATACATATATACAGACATACGTACAAAGTGAGAGCAAAAATATTGAAAATCAGTCTAATACTGGCAAAATAACTTCATTATCATACGAAAAGACATGTCGTATTGATGTGGAACTCCAATGTGGTGTATCATTGGAAATGCAAGAAATTTTGTGAAGGATTTTTGTGGATCTTTAAGCAGTCTCCTATTGGATTTCCAAAATAATTTAAATGCATTTTCTGGTGCTTCAATATACAAGGTGAGATAAAAAAACTGCAAAAAAGTCAAACGCCATTTTTTTATTAAATTTTATTGAATGAAAGCAAAAAATATCGGAAATAGCATCAAATGAATGAATGATCGAATGATGCTCTGCGGTATTTTGGCCCATTCCCTTTGGTATTTTTTAGTGCCAACCATTCATTCCAAAATACTCCAGACAAAACAGTCCAACGGATTGGTACTCGGAAAATAATTTTAATGCATTTTCTGGTGCTTCAATATACAGGGTAAGATAAAAAACTGATACAAAGTCAAACGCCATAATTTTTATTTATTTTTTTTTTAATTTTATTGAATGAAAGCAAAAAATATCGGAAATAGCATCAAATTTTAGAAAAAGTTTTCGAATTATGGCTTTCAAACGGCCAATGGAACCGTCACACGCTGCCCAAATGTTGCTTTGCGGTATTTTGGCCTATTCCCTTTGGTATTTTTTAGTGCCAACCTTGCTTTCCAAAAATACGCCAGACACAATAGTCCCAATGGGTTGGTATCCGGAGATTTTGGAGGCCATTGTGCACTGGAAATGAAGCGAGGAATCTCGTTTTGTACCCAATCTTGGGTGGCGCGTTCTGAGTGCGATGGTGCTGAGTCCTGTTGGAATGTCCAAGGTCAGCGGCCAAAATGTTTGCGAGCCCAAGGCTTTAATAGACCCTCCAGAATATTTTCGCCATAATATTTGGCATTTATTCTGATGCCACGGCCGATTAATACGAGCGGATAGCGACCATCGGCTGTTGTGGCGGCCCACACCATCACCATGGCCGGCGCTTGAGTTCTGGTGGCCAACCGAAGTTGCACATTTTCACTTGATCTCTTTGGCAAGTAAACACGATCATTTTGTTTGTTTACAAACTGCTGGATAACGAATGTTTTCTCATCGGAGACGGAGAAAACCAATTTCGGCAGTTTACCACTTTCGGCCAAGCGAATCAACTCTTTTGCTCTTTTAAGTTCTTGCACTTTTTGGAATTGCAATGGCTTTACCCCGAGCTTATTTTTCAGCCCACGAGCAATTTTTCGGCCACTGCTACGCGGGTTTTGATCAAGTCGCTTCTTTACTTTTCGAACCATTTCTGCTGATGTTGCTGTTTTCTTCCGTTGACTTCCTTGACGTCGGGCTACGCTACCAATATCACTGTAACGAGTGATGATACGAGACACATTTAAATGCTGGAGTGCTCTAACGATAGCCACTTGTGGTTTTCCAGCCAAATATAAAGAAATCACACTATAACGCTTGAATTCCATCAGGAATAACTTTTTTCCTGGAAAATTCTCACCAAAATGCTTTTGTACTCTTGTAAAGAATATAAAAAGCTGGCACTGGAATAATTTTAACAGCCATCGGGCGAGTTATCTCACCCTGTATATCCTTTTTTTTGGTCTAAAATCATCTATGCAGTCTTGTTGGTTTTTTCTTAAAAGACCGGAACAGAAACTTCTCATGGAAGTCTAGCTTTTCGTTTTGTGCTACTAGATCTCTACATGATCTAATTAAGGACCAATTCTTCCTTAAGTATACCTCAAGCTTTAAATTCCAAACAACACTCCTATCATAGAAGAGCAGTAGTTATTATATCGATGAGTTACAAGCGGAATGACGAACTTAATATACCCTTCATACTAGGTATGGTGGAGGCTATAAAAATAGCTTTCAATTCCACTAACGTTTTAAAATTCCGAAAATCAAATGTTACAGTTTGATCGGGCAATACAAAGGCGGTGCCTATTACGAAGTCCAAATGCCAAGTTGAGTACCGTTGTATTGGTGGGGGTACGGTTGTATTGGGGCTATACGAAGATGTGGACCTATGAGGGCAAATTTCTGTCATAGAAGTACTAGTACCCATTACGAACTCCAAATACGAAATTTGAAACAGTTCGAGCCTGTAGCAAAACTTGGACCTTTAGAGACATTTCTATGTAAGAATGTTTCCCACAAACCGGGAACCCAATTGACAGCAAATTCGGGTTATAATTGTGACTAAAATAACAAAAACACCTTAAATCAGCCGGTACGGCTATATGGGACCTATACCAAAATCCTGGACCATTTTCAGTGCTAAAACTTCTACGAACCTGAAATACGTCTGTTTGTCTGTGAATTGAGATAGAACGCTAATATTTTGCCGGTTAAGCCCCCATATAACGGTACCTCCCCATATTCGGTATTTTGATGATTTTAGCGACTTGTTTCAAATTTGGTGTTAGAAGTAAGTAATGCACACTACAGCTTAAGGCAAACAATTGCCTATGCAGGTCCACGTCTTCGTATAGCCCCCATATAACTGTACGTACCAATATTCGGTATTTTCATGATTTTAGCGTCATTATACACCGAAGTAGTTTCAAATTACGTATTTAGAGTTCGTAATGGGAACTACAGTCTGTGACGGAAAATTGTCTATGCAGGTCCAGGTCTTTGTATAGGCCCCATATACCAGTACCTCCCTATATTCGGTATTTTGACGAGTTTAGGTACAATACCCACCTAAATTGTTTGAGATGTCGAAGTTTGAAGTTCGTAATGGATGCTGCAGCCTATGACAGAATATTGTCTATGCTGGTCCAGGTCTTCGCACAGCTCCGATACAACGGTACCTCCCTATATACGATATTTTAATGATTTTAGCTACACTATTCACCGTTTATTTCAACTTTCGAATTTTAATATGGTAATGACTTTTGACAAGCAATGCCTATGTAGGTCCACGTCGTATAGACCCGTATATAACTTCTATATTCAGTTTTTTTAAATATTAACAGAATTTTTTAAGGATTTTTTTTTTTGAAAATTTTTAAATTTGTTCCAAATGGTGGAGTGTATTCAAAGTTCGGCCCGGCCGAACTTACTGCTTTTAAACTTTTTCAATGTTGAAACCTTCCAAATGCCGAATATAAGGGGATATCGCTTATATATGGGGCTATACAAAAACGTGGGCCAATATATACAACTTTCTGCCTGAGACATAGATTCTCATTACTAATTTTTTATATCAAATTTTACAGAGTCCCATGAAGAAATCTAACTTAGATCATGCAAATATCGAATATGGGAAGGTACCATTATTTTCGGCCAGATGTGTAAACTCTCATAACAAATGTTATTATTTGCAAACCACAAACGCTTGTTAGCAATTTGGGAGAAATGGTGGCTAAAACCTTCAAACTATTAATAACCTATTTTTGTATGACCAGTTGAATACGGAAAGCAAAAAAGAGTTTTTTTTTTTTGAAATCTTAAAACTCTTAATTTGAAATATTCGCCTTAAATTTTGATTAAGAATCAGTCCATACAATTCCCCATTACATGGGTATCTGAGCCGATATAGCCGATTTTCAATATCAATAAACAAGTCACTATGTAATGGGATATTTCTGTACTCTTGGAAATCATTGAGGCGATATTCTTGTTGTTGAAAAAAAACTTTAATACTAAAATACTAAAATAAAGCTACTGATGTGTATAATTTTTTGATCTCCCGATCACACTTCGAAACACACAAAAAAATCCATTGAATTTTTTTGTTTCACCCGGTGGTGGAAATTTTACCTCTCAACAAATAATATGAGTTCCCTTCCACACCATCATTGAATTGGTTTGATCAAACCCACTCACTATCAGATAACAATTCTCTTCTTTATTATTTTCCCTAAATACTGCACATGGAACACACAAACAACATTTTCTTTTTTTTTTTCAAATTCATCATTTCTTTATCACACCCTCTTTGTAATATTCCATGCTTGCCAAATAATTGCATATTTTTTTCTGCATTTTTCAACAACCATTCATTACATCTCTCCAAGATAATGCAACAAACATCTGTTCGAACTCACAACAAATACTCAACGACACAGCGGGATAGGGTCATATTCAATATCTAGCAATGATTTCACATTGTCGAACCCCCCTCCTCCTCCCATTAACTTCGGCTAAAGTAATAAAAAATGTATATGTCCCTGCGAAAATATTTCCATGTGAGAATTTTCCATTATGGCCGGATAGTGGCGATGGGTTTTATTTCATCTTACCGTTTGTCATTTTTGTTCCGACAGTCAGTCAGTCCGTCAGTCAGCCGTAACGATTGTTTACTGTTTTTTTTTTTTTTTTGCTATAACTCCTTATGGCTTGCATTCAATGGCTATATCTTCTCATACCATCCATTGAAAATAAGCAATCAAAAGAGTCAACCACCAAACACAACCATCTATCCAGTGAAGCAAACTTTTCCTGATGTCTCAAGAAAGGGAAGAGCTCACCAGTAAAAAACACGTAATCGTGTAGATATTGAGACAATGATGACAGTGACGATGTTGTGGATAACACGCTGATATGCTGCCGCCGCTGTTGCTGCTCAAGTACAGTGACGAAATTACTGTGTCTTCCGAAGGAAACCAGATAAAGCGCGTTAGCGGCTGTGGCGGTGGTGTGGAGGTGATGTTGGTTGGCGATGCCACTTTAACATACTGCTCAATAAAACTCCTTGAAGCGTGCATTAAGTGCATATTGTTTTGTTATTTGATGTTATTGTTGTCGTTGAGGTGCATTTTGTACGTGGGGTAAGGGGGCATGGCCGCAACGTAGTAATAATCCAAGGGTCTTCAAGTCAAAATCATGAAATTCTTAATGATGTTGTGTTAGAAATTCCTCCCTCGCTGCCATGTCAAAAAAAAATTGGCAACATGTGAAAAGTCTGAATATGAGCATCGCATTGCTATTACTAAGAATAGTGTCATCATTAGTGTCTGCCAGCGACATGTTGCAGGAATATTACGAAAATTTAGCCATCGAAGGGAACCCAGCAAAATCCTTTTCTTAAAAGTAGAATTTCTAACAGAAGTCTAGCAAACGGTGTAAAGTAAGGTCATACAGTCTTATTGCAGAACGCGAAGAAAAGACTGTCTTCTTCTACAAGACTTGCTGGTCTTTTTTTGAAAAGACCGGAACGGGGTCTTCTCATAGAAGTCTAACTCTTCGTATTCGCCCACAAGATCTCTACATGATCTAATTAAAGATCAATTCCTCCTTGATAATACCACAAGCTTCAAATTCCATTAAATGCTCCTCTCATAGAATAGCAGCAGTTCATGCTCTTCTCATAGAAGACCAGTTGATGGTCTCTTCATAGAAGAGCAGAAGTTAATGCTCTCATAGAGGTAAAAAGTTGATGACCCTTCATAGAGGGGACCAGTTGATGGTTCTCTCATATTGGCTGGTCCCCTTTGATGATCCTCCATAGATGGGGACCAGTTGATGGTCTCCTCAAAGAGGGGATCAGATGATAGTCATCCATCGAGGGGACCAGTTGATTGTAGAGAACTAGTTGATGTTCATGTTATAGAGGACCTGTTGATGCTCCTCTCATAAAGGGCCAGTTGATGTTCCTCTCATAGAGGTCAAGTTGATACCCCTCTCATAGAGCACCAGCAGATGCTCCTCTCATAGAGGGCCAGTTGATGCTCCTCTCATAGAGGACCAGTTGATGCTCCTCTCATAGAGGTCAAGTTGATACCCCTCTCATAGAGCACCAGTTGATGCTCCTCTCATGGAGGACCATTTGATGGTCCTCGTCTCATAGAGAACCAGTTAATGGTTTTCTCTAAAGGAGACCAATTGATGGTCCTCTCGTAGAGGGGACAAGTTGATGGTCTTCTGATAAAGGACCAGCTGAGACTCATATCTTAGAGAACCAGTTGATAATCTTCTCTTAGAAGCTAAGTTGATGCTCCTCTCATAGAGGTCAAGTTGATACCCCTCTCATAGAGCACCAGTTGATGCTCCTCTCATAGAGGACCAGTTGATGCTTCTCTCATAGAGGTCGAGTTGATACCCCTCTCATAGAGCACAAGTTGATGCTCCTCTCATAGAGGACCAGTTGATGGTCCTCTCATAGAGGACCAGTTCATAGTCCTCTCATAGAGGACCAGTTCATAGTCCTCTCATAGAGGATCGTTTGATGGTCCTCCCTTAAAGAACTAGTTGATGGTCCTCTCTTAGAAAACCAATTAATGGTTCTCTCATACAGGACTAGTTGATGGTCCTCTCATAGAGGGACCAGTTGATGGTCCTCTCAGAGAATACCAGTTAGTGGTCTTCTCATAGAATATTATTTACTTATCATTACCCCCTTCCAAGGTGTTTGCTGGGTAATCCCTTTACCAGTATCGCCTAAGAACCTTACCCGTATTTTTTTGTAACTACCACAGCGATATGCATGCATGATGCATGCAAGAAACGTGTCTTTTATGTTAAATACCCTTTTTTCGTCTTCCTCTGCCACCAATGCTGCTTCTCCTCAAGTGGATCTCAAGGAGTAGCATACAACATTTACATATCCAAATAGATAGACGGTACCCAATAGCAGGGACCGACCGACCGACCAACCGATACGATACAATACTCGTACACAGGCATTGACACAGTCATTGCCAACGTTGCACCGACATAATCACACAATTCCCAGTAACGTTCAAGTCCAGCTAATGATTTCTGTTTTAAGATAAACATTAAAGTGTCATGTGATATAAACGTTACAGACGGCGGAATGCAAATAAGTGTTGTCCCCTTCTTCCCCTTCACTTGCCTCTAGCACCCTGGGGCAAAAGAGATTTTCCAAAAACATAGCTTGCTGCTAATAGGGAGGAAGGGAGTTTGTTGTAGCATAAAGTGTTAAGCCTAGAGGGGAGATTTAGGTTCATTCCCCTCATGACGCTGGGGAAGACTTTTGCCATCGTACTCCAGTTGGTTAACCCAAAAAGGGGACCGGCAAGCAGTCAGGCATTGACACTGACTCCAGTACTTACCCGCAAGTCATTTATACATTTAAAGGCTAAGACTTCTACCGGCAGCTATAGCAGCGCTGCAGGTATGGCAGCACGTTTTCGTTTTATTTGCAATTTGGTTGAAAGCAAAGTCAAAGCGACAAAAGTAAAGCGCTAGAAGGAGGTTATGGTGGCCGCCTGGCCTTCTCACTCTGATGTGAAAAAACAAACGCTTTCAGTGCAGGTGTAACAAAAAACGAAACGAAACGAGAGCTTAAACGGATTGTAATGTCATTTCAATTGTCTTGTATTGTTTGTCGACCCCTCTCTCTCTCCCTCTCTCCATCTCTTTTTGGCCATGCATTCCACACAACCAACATGTGTGGAGGAACCAGCAGCACTTTAAGTGGCATATTGTCATTGCATTAAGTGACATTTGAAATTGTGTTGTGTATTTTCTTGCAACACGAGTTTGCTGTCAGCCAATATATTTACTTTTTTCATTTTTTTCTTTTTTAGCAAAACGAATCTGTTTTTCTTTCTTACCCTCATATAGGCCTTTCATCCATTCATTGTGTGTTGTTTTTGTTGTTTGTTTAAAATCAGTTTTGCACTTAGAATGTCAAAAGAGTTTAAAATTGTAACTTGTGTCTGATGTCTGTCTGTTTGTCTCTCTAAGGACTTGTTTTATTCCACACACTCACCAACTCAATGTCAAAGCAGATATCATTGTCATCTAAATGAATATTAAAACACTTGATTACGACTTTAAAATACTTCAAACGTGGTAGAAGATTTTCAAAACAACTTAATAGACAATTAAAAAAATTAAATGGAAACAACTCTTGAGGGGATAAGAAGAGAATTGTTTATTCAATTCTTCGAATGGAGGGGTCGGAAGATGGGAAGAGGTGAACATCAAAGGTTATAAGAGGACACCTTATAATTGAGAAATATTGCTCCTAGAAAAGTACTTGGGATATGTTTACAAAACAATGGCTAAAATATAATAGCTGGTCTGAGAGTTTTTCTATAACAAAAAAAAAGTGAATAATTTTAAGAGTGAGACAAAAAAACTGCAGAAAATTCAAAGGCCGTAATTTTTACATTTCTTTCAAATTTTATTGAATGAAATCAAAAAAAGTCGGAAATATCATTAAATTTTAGAATAAGTTTAGATTTGTTCGAATTGGCCACCTTTGGCACGAATTATGGCCTTCAAACGGCCAATGAAACCGTTACACACTGCCCGAATGTTGCTTTGCGGTATTTTGGCCTATTTCCGGCGAAACGCTTGCTTGAGGTGATCGACACTTTGGTATTTTTTAGTGCCAACCTTGCTTTCCAAAATACTCCAGACACAATAGTCCAACGGAAAGGTATTCGGAGATTTTGGTGGCCATTGTGCGCTGAAAATGAAGCGAGAAATCTCATTTTGTAACCATTCTTGGGTGCTGAGTGCGTTGGACCAGACCAGTTGGAATGTCCAAGGTCTGCGGCCAAAATGTTTGCGTGCCCAAGGCTTTAATACACCCTCCAGAATATTTTCGCGATAATGTTCGACATTTATTCTGATGTCACAGTCGATTAATACGAGCGGAGAGTGACCATCGGCTGTTATGGCGGCCCTCACCAACACCATGGCCGGCACTTGAGTTCTGGTGGTCAACCGAAGGTGCACATTTTCAGCTGACCTCTTTGGCAAGTAAACACGATCATTTTGTTTGTTTACAAACTGCTGGACAACAAATGTTTTATCATCGGAGGGAGAAAACCAAATTCGACAGTTCACCACTTTCGGCCAAGCGAAGTTACTCTTTAGCTCTTTTGAGTCTATTTTCTTTCTGTTGCGGTGTAAGTTCTTGCTCCTTTTATACTCTCCACCATACTATGGAGGATATATTAACTTCGTAATTCCGTTTGTAACTCCTTGAAATACTCATGTCAGACCAAACAAAGTATATATATTCTTTCGAATGAGTTGAGATAGATAGCTAAAATTTTGCACACATGTTTATTTTTCCAGTAGGCAGGTTAAGTTCGTGAATGTACCATGTAGGTCCACGTTTTCATATAGCCCACTTATAACGGTACCTCCCGATATTCGGTATTGTGATGATTTTACCGACATTATTCACCGGATTTGTTTCAAATTTGGTATTTGAAGTTCGAATTGGATACTATACCCTAAGACAGAAAATTGTCTGTGCAGGTTCACGTCTTCGTATAGCCCCATATAACGGTACATCCCGATATTCGGTATTTTGATGATTTTAGCGATATTATTCACCGGAATTGTTTCAAATTTGGTATTTGAAGTTCGAATTGGATACTACACCCTAAGACAGAAAATTGTCTGTGCAGCTCCACGTCTTCGTATAGCCCCCATACAACGGTACCTCTCAATATTCGGTATTTTCATGATTTTAGCGTCATTATTCACCAGAATTGTCCCAAGTTACATATTTAGAGTTCATTATAGGAATTACAGTCTAAGACAGAAAATAGTCTATGCAGGTCCAGGCTTCTTATAGGCCCCATATATCAGTACCTCCCTATATTCGGTATTTTGACGATTTTAGGTACAATACCCACCGAAATTGTTTGAAATGTGGTATTTGAAGTTCGTAATGGATGCTACAACCTGTGACAGAAAATTGTCTATGCAGGTCCAGGTCTTCGCACAGCTCCGATATAACGGTACCTCCCTATATACGACATTTTGATGATTTTACCTACATTATTCACCGTTTATTTCAAGTTTCGAATTTGAATATGGTAATGGCTTATGACAAACAATCCTTATGTGGGCCCACGTCGTTTAAACCCCATATTTTTAAAATTTTAACAGAAGGTTTTAAGGATTTTATTTTTTGAAAATTTCCAAATTCGTTCCAAATGGTGGAGGGTATTCAAAGTTCGGCCCGGCCGAACTTACTGCTTTTTAACTTGTTTGAATTTCGATGGCTTTGCCCCGAGCTCATTTTTCAATGTTTGCCGAATGGAATATTGCGATACGTTCAGCTCACGAGTTATTTTTCGGCCACTGCGATGCGGGTTTCGATCAAGTCGCTTCCATACTTTTTCAACCATTTCTGCTGATGTTGCTGTTTTCTTCCGTACATAATAATCTCTAAAATATTAGTCCTTAGATTATCTAACAGATTTGGTGTTAATTTAAGTTTCCTTTGTGGTGAACGGCAGCGGATCCTCCGAAATTAGCCCTATTTTCTAGTGGTAATTGTAAATGCCCGATATTCTGAATTCCCGATTTGTTAAGGATTGAAAGAAAGTTCTATTGATTTGCTTTTTAATGCCACTTACATATTTTAAATGTATTTATTATCTATATATAAATTTTTGCAGTTTCACGCTTATTAACCAATGAATTCTTTCTCTTTTTTTATTTCAGGTAATTCATTGTTTTAACTTCAAATAACAACTGTGACGAAGCATCAAATTTAAATGGAGAAATGAAAGGTTTGTCTTCGAACTGGATATTTATTGAGTAAACTACACATTTTTATTGGATTTTAATATTCGTTTGCGAAAAAGGCCTCAAACCAATCAAAAGCAAGTTACTCTCTTTACAACCTCGACAGATAAAATGAACGCTATTTTAAAGCTCAAATAAATCTTATAGTGTTTATTATACGTTACTCGTTCCCATATATTTAGTCCGATTGAGGGGACTGAGTGTGTGAAATAGTATTGTATCTGGTGTGTTGATTTTGAAATGCAACAAGTTTTAGGGAGTGCTAGAAGAGGGTGAGGGTTTACCTATAGAAAGAACAGTGCTTTACTTCAAAACGTAGAAAAATGTGTTTTTTACCGGAAAACCGTCCTTATTACTGAAAAGCTCACTCGTAGACAAATTTAAGAGATAATAACCAAATTATGTTTTCATATTGGACTCCCTTCAAACTGTGTCGAATTCGAGTAAAAAGCGAAAGCAAACAAGGGCGGAGAAAAAACAAAAAGATCAAACTTCACTTTTCGGTTTCGCTCGAAAATGGGATGCTTTGCTCATTTTAGAGTGGGTGTAAAATTCATTAAAAAAATGAGCATTGTCGAGCACTCTTTTAGTTTTTGTCATATCACTGTTGCGGGTTGGGAACATTATCGCTAATCTGTATCAATAAAGGATATAATAGTGTTGTTGCTTTTATACACAAAACCCACTGTCCCCTTGCTTCTACTGTTTTTCTCTTTATAGATTTTGTACACTATCACCACCTCTCTCTTAGTTCACAACAACATCAGCAGCGGTTTGCTCTTACGCACACACATCACTCTATTTTACTCTTAGAGCAAACTCTTACTCCATTTCGAGCGATTCTATTTCCACTCCAATGTTTTAAACAGAAGAAAAGAGTACAAAATTCCTACTCTTCGAACACTCCCGCTCAAGTTTCATTACCGTATGAAAACTAGCAAATCTGCCCTCGGATTAAACTATTACAATTATTGTTAGCTGATTGGTTAAGCTGTTGATTTTTAAGGATTCCCTTTAAATTTTGATTTTTTTTCTCTCTCTCTCTCTCTCTCTCTCTCTCTCTCTCTCTCTTTGAGTAAATTTTTATTTTTATATGGAGGGTATATGAACTTTGTCATTCAGTTTGTATCTCTTCGAAATATTCATGTCAGGAAATATATTTTTAATCAGCGTAAAATTCTAAATCGATTTAGCGATGTCCGTCTGTCTGTTTATCTATCTGTTGTAATCACACTATCCTTCGAACGAATTGAAATAGAAGGCACATATGTGTATTTTTCCAGTAGGCTGCTTAAGTTTGTAAATGGCTTATGTGAGTCCACGTTTGCATATAGCCCCCATATAATTGTACCTTGTCATATTCGGTATTTTGATGATTGTGGCGATATTTTTACCGGCATTGTTTTAAATCTTGTAATTAAAGTTCATAGTAAGTACTACAGACTATGACAAAATATCACTCATGCAGATCCACGTCTTATCATGTAACGATACCTCCCGATATTCGGTATTTTGATGATATTGGTGGCATAATTCACGGGATTACTTAAAATTTCCTATTGGAAGTTCGTAATTGGTACTACAGCCTATGACAAGAAATTACCCTTATAAAGGGTTTAATTTGAGAAGTATTTTTCTACGGATTTTTTTTTTTTTAATTTTTCAAGTTCCTTCAAAATTGTGAAGGATATTAAAAATTCGTCTCGGCAGAACTTTGCTGCT
Source organism: Musca domestica (assembly GCF_030504385.1). Taxonomy (NCBI): domain Eukaryota; kingdom Metazoa; phylum Arthropoda; class Insecta; order Diptera; family Muscidae; genus Musca; species Musca domestica. The sequence continues at coordinate 327,060 of NW_026712212.1, forward strand.
TTTTTCTTGTTTTTTTTTCTTATTTCACTATTAACCAGTAAAGAAAGTCTTAAAGTTGGGCGGGGTCGACTTTATGATACCCTACAACACATTGCTAATTTAGTAGAGCTTCGCATAAGAATTAAACGTTTTTATGGGAGAATTAAATCACACACGCTATGATTATAATTATAATTTAAAGTTCAAAGGACTAAATATGCCGAAGCATTTGTATCTTTTAAATTCGGACTTGTATTGCCCATTTGGTGCAAAATTAATTTGAAATCGGATAAAGATATATATGGGAGCTATATCGAAATCTGAACCGATCCCGATAAAATTTGGCAAAGATATTTCTGAGCTGTATTTAAGATATTTCAATGAATATCGTTGTTAAGGAGCGCATATTACGGCTGTATATGGGAGCTATAGCTATATCTGAATCGATTTCGATCAAATTTGGCATACTTATTTTCGGGCCTAATTTTGTTGTATGTGCAAAATTCCATACTATTCGGGCCGATATCACACGTTTGATGCACAAAAAAGGCACGTCGGAGGAAGATATATATATGGGAGCTATTCTAAATTTTGACCGATTATCTCCAATTTCAATAGGGTTCGTCCTTGGGCCAGACAAACGATTTGTGCAAAAATTTCATCTGGATAGGGCAATAAATGCGAACTGTACTTTGTTTACAAAAATACATGGACAGACGGACGGACATGCATAAATCGACTCTCGTTTCCTTTTGCCTATTACAAACAAATGCACAAAGACATTATACCCTACACTGACCACCTTGTGGTGTAGGGTATAAAAAGTTCTGGAACACACCATAAATCCACTATTTATCTATAGGAATACTGTTATCTGACTGTCATTTACAAGATTTTTAGATCTTAAATTCCAAACTAACTTTAATAGCTTCACACAATATTAAGAACTTTTCAATTACCCTTTATCAATTTCATAATTAATCAAAATTTCCAAATCTTATTTTATTTTAGTTCCATAGTTCCCATTTTCGACTATTTTTTTGCTTTTTCGTTAAATTAAATATGCCATAAGTTATTTCATATAAATCCAATTCCGACGCCATAACATTGCACAAGGCGGAAATTTTCTTAATTGCATGCAAAATTTGAATATGAAACCAAAGAAGTCAAAAGCAACAACAGCATTCAAATATACGAAAAAAAAACAATATTCTCATATTCCAGTCGATTGAGCAGCCAAAGCCAGCCAGCCAGCCAAGCACACTCCCAAACAATGTGTTATGTTACGCGCCAAATCAAATTTCAATACATCAATAAAAGCTGGTCGAAATTCAACACACAAAAGTAACATTCAATTGGGGAAGAAAACAGTGCTCACAAAAAATGCAAATAAAAAGAAAAACAAAAACCATAAATGTATGCCATAACATGAATGAGTTTTAGTTCCGCAATTCGTTTGTCCGTCTTTTTGTTTTTCTAGGTAAAGAAATAATAAATCTGGATTGCAACAGTAGCAAATATTTGGAGTACTCGGGCTGAAAAGTTGCGGTGTTAATAGAGAAATGGTTCAAAAATCAAACTTGAAAATATGGGAAAAGTTAAAAAAGGAGATATTTTGGGAATTATATATAAAAAGACAACACCGAACCAAAATCGCAAATCAGTAAAAACAAGAACAGAACCCAGGGGACAAGCCAACAATTTTAGATTCTCCACAGGAAAAGAAACATAATTTTACAGAAAATCTCATACGAAAACCAGTAAGGAAAGGTCAAAAGACGGCGAGGACGACTATATGATACCCTACACCATGATTATTTAGAAGAGCTTCCTTAATAAATAAAGTATATGTAGGAAATCTATGTGATATAGTAGATCATACCAACTATGAACCTTATTCGAATGCCTAACATGGCTTTAGAGTAGTCACAATTCGGGAACTATATTCTGTGAATCGATTTTTAACCAATTTGACGGAGGCTTTTGTTCCTCCTGTATTATATGACATCGATAAGGATTACAGTGTGAGATAAAAAAAACTGCAACAAAGTCAAACGCCACAATTTTTACATTTTTTATAAATTTATTGAATGAAATCAAGAAAAGGAAAGGTCAAAAGCCGAGCGAACCCGAATATATGATACCCTACACCACTATGCATATTTAGCAGAGCTTCCGTAACAAAACAAGTTTATATTGGGAATTTATGTGAAGTAGATCATACCAACTATGAACCTTATTTGAATGCCTATCATGGCTTTAGAGTAGTCACAATTTGGAAACTGCATCCAACTGCGAATCGATTTTTAACAAATCTGACGGAGGCTCTTGTACCAAATAACACTGCTGTATAGTGCATGATATGACATCGATAGATATACCGGACCGAGTTTCACCAAATTTTAAAATTCGGTTGAATATGACAAAAATCTATTCATTTGGGGCTGATATTACATATATGGTGAGAAATAACCGTAAAATCGGATGAAGGTGTATATCGAAGCTATATAAAAATCTGAACCGATCTCGATACAATTTGGCAGAGGTTTATTCGAGAAGTATCTGAATCCCGGATTCATCATTTCTGATGCGGATGAAGCATACATTTTACTATTTTTTTATAATTTTATTGAATGAAATCAAGATATGTCGGAAATAGCATCAAATTTTAGAATAAGTTTAGATTTATTCGAATTGGTCATCTTTGGCACGAATTATGGCCTTCAAACGGCCAATGAAACCGTCGCAAGCTGCCCGAATGTTGCTCTGCGGTATTTTGCCCATTCCCGGTGAAGCGCTTGCTTGAGGTGATGGACACTTTGGTATTTTTTAGTGCCAAACTTGCTTTCCAAAATACTCCCCAGACACAATAGTCCAACGGATTGGTATCCGGAGATTTTGGTGGCCATTTTCCAGGGCACAATGGCCACCAAAATCTCCGGATATCAATCCGTTGGACTATTGTCTGGAGTATTTTGAAAAGCGAGGAACCACATTTTGCAACCATACTTGGGTGGCTCGTGTTGAGTGCGATGGCGCTGAGTTCTGTTGGAATGTCCAAGGTCTGAGGCCAAAATGCTTGCGTGCCCATGGCTTTAAAACACACTCCAGAATATTTTCGCGATAATATTTCACATTTATTCTGATGCCACGATCGATTAATATGAGCGGAGAGTGACCATCGGCTCTGATGACGGCCTACACCATCACCGTGGCCGGCGCTTGAGTTCTGGTGGCCAAGCGAAGGTGCACATTTTCAGCTGACCTCTTTGGCAAGTAAACACGATCATTTTGTTTTTTTTACAAACTGCGGGACAACCAATATAATCGGAGAAAACCAAATTCGGCAGTTCACCAATTTCGGCCAAGCGAAGCCACTCTTTTGAGTCTATTTTCTTTCTGTTGCGGTGAAAGTTTTTGCACTTTTTGGAATTTCAAAGGCTTTACCCCGAGCTCATTTTTTCAATTTTTGCGAATGGAACATTGCGATATGTTCAGCTCACGAGCCATTTTCGGCCACTGCGACGTGGGTTTCGATCAAGTCGCTTCTTTACTTTTCGATCTATTTGTGCTGATGTTCCTGTTTTCTTCCGTCTACTTCCTTGATGTCGGGCTACGCCACCAGTATCACGGTAACGAGCGATGGTGCGAGACACAAAAGATTTATTCACATTTAAATGCTGGAATGCTCTAACGATAGCCACTTTTGGTTTTCCAGCCAAATATAAAGAAATCACACTATCACGATTTTATTCTATCACGAATAGCTTTTTTTGTGGAAAAATCTCACCAAAATGCCTTTGTGCGCTTGTAAACAATATAATGAGCTGTCACTGGAATAGAAATTAGAAATGACAGCAGTCTGAAGTTGGTTGCAGTTTTTTTCATCTCACCCTGTATATGAATCGATTTTATCCAAATTTGCTGTACTTTCTTCTAGATTGAATTCGGTCGGAGGTAATTTCTGCTAATATTGGCCATTTAGTGGCCAAAATCGTTTGAAAATAGTTATGGAAGCTATATCTAAATTTGAACCGATTCTCACCAATTTAAGTAGGGTTTGTCCTTAGGCTAAACTAAAATTGTTTGCAAAATTTCATCTCAATCGGATAGTAAATACGATCTGTATTTTGTTCACTAAAATAAAGGGACAGACGGACATGCATAAGTCGACTCAGGAAGTGATTCTATAAAGATCCTCAAAGGTAACTATGGGTCTATCTCGCTTACTTCTCTATGTCGCAAACAAATGCACAAAGACATAGTACCCAGATCACTATGTGGTGTAAGGTATAACAAGCATGAACCAGCAATAATACAATTGTTTTACTTTTTCTCTTTTCCATTCATTTCGCCTCCATCTAAAACTAAAGTTAAAAACGATAAAGGAAAAAAGCCAAACTACAACTGAAATGAAATTCACAAAAACCTGCTAAGCGTAAAAATGCAACTTTTATGACGTTGACATACAATCGCCTTTGTAAAAATGTTCCTGCCAGTTTTTTTCCCGCGCAATTCACCAGTGTCCTCATTGCTAGCCATTGGACTTTTACATGATAATGTTCTCGGTTTTTGTTTTTGTATTTTTGTACCGTGATATTGTTGTTGTTGTTTCATGTCGTACTTTGTCTCTATAGCATATAGCATATTTTATTTTATTTTTTTCATATAAAACTCAACAGACCATCATAATCACAACGATTTGTCGTTACATTTAAGTTTTATATTAACCCATAATGTGTTTAAAGCTCTAAGTATAGTGGTTCTATTTTATGAATATATATAGGGATGTAGTGAAATGAAGTTGGGTAGGGCATGATGAAGCGCAAAACTTCATTACGAATTAGCCAAGTCCTTCACAAGAAGCACCCAACTGATATTGAATAAGTAAAAAAGAATCTAAAGGATGGTATCATCCCGATTTGAAGGAATTTGGAAAAGTTTCGAAATGTCCCGTCATGAAATGCCTTTAAAATAATCAAAATATCGAATATCTGGTGGTACCGGCTGGGCCGAACTTTAAATACCCTCCCCATTTGAAAGAATTTAGAATGGTGTTAAAATTATTAAAATACCGAATATGTGGTGGTACAGTAATGTGGAAGCTATATGAAAACGTGAAGCTGTATCTACCGTAGAATTCTAATTCTATGGGTGATATATATATAAAATATATATAAATATGCGGACCTGTACATATTACGAACTCCAAATACTAAATGTGACACAAATGTTAAAAATACAGAATACTGTTAAGTAGAGTTATATGGAAGTTATAGAAAATTGTGGACCTATGTAAAGAATTTTCTATCAGAGAAGATAGTATCTATTGTCAACACCAAATACCTACTTTAAAAAAATTTCAATGAAAAATGTAGCTAATATCATCAACGGGGGTACGGATATAGGGGGAGGAGGTTAACCGAAGATATGAACCTATACAGACTATTTTCCATCATACAAGATAGTACCCATTAAGTACTCCAAATACCAAAATTCCGATAAAAAAAGAGTGGGTAACATTCAGTTTTCTGTCATAGAGTCGTAGAGAGAGAGAGGTAGTACCCATTACGAACCCATAAACCAATTTAAAAAAATTCTGCTGTAAAATGATACAGAAATCACGAAGATAACGAATGTTTAGATGCACAGTTATTGTGGCATGTGAAGAAGGAATATATCGGCCCACTCCTTCTGGTACCTCCTCCACAAATGGTCAACATTTTAAATATTCATAAAGCTTAGAAAATACTAAATTAATATCCGATTCCATTCAGACTTGGCACATCTCAATATTCCCATCAACACAAGATATGTTATAAAGAAGATAGAGATTGCGACATTCCTTCTGGAACCTCTCCTACAAAGGATAAAAGTCTTGAATAACCAAAACGATCATAAAATCCAAAATAAGCATTCGGTTATCTTCAAATTAGACACATCACAATATTTTTATTAACCCAAGGTTTGGTGGGAAGATGGAATATATTGATCCACACCTTCTCCACAAAGGACCAAAATTTCGGATATTCATGAAGCTCATAAAACTCGTAATCTCAATATTTCCATCGACACAAGATCTGTCATAAATATGGTAGAGATCGGACCATTTCTTCTGGTACCTCCCCCGCAAAGGGTTCAAGAGTTTGAAAAACAAAATACTCAAAGAAAGCGAAATAAGCATCCACCTCTCAACTCAATCCAAATTTCACACATCCAAATATATTTGCTAACGCAAGATCTGTTGTGAAGATTATATATATCTGCCAACCCCTTTCTGGTACCTCACCCACATAAGGTTACAATTTTCAATACTAATATCTGTCATAACCTGCGAAACAAGTCGGCAACTTGCCGAATCTAAATATTTCTCTTAACCAGAAATCTGATATGAATATATAGTTTATCAGAATTTATGATTTCGCATAAAATTGGATATATATATTTTCGATTTCCTTAAAATTTTGCACATACCAATATTTTTGTCTGTATTAGATAGTATGAAAACGGAACACTTCTGTCGCAGACATATTTCCACATTTTCCAAAAATTATCACATATCTCACATAAAGTGCAGGAGATAGTCGATATAGTACAAATCTGTCACGTTGTAATATTTATATCAGTCTTAGATCAGATACGAATTGGTCAATATTGGACAACTATTCGGAACCTCCTCCGTAAAGAGTCAAGAGTTTGAATAATCATAAGTTATTTTTATTTTTATTTTTATTATCATTATTATTATTATTATTTTTATTATTATTATTATTATTATTATTATTATTATTATTATTATTATTATTATTATTATTATTATTATTATTATTATTTATGATTATTATTATTATTATTTTTATTATTATTATTATTATTATTATTATTATTATTATTATTATTATTATTATTATTATTATTATTATTATTATTATTATTATTATTATTATTATTATTATATTATTATTATTATTATTATTATTATTATTATTATTATTATTATTATTATTATTATTATTATTATTATTATTATTATTATTATTATTATTATTATTATTATTATTATTATTATTATTATTATTATTATTATTATTATTATTATTATTATTATTATTATTATTATTATTATTATTATTATTATTATTATTATTATTATTATTATTATTATTATTATTATTATTATTATTATTATTATTATTATTATTATTATTATTATTATTATTATTATTATTATTATTATTATTATTATTATTATTATTATTATTATTATTATTATTATTATTATTATTATTATTATTATTATTATTATTATTATTATTATTATTATTATATTATTATTATTATTATTATTATTATTATTATTATTATTATTATTATTATTATTATTATTATTATTATTATTATTATTATTATTATTATTATTATTATTATTATTATTATTATTATTATTGTTATTATTATTATTATTATTATTATTATTATTATTATTATTATTATTATTATTATTATTATTATTATTATTATTATTATTATTATTATTATTATTATTATTATTATTATTATTACTTTTATTATTATTATTATTATTATTATTATTATTATTATTATTATTATTATTATTATATTATTGCTATTTTTTTTTATTTAATATATTTTCACAAACTTGAATTCTCAGTAGTTTTCAATTATGAAATTACCTTCCATTTGTATACCATGAAACAATGTCGACGCCAATGCTGAAGGGCACATATTGTGACTTGCCCATGTCGCGTATATCAATAACAATTCAAGGGTTAATCTTAAAACGACTACAGTTGTAATTCAAGCCAAGAACAACAGAAGTAACGAGAAAAAAAACTAAACTACAATGCAATAACAGTGAAAGCTATAGAGGAGTAATTCTCTGCAGACACACACGTACACACACACACACACTCGCCTAGGTATGTATGGCTATACATACTTATAGTTTAAAACCGGACTCGAAAGAATGTAAGTCATGTCATGTAAAACTGCATTTAAATTCTGCTCAGGCTTTGGCAAAATACCATAACGTGCAGTTGTAGCAAAAATAATAAAAAATAAAAATAAATGAAAAGAACAGCAGAAAAACGGCATATAGTGACCATCTATAAGCATGGCACTCCTAGCCGTGTTGCAAACAAAAAAAAAGAGAAACAAAAAAAAGAGAGAAACAAAACAAAAAGAAAATGGAAAAGAACGTAGAAAAGAGGACATGCCACAATTGCATTTTTGCCATAACAAATCGTGACAAATATTATTAAAAAAAGAGAGATAGAAAGAAACATTCATCGGTGACATGGCCCATAACCAGAACCCCCCGCCAAAGCACACACATACTCACATGAGATGAATTAAACATAAGCTTTGGAATAAAAACAATAACATTTCAGAAAAAAAAAACACTAAACAGCACAAGCAACAAAAGCGCCGGCCAACAATAGGAGAAAATGACAGGTTTTAATTATGGCCAAATAGGTTCAGTGCAACAAAACATGGTCACATGTGTGGGGTATACCCTGAGGAATGTGAGTGAATTGAGGCCAAAGAACCCAGGGAACCAAATGTCGAACGTCCGATACATCTGCTGATAATCGGAACTTTTTTCCGACATATCTGACCAACGTGTTTCATAGCATAGACAATTTTCTGTCACAGGTTTGTAGTACCTATTAGGAACTTCAAATACGAAATTTCAAACAATTTCAATGAATATTGTACCTCATGTCGTCAAAATACCGACTATAGGGAGGTACTGATATATGGGGCCTATACGATCACCTGGACCTGCACAGACAATTTTCTCTCATAGACTGTAGTTCCCATTTCGAATTCTAAATAAAAATTTGAAAAGTTGAAAAATTTGAAATTAATTTGAAACAAAAAACCGAATAACCCTTATATGGAGACTATACGAAGACGTGGGTCTGCATACGCAATTTTTTGTAATAGGCTGTAGCACCCATTACAAATTCTAAATACGAAATTTAAAATAACTCCGGTGAATAAAATCCCTAAAATAGTCAAAATATCGAATATCGGGGGGTACCGTTGTATGTGGGCTATACGATATCGTGGACCTATATAAACATTTCTTTTCTAGGGGATATAGTGCTCAGAAAGATCTTCTAGTATGGATTTTTAGACAATTCCATAGAAAAAAAATATATCATTATATGGCACGATACGATATTGTGGACCTATACAGGGTGAGATAAAAAATCTGCAACAAAGTCAAATGCCATCATTTTTACATTTTTCTTTAAATTTTATTGAATGAAAGCAAAAAGTGTCGGAAATATCATCAAATTTTAGAATAAGGTTAGATTTATTCGAATTGGTCACCTTTGGCACGAATTATGACCTTCAAATGACCAATAAAACAGTCACATGCTGCCCGAATGTTGCTCTGCGGTATTTTGGCCCATTCCCGGCGAATCGCATGCTTGAGGTGATCGACACTTTGGTATTTTTTGTTCCAACCTTGCTTTCCAAAATACCCCAGACACAATAGTCCAACGGATTGGTATCCGGAGATTTCGGTGGCCATTGTGCGCTGGAAATGAAGCGAGGAACCTCATTTTGTAACCATTCTTGGTTGGCGCGTGCTGAGTGCGATGGTGCTGAGTCCTGTTGGAATGTCCAAGGTCTGCGGCCAAAATGTTTGCGTGCCCAATGCTATAATACATCCTACAGAATACTTTCGCGATAATATTCGTCATTTATTCTGATGCCACGGTCGATTAATACGAGCGGAGAGCGACCATCGGCTATTATGGCAGCCCACACCATCACCATCACCGCCTGAGTTCTGGTGACAAAACCTGCATACGCAATTTTGTTTGTTTACAAACTGCCGGACAACGAATGTTTTCTCATCGGAAAAAACCAAATTCGGCAGTTCACCACTTTCGGCAAAGCGAAGCAACTCTTTAGCTCCTTTGAGTCTATTTTCTTTCTGTTGCGGTGTAAGTTCTTGCACTTTTTGGAATGCTAATGGCTTTACCCTGAGCTCATTTTTCAATATTAGCCGAATGGAATATTGCGATATATTCAGCTCACAAGCCATTTTTCGGCCACTGCGACGCGGCTTTCGATCAAGTCGCTTCTTTAGTTTTCGAACCATTTCTGCTGATGTTGCTGTTTTCTTCCGTCCACTTCCTTGACGTCGGTCTACGTATTAACAATATAAATGGTAACGAGCGATGGTACGATACGAAAAATATTTATTCACATTTAAATGCTGGAGTTCTCTAACGATAGCCACTTGTAGTTTTCTGGCCTAATATAAAGAAATCACACTATCACGCTTGAATTCCATCACGAATAACTTTTTTTTTTTGGAAAATTCTCACCAAAATGCTTTTGTACGCTTGTAAACAATATATCGAGCTGTCTTTATAATAATTTTAACAGCTGTCGGACGAGTGGTTTAGAAATGACAACAGTCTGAAGTTGGATGCAGTTTTTTCATCTTACCCTGTATGTATGATGGAGGGTATGATAAATGGGGTGAGTTTCACTCTCTTGGAAAGAGAAAAATGCCTTGTCCAATTAGTGCTCAAAGGAATCAGTCCGACAACTTTAATTTCCATTCCGAATTTCGCATGGTTATCCAAGCAAAATCGGTTCGAAAGTCGCCTAAAACTTCAGACTTTTTATATGACTTTCGGTCAGGAGTCGGATCAAATTTGCATCCGAAATCGGAAATTGCAGGACCGTTTGGTTCGCTGGGAAGGTACGAATAAATGCGAAAATGTGTGTGTGAGTGAATGACATACAGAACAAATTATTAGGCCACTGCTATTGACCAACAAAGCTCGTCTTTGTCTTGCGATATTCAATGATAACCATCTTCCTTCTCAACCAAACAACTAACAACGAGTAAAGTAAGGGAAGGAAATTAATGCTAATTTCGGATAGCCCATATTTCTATGTTAAATAGAACATTAACTATGTATGTCACTGATTTTGTCATTCACATGTTTTCCATAGAATTTCCATATAAAGGCATATTTGATTATCATCTGCCTTGTTTTTGTTCTTCTCCATCTCTTTGCTCGTCGTTATTGGCCATACAATTAAGGTTAATTAACAAGTTGTCGCACAACAACATTTGCCACGTTTATTGCATTTTAATCAATTAAAAGTTGAACATTACCATCGTCGTCATCATCATCGTCGACATCATTATCATCCGGCATGTTTCGCTTTTATCATCAGCGAATGTAAAATTAAGAAATTATTTTAAAAAGGATTTTTATGTTTGACCCAAATTTATGAATGAATGAGCAGAACAAGAAATTAAGAGGCAAAAACAAAAAAAAAAATAGTTAACACATTATTGTCATTTCATTGATGGATGAACAGGTAGTACAAAAATGGAATTTTTTTTTTGTGAAAATGTGTTAATTGAAATTACACTACAGCTTTGAATACTGATTTTCATATTTGATTGAATTAATATTTGTGAAAAATTCAATGTTAATCTCAGTAAATGAAGAACTAAACAAGTTAAAAAGTATTTGCCGACAGATGTATACCCTTAGCCAATGTTCGACCATTTAAATATATTTTGACTTGTGTTCTGATTATTCAAATTGTTGACCTTCGATGGAGTAGGTTCCGAAGGAATAGGCCAATATTGTCAATTTCATATCGGACCTACATAAATATGATGTAAATAATGTCATATGCCAGGTTTGGACTAAATTGGTTACTTCCTTCACTGTATAGGAAATGTATAGTAATTTCTAGAAAATGTTAAAATGTGCGATAGGTACCAAATATAGTGGACCGAAGTATGGTATGGGTAAAATTACAAGAAAATCAAGCACTTATATTCAATTTTATGCGAAATCCAAAATTCCATATTAGTCTCAGGTTCCTGGTTGAGAGAAATACTTAGTTGTAAAGAATCGCTGACTTGTTTCGCAAATTATGACAGAAAATTGTGACTCTTTGTGGGTGAGGTACCAGAAGCGGTTCACAATATATATATATATATATATATATATATATATATATATATATATATATATATATATATATATATATATATATATATATATATATATATATATATATATATATATATATATATATATATATATATATATATATATATATATATATATATATATATATATATATATATATATATCATCTTCACAAAAAAATCTTGTGATAGGAAATTGGTTTGTATGTGTGAAATTTGAAAAGAATTGGATGCTTATATCGCGTTATTTGAGCTTTTTGTTTCTCAAAACATTGAATCCTATGTGAGGGAGGTACCAGAAGAAATGGTTCGATTTCTACCATCTCTATAACAAATCTTGTGTTGATAGAAATATTGAGATGTACCAAGTCTGAATGGAATAGGGTGTTAATTTCGCGTTTTATGAGCTTCGTGGATATTCAACATTTTGACCCCTTTTGGGGGAGATACCAGAAGGAGTAGACAAATATATTCCATCTTCACAGCAGATCTTGTGTTAGTAGAAATAATGGGACGTGTGAAATATGAAGAGAACCGTATGCTTATTTCGGATTTTATAAAATATTTTGTTATTCAAAGCTTTGACTCTTTGTGGGGGAGGTACAAGATGGAATGATCCGATATCTACCTTCTTTATAACAGATCTAGTGTTGATAGAAATATTGCGATGTGCCAGGACTAAATGGAATTGGATATTATCTTCGCGTTTTATAAGCTTCATGGATATTCAAAATTTTGACACTTTGTGGGGGAGGTACCGGCAGGAATGAACCGACATATTCCATCTTCATACCAGACCTTGGGTTAATAAAGATATTGTGATCTGTGTAATTTGAATACAATTGGACTCTTACATCATATTTTATATGAGTTATAATTATTCGAAATGTTGACCCCTTGTGAGGGAAATACTTGACGCAGTGCACCGATATTGTCCATTTTCACACCTTACCTAGCACTGATGCAAATATTAGGATTTGCAAAGTTGAAGCAAAATCGGATTATCCTTTCTCTTTCTGTGCAAAAAATATATTTTTTTTTGAAAATTTCGAACTTTTGTGACGGAGGTACCAGAAGGAGTGAACCGATATTGCCCATCTCCGAACTCGATCTAAGTTTGACAAAAATATTACGATATACCCATTTTGGATCAAATCGGATACTCACTTCGAGAGTTATCGTGCGCACTAGCTAGACAGACAGACGGACGGACATGGCTAGACATCGGACATCGTGAAATTATTCCAGTGACAGTGACAGCCATTGAAATTCCAAAAAGTGCAAGAACTTACACAGCAGCGGAAAGAAAATAGACTCAAAAGGTGTAAAGAGTTGATTCGCGTAGCCGAAATTGGTGAACTGCCGAATTTGGTTTTCTCCGATGAGAAAACATTCGTTGTCGAGCGGTTTGTAAACAAACAAAATGATCTTGTTTACTTGCCAAAGAGGTCAGCTGAAAATGTGCACCTTCCGTTGGCCATCAGAACTCAAGCGCCGGCGATGGTCGCTCCCCGCTCGTATTAATCGACTTTGGCATCAGAATAAATGCCGAATGTTATCACGAAAATATTCTGGAGGATATATTAAAGCCTTGGGCACATTGTGGCCGCAGACCTTGGACATTCCAACAGGACTCAGCACCATCGCACTCAGCACTCGCCACCCAAGAATGGTTACAAAATGAATTTCCTCGCTTCATTTCCAGCACACAATGGCCACCAAAATCTCCGGATACCAATCCGTTGGACTATTGTGTATGGAGTATTTTTGAAAGCAAGTTTGACTCTAAAAAGTACCAAAGTGTCGATCACCTCAAGCAAGCGCTTCGCCGGAAATGGGCCAAAATACCGCAGAGCAACATTCGGGCAGCGTGTGACGGTTTCATTGGTCGTTTGAAGGCCATAATTCGAAGAAATCGAAACTTATTCTAAAATTTGATGCTATTTCCGACATTTTTGCTTTCATTCAATAAAATTAAAAAAAAAAGTAAACATTATAGTGTTTGACTTTTTTCCGGTTTTTTATCTCACCCTGTAGTGGTTGCAATTTTTAAAATACCGAAACCAGAAGGTATCGTTATATGTAGGCTATAGGTATGGCCGATATAGTCCATTCTCAATGCTAAATATACCCCATCTTATTGTGGAGTGTATCAAAAAAAGTGTTTTCAAAACCTCAGCATAGGACACCAGATACCATCCTATATATTCTCTGAATAAAATTCAAGCCCAACTTTCTTGTTGGCTCCTGTAAAAAAAAACTGTTGTTAATATTTTTTAACTTTTATTCGAAATCGTCGATAATCCAATTCAAAATCGAATAAATCCTTACGAAACTAATTTTAATTCGTGTTCACCAAACAATTTCGATTTCTATAATTTTTTTCTGAAAATTTTCGTTTTTTCTATTCCAATGCCCCATCATTAAAACGGTTCAATGTTTAACATTTATTTCACAACTTCAATTCACTTTAAATTGATGGGAATAATAATCAAAATCACAAACATAACACAGTGCCATTAGAAGGTGTTGAAATTCATTATTATTTTTTTTTTTTTTTTTTTTTTTTTTTTTTTTTTTGGTGAACTAATTGGGTTTGAACTGCTGACCCCCGCCGACCCGACCAAATAGTCCAAATAGATGTGGCAGCACCAAACATTTGGATTATTTTAATAGGTATCTGTGTAACGATGACGTTATGACAACCAATTTAAGGTCAACAAAAGTTGAGCATTTTCCAAAGGGGGAAAAATGCAAAATAGTACAACTAATTTTTTGTGGAAATTTAAAATTTGCATTTAATGATATGATCTCCACTAGTCTATATACAGATTTGTTGAAAAATATATATTTATTTCATTTGGGATTTGGTTCAATCCCAAAAATACCTTTCACTGGCTGATCATTAATATTCGATAAAAAATAAAGTTTTATCAAAATTTCTGATATATCGGACCACTATACAGGGTGAGATAAAAAAACTGCATTGAAGTCAAATGCCATAATTTATTTTTTTTTTTTAAATTTTATTGAATGAATGTAAAAAATATCGGAAATAGCTTCAAATATTAGAATAAGTTTAGATTTGTTCGAATTGGTCACCTTTGGCACGAATTATGACCTTCAAATGACCAATAAAACAGTCACATGCTGCCCGAATGTTGCTCTGCGGTATTTGGCCCATTCTCGGCGAATCGCTTGCTTGAGGTGATCGGAACTTTGGTATTTTTTAGTGCCAACCTTGCTTTCCAAAATAATCCAGATACAATATTCCAATGGATTGGTATCGATTTCGATTCCACTCATTTTGGCACAGTAGGTGCCAATTGCCAGTTATTTCATCAAATTTGAAAAATTCTCAATTTAAAATTTTATTTTTCAATTTTCAAACTATTTTAAATAGTTCCTTTTCCACTACCACCCAACAATCTGACCACCATGCAGTAGTCTGCTGGTCCGTCTGTCTGTCTGTCCGTCTCCACATGACGTGTTATCCATGGATAATTTGTTTATAGCCATCAAAACCAAATATGACTGCATATCCAACAATATTGACTGTGTCTAACCTTACCATAGTGACTCTATTAAATGCAACAGCATTTGACCCGCATTACAAATGTACATACATTACCACAAAATTTGGTTGACTTTAGGCTTCTATGGCTATGGCCATGGCATGCATCCATGGCAGAGTATATTTATTGGTCAGGCCAAATCAAATATTCCAACAGAAATTTCAAATCAAAAACCAATCTGATCGGTAACTGACTGAATGAATCAATGAATGTATGAATTCAGTTCAAACAGTAACGGATGGCGGCTGATGCTTGAGTATGGAAAATTTCCAAAATAAAAGCCAAATATTAATATTCGGACACTATGGTGCTCAATGGTCAAACCAAATTTTTCAACATACTCTCAGTAATTGTGAGTGTGTTTGAGAGTTTGAGGAGCTCCGAACATGAATGACAAGCGAAAACTAAAATCAAACACCAGTAGCACACAGGTTATGAATATGTTTTGTTGGACTCCATTAAAACCGTAGATGACGATTGACAAGCTGTTGTAAATTATTTTCGCCTACAGAGGTATTGATGTAGCAGACCAGGAATAACAACGTGGAATATTTCAATTTGGTGAAGCAATGCTTTGTCTGCCGGTCCCTTGACATTCATCTGTTGTATGGTTGCAGGCATTCATACATTGAAGGATTCGTGCCCTTGGGAATGTAAAAGTTTTAAGTCATAACAACTGTCCAATTGAAGAATAATTCTGACAACGAAATTTTTACACCCTTAACAGGAGCTCAGAAATGCTAACAGAAATTCGAGTAGAGGGTACAACTCCCACAAATGCGAGAGAGGGAGAGAGAGAGTTCTTCTGCGAGTATAAAAAATAAATCGGGTATACTTTAGATTTCTATGCTCGTTGGGTAGAAATTTCACTCAAAATCAAGCACATCCAACTCTGCCCGAGTACTCTTTCAGATTTTGCCATATCATTATTTTATTTGTGAGTAAGTGCATTTTTTCAAGGCACAGCTGTAAACGAAGCAAAAAGAAATAGCATTGTTGCCAATCGCTACCAACAAAGAGTGGCTGATTTTGTTGTTTTTGTACACAACATGAAACAAAAGAGTTGTGAGTAATCTTCAAGCTCCCGCTCAATTTTCACTCAAGAGAAAAATGGAGCAAATCTAAGCTCAGATTTCTAATGTTGTTGATGTAGGTACGATTTTGTGTTGAGGTTTTCTATTGGCCGAAAACCCCTGACAGGCTTTCTAAAGACAGAAGGTTTACTTATTTTCTTATAAAAATATACCTTTTCCCAGGTTTTTTATAAGTAGAAGATTTTCTGTAGATTTCGTAGGTCTGGAGAGACCATTTTATAAGTCTTCTGTGGGACTTTTGAGTGGTCGTTTACAGATCACGGACTTTTACAGGTTTTCCGTAGAGAGAACACCATTAAAAAACCTTTCGAGGGACTTCTATAGAAAACATTTCTTCTATAAACCGATGAATTTTCTTAAAAGATTACCTTTCAGAAGTACTGAATAGAGAGAATCATTTCAAAAGCTTTTCACAGAAAGTTGAACTTTCACAAGTAGTCTACAGAGAGACAACATTTCATTGGCCATCAACAGAGCAAATTCGTTTGCCATGTTTGAGAGATCGTCTATATACCAGATACCTTTCTTAGGTCTTCTGTTGAGAAGGCCTTTCATAGGCTTTTATAGTGAAGATATGTGACAGGTCTTCTATTCAGAAGACTTTTTTCAGGTCTTCTGTTGAGAAGACTTTTCACAGGTCTTCTGTTCAGAATACCTTCCATAAGTCTTCTCTTGAGAAGACCTCTCACAGGTCTTCTGTTGAGTAGAGCTTCCATAGGCCTTCTCTTGAGAAGATCTTTCACAGTACTTTTGTAGAAAAGAACTTTCACAGGTCTTTTGTAGAGAAGACCTTTCACAGGTCTTTTGTTGAGAAGACCTTTCACAGGTCTTTTGTAGAGAAAACGTTTAACAAGTTTTTGTTGAGAAGACCTTTAACAAGTCTTCTGTTGAGAAGACTTTTCACTGGCCCTCTAACGAAAAGCCCTTCGCGGGTCTTCTATTGAAAAGATCCTTCACAAGTCTTCTATAGAAAATATATTTACGGTTATTCTATAGAGAAGACCTTTCACAGGTCTTCTGCTGAGCAGACCTTTCACAGGTCTTCTGTTGAGAGACCTTTTACAAGTCTTTTGTTGAGAAGACCTTTAACAGACCTTTAACCTTTAACCTTTAACTTGCCTTCTAGTGAGAAAACACTTCGCGGGTCTTCTATTGAAAAGACCTTTCACAAGCCTTCTATAGAAAATATATTTACGATTATTCTATAGAGAAGTCCTTTATTCTGTTGAGAAGACTTTTTAGGGGTCTTGTATAGATAAGTTCAAAGGTGTTCAGCAGAAAGAAAGCCATTAACCGGTCCTCTGTATACAAAAGATATTTCAGAGTACCCTTTTAGAGGGAGAACCTTTTACAGGCCATCTAAATATCTTATATTTTCGCGGCCATTCAGTATGGCTACCGTGATTCCTAGACCGAACCTACCAAGTGATAGAAAAGATCACTGGCCCGATGGCATTAGATGGGGTATCTACCAGTTGCCATCCATCCATCTTCTTCTGAGTTCTTGGATGAGACATTTTTGGAAACAGCTGAAATAATAGCTTATGGGTGGTTCAACAGTCCGATCAGTCGGTAAATCAATGGACTTAGAACACCCTCAGGCTTTTTCATCAACCATTTCATTTCCCAATATGTTGCTACGTCCTAGACTCAAACAGGCCTTCCCAGTATGGCAGAATTCTCACTGGTTTCCTACATAGACATGATCTTCATCAAGCCTTTTATGCATAGGAAACCCCTCACCGGTTTTCAAAAGACCTCTCACAAGACTCCTTCACATAAAAAACTTTCAGTCGTCCTATATGCACTGAAGACATCTCACGTAAAGAAGATCCTCTCCGAAATTCTATGATCCAAAGGCCTCTTACAAGCCTCTAAATGTATTTTATATGTCTGGAAAATTTCCCATGTGCTTTCACGGATCTTCTCACAAAATTCCCATTACAAAAAGAAATAAAATTAAAAAAAATAATAATAATAAAAACAAAAAAAAAAATAATTTTCGTTATATGGAATGTTTTTACAAGCGTTCTTAGTATATCAGTCTCTTCACCTTTCACAACCCCCCTCAAAAGTTCATACCATTTTAGTAGTACAATAGAAGTTGTGGCCATAAATTTCACATTAAAGTCCTACTTTTCGGTGTGCCAGTTCTTCGAAATTGTAAAAGTTTAACTTTTCACTTTTCTTGCCCACCCACACATCGGAGGGGTGACTCCCCCTTCGTTAAACCCCCCGCCAAAGCAACAACGACGATGGCATTGCAAATTATTTTAGATATTATTTATTAAAATATGCAATCAAAAAGTGCAAATGCATATTCATGTGCGCTTCCAACAGTTTCCATTTTGAACGGGACACACTTCGTCGGTGAGCGTTTTTTTTTTTTTTGCATTTTCCATATTTTTTTTTTTCTTCTTGCAAATTTGGGCTTCTATACTGCTGTCGGTTGGAAATTGAATACCAAATTTGTAACCACTTTGGCATATGGCTAGAAGACTGTGTCGGTGTCTGTGTGTGTGTCATGTGTTTTCCCATTTTCGCCGTGGATGGTGGTATATAAAAATTTGATGATTTTTTTAGGCCTAAGGTGAAAGTCTGTGTGTATGCACATACGTAGTTATTGCTGTTATGGAATAAGTTATAACGTTTTATTTTTTTTCGCTCTATGTTTGTTATAAATGGATAAAAAATGGCACATCGAAACAAGCGCAAAAGAGCAAAGCGCAAAAATAAAATACAAAATATTAAAATCAAAATCCAATTTGGCTCAAGTGAGAAAATTGCAGTTTAATTAGTTTGTTGCGGGTAAAACTTTCTGCAAAAATGGAGACCACGTATGAGGTCATGAACTTTCAATTGCCAAAGCGGTAAACATGAAATGTGAATTGTTATGAGTTTCGACGTAAAAAAAATATGATTTATTTGTTGGATTAAAAAACTAATTGTGCTTTTTTTGCAATTAAAATTATATTGAGGCGCAAGAAAAATATCTGTTTTGGCTGAAAGGAAATTGATATAATTAGAAATGAGAGCCTGGGTGTTATTAGGGGGATAAAACATCGGACTTAGTTTTACTCTCTATAACGTAATCTACATATTTTCTTTATTCGATAACGTCTCATTTCATTCCAAAACTTTATTGTCCATAATTTTATTGTCTTACAGACTTTTTATCTTTATTTTTATTTATTTATTTATTTTATTTTTTTGTAACAGAAAAACTTTTTCCAAAACTTCAACTTTTTGTTCTCATGAATAAATGTGAAATGTGTAAATTACCTGACGCGTCAGATTACTTTTTCCCTCTCTCTCTCTCTCTTTATGGCTTGTCACATTCAATTAGATTATCTCTCTCTGTGCATTTCGACCATCATCTCTTTATCATCTTCATTTCAAAGGTATCCACTTACTTTTGGGATCCTATACTCTGTTGAGCACAATGAATTTAATTATGATAATATTTAATGGTGACACAATCGACACTTTGAAATCTTTAATGAGGAAGAGAGAGAGAGAGAGAGAGAGAGAGCAAAAGGTGATGACAGCTTCAAATAAAAATAATAATAATAATGCTGTTGTCGACGCCAATGATGTTGGTTGGTTGGTAGTGGTGATGGCAAGAAAAAAATATGTTGTAGTTAGTTTGGACTGGCAACAAATTGAAGACGACACACTTGGCTGGGTGTTGGCTTGTTTTGTCATTGTCTCAAACTAATTTGTGTGGTCTGTACCCAGTGGGGGGATATATTAAATTTGTCAAATTATTTGTAACGTGTTGTCTATGGCGAAATAATTTTGTTGAAAATATTTGAAATTAGAGGTATTTTAGATGTTTAGGAAAGGACCAAAAAGACCCCTTAAGTGAATCAATTGGCATTTGTTCTAAAAAAAAAGTTTAGTTTCAATGGACAAGGAAGCGAGATAGACCCATAGTTACTTTTGAGGATCTTCATAGAATCACTTTCTGAGTCGATTTATGCATGTCAGTCCGTTTGTCCATGTACTTTTGTCAACAGAATACAGATCGAATTTATAATCCGATGGAGATGAAACTTTCCAAACAATATTTGTTTGGTCCAAGGACGAACTCTATTGAAATTGGAAAGAATTGGTTCGATATAGTTCCCATATATATCTACAAACGACATTGGATTAATAGTGTACCGACTGTTATTGCTATAGCTCCCGTGTAGACAGGGTGAGATAAAAAACTGCAACAAAGTCAAACGCCATAATTTTTATTTATTTTTTTTTTTCAATTTTATTGAATGAAAGCAAAAAATGTCGGAAATAGCATCAAATTTTAAAATAAGTTTAGATTTTTTCGAATTGGTCATCTTTGGCACGAATTATGGCCCTCAAACGGCCAATTAAAACCGTCACACAGTCCACCTGGGCAGAGCGGCCATCGGCTGTTATGGCGGCTCACACCATCAGCTGGTAGCAGTTTTTTCATCTCACCCTTTATATCTTTAAACGATATCGGGTTAATTGTGCACCAAATGACCAATTTCAGTCCAAATGACTTGAATTTTGGCACATCCGACCAAATTCAGTCTAGAAATGAGTACTTCAAATTTGGTGAAAAGCTGTACAGATATAGCTATAGCTCCCACATATATATGTTTCATCCGATCTGGTGTTGAAGTCTCTCACATGCGTAATATGTACTCCACAACAATAGTCTTTGGTACCAGATGTCAGATTGTGCACCAAATGACCAATATCAGTCCAAATGACCTGAATTTTGGCACATCCGACAAGCAAGTACATTCAAAATCGGTTCAGTTACAGCTATAGCTCCCATATATATATTTCATCAGATCTGGTGTTAAAGCCTTCACAACAATGACATCTGATACCGGACATCAGATACAGCTCGAAATGTATGTATTATCAGCCCAAATTGAATAAATTTTTCCATATTCAACTGAAAACCTCTAAATGGCCGAATAACCCTGAAAACCAATAGCGACCTCAAATTTAGTAACATTTAATACTCATATACAAAACAATCTCAATCAATCAGTTATAAACATTTAGTACAATTTAGCACATTTCGAACTATTATAGTACACATTTTCAAAACCACCTCTAAATATTAATACCAGCCACAAACAGGGACCTCAATATCAAATTTCAGAATACCAGCTCACTTCGTTCACCCAATAGCAACTTTAGTACGACTTTGTACTTTTCGAACATTTATAGTACACATTACCAAAACCACCTCCATGTCTCAATTCCAGATACCAACGAAGACCTCAATATCAAAGTTGAGGATACCAGCCCTATCCCTTTACCCAATACCAACTATAGTCTCATTTATTACCGAAACCAACTCCAGGTGTCCAGGCTGCACATGAACAGCGACCCTAATATCAAATTCCAGATCACCCAATATTAAATTGTACCAAATATATTACTAATTAGTACTTTTCGTGCACTTGTAGTACACATTTCCCAAACCACCTCTTAATAACAAACCTACCGCCAACTTAAAACTTTCTAAATTCCAGATTCATCCTTTCATCTCCAACCAAATTGTTCCAAATTGAATGTAATTTAGTACAATTTTGTACAGTTCGCTTACATAATACACATTTCCAAATTCACCTTCATATCGTAATCATAAACACCAAAAGTGGGATTTATATCAATGTCCAGGATTTTGGCTCTGTTCCCTCACCCAATACCAAATTTAGCACTATTTACAATTTTTCGTACGTAATAATAGTACACATTCCCAAACCACCTCCATAGTTCAATGTCAAATACCAACAGAGACCTCAATATCAAATTTAAAATTACTCGTCTTATCCCTTTACCTGATACCAAATACATAGCAAATTGATAGCAATTTAGTACCATTTAGTACAGTTCACTCACTTAGTACATAATTCCCAAACCACCTTCAAATGTCAAAATTTCTTTAAAAACTTGATTCTCATACCATAGCTGTATCCGTTCACACAATACTAAATGGTACCATTTTAGAAATTTAGTACCATTTTAGAACTTTTCGTAATCTTAAAGTTCGAATTTCCAAAAAGCCTTTGGTGCATCTAACCTGCTCTCCATCATTGACACTCATTCTAAATTTCCATTCATTCCGTATATTCAGGCTCATTCTATTTGTCAAATAAAAAGTATTAAGTTTTTATTACATTTTAGTACTTTTCGTACCATTTTAGTACGAATTTCCACAAACACCAATACTGGCCCCTTATGCAACATTTCAAGATTCTACTCTTTTATAGATTAGCCTTGAATAATGTGATTTGAGAACTCAACATTTAATAGGCATCCTTCAATCTAATACTGTCTCCTCCACTCAGAAACGCAGTCAGATTAAATAGTGCACGGTGTTTTTTTCGAATTATTTCAACAGCCCTCAAAACTTTTTAAACTCCAAAGAAAATCTCGTGTAGGGTGTACACCATTTATCTAACCCAAATTTGTTGCCATCCTCACTCAGAGGTTTTCCATTAAATTTAGCAACAGTCTCATCTTTCGCATGTCTGTCCTCAGCTCTAACGTTAACAAATGCGATTTGTAACCAAAATCTTGTCTCACTTACAAATTGTTATGAGAATTTTTTTCTATTCACTTCAGTTTTTTTTTAACTGGCTAATGTTTGTCGTCGTCTTTATTGTTGTTACTGCTGCTACTACAGCTGTTGGGGTTTTGGGTTACCAAAGACAAATGCGTCATAGACAAGTTTTCTGATGCAATTGTCTTTTTGCTAAAGTATGACTTTGTGTGTACGTGTGTGTGTGTTAGTTTTGTTTTCGTTTCCATCTTAGGATTTGATAAAGCCGTTGTCTCTGGGCCTACTGGTACCAAGACCAGTGCCGCTGCTAGATTTCTGGCCATAGAAGAAAAGTGAATGCATGCATTTGATGGAAAATGAAAACTGGTTTTTCTTGTTTGGGTGGGTTAACCAACCAACTTTTGTCTTGGGTCTCTCTTGACAATCGCTTGCAATGACAATAAGCCACTGACGGAATGGACGATCGGATGAAAGGACGGGACTGGGTGTTGCCGGTTCGGTGGTGGCGGCATCGGCCACGATGATGTTTGGTAGGGAATGCTGTTGACCAGCATATTGTGGTCTGCCTCTCTAGCTGTTGAGAGCGTCCAAAGCTGGTTTGCTATTTTGACTGTTATTTGTTTGTGTGTGGACATGCTAGTTACATGTTGTGGTCATAATAAATGGTCTCTTAGTCTTGAATTAAAATGATTCCACTAATTAATGTTGCTTTTGTTGTTTATAATACCAAAAACAAATGCCTAAAAAAAACCAGCAATACAAGTAACAAATAATGGCTGAAAACAACCAGTTGAACAGATGTGCGTTTTCCTGGCCCAAAACAATATTTTTTGGAAAATATTTTGTGTTAAAAAAAACGTTTCTTTTTATGCCTAAGTGTGAGAAGAAAAAATACAAAACAAATAAAAAAGTGTGAAATTCAGTTTTTCCATTCAATTGATCCATTCAATGGATTCCAGACGAATGTGTTGTAATCTGAGTAGAAAAGGGTGCAGATTCACAAATAATTTCCAAAACGGAACATTTACAAGCAAAATAAACAAATAAGTATGGCGGGACGGCCAACTATTTCAACGTGTCCATATATAAACCCTAGAACCCAACAGCGACCTCAATAACAAATTTCAGCTCTATCCTTTATTCAATACCAAATTTAGTAGCATGTCCAAAACAATCTACATCTCTCCATCCGATGCACCAACAGTGATCCAAAATTGGTAACATTTAGAGCTTTTAGAACAATTATATTACGCATTTGCAAAATCTCCACCAGATCTTAACACCCCATACCAACAACGACCTCAATATATATTTCTGGGATTTCAGCTCTATACCGAATGTAGTACAATTTAGTACTTCTAATACAACTATAATATACATTTCCCAAACCACCTCCATATCTCAATTCCAGATACAAACAGAGGCCTCAATATCAAATTTTGGGCTTCCAGCTCGATCCCAATTTAGTACCATTTAGTACTTTTCGAGCAATTATAATACGCATTTTCAGAACAATCTCCATATCTCAGCCAAAGATACCAACACTGACCTTAATATCAAATTTCAGGTTTTCAACTCTTTAATTTCTCCCATTGCCAAATTTAGTACAATAAGTACAATAATAGTACACATATCCAAAACCAGCTCCTTCTCTCATCTACAGACACAAATAGTGACATTTATATAAAATTTCAGGATCGCTCGCTCTATTCTTTCATCCAATGCAAAATCTACTACTGTTTGGTACTTTTTGTACAATTGTGTACTATAATTTCCAAAAACCCTTCCTTATCTCAATCCCAGATACCAACAACGATCCAATATCCAATTTAGTACCACTTAGTACTTTTCGAGCAGTTATAGCACGAATTCTAAAGGTAACCTCCATATCTAAATCTCAAATACCAACAGTGGCCTTATAATCAAAATTCAGGATTTCAGTCTCTTAATTTCCCAGATTACAAAATTCAGTACAACCATATCCAATTTCACGATTTTAGCTCAATTTCTTCACCCAATAGAAAATTTAGTACTGTTTAGTACTTTACGCATAATTATAGTACACATTTCCAAAAATACCTTCATATCCATATCCCAATCTCAGATACAAAAAGAGATCTCTTTATTAAATTTCGGGATTGCAGTTCTATTTCTTCACCCAACATCCAATTTAGGAAATCTCAGTAATTTTTGAACAATTATGGTATGCAATTTCAGAACTAGCTTCAATTTCATGTTTTCAGTTCTTTAAGGTCCCAATTCCAAATTTAGTACAATTATAGTACACACACACAAACCAGCTGTTTCTCTCAACCACAGACTCCAACAGTGACATGCATATCCAAATTCACGATTTCAGCTCAATTTCTTTCACCCAATTACGAATGCTAGGGACTTATACACAAAATCGGATAAAACCTACATATGGGAGCTATAGCTATATTTGAACCGATTTTCAACAAATTTGATGTACTTGCTTCTCAACTGAATTCGGATGTGCCAAAAAAAGACATTTGCACTGATATTGGTCATTTGGTGCACAATTAACCAGAAATTTGTTGAAGATATATACAAGGTGAGATTAAAAAAACTGCAACCAAATTCAGACTTCAGTCATTTCTAAGCCACTCGTCCGACAGCTGTTAAAATTATTCCCGTGACAGCTCATTATATTGTTTACAATCGTACAAAGGTATTTTAGTGAGAATTTTCCAGAAAAAAATTTATTCGTAATGGAATTCAAGCGTGATAGTGTGACTTCTTTATATTTGGCTGGAAAACCACAAGTGGCTATCGTTATAGCACTCCAGCATTTAAATGTGAATAAATCTTTTGTGTCTCGTACCATCACTCGTTACCGTGATACTGGTAGCGTAGCCCGACGTCAAGAAAGTGGACGAAAGAAAACAACAACATCAGCAGAAATGGTTCGAAAAGTATAGAAGCGACTTGATCGAAACCCGTGTCGCATTGGCCGAAAATGGCTCGTGAGCTGAACATATCACAATATTCCATTCGGCAAATATTGCGCTTGGGGTAAAGCCATTAAAATCCCAAAAAATGCAAGAACAGAAAGGAAATATGCTCGAAAGAGCTAAAGAGTTGCTTCGCTTGGCCGAAAGTGGTGTACTGCCGAATTTTATTTTCTCCGATGAGAAAACATTTGTTGTTCAGCAGTTTGTAAACAAACAAAATAATGGTATTTACTTGCCAAAGAGGTCAGTTGAAAATGTGTACCTTCGGTTGGCCACCAAATCTCAAGCGCCGGTCAGGGTGATGGTGTGGCCCGCCATAACAGCCGATGGTCGCTCTCCGCTCGTATTAATCGACCGTGGCATCAGAATAAATGCCGAATATTAATAGTATATTAAAACCTTGGGCACACAAACATTTTGGCCGCAAACCTTGGACATTCCAAGAGGACTCAGCACCATAGCACTCAGCACGCGCCACCCAAGTATTGATACAAAATGAGGTTCCTCGCTTTATTTCCAGCACACAATGGCCACCAAAATCTCCGGATACCAATCCGTTGGACTATTGTGTCTGGAGTATTTTGGAAAGCAAATTTGGCACTAAAAAAGTGTCGATCACCTCAAACAAGCGCTTCGCCGGGAATGGACTAAAATACCGCAGAGCAACATTCGGGCAGCGTGTGACGATTTCATTGGCCGTTTGAAGGCCATAATTCGTGCCAAAGGTGACAAATTCGAACAAATCTAAACTTATTCTAAAATTTGATGCTATTTCCGACATTTTTTGCTTTTATTCAATAACATTTAAAAAGGAAATGTAAAAATTTTAGCATTTTACTTTGTTGCAGTTTTTTTTGTCTCACCCTATACGGGAGCTATGTTTAAATTTAAATTTTAAATAGGGTTCATTCTTTGATCAAAAAAATATTTTTTGTGGAAATTTCATCTCATTCGGACAATACATGCGACCTGCATTTTTTTCATATAAATATATTGACAGACGGACGGACGGACTGATATGCATAAATCGACTCAAAAAGTGATTTTATGAAGATCCTCAAAAGTATCTATCGGTCTATCTCGCTTCCTTCTCCCTGTCACAAACAAATACACAAAGACATAATATCCTTACCACTATGTGATGTAGGGTATAAAAAACGGCAACTCCTTGAGTTCTACAGGTATTAATGTGAAAGAAAGGTAATGAAATATTCAATAAAAAAATACAAATTGCTTCATCTCAAAGATACGCCACTCTTGGACCAAATGCGGTCCAATTGTTATAAACAAATATATAAAAAAGTTTATTTTTTTATATTTTAAAGTATTAAATTCGTAGTTAACAAAAAAAAAAAAAAAAACAATCCGGCTCAATGTGTCCTACAATTATCTATCTCTGTGTGTGTGCCACTTTGAGTCTACTGGCCTAAAATCAGAATTCTTTCTCGGCTGCGAACCTTTTGGAGATTTACCAAAATATTGGTGTGACAACAACAATGCGAAAAGGGGAAAGGGAACAGGAGGTGGTAATGGTTGGAAACATGTTAAAAGCATTTCCTTTGTGTTCATTCCAGTTTTATGCTCTGTTGGACAATTTCTGTTGTTGTTGTTGCTTTTGTTTTTCTTCTTGCCGTTGTAAATGTTGTATAAATGTTTATTGAGTTTGTCTTTCCAGAGCTCTTCAATTCACCTGTCAACTGTCAATATTGATTTAAAGTCAATTCTGTACAGTTCTCGGCTTCCATTTATTTAAGCATGTCTGCCGGTTTTTTTGTTTATATTTTTCTAAAGCGTTTGGATATACATTTTTGTTCGTTTAGGAAAGTGTATTCATGTGATTTGTTATTAGGCCTTTGGTAGATGGTATTACTTGGCCAGTAAGTTTCGAACACAGGGTTGTATTCTAAAACACATTTGAACCTTAAATTTATTTCCTATTTTTATCCGCCCTTTTAAGGATGCATCCATCCCCTTCCTACGCCCCATTTTTAGATTTTTCTATTTGACTACCCATAAATAGCAACAACCTTTGTTTTTGGAATTTTTTTTCTTTCACTCTGTTTTTTAATGATTTGAAAAGCTTAACTTCAAAGTTTATTATCGCCTTTGACCGTAACATTCCATGAACATTTTATTTGTGTACAAAATCAATTTAACGTAGAAATGTTAACAAATTTTCTCTTGTTGTTGTTGTTATTTGTGATAAATACAAAACAAATGCAACTTTGTAGCCATTGAAGCGTGTAATGCCATGTTGATGCAGTCAAGTGTTGTGGAACGAATCTCAGGTGAAGAGGAAAAAGTGAAAAGTTCAAAGGTATTGTGAGAAAGATTGTAACAAAGAGATTATTATTCAAGTTATTTGTTATAAGGTGTTTTGAAAGGGGGGGGGGGAGGATTTTGACCACGCCAATGCACTATGGGTAATAGGAAATAAGGACCACCATTTTTTGGTCACTGGCTTTTTGTGGCTCTAAATATTTTAAGAATTTAAAAATATGGCCAGTGATTCGCCAGAATGGCTATATTGCTTTCTGAGGATTAGATAAATCGACTTTGGATTTCTCGGTTCAAAAATTCTTAAAAAATACTTTCAATATTAATTAATTAAATAACACTGTGCAACAAGATTTAATTTTTTTCAATAATTACAGGGCAAATCCAGCAGATTTTGAAAGTAGAGCTAAAAATAGAAGATACGTGTGTCGGAGTTTTATAGCCTCCACCATGGTATGGTGGGTAAATTATGTTTGGCATTCCGTTTGTAACACCTTGAAATATACATTTAAGACCCCACAAAGTCATATACAAAGTATATGTATTCTTGATCAGCATTAAATTCCATGTCGACTTAGCGATGTCCATTTGTCTGTCTCTCTCCGTAAATCACTCTAGTTTCCGAACGAATTAAGGTAGATTGATAAAATTAAACTTAAATGTGTGACTGGTCTGTAGGACTCTTGATATTGAAAATGGGCTATATAGGCCCACGTTTAGGTAAAGCACCCATGTATCGGTACCTCCCTATATTCGATATTTTGACGATTTTAGCGATATTGGTCACCGGAATTGTTTCAAATTTCGTATTTGAACAGCTTGAGCTAGAAAATTGTCCATACAGTTCCAAGTCTTCGTATGGACACCATATAACTGCACCTCCCGATATTCGGTATTTTGACGAACCAGAATTGCATCAAATCAAACCAGAATTGTATCACTTCATAATGGGTACTACAGCCGGTGACAGAAATTTGTCTACGCACAGCTCCCCGATATTGGTATCACTCTATATTCGGTAATTTGATGATTTTAGCTACATTGTTCACCGGAGTGTTTCAAATTTCGTATTTACACTTCGTAATGGGTAGAAAATTATCTATCCATTTCTTCGCATAGACTCCATATAACTGCACCTCCCGATATTCGGTATTTTGATGATTTTTGCGACATTATTTACCGGAATTATTTCACATTTTGTATTTGAAGTTCGTTACGGATACTACAGCCTATGCCAGAAAATTGTCTGTGCATGTTCACGTTTTATAACCCCCATAGTACCTCCCTATATTCGGTATTTTGATGATTTTAGCTACATTATAAAGAGATTTTTTTCAAGTTTCGCATTTGAATATTGTAATAGCTTGTGATAAAAGTTGCCTATGCAGGTCCACATCGTCGTATAGACCCTAATATACGGCTACATTTGGTCATAATGAGTTCCAGCTCCGGTGGCGAAACATTACATGTATGGGTCCATGATTTGGTATAGCCCCCATGTAACGGTACCTCCCGATTTTCGGTATTTTGATGGTTTTTGCAAAATATTTTCACTGATTTGTGTAAAAATTGGTATTTGTGAGTCATAATGGGTCCTAGTTCATGTGGCGAAACATTGTATGTATAGGTCCACGTTTTGGTATAGTCCCCATATAACGGTAGCTCCCAATATTCGGTATTTTGATGATTTTTGACTGATTTTTTCACGAATTTCACTGAAAATTTGGTAGTTGTAGATCATAATGGGTCCCAGTTCGTGTGGCGAGTCATTGTAATTATAGGTCCACGTTTTGGTATAGCCCCCATATAACGGTACCTCCCGATATTCGTTAATTTGATGATTTTGCCCCTTTTTTCACGTATTTGTCTGAAAATTGGTATTTTTAGGTCATAATGGGTTCTAGCTCCGTTGGCGGAACCTTGCATGTGTAGGTCCACGATTTGGTAGAGCCCACACATAACGGTACCTCCCGATATTCGGCATTTTAATGGTTTTTGCCACATTTCTTCTAATGTTTCCTTTACCCTAAGGTGGAGGGTATTAAAAGTTTGGCCCGGCCGAACTTAATGTTTTTTACTTGTTTTTTTTTTTTTTTGATTGGGCGATATCATATTATCGGAAATTTTAACTGATGGCAATCATCGAGAGGTCTGAAAGTACAATTTACTTGTCAACTATATATTCCTTATTGGGACATATAAACACTTCGAGATATATTGCCATTTCTCTAGAGCTGGGCTTCCTTTTTGTCTTTTTTTTTTTTTTGGCAAAGGATATTCTGACATTTCAATTCATGACCAAAAAACTATTTCCATCAAGCATAAAAGCAATAAATTCATCAAATTGCGAAATAAATCTTCAACTTCAAAATTTTAAATCACATTTCCGTGGATATCATTTGCAGGTCCTTGAAGTTGTACAAACTGTTACAAGTGGCCGCAATCAAAAGGTTAATAATAAATATAACCGTAACCCCTTTTAATTAGTTTCACGATGTTTCGGCTACGAAAATGAAGGCAAGCATGAAAGGCAAAATTCATGAGAAGAAACAAACAAAAATTATGAAAAGCAAATTATTGCCTTTTTCGAAATGGAATGGATGGAAAGAAAACACAGGGAAAACTTTGACAAATGCTTAATTTCGAAAAGCAAATAGCAGGACGATGACGCCAACGACAACATGTTTATAAGGTTGTCACGCAAGGGGGTGTGAGGGGGAAATGGTTCTTTTGTAAAGAAGTTGATGAGTCCCAATGGAATTTGCATTTGAGCATAATTTTTTGTGGCCTTGTTGTTGTTGCTGCTCTTGTTGTGGTTTGAAATAAATTTGTCAACTTTAATGGCGAGAAGGACAAAAAAAAAAACCTGGGATCAATAAATTTTCAACTAAACTTGTCCGCCTGACTACCCAAATAAAGGTAGAAGGGGGTTAGGCAAAACTTTTTATTTTTGTGGGAATTTTAATTAATGGTCTTCATTGAAGGCCGTGTTGGAGAGAAGAAAAAAGCCAACCCTTTTCCTGCTGAACTCAGTTTAATTGCCTGTTAGCATAACTCCCTTTAAGCCCTCCGAATTTGTGTGTCTTTTGGTTATAAATAAATTTATCTGTGTTGGTTTTCTTCAGAAAATATTTTGATAATGCTAAACATATTGCTGCCATATAAATATCCCTACTGTAATCCTTAAGGATCAATAATTAATCGTAGATAAAAAGTTGTATTCTAATTTCAACTTAATGTTGATATTATGAAGGTAATTTGCCAAAGGTATCTCCCAAGGTGATCGTAAATATTTGGGGAGTTTTGAAGACATTAATAGGAAAATAATTTAAAATAAGACCAATATATAGAAGAGACAAGAAGTTTAGTGGAAATTTACTATACAGGGTGAGATGAAAAAACTTCAACCAACTTCAGACTTCTGTCATTTCTAAGCCACTCGTCCGACAGCTGGTAAAATTATTCCAGTGACAGCTCATTATATTGTTTACAAGCGTACAAAAGCATTTTGGCATTTGAATTTTCCAGAAAAAAAGTTATTCGTGATGGAATTCAAGCGTGATTTCTTTATATTTGGCTGGAAAACCACAAGTGGCTATCGTTAGAGCAATTCAGCATTTAAATGTGAATAAATCTTTTGTGTCTCGTACCATCGTTCCTTTCCGTGTTACTGGTAGTGTAGCCTGGCGTCAAGGAAGTGGAAGAAAACAGCAACATCAGCAGAAATGGTTCCAAAAGTAAGGAAGCGACTTTATCGAAACCAGCATAGCAGTGGCTGAAAAATGACTCGTTAGCTAAACATATCGCAATATTCCATTCGGCAAATATTGAAAAATGAGCTCGGAGTAAAGTCATTGAAATTCCAAAAAATTGCAAGAACTTACACCGCAAGAGAAAGAAAATAGACTCAAAAGAGCTAAAGAGTTCCTTTTCTTGGCCGAAAGTGGTGAACTCCCGAATTTGGTTTTCTCCGTCTCCAATGAGAAGACATTCGCTGTCCAGCAGTTTGTAAACAATCAAAATGATCGTGTTTACTTCCCAAAGGGGTTAGACGAAAATCTGAACCTTCGGTTGGCCACCAGAACTCCAGCGCCGGCCATGATGATGGTGTGGGCCGCCATAACAGCCGATGGTCGCTCTCCGCTCGTATTAATCGACCGTGGCATCAGACCAAACGCCGAATATTATCGCGAAAATATTCTGAAGGGTGTAATAAAGCCTTGGGCATACAAAATTTTTGGCCGCAGGCCTTGGACATTCCAACAGGACTCAGCACCATTGCACTCAGCTCGCGCCAACAAAGAAAGGTTACAAAATGAGGTTCCTCGCTTCATTTCCAGCGCACAGCGGTCACCAAAATCTCCGGATACCAATCCGTTGTACTATTGTGTCTGGAGTATTTTGGAAAGCAAGGTAGGCACTAAAAAATACCAAAGTGCCGATCACCTCAAGCACGCGCTTCGCCGGGAATGGGCCAAAGTACCGCAGAGCGTGTGACGGTTTCGTTGGCCGTTTGAAGGCCATAATTCGTCCCAAAGGCAGTATCTGATGCCCGGTGTCAAATATCATTGTTGTGGAGTGCATATTACTCATGTGAGGGACTTTAGCACCAAGTCGGAGAAACATATACATCTATTTGAGTTATAGATATACTGAACCGATTTTCACTAAATTTGAAGTACACGCTTTTAAGCTGAATTCCGTCGGAAGTGCCAAAGTACAGTCCATTGGGGCTGATATTGGCCATTTGGTGCACAAAAGTCTTGAAATCTGGACAGAATTCGGTCGGATGTGCTGAGACTCAAGTCATTTGGACTGATATTGGCCATTTGGTGCACAATTTACCCGCAATCGGTTGAAGATATATATGGGAGTTATATCCGAATCTGAACCGATCTTGATAGCAGAGGTTTTTGTGGGCCGTATCTGATATCTGGTACCAAGGATCATTTTTGTGGCGTGCATGTTACGCATGTGAGGGACTTAACACCCCAAATCCGATGAAACATATATATGGGAGCTATAGCTATATCTAAACCGATTTTCAGCAAATTTGAAATACTCGCCCCTAGACTAAGTTCGGTCGAATGGGCGGAAATTCAGGTGATTGGGGTCTTGGTGCACAATTAGCCTGAAATCGGTTGAATATATATATATATATATATATATATATATATATATATATATATATATATATATATATGTATATATATATATATATATATATATATATATATATATATATATATATATATATATATATATATATAGAGAGAGAGAGAGAGAAATAGAGATTTCTTTTAATAAAATTTAATGAAAAATATTTACGTCAAACTTCTAAAATGATGCTTTGTCGGAACACTTGTCATAGACTCACAAAAAACTAAAATGTTTTCTTTCAGTTCCTGGCTTTTAGAGATAAATTAGATTTTCGACATCTTCTAAGAGCCATAGTATATTGTGAATCTATACGATCCCACTTTTAAAAGAAATTTTTAGCCATTTTCCAAAAAAAAAAACAACTAAAATGACCCCTTTGGTGACATTGGCTTGAGGGTCAAATTTTCATCCAAAATAATTGTAATAAAAATTTCTGTAATATTATTCGAGACACTATATGCCTGCAATGCACGAATTCAAAGGAATTATAATTCGAAAATTAAAAAAAAAAAAATGTGAAAGAGGGAGGAACTTGCCTCCTTTATATGGTTTACATTGCTTTGTCAACTTTTAGGACCCTGATACACATGTCTTCCATTTTTAAGCTCTTCTTTCATAACCAGTTTGATTTTTCCTGTAATTGTTGTTAAAATTTAATATGGGTGCTGTAGGACAAAGTTGATCTATATAGCCAATATTCAGCTCACATAGGCATTTCCCATGGCAAATTTTAAACATTTTCATTAAAACATTAGCAGACTTATTTGTAGCTCCAAAATAACTACATACTTCGAGTAAAATGCCCTGATGATTTTTTAAAATATATAATTTACTAACACTTTTAAAGATTTGCCATTATTGGCTTCCTACACCATTTAATTAAACATAAATATTATATAATTTCCCCCAGAAATTACCAATGAAATCTAATTCCCTTATAAGGATATTATCCCCTTCCACGCCAAGTCAAATGTAACCTTTGCTGCCACATATAATTAAATCCAAACAGTTTTTGGTTAAAATATCACCCAACATGTCTATGCGATTATATCGTTTAACAATAAAAGGCAACTATTATAACCCAAAACGGCAAGGACAAGGACCCAAAAACCAAACTCCCTTAGCTTAAAATGAATCCATATGAGTTTGGGTATTGTCTTAATTAACTATACAAGGATGTGCACTATCATCAAGGACTCTGGCATTAGTCTGCATGTAAATGTAGATGTTTATGCGGTAATATCTTTACCCTATTACTGCGATGATATTCTGTGTATCAAGAATTGCTATTTAGTAATGTGACTTAGGATGTAGATCCAAACGAGTACCGATATGAGTACATATAAATCCAACAATCATATATTATCACAATTTAAGTGATGTTATTCATTAGTGGTAAATGTCAAAAGGTGCACACACACACACATGCACATGGGAAATGTAACAGAGCTGTGCTTTAGGAAAATCTCTTAGTTACACGTATCTATGACAAAATCATGGCGTATCTATTCTAGAGAGTTATGTATTTATGTCTGCTTGACTACAACTCCTAAGAGCGTATATCCATTTGTAAAGGGTCTAGGATACGCAAATTGTATTCGGAGGCATTCGTGCGCATCAGTATAATGAAGTTATTTATGATGTTAACACTAACCTCCCACCGCCACCCCTTTAAGAGTTACAGCAATTGTAAGTGTTGTCAAGTAAATATTGGGAATTAAATGTAAAATACAATTGTATTCTGAAGGAAAGTGAGAAGGATCATTAAGGTTACCAGACAATGAAGTTTATAGATATGTCGCTTTCTTTGAGAGATTTGTTTTTCCAAAAAGTTAACCCTACGTGGGGGAGGTACCAGAAGAAATGTTCCGATCTCTACCATCTTTATTACAGTTCTTTTGTTGATGGAAATATTGAGATGTACCATGTCAGGACGGAATGGTATATTAATCTCACTTTTCACGATCTTCATGGATATTCAAAATTTTGACCTTTTGTGGGGGAGGTGCCAGAAGGGGTGGACTGATATCATCTTCATACCAGACCCTGGGCTAATTGAACATTTTATATGAGTTATAATTATTACAAATTTTGACCCTTAGTGTAGGAGGTATATGATGGAGTGGACCGATATTGTAAATTTTTGCCCCCTTTTTTTGGTGGAGGTACCTGAAGGCTTGGACCGATATATCTCATTTTCACAGCAGATCTTCTGTTAGTAGAAATAATGGGATCTCTACCATCTTTATAACAGCTCTTTTGTTGATGGAAATATTGAGATGTACCATTTCTGGACGGAATGGTATATTAATTTCGCGTTTATGAGTATCATAATTATTCAAAATTTTGACCCGTTGTCGGAGAGGTACCAGACCGAGTGGGCTGATATATTCCGTCTTCACACTGGATCTTGTGTTGGTAGAATTATTCTGATGTGCAAAATTTGAAGTGAATCGGATGCTTATTTTGCATTTTATAAGAGTTATAATTATTCCAAATTTTGACCCTTTGTGTGGGAGGTGACGGAGTAGACCGATATTGTCCACTTTCGCACCTGACCTGGTACTGAGGTAAATATTGGGATTTGCAAAGTTTACACAGTAAACTATTTTCTGTGAATATTTTGACCTTTTGTGGGGGAGATACCAGAAGGAGTGGAACGATTTTGCCCATCTACGAACTCGTTCTAGGTTTGAGAATAATATGTATGATGTAGCAAGTTAAGGCCAAATCGAATACACCCTTCGAGAGTTATCGTGTGCACCAGCCAGCAGACAGAGAGACAAACAGATTGTCGGACGGACGGACATTACTACATCGATTCCAAATGTCCTGAAACAGATTTGGTCCAAAGAGACCTAGGATCTACGACCGTTATTTCGATGAGATATGTTTTGGCCGTATCAAATGATATATACTCTCTGTAGGCTGAGGGTATAAATATATAAAATAAGGATATCTAGTTTATTCTCTGTATGTGAGATCTAAGGTACGGATACTTTTGGAATTAAAAAAAATTTTACTTCCTCGGTGAAATATTCGAGGCATTGCAAATTGAAAATATTCAAAATCACTTCACCAAATTGTGGAAGATATTCAAATCTGCTACTGATCTAATGCTAAGGTTTACGAGAGATAATGGAAGCTCGCCTTCCTCTCAATATCTCTGTGGGGAAAGCAATCACATAGATCCTAAACTGAAATTCTGCTTTTCTCCATAAAATACCTGTTCAACGGATTAAACCTGACTAGATATCAGATCTCAAAATGGTGACTGTCAGCGCCGTTTCTTTCGGGAAATGACAGTCATCAGCATAACCATCAGATATTTGATTCTTAAAGACATAGAAAAGATGATTTTCGGAGACTCATCGACCTTGTTCGAGTGATTATCAAAAAAAATATCCCGCAAATAGTCTTCGACTAAAAAAAAATTAACAAAAGTTTACAAAAGTTTGACAAAAGTTTATTGATTTTGCCATCCGTATGGGCCAAAAATCAACCTCTGGGGCTAAGACCTTCTCTCTTTTATATACATGGTGAAATAAAAAACTGCAACAAAGTCAAACGCCAAAATTTTTAATTTTTTTTTAATGAAACTATCGCCGCTGCCCGAATGTTGCTCTGCAGTATTTTGGCCCATTCCCGCTAAGCGCTTGCTTGAAGTGATCGACACTTTAGTATTTTCTACCTTGCTTTCCAAAATACTCCAGACACAATAGTCTAACGGATTGGTATCCGAAGATTTTGGTGGCTGAAAATGAAGCGAGGAACCTCATTTTGTAACCATTCTTGGGTGACACGTGCTGAGTGCGATGGTGCTGAGTCCTATTGGAATGTCCAATGTCTGCGACCAAAATCTATGCATGCCCAAGGCTTTAATATACCCTCCAGAATATTTTCGCGATAATATTCGGCATTTATTCTGATGCCACGGTCGATTTATACAAGCGGGGAGCGACCATTGGCTGTTATGGCGGCCCACACCATCACCATGGCCCGCGCTTGAGTTCTAGTGGCTAACCGTAGGTGCACTTTTTCAGTTGACCTCTTTGGCAAGTAAACACGATCATATGTTTCTTTACAAACTGCTGGGAGACAATTAGTGTCGATCGTTAAAATATCGTCATATTTGAGGCAAAAATAGGAAAATCGGGCTTTTCCATTTTTACAGTGAAAAATCGTCAAAATGCCGCTAAATCTGCAAAAATGGCAGCCCTAACTAACTCTCGCTCTCTTCATGATCATTGTGTGTAAAATCATTGCATAATCGACAGCTCTACATAGACTGAAGAGGTGGTTGTTCTATCTGTGTTGTTTTAACTCTCTCCATTTTCTTACGATCAGCTCACTGCCGGGTTGTAGGTTCTGGTTCTTGTTGAAAAAAGCAAATGTCTTGATAATCTGACTTTAAGTGAGTTTTATGTGAATTTAGCTTCCTCATTGAATCGCGGTATAGAGGGTTTGGTCATTTTTTCTAAACAAGTTTTGAGCCAGTCTTGCTATACCTAAGGTATTAGTGGGGCTCCCTTTTATATATCCCTAGAATGTATCATATTAAGGGCAAATTATAAGAGCTGAATTGCTTTGATTCGCCTAAAACTGAACCATTAGATTCCCGTTTTGGGTGATTAGCCAAAATAAATCCTGCAAAAAAAAAAAAAAAAAAAAAAAAAAAAAAAAAAATTCAACCTCTAGGTACTGACAATTTCTCAGTCTCACATTTTTTTTCAACCAAAAAAAAAATTAATTTCTTCTCAGCGAAATTTTGCGTGGAAATAATTTTCCGTATTACTAATTAAATCTGAGATTGCATAACAGCCAAAACTACATCTGAAAGACATCACACAAATTATACAAAAATTTTGTAATTCCAAATACAAAAGTGTATTTTAATTGTCATTTGCCAACTTTCCTGCCCCAAAAGCTGGAAAATATTTCACATAATTTCAAATGCCAAAAGTACTGCAATCACAATTCCAAACTGACAAATTAAACCAAACAACTAGACAAAGACACAAAAACATTCAAGCCAGACAAATATTTAATTTACGCTATAAATTTTTCTTTCATTGTTTTGCTGTGTGTTTTTTTTTTCTCTTCCAAACAACAACCTCAAAAAATGGTTTAAGTGTTTAAATAATAGATTATTATTTTTATTGTTTGAAAACAATTTTCTTAGGTTTCAAGCTGCAATTTTAATGCATAGACAGCCAGGTGTTGTCGGTCTTGGGTTTATGTTTTTATGTAAAAGAGAAGACAATGTGAATTAAGTCTCTATGCGTCTTTGAAGAGAGTGTGTGAGTGTTAATTCCTCTTCTTGGCAAAAGTGTTTAGTTAATGTTTGTCTCAACTTAAAAAAATAAGTTTGAAAAGCAAAACAATGGCTCAAGTTTGAACTTTATGCTCTAAAACTTGGCGTCGCGCTTAGGCTTGCAAGCAGAAAACTCATTGAAAAATATGGGAACAGTGGAACCTGGAAAACTATAACCTTTAAAAGTTTCGAAATTTTTATTGGTTGATTATCCTCTTCTGGCTTTCTATGTGTTTCGCCATAACCCTGTTCCACGGTCCCTGCATTGAACTCACCCCAAAGACAAACCCATCAAATCTTAACAACTAAAAAAAAATTGACAATGATTTTTCCAACGATTTCCATTGCATTTTCCCCCTCTTATTTTCTGGTA
The DNA here is from genome assembly GCF_030504385.1 of Musca domestica. Taxonomy (NCBI): domain Eukaryota; kingdom Metazoa; phylum Arthropoda; class Insecta; order Diptera; family Muscidae; genus Musca; species Musca domestica. Next base: position 366,379 of record NW_026712212.1, read on the forward strand.
ATTATAGACAATTATTTGTGCAAACACCTGCAACAATTTGTTAATGTTGTCTTGTTGTTTTTTTTGCTTTTATGTTAATAACAAAAGATGTGAAATTTGTTTTTAATTACATTGTCTTTTCTCTTCTCCTTCTTTTTTCATTGCAGGTATGTCTATGAACACACAACATCAATGCTTGCAGTTTGCTTTGGTTAGGAGTAAGTCAATGAAGATGTTAAATTATTTTGAATACTCCATTGTTCGTTTTTTTTTTTTTTTGGCAGTAAATAATAGCCATTGACAATTTGGGAAAATTGCTTAACAACTTCCGGCGAAATTATGTTAAAGACTAGTAATTAGGTGTTTCTGTTAAGTTGCCGGATAATTAGATGTGAATCCATGAGATGCAATATATGAATTTGAATAAATGAATTTTTTCGGAAATTTTATATTTTGAAGCGAAATATTAAAAAAATATTCAAAAAATAAAACGAAGACAAAGAAAACAAGTAAAAAAGTACGTCAGGAAGAAATGTTATTACCCTCAACCACTGGAACTGGAAAAACTTAAAAAAAAAATTCATCGAAAAATACCGTTTAAATAAAAATCGTTATATGGGTACTATACGATGATGAGGACAATTTTTTGTCATAGGCTGTAGTACCCCTTAGGATCTTCGAATACGAAAATTAAAACAATTCTGTCGAATAATTCCACTAATATCGTCAAAAAACCGAAAAACGGTAGGTACCGTTATATGGGGGCTATATAAAGACGTATACCCTACACCACAAGGTGGTCAGGGAATTATGTCTTTGTGCATTTGTTTGTAACAGGCAGACGGAAACGAGATAGACCCTTAGTTCCTTTTGATGATCTGCATAGAATCACTTTCTGAGTTGATTTATGCATGTCAGTCCGTGTGTCCGTCCGTCCGTCTGTCCATGTATTCTTGTGAACAAAATGCAGGTCGCATTTATTATCCGATTGAGATGAAATTTTGCAAACAATATTTGTTTGGCCCAAGGACGAACCCTATTGAAATTGGAGATAATCGGTAAAAATTTAAATATAGCTCCCATATATATCTTCGTCCGATTTGCCTTTTTTTGTGCACCAAACGTGTAATATCAGTCCGAATAGTATGGAATTTTGCACATACAACCAAATTAGGCCTGAAAATAAGTATGCCAAATTTGATCGAAATCGGTTCAGATATAGCTATAGCTCCAATATATATTGTTCATCCGATTTGTTATTTTTGTCTTCCGCAGCCGTAATATGTACTCTTTAACAACAATATTTGGGGAAATATATCAAATGCAGCTCAGAAATACCTTTGCTAAATTTTATCGAGATCGGTTCGGATTTGGATATATCTACCATATATAACTTCGTCCGATTTACCTTTTATTGTGCACCATACTTCTAATATTTGCCCAAATGGGATGGAATTTGGTACTTACGACCGAATTCAGCCTAGAAGGTAGTATGCCAAATTTGGTGATGATCGGTTCAGATATAGCTATAGCTACCATATATACTGTTCATCCGATTTGTTACCTACAGCCGTATTATGCACTCCGTAACAACGATATTCATGTGGACCTGCATAGACAATTTTTTGTCATAGATTGTAGCAACCATCTAGAACTTCCAATACGAAATTTGAAACAATTCCGAATATTGAGGGGTACCCTTATATGGAGGCTATACGAAGACATGGACCTGCATAAATAATTCTCTCTCTTGGTTTATAGTACCCATTAGGAACTTCAAATATGAAATTTGAAACAATTCCGATCTATAGCGACCTTAAAATCATCTAAATACCGAATATTGAGGGGTACCCTTATGTGGGGGCTATACGAAGGCGTGGAAACACATATATAATTATTTGTCATGGGTTGTAGTACCCATTAGGAACTTCCAATGCGAAATTTGAAACAATTCCGGTGAAAAATATCGCCAAAATCATCAAAATACCGATTATAGGAAGGTGCCGTTATATGGGGGTTATACGATATCGTCGACCTATATAGACAACTTTCTTTCAGGTGACATAGTATTCTCGAAGAACTCCTGGTGTAGAATTGCAGGCAATTGCATTGAAAAATGTGTCTAAAATCATCAAAATACCGAGGTACCGTTATATAGAGGCTATACGTAGACGTGGACCTGAATACGCAATTCTCTTCCAGGAGATTATGTAATCAAAAGGAAATTCTTCTGTTTATTTTCGGACAATTTCATTGAAAAATGTTCCTAAAATCATCTAAATACCGAATGTCGGAGTGTACCGTTGTATGGAGGCTATACGATATCGTGGACTTACATTTTCGAAGTTGACCTGACTGCAGACAAAAGACTGATCTGTGCACAATTTTAGCTTCCTATCTTTATTCCTATTAAATCTAGCGTGATTACAACAGACTGACAGACATACAGCCGGACGGACGGACAGGGCTATAGCGTCTTAGAATTGTACGCTGATCAAGAATATATATATATATATATATATATATATATATATATATATATATATATATATATATATATATATATATATATATATATATATATATATATATATATATATACTTTGTTATGTCTAAAATTATTATTTCGATGAGTTACAAACGGAATGACGAACTTTATTTACCCTCTATACTATTATATAGGCATTTTTACCCAATTTTAAAATTTTAAGTACTTTTTTCAGCAGAATTACCCATAATTTGTTTTTAGAACTTACAAAAAATGTCACCTCAATCATACCCCACGCTGAACAATTAATACCTCATACGCCCCCCTATGTTGTCATAAAAACTATTGATTATCTTTCGTAATGTTTTATTACATTCAGTTGAGTTAAAGCAAATTGTGCTACAACTTTAATCCCCGCACAATATTGTACAACAATACATTCATCCCCGCACACACACACACACACTTTGTCCCTCTGTGTTGGTAGACGTAAAAGAAACGCTTTATCAGACCAAACAACAACCGAAAAAAAACGAAGCAACACGAAATATGTATACAAAATAATGCCAAAGGATTTGTTTTATTAATAACTGTTAACCGCATATGCGGAAATTCAGACAACCCAGAACAAAGTTCCCGGCTACAAAAATACAATCAACACCCACTCATATTTTCTGTCAAAAAGCGAAATAATAAAAACAAAACCAAAGGACGAACGCAGCGAAAAAAAATCAAGGCAACACATAAACAAACGACAATGGCAGCAGTAGCTGCCGTGGCCGTAGCAGCGACGTTATGTTTTCTGGTTACCATTATTACTGTGTAGTAATAACAAGAACATATTCATATGGCAATCATACAGGCCAACGACTACAGTACGCAAAAAAATATGTAATATTTTTACAATGTCATAGCCATATATGTGGATGCCAAAAAAATAGGGACCATTTTTTTTTGTATGTGGTTACTATCGATTCTCGATAAATGAAAATGGGAAGAAATTGAATGGCATGAGGTGTGTACCGGATTCTGCAGACTAGTAACATTTTTCGAATATTATAGAGAAAACCGGGTTATCATAGTAAAAGTTTTAGGTTATTGCATGTTCTGGAAATAATCTATAAAAATGGGTAAAATGTCATAACCTATGTCCGACAGCTCCAATGAAAATGGGTTTCGTCTAAACCAGGTCTAGTCAACCACAACCAACACAAAAGCTTTGATTGCGAATGTTTCACAGACATAAAAGTCGAAAGAGTAACTCTCTGTGCGTGTTAATTCTATGCGAAATTGAAAGCTAAAAAGGAAGAAAGCAGTAAGTTCGGCCGGACCGAACTGTGAATACCCTCCACCATTTGGAATGAATTAGGAATTTTTCAAAAAAAAAAAAAAAAAAAAAAATAAATAAAATCCATTAAAAATTCTTTTAAAATCTTAAAAATACCAAATATCGGCAGGTGCCGATATATGGGGGATATACGATATTGTGGACCTATATTTCAGGGGGTAAAGTGCTCACAAAGAACTCCGGAGTTGTTTCAAATTTCGTATTTAAAGTTCGTAATGGGTACTATAACCTATGACGGTTGTTTATGCAAGTCCACGTCTTTCATTTTTTTTTTTGCAAGTTTCTTCCAAATGGTGGAGGGTTTGGTTCGGACGAACTTAGCTGCTTTTTTATACCCCCAGCCATATGGCTAGTTATACCCTGAGTCATATGGCAAGAAAGGGTATATATAATTTGATCGGTACTAGTCGAAATAACGGTTTCAGACTCTAAGTCTCTTTTGACCAAATCCGTTTCAGGGCATTTGGAGTCGATATCGCGATGTCCGCCCGTCCGTTATTTTTAGAAATTCATTTTATAAAATAATTTACAGGAATACTTCCAATAACAATTGGTATAGAACTATGATTAGCTCTACAAATTTCTAAACATGGTCCATGCCTGTTTGTCTGTCTTGCTGGCTGGTGCGCACGATAACTCTCGAAGCTAGTATCCGATTTGATCCAAACTAGGAACATCTTAATACTTTTGTCAAACTTAGATCGAGTTCGGAGATGGACAATATCGGTCTACTCCTTCTGGTACCTCACACATAAAATGTCGAAATTTTCAAAAAATATATTTTCTGCACATAAAGATGAAACCATGATCCGATTTGGCTCTAACTTTGTATTTCCAAATATTTGCGTCACTGCTAGTCAGGTGCGAAAATGGACAATATTGGTCCACTCTATCAAGTACTTCTCCCACAAAGGTTCACAATTTTTAATATAGTTATTAACTCATTATTCCCTCAGTCATAGGGCTAGAGAGGTTATACAGGGTGAGATGAAAAAACTGCAACCAACTTCAGACTGCTATCATTTCTAAGCCACTCGTCCGACAGCTGTTAAAATTATTCCAACTTCAGACTGCTATCATTTCTAAGCCACTCGTCCGACAGCTGTTAAAATTATTCAAGTAATAGCTCATTATATTGTTTACAATCGTACAAAAGCATTTTGGTGAGAATTTGTGATAGTGTGATAGTGTGATTTCTTTATATTTGGCTAGAAAACCTCAAGTGGCTATAGTTAGAGCACTCCAGCATTAAAATGAGAATAAATCTTTTGTATCTCCCACCATCGCTCGTTAACGTGATACTGATAACGCAGCCCGACGTCAAGGAAATGGACGGGAGGAAACAGCAACATCAGCAAAAATGGTTCGAAAAGTTAAGAAGCGACTTGATCGAAACCCGCGTCGCAGTGGCCGCAAAAAGGCTCGTGAGCTGAACATATCGCAATATTTCATTCGGTAAATATTGAAAAATGAGCTCGGGGTAAAGAAATTGATTCCAATTCCAAAAAGTGCAAGAACTTACACTGCACCAGAAAGAAAATAGGCTCAAAAGAGCTAAAGAGTTGCTTCGCTTGGCCGAAAGTGGTGAACTGTTGAATTTGGTTTTCTCCGATGAGAAAACATTCGTTGTCCAGCAGTTTGTAAACAAGCAAAATGATCGTGTTTACTTGCCAAAGAGGTCAACTGAAAATGTTCACCTTCTGTTAGCCTTCAGAACTCAAGCGCCGGTCATGTTGATGGTGTGGGCCGCCATAACAGCTGATGATAGCTCTCCGCTCGTATTAATCGACCGTGGCATCAGAATAAATACCGAATATTATCGCGAAAATATTTTGGAGGGTGTAATAAAGCCTTGGGCAAACAAAAATTTTGGCCGCAGACCTTGGATTTTCTAACAGGACTCAGCACCATCGCAATCATCACGTACAACCCAAGAATGGTTACTGAAATGAGGTTCCTCACTTCATTTCTAGCGCACAATGTCCACCAAAATCTCCGGATACCAATCCGTAGGACTATTGTTTCTGGAGTATTTTGGAAAACATGTAAAAAAAACATTAAGTTCGGCCGGGCCAAACTTTTAATACCCCCCACCTTAGGGTAAAGGAAACATTAGAAGAAATGTGGCAAAAACCATCAAAATACCGAATATCGGGAGGTACCGTTATATGGGGGCTATATCAAATCATGGACCTATACATACAATATTTCGCCAACGGAGCTAGAATCCATTATGACTACAAATACCAATTTTCAGACAAATCCGTGAAAAAATGTGGCAAAAATCATCAAATTACCGAATGTCGGGAGGTACCTTTATATGGGGGCTATACCAAAACGTGGACCTATAATTACAATGACTCTCCACACCAACTGGGTCCCGTTATGATCTACAACTACCAATTTTCAGAGTAATTCTTGAAAAAATGTGTCAAAAATCATAAAAATACCGAATATTGGGAGGTACCGTTATATGGGGACTATATCAAAACGTGGACCTATACATACAATGTTCCTCCACACGAATAATGTGGGCTGTATCGCGATTTCAACAGACAGAGAGACGGACAGACAGACAGACAGACGGACAGACGGACATCGTTAAATCGACTTAGAATTTTATGTTTATAGGGCAACAGTTTTCGATGTCATTTTCGAAACACAAAACAATTATTTTGCTAAAAGTCATTTAAAAAGGAATCCACTGTAAGCCATATTAAACACATTTTGTGTAAGCATTAATGTCCTTTAGATATATATTTAATGGTATACCAGCGATTTACAAACATTGCTTAAACCCCCTCCCCCCACACGCATACACAGACGTTTATAGCCATAGACTATATACGATTTTCCGCACTGCCATATATCAGCTCTGGCGCAAAAAAAAAAAAATAATAATGTCTGTTACTTTATTTACTGCAGTGCAGCGTTCTTCCTACCGTTTTTTGTTGTTGTTGTTGATGGTGTTGCACTTCAATTGACAGTCACTGTGTTTTGATATTATCCATTTTGCAACAAGTGCATATTACATGAGAAAGGACATGTGTTTTTTGTTTTTGGTTCGCGCGCGTGGATAAATGTGTGTCATGAAAGCAAATTCGCATACATTTAAAATGGGAGAACCGTATTTTTTGTTCTACATGTATATGTATGTGTGTATGTGTCGGAACATTGGTGCGTATACTATCTATTAAGTACAAACAAATAAATTACTTTGGCCTGCGGTTTAACAAAAAAAAGCCCTACAAAATATCCCACAGCAATATCATGTTTGTTTGTCTACCCTTATTTAACGAATACCCTTGTGTGCGTGTGTGGTGACAGCTTTTTTCGGTTGCTGTTCCATTTCATCATCAGTCCATCCGATCTTTGATAACATTTTTATTGCTTCCACACAGTGAGTATCCTGAATGCAGGTGACCATGGTGGGGTTTGGGGTGATAGGTTTTTTTGCGCAAGAAACGTATTTTTTTACAATTTCAATAGGTTGCTGCTGTGTAGAACAATCCCATATGATTTGGAGATTCTAGCCACATCCTTCAATGAAATGGTCTGCAAATGGTGTATTTATTATTCACACTTTTCGGACTAATAGGGTTCTAGAAATTGGCACATAAATATATATAGTTTTGCGTTTTTCTTTCTCTGCATTTTATATACTCCATAGTGAAAACGTAAAATTCTAGGTCTATTCCTACTCAGTCTACCAAATTTAGTACAATTTTGTACTTTTTGTAGACGTTATAGTATGCATTTGGAAATCGACCTTCTTACATAAGTTGTCCCACAGTTGTCCTCATACTAAATGTATATTTCGACCCCTGTCTCTATACTCCCTACCGAATTATGTACTTTTCGAGCACTATATGACAGGCATTTCCAAAAACTGTGCCTTGTGTAACTCATAGTTACTCTAATTACATAATTCATAAGTACAGCTCTATTCCGATATTATATTATGGGCTTCCATATTCACCTCCGTATCTGAAAGCTTTACAGCCGCAGAGGTCCCTATACCAATATTCACAATTCTATTCCTTTTCCTACCTCTCAATATCAAATTTAGTACCATTTTGTACTTTTCGTGCACGTTTCGTTCAAATTCTGCTCTTTATCGAAACGCTTTACATTCACAGTGATCCTAAAACCAAAATTCATATTTCCAGTTCCAGATCTATTCCTATACTATGTTTGCTAAATTTAGTACGATTTGGTACTTTTCGTACACTTATTGTAGACATTTTTAGAAGAACCTCTTTCTAAACTAAATATCATAATAATTCCATCTTTGTCCATGCACCCAAAAGCAAAGTGTACACAATTTAGTACCATTTAGTACTTTTCGTACTTTTTAGTAAATTTGGAAATATTTACCACCTTCAAATCTTAACACACACACTACACTACACACCCCAATGACAATATTTCATCTCAATCTGTTCACCCAACCTCAAATTGTACCCAATTTAGTACAATTCCGTACCGTTCATACTCGTATAGTTTAAGTACATTTTTCCAAAACCACTTTTTTATATCAACCCCATTTCTCAAACTTGATTCCAATACCAAATTTCAAGATTTTCACTCTTTACGTTCAAATGGTTCCCAATTTAGTACAAATTAGTACTTTTGGTACACTTTTTGTTCGAATTTCCAAAAACCCTTTAGTATGTGTACGACAGATAACCTCAGCCAAATTTAAGTTTTCCAGAGCTTCCCCTGTCCCAAAGAGCATATTAGTTAGTACTTTTCGTACTTTTAAGTACATATTTCAAGACCCACCTTTAAATATTAACGCTATACACATACAGTGACAGAGTTAACATTTCTAAATTACAGCTTCCATCTATTCACCCAAACTCAAATTGTGCCAAATTTAGTACCATTTCGTAAATTCCAAATTGTAAAATATTTAGTACCATTTCGTACCCTTCTTACATTTCAAGTTTAAGTACAAATCATCAGATTTCCCAAACTTGATTCCGATACCCAATTTCTAGCTTTTACCTCTATTCGTTCAAATGGTACCAAATTCAGTACAGTTTAGTACATTTGGTACACTTATTGCATGAATTGCAAAAAACCCCTTTTTTGTACGTCTATGTTTAAATAACCTCATTTAAATTTCAGATTGCCATAGCTATTCTTTCTCAGAAGAGCATACTTAATATCAAAAAGTAACTTTCGTACTTTTTAGTAAATATTTCCAAAACCATTTTTGAATCTGAATATTACACACTTACAGTGACCCCAGTAACAATATTTCAAAATTACAGCTCAATTTTTTTCACTAAATCTCAAATTGTACCAAATTTAGTACCATTTCGTAAAGTTTAAAATGTACCAAAGTTAATACAATTACGTAATGTTACACTTCGTTATACCAACCCTATTTTCAAACTTGATTCCCATACCAAATTTCAAGATATTGCCTCTATCCATTGAAATTGTACCAAATTTAGTATAGTTTAGTACTTTTGGTACACTTATTGTTCGAATTTGAAAAACAAAACCCTTGGTACGTGTATCCCAAGATAACCTCATCCAAATTTCAGTTTTCCAGAGTTTTCCCTTTCCCAAAGAGCATATTTAATACCTGTTAGAACTTTTCGTACTTTTTAGTAAATTTTTCCAAAACCACCTTTAAATCTTAAAATTTCACACTCAATAACAATATTTCAAAATTACAGCTCCACTGGTTCACCCAAACTCAAATAGTACCAAGTCGAGTACGATTCAGTAGATTTCTTACACTTGGTACACATTTCCGAAACCAGTTCTTTATATTAACCCAACTTCCCGAATTTTATTCTTATAAAAGATGTCAATATTTTAACTCTATACGTTCACATAATACCAAATGGTACCAAATTAGTACTTTAGTACATTTTCATTTTGAATAAAAAATAAACCTTTGGTAAGCTTATCCTACACAATATCAGCGAGCCTCATTCCAAACTTCACAATTTTAGCTTAGCTTGACGAATATCAGGTATTCAAATTCTAGTACCTCTTAGTACTTGTACTACACTCATAATACGAATTTCCAAAAACCCACCTACATACCAACTTCAACCTGCATGCAAAATTTCAAGATTCTAGCTTCAGCTGGGCTTTCAATCAGTCATTCATTACACTACTCTACTCTCTCTCTCTCTCTTTATATAAATGACAGTTACATCCTCTCCAATTTCCTTTATGATTTATTCTCCAAATTTCTGTCCACTCAAAATTGAACCCCCTTTATCCCGTTGTTATATTCGAACATATTTATTCCGCAATGATACAACACTTCAATCACCCTCAGCGAATATTAATTAACAAATTTTTTTCACATTGTTAAATATTGGAATACGGATTTCTTTTTTTGTGGGCCGGCATTACCTCTCTACTGTAGTTGGGTATCGGCCTGCACGCAAATAATGTATGCCAACAGCATCACATTGCGAAGTGACACCTCGCATCGCCAACGCTGATGATTGAATTCTGTTCACATTGTTAACCACCGGCTAATCGAATCGATGCTCGGAATTGTAACGATGTCTGAATGAATTTACATATCCTGACTGGGTGTCAAAAGCGAAATAATTTTATATGAAGGAGCTGTTTATAAAAAATATACATTTTCCAGAAATTCAAGTAGTGTGATTGGGCCTCAAAGGGAAATATTAAAAAATAATATACTACAAAGTTATGAATTTAAAAGTTTAAAAATTTTTGAATTTAAATTTAAGTTCTAGGTAAAAATAAAGGATATCATATCATATAAGGATATCATATAACAAAATCTCACATCATGTCTAATTAGGTTTTAGGTTCCACATATGTACAGGTATCCAAATTTTATGGAATATTCATTGAGGGTATAAAAAATTTTATGAGGCAATATTAAATTACAGACAAATTTCAACCTCTCCCATCAAACCCATCAATTCGCCTTAAAGTAAATTATTAAATATTTAAATACATATTAAACTCCAAAGAAGAAAGGAAACCCTATTTCCTTGAAATTATTTAACATGACTTACACAAACAATCCTGTTGAGATGCACTTTCTCAGTAGGTTATCTGATATGGTTCAATGTATGTTTGTTAAAAAAAATGTTGTAATAATATTATTGTTTTTCTTTTGATTTTATTCTAATATAAGAACGTTTGTTATAAATAACACACAACTGGATACTAGAGTAATTGTGCTTAAATAATAAAAAATAAACTATTTATGTTGTCATAAAACTCAGGTATAAGAAATTTATTAAATGAACTTTGTTATGTTTTAAAGTAGAGTTTTTATAAGAAAGAAAGTCTCAATTTATTTGGAAAGTAATGGGGATTAGATATGGAATTTTCCTAGAGTTATGTTGTCAAGGACATGTTTATTTGTAACATCAGACAAAAATAATTACAGGGTAACATTTCTATTCACATCTTTTGTAGGATTGTGGATAATATACTTTGGATAGAAAGGTATAGAAGAGGTTTAGAAATTAACGTTGTTTTTATAACCCTCCACCATACAAAGTATGGAGGGTATATTAAGTTCGTCATTCCATTTGTAACTCATCGAAATAATAATTTTAGACCTAATAAAATATATATATTTTTGATCAGCATAAGATTCGAAGACGATTTAGCCCGTCCGTCCGTCCGTCCGTCTGTCTGTTGTAATCACGCTAGAGTCAAAACGAATTAAGAGAGGAAGTTAAAATTTTGCACAGATCAGTCTTTTGTCGGCAGGCAGGTCAAGTTCAAAGATAGGTTATATCGGTCCAAGATATAGCCCCCATATAACAGTAACCCTCGAAATTCGGTATTTTGATTTTAGCCAAATGTTTCAATGGCATTGTCTGAATATTCACACTAGTAATTTGTTCTGAGTACTTTACCCTCTGGAAGAGAATTGTCTATATAGGTCCACGATATCGCCATAGCCCCCATACAACGGTACTCTCCAATATTCGGTATTTTGAAAATTGTAACCAAATCTTCCAAAGGAAAAATGAAAATACACACAAGGAGTTCCTTCGGAATACCGGAAGAGAATTGTCTCTATAGGTCCACGTTATCATATATCCCCCCATATAATGGTATCTCCCGATTTTCGGTATTTTGATGATTTTAGCTAACTTTGTCAATGAAATTGTCGGAAGATCCACACCAGGATTTCTTTTTGAGTACTTTACCTCCCTAGAAGTTTTTCAATGGAATTTTCCGAAAATCACCACAAGGGAATTGTCTATTCTATTCGGTATTTTGATGATTGTAACAAAGGGTTTCAATGGAATTGTCTGTAGATCAACACCAGAAATTTCCTCAGAGTACTTTACCCACTGTAAGAAAATTGTCTATATAGGTCCACGATATCGCATAGCCTCCATATAACGATACCTACTGATATTCGGTATTTTGATGATTTTAAAAATATTATTAAACGGAATTTTCGTTGTTGAAGCTCGTAATTAGTACTTCAACCTATGACGGAAAATTGTCAATGTAGGTTCACGTCTTCATATAGCCCGCCATATGTGGTATTTTGTTAATATGAACGGTATTATTCACCGGAATTGTTTCCGGTTTGACAAAAATTTCCTATAACAAAAATGTTGTCTACAGGACCACGTCTTCGTATATCCCACATAAAAAGGTTATGATAGCCGCCAGTTTTTGAAATTTTTTTTTTTAATTTTTTAAGTTGTCAAAGCTTTTTGTCATGGGAGTTATTTTAAAATAACTTCCAGGCAGAATATCTCAGACAAAAAAAAAAACGTTTCAGGACATTTGGAGTCGATCTTGCGATGTCCGTCCGTCTGCTTGTCATGCTGGTGCTCGCGATAAAGGTCCACAATTGGTACATCGTAATATAATTATCAAACTTAGAACGAGTTCTGAAATACCATATATCGGCCCAATTTTTCTGGAAACTCCTCCACATAAGGTCGAATTTAAAAAAAAAAAAAATATTTTACTGCGCAGAAAGAAAAAGTATAAACCGATTTTGCTCTAACTTTGCAAATCCTAATATTTGCATCAGTCCTAGGTCTGCGAAAATGAATCATATCGGTCCACTTCATTAAGTACCTCCCCCACTATATTTTATAACTCTTATAAAATGTGATGTAAGAGTCCGATTGTCTCCAAATTACACACAAAGTAATATTTTTATTAACCCAAGGTCTGGTGTGAAGATGGAATATATCGGTCCACTTCTTCTGGTTCCTCCCATACAAAGGATCAAAAATTTGAATATCCACGAAGCTCATAAAACGCGAAAATAACATCCGAATCCATTCAGACTTGACATATCTCAATATTTCTATCAGCACAAGATCTGTTATAAAGATGGTAGTGATTGGACAATTCCTTCTGGTACCTCACCAACAAAGAGTCAATGTTTTGAATAACCAAAACGATTATAAAATCCGAAATAAGCATCCGGTTCGCTTTATATTTCACATATCGCATTAAATCCACAGACGCAAGATCTTTTGTGAAGGTGGAATGTATCGGTCCACTCCTACTGGTACCTCTCCCACAAAGGGTCTCAATTTTGAATGTTCGTGAAGCTCATAAAAAACGCGAAATTAACATCCGATTCCATTCAGACTTGGTACATCGCAATATTTCCATCAACATAAGATGTGTCATAAAGATCAAACCAATTTTGGTACCTCCCCCACAAAGGATCGCAATTTTGAAGAGTTTATCTGTGATATTCTTTACAATTTCCTAAATCTAAATATTTCTCCCAACAAGAAATCTGAGATGAATATGGAATTCATGATTTCTCATAAAATTGGATATAAATTTCCGATTTTCTGTGTAATTTTGCCCATAACAATATTTTTATCTGTAATAGATGAAGTATGACAAGCAAAAAAAAGCTGTAAGTAAGGCCGGGGCGAACTTTGAATACCCTCCACAGGGAATTCTCAAAAACAATAAAACCCATTAAAAATTCTGTAAAAATCTTAAAAATACCAAATGAAGCTGTTACATTAGGGTCTATACGACGACATGGACCTGCATAGGTAACTTTTGTCATAAGCCATTACAATATTCAAATGCGCAAAAAAAACAGTGAATAATATAGCTAAAATCAGCAAAATGCTGAATATCGGGAGGTACCGTTATATGGAGGCTACACGAAGACGTGGACCTGAACAGATAATTTTCTGTCTTAGGCTGTAGTATTCATTACGAACTTCAAATACCAAATTTGAAGCAATTCCGGTGAATAATGTCGGTAAAATCAACAAAGAACCGAATATCCGGAGGTACCGTTATATGGGGGCTATACGAAGACGTGGACCTGCACAGACAATTTTCTGTCTTATACTGTAGAATTCATTTCAAACTTCAAATACCAAATTTGAAAGAATTCCGGTAAATAGTGTCGCTAAAATCATCAAAATACCGAATATCAGGAGGTACCGTTATATGCGGAATATACCAAAACGTGGACCTACGTGGCCATTTTCAATGTCCTGCGGACATAATATCCATTTGAGTAAAATTTTATAAACCTACTTTATTTCAGAAGCTATAGTGATTTCCACAGGCGGACAGACGGACGGGCATAGCTAAAACGACATAGAATTTTATGCTGACCAAGAATATAAAGTATATATATGTGGTCTAAAATGTATATTTCGAGGTGTTACGAACGGAATGACAAACTATGGTGGAGGGTATAAAAATGGAACACTTTACACATTTTAAAATTTTCTAAAAATGATCAAATATCTCATATAAAGTGAAGGAAGTACTCGATATAGTCCAAACCTGGCACTTCGCAATATGTATATGATATGTATTTTGGTCCGATACAAAATTTACAATATTGGCCCATTCCTTCAGAACCTGCTTCATAGAGGGTCAACAATTTGAATAATTATAACAGAAGTCAAAATATATTTTAATAATCAAATATTGGCTGAAAGTTTACATCTGTCTGCAAAACCGACTAATACTTTTTAACTTGTTTAAAAGATGAATTTAATTTATTTAATCTATATATATAAAAGAAAGTTGTGTTAGTTACTACGCTTATAACTTAAGAACCGCTGGACTGATTCTAACGATTCATACAAATTCGGAATTGTCTCCTGTCCGAAAAGGATAATATACAAAAAAATCGCGTAAAAATGTGATATATTAACATTTCCATTTTGAATTTTGAAATGTACAATAGTAATGTTTTATTTTGCATGATTTTTTCCATTTTGACTTACTTTTTTCTAATGTACATTTGTAGTGTTTTTTGTATTTTATTTTTGAATTCGAATATTAATACCAATTTATTTAATTGACTTGATTTCTTGAGAACTGAAATTGATGGCGGGTTACATGGAAGTGTAGTACCGAATTATGTGGTGGCGTAACGGAATAGACGATATCGAAATAATTTAACGCGGTCACGCCAAAGTTAAAAGATAAATTATTTTTCAAAATCGCTAAAAAATCAAGAAAAAGAGATCTTATTGCAAAAACTCTCAAATCGGGAACAAATCGAAAAAAAATTTCTATGGAATCGAATTTTAAAATAATAGTACATTCTATTGACAAACTTAAGGATCTTTAAACATTTGCTGTAAAAAATCAGAAAACAAGTTGAAGATTTTTTCAATTTGTTATTCTTCTTTTGTCAATTTTTTTCAATTTGTATTATCATATTGAATTCAGTGGATTTTTTGTGAACAAAATAATGATTTCTATCCTTCCAGAAATTCTTCCCAAACATTCAAGATAACTTAAATCGCTTTTGCAGGTCATGATATCGATCATAACTCACGGATAAGGGTACAAGCCGATTTCATATTTATATATCCATCGTGTGATTTAAGCTATTTTGGGGTCATGCCCACATTTTTGGCCTTATTTGGCAAAATTTGAAATTTTCAGAGTAGGGCCCATATTGGTCTTGACCACATTTATCAATTGATTTGGCTAAAAAATTGTATATACGCTACCCTGGTGTATGGAACCATCATACAGATAATTGTCACCTAGGAATTTATTTAAGTAAAGCCCCCACATTGGAGTATCCCCAAGTCCACTTTCACATCTAATGTGTGTTCAGAAAAGAAAATTTTGTATTCTATTGAATTTGTAACCCCCAAGAGAATATTGGTTGAGAACATAGATTTGGGATGCACATCTATATGAAATAAATTATGAAAACATGGACAAATTACAAATATAAGAAAGTAGCACGGGACAGAATATTTGTTGAATCGTCGTTGAATTATACTATGATAAAAATATGGACTTACAACTTACAATTTACAACCAACTTACAATTTAAATGGCAAATGAAATTAATTCCCATGGGTGTAAAATTGCTATATTTTTGATTTGGTCTCTGTTTGTCATATTGGATTATAAGCGGTAGAAGAAAGTTTTCAATGTAGGTCGATATTTCGGAGTAGTGCCCATGTAAAGGTACCTCCTGAGTTTACCATATTTCAAAAGATTTGGCTAAAAATGTATATTTGGGTGGAATCTTACACAAAAATTGCAACATATCTACAAATTTTAGAATTTTCTCCATGTAATAGTACCCCCTCAAGTCCACGGCTTAAATATGGGTATAGGTATTTTAAAACACTTTTAATCGACCAGTACGTGAACAGATATCAGTCATATCTGTGAATAATTATACTTTGACAAATATGCCTAATAGACAAAAACTACAGGCCGGCAACGCGGACCGGGCCAGCTAGTTGTTAATAAAACACCCCGATTCACTGACGCTAATGTTTCCTTCAATCATTGAATTTGACACATATAAATATATTTCTATTACATTCAGCTATAAATGCATTGCAGTTAGATGTATGTATTTTTTTTTTTTTTTCATCCACCATTTGTTGACTTAACAACTTTTTTTCCAGTAAAATTTTAGTTTTTTTGTTGTTGCGAGAAGTTTTGAAAAGTTTATTTGCAATACGTCAAAATTGAACAATGTTTATATTATGACAACATTGTGTTATTTATTCACTTCTCTAACTTCGGCCACGCTACAACAAGCGCAAGTTTCAGAGCGCATGCAGCAATACACAGCTGCAATAACAAGTAACGGCTTTGCGGCCGCGGTTAACCAGCAATCAGATGTTGCAACTAAAACCGAAAACTCCCTTCCCACCTAGCCCTCCCCCCGGCCAAGGGTAACTCCAATAGAAGAAAGAAAAACTGTTCTCTGCAATGCGAGTGTCAACATTTACAGCTTCACAAAAATGGCTGTGGACTTGTTTGACGTTTTGTTTTTTTTTTCTCGATTCGATTCGTTTCATTTCTTTTTGGGCGAACAGCAACTGCATCGATTGGCCTTCACTGGAATTCCTATGAATTTGTAAACAGAAATTGAAACTATTTCTGTTGGTTGGTTATTCGTTTGGTTGTTGTCATGATCCTCGCTTTGTTGTGTAAAGCTGGCACAGCATAGCATTGCATCATGTCAGTTGGAGAACTAAAACACAAATTTAATTGAGAATTTATGATTTTTTTGTTGCTCAACTGCAACAGTTTACATAGTGTCTTTTTTGTGAGAGTGTTTTTCATATTGAAATCAAATAGTTTTGATTTCATGGAACAAAAATGTTGCCTTTTTGTCAATAAAATTTAAAGCGTTTGATTTTGGAATTTTTTCAAAGAAAGAAAAAATAACCCTTTACTTTGTGTTGGTAGAAATATTGGGATGAGCCAAGTTTGGAAGCAATCGGATGCTCATTTTGGCATTTTATGAGGCTTATATGCATTCAAAATTTTGAAGTGATGTGTGATAGTTAACAGATCTTATGCTGTTAGAAATATTGAAATATGCTAAAATCGAAGATAATAGGACTCCGTTTTTGTCAATGTATAAGCGTTGAGATTGTGCAAAATGTTGACCTCTTGTGTGGAAGGTAGCAGAATGACTGGTCCGATCAACCACATCTTCATGCCAGATCTTTTTTTTTTTTTTGGTACAAATATTAAAATGGGCGACATTCTATGACAATAAGTCACATTTTCTCATATTTCACTAGCCTTGAGATTATTCAACATTTTAACCGTTTGTGTGGGAGGTACTGGAACAAGTTGGCCGATATTGTCCATTTTTTGCAGCTGACCTAGCACTGATAAAAAAATAAATTAAGAAAAGATTATTTTTCCCTACACAGCATAGTGGTAAGGGCATTATGTCTTTGGAACAGCGAGATAGACCCATAGTTACTTTTGAGGATATTCATAGGATCATTTTCTGAGTCGATTTATGCATGTCAGTCCGTCCATGTGTTCTTGTGACCGAAATGCAGGTCGCATTTATTATCCGATTGAGATGCAATTTTGCAAACCATATTTTTTGTTTGGCCTTAGGACGAACCCTATTGAAAATGGTGATAATTCGATCACATTTAGATATAGCCCCCATATATCTTCAACCGACTTTGGGTAAATTGTGGATCAGGTTAGGATATAGCTACCATATATATCTTTATCCGATATCAGCTTTACTGTGCACCAAATCGCTAATATCAGCCCGAATAAAATGGATTAAATGGATCGGTTAAGATATAGCTATAGGTCTTTAATACAGGGTGAGATAAAAAAACTGCAACGATGTTAAACGCCGTAATTTTTAGATTTCTTTAAATTTTATTGAATGAAAGCAAAAAACGTCGGAAATAGCATCAAATTTTAGAATAAATTTAGATTTGTTCGAATTGGTCACCTTAGGCACGAATTATGGCCTTCAAACTGCCAATGAAACCGTCACATGCTGTCCGAATGTTGCTCTGCTGTATGTTGGCCCATTCCCGGCGAAGCGCTTGCTTGAGGTGATCACCATTTTGGTATTTTTCGGTGCCAACCTTGCTTTCCAAAATACTCCAGACACAATAGTTCAACGGATTGGTATCCGGAAATTTTGGTGGCCATTGTGCGCTGGAAATGAAGCGTTGAACCTCATTTTGTAACCATTCATGGGTGGCGCGTGCTGAGTGCCAAGGTGCCGAGTCCTGTTGAAATGTCCAAAGTCTGCGGCCAAAATGTTTGCGTGCCCAAGGCTTTAGTACACCCTCGAGAATATTTTCGTGATAATATTCAGCATTCATTCTGATACCACGGTCGATTAATACGAGCGGAGTGCGACCATCGGCTGTTATGGCGGCACACACCATCACAATGGCCGGCCCTAGAGTTCTGGTGGCCAACCGAAGGTGCACATATTCTGCTGTAAACGCGATAATTTTGTATGTTTACAAACTGTTGGACAACAAATGTTTTCCCATCGATGAAAACCAAATTCAGCATTTCACCACTTTCGCGGTGTAAGTTCTTGCACCTTTTGGAATTTCAATGGCTTTACCCCGTGCTCATTTTTCAATATTTGCCAAATGGTATATTGCGATTTATTCAGCGCACGAGCCATTTTTCGGCCACTGCGACGCGGGTTTCGATCAAGTCGCTTCCTTACTTTTCGAACGATTTCTGCTGATGTTGCTGTTTTCTTCCGTCCACTTCCTTGACGTCAGGCCACGCTACCAGTATCACGGTAATGACCGATGGTACGAAACACAAATATAACGAAATCGCACCATCACGCTTGAATTCAATCACGAGCAACTTTTTTTTCTGGAAAATTCTAACCAAAATGCTTTTGGTATTTTGACAGCTGACGAGTGCCTTATGACAGACTGCAGTCTGAAGTTGGTTGCAGTTTTTTCATCTCACCCTGTAACTGTACCTCCCTATATTGGGTATTTTGATGATTTTAGCAGCACTATTCACCGGAACTACTTCGTATTTGCCGTTCTTAACGGATATTACAGCCTGTGACAGGAAATTGCATATGCAGGTCCAGGCCTTCGTATATGATTAAGATTTTAACAGCATTTTCCAACGTGAGTGTTTTTTTTTTTTTTTTTTTTTTTTTTTTTTTTTTTTGTGAAAATTTCTATATTCTTTCCAAATGGTGTATGGTGTTCAAGGTTCGCACCGGCTGAAGTAACAGATTTTTTACCTATTTTTATGGCTTTTTTCTAAAGCTGTTTTTTTTTATTTCCTTATCCCTTTATTGAATAATATTTTCAAAATAGCTCAGTATGAATAATATTAATTAATTTCCAATAATATATATCATACGCCCTATTGTATGATCAATTAATATGACTTATACGTTTCAAAAAATCCCTTTTCAATATTATTATTAAATAGCTCATAAAAATCCATACGTTTTTTTTCTACTTAACAATGTTAATTCCATCCCAATAAAAATTCTCTGCTGTATATTGTTTCCAATGCATTCCACACCATGAGGAATCTCAATATTCCACACTACGTGGAATTTCAGCATTGCCATGGAGTTTCCATATAAATACAAACATTATTAGTCAATTACAAAGAATAAAAACAGAACGAAATACATATTTCATTTAATTCAAATGAAACGTTAATTTGCACGTACTTCACAGTTCATGCCAGGCAATCGTGGCATTTAAATGTCACTTGAAAACCGACAACGAAATTAAATAATGAAAAAATTAATAAAATCAAATAACGAACAACATTAATGCTGGCAATTTATATAATTTTATTGAAATGAAAATTGAACTACAATTTTCACATAATTTTATTGCAAAAACAAAAACTGACTGCAACATGTATGGGTGTTAAAAATGGATATTTAATGGGAGGTTTAAAATTGTGGATTTAACAAGAATCAAAATAAATCCGTAAACAATTTTACTAGGTGGTACGGTAAGGCCAGCTGCTCTCTTCCTTTGCTGTCAAACAATTATTAAAGCTTTATAAATTTCAGCTTTCGACGAGAAAAATAAGTTAACAACGCGTCAATTTAAAGTTTCCGAAACAATTATAAGTGTTTTCTTCTATTTTGATCGAATCCTCCCCAAAATCCTTTGGCACCCAGAGCACACTAGGCCATGAATTGTTCTCTTGTATGACCTAATTAAATAGACCTTGACATAGTACAGGGTTGCCCATATTCGACGGACCCATCTGGCAACGCCATAACTTTTGACAGAGATGTCACATCGCAGATTTTTACCATGAACCAATACACGCCACGCTCTGAAATAGTTGAAATTTACATTCAACAGAAGAAGTCAATTGTGAAAACTCAACGTGCTTTTAAAACATTAAAAAATGTGAGAAGTGCGCCTTCTAAGAACACCATTAAGCGTTTATACGAAACATTTTCGACTGGTAAGGCTCTTTCTAATCCGAAAAGGCCATATAAAAGTCGATCAATGCGATCGGCCAAGAATATCGCTGCCGTACGAGCCAGTGTTGAGAGGTTCCCAAGAACATCCCAAAAACGCCGTTCTCAGCAGTTGGGCATGGCTCGGTCCACTTTACAACGGATTATTCGCATTGATTTGCATTTGTTTCTGTACAAAATTCAATTGACGCAAAAAAATGTTGCCTGCGGACAGGCCTCGTCGTTTGGAATGGGCCCAAAGGGCCCAAAGTTCCGTCGAATATGGGCAACCCATATTTATACCCTACACCACATAATATCTTTGTGCATTTGTTTGTAACGTGGAGAAGGAAGCGGGATAGGCCCATAGTTACTTTTGAGGATTTTCATAGAATTACTTTCTAAGTCGATTTATACACGCCAGTCCGTCTGTCCATGTATTCTTGTGAATAAAATTCAGGTCGCATTTATTATCCGATTGAGATGAAATATTTCAAAAAATATTTTTTTCGACCAAGGACGAACCCTATAGAAATTGGAGAATTTGATATAGCTCCCGTATATATCTTCAACCGATTTGGGGTAATTGTGTACCAAATACCCAATATCATCGCAAGTCAGCTCCCATCTATATCTTCAGCCGATTTGGGGTAATTGTGCACCACATAGCCAATATCAATCCAAATGACCAGAATTTTGGCACATCTGAACGAATTCAGTCTAGAAGCAAGTACTTCAAATTTTGATGAAAATCAGGTATGGCTTTAGCTCCCATACACATGGTGCGATGAAAAAACTGCAACCAACTTCAGACTGCTGTCATTTCTAAGCCACTCGTCAGACAGCTGTTAAACTTATTCCAGTGGCAGCCCATTATATTGTTTACAAGCATACACAAGCATTTTGGTGTGAATTTTCCAGAAAAAAAGTTATTCGTGGTGGAATTCAAGTGTGTAGTGTGATTTCTTTATATTTGACTGGAAAACCAGAAGTGAGTATCGTTAGAGCACTCCAGCATTTAAATGTGAATAAATCTTTTGTGGCTCGTACCATCGTTCGTTACCATGATACTGGTAGCGTAGCCCGACGTCAAGGAAGTGGACGGAAGAAAACAACGACATCAGCAGGAATGGTTTGAAAAGTAAATAAGCGACTAGATCGAAACCCGCGTCGCTATGGCCGAAAAATGGCTCGTGAGCTGGACATATCGCAATATTCCATTTGGCAAATATTGAAAAATGAGCTCGGGGTAAAGCCATTGAAATTCCAAAAAGTGCAAAAACTTACACCGCAACAGAAAGAAAATAAACTCAAAAGAGCTAAAGAGTTGCTTCGCTTGGCCGAAAGTGCTGAACTGCCGAATTTGGTTTTCTCCGTCTCCGATGAGAAAACATTCGCTGTCTAGCAGTTTGTAAACAAACAAAATGATCGTGTTTACTTGCCAATGATGTCAGCTGTAAATATGCACCTTCGGTTGGCCACCAGAATTCAAGCGCCGGCCATGGTGATGGTGTGGACTGCCATAACAGCCGATGGTCGTTCTGCGCTCGTATTAATCTAGCATGGCATCAGAAAAAAATTTTAAAAAATTTTAAGTCCCTCACATACGTAATGTGCACCCCACAATAATAATATTTGTTACCAGATATCAGATACAGCCCAGAAATACCTCTGTCAAATTCTATCGAGATCGGTTCCGATTGTATATACTTTCGATATACAACTTCATCTAATTTTACGGTTATTGTCCACCACATATATAATATCAGCCAAAATTGAATAGATTTTTCACATTCAACCGAATTTTACCATTCAGTGAAACTCGCTACGGCATATCTATTGCTCCAATAAATATTTATACCCTACACCACAAGGTGGTCAGGGTATTATGTCTTTGTGCATTTGTTTGTAACAGGCAGACGGAAACGAGATAGACCCATAGTTCCTTTTGATGATCTGCATCGAATCACATTCTGAGTCGATTTATGCATGTCCGTCCGTCCGTCTGTCCGTCCGTCTGTCCAAGTATTTTTGTAAACAAAGTACAGGTCGCATTTATTGCCCGATCCAGATGAAATTTTGCAGAGATCTTTTGTTTGGCCCAAGGACGAACCCTATTGAAATTGCAGATAATCGGTCAAAATTTAGATATAGCTCCCATATATATCTTCGTCCGATTTGCCTTTTATTGTGCACCAAACGTGTAATATCAGTCCGAATTGTATGGAATTTTGCACGTACGATCAGATTGAACCTGAAAATGAGTATGTCAAATTTGATCGAAATCGGTTCAGATATAGCCATAGCTCCCCTATATATTGTTCATCCGATTTATTATTTTTGTCCAGCGCCGCCATAATATGCACTATGCAACAACAATATTTGGGGAAATATTTGACATATTTGACAGCTCAGAAATACATTTGCAAAATTTTATCGAGATCGGTTCAGATTTGGATGTAGCTCCCATATATAACTTCGGCCGATTTACCTTTTATTGTGCATCAAACGTCTAATATTTGTCCAAATGGGATGGAATTTGGCACTTACGACCGAATTGAGTCCAGAAGCTTGTGTGTCAAATTTGGTGAAGATCGGTTCAGATATAGCTATAGCTTCCATATATATTATTCATCCGCTTTGTTATATTTGTTACCCACAATCGTAATATGCACTCCGTAACAACGATATTCAGGGAAATATATCAAATACAGCTCAGAAATATCTTTGCCAAATTTTTTCGAAATCGGTTCAGATTTGGATATAGCTCCCATATATATCTTTATCCGATTTCAAATTAATTGTGCACCAAATGGGCAATACAATTCCGAATTTAAAAGATACAAATGCTTCGGCATATTTAGTCCTTTGAACTTTAAATTATAATTATAATCATAGCGTGTATGATTGAATTCTCCCATAAAAACTTTTAATTGTTATGTGGAGCTCTACTTAATTAGCAAAGTGGTGTTGGGTATCATAAAGTCGGCCCCGCCCGACTTGAAGACTTTCTTTACTGGTTTTTATTATAATTCTTATCGAAGTCATAAAATGCACTATACAGCAAGGTTTTTGAGTACTAGAGGTACAAAAGCCTACGTCAAATTTGTTGAAAATAGATTCAGAATTGAATATAGTCCCCTAATTGTGAGTACTCTAAAGTCGTGATACGCATTTAAATAAGGTTCATAGTTGGATTGATCTACTTCACATAAATTGTGAATATAAACATTTTTTTTGTCACGGGAGCTCTACTAAATACGCAGAGTGGTATAGGATATCATATAGTCGGTCCCGTCCGACATTTGACCTTTCTTTACTTGTTGCTTGGTTTATGTTTGTCATAACTGCAGATATAATTGCTTAGTTAACGAATCAATTTACAATAACTACTTTAATCCCCTTTCAATTTTTCGCCTACATATTCTCAATATATGCGATTTTCCACGTTGCCATGTAAACACAAGGAAAGCGGAAAATTCAATACAATTTTCCCAGAATTGGATATTAAACAGGAATGCTCATTAAATGATTGCTTTTATTCTCAAAGAGTGAATAAGTATGGAATTTTAATTATCCCTGCAATGACTGACTACATGCGGAAGGGTTCAAGGTTTGGAATAAATATGTATACGCACGCACACACTCACGAAAATACCCCCTTATAATATGCAGCGCATGAATAAATTTATTCAACATCCACGGACTGTCACAGCCTGATGATCTGTAATAGCCATTGAAATGAAATGGAGTTTTCCACCAACACCAATCTACAAGGTGATAATTATGTTTCTTTGGCAACACTTTCATTCATAGATTATTTCGTACGACAGAACATTACATCGTTCATATGTACTATGTGTACTTCATACATCTCTGTGTTGTTTCTTCGAACAGAGGATGATTGTTGTTTTCGTTGCTACTTTTGGACCGCACTTAATGACATCTTAAGCATAACACATCAATCCAGAGTCCTGTAAAATCCATTAGCACATGGTTGTTATTCGATTTCCATTACTGATGTTTTCTTATGTCTTATGCATTCGCATGCATATCCTTGTAACCATTGATCGCTTTTAATGATGAACGTATTAAAAATGTGTTTATGAGGCGTTATAAAATGCCATGTACTTTTTTTTTCTTTTCATGTGGAAAATATTTTGTCTTTTTAATTGATTTTTATGGCTCCTTGAGAGAGAAAGGGTATTTACGTAAAGTAGACAATGCAAATATTTGGCAAACAGACGTTGGTAATGATGAACATTATTTGGGAGAAGAGTTTCATAAAACAATACGAAGACATTTAATTAATATTTTGTACTTATATATTGTTTTTGTTTGTCGAGAATAATTCAGGCGTTCAAAATTATTTTCGGTAAATAAAAAAGGTAACTGTTTCACAAATACACCTTAGTTTGAGCCAAATCCATTTCTCCTGTGCTATTAACCCATTTCGTTCCGAATTTTAATTTTTATTTTTGTTTTTGAAAAAGAAAATTTTTTCAAGGTAGTTTCAAACCATGTCAAAAATTTGCTCAGAAAAATTTTCCGATTTTTCGTTTCTCCAAAAATCAGTGCTCGAAATTTCGAACAGTCAAGTTTACATATATGTATATTTAGCGTAACGGATACATATACAGGGTTAGGTGAAAAAACTGCAACCAATTTCAGACTGCTGTCATTTCAAAGCCACTCGTCCGACAACTTTTAGAATTATTCCAGCTCATTACATTGTTTACAAGGGTACAAAAGCATTCTGGAGAGAATTTTTCAGAAAAAGTTATTCGTGATGGAATTCAAGCGTGATAGTGTGATTTCTTTATATTTGGCTGGGAAACCACAGCTGGCTGTCGTTAGAGCACTCGAGTATTTAAATGTGAATACTCGTTACAGTGATACTGGTAGCATAGCCCGACGTCAAGGAAGTGGACGGAAAAAAACAGCAACATTAGCAGAAATTGTACAAAAGTAAAGGGGTGACTTGATCGAAACTCGCGTTGCATATCGCAATATTCCAAATATTGAAAAATGAGCTCGGTGCAAAGCCATTGAAATGCCAAAAACTGCAAGAACTTACACCGCAACGGAAAGAAAATGGACTCAAAAAGCTAAAGAGTTGCCTCGCTTGGCCGAAAGTGTTAAACTGCCGAAATTGGTTTTCTCCGACGAGAGAACATTCGTTGTCCAGCACTTTGTAAACAAACAAAATGATAGTGTTTACTTGGCAAAGCGGTGAGCTAAAAATGTGCAACTTCGGTTGGCCACCAGAACTCAAGCGCCGGCCATGATGATGGTGAAGGCCGCCATAACAGCCGATGGTAGCTCTCCACTTGTATTAATCGACCGTGGCATCAGAATAAATGCCGAATATTATCGACTAAATATTCTGGAAAGCGTATTAAAGCCTTGGACACGCAAACATTTTGGACGCAGACCTTGGACATTTTTTAACAGGACTCAGCACCATCGCACTCAGCACGCGCCACCCAAGAATGGTAACAAAATGTGATTCCTCACTTCATTTCCAGCGTACAATGGCCACCAAAATTGCCGTTGGACTATTGTGTCTCGAGTATTTTGGAAAGCAAGGCTGGTACTAAAAAATACCAAAGTGTCGATCACCTCAACCAAGCGCTTCGCTGGGAATGAGCCAAAATAGAGCAACATTCGTGCAGCGTGTGACAGTTTCATTGGCCATTTGAAGGCCATAATTCGTGCCAAGGGTGACCAATTCGAACAAATCTAAACATATTCTAAAATTTGATGCTATTTCCGACATTTTTTGCTTTCATTCAGAAAATTAAAAAAAGAAAAATTAAAAATTATGGCGTTTGACTTTGTTGCAGTTTGTCATTTTTGTTTGTAACACCTCGAAATATACATTTTCGACCCCACAAATTATATATATCCTTGATCAGCATAAAATTCTATGACGATTCAGCGATGTCCGTCCGTCTTTGGAATCACTCTAACTTCCGAACGAAATGAAGTAGGTTGATAAAATTTTAATCAAATGTATATTATGTCTGCAGGACTTTTGGAATTTAAAATGGACCATGTAGGTCTACGTTTTGGAATAGCCCCCATATTATTGCACCTCCCTATTTTCGGTATTTTGATGATTTTAGCAACATTCTTCACCGGAATTGTTTCAAATTTGGTATTTAAAGTTCGCAATGAATACTACTGCCTATGACAGAAAATTGTCTATGCAGGCCCCCGTCTTCGTACAGACCCCATATAACGGTACTTCCCGATATTCGATATTTTGACGATTTTATCGACATTTTACTACCGGAATTGTTTCAAATTTGGTATTTGAAGTTTGTAATGGAAAACAGCCTATGACAGAAAGTTGTCTCTGCAGGTCCATGTCTTCGTATAGCCTCCATATAACGGTACCTCCCTATATTCAGTATTTTGATGATTTAATCTACATTTATCACCATTTTTTTTCAAGTTTCGCACTTTGTAATAGCTTATGACAATAGCTGCCCATGTAAGACCACGTCGTCGTATAGACCCCAATATAACGGCTACATTCGGTATTTTTAATATTTAAACAAAAATTTTGACGGATTTTATATTTTAAAAATTGCCAAATTCGTTCCAAATGGTGGAGGGTATTCAAAGTTCGGCCCAACCGAACTTACAGATTAGCTTAATTGATTTTTTTTTTGAAAAAAAGAGCCAAAAAGTCTCGTTTGAAGGTAAACTTTTTCTACCAAGATAATCCTCTTTTTTTGTTCAAGTCACAATATGCCAAAACTGCACGAATTCCAAGGAGTCTTAATTCGAAAATTAACAAATAAAAAAATTGTTGAAGAAGATTAAACTTGCCCAGCTACTCACGTATACCGGCACACTACCAATTAAAAGTCATAAAGCAATGCTGTACTGTTACATTGTGTAATGATTACATTCGAGCTCTGTTATCCGCCGTATTAGTTGAGGAAAAAATAATTTTCTAGTTCACTACTTAATATAAAATATTAACTTAAATTAATAAATCATTTTTTTTTTCTATTTTCAGGTAAATACTCCCTACATACGTAAGTAAGGTTGACTTCTTGAAAAACTCTTTTTCGGCTCTTTCGCAAAAGACTCTCTTTTAGCTCTTCTTGAAAGGCTCCAACCATAATGATGCCACATCGGTTAATCTTTTGCTCCATTAAGCTTTGAGATCCTTACCCACGTTTTCGAAACATATTGCCGATGGTTGATAGTTGGGTTTAGCTCGCTGAAAATAATATCTTTCGGCTCTGCTTGAAAATCTGTCTTTCAGCTGTTCTTGTAAAACTCTCCTTCAGCTCTTCCTGGAAGACTCCAACCATAAAGGTCAGTATTGGGGTCGATTAAGCTTTGGGAGCCTTAGGCACATTTTCCAACTATATTGTCAGTGGTTGATAGATGGGTGGAATTGACCTGAATTGACTCTCTTTCAGCTCTTTTTAAAAGACTCCAGTCATAAAGGTGCCACATTGATCAATATTGTGGTCGATTAAGCATTGGCAGTCTTAGCCACATTTTCCACGCATATTGTCAGTGGTTGATACATGGGTATAGCTCGTCTGAAAAGACTCTTTTTCAGCTCGTCTGGAAAGTCTCTTTTTCAGCTCGTCTAAAAAGACTCTCTTTCAGCTCGCCTAAAAAATCTCTCTTTCAGCTCATCTATAAATTCTCTCTTCCAGTTCGTCAATAAAGACCTAGACCTATATCTGAAACATTTCAATTCGTTGTACTTAAAATCACCCACAACTCGACTTTAAAAAATTATCTTTCACAATAAAAATTTCCCAAATAGCCATTGCTGTTGAAAACACCAATTGACAAGAAATCTATTCACAATTATTCTCACTCCCTATTTCTCCAGTCCAACTCGAAGAATTACAAACTGTACAGCTTCCTTCCAGAGAGAATATTAAAGCTCTTGCTGTTCTTTTGATGCAATTTCTTGTAATCAGAACTTTCCTTTGGTTCTTTTGCTCACAATGAAATTCATATCATTTTTAATTTCCTCCTTCATCGATATTAAACTGTTTGAAAACCTTTGCCACATGTGTCTAACACTCACACGCACACACTCACGCAGTGGTATCTAAGCAATGTTGTTGGGCAACATTTTGCATGCAACATGCAACATATTGCAAAATCCTGCACACATGTTGTACAACTTTTGTGTCGTACAAAAACCACTCAAACGCACAAGAATCCTTCAACACCCCACACCCTTGCCCGATTTTACGCACACTTAAGCCAAACTCAATTAGTGTACTTTTTGTTAGAGACATAAATTTCGATTACAATCTTTATTTGAAACTAAAAAAAACAACATACAAAGTAACCCACACACACACATATACATGCACGCACACAAAGGGGTGGTTAACCAAACACTCACTCACTTGATCCGAAGGGATAAACATTGCAATTTCCACTTACTCCACCAGTGGGGTTAACCAATCATAAGTAACGATTACTCATAACTCAGATGGGCACACACATACACACGCATCCATAGATAAAATACACTCACATTTTTACATTGACACACAACAGGGATAAGTATTGAAACAACCAACGAACGGTAGCTAAAATGTTAGGCCATAGGAATAAAAAGCCATGGATTGGGTTCGTTCTTCGGAACGGATGAACATGGAAAACGCACTTCCTCGAATTGAGGCAGGGAAACAGGCTTACGCACACACATGTCATGCCGGCATGGTAGTGGTATGAAGTGAACAAATCATATCCTGTGTAGCAAAAGATTTACCAAAAAACATGGAGCCATTTTTTTTTTTTTTTGTTTTGAAATGAAAAGGAAATTTAATTTCACAGAGACTTGACACATGGGGCAACATGTGACCCGTTCTCAACTAAAATATAACAGGCAAAGGCGACATAGCCGATGACATGTCGCCTATATGCCATAACTTTGTATTAGAGGGTATTTGACGACGCCGCTGATGGTCATGTCGTTGATGGAGATGATATGGAAAAAATCACAACATGAGGTTCCAACATCGGTAGGCCTTGTTGCGTGCGTGCAAAAGCCCAACGAACTTGGTGCTAGAACCTAGCACAACATTTCCTCTTTCCATACAACAAAACGGAAGAACTTGAAATTGAAGTAATAAAGTCCACTTTTCAGTATTTTACTTTCCGGCCAAACATAGAGATTTAGAGAGAGGGAC
Organism: Musca domestica; assembly: GCF_030504385.1. NCBI lineage: Eukaryota > Metazoa > Arthropoda > Insecta > Diptera > Muscidae > Musca > Musca domestica. The sequence continues at coordinate 396,594 of NW_026712212.1, forward strand.
AGACGACCGATCCCCCAACTATGGCGACCATGTTATGTTCTTCAATTTAGTTTTTTTTCTCTTCTTCTTTTTTTGTGGCGTGCAAAACGAGTGCTATTTTGATTTATTATCCTCTTGTTGAAGAAGGAGCTCATACATACAGAAGACATCCTACTGCAGAAGCTTATACTCGAAGTAAATGTGTTACATTTATAGCACAAGCAGAAGCTACAAAATGGATATTTATTAACTCTGTGTTTGGAACATATGAACTACTAGTTTTAGTTTGTTAGATTGTCCACGATGGTAGCAACTGTATTAAGTTGGAGTTGTGTTGAGGTAACGCAACAGTCGTAGGCAAAAGTACAAGTGTTATTCGTAAGGGGAGATTTTGTAATATTTTGCAACAAAAATTACACATAAAAATGTTTTTCAATGGATGAGTAAAAACCTTTTTCAATGCCACTGAAGTAATTTTTTGGTACCACAATACTAGATTTGTCCTTTTTATACCCTTAGGCTGCAGAGGATATTTTTCATTTGTTATCGTAAAAATGGATTAAATATAGGTTTTATACTCCAAATCTCTTTGGAAGACATAAATTGCAGGCCATTTAAAGTCGATCTAGCCATATCCCTACAGATCGGCTTGTCTCGAATCGGCTTAGAGGAGACGAGTAATATCAGTTAACAATATGCGGTAAATTGTACTGAGTTTTAAAAAACTTGTTAACATAACATTCTGGTATCTTCCGTAGGTTGCTTGACACGAAAATATGTTGTGAGATCAAAAAAGTTCAAGAACGGTTCCATTTTACCGCTTAGCATCCATTCTGGATTCGGACTTCAAAAATATTTTTCAAATAAGGAGACGTTTTAATAAATATTCTAGTGGGGACCTCAGGAAAAACTTCAGTCCGATTTTGAACTCCTTGCAACACTTAACTTTATTTTGAAGTATGGAAAGGAGCCCAACTGAGAGAGCCCTCACTTAAGATTTTCATCCGAATTAAGTCAATTTGAAAAAAGTAACGAACTCCAACTTCATATCCTCACAAAGGATTTTCAAGCGGCCTTAAATGCATCCTTTATAATTCGGTTTTGAAATCAGTGCCGTACTCCAAGCAAAAAGGTGCCACTTCTGTCAATATTCTTGTTGATTCAACATTGTAAGCCAGGCTTTGTAAGCCTAACCACAATTTTCCACCATATCGTCAGTGCCTATTTTGAATATTTTCTAAGGTGAAGCCATATTTTGTATCTTATAGGGTTGTAATTGAACATTTGTGATATCGGTAAAGACCCTCTTTCATCTCATCTGGAACGACTCTCTTTCAGCTCTTCTGGAAAGACCTCTCTTTCAGCTTTTTTGAAAGACTCTCTTTTAGCTCGTCTCGAAAGATTCTCTTTCAGCTCTTCTGGAAAGACTTCTTTAAGCTCTTCTGGAAAGAATCTTTTTGGGCTCATTTGAAAAGACTCTCTTATAGCTTCTCTGGAAAGACTTTGGCCTAGAAACACTTTATTTTAACTCGACTGGATAGACTCTCTTTCAGTTCGTCGTAAAAAGCTCTCTTTCAGGTCGTCACAAAGCCCCCTTTAATTCTTTTTTAAAGTCTCTCTCTCAGCTCATCTGGAAAGGCTATTTTTGGGCTCATTAGAAAAGACTCTCTTTTAGCTCGTCTGAAAAGACCCTCTTTCAGGTAGTCTAAAAAGTCAATCCACCAGCTCGTCTGGAAAGACTCTGGTCTAGATACTCCCTCTTCCAACTCGTCTGGGAAGACTCTCTTTCAGCTCGTCTAAAAAGGTTTTTCAGCTTTTTTTGGAAAAACTCTGTTTCAGCTATTCCTAAAAAAGACTCTCTTTCAGCTTGCCACCAATATATGGTCAGTGTTTGTTAGAGAAGTTTCGCTCGGCCGAAAAGAATCTCCCTTATAGCTCGTCTGAAAAGATTCTCTTTCAGATGGCCTAGAAAGACCCTCTCCCAAGTCGTCTGTAACGATTGCCTAGCAGCTCGTCAATAACGATTCCCTAGCAGATTGTCTCTAAAAACTTCCAAGCATCTCGCCGATAAAGACTCCATAGCAGCTCGTCTTTAAAGACTTCCTAGCAGCTCGTCGATAAAGACTCCATAGCAGCTCGTCTTTAAAGACTCCCTAGCAACGACTCCCTTCCAGCTCGTTCATAAAGACTCCCTACGAGCTCTTCTATTAAGACTCCCTAGCATCTAGTCCTTCCAGCTCCTCTATAGCAACTCTAGTCAAGCTCGTCTACAATGACTCCCTAGTAGCTTGTCTATAAAGACTCCCTAGCAGCTCGTCTATAAAGAATCCCTAGCAGCTCGTCTATAAAGAATCCCTAGCAGCTCGTCTGTAACGACTCCCTAGCAGCTCGTCTATAAAGACCCCCTGGCAGCTCGTCTATAGGGGCTCCCTAGCAGCTCGCCTATAAAGACTCCCTTCCAGCTCCTCTATAACGACTCTAGTCAAGCTCGTCTATAACGACTCAATTCCAGCTCGCCTGCAGAAAATTCTCTTACAACTCATCTGAAGAGATTCTCTTTCAGCTGGCCTAGGAAGACCCTCTTTTAAGTCGTCTATAAAGACTCCCTTTAATTCGTCTATAACGATTTTTAAGAAGTTTGTCTATAAAAATTCCCAACAGCCCGTCTATAAAGAAGCCCTTCCAGCTCGTCTACAAAGACTGCCTTCCAGCTCGTCTACAAAGACTCCCTTCCAGCCCCTCTATAGAAACTCTAGTCAAGTTCGTCTACAATGACTCCCTACTAGCTTGTCCATAAGGACTCCCTAGTAGCTCCTCTTTAAAGACTCCTTAGCAGCTCTAAAGGCTACATTCATGTCTACTACAAATATATCATTTAGACGCCCTTTAACTAGTCCTACCTTCATCTCATTCATTAGGACTAAATGGCGTCCTAAATGGGTCGTTCATTTTGGTCCAGAAGGATATTTCCTTCAGTTATTTAGAGATCTTCTAAATTACATATATCCAAAATTTGTCTACAAAGTCTCTCCTTGTCTCGTCTATATGTACTGTATTCAGCTTGTCTTTTGAGATTTCAGTTCGTCTATAAATACTTCAATCATGATTTGTCCGCAAAAAATTACCCTATTGTCTTCTGACCCACAATTCTTATTCCACGAAACTATGAAATAAAAAGAGAAGAATCCAGCCAGTGGTTTCCCAATTTTTCTTTGAAATCACTTTGAAAATGATTGCACTCCTTCTGTAACTAGTGATTCTGCAGTTATGTCTCCCACTCTCTACTTTCCATTCAACACTGAATCATATGGCCGAGCTGTTATTCAGTTTCCTGGTTGAGACTTTTGCCTTTGACATTACAACAATGATACTTGTAGTCATAGCTATTTGTATTACTTTCCTACTCGCTTTCGCAATCTCTCTCCCCCTATTTCTCTCCCTCTCAACGACAATTTATCTCAGTCACACTTTACTTTCTCTAAACATGACAAATGGTTTATTTTTGCTGGCCACCTGAACACGTGGCCAAATATTCTCTATTTATAACACCAATGGTTTTAACCTGAATCGTTGTGTGAACACACAGGTTTCGGAGGGGTTGTATTTTGGGTGAAGCACCCGAAAAGGCTAACTTTAACTTAATTAAGTTTAATATGCTAAAGTAGACCAGAGCAAATATGTTAATATACTTTCTCTTTAAAGGATAATAAACCACAAAATGCTCATATTTTATGACTTAAGGAGACACGCCTTGTTAGCTTAATGAATTGGCGTGATAAGAAAACATTAATATATAATTTTTTTGTTGTAAAAAGTCAAGAAACCAAAGAGAATTTTTTGAATGATAGTTGTTGAAATGCCATAAAAAAAGTGTTAACAAATAATTAGAGAAAAAAGACAAAAAAAAAATCAATGAAATATTTCCCCAATACTTATCAGGGTGTATCCCATCAGAGTTTGACCAAAAATTGTTTTTGTTTTCCCAGATACCAGTTGCTTAGCTATACCTCTATATGAAATTCTTCTGCGCGTCTATGAATGTGTGTGTTAGAAAAATTCCAAAAAAAGTCCTGATGGTTCCTTATGAATAAAGTAATTTCACAACCGGTCAAAAGTCCTATCAACATCACTCCTTACTATTCAATAAATATCCTTCAAAATCACAAAATCATGTTAACAAAGCAGCAGAAGTCTTTCAACCTTAAATATTTAGCCCCTGAAATAGGGTAATTGGCCTGACGAACACACACACACACTCGAAACACCTATACAGCAACAACAACAGCGAGGCTCAACAAATTTTGGTTTTCCTCTGACCTTTCCTTTCTCTGATTTTCAGCATTAGCGGGGGAAGACGGCGACAATCCATGTCGTGGTAATTGTGTTCATGGCTTAACTGCTGCCAAACTGCTTAACGGTCTCGTAATGGCCAAGAATAACTATTAGTTAAATTTTAAGACGAGGATTTAAGGATATTTTGTACGCAAACTGTTAACATTACCACCACTACTACCACCAAAAGAAAAGGTGTTAAATTAAATTGTGTTCGCTGTTTGTTTAACTACTTGACAGAGGCAAAAGTGTCAAGTTGCTTTATTCGGAATCTGTGTAATCTGAGTGGTAGTGGTGAGAAGGTGAAAGGTCAAGTTTGCCGTATTCAGGTTTATTTAAATAGTTTGAGAGATGAACTTTGGGTACATTTTTGTAAGAATGTGTAGGCGAGAAAATATTTAATAATTGAGTGTTAAAATGCCTATAAAAATGGGAATGGAAAGGGAAGGGTATGGCGGATTGTTTTAAATATGAAATTTTATCTTGATCTTAAGATTTAGGGTGTCGAATTAGATTGAATGGATTTTTAGCAGTGTAAAGATTAAATAATTAATATAAATGTAAAAAAAAAATTAAAATGTTCCTTAAATACGCAGAAATAAATCACTGGAATTCGTATTAAAATTCGGTAAAAAAAAGTATCAGTAGGTATTGCCGACAGATGTATACCCTTAGTCAACCTTTGATTATTTACAATTTTTTTGACTTCTGTTAAGATAATTCAAATTGTTGACTCTCTATGGAGAAGGGTCGTAAGGAATGGACCAATATCGACCATTTCGTATCGGACTTAAATAAATACGATATAAATATTGCGAAGTGTCAGATTTGGGCTACACAGGGTGAAATAAAAAAAAAAACTGCAAAAAAGTCAAACAGCATAATTCTTACATTTTTTTTTTAATTTTTATTGAATGAAAGCAAAAAAATGTCGAAAATAGCATCAAATTTAGAAAGTTTAGATTTGTTCGAATTGGTCATCTTTGGCACGAATTATGGCCTTCAAACGGCCAATGAAACCGTCACACACTGTCCGAATGTTGCTCTGCTGTATTTTGGCCCATTCTCGGCGAAACGCTTGCTTGGCGTGATCGACACTTTGGTATTTTTAGTGCCAACCTTGCTTTCCAAATTACTCCAGGCACAATAGTTCAAGGGATTGGTATCCGGAGATTTTGGTGGTCATTGTGCGATGAAAATGAAGCGAGGAATCTCATTTTGTAACCATTTTCGGGTGGCGCGTGCTGAGTCCTGTTGGAATGTCCAAGGTCTGCGGCCAAAATGTTTGCGTGCCCAAGGCTTCAATACAGCCTCCAGATTGTTTTCGCGATAATATTTGGCATTTATTCTGATGCCATGGCCGATTAATACGAGCGGAGAGCGACCATCGGCTGTTAAGGCGGCCATGGCCGGCGCTTGAGTTCTGGTGGCCAACCGAAGGTGCACATTTTAAGCTGACCTCTTTGCCAGGTAAATCATTTTGTTTGTTTACAAACTGCTGGACAACAAATGTTTTCGCATCGGAAAAAACCAGATTCGGTAGTTCACCACTTTCGGCCAAGCGAAGCAACTCTTTAGCTCTTTTGAGTCTATTTTCTTTCAGTTGCGGTGTAAGTTCTTGCACTTTTTGGAATTTCAATGGCTTTACCCCGAGGTCATTTTTCAATATTTTCCGAATGGGATATTGGGATATGTTCAGCTCACGAGCAAGCCAGCTTCGGTCACTGCGACGCTGGTTTCGATCAAGTCGCTTCTTTACTTTTCTAACCATTTTTGCTAATGTTGCTGTTTTCTTCCGTCCACTTCCTTGTTATTCTTGATCAGCATAAAATTCTATGTCGATTTAGCGATGTCCTTCCATCTGTGGAAATCACTTAAGCTTCCGAACGAAATGAAGTAGGTTGATAAGATTTTACTCAAATGTATGTTATGTCTGCAAGACTTTGGTATTGAAAATGGGCTTTGTAAGTCCTCTTTTTGGCATAGCCCCAATATTATGGTACCTTCCTATTTTCGGTAGTTTGGTGACTTAAGCGACATTATTCACCGGAAATGTTCCAAATGTGGTATTTGAAGTTCGTAATGGATAATACAGCATTTGACAGAAAGTTTTCTGTGTAGGTCCACGTCTATAGCATGTATAGCCCTCATATAACGATATCTAACAATATTCGGTATTTTGATGATTTTAGCGATATTATTCACCCGAATTGTTTCAAATTTGGTATTTGCTGTCCGTAATGCATACTACAGCCTAGGACAGAAAATTGTCTGTGCAAGTCAACGTCTTCGTATGGCCCCCCATATGAAGCAACTCCCGATTTTCGGTGTTTTGATTATTTTAGCTACTTTTATTTAACGGAAATGTTTCAAATTTGGTATTAGAAGTTCGTAATGCATAATACAGCCTAAGACAGAAAATTGTCTGTGCAGGTCCACGTTTTGGTATAGCCCTCATATAACGTTACCTCCCTATATTCGGTATTTTGGCGATTATACCTACATTATTCAACGATTTTTTTTTTCATATATCGCATTTTGATATTGTAAAGGCTTATGACAAAAGTTGCCTATGCAGGTTCACGTTGTCGTATAGACCCTAATATAACGGCTTCATTTGGTATTTTTAGGATTTTAACAGAATTTTTAACGGATGTTTTTTTTTTTTTTTTTTTGAAAATTTGCCAAATTCCTGTTAAATGTTGGAGGGTTTTCATAGTTCGACCCGACCGAAGTTAGAGATTTTTTCTTGTTTCTTTTTAGAAAATTTCGACATTTTGTGGGGGAGTTACCAAAAGGAGTGGACCAATATTGCCCATCTCTGAACTGTTAGATCATCTCTGTTAGTTAGACAATTATGTTTCGATGTACCAAGTTTGGACAAAATTGGATACTCACTTCAAGAGTTATCATTCACACCATCCAGTCAGACAGACGGACGGACAGACATCGCTAGATTGACTCCAAATGTCCTGAAACGGATTTGGTCCTAAGGTCTAATTTCGATGAGGCACGTTTTGGCCATATGGCTTAGGGTATAACCATTTTGGGCACACTGAATTCTACAGAGATTTGTCTGACATTATTGTTTGTGTCGCACAATGTTATGTACCTCATTTTTCCCATGGAAACTGATTTTTCATGGCTCTCAAAAATTTTTTTTCAGAAAGTTAACAAATAATTTTAAATTTTTTTCTCCACCATCTGTATGTGCATAGTTCTGAAATCTACCTGCAATTAAATTTTACATTTACACACATAATTGTTGGTTGGAACAAAAAAAAAACACACAAAATGTGTTACAAATCCCTAACTGTTCTTGTTAACTGGCAGCTTATGTCAGTAGTACAACAGCAACAACGTTAAATATGCTTATATAACTGCTAAGGAATGGAAAATGTTCTTCTGTCATTGCACAAGTGAATTTCGTTATGTCTTATTTTTGGAAATATAGACATGTAAATATAATAGTTTATTAATGGAAATATAGATCGAAGGCTTTGGTAGGATCCTTGGCTAAATTTAATTTCTATAAAATCTAACCCAAAAAACAAACACTGAATGTCCCAAATAACCTGGGGTATAATAAAATAACATAAGTCCGTATCGGAAAAACTCTATTCAATACAAAAAATATACCGTTCTGTTGGGTTTACAGATTTACATCATGTTGTCCCGTGTATATAGGACTTATGGACATATGAATTTGAAATTTGTTATAATTTTCATTCCACGATATTCGTAACACCATTGCCCACATCCACTTTTCTGTCCAAAACTATTTCAACGTCTACATCTCTTCATCCTATATAAAATCTAAATTTCTTCATCCTAAATACCAACAGTGACCCAAAATTACTAAAGTTAAGTACTTTTCGAACAACCTCACATACCAAGAGTGACCTTAATATCAAATTTCAGATTTTCAGCTCTTTAATTTCCCCCTTTACCAAATTTAGTACCATTTAGTATAATGAGAGTATGCTCCTTCTCTCAACCACAGATATTCAGATGTGACATCCATATCAATTTTCAGAATTTTAGCTCTATTCCTTCAGCCAATACCAAATTATGTACCATTTAGTACTTTTCGCACAATTAGAGTACACATTTCCAAAACCACATCTATAAATTCTTCACAGACACCAACATTTTTATCAAATTTCGGAATTTAAGCTTTACAAATTCACTCAATACCAAATTTAGTAACATTTCGTACTTTTCCTTTAACTTTAGTACACATTTCCAAACCCACCTCCATATCTAAATTCCAGATATAAACAGACACCTCAATATCAAATTTGATGATTCTAACCTTTCGTACAAATATAGGATATGTATTCCTATTCCTTCACCCAATACCAAATATAGTACTATTTAGTACTTTTCGTACAGCTATAGTACACATTTCCAAAATCACATTCATATTTTCATCACAGACGCCAACAGTGACATCTTTATCAAATTTCAGTATTTTAGATATATTTCTTCGCGCAACACCAAATTTAGTACCATTAAGTACTTCTCTTTTTTTAACTTTAGTAAACATTTCCAAACACCTCCATATCTCAATTCCAGATACCAACAAGGCCTCAATATCAAATTTGAGGATTTCAGCCCTATTCGTTCACCCAATACCAAATTTAGTACCATTTTGTACCTTCCGTACAAATGTAGGACGCAAACACATACAGCGTGAGATAAAAAAAATTGCAACAAGGTCAAATGCAATAATTTTTTCACTTTTTTTCTAATTTTATTGAATGAAAGCAAAATATGTCGGAAATAGCATCAAATTTTATTATAAGTTTAGATTTGTTCGAATTGATTACCTTTGGCACGAATTATGGCCTTCAAACGGCCAATGCAACCGTCACACGCTGCCCGAATGTTGCTCTGCGGTATTTTGGCCCATTCCCGCCGAAGCGCTTGCTTGAGGTGATCGACACTTTGGTATTTGTTAGTGCCAACCTTTTTTTCCAAAATACTCCAGACACAATAGTCCAACGGATTGGTATCCGGAGATTTTGGCGGTCATTGTGCGCTGGAAATGAAGCGAGGAACCTCATTTTGTAACCATTCTTGGGTGGCGCGCGCTGAGTGCGATGGTGCTGAGTCCTGTTGGAATGTTCAATGTCCAATGTTTGGGTGCCCAACGCTTTAGTACATCCTCCAGAATATTTTCGCTATAATATTCGGCATTTATTCTAATGCCACGATCGATTAATACGAGCGTAGAGCGACCATCGGCTGTTATGGCGGCCCACACCATCACCATGGCCGGCGCTTGAGTTCTGGTGGCCAACCGAAGGTAAACATTTTCATCTGACCTCTTTGGCAAGTAGACACGATCATTTTGTTTTTTTTTTTTTACAAACTGCTGAACAACGAATGTTTTCTCATCGGATAAAATCAAATTCGGCAGTTTACCACTTTCAGCCAAGCAACTCATTAGCTCTTTTGAGTCTATTTTCTTTCTGTTGCGCTGTAAGTTCTTGCACTTTTTGGTATTTCAATGGCTTTAGCCCGAGCCAATTTTTCAATATTTGCCGAATGGAATATTGCGATATGTTCAGCTCATGAGCCATTTTTCGGCCATTGCGACGCGCGTTTCAATCAAGTCATTTCATTACTTTTGCAACCATTTCTGCTGATGTTGCTGTTTTCTTTCGTCCATTTCCTTGACGTCGGGCTACGAGCGATGGTGCGAGACACAAAAGATTTATTCACATTTAAATGCTGGAGGTCTCTAACGATAGCCACTTGTGATTTTCCATTCAAATTTAAAGAAATTACGCTTGAAATCCATCACGAATATTTTTTTTAGGAAAATTCTCACCAATAATCGATCAACAATATAATGAGCTGTCTCTGGTATAATTTTAAAAGCTGTTGGACGAGTGGGTTAGAAATGACAGCAGTCTGAAGTTGGTTGCAGTTTTTTCATCTCACCCTGTATAGATAATCGCATAATTTAGTTAAATTTTGACTTTTTTGGAGGAATTATCGATTAGAGTAGAACGCTCCGTTTTCGTTTTGAGATACCATGGCACATAGATTTAGATGAAAATTTGAATTTTTGTGCCACAAACAAGAAGGATCAATTTAAACAACATTGGGTCTAGTTATTGATTTTTCCCCCCAGACACTTCGATGCAAACACTTTATCATGATATTGTTATTTACGTTTGTATGTATGTATGTGTATGTGTACTTCAATCCAAAAAAAAAAAAACAATTATAAAAGTTTTTTTACGTCAATTGTTTATTTTTCATTTCTATTCGTTGCTTATTGTTTTTATTTGTGAAGAAAATAAAAAATCAAAAATTTATATCATCTCTTGTTGCTGCTGTTGCCATTTGAATATTTTCGTGTTGTTTTTGTTACTTTAAATCTTTGAATATTTATTTGCTAAAAGTATAAAAGCATATTCCGCATTCGAGAGCAATGCATTGCAAATTGAAATACATATCTTGGATTAAATGTGATAAATAAAAATTTTGCATTTTTGGAGATACTACAGGTAAATATATCCAATTCAAAATATCTTATCGAACGTTTATAAAACAAGGAGAAAGAAATACGAAGCCATATTGCCATTATAGAAATCTTCTTGGCTTGGGAGGGGTTTTTCCTAGAAAGTATGTGATAACATAGGAAACCTTTATGTGGAGACGCGCAAAGTTTTCACCTCATTGAAGACTCCGTTCGCAGGGCGTTTAAATTTGTTTGTTTTTTATCGGTCAAATTTTATCGAGATCGGATGAGATTTCAATATAGCTCCCACATATATATTTTCATCCAATGCCAGGTTTATTGAGCACCAAATGACTAATATCAGCCAATTGAACTGAATCTTGGCAGTTCCGACAGAATTTATCCTAGAAACAAGTACTTCAAATTTGGTGAAAATCGGTTCAGATATAGCAATAGCTCCCATAAATATATTTCATCCGATTTGATGTTTAAGACCCTCACATACGCAATACGCTCTCCACAACAATGATATTTGATACCAGAAATCAGATACAGCTCAAAAATACCTCTGCCAAATTTTATAGAGACCGGTTCAGATTTTTATATACCTTTGATATACATCTTCATCCGATTTAAACGTTATTGCTCACCATATATGTAATATCAGCCCAAAGTCGATGGACTTTTTCATATTCAACCGATGTTTGTCCATTTGGCGAAACTCGGTCCGGTATATCTATTGCTCCAATAAGTATTTTTATACCCTCCACCATGGGTAGGAGGGTATATTAACTTTGTCATTCCGTTTGTAACACCTCTAAATATTCGTCGTAGACCCCATAAAGTATATATATTCATAATCAGCATAAAATTTCAAGACGATTTAGCGATGTCCGTCTGTCTGTCCGTCTGTCTGTCTGTCTGTCTGTCTGTCCGTCTGTCTGTTGAAATCACGATAGAGCCCACATTATTTGACGTAGACCTTTGAAATTTGGCACAAGTGTGTGTATTGTCCCTAGGATGGTTGGTATTGAAAATGAGATATATCGGTTCACGTTCTGGTATAGTCGCCATATAACGGTACCTCCCGATATTCGGTATTTTGATGATTTATGCCACATTTTTTCCCGGATTTATCTGAAAATTGGTATTTGTAGGTCATGACGGGTCCCTGAGCGTGTGGCAAAACATTGCATGTATAGGTCCACGTTTTGGTATAGCCCCCATATAACGGTACCTACAGATATTCGGTATTTTGATGATTTATGCCACATTTTTTCACGGATTTGTCTGAAAATTGGTATTTGTAGGTCACAACGGGTCCCTGAGCGTGCGGCAAAACATTGCATGTATAGGTCCACGTTCTGGTATAGTCCCCATATAACGGTACCTCCCGATATTCGGTATTTTGATGATTTATGCCACATTTTTTCACTGATTTGTGTAAAAGTTGGTATTTGTGGGTCATAATGGGTCCTAGTTCGTGTGGCGAAACATTGTATTTATAGGTGCACGTGTTGGTGTAGCCCCTATATAACGGTACCTCCCGATATTCGGCATTTTAATGTTTTTTGCCACATTTCTTCTAATGTTCTTTTACCCTAGGGTGGAGGGTATTAAAAGTTTGGCCCGGCCGAACTTAATGTTTTTTTACTTGTTTAATATAACATTTTAATTTATTCCAAATGCTCTGAGGCGGATTTTCATTTCGCATATTTCTTCTGTGTCGAATGATGTACTCCCCCTTGCAGCCCAAGTTATAGATTCCCTCTTGATCGGCAGATCAGAAAAAAAGACATTTTTGCAAGGAAAGGAACCAAATTGCGATATGGGTCCCTCTCGATAATCGATGTTTGGATGGATTTCCCTCCGAAATTTCCTAAAATGGTATAAAAATTTAAAAGTTAGAAAGAGTTATCTACAGATCTACGTTTTCGTACAGCTCCAATGGTACGTGGCGAAACACATTCTCCAAAGGAAGTATTTAAAATTAAGTATTTTTAGAGTTTGTAATGAGTATCACCTTCTATGACAGAAAACATTTTAGTTCAGTCCAAATAAAACGAAACCCCCCCCCCCCCCTTGGTTTAAAAATGACTGACTGAACAAATTTATGGTAATTTGGTATCTGAAGATCGATTCACCTTTGGTAGTAAATTGTTTATACTGGCCCAAATTTTCGTATAGAGATAACGGTTTTATGAGATAACGCTACCCCCTGATTTCTGATTTTTTCCGATGATTTTATCTACATTTTTATTGAAATTTTCTTTAATTTACTGGTTTTCCCTTAAATTTTTATACACCAACTCAATTATTATCCTACATTAAATCAAAGTATAATTTCCAATAACATTCTATTCGCCATAACTTGCCTAATTACTAATGGATATTGTTTTTTCTGTTCTTTTAATTATAATTCCAGGTAAAATTAGCTTCAAACATTTCATCACAATCAACGTCTGCGTCCAGACTCTTTTGTAACAATAGAAAATATAAAGATGGTTGCCCTTTTCAATTTACCTCTCCGAAAAGGGGGGCAGAACGGTGGCAAAGTTCATGAATATGAAAATGTGTCTGACTTGAAAGGTATTTGATTGGCTCCCCAGGTCCCCAACCCTGGTGAGGCATAACATGTACATGAGTGTGAGTAGCATTTGACTAATGTTTCCTTTTGGCAAATTTCAAGACAAAACACAAGACTTACCTAAGTCACTTTTGAACGTTACAATTATGTTTGGCCAGTTGTTGTAGTTGAGTTGTAGACCCTGCAATGGCCGTCTAGTTTACAACAACAATATGAAACCCACTTCAAAAGTTATTTGAGCATAGTAAAATAAAGGAAGTGGAAAAATGTTGAAAACAAAATATTAAAATAACAATACAAAATAGAAAAAAAGTTCAAAAGAATTTTTAGAACCCACTGCGGATAAAAATTCGTTGTTCAACCATGGTATATGAGTCGAAAAAACAAAAACGTGAAACTGTTTAACAAAGAAACAAATGTAATTACAATTTGCAAAGTAAAATTGAAACAAAAAAGTAGAAAACAAAAACAAATTTTCAAACATTTTGACAGGTCGAATCAATAAGACTTCAAAGACTGTTTCCTGGAAGAATTTTTTTTCAGGGTTTCAATGGAAGTTGTAGCGTATAAATGTTCAACTTTAATAACACTAAGCGTAAAATTTCATTTTTTCTATAATTACGTTGAAAATCTAGCAGATTGTGAAACTGGAAAAAAGTAACCATTTTTTAAAAATTTTTAGATTAAGACTCCACGTGAATCGAAGTCAAACGCCATAATTTTTATATTTTTTTAAAATTTATTGAATGAAACCAAAAAATTTCGGAAATAGAATAAAATTTTAGAATAAGAATAAATTTGTTCGAGTTGGTCACCTTTGGCTCGAATTATGGCCTTGCTCTGCGTAATTTGGTCCATTCCCGGCGAAGCGCTTGCTTGAGGTGATCGACACTTTGGTATTTTTAAGTGCCAACCTTGCTTTCCAAAATACTCAAGACACAATATTTCAACGGATTGGTATCCGGAGATTTTGATGGCCGTTGAGCACTGGAAATGAGCGAGGAACCGCATTTTATAACCATTCATGGGTGGCGCGTGCTGAGGCCTGTTGGCACGTCCAAGGTCTGCGGCCAAAATATTTGCGTGCCCAAGGCTTAATACACCCTCTAGAATATTTTCGTGGCCGGCACTTGAGTTCTGGTTGCCAACCGAAGGTTCACATTTTCAGCTGAACTCTCTGGCAAGTTTGTTTACAAACCGCTGGACAATATTCGTTTTTCTCATCGGAGAAAACGGCAGTTCACCACTTTCGGCCAAGCTAAGCAACTCTTTTGCTCTTTTGAGTCTATTTTCTTTCTGTTGCAGTGTAAGTTGTTTCACTTTTTATAATTCTTTGGAATTTCGAGATCATTTTTCAATATTTGCTGAATGGAATATTGCGATATGTTCAGCTCACGAGCCATTTTCCGGGCACTGCGACGCGGGTTTTAAAATCAAGTCGCTTCTTTATTTTTCGAACCATTTCTGCTGAAGTTGATGTTTTGTTCCGTCCACTTTCTTGACGTCCGGCTACACCACCAGTACCACGGGCGAAACACAAACGATTTATTCACATTTAAATGCTGGAGTGCTCTAACGATAGCCACTTGTGGTTTTCCAGCCAAATATAAAGAAATCACACTATAACGCTTGAATCCATCACGAATAACTTTTTTTCTTGAAAAGTCTCACCAAAATGCTTTTGTGCGCTTGTAAACAATATAATGAGCTGTCACTGGAACAATTTTAACAGCTGTCGGATGAGTGACTTAAAAATGACGTCAGTCTGAAATTGGTTTTTCTATAATTTTTCCTTAGATTTTTTTCGAGTTTACGCCTAAAAATTTTCATTCAGACTCCGATCAAAAATTGAGCCCTATTTATCCTCTATATTTAAAACCTATATATTTTAAGTATCAATACGCCCGACTTATATATTACACTGATCTTCGAACTTTGTAGAAAATTACAGAATTGAGCACTTTTTAAATTATTTCAGACTATTAAACCTCCTTTGGTTACTATTGCCATAAATTAAACATACATTTCCAACTTGATTTAAGTTAAATCTAAATCCTAAGATCAAAATGCCACTTATATTCAATTTTTCAAAACGCCTCCGCCGCCTGTTGCTATGTCAATATAATTAAGTCACTCAAAAATGATTTCAAGCTGAATGAAAGCCTTAAGACAAATTGACCTTTAACAAAAGGCATACGGCGACTATGAACACAGTCATCGAGGATTGTAAGCAAACAACACACACACACACACACACTCACACATTGATGGCGACTGACTTCCTTTAACGATGACTCTCTAAAAAGTATACAATTGCATTGTGTGACTTTAAAGTGGACTCCCGCTTAAAAGCGAAAAAAAAAAACATTTCATATTTCTTTTGAAGGATACCACGAAGGAAATGGCAAAAAGATGGTAGAGAGAGGGGTATTTCAAAAACGATAGCAAAAAATTAACAAAAACAAAATTTCTTTTGAACAACTTAAGTTAGTTGTTTTTTTGTTTTTGTTCTCAAGTATTAATACCTACAATTAACCAGAAAAATAATGCTAAACATTTTCAACTTGTAATGAAAGTGTGCACGCGTGGCGTTTTATAAGTGTATTTTTTTGTATTTGCCAAGGGCGGTTAATGGGTTTTTATGTATTTTGAAAGAAATATAATTTTTCTTTATTGAATTCATTTATGCCGTTTACATCAAAGAAATGTGCAGAAAAAAACAGTAATAAAAGGACAAAATTCAAATGTTGCCGACTATATGATATTCTACACCACTGCTTTGATCGATATCGGGTTTCAATTTAAAATCGAATGTATCTAAATACAAGATATTTTTTAGGCCTATAGTTTACGATTACACATAGCCCCCATACAACGGTCCCCTCCCTAAATTAGGTATTAAGAAATTTTTAGAAATCGGATTTTTTAGATAAAGGATATGTTGAAATTCGCTACTCGGAGTTCGTAATGGGTTCTACCTTTTCTGGCAGCATATTGTCTAGGTCCTCGTTTTCCTATAACCTCCATGGAATCGCACCCCCTGATATTCGGTATTGTGATGATTTAAGCCACATTTTCTAATGATTTTTATACCCTCCGCCATAACATGGAGGGTATATTAACTTTGTCATTCCGTTTGTAACACCTCGATATACATTTTAGACCCCACAAAGTATCTATATTCTTGATCAGGATAAAATTCTATGTCGATTTAGCGATTTCCGTCCCTCTGTCCGTCTGTCGACATCACACTGGCTTCCGAACGAAAAGAAGTAGGTTGATAAAATTTTACTCAAATTTATATAAAGCCTGCAGGAATTTTTGTATTGAATATGGGCCATGTAGGTCCACGTTTTGGTATAGCCCCCGATATTCGGTATTTTGATGATTTAAGGGAAATTGTTTCAAATTTGGTAATTGAAGATCGCAATCCTAAGACAGAAAAATGTCTGCGCAGGTCTACGACTTCATATAGCCCGATGATGCCTCCCGATATACGGTATTTTGATGATATTACATTATTACATTCAGCGGAATTGTTTCAAATTTGGTATCTGAAGATCGTAATGGATATTACAGCCTACGACAGAAAATTGTCTGTGCAGGTCCACGTCTTCGTAAAGCCATCACATATCTGTACCTCCCAGTATTCAGTATTTTGATGATTTTAGCGACATTATAAACCGGAATTGTTTCAAATTTCGTATTTGAAGTTTGTAATTTATACCACAGTCTATGACAGAAAATTGTCTGTGCACGTTTTTTATATACCACGTTTTGGTATAGAATACATATAACGGCACCTCCCGATATTCGGTATTTTGATGATTGCAGCAACATTATTCACCGGAATTGTTTGAAATTTCGTATTTGAAGTTCGAAATGCACAGAAAAATTGTCTGTGCAGGTCCACGTTTTGGTATTTCCCCCATATAACGGTACCTCCCGATATTCGGTAATTTGATGGTTTTAGAGACATTATTTTTTAAGTTTTTTAACGTAACGGCTACATTCGGTACTTTTTTAGGATTTTAACAGAATTTTTGAAACATTTTTTTTTAAATTGCCAAATTCGTTCCAAATGGTGGATGGTATTTAACAGCTTGTTTACCTGTTTATAGAATAATTCTTGGACGCGAAATCTGAGCTGTACAAAAAATGGTCCCAATTGATGCTCAATAGGCTCTTGGGTATTTGTCTCATCATAGGTTACAGAATTTGTCAAAACCTATTTAGAATTGCATTTAAGCATTCCGCAAAGAGTGAGAGATATTTAGAAGCCTTGTGTAGTTTTATAGAAATCCTTAATATCAAGTAGGTCAACATTGACCTACTTAAGATGGGAAGATGCATTTTATTTATTAAATAATTCGTTGGGCGCCAAATCTGAGATGTAGTACGGATGGATGGTCCGAATTCGGATATGCTGTCGCCAATAGATGATCAACTCATGAGGTCGGTACAGTGTGGGGAGGGGCTCAATAGGTAAAAAAACTAATTTTTCCATGGGGCCTCTACTCCGCTTGCATACGTCCCTAAGAAAAAATAATAAAAAGGTTATTTAATAGCAGTGGAGACAGTAAAGTCCATCTACTGATTTTGTCATCAGTAGATGATCGACTCGTATATGCGTATGAGGTGATGTGAAAATCTAATTTAATGTATAAAAGCTGGTCTTTGGACTTCCAAGAGCTGGTCTTTGGACTTCCATAGTTTTAGACCCAATTGATTAGCATATAATTCTAAGACGATTTAGCCCTGTCCGTTCGTCCGTCTGTAGTAATCACGCTACAGTCAAAACGAATTAAGATAGGGAGCTAACATTTTGCACAGATCTGCCTTCTGTCTGCAGGCAGGTCAAGTTCGAAGGTGGGCTTTATCGGTACCTCCCTATATTCGGTATTTTGATGATTTTACCCACATTTTTCAACGGAATTGTCTGAAATTCCACACAAGGAGTTCTTTGTGAGCACTTTAACCCATGAAAGGGATTTGTCTATATAGGTCCACATAATGGTATTTTGGGATACGGGATTTTGATGATTTTAGACACATTTTCCAATGGAATTATCTGAAAATACACACAAGGAGTTCCATGTGAGTACTTTACCCCCAGACATAGATCTGTCTATATAGGTCCACAATATCGTATATTCCCCCATATATCGGGGGAAAATTTTTTTTTTTTGAAAATTTTCGAATTCGTTCAAAATGGTGGTGGAGGGCATTCTAAGTTCGGCCCGGCCGAACTTACTGCTTTTTTACTTGTTAATATTCGAATACTTTACATTTTAAAACTTGTAAAAGAGACTTGTCCTACTTGAGATGGGAAGATTTTTCTTTATTAATTGAATAATTCGTTGGGCGCCAAATCTGAGATGTATTACGAATGGTCCGAATTGATGCTCAATGAGCTCTTGGGTATGCTGCCATCACCGATGATTGGGTCGTGTATGCGTATAAGATGATATGATAGTCAAAGTTGATATATAAAAATCGGTCTTTTGACTTTCAAGTGCTGCAGTCATGGCTGGGTGCTTACAGTCTGTTCAAAGATAATCGGGTGGGTTTGACTTGATAACAATCGGGTGGTTTCTTAGCTGCCGCCTTCGGGCGATTAGAAGTTATCCGCTAATTATTTCTTACATTATTGCAATGATGCCAATGTAGCGTTTATGTTATCAATTCATCAAGGAGCTTAAAAAATCTCTTATTTTAATTCCTTTAGCTGCTTCTTCGATACATATTTAAGCTCCTCTTTAATATTCGGATACTTTACATTTTGCAAAATAAAACTTGTAAAAGAGTAAAATTTCAAAGTCACTCAAGAGAAATACTTTCTCCAAAAAAAAAAAAAAAATATTGGAACTTTCAATTTTGACTTTTTCAGCCTGCAGAGCCCATTAGAGATGAAAGATGATAATTACCTGACTTTTCCATGATAAAGCCGATCATTGCTGTTAATTTAGTATTTTCACCCCATATCTGATTATACCAATATTGTTTTAATATTGACTTTTTTCCTTTATTGCAATCAGCTTTAAATATATACCAATAAGGCTTTGTGTGTGCGTGTGTATGTGTGTACCATAAAAATCAATACCTCCCCTTGCAGTACGAGTAGCAGTCTACAATCAAATAATTTTCAATTATGTTGGATTATTTACTTTTGGATTAGCGTGACTATATTGTTCCCGGTTAGATTGAATAATGCCACGATGTTACGCCTGTTTTTGTTGTTATTATTATTTTCTATTATTTTCTGTTGTTGTTATTGCTATTTCTGTTGCATGGAATTCGAAATATGCCATTGCTTTGACTTTGTGCTTGGCAAACAATTGCAAAATGAATATTTGCCATTTGCACAATTTGCCATAATTATTAAACCCATAATTTGTTTTAATAGTTTCCATGCTACTCACACTCTTTCTGCACCACCATCACCACCCTGGAGGGCTGTGAAACACAACCACGTGTAAGAAGGGTTTTAACATTTACATGTTTCGCGTGAATTATCGAAGTACATACACACATACATATGTTTTATATGGCATTGGAATTGCAAGAAGGGTGTTGGGTTATCTTTAGTAAAAAACCGTAAAACTTCGCAAGTAATAATGAAGCATTGTTGCTATTCTGCTGCTGCGATTAGATTGCCCTGAGCTCTCCTTCTTTGAGGGCTGGTGTTTTTTTTTGCGCCACCACATTAAAATGTGGTTGAAATTCTTAATATATCTTTATAAGGAGTCAAGTGATAAGGGGTTTTATTTGCCGGCTAAGCTCATTTAATGGTTGCTGCCATTGGATTGAGGGGAGAGCAATTTGAAATGCCATTAAATTTCCGTGAATGAAAATTTTTGCAGCCTCTGAGGGGGGACACGGGAATTCTTGACAGGATCACACCAACATATTTGAAAGTTTGAAGAACAATTCCATCTACTCCATGCCCAGACCTCAGGTATTCGAAAACATCAGTTCTTTAGTCGAAAAACACTAAACAACGCATGGGCTTCATGGAATCCTGAAGAGACCAAAGCAATAACAATTTTTACACATCCTTCAGCTAATAATAGAGCACATAAAAATTAAAACACCAACTAAGGGTGAATGTTGGCACTTTTTGTTGTAAGCCATTCAGACGAACTATTATCAAATAGATATACATATGTGCAGGGTGAAATGAAAAAACTGCACCTGTCATGTCTAAGCCTCTCGTTCGACAGCTGTGAAAATTATTCAAGTGACAGCTCATTATATTTTTTACAAGCGTACAAAAGCATTTTGGTGAGAATTTTCCTGAAAAGGAGTTAATCGTCTTGGAATTCAAGCGTGATAGTGTGATTTCTTTATATTTGGCTGGAAAACCACTAGTGGCTATCGTTGGAGCACTCCAGCATTTAAATGTGAATAAATCTTTCGTGTATCGTACCATCGCTGGTCACCGTGATACTGGTGGTGTAGCCGGACGTCAAGAAAGTGGAGGGAAGAAAACAGCAACATCAGCAGAAATGGTTCGAAAAGTAAAGGTTCGACTTGATCGAAAATCGCCTCGCAGTGGCCGAAAAATGCCTCGAGAACTCAACATATCGCACTATTCCATTCGGCAAATATTGAAAAAATGAGTTCGGGGTAAAGCTATTGAAATTCCAAAAAGTGCAAGAACTTACACCGCAACAGAAAGAAAATAGACTCAATAGAGCTAAAGAGTTGCTTCGCCTGGCCGAAAGTGGTGAACTGCCGAATTTGGTTTTCTCCGATGTGAAAAACATTCGTTGTCCTGCAGTTTTTAAACAAACAAAATGCTTGTGTTTACTTGCCAAAGAGGTCAGCTGAAAATGTGCACCTTCGGTTGGCCACCAGAACTCAAGCGCCGGTCATGGTGATGGTGAGGACCGCCATAACAGCCGATGGTCGCTCTCCGCTCGTATTTATCGACCGTGGCATCAAAATAAATACCGAATATTATCGCGAGAATATTCTGGAGGGTGTATTAAAGCCATGGGCATGCAAAAATTTTGGCCGCAGACCAACAGGACTCAGCACCAACTTTACCAAATGAGGTTCCTCGCTTCATTTCTAGCGCACAGTGGCCAGTAAAATGTCCGTATACCAATCCGTTGGACTATTGTGTTTGGAATATTTTGAAAAGCAAGGTTGGCACTAAGATATACCAAAGTGTCGATCACCTCAAGCAAGCGTTTCCCTGGGAGTGGCCTACCGCAAAGCAACATTCGGGAAGCGTGGTACGGTTTTATTGGCCGTTTGAAGGCCATAATTCGTTCGAAAAGTGAACAATTCGAACAAATCTAAACTTGTTCTAAAATTTGGTGCTATTTCCTACAATTTTTGCTTTCACTCAATAAAATTTAAAAAAAAAATTAAAAATTATGGCGTTTGACGTTGTTGCAGTTTTTTTATCTCACACTGTATATACATATGAACAACAATAATATTTAACATACAAGCTTCAACATGTGTATGTACGTATGTATGTAATCCCCAACAATCCACATAATCCACAAAGTTCATATGTCAATGTGTTTTCTTTTTATTATTATGAATACTTTTTTTGCGATAACCACCAAACTCTGGAAGGAGTGCAAATTATTAACATGGCATTGCCTCTGTCATATTAGAAACAATAAATATTTAAATGGATTTTTTTCATTGTCGTTTGGAGTTTTTTTTTTGTTGCTGTTGCGCTGTCGTCTTTTTATTGTTTCTAAACGACTTTGATGTCGGCAATTATAGCACTAGAAAATTGGTTTCATTTGTAATGGCATAGAAGAAGTAGATTTGCTGTGAAATTTATGCGGTAAAAGGGTTGCAATTTGGCGGCGACAAGTCAAGCGTCACAATTGAAATTGCTAGCGGTTTTAGTGAATAGATTTCCCCAGGGTATGTGATTGCCATGAGGAGGGGAAGGGGTGAGAGAGTCGTAAGTGTTATTTGTGAAATTTTAAATGAAAAATGTTGAAATATTTTGAAGTAGTAATGGGGACAAAAAATTAAAATTGCAGCTTTTGTTTAGTGTATGAAAAGTGGCGATAAAGGAAATGTAAGGGAATTTCTTTAACCAATTTTGTTTAAAAATAAGATAATGAATTTCATTTGTTTTAGCTTTGAATTTATATTCAAAACATAAGCCTTTTTGATTTTCTAAAAAAAATATATAGGTAATTTTATCCATATCCTGGTCATCCAAAGTTACAGCAAAAACTATTTCGAATTGCCGCTAAAAATCTTTCGAGAAATGAGAGCCAATGGAGCAGCTAGTTTTGTGTTTTATAGCCTCTTTTATAAATATTCAATATCAGTAATGTTCCCCAATCTCACTTGGAATTTTCGTGGGGATACGATTGTTAACTAAAAAATCAAATTCGTTGGGCGCCACATCTGTAGTGCTATTCTCTATCCAGCCAAAACCTTTTCATAACCTCCACCAAATTGTAGACCTCAGCCTATTGTTTGCAGGCAGATCAAGTTCGAAGATGGGCTATATCGGTCCATGATATCGCATAGCCCCCCGATATTGGTTATTTGTCTGCTTTTGGCCACATTTTTAAATGGAATTGTCTAAAAATCCACACAAGGAGTTCCTTCTGAGTAATTTACCCCCTGGAAGAGAATACGATATTGGATTTCTCCCACGTAACGATGCCTCCCGATATTCGGTATTTTGATGATTTTAGCGATATATTCGCCGGGAATTGTTTAAAAGTTTCGTATTTAAAGTTCATAATGGGTACTACAGCCTATGATAAAAAAATTGCGTTTGCAGATCCACGTCTTCGTATAGCCCCATATAACGATACCTCATAATACTCGGTAGTTTGATGATCTTAGATACATTATTCACCGGAATTTTTTTTAAAGTTCGTATTTCAAGCTCGTAATGAGTACTGCAACTTATGATGGAAAATTGTCTATGTAGGCCACATATATCGGCACCTTCATTTATTCTGTATTTTGATGATATTAGCGACACTATTTACCGGAATTGTTTAAATTTCGTAATGGGTAGTACAGCCTTATACAGGACCATGTCTTTGAATAGCCCTTTAAGTGGTATTTTTCGACGAATTTTTTGGAAAGTGTCCAGTTCCTTCAAAATTGTGGAGGGTATTAAAATTTAGGCCGGCCGAACTTTGCTGCCTTTTCTACTAGATAATAATATTATCTCTCGTATAATATGAAATCAGATTCCGATTTTCTTCAAACTTCGCCCATCGCAATGTTTTGGCCTATCATAAAGCAAATTTTATTTAAATAAACATTTTTTATATAACAATTTTACAATAAAAATGGAATTTGTCGGTCCGCTATTTATGGTACCTCCACACAAAAGTTCAAAAATTGCAAGGGGAAAACCATACATATATGTCATACAAATTGGATTTAGTACCGAATGTAGTCCAAATTTGGCCTATTGTAATATAAATATCAGACAAGTTTGAAGCGATTGTGGAAAATTTTGGGCAACTGCATCTCATAACAAAACGTCGAAATTTTGAATAATAATTGCTTATTTATTGGGAAACCTGTCCCCAATTTTCTCAAAAAATTCACTACCTAATATTTTTGTATATTTTACATCAAGTGTAAAAATGGACCAAATCTGTCTTTTTGATAACTCCTCCAAAAAACTTCAATAATTTTGAATAAAAAGTCGTATATACACCTCATATAAAACGAACGAGTACCCCGTATAGTCCAAACTTTGTCCGTGACATAGGTCGGGAGCGATCTCTTTTTTTAACTCCCGCCAAAAGTCAACATTATGAAAAAGAAAAAAAAATAATAAATATTAGCTTCGGCTGTCCGAATTTTTTATATCCTCCACCATTGGGTATAGAAAATATTTTTATAAAAAAATATCTGTATTCAAACGTGTTCCACTTTAAACTACAAATACCAGTAAGACCGTTGGGATAATGCAGTTAGACTTGTCAAGAAACCATAACTTTATGGCGAGACGTCAAATGGAGGCCATACCGAAACGGTAACCTTTATAGACAATATTATATTATACTACAAGGACTATTATCTATTGCGAGTATTAAATACCAAATTTAAAACAATTTTGTGGGTAAATGTGACTAGGATTATTAAAATACCGAATATCGGTGGGTATCGTTATATGTACGATATAGGAACATGAGGACCTATACATTGAATGTTCTGGCACCAGAGCTAAAACCGATTATTAACTAAAAATAACAATTTTAAGACAAATCCGGCGAAAAAATGTGGCAAACATCATCAAAATACCGAATATCGGGTGGAACCGTTATATGTGGGGCTATACCAAAACGTGGACCTATACGTTCAATGTTTCGCCACACGAGCTAGAACCATTTGTGACCCACAAATAAAAATTATTAGACAAAATTCGTGGAATAATGTTGCAAAAGTCATCTAAATACCGAATATCGGGTGGTACCGTTATATGGGGACTATACCAAGACGAGGACCTATACAGACAATGTTTCGTCACACGAGCTAGAATCCATTATGACCTACAAATACCAATTTTTAGACAAATCCGTGAAAAATTGTGGAAAAAATTATCAAAATACCGAATATCGGGAGGTACCGTTATATGGGGGCTATACGAAAACGTGGACCGATATATCTCAATACCAACCTTCTTTGATACTATTCAAATTGTTGTGCTAAATTTGAAGCTCTACATCAAATAAAGAGGGCTGTATCGTGATTTGAACAGATGGACACAGAGAGGGACATCGTTGAATCGACTTAGAATTAGGGGTCCACGACGAATATTTAGGGATGTCACAAACAGGGTATCAAAGTTAATATATCCTATCCTTTTCAACGTGGAGGCTATAATAATTATACTCGTACCAGATTTTCTTCAAGCTTCTCATATCCCAAATGGCATCCCTCCATACGATACCTTTTCCACTTATTGCAGGATTTTTAAAAAATTAAGTTGGGAATTATATTTCCAATAGATGGAATGCCCCCAAAAAGGGTGTACATAAAAAGTTGGCCAAATGCTGAGGACATATGTTTGTCGGGACACCCAATGAATATTTCTAACTCGTTTTTTTATGGATTAACCCATTACAGATGCATCTAAAGGTAATATAAAATCTGGCTGGTTTATATTACTTTTATACCCTCCACCATACTATGGAGGGTATATTAACTTTGTCATTCCGTTTGTAACTCCTTCAAAAACTCATTTCAGACCCAACAAAGTATATATATTCTTGATCAGCGTAAAATTCTAAGTCGATTTAGTGATGCCCGTCTGTCCATCTGTCTGTTGTAATCACGCTATCTTTCGAACGAATTGTTTACTTTTCCAGTAGGCAGGTTAAGTTCGTAAATGGGCCATGTAGGTCCACGTTACCCCCCCCCCCCCTTCGTATAGCCCCCATATAACGGTACCTCCCAAAATTCGGTATTTTGAGGATTTTAGCGTCATTATTTACCGGAATTGTTTCAAATTAGGTATTTAGAGTTCGTAATGGGAACTACAGTCTGTGACAGAAAATTGCCTATGCAGGTACAGGTCTTCGTATAGGTCGCATATATCAGTACCTCCCTGTACTCGGTATTTTCACAAGTTTAGGTACAATACCAACCGAAATTGTTTGAGATATCGTACTTGGCGTTAGTAAGGGATGTTATACCCTGTGACAGAAAATTGTATATGCTGGTCCAGGTCTTCGCATAGCTCCGTTAAAACGGTACCTCCCTATATACGATATTTGGATGATTTTAGCTACATTATTTCAAGTTTCGAATTTGAATATGGCAATGGCTAATGGCAAACAATGCTTATGTAGGTCCACGTCGTATAGACCCCAATATATCGGCTATATTCGGTATTTTTAAATTTTAACAGAATTTTTTAAGGATTTTATTTTTTGAATATTTCCAAATTCTTTCCAAATGGTGGAGGGTATTCAAAGTTCGGCCCGGCCGAAATTACTGCTTTTTAACTAGTTTATTACTAGAATTCTGCCTTGTCCTACACTGCTTTAAAAGAACTTCTCACATGTTCACCGTTTTCTATGGCGTCTTAGCCAACAGCCATGTCTGCTGTGCATCAAAACAATCATCAACAAATGCATTTAACCAAAAATCAATTCAATTTGTTTCATTTCGATTTTTTAGAGTGAAATTTGTTTGTTTTATGCCCATCCATCGATATATCCATCCATACTTCCAATTGTACATAGAGGTGTTGTGATGTGTTTCACGCTTTCTTTCAATCTTGTTTGTTCTATGCGAATATATATGTTTCGTGTTTGCTTTGCTTCTTAAATGCATTTATGCGTACTTTTGCTTTCATCTTCGCAAAACAGTCGGCCTCAGTGCCATGAACGTGAACATATGGAGGCTATGAGTTTTTTCTTTTATTTGGTATCGTTTCGTTGTTAACCATTTGAAGCGATAGATTTTTTTGCTGGTTTCATGTTTTCTATTCGATATGCGTTTGAGTTATTATTTCTTTTTTGCGGAAGCTGTTCATATTTCGGCACATGCTTTTTACGAATTGCTATGTTTAATTTTATTTCGGTAAAATGTTTGCTTTGCCATGTTGTTTATTCGTGGCATTTGTATTCATAGATCCAATTCATAATCTGTTAGTATTGAAGTTGCTCAAAATGGTTTCCGAAAGTAATTCAATACACTGGATTACAAAAGAAAAAAAAATAATACAGAGTATTACACCACCATGAAAAAGCATGGCTTTTATAAAATGGCCCAATAATTACGAAATTGGACCATTATGGTAACGGCAATTATAAGCCATTATAAGAGTATTTCAGTATATCTCATCTTCTGGTTTCAAAACTTTCAATTTCCAATCTTTTTATTTGTATTTATTTTGTATGCCAGTGTTAATACCAGTGTTTTTTTTTTTTTTTTTTTTTTTTTTTTTTTCATTGATACAAATATTATTCATTACACAACCGTTGATATCGTAAATGCTTCAGTTATAGATCTTAAATTGCTACATCAATAATCTACAATGAATTGGAAGGATGGATACACATTTAACATTTTATTCCCTAAAGTACGTGATTATCACAACACTTTGATGATTTTGTAAATTTCTAGTGCTCCGTTTGTAATATGAACTTATGGAGGAATGTGAAGGCAAATTGGAATTTTATTTAATTGCAAGTGAATGATATATATGTAAGGATATAGCAATTGATGTCTTAATGAAGCAATGTGAAATTTATAGTTATTTTTTATCTGCAGGATGACAGATTTGAATTAGGCTGGCAAAAATTTCAACTATCAAAGAATGAGATTCAAAGTAGTTTTTTGCAATTTCAATGACCTACAAAGTAACCCACTAACCTATTACTAGGGCAAGTCTGAAGTAAGCACTTTTTATTTGCCTAGGAGTCACATTACATCGTATAAAAAACTAGTCGGGCGGGGCCGACTATATGATACCCTAACTCTACCCACGAGACATATTTAGTATACCTCCCGTAACAAAAGAATTTATTTCAAGTAGACCATACCATCTATCAATATTTGGCATAAGAGCAGTTATAGTTTGCTATAGAGTGCAGGATATCACATGGAGAAAAATTATATTAAACAAGTAAAAAAGCAGTAAGTTCGGCCGGGCCGAACTTTGAATACCCTCCACTATTTGGAACGAATTAGAAAATTTTCAAAAAAAAAAAAAAAAATAAAATCCATTAAAAATTCTTTTAAAATCTTTAAAATATCTAATATAGGAAGGTCCCGATATGGGAAGATATACGATATTGTGGACCTATAAAGACAAATCTATGTCTGCATGTAAAGTACTCAAAAGGGACTCCTTGTGTGGATTTTCAGATAATTCCATTGGAAAAAGTGGCTAAAATCATCAAAATACGGAATATAGGGGAGTACCGTTATATGGGGGATATATGATATTGTGGACCTATATAGACAATTCCGTTAAAGGGGTAAAGTGCTCACAAAGAACTCCGTGTGTGGATTTTCAGACAATACGATTGGTAAATGTGGCTAAAATCATCAAAATACCGAATATCGCGGGGTATCGTTATATGGGAGCTATACGTTATCGTTAACCTATATAGAGAAATCTCTGTCGGGGGTAAAGTGCTGACAAAGAACCCCTTGTGACCATTCCGTTGAAAACTATGGCTAAAAACATCAAAATACCGAATATCGGGGTGTACCGTTATATGGGGGCTATACGATATCGTGGACCTGTATTGACAATTCTCTCTCAGGGAGTAAAATACTCACAAGGAACTACTTGTGTGGATTTAGCCACATTGAAAAATGTGGCTAAAATCATCAAAATTCCGAATACCGTGGGGGTACCGTTATATGGGGGATATACGATATCGTGGACCTATATAGACAATTCTTTTTGAGGGGGTAAAATGTTCACAAGGGACTCCTTTTGTGGAATTTCAGACAATTCCATTGAAAAATGTGGCTAAAATCATCAAAATTCCGAATACCGTGGGGGTACCGTTATATGGGGGCTATACGATATCGTGGACCGATATAGCCCATCTTCGAACTTGACCTGCCTGCAGACAAAAGAGAAATCTGTGCAAAATCTTAGCTTTCTATCTTAATTCGTTTAGACTGTAGCGTGATTACAACATACGGACAGACGGACGGACAGGGCTAAATCGTCGCTCACTCCATTTGGACTGATATTAGCCATTATTTGCACAAAAAAACTGAAATCGTATTGAGGATATATATATAAGCTATATCCAAATCTTAGCCGTTCTCAATAAAAATTGGCAAAGGTATATAAGATATCTGGAACAAAATATCATTGATGTGGAAGGCATATTACACTTGTGAGGAACTTTAAATCCCAAATTGAATAAAACATATATTTGGGAGGTAAAGCTATATATTAACCGATTTACACCATATTTGAAGTATTGTTGTCCAGGACGAATTCACTCGTAATTACCAAAATTAAGTCCATTTGGGTTGGCAAAGGTATTTCCGAGCTTTATAAGATATCTGGTACCAAATATCATTGTTGTCGAATGCATATTACGAATGTGAGGGACTTAAACACCGAATCGGATGAAACATACATATACTGCAGCTATATCTGAACCGATTTTCTCCAAATTTGAAGTAATTGAATTTGGTCCGATGTACTAAAATTCAGGATTTTTTTTGACAGATATTGGCCATTTGGTGCACAATTAACCCGAAATCGGTTGAAAATGTTGTGGAACCTGTATCCAAATCTGAACCGTTCTTGATGGAATTTGGCAAAGGTATTTCCGAGCTTTATAATATATCTGGTACCAAATATCATTGATGTGGAAGGCATATTACGCTTGTGAGGGACTTTAAACCTCAAATCCGATTGGGAGGTATAGCTACATATTAACCGATTTACACCAAATTTGAAGTACTGGTTTCCAGGACGAATTCAGTCGTAATTTTCAAAATTCAGTTCATTTGGGCTGCTATTGGCCAATGAGTGCACAAAAAAACCTTATATCGAGCTATATGCTAATTTGAACCGATCTCGATAAAATTTGACAGAGGTATTTTCGAGCAGAATCTGATGTCCGGTACCACATATCTTTCTTCTGGAGGGTATATTACGCATGTGAGGGACTTAAAACGCCAAATCGGATGAAACATATATATGGGAGCAATATCTATATCTGAACCGATTTACTCCAAATTTGATTTACTTGCTTCTAGATTGAATGCGGTGGGATGTACCAAAATTCAGGTCATTTGAACTGATATTGGCCATTTGGTGCACAATTAACCCGAAATCGGTTGAAGATATATGAGAACTATACCCAAATCTGATCCGATTATCACCAATTTCAATAGGGTTCGTCCTTGCACCAAACAAATATTGTATGAAAAATTTAATGTCAAACGGATAATATATGCAATCTACATTTTGTTCACAAGAATACATGGACGGATGGACTGACAAAATCGACTCAGAAAGTGATTCTGTGAAGATTCTCAAAAGTAACTCTGGGTCTATCTCGCTTCCTTCTCCATGTTACAAACAAATGCATAAACACATAATACTCTTACCACAATGTGGTGTAGGGTATAACAAGTAATAAAGCAATAAGTTCGGCCGGGCCGAACTTTGAATACCCTCCACCATTTTGAACAAATTTGAAAATTTTGGAAAAAGATAACATTCGCCTAAAATTAATTTTAAAAATACGGAATAGAGCCATTATATTAGGGCCTGTACGACGAGCACCTACATAGGCATGGTTGAATGGAAACTTGAAATAAACGGTGAATAATGTAGCCAAAATCGTCAAAATACCGAATATAAGGAGGTACTGATATGTGGGGCCTATACGAAGACCTGGACTTGCACAGACAATTTTCTGTCTCAGGCTGTAGTATCCATTTCGACCCTCAAATGCCAAATATGAAACAATTCCGGTGAATAATGTCGCTAAAATCATCAAAATACCGAATATCGGGAGGTACCGTTGTTTGTATTATACGGTTGATACAGCTTCTAAGAATATATTTATTTAAAGTCTTTAGATTTCCTGAAGTTAAGGCAATAAAGAGATCGCATTTATACATCAATTTTTTTTGAAAATGCTGACAAACACTCCATATTGAGAAGAAGAAAATTTGAAACCCTTTTATGTGGTGGGTGTTCAAATAAGCACAGTCTATTGCATTTACAGCTCACAGTGCAGTTGAATTCTTTTTCATAACTTTGATCTATCCCTCTGCTGGCAATTTTGCTGACTTGCAGTTAAAGGAAACGAAAGATGCAATACACCTCCCCCCCACCCCCCTACTCATCAAGGTATTCTTAATTTCGTTAATATTTACTTTAAGGCTAAGGTGTTGCAAATGGCGTTGCATTTGTTCGGTTTTGTTGGTACGTACATATGTATGTGTATTTCTTGGGTGCTGTAATACCCATGGCTTTGGTGAAACAAACTTTATGGGCCTTTCGAAAAAGTTAAGATCAAAGTCATGACTTTTAAGTTTATTTTTATTCAGGGACTGCAACAAACTTGACTCGAACTTGTTGCCATCGTCGAAGATTGTAACATGGCCAAGGATGGAGGGAAGGTTGTGTGTGTGTGTGTGCAGGTGGAGGTGTCTGATGCCACTGCGAATGGTTTTGGTTGTAGTATATTTGTTGGTTTGTTTATTTATTCGAGTGTGTGTGTGGTTGAAGTTAAACGTTTTAGATTTACTTTGTCAGCCAGTCTGCCAAGCCATCGAGCCAGCCACTCAGTTGTTACTTTGGTATAGGCTCCATTAGGATCAGCACCTCAGATGCTTGACTAGTTTGCCATGCCTTGCCGCCGCATGCAACAATGGTGACAGTTTCTTTATTGTTCGAGTGGGTGTTAGTTTTATTATTAAATGTTTGAGTTGGCAAAAGTTTAAAGATGCAGAAAGTCGTTTCGGTGTGAAAGAATAATGAAACTGAGGAGTAGAAGAATACTGGGGACACAATGGATAACGGAGTTAACACTATTTGTGGAATAAGGGGTTATTTACGGGGGGCTATTTTGGGTAATTAAATATGTGTTTTTACACCTGGAACGATATGGGTTTATGACATGAAATCTCAGATTAACTCAGTTCTGATGTTTGAGAGCATCTGTAGATGTCTCAAAAGTGAAGAAATTTCATTTTTGCCAAATAGGATCAAGTTTCAGTAAAAGCTCAATTTTAGGCTATGATATTCATGTTCGCAATTCCCATTCTGAAGGAGTACAAACACATAAATTCTGAGCCGTTATCCAAAAAAAAATTGATAATTTTTATGCCCTCCACCATACATAGTATGGAGGGTACATTAAGTTCGTCATTCCGATTGTAACTCATCGAAATAATAATTTTAGAACTGTCCAATTTATAAATTCTTGATCAACATAAAATTCTTAGACCATTTAGCCGTTTCCGTCCATCTGTCTGACCGTCTGTTGTAATCATGCTAGAGTCAAAACGAATCAATATAGGAAGCTAAAATTTTGTACAGATCAGTCTTTTACCTGCTGGCAGGTCAAGTTCGAAGATGGCCTATATCGGTCTACAATATCAAATGGATATCAATAGCTTCAAATTTCATATTTGAAGTTCGTAATGGGTACTTCAACCTACGACGGAAAATTTTGGTTGGTCCACGATATCGCATGGTTCCCATACACTGGTACCCCCTATATTCGACATTTTGATGATTTTAGCAACATTTTTCAATGGAAATATCTGAACTTCTACACAAGGAGTTCTTTATGAGTACTTTACCTCCTGGAAAACCCCCGATATTCGGTATTTTAATTATTTTAGTGACGGTATTCAACCTATGATAGAATATTTTCTATCCAAGTCCACGTTTTCGTATAGCCCTCATATAACAATACCTCCCGATATTCAGTATTTTGATGATTTTAGCGCCATTTTTAATCGGAAAAGTTTCAAATTTCGTATTTTAAGTTCGTAATAAGTACTACCGTCTATGAAAGAATGTTACGAATGCAGGTCCTCGTCTTCGTAAAGCCCCCATATAACAACACCTCCCGATATTCGGTATTTTGATGATTTTAGCCACATTTTTCAGTCGAAATATCTGAACTTCTACACAAGGGGTTCTTTATGGGTACTTTACACCCTGGAATATAATTGTCTATATAGGTCCATGATATCGCATTCCCCCATTCAATGATACGGCCCGATATTTGATATCTTGTAGATTTTAGTGACACTATTCACCAAAATTTTCGTATTTGAAGTTCGAAATGGGTACTTCAACCTAAGACGGAAAATTTTCCATGCATGTCCACGTCTTCGTATAGCCCCCATATAACGATACCTCCTGATATTCGGTGTTTTGATGATTTTAGCGCCATTTTTAATCGGAATTGTTTCAAACTTCGTATTTGAAGTTCCTCATAGCTATTACCATCTATGACAGAAAATGCGAAAATTTTTGCCTGCGATATTTTTAATCGGCATTGTTTCCATTTTCGTATTTGAAGGTCGGAAACGGTACTACAGCCAATGACAAAAAATCGTCTGCGTATAGCCCCATATAAGAGTACGATTTTCGTTACATTTTTCCAAGTTCCTTCTAAATGGTATTAAAAGTTCGGCAAGGCCAGCTTAGCTGCTTTTTTACTTGTTTTTCCTTCCTTCTACAAAGTCGGCAATTTTTAAAGCAAAGAAATATGTCATCACGACCACACCTTCTTCTACCCTGAATGAATATAAATTATGGCTGGTGTAAATTGTAAGTGACGGCATTGGTGATGGTGGTGGAGTTGACACCACATTTTCAAATGACAGACATGTAATCATATCGGCGCTGTCGCTGCTTCTTCGTCCAGACCCATCCAAAAGGGATGGATATCTTTAGTCATTTCATTAATTTTTTTTTGTTATGAAAATAAGCCATGCAAAATAAGGTGCAACCTTAGTAATGACTAGAATAAATCTTAAAATAAACCAAGAA
Source organism: Musca domestica (assembly GCF_030504385.1). Taxonomy (NCBI): domain Eukaryota; kingdom Metazoa; phylum Arthropoda; class Insecta; order Diptera; family Muscidae; genus Musca; species Musca domestica. Next base: position 430,458 of record NW_026712212.1, read on the forward strand.
CAGCAAGGAATAACAACCGCTCAACAACACAGCCGGCCATCATTAGCAACATCATTACCATGAGCTGAGCTAGAGGGAGTCAGGGCCAGTGAGTGGTTGGTGCAACTTTAATTAAAACTTATACATCACAGAACCTGTTTTTTCTTTTGATGAACGCCCCAACCATTTGCTCAGCGAAAAATCCCAATAATGACAATAACTGGTGCTGATGATGATGATGTTATTCATCCTTTTGCAATTACCTCGGTGGAGGAGAGAGGCAGAGAGTGAAGACCATAAATTTGCCAGTTTATCACGGCTGAAATTACGTTTGCCTTTGGAATTAGGTGTCAGATTTAACTCTCTTTATCTCCCCTTGCAGCCACTGGCATGACGCTTTTTGAATTGATAAATTTACCTTTCTGAGTTTGCCTATTTTATGGATATGTCCATAAAATTCCTCATAAATTTAGCTTTTTACAGAATTTTCTTAATAGTTTGTTTGCTCTCTGTTTTTATTTTTTCTTCTTTACGTTAAATATACTTTTTAATTAATTATGCAATGTAGGAAAGGATTGTATTTCATTGCTAACAAGAGACGGTGGAACTTGAAGAAAAACATGAATAACTTCCAGTTAGAAATGTTGAAATCAAAGTATTTTTCTAGCTGAAAATGAGGTTGTTCTAGGGTGTATTACTTTTTTATATTATACTGGCAAGTGTCCGCTACTTCTTCAGCGAAAAGTACACCTTAAAATTTTTGAATCTTTCCAAAAGTTGGTGGTGGGCATTTTTAGTATTTCCAATGCCCAATTTGTTCAGACTTTCTATTCCTTCACCCGACACCAAATTTAGTACCACTTTGTACTTTTCAAACAATTATAGTACATATTTCCAAAACCACTTCCAGATCTTTACACCAGATATCAAAAAAGGCTTCAATATTAATTTTCGGGATTCCCACTCCATCTCCTCGCCCAATACCCTATATAGTACCACGTAGTACTTCTTGAACAAGTAAAGTGTACATTTTCAAAACCACCTACATATCTTTACCACAGACACAAACAGTGACATCTTTAATTAATTTCAAGTTTTCAGCTCTATGATAGTGCATATTTCCAAAACCACCTCCATAACTTAACCACAGACACAAACAATGAAATCTTTATCAAAATTTAAGATTTCAGGTCTATTCCTTCACCAAATACCACTTAGTACTTTTCGAACATTTATAGTACGAATTTCCAAAACGCCCTCAATACACCAATCCTATACTCCAAATTTCCAAAACTACTTTCGTATCTCAATCTTGCAATCCCATAGAAATCTCATTACCCAATTTCAGAATTCCAGACATATTGGTTCACCCAAATCCGAATTGTACTAAATTTAGTACTATTTAGTACACATAAGTACGAATTTTCAAAGCTTCCTACATACCCAAATAATACATTCCCTTAGTAATTCCACTTTTAAATTTTAGGATTTTGCTCCTATTGGTTCGACTTAATACAAATTGTACCAAATTTAGTACCATGCTGTGCTCACAAGTACACATTTCGAAAACTACTTCCATATCCAAATCCTACACTCCAAGAGCAATCTTAATTCCAAATCTTGGGGATTCCAGCTCTACGGGTTCATCCTAAATCCAAATTGTACCAAATTTGATAAATTTTTGTACATATAGGTAGAAATTTCCAAAACTACCCACATATCACAATCCTACACTCCGACAGTAACGCTATTTCCAATTTTCAGGATACCTCATCTACTGGTTCACCTAAAGTCAAATTGAACCAAATTTTCATAGCTACCTACATCATACAGTTCAATAGAAATCTTATTTCCATGTTTTGGGATTTCAACTCCATCGGTTCTCCCAAAATTTAAATTGTACCATATTTAGTGCCATTGAGTTCACATTAGTACGAATTTCCAAAACTATACCTACATACCTCAGCCGTACAATGTAATCGTAATCTTATTTCCAAATTTTAGAATTCAAAACACATTGGTTCTCCCAAAAATTAAATTGTACCAAATTTAGTACCATTTAGTACACATAAGTACGAATTTCCAAAACTACCTATATTCCTCGGTCCTAAAATGCAATAATAATCCAGCTCTATTAGTTCACCCAAATCGAAATTGTACCACATTTCCTAACATTTAGTACTTGTCGTGCACATAAGTTCAAATTTCGAAAACTCCTATATTCCGCCAGTAATGTTAATTTCAAATTTCAGGACGACTCCAGCTCCATCTGTTCCTCCAAATTCAAATTTTACCACATTTAGTATCGTTTAGTACTTTTCATATACATGAGTACACACTTCCAAAACTACCTCCTTGCATCGACTCTACTCCTCAACCTTGATTGTCATTCCAAATTTTAAGTTTTTAGCTCTAACCGTTCACACGATACGAAATGGTACCAAATGTAGTACATTTTGGCACTTTTCGTACACTTATAGTGCGAATTTCCAAATACCCTTTGGTACATCTATCATACACGCCATATATTACTCTCATTCCAAATACAAGAGTCCTTGCTTTACCGATTCCCCAAATACCAAGGGTACCATATCTTACCCCTTAATGGTATATAATAGGCCCTTAGCAGTTTTCCCTATTTTAAATATGGAGGGTATATTGTGTTCTAATTCCGATTGTATCTCATCGAAATAATAATTTTAGACTTAACAAAGTATATGTATTCTTGATCAGCGTAAAATTCTAAGACGATTTAGCCCTGTCCGCCGTCCGTCCGTCTGTGCGTCTTTTGTAGTCAAGCTACAGTCAAAACGAACATAGACAGGAAGCTAGGATTTTGCACAGATCACTCTTTTGTCTGCAGGCAGGTCAAGTTCAAAAATGTCGATCCACGATATCGTATGGTCCACATACAATGGTACCCCTCGATATTCGGTATTTTAACGATTTTAGCCACATTTTTTAATAGAATTATCTGAACTTCTACACGAGGAGTTCTGTATGAGTACTTTACCCGCTGGAACAGAATTGTCTATATAGGTCCATGATATCGCATATCCCCACACAACGGTACCCCCGATATTCGGCATTTGGATTGTTTTTAGTGACATTTTTATTCGGAATTGTTTCCAATTTCGTAGTTGAAGTTCGTAATGGGTACTTGAAACTATGACGAAAATTTTCTATGCAGGTCAACTCTTCGTAAAACCCCCCACATAACGATACCTCCCGATATTCGGTATTTTAATAATTTTAGCGACATTTTTAATCGAAATTGTTTCCAATTTCTTATTTGAAGTTCCTATATGTACTACTGAAAATTCTTCATGCAGGTCCACGTCTTCTTATAATAAAACTCCCGATATTCGGTATTTTGATGATTTTAGCCACGTTTTACAATGGAATTGTCTGAAAACCCATACAAGGAGTTCCTTCTGGGTACTTTACCCCCTGGAATAGAATTGTCTACATAGGTCCACGATATCGTATACCCCCATAAAATGGTACCCCCGATTTTCGGTATTTTGATGATTGTAGCCAAATTTGTGAATTGAATTGTCTGAAAATCCGCACAAGCAGTTCCTATTGTGTATTTTCCGCACTGAAAGAGATTTGTCCATATAGGTTCACGATATCGTATATCCTCCATATAACGGTACCTCTCGATATTCGGTATTTTCATGATTGTAGCCATATTTTTCAATGGACTTGTCTGAAATTCTACGCAAGTAGTTCTTTGTAAGTGCTTACCCCCTGGAAGAGAATTGCCGACATATGTCCGATAGATTTGTCTGAAAATCCACACAAGGTGTTCCTTTTGAGTACTTTACCCCCTGAAAGAGAATAGTCTATATAAGTCCACGATCTCCTCCATATAGCGGTACCTCCCTTTATTCGTGTTTTCCCGTCGTTAGCCCCCATATACCGGAGTTTCATTTAAGTATTTTTCGAGGGATTTTTTTTATTTTTTCAAGATCCTTTAAAATGGTGGAGGGTATGACCTTAACTGCTATTTACTTGTTTGTAATAATATTTTCAAAAAAAAATTAACAAATCATATCTTGCACATAACTAACTAAAATTTTCTATATTTTCTTTTCATTTCAGGTATGTAATCGAATATTCAAATGACAGCATACATATTTAGCTAGTGAAACTGGTATGGTACTATATAGACCCCAATGTTTATATTTGTACGGGAATTCTATGACTTATGATTTTAATATTTCTCAAATTAACCATACGGATAGAAAAAATTAGGAACGATAGGTATTTGTATATCTCATAGATTATACAAAAAATACAAAATATGATATTAAGGTCAAAATTTAAATAAATCGTAGGTTCCAACAAATCGACTTAAAAACTCAATTTTTCCACAAATAACTTTTCCCATCACATAAATATTTTCCACACTTATCATATGGGTTACTTAATATACATGTATGTATATATATCGAATTGTATTTGCTGCCTAATGAAATAAATGTTAAATATGTATAATTCTTATTTATGTACATTCGGCATTAAGAAAGTGCTGTTGAATGAAAGGCAAAACCCCAAAACACGTACACTTGTAATGAAAGAACGAAATAAAACTTTAACAATTTCACTGAAAATACAGCGGGAAAACTCTTAAGAAAAGTGGTAATTGATAAGAAAACTAAGTTGGGCAAAAAGAAGGAGAGCTCCATGAGTACGTTGACAATGCGCAAAATATGCCACTTCGAACAAGTTGTGCTAACAACAGTCTAACTTGTTGTGGGAACAAAATTAATGAAAATGTGTTGACTCAGTGGTGTAATGCAAAAGAAGATAAGTAATGTTTGTAGAAAATTGATTTACAGGGTCTGGAAAAAATGTAGATTGTTTCTTTTCTTAATACAATACTTATTTTACACAGGGTGAGATAAAAAAACTGCAACAAAGTCAAAAGCCATAACTTTTACATTTTTTTAAATTTCATTGAATTAATGCAAAAAATGTCGGAAATAGCATCAAATTTTAGAATAATAGTACGTTTATATATATGAGGGTTAACCCACTGGATTTGGATTTAAATTGTCATATCCATTACTTTTACTTCAAATAAATCCTCTCAAAGTAGGTTAACCCTACAAAAAGTTCTAACGTAAACATGGCATAAGTTTAGATTTGTTCGAATTTGTCAGCTTTGGCACGAATTATGGCCTTCAAACGGCCAATAAAACCGTCACACGGTGCTATGGTAAATATTTTCACATTTTTAGAAAATTTATTTTGTAAATTGAATTTCTTATCGATTGGGCACCTGCTAAATGGTTTCGAAATACATTTCCCACTACTTCGTGTGTTAACAACTATTTAGATCAGGAATTGATCCGCTCCGGCCTGATCGATTTTTTATGGTTCCTTTTTATTTAATAAACAAAATTCTTTAAAGTATAATCTCTTTTTTTGATAAAATCCGCACCCCATTAAATTCATCTAATTTGCCAATTAAGTGCTAAGAATTTGTTATGCAAGTTTTCTCTTTTAGCTTAAATATTATTCATTTATTTACACCCACACATACATATATGTGTATGTCTACACACAAGTACCACTAAAATAACCCATAACCATTTGGGGTATACCATCATTTTCTCATAGAGAAAACGTGCTCTTTAAAACAAACAAGTGAACACACACACACAAGAAAACATCCTTTATGGCCAATATCTGTATGAGGCAGGCATATGTGTTAGTGTGTTAATTTGAGTCTTTAGGAAAATTGAACGGAAGTTGTTATAGAGTCTGAAAGTGGAAAAAGATTTTTTTTTTTTTGTGAATTTCCTTTTTTTTGCAAATATATTTGTAAGGATTCTCAATGTACAAAATGGGAAGAAATAGTAAAGGAATAAAGGGTCTCAACTTCGAAATATATATTTTAGACCTCACAAAGTATATATATTCTTGATCAGCAAAAATTTCTATGTCGACTTAACGATGGCCGTCCGTCTTTCTTCCGTCTGTGGAAGTCTCTCGAAAGTTCACAAAGGTTCCGAACGAAATGAAGTAGGTTGATAAAAATTTACTTAGATATGTGTTTGTTCTGCAGGCCATTTGGTATTGAAAATGTGTCATATAACTGTCACTCCAAATATTCGGTATTTTGATGATTTGTGTCACAATTTGCAAGAAAATGTTCTTAATTTGCAATTTAAAGTTCCGAATTGGGTACTTGCAGAAAATTGCACATATAGGTCCAAGTCTTCGTATAGCCCCCATGTAACGGTACCTCCTCATATTCGACATTATCCACCGGAATTTGCAGTTCATGACGGGTACTTCAGTCTGTGACAGACAATTGCATATGCAGGTCCAGGTTTATGAATAGCCCTCATATAACTGTATCTCCCTATATTCGGTATCTTGATGATTTCAGCGACATTATTAGCGACATTGTCTGTGACGGAAATTTGTCTATACTGGTCCACTTTATATAAGTATACCTTCAAATATTCGGTATTTTGATGATTTTTGCGACATTATTCCCGGAACTGTTTCAAATTTCGTTTTTCAAGTTGCTATTGCTTATGCAGGTCCAGGTCATCGTATAGCCCCCATATAAGTACACCTCCCTATATTCGGTATTTTGATAATTTTAGCGGAATTATACACTGGAATTGTTTCAAATTTCGTATTTCTTGGCCTTCGTATAGTCTTGGTCTTCGTATAGCCCCCATATAACGATACCCCATTATTATCATAATTATTCCCCGGAATTGTTGCAAGTTTCGTATTTGAAGTTCGTAATTGGTGCTACAGCCTGTGACGGAAATTTGTCTGTGCTGGTCCACGTTCTCGTATAGCCCCCATATTCGGTATTTATATGATTTTAACAGTATTCTTCAATATTTTTTTTTTTTTTTTTTTTTTTTTGAAAACTTAAATTTTTTTCTAAATGTTTAAGGGTTTCCAAAGTTCGGCCCGGCCAAATTTACTAGTTTTTTAACTTGTTTTCATACAAATCAACGAGGTTCTACTCTTTACAGAAGTTGTTTATCTCAGTTTTATTGAAAACTTCTAACAAAATATTTTTTTTACCAAAACCAGATCAAGTTCGAAAGTGGAGTATTACAAACCAATTTATATGGTCGTAGGTAAGAGCTTGAAGGTATTAAAATCAGACCCCTCGAAAGAATCGTTCGAGTAGAGAGTGAAACTTCCACTCCTGGGAATAAAAAAAGAGGAAAACTCAATTTCTCTGTTTCGCTCAAAACCGCTCACCCTAAATCGAGTATATTTCTCTAAATTTAGAGCACGATCAAAATTCGTCGGGAAACGAGCAGATTATACTCTAGCCGAGAACACAAAACAAAAGAGAGTACAGTAAACTCCATATAAAACTCCCACTTTTTGAGTAATGAGGCTCGCGAGCAATTTTCACTCCCGAGTGGAAACGAGCAAATCTGTGCTCTGATAAAAATATGCAATTAAGCTAATAAGTAGGTTCCTTAAATAAAGATATATTTATTAATTATATCCTTCATACCGATATATTTCTGGAACAAATATTTCATGAATTTCAACGAACGAGTTTTGTGGAACTAGGCAAAATAAATCGATGTTTAAATATAGCCCTCCCTCACAACTGTTTCGCCAGATTTTTTACCCAAAAGAAAAAAAATTTTGGCGTAAAATTTCTTGTCATTTTCTATTCAAATTCTCTCACATCCTTCCTCACACACCCTTTTCTTGTGCAACAGCCAGTTTCTTCAACACTTTCCACATTTCATATGTAGCAGCTAGCTCCGTCCTATGTGCTTTGTTGCTTTGGGTAAATTTTCATAACCCAAACATGAACATAAATTAGAGTAAATTTTTGCGAAAACATTTATTTTCATATTATGTTACCACTTTTCCCCCGACTTTGTGTACGTGTTTTCATAGGTTTTGGGGTCAGAATGAATATGTATATGTAAATATGTTGTTCACATTTATGTTAATCTCAGTATTTACTTTAATTTTAACTTCAAAAAAAAAAAAGGAACAACAAATATTAAAGCACCAATTAGTGTAATGAGTAGAATTCTTGCAAACATTTTATAATATTTATTTAAATATATGCACTATGATGTGAAAAGCATATGGTCTGGAGCAGCGAATTAAAAAAATTCCTAAAATTTTCAGAAATAAACAAGGTTTGTTTTTAACAAAAATTGAGGTTATGTTTCTATGGCACCTATTGAATATACAAATTTCTTTTGTTCAGAGACTCACAATGAAATTTGATCTGGAATAATTCTTACTTTGACACTTTCCGAAAAAAGTGAAGTACAAGGGGAGATTTTGACTCGGATAGAATACGTGTGAAATTAGCCTTTCAAAAAGCAAAAACATATTTTTTTTACTTTTTACATACATTTTGAATATAATTTTTATAAGAAACTATTACACCTAGATATATGGTTTATTCTGAAATTTGTAGTTAAATTTTGTGTAGATTTTTTCTTCTTTTGACAACTTCGGCTTAAAAAGGAATTTTATGTTACTTTCAGGGGTCAACTCGAAAAAAGTCCGAAGAAAAATGAATCAAATTAAAAAAGGGAAAATTTCCTTTTTTTTTTTTTTTTGATGCAAATATTTTTTTAATTCACAGTTTAAATAGAGATTTCTTTTCTTTGGTGACTTAGAGTAAAATTTGATGAAGAATATTTTTGTGTTTGACGTATTTTTTTCTTAAATGATGATTTGTTGAAAATTTTTGCATAACCCTAAAATTAATTTATAATTTTTAATAAATTCCTTGTGTTTTGGTAAGACTTATACCTTTGATGTCTTCTAGCACCTATAGTAGAATTTTCTGACAAATAAATTTTGTAGAAAATTTTGACTACCTACGATCCCGTTTAAAGGGAGTTTTTAACCGTATTTTAAAAACAGAACTAAAAAGACACATTTGTTGTCTCGCTCGAGGGTTAAAATAATCTACGAAAATATTTCTCGATGGCAGTATATAATTAAAATATACGGATTTCGAGGAATGGAAAGTGTAGAGGGGAGGAAGGGGATCTTCCCCCTCTGTGTCTTGCACCCTTAATGTCTTCTTGGATCCATAGTAGAATTTTATAACAAATTATTTTGTGAAGTATTCTAACTTGCCACGATCCCGTTTAAAGGGAGTTTTTAGCCATATTTTAAAAGAAGAAAGAAAGACCCCTTTTTTGACTCGCTAGAGGGTTAAAATTCTCGACCAAAATATTTTTCGAAGACAATACGTACCTAAAATTCTCGGATTCCGAGGAATCTTAATCCGAAAATGTTCAAAAGTGTTGAAGAAGAGTAAATTTGCCACTCCTATTTTGGATGCATTTCGATGTAAGCTTTCAAAACGCCGATTCAAGTGTCCTCATTTTTCTGCCCCTACATTCATAAGGATTTTCTCCTTAATTTTTTTTGTTACACAGTGTAATTATTTCAAATTTCTTTTTAGGCAGTGTTTCTAATCCACCTTAGCTTCCCAAGGAATTTTCCCATGTTTATACCCAACACCACATTAGCGTAAGGGCATATGTCTTTGTGCATTTGTTTGTTACGCGGAGAAGGAAGCGAGATAGACCCATACTTACTTTTGAGGATCTTCATAGAATCACTTTCAGAGTCGATTTATGCATGTCAGACCGTCTGTCCATGTCCATGTATTTTTGTGAACAAAATGCAGGTCACATTTATTATCCAATTGAAATGAAAATTTCCGAAAAATATTTTTTTGGCCCGAGGACGACCCCAATTAAAATTGGTTCAAATTTAGACATAGCTCCCATATATACCGTCAACCGATTTCGGGTTAATTGTGCATCAAATGACCAATATCAGTTCAATGACCTGAAATTTGGCACATCCGACCGAATTTAGTCTAGAAGCTAGGACTTCAAATTTAGTAAAAATTTGGTTCAGATATAGCTATAGCTCGCATATATATGTTTCATCCGAACATTCGTAATACACCCTCCACAAAAATGATATTTGCTACCAGATATCTGATACAGATCAGAAATAATTGTTTAAACTGTTGTCAAAATCGGTTCAGATTTGGATATAGCTCCCACATATATCTTCAACTGAATTCGGGTTAACTGTGCACCCATAAGTCCAATAGTAGTCCAAATAACCTGAATTTTGGCACATCCGACCAAATTCTGTCTAGAAGAAAGTACATCAATTTTTTTGAAAATCGGTTCAGATATAGCTATAGCTTCCATATATATGTTTCATCCGATTTGGGGGTAAATGCGTAATATGCACTTTACAAGAGTGATATTTGGTACCAGATATGAGATGCAGCCCAAAAATACCTTTTAAATTTTTTAAGGTCGGTTCAGATTTGGATATAGCTCATATATAGCTTACGATTTCAATTTTAATTTGAACCAAATGGATAATATCAGCCCAAATGAACTGAATTGTGACACTTCCGACGGAATTCAGCCTAAAGGCAAATGCTTAATATTTTGGTGAAAATCGGTTCCAATATAGCTATAGCTCCCATATATGTGCTTAATCCCTTAAAAGCGTATTATGCCCTCCACAACAATGAAATTTGGTACCGGACATCAGGTACAGCTCGAAAATAACTCTGCCAAATTTTATCGAGATCGATTCGGATTTGTATATACCTTCGATATATATCTTCATCCAATTTTAAAGTTATTGTGCACCATATATGTCATATCAGCCCAAATTGGATACATTTTTTCATATTGAACCGAATTTTTCCATTTGGTGAAACTCGGTCCGGTATATCTATTGCTTCAATAAATATCGTTTAATATAATTCTTATCGAAGACTCATAGTTTGTATGATCACATCCATTCCCAAATATAAACTTTTTTGTTACGTGAGCTCTACAAAATACGCATAGTGACGTAGGGTATCATAAAGTCGTCCCGCCCAACTTTTGACCCTCCCTTACTGGTCTATTTAATGTTTATGCTACTCCTATGTAATGACTCAAATCTGTGAAATATAATTAATTTTTTTTCGTGCTTTTGAAGATGTACTCGTTTTGGCTCATTGCTCTACACCTTTGTTAACGTTTTGCGTCAGTCCATTTAATTATTTTTGAAATTATCATTTGTGCAAATCATAAAATTGTTTTAATTATTATTTTGTTTGCGATTTTGAGGAATTTCGCAAAAATAGCTGTGACTCATTGAAAACAGTTGATGGGTTGGGCTGAGAAAAGTAACGAAATGAATTATTGTTATTTTTTTTTTTTTTTTTTTTTTTTTGTAGACCAATGGGTCAGTGACATAACTGTCCCAACAGAAATTATTATTGTAATTTAACTTTTTTAGAGAATATAAATTTAAAACATAAATCTTCACAAAGGATCAACAGAGATTCTAAGAAATGAAAAGCTTCAAATGTTTCCAGAGCCATTGAACTTTATCTCAAAATAAAAATAAATAAATAAAAAATAACCTCCTCTCCGCTTTTAGAGTTTCTGACAAATTCCCAAATAATTTCAAACGATAAATTTAAACAATTTTATAAAAAATCAAACATGATGATAAGAAAAATATGTGTACTTATATATTATTGAAACCCCGTTTTAGCTTAATCCAATTAAAAAAAAATTCCCCTCAACTCATTGAATTGAATTTAATCAAATAATTCTCTGCCAATATATGTATATGAATAAATTTCTCTCTCCCGCCCCACATATCAATCACATTGCATTTTTGTGCCACTAGGACTTCACTTTACTCCATAGAAGCATTTAATTAATACCCAACAGAAAAAATCTCACACACACACACACACACCTACCCACCCACCATTCATATTCAAATACTAGTATAAATGTTATGCCTTTATTTTGAACTCATATATATATATTTATTGATTTATGCAAACTCATCGAGACCGGTACCAGTGCCATGTCACTCACCCACATGTTAAACTGTTGAGGAGGAAGCATTTATTTCAACTCTTGATAAAAAACCAAAATCTGGAAATATGAAGAGAAAAAAACCCACTCAATATGTTAGTGTGTCAATACATATTGAAAGGCAATGCAATGATTTTTATCTCAGTTTCGGTAGACCTTGTTATCTGGGGTTAGTTATTACATTTGAGCCAAAACAGTTGGGAGCAAAAGTGAATACCATTCAATGGCGGGACTTTTCAAAGATTTTTTTCACAGATCAGTGGGCCAACCAATTTATTCTATGGTTTTTAAGGATTCAAGATAATTTATTTTTAAATATTTTTTAAGAATGAATTGCCTACAGGGTGAGATGAAAAACTGCAACCAACTTTAGACTGCTGTCATTTCTAAGCCATTCGTCCGACAGCTGTTAAAAATTATTCCAGTGACAGCTCATTACATTGTTTACAAGCGCACAAACGCATTTTGGTAAGAGCTTTCCAGAAAAAAAGTTATTCGTGATGAAATTCAAGCGTGATATTGTGATTCAAGCGTGATATTGTGATTTCTTTATATTTGGAAGTGGACGGAAGAAAACAGCAACATCAGCAGAAATGGTTCGAAAAGTAAAGAAGCGACTTGTTCGAAACCCGCGTCGCAGTGGCCGAAAAATGGCATTCGACAAATATTGAAAAATGAGCTCGGAGTAAAGCCATTGAAATTCTAAAAAAGTCACGAACTTACACCGCAACTAAAAGAAAATAGACTCAAAAGAGCTAAAGAGTTGCTTCGCTTGGCCGAAAGAGGTGAACTGCCGAATTTGGTTTTCTAATCGTGTTTACTTGCCAAAGATGCTTATTGCAGAGGGGGTGGTCCGACCTAGAACCTAGACCTAGAACTGTTAGATTGGATGTGCGAAATTTCAAGGCAATTAAACTCTTACTTCACATTTTATAAGCGTTGACATTATTTAATATTTTGATCCTTTGTGAGGAAGGTACTAGAAGGAGAGGGTCTTATATGGTCCATTTTCGCACCTGACCTAGCGAAGACACAAAACCTGCTTCATCGAAATAACGGTGTCAGACCCTAGGTCTTTTTCGACCAAATCCGTTTCAGGATATTCAGAGACAATTTAGGGGTGTCTGTTCGTCCGTATATCTATCTGGCTGGTGCACGCGACAGCTCTCGAAACGAGTATCAAGTTCGGAGATAGGCAATATCGGTCTACTCCTTCTTGAACCTCCCCCACAAAAGGGCAACATTTCCAAAGCAAATATTTTACTTCAACGAAAGAGAAAGGATCATTCGATCTTGTTCAAACTTTACAATCTTAATAATTGCATCAATGCTAGGTGAAGCACAACCCACTCCAACGAGTTCCTCTCCCACAAAGGGTCAACATTTTTAATAATATGGGGAAAATTCAACAGATTACGGACTTAGAACTAAAAACAAGAAGACACTTGCATCGGCGTTTTCAAAGATTACATTGCAAAGTAACCTCAATAAAGGGGGCAATTTGCCCCCTCTTTCACACTTTTGAGATATTCGGATTAAGATTTTTCGAAATCCGTAATATTTAGGCAAATGATAGTCACGGGGAAAAATCAGCAGATTATGGAAGTAGAACTAAAAAAAGAAGACAGGTGCATCGATTTGCAAAATAACCTCAATAAAGGGGGCAATTTCCCCTCTTTCATACTTTTGGAGATTTTCGTATAAAGATTTTTCGAAATACGTGCAATTTAGACATATATTGTCTTCTTCAACATTGCAGATAAAAATACGAGGAATATTTTGCTCGAAAATTTTAACACTTGAGCGTGTCAACAAAGGAGTCTTTTCGGTCCTTATTTTAAAATATGGTTAACAACTCCCTTTAAACGGGATCGTAGCAAATCAAAATATTCCACAAAATTATTTGTCATGAAATTCTACTATAGGTCCTAAAAAACATCAAGGGTCTAAATCTTAACCAAACCCCAGGAATTCATATATATTAAAAACACATTTAAGGGTTAAATACGTACTTTGTGTGAAAAAAAAATCTTCAACAAATTATCATTTTAGAAGGATGGCGTCAAGGACAAAAATATTCATTATCAAATTCTCCTATAAGTCACTAAAGAAAAGAAATCTCTATTCCCATTGTAAAAAAAACGAAAATATTTCTTAACTTTTTTTATTATTTTTTCCCCGGACTTTTTTCGATTTGAGGCCTGAAAGTTTAATGAAATTGTCTTTTATCTGAAAGGTGTCAGAAGAAGAAATATTCTACACTAAATTTCACTAGAAGTCTCAGAATAAACTATACATCTAGGTGCAATAGTTTTTTTTATGGAAAATTCATTCAAATTGAAAATTATACCTTTGACTCTTTTTATACTGTTAATTTAACACGTATCCAATCCGAGTCAAAATCTTCCTTTATACTTCATTTTTTGGGAAAAGGTGTAAAGTAGAAATTATTCTGCATCAAATTTCATTGTGAGTCTCTGTACAAAAAAAATGTATACCTAAGGTGTGCCACAAAAAAATGGCATCATTTTTTGTTAATAAAAAACCTAGGTTATTTCTGAAAAATTTAGCATATCTCTTATCAACACACAATTGTCAGCCACTGTGGCCACTGAACATTGGCTGGCACTGTCGACATCACATGATTACATTTCATATGCTTTAATACCACTGTGTGACACATAAATATGAATTATTTAATGTATTTATACACCTCACATGTGGTGCTGTCACACATTTAATAATAATCTCTCAATATTAATTTGATTTTTGTGGTTAATATTTCAGACGTTTGTTTTTATTCCCCCCTCTCTGTTTGGTTTATTTGACAATTGTGGGGTACATTATCACGCTGACAGTAATGAAAGGTGGAGGAGAGAGAGAGAGAGAGAGAGTAAAAGATAATGTGTTATTGAAAAAGAAATGTAAACATTATATCAATTAATATTGATTGAATTTTATGAAGAAGACATGGAAAAAAAAAACGTATGGAATAACACAATTTCCCAAACTTTCATGTAATTAAATCAAAGGGAATATTGACCTACATTATGGGTTGTGTAATCTGGCAATTTACAGAGGACTTCACGTTGGATGTTATATGCCGAAATTCCTCCTTAATTTATTTTATTATACCCTCAGCCATATGACCAGAAAGGGTGTATATCATTTAATTTGGCCAAAACGTGCCTCATGCCGCTTCAAGACATTTGGAGTCGATCTAGCGATGTCCGTCCGTCCGTCCGTCTGCTTGATTGCTGCGCGCGATAACTCCCGAAGGGAGTATCCCATTTGGACCAAACTTGGTACATCGTAATATTATTATCAGACTTAGATCGAGTTCGGAGATTGGCAATATCGGTCCACTCCTTCTGGTACCTCCCTCACAAAAAGTCGAAAATTTCCGCAAAAAAATATTTTACTGCACAGAAAGAGAAATGATAATCCGATTTCACTCCAACTTGGCAAATCATAATATTTGCATCAATGCTAGGTCAGTTGCGAGAATGGGCAATATCGGTGCACTCCATCAAGTACCTCCCCCACAAAGTGTAAAAATTTTGAATACTCTTTTAAAGTTATTTTCAAATTTCTCACATCCCGGTATTTTCGTTAGAAAAAGAACGATCTAGTGTGACGATAGGATGTATCGGTCTCTGGTACCACTCCCACAAAGGTTCATAACATCCGAAATAAGTATCCGATTCCCTTCATATTTCACATATCTCATTATTTCTACCAACACAAGATTTGCTATGCTCGTTCCACCTCCCTTACAAAGGTTCAAAGTTCTGAATAAACAAAACGATTATTTCACACATCCCATTATTTCTTCTTTGAAGATGGGAAAAATGGGTCCTCTTCTTGCGGTACCTCCCTCACAAAGGGTCAAACTTTTGAATACCCCTGAAACCCATAAAACGCGAAATGAATATCCGATTCCTTTCAGACTTGGCACATCTCAATATTTCTATCAAAACAAGATCGTTTATAAAGATGGTAGTTGTCGGACCATTCCTTCTGGTACCTCCCCCACAAAGGTTAAAATTTTTGAATAACCAATGTGGTTATAGAATCCGAAATAAGCATCCGATTCTCTTCATATTTCACACATCCCATTATTTCCACTAACACAAGATCTACTGTGAGGATGGAATATATCGGTCTACTATTACTGGTACATCACCCACAAAGGGTTCAAAGTTTTTGATTAACCGCAGCGATTTTGAATATCCATGAAGTCCATAAAAAGCTAAATTAACATCGGATTTCATTCAGACTTGGTACATCTCAATAAGAGATGATCGGACCATTTCTTGTGATACCTCCCCCACATAGGGTTCAACATTTTGAAAAACAAAAAAAAGAAAAAACTCAAAGAAAGCGGAATAAGCATCCAACTCTCTTCAAATTTCACACACACAAACATTTTTGCTAACACAAGATCTGTTGTGAAAATGATATACATCTGTGAACCCCTTCTGGTACTTCACCCACAAAGGGTCAACATTTTCAAAAAAAAAAAGTCAGCGATTATTAACAACATGCTGTATCTAAATATTTCTCCCAACCTGAAACCTGAATTTCTCGGAATTTATGATTTCGCATAAAATTGGATATAAATGTTCGATTTTCTTGTAATTTTGTCCATACTAATATTTTTATATGAAAGTATGAAATGGAAAAGTATGAAAATGGAATAATTCGATCGTCCATATGAGTTAACTCACTCACACTTTAACATTTTCTAAAAATGATCACATATTGCATACAATGCGAAAAAAGTAAGTAATATAGTCCAAACCTGGCACGTCGCAATATTTTTATGATTTTTTTTTAAGACCGATACAAAATGGACAATATTGGTCCATTCCCTCCATAGAGGGTAAAAAATTTGAATAATCCAACAGAAGTCAAAATACATTTAAATAATCGAACATTGGCTGAGGGTATACATCTGTCGGCAAAACCGACTGATACTTTTTAACTTATTTTATTAATTTGTTAGTTCTTTAAATAAAAAATAAACTGAATTTTTAGAGAAACCTATTTCTCCAAAATAAAAATCAAAACAATAGACATTTCAACATTTCCCTTTGATTATTTCATAAAATACTTTTCAGCAACAAGCAGTTAAAATATATAAAACATATTACTATATTTCCTTCTTTTGTCGAGCAAAGTAACTCATACTTCAACCTTATTTCATACCACAACAATGGAAAATTTCATAGAAAAAATATAAGGAAATTTTACTTAGCAAACAACAAAAGCCTTTTTAGAAAAAAAACAAACTCCAACCAAATAAACCAACCGACCGACCACATCACCATCAGACCCCAAATGGTAATTTAGGCTAACGACAACTGGCCAGCCAATGGAAGAAAATCAGACCATCATTGGCACAAAACGGACAAACAAACGTCAGTTACCCCCCTCCCAACTATGGTAATATAGGCAAACCTAAAACGAAAAGTTGTTTGATACATGTGGCCAACACACATCAAGATGTATACATATCTACACTTGTGGCACAATGTGCATAGAGCAATGTACGAGGAAGGAGAAAAAGAAGATTGAATAGAAAGAAGCATTCGAAAAGTAAGAGGAAAAACGAAACGAAACCAACAAAATTGGAACTGCTGACACATTGGCCATCTGACTGACTGCACTTTGCAGGTCATCAAAAGTTACTACGTGCTAATGCACTGAATAATGCATAGTCGAATGAGAAACGAAAAGAAACGAAACGTCACTTGCATACAAAGACAGACAGTGATCGGATGATGTTATTGGAGAGACTTGGTAGATATAGACATAAAAACTTAAAATGGTGTCAAATAATGATAGCTTACTTTTATCATACCATGTAATGAGTAAGGGCGACAAAGGGTGAGCACATCCAACTATAAAAATTGGGTATATTAAGAACAATTTGGAACCAGTGACTTCTTACAAAAGAACGATTTAGAACTTTTCGTACAATTTTAGTACACATTTTCAAAACCACCTCCATATCTTAATTCCAGATGCCAAGGTAGAACTCAATATCAAGTTCTGGCATTCCAGCTCTATACTTTCATTCAATACCAAATTTAGTACCATTTAGTACTTTTCGAATAATTACAAGTTTCAAGTTTCCAAAACCACCTCCATTTTTCAATTCCAAGAGAGAACTGAATGTCTAGTTTGAGGATTCCAGCCATATCCTCTCACCCCTTCCATATTCATTCATATGTTCAGTATTTTAGTATTTTATCTCTTCCCCTTCAGTCAATTCCAAATAAAGTACCATTTACTCAATACCAAATAAAGTACCATACCTATTTAGTACTTTTCATGCACTTGTAGTACACATTTCCAATACCACCCCTTTATCACAAATCTACCATCAGGGAACCCAATACAAAATTTAAAAATTCCATCTACAATCGTTCATCCTTAACTAAACTGTTGCAAATTTAGTACAGGTCGCATAGATAAGAGAGAGACCGGGATAATTCGATTCAGATTCTTATTTTGGAGCACCTATTTGCAAAACGTAAGTATTCCAAAACAAGCCTGTATCTTCATATCGAGTGAATTCCGTCAGGTTGAAATATAACTGCAACGAAGCAGAGCTCCTCTGTACTCCAATTCGAGCGGAAGTACTTCTGCGAGTTGAAAAAAAAATATATATATACTCTATTTTTATACCCTCAGCCATATGACTACAGAGGGTATATGTAACTATTTACGGCTAAAACAGGTTTAATTGAAATAACGGCTTAGACCCTAGGTCCCTTTGGGCCAAATTCGTTTCAGAACATTTGGAGTCGATCTAGAGTTGTCCGTATGTCTATATGTCTGGTGCGAACAACAACTCTTGAATGGAGCATCCGATTTGATTCAAACTTGGTACGTCGTATTATTATTGTCAAAATTATATAGAGTTCGGAGATGGAAAATATAGGTACACTCCTTCTGGTACCTCCACCACAAAAGGTCAAAATTGTCCCAGAAAATAATTTTATTTTAATTCGTGTACAACGGATCATCAAATTTACCTAGTCCCAATATTTGTAGCAGTGTTATGTCAGGTGCAAAAATGGACAATATCGGTCCACTTCATCATGTACCTCCCACAGAAAGGGTCAACATTTTGAATTATTATAACACTTATAAAATACGAAACAAGCATGAGATTTTCTTCAAATTTCATACATCCCGAATATTTCAACTAACTCAAGACTTGGTGTGAAGATGGGATATATCGGTCCAGTCCTTCTGGGCAACAAAGGGTCAAAATTTTGAATAACCAAACAAATTTCACACATCCCAATATTTCTATCAACACATAATCAGGTGTGAAGATGGGATATATTGGTGCACTGCTTCTGGTACCTTCCCCATGAAGGGGTTAAAATTTTGAATAACAATGAAGCTCATAAAACGCGTAATGAGCATCCGATTATTTTCAAAGTGGATACATCTCAATATTTCTTTTAACATAAGAACTGGGGTGAGGATGGAATATATCGGTCCACTCCTTCTGGTACCTCCACCACAAAGGGTCAAAATTGTGAATAAAAACGCCAAAACGCTTATAAATGCGAAGTAAGCGTCCGATTTCCTTTAAATATCACACATCCCAATATTTCTATCAACACATAATCAGGCGTGAAGATAAAAGATATCAGACCATTCCTTCTGGTACCTCCCCCACAAAGGGCCAAAGTTGTGAATATTTATATCTCTCATAATAAGCGAATAAGCATTCGATACTCTCCAAATTTCACAAATCCCTATATTTCTATCATCACATAATCAGGTGTAAAGGTGGAATATATTGATACCCTCCTTCTGGTACCTCCGCCACGAAGGGGTTAACATTTTAAATAACTACGAAGCTCATGAAACGTAAAATGAGCATCCGATTATTTTCAAACTTGATACATCCCAATATTTCTTTTAACACAAGACCTGGTGTGAAGATGGAGTATATTTTGGTCCACTCTTTCTGGTACCTCCCCCACAAAGGATCAAAATTGTAAATAATTATGTCCCCTATAATAAGCAAAATAAGCATCCGATTCTCTTCAAATTTCACACTCCCTAAGATTTCTATTAATACACGATCTGGTGTGAAAATTATAGATATCGGCTCACCCCTTTCTGATATCACCTCCAGAAAGGGTAAAGTATCACACACACACATTTCCAAATTTTCCAACACTTATTACATTTCTCATATTAAGGTGTATGAAGTATTCGGCTTTTTTTTAAAAATCTCTTTTAAAATACATCCATTTCCGAAACTTCTGTAATAATATTTTCTCCGATCACTGTTTGCCAAATATTGTTGCTAGTTATAAACGTTCTATATTCATACACACATAGTTTATCTCCCCATCCTTCCTTCATGGAATGCAAAATTTTTCTCCAAACTTGGACTGTGTTAAATTTTCCAACTGGACAATGCAATATTATCCGACGTAGAAAAAGATAGCCAAACAACAACTACAAGAATAAATTGCAGCATATATTACGAATATAACTCTATGCTAGATTTCATATCCAACTATGAATTTTATGACCACAAGTAGGAGTTTATGCAAAACATGCATGATAATGACAACAACCATGATGATGCGATGTGGAGATGTAGGGGGATTTTCCAGGGATGATGGTGACCATTGTCATAGTTTTCAGATAGTTTACACACACACGCATATATATTTATGCACATAATTCATAAGTAGCCAGTAATGTGTTGATGAATAAAGTTTTGCCTTTGGCTTAAAGTGGGAAAAAGTGGTTATTGAATAAAAATGTTGAAAACTGTGTGTGTGTGTGTTTTTTTTGTTGGCAACTTAAAAGGGTAGCTGGAAATTGACTGTCGTAGATTTAGAAGAAATGTGGATATGCATGTGCATATAGATATTTTAAAAGCTCATGGAACATGTAAAAGTTTTCAATTAAAATTTGCTTAGCTTTGCTTAGGTTTTGTGGAAAAAACAGGGGAGGATAGCCTCTAAGCTTAAGCCACAAACCAAGGATATAAATCACTTTAAATTGAAAGGATCAAACTTAATTGGCAGGCGGAATTACTGTACGTCGTCATTAGGATTAATTTTTTTTAAGATCCTGAGAATATCCTTCCTTAATATGTGAATAATTCTTTTGTGCAATACTTCATTCAGCAAATTTTGAAAAAATGAGCTACCATTCAAATTCTTAAAAAGTCAAGAACTTACACCGCAACAGAAAGAAAATAGACTCAAAAGAGCTAGAGAGATGCTTCGCTTGGCCGAAAGTGGTGAACTGCCGAATTTGGTTTTCTCCGATGAGAAGGCATTCGTTGTCCAGCAGTTTGGAAACAAACAAAATGATCGTGTTTACCTGCCAAAGAGGTCAGCTGAAAACGTGGAACTTCGGTTGGCCACCAAAACTCAAGCGCCGGACATGGTGATGGTGTGGGCCGCCATAACAGCCGATGGTTGCTCTCCGCTCGTATTAATCGACCGTGGCATGAAAGTAAATGCCGAATATTATCGCGAAAATATTCTGGAATGTTTATTAAAGCCTTGGCCACACAAACATTTTGGCCGCAGACCTTGGACATTCCCACAGGATTCAGCACCATGGCTCTCGGCACGAGCCACCCTAGAGTGGTTACAAAATAAGGTTCCTCGCTTTATTTCCAGCGCACTACGGCCACCAAAATCTCCGGATACCAATCCGTTGGACTATTGTATCTGGAGTTTTTTTTGGAAAGCAAGGTTGGTACTAAAAAATACCAAAATGCCGATCACTTTAAGCAATCGCTTCGCTGGGAATGGGCCAAAATACCGCAGAGTAACATTCGGTCAGCGGTGACGGTTTCCTTGGCCGTGTTTCGTGCCAAAGGTGACCAATTCGAACGAATCTAAACATATTCTAAAATTTGATGCTATTTCCGAAATTTTTGCTTTAATTCAGTAAAATTTAAAAAAAAAATGTAAAAATTATGTCGTTTGACTTTGTTGCATTTTTTTATCTGACTCTTTACATCTGTCGGCAAACCGACTGATACTTAGTTTTTCTTAAAAATTATGGCGTTTGACTTTGTTGAATTTTTTATCGGACCCTTTACATCTGTCGGCAAACCGACTGATACTTATTTTTTTCTTACTCTTTTATATCACTTTTAGAAGTATCACTTTTGGTCCGATCGAACTTTAGACATCCATCTAACTTCTTGGATCAAAAATACGTCAACTACTTTTTTATATTTCGGCCCAAGGTTGGCCGCAAATAGTTTCCTGTTGAATTTCTATCGGAACTCTGAGAATGCTTTTACCTATTTCCTTTTCTTAAATATTTATGTATTCACTGTTTTCCTTTTGTTTTTCATCAAAGTAATCCTTTCATTAGCTTCAATATCCAACTACTTTAGAAATTACCATTTTTTATATATTTTCTTTAACTGCAGATCTACAAACAAAAAAAAAAAAAATATATATATAACCATTTTTTCTTCCTTTCTTTTCAGGTATATATCGAATCATCATACTTTTTGTTGGCATAATGTAAGTTAGATATTATTATCGAAATACTTCACCTTCGGGTACGACAATGGTCTTTGGTGGAAATCCATGCATTCAACAGTTAAGCCATCGCTACAAAAATAAAATATGCATTTAAAAACATCAAATGATTAAACATCACACGAATTGTGTTGAAATTGCTTATTTCACACCATGCTCTTAGCTCAATTGCTATTGGCTGGCACAAAAAAAAAATGGAACTATTGTGAAGAGATTTATAGCAAAGCAAGTATTTGAAATAACGTTTTAGCGAAAACATTCTAACGAAATTTTTCACAATTATCTGCAGCATCATTTCGAATAGTTAGCAAAAAAGATGCCACTAATTGTTTGGGCAAAAAGCAAAGTAAATTAACAATAAACAAATAAAAAAGCAGTAAGTCCGAATTTCTAAAACCCTCCAAAATTTTGAAGAAATTTGGAAATTTTCAAAAAAATAAACAAAACAATACTTATATATGGGGGCCATATATGGGGGCTATACGAAGACTTTTTCCTTCATAAGTAATTTTTTGCCTTGGGTTGTAGAATCCATAAAGAGCTTCTATTACGAAAGTTCAACCAATTTTGGTGAATAATGTCGCTGAAATCAGCAAAATGCCGAATATAGTGAGGCATCGTTATATGGGGGCTATACGAAGACGAGGACTTGCATACGTAATTTTTTGTTATAGGTCATAGTACCTATCACGAAATTTATATATAAAATTTGAAACAGTTCCGGTGAAAGATGTCGCTAAAATTACCACACCGTAATATGGGGGCTATAGGAAGATGTGGAACTGCACAGACACTTTTTTGATAAATCCGAAATTTGAATTAATTCCGGTATAAAATATTGCTAAAATCATCAAAATGCCGAATATTGGGAAGTACAGTTATATGGGGGCAATATGAAAACGTGGACCTACATGGCCCATTTACGAACTTAACCTGGCTACTGGCAAAATAGACATGTGTGCAAAATTTTAGCCTTCTATCGAAATTTGTACGAAAGATAGGGTGATTACAACAGACAATCAGAGGGGCAACGCTAAATAAAAACAAGTAAGAAACAAAAAGTTCGGTCGGGCCGAACTTTGAATACCCTCCACCATTTGGAACGAATTTGGAAATTTTTCAAGAAAATAAAATTTGTTAAAAATTCTATTCAAATCTTAAAAATACCAAATATAGCCGTTATAATGGGATCTATACAAAGACGTGGACCTGCATATGCAACTTTTTTCATAAGCCGTTACAATATTAAAAAACGAAACTTGAAAAAAATCCAGTGAATAATGTAACTAAAATTATCAAAACAGCGAATATAAGGCGGTACTTATATATGGGGCCTATGCGTAGACCTGAACCTGCATAGACAATTTTCTGTCACAGGCTGTAGTACCTATTAGAAACTTCAAATACGAAATTTGAAAAATGTTTGTGAATATTGTACCTAAAGTCGTCAAAATACCGAATATAGGGAGATACTAATATATGGGACCTATGCGAAGACCTGGAGCTGCATGGACAATATTCTATCAGAGATTGTAGTTCCCATTATGAACTTTTGATACGAAATTTGAAACAACTCCGTTGAATAAAGGGTGTAATAACCATTTCAAATATGGCAAAATATATTCAAACAAGGAAAAAAGCAGCTAAGTTCGGCCAGGCCGAACTTTTTATACCCTCTGCCATTCGGAAGGAACTTGGAAATTTAAAAAAAAAATCCGTCGAAAAATACTGCTTAAAATATAAACCTTTATATGGGGGCTATACGAAGACGTGGTGCTGGATAAGTAATTTTCTGTCATAGGCTGTAGTAACGATTCCGATATTCAAAAACGAAATTTGACGCAATTCCGGTGAATAATGTCGCGAAAATCCTGGACATACCGAATATCTCGGGGTAGCGTTATAGGAGGCTATACTAAAAGGTAGACCTATCTAGACAATTCTCTTCCAGGGGGTAAGGTACTCAGAGAGAACTCCTTGTGTGTATCAGACTGTTCTATTGAAAGGTATGGCTAAAATCATCAAAATACCGAATATAGGGAGGTACAGTTATATGGGTTGATATTTCAGGGGTAACTCCTTGTGAACAGTTATATGGGGGCTGTACGACAGCGTGGACCGACATATCCCGAACTTGACCTGCCTGCAGACAAAATACTGATCTGTGCAAAATGTTAGCTTCCTATCCAGAAATTCTTTTAATTTTATGGAACTTTTCGAGTTATTTTCCGAAGGTTCTATTTTGTTAACTGTTTAGATGCAACATACCATTTTAATTTTTATAAAATGTAATAGAAGTGTCGAAGCAATGCCTGGATTTCACCCCTACCTCCATTTTGCTAATGCCAAAGTCATGTTTCATTTCCATTAATGTATATATATATATATATATATATATATTTCGACATCATGCCATAATGGAGTTTATCTCGTTTTGCAATTTTGCCAACACCAGAACAGCACCAGCGAGTAGCACCCAGCATTTATGTGCTATTGCTGATGAACATAAATTTAAATAGATTTCCATTTGTGACCGTTGTTGAACATGACTGCAGCGATTTGAAACATCATTAGTTAGTGTCAAATGTATTTGGATTTAAGGAAATTGAACAGAATATTCAATTGAATTCGTTCGTTGTTTCCCCTCTGCCATTTCCCCTCCGGCTTCGGTCATTTCGCAAGAAGTTTTACTCTGTGCTAATGTTAAAAATATTTTACCCCATGGTATGCATGGCAATATACGGAATATTGCAAAGACTGGTAATGAAATGTAATGAGAAATTTTTGATGAATGTTACCCATGAGAAATGGTGTAAGGAGGATGCCAGGAGAAAAACGTTTTGGCAAATAATAAAAAAAAAAGATGGGAAGGACAAAGTTTGGGATTTTGGTATGATTTCTTCTTTTAATTGAAAAGTTACGATTTTGTATGAAAATATTAGAAAATAAATTTGAAGGTCCTAATTCTCAATTTCTATTCAAAAGTGAACTCGAAATAAAACCGGCAATTCCAAGAGTATCAAAATCAAAAATTAAAAATTCGAAAGAAACCTAAAAGGAATGTGTGTTTTCTTTCGATTTCACTCGAATAACAATTTAAAAATAGGCCAAACAAAATTTACCTTAATTTCCGAAATTTCCCTAATTTCTCTTCATTCCATTTTTCCATCTCTCCATTACGCCAACATCCTATTCATTAGCAGAATTATCCCTGATAATTAATAATAAATGAATCTGTCCATCTATTTCACTTAAACTTCATAACGTTTAACAAATTTTCGATTTAGTTAATAGTTGTCGTTTGGCAAATTTTGGAAAATACATTTTTCATAAATTGACACTCGAACAAACACCCAATAACGTTGGCTCATCAAAGATTCATTAGACAATCATGTTCTGAATAAGAGAAGGCACACACAGCTCAAGAGAGAGAGAGAGAGAGAGAGCACAGAGCATCGTACTATGAAATATTTATTCTGGATGGGAGACAAAAAATATGTTGTTTGAATATTAAGGGCAGATGTTGCAACATTTTTCTTTCATTTTGTTTCAAAATCACTAACCTTACCCTGTTCTATGGGTGTCCCTTTGGACTACAATGGGACACTCTATGTGAGTGTGTGCAACAGCAGTATGGCTAACCTCTTTGCTTTGTTAATATTTCAGTGACGATATAATTAATTATTGACAGAGAATAAGGGTGTTTAAGGTTCAAGCCATTGTTTGGAATATTAAAAATAGAGGCATTTGTGAATACTACTTCCAAGAACTTGTAATGCATTTTTTAAATTAGACGGAGGGAAAATTTTATTTTGAAATATTTATGTAATATGTTTTGAAATAATGTGATCATTAGTCGGAAATTTGTATAGGTGAGAGTAAACACAACATGTCTATACAAGTAATGGAAATTATATTATAATACCCATTGGTATATTGTTATGCCCTCCACCATACATAGTATGGAGGCTATATTAAGTTCGTCATTTCGTTTGTAAATCATCGAAATAATAATTTTAGACCTAACAAAGTGGAGAGAGATGAAAATGTTTATATGTGCGGTTGTAAGATTTAGAAGATTTCCCAAAAGAATTTTAGTTGAATATAATTCGTTGGTTCCTCTTCTATTGAGCCTACGATCTCGTCGCTTGGGTAAAAAAAAATTTTTTGTATTAGGAGTTATTTTTAAAATGATTCCTGCGGAGAATATCCCAGACAAAAAACAAAGAAACTGATGAGTATTGGTGGCTCTTTCCGAAACCTAGGTATCCCCTACCATACCCCCGGTAAACATAACCATCGTTCTCCACCAATAAAAAAACGTTGTTTTTATAAAAAAAATAAAAACAACAATAATAGTATCATGCCTGACAATTTTTCAACAACAAAATACTAAGATATCCCGAAGAAGGACTATATCGGTCCACGATATCGTATATAAAACATATAACGATACCTCTCGATATTCGGTATTTTTATGATTGTATACAAATTTTCCAATGAAATTATTTGAAATTAATGCAGCGAGTTCCATCTGACTACTTTACCCCCTGGAAGAGAATTTCCGACATAGGTCCACGACATCGAATGGCCTCCATACTACGGTACCCCCCGATATTCGCTATTTTGATAATTTTAGCCACATTTACTCAATGGAATTGCCTGAAAATCCGCACAACGAGTCCGTTCTGAGCACTTTATCCCCTGGAAGAGAATTGTCTTTATAGGTCCACGATATCGTATATCCCCCATATAACTATACCTCCCGATATTCAGTATTTTGATGATTTTAGCCATATTTTTCAATGGAACTGTCTGCACAAGGAGTTCCTTGTAGTACTTTACCCCCTGGCATGGGAATTTTCTTCACATGTCCATGATAACGTATAGCTCCCACACAACGATACCCCCCCCCCCAAAAAAAAAAATAGGCATTTTTTATGATTTTAGGGTCTTATCCATTGGATTTGTTTAAAATTTCGTATTTGAAACTTATAATGGGTACTGCAATCTATGACGGAAAATAAAGGTCATAAAGGTTTTCCTTTGAGCGGTTTTTTTCGGCGGATTTTCGGCCGGCAGAATTTAGTTACTTTTTACTTGTTATACCCTCAGCCATATGGCTAGAGAGGGTATATATCATTTGACATGACCAAAACATGCCTCATGGAAATAACGGTTTTACACCCTAGGTCTCCTTGGACGTCTGCCTGTCTGTCTGGCTGATGCCCACGATAAATCTCAAAATGAGTATCCGATTTGATCCAAACTTGGCGCATCGTAATAGTATTGTCAAACTTAGATCGAGTTCGGAGATGGGCAATATCGATCCACTCTTTCTGGTACCCCCCTCCCCCCACACAGACACACACACACACAAAATGTCTAAGTTTTCAATGAAAATATTTTATTGCACAGAAAAAGAAAGGTTAATCCGAGTTTGCTCCAAATCCAAATATTTGCATCAGTGCTAGGTCAAGTGTGAAAATGGACAATATCTGTCCACTCCATTAAGTACCACCCTAACAAAGGGTCAACATTTTGAATTATTATAGCTCATATAAAATGTGAAGTAAGTGTCCGATTGCCTTCAAAGTTCACAATATTCTTATTAACCCAAGGTCTGGTGTGAATATGGAATATATCGGTTCACTTCTTCTGGTACCTCCCCCACAAAAGGTCGAAATTTTGAATATCCATTAAGCTCATAAAACACAAAATTAACACCCGATTCCATTCAGACTTGGCACATCTCAACACAAAATCCATTTTAAAGATGGTAGAGATCGGATCATTCCTTCTGGTACCTCCCCCACAAAGGGTTCAAATTTTGAATAGCCAAAACGATCATTAAATCCGAAATAATCATTCTGTTCTCTTCAAATAACACTCATCACAAACATTTTCAGCCCAAAGTCTGTTGTGAAGATGGGATATATCAGTTCACTCCTTCTGGTACCTTCCTCAAAAGGGTCAAAATTTTGATTATCTATAAAGTTCATAGAACGTGAAATTAACATCCAATTCCATTCAGACTTTGTACATCTCAATGTTTCCATCAACATAAGATCTGTTATAAAGATAGTAGAGATCACACCATTTCTTCTGGTACCTCCCTCACATAGTTTGCAGATTTTGAAAAACAAAACCGTCAAAGAAAGCGGAATAAGCATCCAAATCCATTTATCCATCTCCTCAAATTTCACACATACAAACATTTATGTTGTGAAGATGATATACATCTGCCAACCCCTTCTGGTCCCTCACCCACAAAGGGTCACAATTTCCAATATTTATATCAGTCGGCGATTCTTTACAACTTGTTATATCTAAATTTTTCTCTTAACAAGAAATCTAATACGAATACGTAGTTTATCGGAATATCGCATAAAATTGGATATAAATGTTCGATTCGATTTCCTTCAAATGTTGCAAAATTTTTTATCTGTGTTAGATGAAGTACGAAAACGGAATACTTGGGTCTGCTATATCTGTTACCTCACCCATATTTCCACATTTTTCAAAAATTTGCACATATTTCATATTAAGTATAGGAAATAGTCGATATAGTCTAAATCTGATACGTTGTAATATTTATATCGGTCTTAAGTCAGATACGAATTGGTCAATATTGTTCGGAACCTCTCCCATAAATTATCATATGATGCCAATTCTGGGGGTATACATCTGTCGGCCAAATCGACAGATACTATTTTACTTGTTTTTTTTTTTCGAATTTTTTAATATTGTCACTAATTCCATACTTACAAATGTCTTTCGTTAAAAATCTGACCTTATTTTATATAGTTCCCCATTAAGTGCATAGTACAATTTCATTTCCACGCCAAGCACTTTAGATGATCATATTATCACTTGACTTGACGGCGTTGCCATAGATGATTAGAGCTTGAATTTTTGTTATTCTGAAAGAAAAATCCTCTCGTTTTCAACTATTTTAGATTCCCACAACTAACCAAACTATCCTCCCAATTAGATTGGAGACAATTTCACACGCTATTATTTTTCCAAAATTCCTTTTCCCTTTTTAATCCCTTAACTGCGCAAACTGATGGGAGGAGTCCCCACATATGTGGTCTTGCAATTTTCAATTTCCCCCCAAAAAAATTATTGTTCGACAATCACACAATAAGTGTTTGGGACAACCATGCGGAGCAGCAAAATGTGTTAACGCTCTTGCAATTGGATAACTAATTACATTTTAATGGCTGTGGAGCATACATTTTCCGCCTTGGCCATTACATCCTCTGGGGAGGGTTGGCGTGAAGCTAATCACATCCACAGAGTAATTGAATATTTTACTACTTTTGCGCTCCAGAGACACAATTTTTGTGATGAGTTTTTTTTTGTTGCTTTAATAATTGACACAAAACTATGATGGAAAAATTGCAAAAAAAAATTCGAAATAAATCCATGGTTTATTCATGTATTTTGTTACCTTTTGACAATAGTTCCAAAATAGAATGTTCTATAAGATAAGAACAAAACAGCAGCACTGCTACTGCTATATCTTGGCAAAAAAAAAGGAAAAAAAAGCAAAAAAAACAATTCTTCATACATTTCTATACCTGGTTGATTTCAACTGAATTGTCTAAATATTTGAAGTGGAAAGCCAAGAACAAGAGCGCTATTATTTCTTATTGTTGTGATGTTAGTCTATTGTTGTTGTTGATGCTGCTGCTTCTTCTTCTTCCTACTGCTGCTGTTTCTGCTGCAGCGGATGATTATGATGGGGATCCTGATCGTGCTGCTGATAGTGCTGCTGCTAGTTGTGGCCGTTGATTGTGGCAAAATGAAAATGCGATACGTTGATGCCAGCCAGGAACATCCACAAATTGACAAAATTTGCACGTTCATCTGTACATATTTGAACACCTTCACCAAATCTGATTGTACTGATTCTCCCCTAGAAGTAGAAGAAAAAAATCTTATATATATTTATTTCGGTACATACATTTATGTGTGTGTGTGTGTGTGTTCATGTGTTAAGAAAAAGTCTGTGTATGTGTGTTTAGTTTTTCTTTTTGTGCAAAATGTGTTATGGTTTTGATACGATTTCCATCGCATCTTTAATATGGTATTATTGTCTTGGTGATAGGGTTATAAAATGGGTAGTTGAAAATAATTGATATGTTGTGTAGTTGCACATAAAAAAAAACGATTTCTGGATTCGGGAAAACTCATTTGTATAAAATCGGTTTCATTGCGAACCGACTCCTTCTAATTATAAAGTAGCCCATTGCATCTCTTATGTAGAACTTCCCTCCACCATTTTTAAGGAACTGGAAGAATTTCCGGTAAAAATTTTTGGTAATATCATAATACCGAATAAAGAGAGATGCCGTTATATGTGGGCTAAATGAAGGCGTAGATCTACATCGGCAATTTTTCGTCATAGGTTGTAGTACCCGTTACAAGCTTCAAATATGAAAATTTAAACAATTCCGGTCAACTAATTGCTGCAGACAATAGGCACTGTTAGTCCATGTTGATTTCATTGAACAATTTTCCGAAATCTCTGTGTAGCCATTGCACATTTCACGGTTAGGTAAAATTAAGTTATTTTGCCTTGCAAAATAAGTATAACTCATTATTTTTAGTTTCCTGGTAATGCAAAGGGTATGTAGTTGTTAACATTTTGAACTGACTACCCAGAAAAATTTTAATGGTGATAGGAATCATTTTCAGCGTTACAAGAAGTAACCAATTGAACTAACTAATGAAGATATATTGGAGCTACATCTAAATCTGATCCAATCTCCATAAAATTTGACAGTGGTATTTCTGGGCTGTACCTTATATCTGGTACCAAATATCATTGTTGTGGAGTGCATATTACGCATGTGAGGGACTTAAAACCCCAATTCGGATCAAACATATATATGGGATCTATAACTATATCTGAACCAATTTTGATTTACTTGCTTCTAGACTGAATTCGGTTTGATGAATTCAGGTTATTAGGACTGCTATTGGTCATGTGGTGCACAATTAACCCGAAATCGGTTGAAGATATATGTGGGAGCTATATCTAAATTTGAACAGATTCGCACCAATTTCAACAGGGTTCGTCCTTGGGCCAATCAAATATTGTTTGGTAAATTTCATGTTAATCGGATAATAAATGCGACCTGTGCAATTTGTGCACAAGAATACATGGACAGACGGACTGACATGCATAAATCGACTCAGAAAGATCCTCTGCAGTAAAGATGTTCAAAATATGGGTTTATTTCGGTTCAATCTCCATGTTACAAACAAATGCACATACATAATATCCTTACCACTATGTGGTGTAAATACCGTTGACCAATCATAAAAATACGGAAAACAGGGAGCTACCGTTAGAAGGAGCTGTATGAAGTCCTGGACCTGCATATTTAATTTTCTGTCGTAGGCGTTAGTCTCCATTAGGAACTTCAAATATGAAATTTGATACAGCTCAGGGAAATATTTTCGCTAAAATTATCAAAATACGGAAAAGAGGGATGTCCCGTTACATGGGGGCTATACGAATACTAGGACCTTTAGGGCCATTTTCTGTCATAGGCTGTAATAGCCACTAGAAACTTCAAATACGAAATTTGATGCTATTCCGGTGAATAATATTGATAAAATCATCGAAATACCGAATATAGGGAGGTACCATCATACAGGGTGAGATAAAAAAACTGGAAAAAAGTCAAACGAAATAATTTTTAATATTTATTTTTAAATTTTATTGAATGAAAGCAAAAAATGTCGGAAACAGCTTCAAATTTTAGAATAAGTTTAGATTTGTTCGAATGGGTCATCTTTGGCACGAATTATGGCGGTATTTTGGCCCATTCCCGGCGAAGCGCTTGCTTGAGGTGCTCGACACGTTGGTATTTTTAGTGCCAACCTTGCATTCGATTTTGGTGGTCATTGTGCTCTGGAAATGAAGCTAGGAACCTCATTTTGTAAGTCCTGAGTCCTGTTGGAATGTCCAAGATCTGCGGCCAAAATATTTACGTGCCCAAGACTTTAATACACACTTTAGACTATTTTCGCGATAATATTCTGCATTTATTCTGATGCCACGGTCGATTAATACGAGCGGATAGCGACAATGGACTGTTATGGCGGCCCGCACATCATCATGGCCGGTGCTTGAGTTCTGGTGGTCAACCGAAGGTGCACATTTTCAGCTGACCCCTTTGACAGGTTTTTTACAAACTGCTGGACAACGAATTTTTTCTCATCGGAGAAAACCAAATTCGGCAGTTCACCACTTTCAGCCAAGCGAAGCAACTCTTTAGCTCTTTTGAGTCTATTTATTTTCTGTTGCGGAGTAAGTTCTTGCACTTTTTGGAATTTTAATGGCTTTACCCCTAGCTCATTTTTCAATATTTACCGAATGGAATATTGCAATATGTTCAGCTCACGACTCAATTTTCGGCCACCGCGACGCCGGATTCGTTGACGTCGCTTCTTTACTTTTCGAAACATTTCTGCTGATGTTGCTGTTTTCTTCCGTCCACTTCCTTGACGTCGGGCTACGCTACCAGTATCTCACCAAAATGCTTCTGTACTCTTGTTAAGAATATAATCAGCTGTCACTGGAATAATTTTAACAGCTGTCGGACGAGTGGCTTAGAAATGACAGCAGTCTGAAGTTGGTCGCATGTTTTTCATCTTACCCTGTATTCCATCTTTATAACAGATCTTGTGTTAATTGCAAAAATTGAGATGTATCACGTCTGAATGGAATAGAATGCTAATTTCGCTTTTTATGAGCTTCACGGATACTCAAAATTTTGAACGTTTATGGAGGAGGTACCAGAAGGAGTGGGCCGATTTATCTCAATTTTACAGCACACCTTGCGTTAATAAAAATATTATATGAGGACAATAGGACACTTACATCAATTTTTTTAAGACTTTTAATTATTCAAATTGTTTACCCTTTGTGAGGGAGGTCCTCGATGGAGTGGACCGATATTATCGATTTTCACACCTGACCTATCACTGATGCAAATATTAGGATTCCCAAGGTTGGAGCAACATCTGATTATATTTTCTCTTTCTGTGCAGAAAATTATTTTCTTTGAAAATTTTGACATTTTGTGTGGGAGGTACCACAAGGAGTGGACCTAAATTGCACATCTCCGAACTCAATCTAAGCTTGGCAATAATACTACGATGCACCAAGTTTGGATCAAATCGGATACTCCCATCGAGAGTTATTGTGCGCACCAGCCAGCAAGACAAAGAGACGGGTGGACATCGCTAGATCGACTCCAAATGTCCTGGAACGGATTTAGTCCAAAGAGACCTAAGGTCTAAAACCGTTATTTGATGACTGAGGGTATAAACATTTGGGCTGACAATTAAAAATCCATTTTATTACGAATACCTTGTCCACATTTGCCAATCGATTTGTGTTGGCGGAAATATTCTTTTCGTCAACTGATTTAATAATTTGTCCTATTTTCCAAATGTTTCTATTATAATAACTAAATTTTGCTGTGAGCTACTGTTCAAATATTGTATTATTATTAGAGAATACAACACAAAAAAAAAAACCAATGTGCATACTCCCGAACAAATCCAGCATCTCTTCAATTATAATGAGCACACTCATAACCACAGCTTAAGACTTAGCTTAAGTAGTTGTTGTTGTAAACAGTTGAGTTCATTACTCATGGTCTTTACCAGTTACACTGATGACTGCATGAACACAACAATGTTTGCAATCAAACATCAAAAATAATAAGTGAATACATTTATATTTATGTTTGTTGTACATGCAGGCCTAGGTGTAACTGGAGAAGATTATTATTGTTGGAAGTTCTGGAATGAGTTGCTCAATTTGTTTTAACAAAAAGAGGTTCACGATAAAATAAAACTCAATTATCGTTCTATTCTTTTTGAACCTCCATCAAAGACACTTCACGATAAGTATAAATCTATACATACATTGCCTTTTTGCCTATTACATGCTGTAACTCAACACATGGTTTTTTTGTTCATTTGTGCA
This sequence comes from Musca domestica, assembly GCF_030504385.1. NCBI lineage: Eukaryota > Metazoa > Arthropoda > Insecta > Diptera > Muscidae > Musca > Musca domestica. Next base: position 464,942 of record NW_026712212.1, read on the forward strand.
TTGCTTTGCTTTAATAAAAATTCCAACCTTTTTCGAAAGAAATAATCAACTTTTTTTTTATATAGTTTTTTTTTTTTTGGAAAATTATTTTTTTTTTAATCTTTACGTACATTACGTTGGTGCCGAAACCCGGGAATTTATCCCTTGAAATTTAATTTCATTTAATTTGTGGTATACTGCGAGTGATTAATTGCGTAATCAAAGTGAATTTGTGGTATTCGATTTTACAAAATTCAGTAAAATATGAGCTCTATTGACCAATTAATTCAATTGCAACGTGATTTATTATCGATTTTGCTTAAGTATCAAAACCGTTTTAGTGCCAAAAATACTTCCGAAATAACCCCAGGTTATTTGCATACAATTGGACAGAGGGTTGATGATATTTTCAACAATTTTGAAGGGCAACATAATGAAATTTTACAAAAAGTGCATGATGAAGAGATAGATCCCTGTGACGTCCCATATCTATGTGATGATTGTTACTTTGAATTTTCAGAACAATACTTTATTTTCAAAGGCAAAATTATGGACGCACTATCTCAACATTCAGTGGCATATTCCCCCTTATCAAGCACATTTGTTGCACCCAATACACGTGCTGATACCACGATAGGAGTCGACACGAAACTCCCGAAAATATCATTACCGACTTTTACCGGCGATTACATGGAGTGGATACCATTTCGTGACATTTATGTATCACTTGTCCACAGCAATGAATCGCTTAATAAAATCCAGAAATTTTATTATTTAAAGGGCACACTCGCTGGTGAAGCTGCGAGATTGATTAAAACGATTTCTGCAACCGAAGCAAACTATGATTCCGCCTGGAATACATTGGAATCTAGGTACCACAATAGAAGGATTATTGTAGGTCATTTAATCAGTAGACTTTTTAATATAGAGAAGTCAATTGGAAACTTTCAGTCAATAAAGACGCTGCTTGATTCCACAAAGGAATGTTTAGCATCTCTTCAGAATCTGGGAATTGATACGAGCAGTTGGGACCCCATATTAGTTCACTTAATAGCTCACAAATTAGATATAGAAACAAGGAAAGACTGGGAACATTCGCTAAATTCTTCGACGGAAATTCCTACTCGTTCTGTTATTTTTGATTTTCTCGAACGAACATTTAGAACTCTTGAGTCGATTCACGACGATTTTTCATCTGTCAGTAGACAGAAATCAAATAAACCCAGTAAATATAGTTCACTAGGAAAAAAAACTACTGTTCACATTGGAAGATTTTCTAAACCACAGAAATGCGTTTATTGTGATAAACCCCATTCACTCTCGAAATGTTTTAAATTCTTAGCTTTGCCCTTATCTGAGAAAAACATATTTCTGCTGGACAAAAAGGCTTGTAAAAACTGTCTGGTTATTGGTCATAGCTCAGACCAATGTTCTTCTCCTTTTCGCTGCATTATATGCAAAAAACTGCACCATACTGTCCTTCACACGGACGCACGTCCAGAACAAGTTAATGCTAGCAACAACTTTACATTATCCACAGAAACAGGTCAAATTACATCTCATAATGTTAACACCTTCGCATCTGTACTACTGTATACCATTCGTTTATATATCCGTACACATTCAGGCTTTTTTCCATTGAGAGCTCTTTTAGATCCAGGATCACAGGGAACTCTGATTTCGGAGTCTGCCGTACAGCTTCTAGGACTCAGAAAACAAAAGTCACACTGCAACGTCATAGGCATTGGAGATGGTCATACTAATTTCTCCAAGTACTCTGTGAGTATTGATCTCTATTCTAAAATAAAACAACCAGTTTTATCTTGTCGTGCTTTGGTGTTATCCAATTTGTCTGCATACACGCCACAACCTTCTTCTAAGCACGTATCAATGCCTGACTTACCAGCTGATAGCTTAGCAGATCCACTTTTCTATAAATCAGATAAAATTGATATAATTCTCGGATCTGATATTTGTTGCAATATTAAAATTCCAAGCGAGTCATTTGTGTTTAACAACCTTTTCTTTCAAAATACGTATTTTGGTTGGGTATTTTCTGGCTCAACTAGCGTCAGCATATCTAACACAATTCATGTTCATACTTCCAACCTGGAAAACTTGCTTCGTTCATTTTGGGAGCAAGAGGAAACTTTTCTTGAAAGGAAATTTAGCGACGAAGAGTCAAAATGTGAGACATTTTTTAGGAGTACTACAAAACAATCAGAATCTGGAAGATATGTGGTGCAGCTACCATTCAAAACCTTAATAAAAAATCAGACTCTACCAGAAATAGATAACAACGTATTAAATTCTGTGAAAAGACTAAGACAACTTGAAATTTCATTTTCCAAACGGTCAGATTTTGCCCAAAGTTATAAGTCCTTTATGTATGAATATGAAAAATTAGGACATATGTCTAAAATAGGTACATATCCCAAAGATATTCGTCCTAATTCGTACTTCCTTCCACATCATGGTGTATTTAAAAATGACAGCACCACAACAAAGTTGAGAGTGGTCTTTGACGGTAGTAGCCATGTTAAGGACAAACCTTCTTTAAATGAATTTCTATGTTCCGGTCCTGCACTACAAAATGAACTGCAGGTCGTATTGTCCCGCTGGAGAAGACATAAATATGCTTTCAGCGCAGACATAGAAAAAATGTTTCGACAGGTTGATGTCCTTCCAGAACACCGCAGGTTTCAACAAATCCTTTGGCGATATAATTCAACGGACGATATATCTATATACGAGTTAAACACGGTTACCTATGGTACCACATCAGCTCCATATCTTGCTATACGTGTACTGCATCAGCTAGCTCATGATTTTAGACGTGGTTATCCTCAGGCCTCTCAAATTATATTGACAGATTCCTATGTAGACGATATATTATCGGGATCAGACTCATTGGAAGAAGCCATCTTATTATATAAAAATGTATCCACACTTTTAAAGAAGGGTGGCTGTAATCTGCGTAAGTGGATATCAAATTCTAATGAAATTTTAAACGTTATTCCTACAGAAGATCGAGACCCTTCATTGACTTTGGATTTCAATAATGGAAATACTGTAGAAACATTAGGTATACAGTGGAATACCATTGATGACTGCTTTTCATTTAAAATAAACTTAGGAAACCACAAAACTGTAAGCAAGCGGACTATTCTATCTGAAGCTGCAAGTCTGTATGATCCTTTGGGTTGGTTAACCCCATCTACAGTGATAGCAAAATCTTTATTTAAAAGCTTGTGGGAGAATGGACTTGATTGGGACACTCCAGTTCCAAATTTTATCAAATCAAAATGGTTAAAATATCGCAATTCTCTACCTATTTTATCTTCCACAAAAATACCTAGATGGTTACAAAGCACTACTAACTCCAAAATACAACTGCACTGTTTTTGTGATGCATCAACAGTAGCATATGCAGCAGTTGTGTATTCAAGAATTGAATATGCTAATGACGTTTTTGTAAATTTGTTACAGGCCAAGTCCAAAGTGTCGCCAATAAAATTGGTAACAATTCCTCGGCTAGAGCTGTGCGCGGCTGCACTTTTAGTAAGGTTAACAGAAAAAGTAAAAAAATCCTTAGATGCAATCGATAGCATTTGTTACTGGAGTGACAGCTCCACGGTATTGAGTTGGATACAAAAATCTCCTGCTCATTGGAACGTGTATGTAGGCAATAGGGTTGCTGAAATTCAACGTTTTAGCAATCCCCTGGATTGGAGGTATGTTCCGTCAGGTTTAAATCCGGCAGATTGTGCATCAAGAGGAGTATTACCACACGTTCTAGTCCAAAATGACACTTGGTGGAAAGGACCACAGTTTCTCTACAGTCCATCAGAAAATTGGCCCAATAATTTAGTCAATTTATCAACAACTGAAGAGCAAAAAAAGACCAAAATTTTTGCCAATTTATCTACAGTAAAGGAATATCCTTTAATTCTGTCTAAATTTTCAAAACTTCAAGTTTTATTGAGATTTTCTGCCTATCTCATAAGATATCTCAAATTATGCAGAAATCCAAATAAAAAAATGTCTGGCCCTCTTACATATTCGGAAATATCTCATTCATTAATGAACTTTGTCAAAATGATACAAGCTATAGATTTTTCTAAAGAAATCACAGTTTTATCAAATAGCGGAATCTTGAAAAATTGCCACATTTTAAAATTGATGCCATTTTTGGATGGTGATGGCATTCTTAGGGTCGGTGGTCGTCTTGATAACTCTGAATTTCCATTTGAATTCAAACACCCAATTTTACTAACGAAAACAAACCCATTATCAAAATTGATAGTTCTGGATGCCCATGAAAAAACACTTCATGGAGGTATAACATTGACTATGTCTTATATTAATAGGAAATTTTGGATTATTTCAGGAAACCAATTGGCCAAATCTCTAATTCAAAAATGTCTCACATGTTTCAAATACGCGGCAAAGACATCAAAACAGATTATGGGTAACTTGCCAAATGTCCGGCTAAATGTATCAAGGCCATTTAAACACAGTGGAGTTGACTATGCTGGTCCAATAACAATAAAAGCTTCAACTGCGAGATCAGCATTACGCTCCAAGGGATATATATGTCTGTTTATATGTATGGTGACTAAAGCCATACATCTGGAAGCCGTCACTGATCTTACGACAAATGCCTTTCTCGCTGCTTTTCGTCGTTTTGTGTCCAGAAGAGGGGCTTGCACGGACTTGTATTCTGATTGTGGAACCAATTTCGTAGGAGCATCGAGGGAGCTACAGGTTCTTTACCACAAAGCAAAAAAGTCACTACCTGAAGAGCTATTACATTCACTTAGCTTGAATGGAACTGACTGGCATTTCATTCCTCCAGCTTCCCCCAATTTCGGCGGCCTCTGGGAGGCAGGAGTTAAGTCAACAAAATATCATCTCAAACGTATTGTGAGCGATCGAGTATTAACATATGAAGAATTGTCGACTTTGTTATGCCAGATAGAAAGCTGCCTGAACTCAAGACCTCTGGCACCACTATCAATTGATCCAAGTAATTGTGACGCCCTTACCCCAGCACATTTCCTTATTGGCGAACCCACTAATTGCATTCAAGAACCATCACTACTTGATTCTAATATAAATCACCTTACTCGATGGAAATGCGTGGAAAAAATTAAACAACATTTTTGGAAGAGGTGGTACAGAGAGTATTTAAATCGCCTACAATCGCGGCCGAAGTGGTTGAGATCTTCTACAACCCCCAAAGTCGGTGACTTGGTCTTAATAGCGGACGAGAGATGTGGTCCCGGGCAATGGTTGCTAGGTAGGATACAACAAACACATCCTGGATCTGATGGATATGTGCGGGTTGTATCAGTTTTAACAAAAAACAAAATTATAAAGCGTCCAATAAGCAAAATTTGTCTACTCCCACATACTGAACCTCATAGAGATACAGATAAACAACATTAACGCAGAAAAACATAATTGTCTACATTCTCATCATCATCTACGATACATCGTATTTCGAGATCTAAATATTGAAATTGACGGAGCCTGATAACTATATGTGCTGTGAGTCGGAGCATAGCAGAGTTATGAACTCAAATAAAACACTCCCAACGATAGGCCGTCACGATCATATAAAAAACATTCGTTCTTTGGAGGGGGAGAATGTTGGCGGAAATATTCTTTTCGTCAACTGATTTAATAATTTGTCCTATTTTCCAAATGTTTCTATTATAATAACTAAATTTTGCTGTGAGCTACTGTTCAAATATTGTATTATTATTAGAGAATACAACACAAAAAAAAAAAACCAATGTGCATACTCCCGAACAAATCCAGCATCTCTTCAATTATAATGAGCACACTCATAACCACAGCTTAAGACTTAGCTTAAGTAGTTGTTGTTGTAAACAGTTGAGTTCATTACTCATGGTCTTTACCAGTTACACTGATGACTGCATGAACACAACAATGTTTGCAATCAAACATCAAAAATAATAAGTGAATACATTTATATTTATGTTTGTTGTACATGCAGGCCTAGGTGTAACTGGAGAAGATTATTATTGTTGGAAGTTCTGGAATGAGTTGCTCAATTTGTTTTAACAAAAAGAGGTTCACGATAAAATAAAACTCAATTATCGTTCTATTCTTTTTGAACCTCCATCAAAGACACTTCACGATAAGTATAAATCTATACATACATTGCCTTTTTGCCTATTACATGCTGTAACTCAACACATGGTTTTTTTGTTCATTTGTGCATTGCTTTGCTTTAATAAAAATTCCAACCTTTTTCGAAAGAAATAATCAACTTTTTTTTATATAGTTTTTTTTTTTTTGGAAAATTATTTTTTTTTTAATCTTTACGTACAATTTGGTTTTAAACTTTAATGTTGAAGTGGAAAACCTTCGGACAAATAATGTGAGAAACTCTAAGTGGTATTAGGTCAGAAGAGCTAAATCCCCAGGGATAAGTCAGTAATGTAGTGCTGGAAGTGTTCCTTCAATGCCTCCTTATCACATAACCCTTTTCCAAGCTTAGCAAACATTTCCAAAGAAACTATCTGCCATACATTGAAAGCTCATTGTATATTCCATGAAGTGAAGTGATGTTACACATTCGAAAACACATCTATTTTCTATACTCGTCCGAAAATAAGTATATATTATATACCCGTACATATGTTTATATGTACCCATACCTACATGCCTGTTGTGTGTGTGTATGTGTTGAAATAGATTTCAATTTATGTGGCCAAGTATGGCTGGCTTTCATTCCATCGATAGTCATCCATATCCTGTGATTCAGTTGTGGTTGCTTGGTGTCCCGTAATTTGTGTTGTAAAACTAGGTATTTTTCCACTCCGCAGACTGCCCGCAAAAACTAGATATAGAAGAGAAAACAAGTTGTCTTCATGTGTTTGGCATTGTAATAACAAACATATTAAATAAGATTTTCAATTTAGGTTTTTTCCAGCAATATTTCTAGGAAATACAATCTATGTTTGTGTCTTACTTAAAAAGGTATTTTTCCACAAGAATTATTTAAAAGACTTAAATAAAACATTTGTCCCCTGTTGTCGCTTTCTTCCCCATAATCTAATGATGATAAAGGATTAGTATTGCTAAAATTTATAAATGAATGAATTTTTTTTTTTGTATTTTTCTTCTCTCTCGAAATGTGTCAAAATAATTTGTCTTTATTTAGCTGATAACAAAAACAGAGTTGGAATTGAAGTATTTCTTCCAATGAATGATTTAATTAATGTTTTCATTTTATTTTTTTTTTTGGAATTTTTTTCTCAAGAACTTTATTCTTTGGAAGAATTAGGTTATTATTTTTTAATCTGTAATAAAAATATGGTTTTTATTTTCCTTTTTCGAAGTAATTTAGCTAAGACTTCGATTTGTAATTAAATCACAAATAATAAGTAACTTTTACACAGACATACTTACATACATATATATGGAGATTTTTATAGCCTTTTATATATTTAAGATAATATGTATGTACAATGGAATATTGCATGTATACGTTTTAAGTCATTAAAAAAGTGAATGGAATAAAAAATAAAAAAAACTGTTAAAAATATTTAATTAAAATAGTATTTAAACGAACACATGTTGAATAGATGAGGAAACCTGGATATTTATGGTTACAAATGCCCAATTTCTTTGAGTATCCACGTATTCCGAGAGACACTTTAAGATAATATTTGAAACATATTTCACAGGGACTTAACTAGTTTTGTTATAAATTAAAAACAGATTTATTGCATTTCATAATATGTCCGCTGATCGCTGCGGTTTTGGGGGTAATCGGATGCGTAATCAAAAAGGAAACAAGATAAAAGTATCAGTCGGTTTTGCCAACAGATGTCTACCCTCAGCCAATGTTCGATTATTTAAATATATTTTGACTTCTGTTATGACTATTCAAATTATTGACCCTCTATGGAATAGGTCCCGAATTAATGGGCCAATATTGGTCATTTCGTATCGGACCTAAATAAACACGAGATAAATATTGCGACATGCCAGGTATTGACTACAGGGTGAGATAAAAAAACTGCAACAATGTAAAACGGCATATTTTTCACATTTTTCTATTTTATTTGAATTTTTTTATTGACTAAAAGAAAAAAATGCCGGAAATAGCATCACATTTTACTATAAGTTTAGATTCGTTCGAATTTGTCACCTTTGACACGAATTATGGCCTTCAAATGACCAATGAAACCGCCACACGCTGCCCGAATGTTGCTCTGCGGTATTTTGGTCCACTCTCGGCGAAGTGCTCGTTTAAGGTCATCGACACTTTAGTATTTTTTAGTGCCAACCTTGCTTTCCAAAGTACTCCAGACACAATAGTCCAACGGATTGGTATCCGTAGATTTTGGTGGCCATTGAGCACTGGAAATTCAGCGAGGAACCTCATTTTGTACCCATTCTTGGGTGGCGCATGCTGAGTGCAATGGTGCTGAGTCCTGTTGGAATGTCCAAGGTCTGCGGCCAAAATGTTTGCGTGCCCAATGCTTTAATACACCCTCCAGAATATTTTCGTGATTAGAGCGACCATCGGCTGTTATGGCGGCCCACACCATCACCAAACTGCTGGACAATGAATTTTTTTCTCATCGGAGAAATCCAAATTCGGCAGTTCACCACTTTGGGCCAAGTGAGAAAAACTTTTACATCCTTGCAGTTCTGGAGTAGACCAATTCTTCACAGCAACTTGACTAGTTGTGTTATGAAATATAAACAGATTTACTGTATTTCATAACTTGTCCTCTGATTCCTGCTCAGAGTACTGATTCACTCGTGTTTGCACTGGAGTGCAAATTGTTTCGAGCTGGATTGCTCAAAGAGTAGGAGTTTTACATGAGCTCTACACTTTTATTGTGTGTGGAAGCAACCAAGAGTCGTTTCAGTTTGAAAAATTAGAGTGGCAGCAGAATAGCTTGGAGTAGAGTGAGTGTTTGCTCTGAGAGTGAAATCGAATGGAAAACAAGTAAAAACAGTTGCTAAGTTCGGCCGGACCGAACTTTTAATACGCTCCACAATTTGGAAGGAACTTGACAATTTTCAAAAAAAAAAAAAAAAAACAGTAAAGAAAGTCTTAAAGTCGGGCGGGGCCGACTTTATGATACCCTACACCACTTTGCTAATTTAGTGGAGCTCCGCATAACAATTAAAAGTTTTTATGGGAGAATTCAATCATACACGCTATGACTATAATTATAATTTAAAATTCAAAGAACTAAATATGCCGAAGCACTTGTATCTTTTAAATTCGGACTTGTATTGCCCATTTGGTGCACAATTAATTTGAAATCTGAAATATGAGAAATATGGTAGCTATAAAATCTCGATCTCGATAAAATTTGGCAAAGATATTTCTGAGCTGTATTTGATATATTTCCCTGAATATCGTTGTTACGGAGTGCATATTGCGGCTGTGGGTAACAAATATAACAAATCGGACGAACAGTATATATGGGAGCTATAGCTATATCTGCACCGATCATCACCAAATTTAACATACTAGCTTCTAGACTCTATTCGGTCGTAAGTGCTAAATTCCATCCCATTTGGACAAATATTAGACGTTTGGTGCACAATAAAAGGAAAATCGGACGAAGTTATATATTGGAGCTATATCCAAATCTGAACCGATTTCGATCATATTTAGCAAATGTATTTCTGAGCTGTATTTGATATATTTCCCCAAATATTGTTGTAACGGACTGCATATTACGTCATAGGTTGTAGTACCGATTACGAATTTTAAATACGAAATTTAAAATAATTCTGGTGTACAATAAAAAAATCAGGGAAATACCGAATCTCTGGGGGTACCGTTACATGGGTGCTAGAATGTGGACCTATAAAGACATTTCTCTTCCAGGGGACAATCCAATTGAAAAATTTGGCTACAATTATCAAAATACCAAATATCCTGAGGAACCGTTATATAAGGGATGTACGATATAGTGGGACTATATAGGCAATTCTTTTCCAGGGAGTAAAGCGCTCACAAGGAACTTTTTTTGTATAATTTCTTAATCAGATAAGAAAAAAAAATAAAAAATGACGAAAATGAATATAGTGCTCGACAGGAGTGGAATCTGCTCGTTTTTGAACAAACTTTACTCCTACTCTAAAACGAGTAAGGAATGCTCGTCCCTGTTCAGCAAAAAATAGAAAAAGTACTTCCTCTTCGACTTCGAGCGAGTTTTTCGGAGATCTGCTGGATCGACACCAATACGCACCCTGCGAAAGCTGCAACTTTGGCAAATAAATCTCTTCAAACTGTAATTAGTAGATAAACATCACTCAGAGATGTGATTACCGGAAATAAGAAATTTGACTAAGGCTGAGATTATCTGCTACCCTTTACAAATGTGCACACAAACACAGGACACAATTTGTGTGCTTGCAATTCCGGATTGAACCAATTTCAGAAACAACAACCCCCTTAAAAGACATTTTCAGTTTAAATTCTCATGTGTGAATTTTAAGTTTACATTTTTTATTTCGAAATTCTCCATTTGATGTAAAGGATATATGGGGTGTTACTTGGCAAATGGTAAGCCAACCATTTGGGTTGGCTTTGCTGTTTGCAATTATGATTATCAAGGAAATTGTCTATTTATTACCTCCCTGCCCTTGTTTTCAACAGGGTTTCATATTTGCTTAGGATTATTACGTTTGCTTAGAGAGACCAAGCGACAGACGTTCGTCTGTTTGTCTTGATATTTGGTTAGCCTTGCACTTGGCTGATAAAAATCAGTTACGCCATTTCCTGGGGATTTTTTTTTTATTTTCCGCTATGGGTAATAACTCAATTATGGCACCAGTATTTGAATTCATTAACATTGCAAAGGGGAGGAGGGGAGGGAAATGCATGGCCTGTTATTACAAAAATTCGTACATACACATGTAATGGTGGTGTTCGCTGTGCGTATGTGTCATGTTATTTTAAAAATAGCAACAACAACAACAACATTACATGAACAAGCACAAGAAGGGCACCACTAAAATAAATCAAATTTTCGTTACAAATGTTTTAAAATAATCACAAGGGTCCAACCCACTTTTTCCAAAAACCCTGGATGGCATTGTTCTCTTTTGCTGGGATTCACTTTCCCCTTCCCTTGTGCGTTTTGTTGTTGTTGTTGTTTTTTCTCATTTTGCAACTTAATTCCATTCTAAAGTTGAACATTGCTCAACTGTGGATTCGTTATCCTATCCACAGGGGGTTTCTTATTACAAATATTCTCTTAGTACTCTAGTGGTGTTGGGTATTAAAAGGGGCACAGTGATTTAGACGAAGTATGAAGGGGACACAGTGTTTTAGGAGGGTAAATGAACTGACGTGAGGCAATATCTTTAGAAATGGTAATGAAAAGCGTAGGAATTTTTTTGATTTTGGAAATATTATTGGTTTTAAGTTGAGCCTGGGAGGATACTGCACAATATTATAAATTACCAAAATCCGAAATATTCATATGAGTAGATATATCCCAAAGAAGCACTAAATTCTAAGTCAATATGCCTATGTTCCTCGGTTATAATCACGATCTCTATCTTAAGAAATTTTTATACATTGACCAGGAAGATTGGTATTTGAAATGAGTAAAATCAATCCAGATTTAGAAATAGCTCTCATATAACCTCATCTTCAATTCTGCATATTTCTAAAAATTTAGCCTGAACATTCAAGTACATTGGCTACATTTTTTGAATTTGTGTCTTGAGTGGATAGAAAGGCTTCCTTCGAGAATGTTTAAAAAAAGGTCTACGATTCGACATGGGCCCCATATAACGATAACTCCTACATTTTGGTATTTTGAGGGCATATTTTCCAGTAAGCACCCTCCACCACCCTCCCTTCATAAAAACGATGTTTATTGTCACAGCACCGAAATGTAGGCTCCAATTAAAGTAGAGAGTGTAACTCACTCAAATTCGAACGTGGGTACTCCCTTAATACCCTCCATCATTTGGAAGCTACAGCAATTTTTAAAAAAATCCGCCCCAAAAAAAGCCTCGAAAATTATCAAAATTCTGTAGGTACAGTTATGTGAGGGCTATATGGGCCTCCTTTAGAAGATAACACCCATTACGATCTCCATGTAGAAAATTTAAAACAATTTCGATGAAAATGTGGCGTAAATCGGGAAAATACCGAGTATCGGGAGGAATATTATATGAGGACTATACCTAAACATGGACCTATATAGACCTTAAATACATCTGTGTGAAATTTTACCAACCTTTTTATACCCTCCATCTTGAAAAGAAGGGTTTATTAACTTTATAAAAAAAATTCTAAAAATTGGTATTTGTACTTCATAGAAGGTTCTAGCTCCAGTGGGGGAACCTAGTTTATGTAGGTCTACGTTTTTGTATAGCCCCCACATAACTTTATCTCCCGATATGCGGTATTTTGTTGATTTTTGCCACATTTTCCACGGATTTGAGTAAAAATTGATATTTGTGGGTCATAATGGGTTCTCCGGTGGCGAAACATAGTATATATAGGTCCACACTTTGATATATCCCCCAAATAATGATACCTCCCGATATTCAGTATTTTTATGATTTTTGCCACATTTTCCACGGATTTGTCTAAAAATTGGTATTTGAAGGTCATAATGGCTTTCAGCTCCGGTGGCGAAACATAGTATTATAGGTCCACGGTTTGGTAAAGCCACCATATAACGGTACCTCCTGATATTCTCTATTTTGATGATTTTTGCCACATTGTTTACAGATTATTTTAAAAAATTAGTATTTGCAAGTCATAACGGGTTCTAGTTCCGATGACTGAACATTGTTCGTATAGGTGCCCCATATGAGTCTAATGTGGGTATTTCTCTATATTTAACTCTATTTCGAGCAGTAGAAACAAACAATTATTAGTGAAGGAAATTCTCAAGCACGGATACGACATGGAAGATTGTTGTATCCGAAAGGATGGGGTTCGCTCTTGCTCTATCCGCAAAAAACGATGTACACACATATTATATATTATTTTTCTCACTTAATTTTCAAACGAAATGACTGGTGTGCTTCCTCGGACGATAGAAACTCCCGCCGCATGAGCCCCATATAGCGGTACCCAAGGCTTGGTGTATTTGGAAGATTAAAATTTAATTTTCAAGCCGAAGCGATTAAAGAACTTTCACCAAAACAGATTTTCAACATTCCGTTTTCCGAAAACTTCGGAAAAATGCTTCGTCATTTTAAAAACAAAAATCTTTGAAACGAAAATCTTCCTCTCCCGAAACACTGTACTCGACAATCCCCTGGTTTAGTCTTTGATGTTGGCATTTTTGTTTTTTGTTTTTGTTTTCATTTCGAGTGTGATGAATGTCCAGAGTAGCTGTCTTGATTCATCCCTTCTTCCTTATCATTCGGTGCATGCAGTGTTCCCCGATCTTTGTTGTTGCTGTTGTTCTGGTTGGGTTTTAGTTCCTGTGCATAAAAATAATATTAGCCAGGGATTAAAGTGCAATCAGTTGTAAAGTTCAGCTCGCTTCAAACACCATAGTCTAATACCGCTGTGTTCGATGTTGTTGTTATTGTTACAATTTTCAAGTACTTCAGTGCTGAAGGGTTGGTCGGGTCGTTGGTTGGTTGGATGGTTGGCTGACTGTTACCTTATCACCAACATTTGTAATATTTGCTTTTGCTTTTCGTCGGCATCCCTTCCAAATCCTTGGCATTGCCGTTTGTCAGTTGTCACTTCGGCGCTACCGCACTATCTACCCTCTTAATCTCCTGCTGTGTGGCTCATGCTGTTCTTTTTCTTGTTGTTGCTTTTATAAACTAATAATGATGTCAGCTCTACTGGTGTCTGTGCTAGCATTTAATTTAAATAAATCAAGTACATGTCAAGGATTAAAATAGAGAGGGAAGGAAGGCGAGTGAGTGAGCGAGAGTCACCACGGCAATTGCAAATGATAAATCCCCGAAATTGTGCAGACTTTATCCCCTAGCCTGGGTGCGTATCTCTTTAATATGGGTCTGATTGCTTTTTGTTTTGTGCCATTCAAATGCGATGAATTCTTTTGTGTTCCCAATCTTCAACGTCAAATGCATTTGGCCATTAAGATGCGGTAATTTGAAGGTGAACCCCTGTTTTTCGTTGTTGTTGTTGTTGGCCATTCATAAAATTTGCATATGATTTGGTTTCCACTCTAAGTGTTGTTTCCCTTAGGCGGGAAATTGTACATACCAATTATAAGCGATTACATGAAATTATGACATCATTCGAGAAAAATGGAAGAATGGATGTCGCTTTTGAAAAAAAGGGTAGAATATAATTCGGGGCGTTGCAGGACAGCACAAATGCAATTAATTATAAGAGAGTGTGGATTTTTTTTAAATATTTTATGGAACCGTTACATATTTTGAATTGCCATAAATTAAAAATGTCTGTTGGAATAATTTTAAAATAAACCTGGAAAAAAATATGAAATTGAGGGAAGGGTACATAGCATTGATGTTGAGCCTCTGATTCTGACATTTTATTTTCTTTCTAAACACATCTCAATTTTCCACAAGGGACTAAATATTTACAGCCTGTTTTTATAGAAAAAACAATTTAAAAAGTTTCGGCCGAGTTTACCGAGAGATGTATGCCCTCAGCCAATGATTTAAATATATTTTGACTTCTGTTGTTATTATTTAAACTGTTGACCCTCTATGGTCTAGGTTTTGAAGGAATGGGAAAATATTGACCATTTTGTGTCGGACCTAAATAAATGAGATATAAATATTGCGTCGCGCCAGGTATGGACTATATTTGTAATGTCCCTCACTTTATATCAGATATTTGATAATTTTTCGAAAACATTAAAATATGCATGAGGTACCAGATATAGTCGACCGAAGTATACCATTTTCATACTTCATCTAATACAGATAAAAATATGGGTATGGCCAAAATTACAAGAAAATCTGACATTTATATCCATTTTTATGCGAAATCATAAATTCTATATTCACCTCAGGTTTCTGGTTGAGAGAAATATTTTGACATAGCTAGTACTAAAGAATCACTGACTTGTTTCGCAAGTTATGACAGACAAAAGAATTGAAAATTGTGACCCCTTGTGTACGAGGTACCAGACGGGGTTGGCAGATATATATCAATTTCACAAAAGATCCTGTTTTAGCAAAAATATTTGTATGAGTGAAAATTGAAGAGCGTTGGTTGCTTATTTCGCTTCTTTAAGTGTTTTATTTTTCAAAATCTCAAACCCAATGAGGGAGAGATACGAGAAGAAATTTTTCGACCTATACCATTTTTCTAGCAGATCTTATGTTGAAAAATAAAGATATACCAAGTCGGAATGGTATCGGATGTTAATTTCGCGTCTTATGGACGTCATGGTTATTCCAAATTTTGACCCTTTGTGGGGGATGTACCAAAGGGAATGGACCGATATATCCCATTTTCATATCAGATTTTGTGCTGGTAGAAATAATGAGATGTATGAAATAAGAAGAGAGCCGGTTGCTTATTTCGGATTTTGTAGTCGTTTTGGTTATTCAATTTGACCCTTTAGGGGGAGGTACTTTAAAGAATTGTCCGATCTCTACCATCTTCACATCAGATCTTTTTTTGATAGAAATATTGAGATGTAGCGAGTCTGAATGGAATTGGATGTTAATATCACATTTTATGGGCTTCATGGATATTCAAAATTTTCACCCTTTGTGGGTGAGGTACCAGAAGGAGTAGTCTGATATATCCCATATTCACAGCAGATCTTGCGCTTGTAGAAATAATGAGATGTATGAAATGTGAAGAGGGCCGGTTGCTTATTTCGGATTTTATAATCGTTTTGATTATTCAATTTGACCCTTTATCGGAGAGGTACCAAATGGAATAGGCCGATCTCTAACATCTTTATAGAAGATCTTGTGTTTATAGAAATATTGATGTGTACCAAGTCTGAATGGAATCGGATGTTAATTTCGCGTTTCAAGAACTCCATGGGTATTCAAAATTTTGACTCTTTGTGAGGGAAGTACCAGCAGGAGTATGCCATCTTCACACCTGAACTTGGATTAATGAAAATATTGTGATGTGTGTAATTTGAAGACCATCGGAACCTTACTTCACATTATGTAAGAGTTATAATGTGCAAATATTGGGATTTCCAAAATTGGAGCAAAATCGGATCATCCTTACTCTTTCTGTGCAGTAAAATATTTTTTGAAAATTTCGACCTTTTTTGGGGAGGTACAAGAAGGAGGGGACTGATATTGCCCATCTCCGAACTCGATCTAAATTTGACAGTAATATTAAGATGTGCCAAGTTTGGATCAATTCAGATACTCCCTTCAAGAGTTATCGTACGCACCAGCCAGACAAAGTGACGGACGGACATACCTAGATCGACTCCAAATTTCCTGAAACAGATTTGGTTCAAAGAGACTTAGAATCTTAAACCGCTATTTTGATGAACCACGTTTTGGCCGTATCAAATAATATATAACCTCTCTAGCCCTCTGGCTGAGGGTATAATCAAATGATATAAACTCTCTCTAGCCATATGGCCGAGGGTATAAATAAGGGTTTCACTCGAATTGCTTCAAATTGGGGTTTCAGCCAAAAAAATATAAAAAGCTTTCTTGATTTCCGAAAAGTTTTGATATGTCAGTATTTACTATTTTTTTGAACCTTAAACTCCTCTCCTTATATATTGAATTACTTGTGGCAACCCCAATAGATTCCCAATTTACAAAAAAAAAAGCTTTGTTTTCTAAATTCCTCACTATTTCCCTTTTTATTATTCTTTATAAACCTTCATTCGCCTCACAATGCCCTGCATTGTTTCCGATTGTTTCATATAACTTTTGTGTTGAAAAAAATATGAAAACTTTCTCTGCCAACTAATTTTCCCCAGCGTAATTGGTTAATCACTTAATGTGTGTGCCAAAACAATTAAAGTATTAAAAATTTAATGCCACAAATCCATAATTACAACATACTTAAAAATTCGTTTCCTTCGTTTCCGTTTTCGCCTTTGAAATTGTCTTTCATTGCTCACATTTCGTTTCTTTTTAATGAGATATAATCTGCATTTAATCCTTAAACTACCTGCTATAAAATAGTGACAATGCCAATGGCAAAGATTCTCACATAAAGAGAGGCAGAGAGAATAGGCACATGGGACAAAAATACATACATACGTGCGTGCGTATGTATGTAAAGACTATTATTTGTCACACAATACATTATGCGTCAATGAAAGTGCACTTTAAAACTTTTTTGTTGTCATTTCATTTGTTTACATCTGCGAATTGTCACAAAGATTTTGCCGCAGCACACATGCTGTTGCTTGGTGACATTTGGAGGACAATGACACAATGGAATGAGAGTGGCCAGGTTGCGCTAAGAAAGAAAATTATTTTAAAAGCCCTCATAAATACCCCTCCCGACATGAAAGAATGTAATAAATAGGACTTAAATTTGGACTATTTAAAAAAAAAAAACATTTTTATACCCTCCGTCATATAGCTAAAGAGGGTATATAGGGTGAGATAAAAACAAGTAAAAAAACATTAATTTCGGCCGGGCCAAACTTTTAATACCCTCCACCTTAGGGTAAAAGAAACATTAGAAGAAATGTGGCAAAAACCATTAAAATTCCGAATATCGGGAGGTGCCGTTATATGGGGGCTACACCAAAAGGTGGACCTATAATTACAATGTTTTGCCACGCGAACTAGAACCCATTATGACCCACAAATACCAATTTTTAGACAAATCAGTGAAAAAATGTGGCAAAAACCATCAAAATACCGAATATCGGGAGGTACCGTTATATGGGGGCTATATCAAATCATGGACCCATGCATGCAATATTTCGGCACCGAAGCTGGAACCCATTATGACCAACAAATACCAATTTTCAGACAAATCCGTGAAAAAATGTGGCAAAAAAAAATAAAATACCGAATATCGGGAGGTACTGTTATAAGGGGGCTTTACCAAAACGTGGACCTACACATGCAATGTTTTGCCACACGCTCAGGGACCCATTATGACCCACAAATACCAATTTTTAGACAAATCAGTGAACAAATGTGGCAAAAACCATCAAAATACCGAATATCGGGAGGTACCGTTATATGGGGGCTATACCAAATCATGGGCCCATACATGCAATGTTTCGCCACCGGAGCTGGAAACCATTATGACTCACACATACCAATTTTTAGACAAATCCGTGAAAAAATGTGGCAAAAAAAATAAAATACCGAATATCGGGAGGTACCTTTATATGGGGGCTATACCAGAACGTGGACCGATATATCTCATTTTCAATACCAACCATCCTAGACACAATGCAAATAGCTCTGCTACGTCAAATAATGTGGGCTGTATCATGATTTCAACAGACAGACAGACAGACAGACAGACAGACGGACATCGGTAAATCGACTTAGAATTTTATGCTGATTATGAATATATATACTTTATGGGGTCTAAGACGAATATTTAAGGATGTTACAAACGGAATGACAAAGTTAATATACCCTCCTTTCCAAGGTGGAGGGTATAAAAAACTGTAACAAAGCCAAACGCAATAATTTTTAATTTTTTTTTAAAGTTTTATTGAATGAAAACAAAAAATGTCGGAAATAGCATCAAATTTTAGAATAACTTTAGATTTGTTCGAATTGGTCACCTTTGGCACGAATTATGGCCTTCAAACGGCCAATGAAACCGTCAAAGTCTGTCCGAATGTTGCTTTGTGGTATTTTCGTCCATTTTCGACGAAGCGCTTACTTGAGTTGATCGACACTTTGGTATTTTTTAGTGTCAACATTGCTTTCCAAAATACACCAGACACAATGGTCCGGATTGGTATCCGAAGATTTTGGTGGCCATTGTGCGCTGGAAATGAAGCGAGGAACATCATTTTGTAACCATTCTTGGGTGGCGCCTGCTGAGTGCAATGGTGCTAAGTCCTGTTGGAATGTCCAAGGAAGTTGGTTGCAGTTTTTTCATCTCACACTGTTTATTATTTGATACGGCCAAAACGTGCCTCATCGGTTTTTGATTCTAGGTCTCTTGGGATCAAATCTTTTTCAGGATATTTGGACTCGATCTAGCGATGTCCGTCCGTCTGTCTGTCTCTCCGGCTGGTTGGTGCGCATCTCGAATGGAGTATCCGATTTGGTCATCCGATCGTAATATTATTGTCCAACTTAGATCGTGTTGATGGGTGGGAAATATCGGTCCACTTATTCTGGTACCTTCCCCACAAAAGTTTGAAATTCTCAAAAAATTTGAGGAAATTTTTTTCACAAAATGAGGAAGCATTCTCCGATTTTTCTCTAACTTTGCAAATCCTAATATTTGCACCACTGCTAGGTTAGCTGCGAAAGTGGACAATATCGGTCCACTCCATAAAGTACCTCCCCCACAAAGGTGTAAAATTTTGAACAGTTTTCAGTCTTATAAAATGTGATGTAAGAGTTCCATTGTCTTCACATTACACTATTTATTAACACAGGGACTGATGTGAAGATGGAATATATCGGTCCTTTTGGTACCTCCCCCGCAGAGGGTCAAAATTTTACATATTCAGGAAGTTAATAATTAACATCCGATTTCATTCAGACTTCGCGCATCTCAATATTTCCATCAACACAAGATCTGTTACAAAGATGGTACAGATCGGACATTTTATTCTGGTACCTCCCCCGCATAGGGTCAAAGCTTGAACAACCACAACGATTATAAAAATCGAAATAAGCATCCGGTTCTCTTCATATTCCACACATCCCATTATTTTTACTAAGACAAGATCTGCTGTGAAGATGGGACACATCGGTCCACTCGTTTTGGTACCTCCCTACAAAGGGTAAAAAATAGAATATTAAACGCGAAATTAACATGCGATTCCATTCAGACCTGGAACATCTCAATATTTTCATCAACACAATATCTGTTATAAAAATGGATAATTTCTTTTCGTAGCTCCCCCACATAGGATTCAAGATTTTGAAAAAGAAAACGCCCAAAGAAAGCGAAATAAGCATCCAACTCTCTTCAAATTTTACAAATTTACAAAATGTAGATCCTTAACACCTATTTATTTTTTTCCTGAATCCCACCACGACTACTACGTCCAATGGTTTTTCATTTCATGTTACTAATGGAGTTCCATTATTGAATTGCAGACAACAAACAAAAAAGAAACAAAAAAAAGCAAACAACAAACCACCACCAACAATAGTAGATATTGTCAAACAATACCATGACATGACAGCTGTTGTGAGTACCTACCAAGAGGACCACCATTTATTTGCCAATGACTAAATTTACTTTTTGATTTTAGCTAATTTTATCCCGCTGTTAAGGATGGCTGTGTAATTGTGACCTACAGCTTCCACACTACCAAAAAAATAAAATAAAACGTAGCAAAGCGTGTAATATACCAGGCGCTAATGAACAAACAACCACTTGAGAGCACAGCGGAGATAATTGGTGGAACACATCGCAAGATGTCATGCTACTTGTGTAATTATTGACTTTTTGTTGTGTGTTTAAAAGGAAAATGTGAAATACAAGAGCAACAACAATAACAAAATCATTCAAATAAATACAAAGAATTTTCACTTTTTATCCTCTACTCGGATGTTGGCATTGAGGTTGCTCTTCTTCTATTAATACTAGCACCTATATAAACTTGGTCAAGTGAAGAGAGGTTGATGGACTTCTGTTTCAAATAGAGCAATTTTACAAGAATATTTTGTTATTTTCACTCACTTCTCATTATCTTCCTCACCATTTCCTCCCAATTTGATTCCAATCAACTGAGATTGAAGTATAGAAATACTGATTTCTAAAATTGATATTTTTGGTATACAAAAAAAAAAAACCGACAGTTGTAAGGTAACAGGCTATGGGAAAACGTGCACTTATATAGACAATGTTCAGTCACAGGAGGTAGAACCTGCTAGGAACTCTAAATGCCAATCTTGAAACAATTATTTGAGAAAATGTGGCTAAAATTATACTAAAATACCGAACATGAGGAGGTACAACTATATTGGGACTATAGGAACACATGGACGATCTTTTGTTAGAGTGGAAGGTCCATCTATTGCGAATATTAAATTTAAAAGAACACTGGGGTTTTTTCGTCTTCAAATCGTTTTTTATAGAAGTACCGCTATATGGGGGATGTGGAAATAAGTCTACCGTTATAGCCCATCTTCGAACTTGACCTGCTCTAAGCAAAATCTTATATTCGAATTGCAACTCATGTGGACTCTACACCGATTCTTTTTTTATTTTTAATTCGAATAATTTTTGATCTTATTTGTAATTCGAGAGTTCCAATTGTGATTCGAATTATTTCAGTTGTCATTCGAATTATTCCATTTGTATTTCGTATTTTTCCATTTTTAATTCGATTTTTTCATTTGTAATTCAAATTATTTCCATTGCAATTCGAATAATTCCATTTGTAATTCGAATTGTTCAATTTGACATTTTTGTTGAATATCCTACCCACCTTTACATAATTTGTATTTCCAATTACATATATAATGGAATAATTCGCATTACAATTGGAACTCTCGAATCACCACTGAAAAAAATGGAATTACCATTGGAACTTTCAAATGATTTGAATTCCAAATGGAATTTTGGAATTATTCGAATTTCATCTGAAAAAAGAGTAGTGTGATACCAACGAATGGTTGGACTGGCAGACATTGCTAAATTGTCTTAGAATTCATGCTGATCAAGAGTATACAGCGTGAGATAAAAAGAAACTGCAACAAAGTCAAGCGCCATAATTTTTTATATTTTTTTTAATTTTATTGAATGAAAGCAAACATTTTCGGAAATAGCATCAAATTTTAGGAAAAGTTTAGATTTGTTCGAAGTGGTCACCTTTGGCACGAATTATGGCCTCCAAACGGCCAATGAGACCGTCACAAGTTCCCTTCTGCGGTATTTTGGCCCATTCCCGATGAAGCGCTTACTTGAGGTGATCGACACTTTGGTATTTTTTATTGCCCACCTGCTTCCAAAATACTCCAGACTCAATAATATTCGGCATTTATTCTAATACCACGGTCGATTAATACGAGGGGAGGGCGACCGGCGTTTGAGTTCTAGTGGCCAACCGAAGATGCACATTTTCAGCTGACCTCTTTGGCCAGTAAACACGATCATTTTGTTTGTTTACAAACTTATGGACAAAGAATGTTTTCTCATCGGAGAAAATCAAATTCGGCAGTTCACCAATTTCGGCCAAGCGAACCAACTTTTTAGGTCTTTTAAGTCTGTTTTCTTTCTGTTGCGGTGTAAGTTTTTGCACTTTTTGGAATTTTAATGACTTTACCCCGAGCTCATTTTTTAATATTTGCCGAATAGAATATTGCGATATGTTCAGCTCACGAGCCATTTTTCGGCCAATGCGACGCGGGTTTCGATCAAGTCGATTCTTTACTTTTCGAACCATTTCTGCTGATATTGCTTTTTTCTTCCGTCCACTTCCTTGACGTCGAGCTACGCTACCAGTATCACGGTAACGAGCGATGGAACGAGACACAAAAGATTTCTTCACATTTAAATGCTGGAGTGCTCTAACGATAACCACTTGTGGTTTTCCAGCCAAATATAAAGAAATCACACTATCACGCTTGAATTCCATTACGAACAATTTTTTTTCTGGAAACTTCTCACCAACATGCATTTACACGCTTGTAAACAATATAATGAGCCGTTACTTAAATAATTGTGGCAGCTGTCGGACGAGTGTTTTAGAAATGACAGCAGTCTGAAGTTGATTGCTGGTTTTTCGTCTCACCCTGTATATAGTTTATATTGGGTCTAACGTAATGACAAACTTAATATAGCCTCCATCATATTATGGAGTAACGTCTCTCTACCATTTTACTTTTATTTTTTTTTTTTTGTTATCCCATCCATTCTTCATATTTTTATATATATATACTTCATTATAGGCCTTGTGCCGAGACATAAATCTCAATTATTTTCCAACTACTTCATTTGTTGGAAAACTTGAAAATTCAAAGAAAAAAAAAATCGGCCAACAAAAATAGTGAAAGTTAAAAACACACATCAATAGAATGGTCTGCTGCCTGAATCCTACAGTTCTCCTTAAGTGCAATCAGTGTCATGACATCCATGGCCTATTGAATGCCTTTCACTTTATCTGGGTCTCCTGTAATCTCTTTGGCAATTTATCATTTATCATCTGGAAACCTTTCTCCTTGATAGTTTATCTTCTTCTCAGTGTTTTTTTTTTTCTTCCTCCCTACTCTACCTCTCTAATGCACCTTTGCTTGAAAATGTTTTTTTCTCTCTCTCTCTCGTTTTTTTTTCCTTCACATTATGTCCACTAATAAGGTTGACGGGCACTTTCTGTTATTCGCTAAACTAAAAATGTCATTTCTGTTAGATAGATATGTCCTTTCCTGTTTCCTACCGCGACCATTGGTTTGGTCATCCTATTAAAAAAGTGGCCATTTCGAACCTTTACTTAGTTTTTCGTGTTTCATTTTTTTGCATGTTTCTTTGTTTTTGTATGACAAGATGCTGCTCACCATGGACATGATGGCCCCTATATCATTATTATAGAGCCATGGCAGAGAGGCGGAAGGTTGATGTCCAGGCAAATTTACATTTCATTTTATATGAGCTAATTTCAGTCATTTCTCTTCTATATTTCCTTCATCTCCGGCCGGCCATCACTGGTTGCTTGGTCACTGCCGCAATGTCTTTGTCTTGCATTACCGGCCATCTGGCATCAGTGTGTCAGTTGTCTTCCGTTGGTCGGTCGGTTGGCTGGTTGGTTGGTTGGTTGGTTTAACTTACCTGTCATAGAGTGTTATGTACATATTTAAATAGTTGTTTGAGTAATTAATATTGGAGATTAGCGAACGCCTGACCAGGATGAAAATTAATTAGAAATGATGTTGGCGAAGAAAGAGAATGTTGGTCGCCATTTCTCCATTATCTATTCAACCAACGAGACGAGTAGACAGACAGACTGTTAGTCAGCTAGCTTGCCTGCCGGACTGCCTTTAGGTGGTCGGACAATCCTTCATAGTTGTTTGTTTTTTTTTTTTCTTCTTTCCCTCCTTCCTTCTGCTATGCGGAATGATAGAGAAAGTGATATTAAATGTCAACATTGTTTATTTATCAAATAATGTGTAATCCTATTTGGTGGATAAAATGTACTTAATTTAATTATGACATGTAATATTATTAAGTGATAGAAAAAAAAACAACAACAGTGACTCCAAATAAGAGAAGCAAAGCAGTTGTTAGATACATTGACGACGTATAGCTAGTTATGCATATGTGAGAAATTAGAAAGGGAAAATATATCCTAGAAAGGTAGATCCCTGAAATTTGGAATGTGAGTCAAAATAGTTGTTTAGGGGTGAGCTAAAGAAGGTTATGTTTAAATTCCGACTAAATGGGTACCAAATACAAAAATGCAGAATTATATTTGGAATTCGAATCATTCGAATTATTCCATTTGTAATTCGAATTTTTCCATTTGTAATTCGAATTATTCCATTTTTTATTCGAATTATTCCAATTGTAATTCGAATTTTTCAAATTGAAATTCTAATGTTACTGTTTGTAATTGGAAATATTAACAAAAATATACAAATTATATAAAGGTGGGTTGGATATTCAATAAAAATGTCAAATTTAATAATTCGAATTGCAAATGGAATCATTCGAATTGCATTTGATATAATTTGAATTACAAATGAAAAAAATTAAAGTAAAAATAAAATAATTCGAAATCAAAATGGAATAATTCCAATTAATTCGAATCACAACTGAAATAGGTCCATGTGTTCCTATAGCCCTATTATAGTTGTACCTACTCATGTTCGGTATTTTGGTAAAATGTTAGCAACTAAAGGTACTAAATGCTTTATCATGAAATTTGGCCAAGATGTAAACCTGAAGTTCTAAAATTTGAAACCTTGGTCATAGCTAATGTTCAGCGGTGTTTCCCAAGTTTTTTCCAATTTCGAACTAAAAAGACATTTAAACTACTAATTGTACTAAACGCTGCGTATAAAATTTATCCAAAATTTAAACTAAAATCAGGAATTTTTAACCGATAAACTAAGTTGTTATATAGTAATGATAATTGGAGAACTTTTATAAAAATTTGAAGAAACAGGGTGAGATAAAAAACTGCAACAAAGTCAAACGGAATAATTTTTACATTTTTTTTTAAATTTTAAAACTTCAAAAAATGTCAAGAAAAGCATCAAATTTTATAATAAGTTTAAATTTGAATTATGGCCTTCAAATGGCCAATGAAACGCCGCCCGAATGTTGCCTTGCGGTATTTTGGCCCATTCCCGGCGAAGCGCTTGATTGAGGTGATCGACACTTTGGCATTGTCAACCTTTCTTTCCAAAATACTCCAGACACAATAGTCCAACGGGTTGGTATCCGGACATTTTGGTTGCCATTGTGCGCTGGAAATGACGCGAAGAACTCATTATTCAATCATTCTTGGGTGCGCGTGCTGGTGCGATGGTGCTGAGTCCTGTTGAAATGTCCAAGGTCTGCGGCCAAAATGTTTGCGTTTGCAAGGCTTAAATAGACCCTCCAGATAATATTCGGCATTTATTCTGATGCCACGGTTCATTAATACGATCGGCTGTTATGGCGGCCTACACCATCACCATGGCCGACGCTTGAGTTCTGGTGGCAAACCGAAGTTGCACATTTTCAGCTGACCTCTTTGGCAAGAAAACACGATCGTTTTGTTCGTTTACAAAGTGCTGGACTACCAATGTTTTCTCATCGGAGACGGAGAAAACAAATTCGGCAGTTCACCACTTTCGGCCAAGCGAAGGCACTCTTTAGCTCTTTTGAGTCTTTCTTCTTTCCGTTGCTGTGCAAGTTCTTGCACTTTTTGGAATTTCAATGGCTTGGCTCATTTTCAATATTTGCCGAATGGAATGTTGCGATATGTTCAGCTCACGAGCCATTTTTCGGCCACTGCGACTCCCAAATATAAAGAAATCACACTACCACGCTTGCATTCCATCACGAATAACTTTAACTTGGAAAATTCTCACCAATATGCTTTTGTACGCTTGTAAACAATATAATGAGCTGTCACTGGAATAATTTTAACAACTGTCGGACGAGTGGCTTGGAAATAACAGCAGTCTGAAATTGGTTGCAGTTTTTTCATCTCACCCTGTATATATGGAAGCTATAGCCATATCTGAGCCAATTTTCACAAAATTTGATGTATTTGCTTCTAGACTGAATTCGGTCGGATGTGCAAAAAATTCAGGTCACTTGGACTGACATTGGCCATTTGGTGCACAATGAACCCGAAATTGGTTGAAGATATATCTAAATTAGAACCGATTCTCACCAATTTCAATAGGGTTCGTCCTTGGGCCAAAGAAATATTGTTTGGAAAATTTCATCTCAATCTAATATTAATTTGACCTGCATTTTATTCACAAAAATACATAGACAGACGGACGGTCGAACGAACTGACATGCTTAAATCGATTCAGAAAGTGATTCAATGAAGATCCTCAAAAGTAACTGTGGGTCTATCTCGCCTCCTTCTCCATGTCACAAACAAATGCACAAAGACACTACTGTGGTGTAGGGTAAAAAAAAAAAATATATATATACCATTAGCAAATATGGGGTTCTGAAAGGTAGAGAACGTGGGCGATGTTATTCACTCACGTCACATTCGGTGGAAATACCACATTATCATTAGAATTCTCTCTGGCCCCATGCTTTGGATGACATTTGCAACATTTCCCTTCAAAAATAGTCGGGGTGAGATCTGAACCCAAGTAATACTCGATTTTTATACCCTCCACCTTGGAAAGGAGGGTATATTAACTTTGTCATTCCGTTTGTAACATCCTTAAATATTCGTCTTAGACCCCATAAAGTATATATATTCATAATCAGCATAAAATTCTAAGTCGATTTAACCATGTCCGTCTGTCTGTCTGTCCGTCTGTCTGTCTGTATGTTGAAATCACGATACAGCCCACATTATTTGACGTATAGCTCCAAAATTTAGCAGAGCTATTTGCATTGTGTCTAGGATGGTTGGTATTGAAAATGAGATATATCGGTCCACGTTCTGGTATAGTCCCCATATAACTGTACCTCCCGATATTCGGTATTTTGATGATTTATGCCACGTTTTTTCACGGATTTGTCTTAAAATTGGTATTTGTAGGTCATAGCAGGTCCCTGAGCGTGTGGCAAAACATTGCATATATGGGTCCAAAATTTGGTATAGCCCCCATATAACGGTACCTCCAGATATTCGGTAATTTGATGATTTTTGCAACATTTTTTCACGGATTTGTCTAAAAATTGGTATTTGTGGGCCACAATGGGTGGAGGGTATTAAAAGTTTGGCTCGGCCGAACTTAATGTTTTATTACTTGTTACTGTAAATATCGTCCGAAAATCTTGGTTGGCTTGTTAGGGTCTCTAAATATGAGCTAAATTCAGGGTGAGATGAAAAAACTGCAACCAACTTCAGATAGCTGTCATTTCTAAGCCACTCGTCCGACAGCTGTTAAAATTATTCCAGCGACAGCAGCGTGTAACGGTTTCATTGGCCGTTTGAAGGCCGTAATTCGTGCCATAGGTGATCATTCGAACAAATCTAAACTTATTCTAAAATTTAATGCTATTTCCGACATTTTTGCTTCCATTCAATTAAATTTAAAAAATAACTAAAAATTATGACTTTGTTGCAGTATTTTTTTATTTTCCAAGTAATACTCTATTTGTTTTGAATATTGTTAAGTGAATCCTCTAAACCTGACTCTTTTCCTAATATCTTTATTTGTAAGTCATAAGCCTATTTTGACATACATTTTTCTATGACACATTTTCTCTTACATTGATACATTGGATGCTTTGCAAATCTCCAAATATAATATTGGGCACAACATAATTAAATTTCATATCAAAAAATTTTCTTGGAAATCCAAAAATCTAATTTGATTAAAAAAAACGACATCCTTAAAAAAGTTTTCATTGCTTTCACTCACTGCCAAGTAGAAAAGAAAAACATAAGCAGCCAATACTCTAAAAACTCTAATCAAGATAAATTTATGTGATTAATTTTTATTTGAACAGAGAGAAAGAGAGAGGGAGAGAGAAAAAAAAGAAAAGTACAATATTTTCAACTTTCTAATTTTCTTCTAATGTCTGCTGCATTATCCACAAGCACAAGGAAAACTTATTATTTTCGACTGTTTTTTTTTTGCTCTCCCCAATTTGTTGCAGTTGGATTGGATATTTTTTTAGATTTCTTTGTCATGTTTCGTAGTTTTTTTTTCGTTCGTTTTGCTTTTTCCGTCAAATTAATTTCTTTACTAGCATTGCCAATTGGCAATTTCGCTTTTTTTATGAAATGTTGATAATAAAATCACGTTAGCAACCCAAAAGCATTATACGGACATATTCCTTCATTTGTCATGGGTTTGGGGGGAATCAATTTGTGCCTCCCTCCAAGGAAAAATAATCGTGTAAAGGAGAAGAGGAAAAAATTACAAGTAGCCATGGAGTATGTGGTTGTTGCCAAAGGAAAAAAAATTCAGCTCACTGCTGATGTTTGCCATGTGAAACGTTTGTAAGAAATACATTTTTTTGAATAAAGATTTGAACATTTAAAAATTTAATTTTGTCAAAACTTTTCCCTTCAAAAATGCCAAACATTTGAAGTTCAACATATTTGTGTTCAGTTCCCATTTTCTTCAAGATTAACCTAGCTTTTTTATTGCACTTCTTTCGTTTTTTTTTATTATTTCATTCGAATCTATGATTTGTTTTGTACCATTCAAATGGAATCATTAAAAATTTCTGTAATTTAGGTATGGGTCGAATAACGTTTATGGTCATCGCGTTTAGCCACGTATAAATGATTTGAAACAACAGAAACAGCAACAGGAAAATAGCCAGTAGTAATTTTGACTTGTATGTGACGGCACTGTTTGCAACGTGAATATTGGATAAACACTTCCACAGCGACCGTCAAATGCCTGCAGTTGTAAAGTGGCACATTCATTCATGGATTTTTTTTTGCTAAAGTAACAGCAATTCTGACACCGTCTAAAACGCTTGGGTAAATGGTAAAAGTTTTCCACAAAACTAACAGCAACAACACTTGACTGAGTATTGTGCCAATTTTTCTTAGGTGCATTTCGTTTGTTTCTTTTTTTGACTGTGGTTAGTGGTAAATAGAGCGAAAGGTAAACTGTGGGATGACAACACTAAATAATACTTTCAAAGTATGGTGCATACTTTTAGGAGTTCCATACAATTGGTGTAGTGATATGAAAAATCGTAAGGTTAGATCGTGTTAAAATAATACAGGTAGTCGCATCAACACAGCTGCTGGGACAATAAACTGTCAAAACAATTTTGGAAGGGACAATTTTTTATGAAAAATTATTTAAATTGTTGACAAGTGCATATCACAAAAACCTCCGATTGTCGTCTTATACAAAGACATATAAAAATCTACTTATTTTTGAAAAAAAAAAACATTCTAAAATTTTTGAAATATCAATATTCCCAAGCGTTGATGCATCTACCTACATTCTTCTACCAGGGGTTAGATGATATAAGCAACTGGGGTGACAAGTTCGACCATTACTTTTATACCCTACACCACATTATAACTACACCACATAGTAAGGGCATGATATTTTTGTAACATGGAGAAGGAAGCGAGATAGGCCCATAGTTACTTTTGAGGATCTTCATAAAATAACTTTCTGAGTCCGTCTGTCCATGTATTTTTGTGAACAAAATGCCGGTCGCATTTATTATCCGATTGAGATGAAATTTTCCAAACAATATTTTTTTGGCCCAAGGACGTACCCTATTGAAATTTGTAAGAATCGGTTCAAATTTAGATATAGCTCCTATATATATCTTCAACCGATTACGGGTTAATTGTGCACCAAATAACCAATATCAGTCTAACTGACCTGAATATTGGCACAACCGACCAAATTCAGTCAGCAGCAAGTATTTCAAATTTGGTTCAAAATTGGTTCAGATATAGATATATAGGGTTTTAAGTCTTTCACATGCGTAATATGCACTCTATAATAATGACCAGTTATCAGATACAGCTCAGGAATAAGTGTTTTAAATTTTGTCAAGATTGGTTCAGATTTGGATACAGTTCCCATATATATCCTCAACCGATTTCGGGTTAATTGTGCACCAAATGACCAATATCTGCCCAAAAGTCTTGAATTTTGGAACTTTCGACCGAATTCAGTCTAGAAGCAAGTACTTCAAATTTTTGTGAAAATCGGTTCAGATCATGTTTCATCCGATTTGGTGTTTTAGTCTCTCACAATTGTAATATGCATTCGACAACAATGATATTTGGTACCAAATATCTTATAAAGCTCGGAAATTCCTCTGGCAAATTTTATCGAGAACGGCTAAGATTTGGTTATAACTCCCATATATATCCTTAATCCGATTTAAGGTTTATTGTGCAAATAATGGCTAATATCAGCCCAAATGAAATTAATTTCGAGACGTACGTTTCCATTTTGTGCAACTCGGCTCCGATATATTATTTTTTAATATAATCCTTCTCCATATGATATTATGCACTCTGTAGCAGACTATAACTGCTCTAAAGTCAAATGTTGATAGGTGGTATGATCTAATTCAAATATAATAAATTCTATTCTTACGGGAGCCCGCCCGACTTTTGACTTTTCCTTACTGGTTATTTATGAAAAAATAGGTTCCTTGCACTTTAACTGAATAAATGGTGCATGCTTTTAGGCGTTCATATAGTCGATAAAATAAATGTCAGCATGCCTGTAAACTCTTATTTTTCGTTGAATATACATCAATCATACATATATTTCCCAATATATGAAATATATATGTTTGACTTAATAAAAGTTTAACCTGAAAAGCCACCGTGTATTAGTTTTTATGCACTTTCCTGGATTCCTGCAATTGCTAAGTAAAACTTTACTTGTTCTTGGTTGCCATCAATAAAATCGCACTGCAGTAACACTGAAGGCAAAAAAAAAAATGGCAAATAGTAATGTGTAGAATAAAAGGGTTACGAAATAAGGTAATCTTATTTTCATTCGCTTATAAAATTAATATATCAGACCTACAAACGATACTCCTCTGTGGAATAACGTAACAAATTTTCCTAAAATGTGTTTTAGATGTGGAGGTATATAAAAAAAAAAAATTGAAGTGCATAGAAAATATAAAACATCAAAAACATAATATCAGATTACGAATAGAAATAGCTATTACAAAGACCAAACTCGGTCTTGTGATCCCTATACCAACGAACGTAAGCAATTTAAAAACACCTAATAGCCTCCATAGGAACTTGAACAATATTTAAAAAATTTCGTCGAAAAATACCGTTTAAACGAAAAACTTTATTTAAAAACGAAGATGAGATGAGATAAGTATTTTTTTTTTTGTCGTAGGCTGTAGTGTCGATTCTGAACTTCAAATACGAAATTTGAAACAATTCCGGTGAATAATGTCGCTAAAATCATCAAAATACCTAAAGAAGGAAAGTTCCGTTATATGTGGGATATACGAAAACGTGGACTTGCATAAGTCATTTTTTTCATAGGTTGTAGTACCCATTAGGATCTTCAAATACGAAATTAGAAAGAATTCT
This sequence comes from Musca domestica, assembly GCF_030504385.1. Taxonomy (NCBI): domain Eukaryota; kingdom Metazoa; phylum Arthropoda; class Insecta; order Diptera; family Muscidae; genus Musca; species Musca domestica. Next base: position 496,678 of record NW_026712212.1, read on the forward strand.
GGTAAATAATATCGCTAAAATCGTCAAAATACTGAATATTGGAGGGGTTCCGTGGGGGCTATACGAAAACGTGGACCGACATGGCCCATTTACAAACATAACCTGCTTACTGGTAGTATACAGTACACATGTTGCAAAATTTTAGCTTTCTATCTTATTTCATTCGAAAGATAACCTTACAAGAGACAGACATCGCTAAATCGGCTTAGAATTTTACGCTGATCAAGAAAATATATGGGGTCTATCATTAATATTTCGAGGAGTTACAAAATTAAGGAACACTTCAAAATTGTTGAAAAAGCCAAATCCAAATTGCCTATTTTACAGTTAAAAAACAGTAAGGAAAGGTCAAAAGTCGGGCAGGGCCGACTATATGATACCCTACCCCACTATGCGTATTTAGAAGAGTTCCCATAACAAAAACGATTATATTAGGTATATATGTGAAGTAGATCATACCAAATATGATCCAAATAACAATGCTGTATAAATATATAAAAATATTTATTCGAACAATGGATGTACCGGACCAAGTTTCACCAAATGGTAAAATTCGGTTGAATATGAAAAGATATATTCAATTCGGGCTGACATTACATATGTGGTGAGCAATAACCATAAAATCGGATGAAGATGTGTATCGAAGGTTAATAAAAATTCGAACCGATCTCGATAAAATTTGACAAAGTTATTTTCGAGTAGTACCCGAAGCGTGGTATCAAATATCATTGTTGGGGAGTACATATTACGCATGTGAGAGACTTTAACATCAAATCGAATGAAACATATATATGGGAGCTATAGCTATATCTGAACCGATTTTCACATAAATTTGAAGCACTTGCTTTTAGGCTGAATTCCATCGGGAGTGCTAAAACTCAGTCCATTTGGGCAGATATTAGCAATTTGGTGCACATAAAATCTGAAATCGAATGAAGATATATATAGAAGTTATATCCAAATCTGAATCGATCTTGACAAAATGTTAGTCACTTATTTTTGAGATGTATCTGATATCTGGCAACAAAGAATATTATTGTGGAGTGTATATTCTGCATGTGAGGGACTTTAACATTAAATTTGGTAAAACATAAAACTTGATGTACTTGCTTCTATCCTGAATTCTGTCGGAAATGCAGAAATTCAGGTCATTTGGATTGATATTGGCCATTTGGTGCACAAAAAACCTGACATCGGATAAAGATATATATGGGAGCTATATCCTTATCTGATCCGATCTCGATACAAATTGGTAGAAGTATTTTCGAGCATTATCTGATGCCCGGTATCAAATATCAGTATAGTGGAGTGCATATTACGTATGTGAGGGACTTTAACACCAAATCGGATAAAACATATATATAGGAGCTATAGCTATATCTGCACCGATTTTCTACAAAGTTGATGTACTTGCTTCTAGACTGAATTTGGTTGGATATGCAGCTGATTTGGGAGCACAATTAACCCGAAATTGGTTGAAGATATATATGAGAGCTAATTCTGAACCGATTCTCACTAATTTCAATAGGTTTCGTCCTTAGAAAAATTATCTCAATCGGATAATAAATGCGACCTGCATTTTGTTCACAAAAATACATGGATAGACGGGCGGATTGGCATAATGTCCTGTAGGGTATAAAAATCACTTACCCCAGTACCTCTTTCGAATTATATATATGGATTTCTCACATATGACATATAAAAAGAAATACTTCCATTATAACCCGCTTGCAAGTAACACACCCCCCCCCCCCCCCCCAAAATAAAAACGATTGAACACTTAATACCCACGTGTGGAATATTTCGACACCAAAGTGTGTTTGAGTGTGTGTGTACACTTTTCGTGGACTTTTATTGAACCTGAACTTTTCAATATGTCTTTTCATTTACAGTTTTGTTTTGGTTATTTGTGTTATTGGTCCGTATTGGCCATGGTATGGTACTGAGTTTAACAGAGCTAATATGCTATGGTCGCTGATGTTGTTGTTCGTGCTGTTCTTGCTATTGTTGTTGTCATCGATGCGAAGCCATTGCTTGTTGTGGACATTGCGATATCTTGTGGATTGTGTAGTTTTTTGGCAATAGTTTGAGAAACTCTCGTGGACGATGGAGTTGGAGGGATGGGTTGTAGGTACTCTAGGGTTGCCGCCTTTCGTTCTTCCATTGGTAGGATTTTAATATGTATTTGGCGGATATAGGTTTGGTAGTTTTATATCTTCTAAGGTACATAATACCTGAATAATAATATTGTCATAGAACATTTCTTTCCGAATGTTTGACGTGCACTCTCGTTTTTTCAAACAGGAACAATCGCGAGCGCAGTTAAGTAAAACAAAATAGCGCATAGATATTTTATTTTTAAACTTCTACTTTATGAGTGCTCCCACTTGAAAGCACCGCGAGAAAATTAGAGCTCTGGTCTAAATTTGAACTAAAAATTTCCTCTGATCTTCCATTCTAATGTTTGTTGCATAGTTTTAGGCCTAACCATTTTTATAACCTCCTTAGATCCAATGTGTATTTTCAAAAATAGGTAGCAAATAAAAGTTAATAGGTCAGTAATATCCAAATTTTTTAAGCTCAGTACAAAATGTATATTATCAAAATTTGAATTTATGGTGCATATTTTTAGGCGCCCATGTAATGCTAGTCATGAAAATGTTGGACGATTTTTATGAAATATTTTGGTAGGAACATTCAATATTCTGCTGCAAAACTCTATGTTTATCTACTACATTGCACTTTTTGACTGTGGAGACCACCGATATGGGTACGTTGACCGTGTAAACGTTTTGATTTTCATTTCATAAATTTTACAGGAAAATAAAACCAAAAAAAGAAGAAAAAAAACTAAAATGAACGACAATATTTCGTTTTGTTTTTGGGTTGATGGTTTCCGTGCTGGTTGGAAATCGTTGCTTGTCTGTGATTTTTCCTTTAAACGGTAGTGAAGGAAAACTTAAAGTTCGATTTAATCTGAAACACAAAACCAAAAACAACAGCACCTGGAAAGGGGAGTTAACAGTCGTGTTTTCAACGCTTCCACAAATTGCTACTTTTAAAGTGTTTTTTGGCCAAGTGATATTGACCCCCAGCCGGAGACCTTTAAATGCTGCCGTTTGGGTTTGGTTAACCATAATCATGTTACCGTTTGCTGTCTGCTAATGATTACAGGTAATGAAAGCAAGCCAAATGCTTTGTGTTTAGTTCCTGTCCAAAATGTTTCACTGGAAAAATTTGAAAATTTCCAGCTTTTGCTAGCCACTTGGGTGGAAATTTTGCAATTTAATCAAAAGCTATGGTTTTCCTCCGGTTTTCTTGTTGTTGTTTTTTTTTCTTCTTCTTTTTTGGCAGAAGGCTATCGTGTGCTGAGGAGAAAGGTTGTGTTCGAAATTGCAGACAAGTAGTAAATTGAATGTTGCCATTAAGAAGACATACCGTAAATTATATTTAAAATGTTTTAATATTGAATGTCAGGTGTATTAGAAAGTTTTAATTGGAATTTTTTCTAACAATGTATTTATTTCTCTGTGTTTCATGGCAGGTAGGTACATTTATCATGGAATTCCTATCTGAATGGGTGAAAGTGGGTGTGTTTGTATGGTAAGTTTGAAGGACAATCTATTTGTGTCAGGAAATGGAGATTTTAAGTAATGGAAGGATAATTGTGATTTAAAAGGGAGCACTACTGCACTTCTCATACTTGAAATGTTGAATCGAAAAATTAAATAAAATTACCAGGATTCTTTTAAAGATTCTTTCAAAAATTATACGAATTTATGATAGCAAATACAATTCCTCCATATTTTTTATATCCTACACCACATAGCGGTAAGGGTATTATGCCTTTGTGCATTTGCTTGTAACATGGAGGAGGAAGCGAGATAGACCCATAGTTACTTTTTAGGATCTTCATATAATTACTTTCTGAGTCGATTTATGCATACCAGCCGGTCTGGACGTATTTTTGTGAACAAAATGAAGGTTGAATTTATTATCCGATTAAGATGAAATGTTCCAAACAATGTTTGTCAAGAACGAACCCTATTGAAATTGGTAAGAATCGGTTCAAATTTAGATATAGCTCCGATTTCCGTGAAAATCGAGATCAGATTTGGATATAGCTAACATATATATATATATATATCTTCGTATGTGTAATATTCGTCGAAATAGGATGTGTTTCAGCACAAATAGTTAATATCAGCCGAAATTGACTGAATATTGGCACTTCCGACCGATTTCAGTCTAGAAACAAGACTATTAAATTTGATGAAAATCGGTTCAGATATAGCTGAAGCTTCCACATATAGAGAGTGAGACGAAAAAACTTCTACCAACTTCAGACTGCTGTCATTTCTATTAAAATTATTCCAGTGACAGCTCATTATATTGTTTACAAGCGTACAAAAGCATTTTGGTGAGAAGTTTCCAGAAAAAAAGTTATTCGTGATGGAATTCAAGCGCGATAGTGTGATTTCTTTATATTTGGCTATCGTTAGAGCACTCCAGCATTTAAATGTGAATAAATCTTTTGTGTCTCGTACCATCGCTCGTTACCGTGATACTGGTAGCATAGCCCGACGTCAAGGAAGTAGAGGGAAGAAAACAGCAACATCAGCAGAAATGGTTCGAGAAGAAAAGAAGAACTTGATCGAAACCCGCGTCAAAGTGGCCGAAAATGGCTCGTGAGCTAAACATATCGCAATATTCCGTTCGGCAAATATTGAAAAATGAGCTCGGGGTAAAGCCATTAAAATTCCTAAAAGTGCAAGAACTTACACCCCAGCGGAAAGAAAATAGACTCAAAAGAGCTAAAGAGTTGCTTCGCTTGGCCGAAAGTGGTGAATTGCCGAATTTGATTTTCTCCGATGAGAAAACATTCGTTGTCCAATAGTTTGTAAACAATCAAAATTATCGTATTTACTTGCCAAAGAGGTCAGCTGAAAATGATGGTGAATGGCCACCAGAACACAAGCGCCGACCATGGTGATGGTGTGGGCCGCCATAACAGCCGATGGTCGCTCTCCGCTCGTATCAATCGACCGTGGCATCAGAATAAATGCCAAATATTGTAGCAAAAATATTCTGGCGCCTTGGGCACGCAAACATGTTGGCCGCAGACCTTGGACATTCCAACAGGACTCAGCACCATCGCACTCAGCACGCGCCAGCCAAGAATGGTTACATTTCCAGCGCAGAATGGCCACCAAAATCTCCGGATACCAATCCGTTGGACTATTGTGTCTGAAGTATTTTGGAAAGCAAGGTTGCCACTAAAAAATACCAAAATGTCGATCACCTCAAGCAAGCGCTTCGCCGGGAATGGGTAAAAATACCAGCCGTTGGCCGTTTGAAGACCATAATTCGTGCCAAATTGATGCATTTCCGACATTTTTGCTTTCATTCAATAAAATTTAAAAAAAAAATGTAAAAATTATGGCGTTTGACTTTGTTGCAGGTTTTTATCTCACCCTGTATATGTTTCATATCACATACAGCCATACCAAATTTTGTCAAGACCTGTTCAGATTTGGATATAGCTTCCATGTATACCTTTATCCGATTTCAGGTTTATTGTGCACCAAATGGCTAATAGAAACCGATATGAACTTAATGTTGGCACTTACGACTGAATTCAGTCTAGAAGCAAGTACTTCAAATTTTGGTGAAAATCGGTTCAAATATAGCTATAGCTCCTATATATATGTTTCATCCGATTTGGCGTTGAAGTCCCTCACAAGCATAATATGCACTCCAAAAGAATGATATTTGATACTGGATATCAGATACAGCTCGAAAATACCTGTGCCAAGTTTTATTGAAATCGGTTCAGTTTTTTTATAGCCTTGATATATGCACATTTTCATCCGATTTTATGGTTATTGTCCACCATATATGTAATATTAGCCCAAATTGGTTAGATTTTTCAACCGAATTGTTTTATTTTTGTAGGTGTTGTAAAAAATGATTACTTAATATAAAATCCAGACTATCTTTTTAATAAACTCTTAATATATATTTTTTTTATTTCTTTGTTTTTTTTTTATTTTTTGCCTTTCCTTTGCTTTTAAATTTCCTTTTATATCAACAGCATGCAGAAATTTTCACCGAAATAAACATCCTTCCCAATTAGCATTACCTCTCTCAATACGACTACATTCAATAATGCAATTATGTATGTAACTCTTGTTTCCTTTTCACACTTTTCACCAAAAAAAAAAAAAAAAAAAAAAAACGAAAAACAAACCCGAAATGATCGTCCAATTACCATTAATTTACTTTATTCTAACTTTTGTCTTCTTTTGTCCAATACCTCCTCTCGATTAATTCAATTATCTCTCTCTCTCGCTCTACTCTCTGTCTCTGCTTTGATTTAGGCAATTATAGCCAACACTCCAAATGGGAATTGCTTACTAGCCAATTATTTGCATACCTTGGCGAACAATTGCCACATTTCAAGATGAATCCATTTCAGCTCTTTACTATTTTAACTTAATTAACACTTTTAATTGGCAATCCCATTGTGTGGCGGTGTCTGTGCCTGATACTGATGATGATGGCGATGACGATAAAAACATTCTTGGTGTGAAAAACAATTAAATTTAAATGTGAAACTATTAGTTATTTGGCTGTCCGACCCTATACACGGCAGACAAAGAGAGTCTTCACTTTGCCAATGTTACCACTCTTCAACTGTCATGACTAATAAAATGACTCAAAGTCAAGGCAAACAGTTTGACGAAGCAAAAGAAAAAGTAATGAAGAAGGTGTCAGGCATTGAAAACCAAACGTTTTTAGTAGCCAAAGTAATGACAATGGAACATACTGTTTTTGACTGGAACAAAGCTGCTGTTACAATTTATTGTTAATGATCTGGGCGGCATTTGCACAAGTGGTCATTGACATTCGGTTAACATTGTTCTTTTTGATTTTTTTGTCATACGAATTTAGAATACATGTATGTGGACATACAGGGTGAGATAAAAAAACTCCAACAAAGTCAAACGCCATAATTTTTAACTTTTTTTTAAATTTTATTGAATGAAAGCAAAAAATGTCGGAAATAGCATCAAATTTTAGAATAAGTTTAGATTTGTCCGAATTGGTCAAAGGGCCAATGAAACCGTCACACGTTGCCCGAATGTTGCTCTGAGGTATTTTGGCCCATTCCCGGTGAAGCGCTTGCTTGAGGTGATCGACACTTTGGTATATTTTAGTGCCAACCTTGCTTTCCAAAATACTGCAGACACAATAGTCCAACGGATTGGTATCCGAAGATTTTGGTGGTCATTATGCGTTGGAAATGAAGCGAGGTACCTCATTTCGTAACCATTCTGGGTTGGCGCGTGCTGAGTCCAGTTGGAATGTCCAAGGTCTGCGGCCAAAATGTTTGCGTGCCATCCAGAATATTTTCGCGATAATATTCGGCATTTATTCTGAACCACGGTCGATTAATACGAGTGGAGAGCGACCATCAGCTGTTATGGCGGACACACCATCACCATGGCCGGCCCTTGAGTTCTGGTGGCCAACCGAAGGTGCACATTTTCAGCTGACCTCTTTGGCAAGTACAATTTCTGCTGATGTTGCTATTTTCTTCCGTCCACTTTCTTGACGTCGGGTTACGTTTCCAGTATCACGGTAACGAGCGATGTTAGTAGACACGAAAGATATATTCAAATTTAAATGCTGGAGTGCTCTAACCGTAAGCATTTGTGGTTTTCAGCCAAAAATAAAGAAATTACACTATCACGCTTAAATTCCATCAGGAATAACTTTTTCTGAAAAATTCTCACCAAAATGCTTTTGTACTCTTGTAAACAATATAATGAGCTGTCACTGGAATAATTTTAACAGTTGTCGGACGAGTGTCTTAGAAATGACAGCAGTCAGAATTTGGTTGCATTTTTTTTCATTTCACCCTGTATATCTGAACCGATTTTCACCAAATTTAAAGTAATTATTTCTAGGCCGAATTCGGTCGTGTTTGGGCCAATAAAACTCAAATCGGGCGAAGATATATATTGGAGATATATGTAAATATGAACCCATCATCACCAATTTCAATAGGGTTCGTCCTTGGGCCAAACGAGGAATGTATGGAAAATTTCCTCTCAATCGGACAATAAATGCTATCTGTATTTTGTTCACAAAAATACATGGACAGACGAACGGACATCCATAAATCGTCTCAGAGAGAGAGAGAGAGAGAGATTCCATGAGGCTCCTCAAAAGTCTTTATAGGTCTATCTCGCTTCTTCTCTATGTTTGAAACCAATGCACGAAGACATTAATCTGACCACAGTGTAGGGGGTAATAAAATGTTGTTAAATCCTCAAAATGCCAAATATCAGGAGATTCCGTAATATGGTTGTTATACCAAACCGAGGATCTGATTAGCCAATTATCTATAATTGGATATGATATCCATTACGAACCCCAAATATCAAATTTTGAAATAACTCGGTTGAAAATTGTGTCTAGAATTATCCAAATACGGAATATCGGTAGGTTTCGTTTTGCGGCTAAAGAAAATGTGGCAAAAATCATTAAAATACCGAAACTATATCGGCCCCCTGTCCGAAACCGAAAAAAATTAGATCTTCAAGCATAATTCCCAAAAACTATCTACAAATTTACCATTTCGAAAGGGGTGCCCTGGTTCCCAACCCTGGCTATGTCGGTGATGGGAAGTACCGCCATAGAGTTAGCCCTATATATAAAATTCCGAAACTGTGATATTAGTGTCTATTGTCTCTAAACTACATTGCCAACTGAAGCTATTCCCTTGGAAAATGTGGCTACGATCATCGAGATACCGAATATTGCTAGGTACCTTTATGTGAGGTCTTGAACCTATATATATATCACTTTCTGATAGATTGGAATCTTCGAAGAACTTTAAATGACAAATTTCACACAATTCATTTGAAAAATGTGCCTGCCAACATCAAAATACCGAATATCGGTTGTTACCTTTCTATGGGGGCTACTTGGAAAAGGGTACCTCATTTTTAATCCCACAAGAAATTCAGACATGCATATGACCAAAATTTTAGCCATCTAGGTTGATCCCTTCGGAAGTTTGTTTGATTACTCATGACGGATATGTGTAAAAATGTATTGCAGCAACAGATTTAAAAAAAAAACTGATATGATAATTATTTGAAAAAAATAAAAATGGACATTTAAAACTTTTTTTTCATACAAAATTTTATTTTTATCACTTCCTTATAATATAATTATAATAATATTATTTTCCAATTATTAAAAGGTTCTTCTACTACTAACTCTAATTGTAGAGAACCGTTTAAAATCAAAGTTCCTTTGTTGCGTTAATTTCATAAATTTTATTCCTTGTATGGGCCAATATGTCAAGAGTACATTTTCCTGATAACTGGTTAAATGTAAGTAACCGCAATTTCCTTACTCTCAAAACCTGGCCGGAAAACTAACCATTTCTCTAGAGTAGCTTCCAATTTTGCATGAGGATTTCAGTTAAATCTTATATTTATAACATATATTTCATTCATTCGTTTTATAATGGTTAAATCGTTTTTTAAATATTATTCAAATGGAATCTAAATCTGCTATTTGTTCAAAGTCTTTTAGTTAAATATATGATATATTACTTTTCCCTTGACTTAATTGATCCCTGCCATAAATTAGAAAATTTGTCTGCTATTAAATAAATTTGCCCAATAAATCTTTTGGAAAAAAAAGGTTTTTAAAATTTTTGTTGTGTTTTATTTGGAATTTTATTTCAAATAGCATTGTAAGGTTAGAAAACATTTAGCATATAAAAAATGACCACAACAACAACCATTTGAGCATACCGTTCACTCAATAAACTTTGATTATTTATCATTTTTCTAAGGATTATTACAAATTGTTGTGTGTCTCTTTGATTGGAATTCAAAATTTTTGCAAAGTTTGGGCCACAGAGCGAGAGAGAGGAGAGCGACAATAAAGTTTGACACAAACCGGCGATACCATTTGCCATTCATTGTTCACTGGCAAAATGGAAACAATGGAAATTGACAAAACAAAAATATTTGAACTTCAAACAGATTTTACTTGAATTGTTCAATGGAAATTAGTTCTGGAGCAAGGGCGTAGGTATCGAAAGGATGCCTAAGTATTTATTTTACTCTTAAAACTGTTGATATCTTGTCAAATAGACCTCCCGCCCCCTTTCCCAAAATAATTTGAAATTTAAATTCTTGCTATGTCGCTGAAAGCACACAGTGCCATGTACACCAACACATTTCTTCCTAGGAGCCATCCATTTGTAGAAATGTCCTTCATGTTAGAAATTGACTACCAGTGAATAAATGTAGAATGAGTCGGAAAAACGACAAAATGTTACAAAAACAATTGTTCAAATTGAACTGTCATGTGGTCGAAGATGTCCTAATAAATATTTTATTATTTTTTCCATTAAAAAATGTTGTTGACTCTTCTTTGCAAGTGTGGCAGTAATCAACAGCAGGAGGTCAGGATTTTATTTGTAGGCCGCAAAGTCTGTCACTGGCATATTAAAAAAATTAAATTGAAGGCAGTAACATGTCAAACTAAACCACTTAAAAGCATTATCTTGTTTAAGTTATTTGGAATAACCAGAATTTCAATTGAGTGACACAGTTTGGTTTTCGTGGAAAACGGTTTTCTTTGAATTATTATTTTAGCGATTTGAAGGCAAGTCTAGTTAAAATCAGATCTGGGAACAATGGGTAAGAAATTAATTTAAATTATTCAAATAATTTAAAATAATCAAAGGATACTTACCCAGTAATGGGTCTATTAAATACATTTTGGCATCAGTAACTATATTTTAACATGGATTTTCAAAGGAAGTAGGTGCATACCATCCTGCCACCAAGAGCTGATATATAGATGAAAACAGCAGTCCTTCTATTTTTAAATTTAAATTTTACCACAATTAATTTTTATACCCCCAGCCGTATTACTACACACGATATATATACGGCCAAGACGTGCCTCATCTGAATAACGGATTTATACCCTAGGTATATTAGGACCAAATCGGATTCAGGTTGTTGATTCAGAGTCCATCTAGAGATGTTTGTCCGTCTGTCTGGCTGATGCGCACGATAACTCCCAAAGGGAGTAATCGATTCGTTCATGCCTTCTGGTTCCTCCACCACAAAAGATTATTTTTTAAGGGTCAAAATTTTAAATGACTTTAAAGTTCATAAAATGCTAAGTAAGAATCCGATAACTTTCAAACTCGACATATCAAAATATTTCTACTAACATAAGACCCAATGGAAATGGATTATATCGGTCCACTCCTTCTGGATTTTGAATAACCAAAATGCGTATAAATGCGAAGTAGACTTCCGATTCCTTTTAAATTTCACATATCCCAATATTTCTATCAACACATAATCATGTGTGAAAATGGAATATATCGGATCACTCTTTCTGGTACCTCCCCCACAAAGAGTCAAAATTGTGAATAGTGGGATAAAAGCTTACGATTCTTTTCAAATTTCACAAATTCACATGATATGGCCTACACCTTCATCCCAATTTCCAATACTTTCAATACTCAGTGATTCTATTTAAACACGATATATCTAAATATTTCTCTCAACCATAGATCTGGTGGGAATATGGAATTTATCTGCCCAAAATGGATCAAATCCATTTTTTTTCTGTCCAAAACTATTTAAAAGTCTACATATGAGTAAAACCCAGAAAGCTCAATATCAAATTTAAGGATTCCAGCCCTATCTCTTCGCCCAATATCAAATTAAGTACCACTTAGTACTTTTCGTACAATTGAAGGACACATTTCCAATCCCACCTCCAAATCTCAACCTCAGATACCATCAGAAATCTAATATCAAATTTCAGGATTTCACCCAATTTTTTTTTTCTTTTAGTTCATTTAAAGTACGCCTCTTCAAAACAATCTCCATATCTCAACCTCAGATACCAAATGTGACCTCTGTAATATAATCCATCTTCCCCCATTAACAAATTTAATACCATTTAGTGCAATTTAGCTCCACACAGACACCAACGATATTCCATCTCTATTCCCTCACCCAGTACCAAATTTAGTACTATTTAGTACTTTTAAAACAATTATAGTATACATTCCCAAAACCACTATCATATCTCAGTTCTAGATACCAACAGAGATATCAAAATCAAATTTGAGGACTCCAGCCCTATTCATTCACCCAATATCAAATTTAGTACCAGTTAGTACTTTTCGTACAAATGTAGGACGCATTTCCAAAGTACTGAGAAATATTAGCATCAGTAATCTGAATATCAAATTTCAGGATTCCAACCCTAATCCTTCACCCAATACCAAATTTAGTACCATTTAATACTTTTCGTACAATTATAGTACACATTTCCGAAATCACCTCCATATACCAAATATAATACCAAATTTAAGATGTCAAGTACTATATTGTCACCCAATACCAAATTGTACCAAATATTGTACTATTTAGTACTTTTCGTGCACTTGTAGTACCCATTTCCAAAACTACCTCTTTCATACAAATCAACCACCCACAAGGGACCCCAATACAAACTTTAAAAATTTCAGCTTCATCCATTCACCCTAAACCCAAGAGTTCGAATTTTAGTACCATTTAGTACAGTTCACAGATTTAGTACATATTGCCAAAACCGTACTTTCCCATCTTGATTCTCATACCAAATTCCTAGTTTTTTAGTGCTTTCCTCTCACATAATACCAAATGGTACCATTTTAGATATTTAGTACCATTTTAAATCTTCGTAAAAATCGTAACGTAAATTTTTTTGTTGTTGCAAAATGGTCAGGTTTATCCCTTTATTATTGTTTTTATAAAAACAACGTTTGTTTATTAGTGGAGAACGATGGTAATGTTTATCAGGGGGTAAAGTAGGAGATACCTAGGTTTCGGAAAGAGCCACCAATACTTTTCAGTTCCTTTGCTTTTTGTCTGGGATATTCTCCCCAGAAGTTATTTTAAAAATAACTTCTATGACAAAAAACATTTTTACCCAAGTGACGAGATCGTAACCTCAATAGAAGATCAACCAAAGAATTAAATAAAACTAAAATTCTTTTGGAAAGTCTTCTAAATCTTACAACCGCACTTATAAACATTTACATCTTTCTCCACTTGTTATGCTTTCGTTCAACCTGAACGAAGTAGCATAACCATGTAAGTTGGTTTTGTCTGTTACAACAAAAACCACTTCGTCGACCGTGCCTTGTCTATAAATTTTATAGACATTTTGAATTTTCCTTCACTACGTCGTCCAAATTTCAGAAGTCAAATTTTAGTAAATTTTAGTACTTTTCTTACTCATACGAATAATACGAATTTCCAAAAATCCAGCCTTGCCACACGTCTACTTGGAAACATTTCAAGATTCTGGCTTCAGCCATTTCGTCTGGGCCTTGATTCTCGACCGGTCAGTTATTCCACTACTCCTTTGTAAACATGGATTATATGCATAAAATTTTAAATAAATGTTCGATTTTCATTAAATTTTGTACATCCCAATATTTCGGTCTCATTAGATGAGGAGGACAGCTTTGGTCCACCATATCTGGTACCTCAGATATTTAAATTTGTTTATTTATTTATTTTTTTTTTTAAAACGGATATCTCATATAAAGGAAAATAGTCGATATAGTCCAAGTCTGGCACGTTGAAGTATTTACATCACACCTATCTCATATACGAAATTGACAATATTTGACCCACTGGTAATGTATTTGTCATTATCTATAGCTTACTGGTAATGTAAAGGATATGTAGTTGGTATTACTAGTAATGGCCATCAAATGCTTGGTATTTTTTTTTAATTTTCCAAAATTTCCAAAGAAACATATTGTGTTTCACATCTTATTCCTTTTACCCTTCACATCTTCCAAATTTATTGCCCCTCCGAAATCCCTGAAGTTATTTCAACCATTTAAAACGAAATCGATGATTGCTTTAAACTTTGACAAAACACAAATATCTTTATGTATATATTTATCTGCCGTTTTATTTGTCTTTGGCAAAGATTTATGTAAATTCCGTTAAAAATGTGTCAGCGAAAAGTTTCCCTTTTTTGTTTGCTTTGTTGATTAGCAGCATTAAAAAGTTTTGCTTGCATTACAAGTTCTTGAATATATTTTTTTCAAATAATGTAAAACAAGAGAAAGTGTTAGGCGTTTATTTATAATTTAAAGAAGTTTCGGCGTTTCGATTCTTATCGAAGGCGTAGTACAGGTGTGTTGCAGGTATCTGTTTTGAATTCTTTGAAAGATTCACATTTATATTCATCACTCATTGTGTCCTTGAGAATTTTATAAATAATTTGGTTTTTGGTGGGTGGATTAGGTTGGATTTCATTACTGGCATTGAAATATAATAGATTTCTTAAATTGGGAGGAAAGTGGGAGTTGAATTTTCATTCTACGAAAATTTAAATAAAAATATTATTTTACATAATTTTGCATTTGATATTTTATTCTCTAGAAAAGTTTTTAGAACGAAATTTGATTCAAAATGAAGAAACCCCTTGCCTTGAAAAATCCACAAGAAGACAAGCTCTACTGTAGACATAGTGCGGAAAATAAGAAGGGGCCATGATATTTTTCTCTTTAAATCAAGACAGTCAATGAGTGAACACAACATAGCTTTAATACATTTCTTGTTAGATTGTGTTAACTTAAACGGGTATCAGCATGGAGTTACAAATACATTATCCAAAACAAAATTTGTCTGTAACCCCAATAAAAAGGTCACCATATTTAAAATAACTAATTGAAATTTAGAACTAGCATTAATTTGTTTTTTTTTTTTTTCAAATGTAATTCGAGTATTTGTAATTTATTGCATTTCATTTGTAATTCGAATTATTCGAAACAAAAAATAATTTTTTTCTTTCCTATTGCCTTTCGATGTGTTTTTCAAAATTCGAATTTAAAATAGAATAATTGGAATTACAAATAGAACAAGTTAAAAAGTATCAGTCGGTTTTGCCAACAGATGTATACCCTCAGCCAATGCTCGATTATTGAAATATATTTTTACTTCTGTTACGATTATTCAAATATTTGACCCTCTACGGAGTGGGATCCAAAGGAATGGGCCAATATTGTCCATTTTGCATTGGACCTAAATAAATATGTTATAAATATTGTGATGTGCCTGGTTTGGGCTATATTACTTACTTACTTTACTTTATATGAGAGGTACCAGATATAGTCGATCGAAGTATAGCATTTTCATACTCCATTCAATACAGATAAAAATATTGGTATTGGCAAAATTACAAGAATATCGAACATTTATATCCAATTTCGTGCCAAATCATAAATCCCAAATTGTAACGAATCGCTGATTTTTTTCGCAAGTTATGACAGATAAAAGTATAACAAAATTGTGACCCTTTTGGGGGAGGTACCTGAAGTGGTTGGCAAATATACATCATCGTCAGAAACAGATCTTGCTTTAGCAAAAATATTTGAATGTGCGAAATTTGAAGAGAGTTGGATGCTTATTTCGCTTTTTTTGGGCGTTTTGTTTTTCAAAATCTTGAACCTTATATGGGGAAGGTATCAGAAGGAATGGTTCGATCTCTGCCATCTTTACAAGAGATATTGTGTTGATGAAAATATTGAGAAGTACCAAGTCTGAATGGAATCGGATGTTAATTTCACGTTTTATGGGCTTCAAGGGTATTCGAAAACTTTGACCCTTTGTGGGGGAGGTACGAGAAGGAGTGAACCGATATATTCCAACTTCACAGCAGATCTTGTGTTAGTAGAGTAATTAGATGTGTGAAATATGAAGAGGACCGAACGCTTTTCTCGGATTTTATACTCTTTTTGGTTATTCAAAACTTTGATCCTTTGTGGGGGAGGTGTCAGAAGGAATGCCTCGATCTCTATGACCTTTATAAAATATCTTGTGCTGACAGAAGTATTGGGATGTACCAAGTCTGAATGAAATCGGATTTTAATGTCGCGTTTTATGAGCTTCATGAATATTCAAAATTTTGCCCCATTTTGGGGGGAGGTACCAGAACTAGTGGACCGATATATTCCATCTTTACACTATACCTTGGGTTAATAAAAATATTGTGATGTATGTAACTTGAAGTGAACCGTATGCTTATTTCGGTTATTCAAAATATTGACCCTTTGCGTGAGAGGTACCAGAAGGAATGGTCCGATCTCCACCATCTTCATTACAGATCTTGTGTTGATGAAAATATTGAGATGTGCCAAATCTGAATTGAAATGGATGTTAATTTGGCGTTTTATGAACTTCATGCATATTCAAAATGTTGATCTTGTTATGGAGGAGGTACAAGAAGGAGTGGGCCGATATATTCCATCTTCACACCACACCTTGGGTTAATAAAAATATTGCGATGTGTGCCATTTGAAAACATTCGGTCTTTTACATCAAATTTTTTACGAGTTAAAATTATCCAAAATTTTGACCCTTTGGGCGGAGTGGACTGATATTGTCCATTTTAGCACCTGAAGTAGCACTGATAGACATTTTAGCATTTGCAAAGTTGGAACAAAATTGGAGCATTATTTCTCTTTCTTAGCAGTAAAATATTTCTCTTGAGAATTTCGACCTTTTGTGGTGGATGCCCATCTCAGAACTCGATCTAAGTTTGATAATAATATTACGATGTACCAAGTTTAGATCAAATCGTATACTCCCTTTGATAGTTTTCGTGCCCACCAGCTAGGAAGAGAGACGAACGGGCATCGCAAGATCGACTAAAAATGTCCTGAAACCGCCGCCAATAATGGACTTTTAAAGGACTTTCAAAATCCTCAACGCTTTGATGAATTTAATTTAAATATCTTCTTCTTTCGATATCGAACCGCCCACAAAATCATGATAATCCTTTAAATTATGAGTTTGTCGGCAAACATACAAACTTTCTTTTGGCTCTTTGCCTTATTAGCTTTTTAATGGAAACGTTTTCCACGTTTTACAATTCTGATTGGCCATCTTTATACGGCCGTCTACGACATGAACCTTTATCCAAAATTGCGTGTCGTATAATGCCAGACTTCGTTTTGAAATTGAAATGCGTGCAACACAAACTCCAGACATTAAAATCCCAACCAGACTAGAAAAAAAAATCACCAGAACTCTAAAAAAATTCTCTTACAATTACATTTGAAACTCTGGAATAACCCTATTGGACAAGGTACTAGTTGGGAGCAAATAAATCTAGGCTTCTTGAAAATATGGCATTTTTCCTTTAATTAAAAATACGAAGATTTTTTGAACATGGACGTTATCATGATGTGGGTTTCATACCCTCAATTATAATTCGAAAATCAGAAATCGACTTTAAACTTATGCATCTAGTACCGAGGCGACACTCACCACTTTCCCAAACTGTAATCTCCACTTTTGTAAATGGTCCAACATCATTATGCTGGTCAACATGGAAACGCAATGTATGAACGATGTAAGATTGAAACGAAAGGCAGGGCATACATACAACAATTGAAAGCCACTGCATTTTCTTTTCTATGTATCCATGGTGGTTTCGTAGTTACATGTCCATATCTCCGGTTACATCTTCAGCCAAACACAGACTTCCTTCCTTGCATGTTATTGCAAAGTGCCGGCACAAAGTGCACTAGAATTTTTCACAGAACATTTAAGAGAATAAACAAAGAGCAGAAAAAAGTGTAAACAAACATTAGGGAGCACATAGAAGAAGACGATCGAAAGCAACAAAAAGTAATTGTTAACGACTTTAACATTTAACAAAGATTTGTTTTCTTTTTTGCAGTTTGTTTTGTTTTCTGTTTATTCAATTTCCTAGCAATGGATTTCTTCTTAGAAAAAAAAATAAATAAAAAGGTTTTGTTTAAACTTTAAATGCGTGAATTCTCGTTGAGTAATTCTTAGATAGCCCAAAGGTTGATTTAAGTAAACATTAAAGAAATTAAGAAAAATATATATAACGATTTTAAAGCCCGCACACAAACATTGAAGAGAATATCTGCAACATTTGGATGCAACAGAACGACAAAAAATGTCACAAACTTAAGCTACATCCCACTTAAAAAAAAAAAAAACTAATTAGGAAAGGTCAAAAGTCGGACGGAGCCGAATTTATGATAACCTACACCAACTATGCGTATTTAGTATAGATCACGTAAAAAAAAGTTTATAATGGAAATTTATGTGTTTAAGTAGATCATACCAACAATGAACCAAATAACATTGCGGAATAGTGCATGATATGACTTCGATAAGGATTATATTAAAAAAATCATAAAATCGGATGAAGATGTATATCGAAGGTATATAAAAATCTGAACCATTCGCAATAAAATTTGGCAGAGGTATTTTCGAGCTGCATCTACCAAAACTCATTTCATTTGAGTTGATATTAGCCATTTGTTGCACAATAAACCTGAAATTGGATAAAGATATATATGGGAGCTAAACCGATCTTGACGAAATTTGAAACACTTATTTCTGAGCTATGTCTCATATTTTGTACAAGAGATCATTGTCTCAGAGTGCATATTACGAATGTGAGGCACTCTAACATGAAATCGCATGAAACATACACAGGATGAGATAAAAAACAAAACTGCAAAAAAGTCAAACGCCATAATTTTTACATTTTTTTTAAATTTTATTGAATGAAAGCATAACATATCGGAAATAGCATCACATTTTAGAATACGTTTAGATTTGTTCGAATTGGTTACCTTTGGCACGAATTCTAGCCTTCAAACGGCCAATGAAACCGTCACACGCCCCCCGAATATTGCTCTGCGGTATTTTAGCCCATTCCCGGCGAAGCGCTTGCTTGAGGTGATCGACACCTTGGTATTTTTTAGTGCCACCCATGCTTTCCAAAATACTCCAGACACAATAGTCCAACGGATTGGTATCCGGAGATTTTGGTGGACATTTTGGTACGCTAGAAATGAAGCGAGGAATCTCATTTTGTAATTATACTTGGGTAGCGCGTATGGTGCTGAGTCCAGTTGGAATATCCAAGGTCCAAGGCTTTAATACACCCTCCAGAATATTTTCGCGATAATATTCGGCATTTATTCTGATGCAGCGGTCGATTCATACGAGCGGAGAGCGACCATCGGCTGTTATGGCGGCCCACACCATCACCATGGCCGGCGCTTGAGTTCTGGTGGTCAACCGAAGGTGAGTGCAATGGTGCTGAGTCCAGTTGGAATATCCAAGGTCCAAGGCTTTAATACACCCTCCAGAATATTTTCGCGATAATATTCGGCATTTATTCTGATGCAGCGGTCGATTCATACGAGCGGAGAGCGACCATCGGCTGTTATGGCGGCCCACACCATCACCATGGCCGGCGCTTGAGTTCTGGTGGTCAACCGAAGGTGCATATTTTCAGCTGACCTCTTTAGCAAGTAAATACGATCATTTTGTTTGTTTACAAACTGCTGGACAACGAATGTTTTCTCATCGTAGAAAACCAAACTCGGCAGTACCACTTTCGGCCAATCGAAGCAACTCTTTAGCTCTTTGAGTCTAATTTCTTTTTTTGCGGTGTAAGTTCTTGCACTTTTTGGAATTTCAATGGCTTTACCCCGAGATCATTTTTCAATATTTGCCGAATGGAATTTTGCGATATGTTCAGCTCATGAGCCATTTTTCGTTGTCGGCCACTGCGACGCGGGTTTCGATCAAGTCGCTTCTTTACTTTTCGAACCACATCTGCTGATGTTGCTGTTTTCTTCCGTCCACTTCCTTGACGTTGAGCTACGCTACCAGTATCACAGTAACGAGCGATGGTACGAGACACAAAAGATTTATTCACATTTAAATGCGGGAGTGCTCTAACGATAGCCACTTGTGGTTTTCCAGCCAAATATAAAGAAATCACACTATCACGCTTGAATTACATCACGAATAACTTTTTTTCTGGAAAATTCTCAACAAAATGCTTTTGTACTCTTGTAAACAGTATAATGAGTTGTCACTGGAATAACTTTAACCGCTGTCGGACGAGTGGCTTAGAAATGACAGCAGTCTGAAGTTGGTTGCAGTTTTTTCATCTCACCCTGTATACCCACCATAGAATTGTGGAGGGTATAAAAAATATTTAAATAAACAAACATTGGTCGATGGTATTCATCTGTCGGCTAAATCGGCTGAAACTTGTGTCCAAAGGTATTCATGAATTCGTCTCTTTAATATGATTTTTTTAATTATTTATTTATTTATTAATAATTTAATTATTATTATTATTTGTTTTTGATGGCGCCCAACGTTGGGCACTCAATAATATAGCTTCATACTTTATTCTCTTTAATATTTTATTATGTATTATTTTATTATTTGTTAAGACATATTACATTGAAACAATGGCGCCCAATGGCAACATCGTCAAAGAAGCGCTATGTATGAATAATCCAACAGCTACTTTGGGCGGGAAACTTTGGTGGGAGTTTCTAGGTATTCAGAGTCCCAAATACCAATATTCACTATGAAACTATCAATGAAGCTCAACATAAAATATTGTGGAATTTTCGTGACGGAAGAGATATAGAAAAAACAGGCAAATCCATAAGGCTATTTCGGCTGGGAGTTCAAAGTGTCCTCTATAATTCGTTGCAATAGAACAGTGTTGGCATGTTTGTTCGGGTTACCATAGTATTTTGTTGTTGCAAAATGGTCAGGCTTAATCCTATTATTGTTGGTTTTATAAAAAATAACGTTTGTTTATTAGTGGAGAACGATGGTAATGTTTACCAAGGGGTAAGCCAGGGAATACCTAGGTTTCGGAAATAGCCCCCAATCCTCATTAGTTCCCTTGTTTTTTGTCTGGGATATTCTTCCCAGGAGTTATTTTCAAAATAACTCCTACGACAAAAAAAAAACTTTTTTTCCCCTGAAATTTGTATAATGAGATTCCACAGCCTCTTCCCACAGCCTTCCATTTGAACTCCTCGAAATACTCACATTACTCGACCCCTTCCGCCTAAAATTCTATGTTTTAGTGACGTTGGTCTGTCTATCTATTGTAATTACACTATCTTTCGAACGAATTGAGATAAAGGACTACAATTTTGCACACATGTGTATTTTACCAGTAGGCGGGTCAACGTTTTCGTATAGCCCCGATATTCGGTATTTTGATGATTTAGGTTACATTTTCAAATGAAATTGTTTAAAATTCGGTACTAAGAGTTTGTAATGCCCGTCGAAATATCATTGTATGCATAGGTTCACGTTTTATATAGCTCTCATAAAACGATACCTACCGATATTCGGTATTCTGATGATTTTAGCCACATTTTTCAGGGGATGTAGTTTGTAATGGGTTCTGTCTTCGTCGGTAAAATACTGCTCAAAAATCTTCTGCAATTTATGTATTCTCCTTAAAGTTAAAAGCTATTTAAATTTATTACACACTTGACAATAACCGGACCACTTTACTTCACACGTAAGCCTTTGAGACTGCTACCCCCAGTTGTTGGCTTGAATTTTAAACCAACAACGGCATGCATCTGTTCTTCTATTTAATATTACCTTGAGAATTTCATCTAATGAAAATCTTGCCATTAGAATGTGTTTCTGAGACCATCAATAAGCAACAATAAAAAATCCGTATCAACAGCTGCAATTGTTAGAGCAAAAACATATTCTAAAGATATATGAGCTTCGTTAAATATTATCCTCGCCGAAATGGCACTTTAAATTTCATAGAAATATGCTGTGTGCGGAATTTGCCATTCTTAAATGGAAATAATGAAATTTAATAAGTCTTTAGTTTCAGAATGCTGCTGGACAAGCAATCGAGGGATGAGTTTGGAAGTTTATGTCAATTACATTTTTATATGGACAATTGTGGATTGAAATTAAATTTTGAGAGTGAACTGTAAGATTGACTTATAAATGGTTCTACTATTGCACACAGAAAAATACCATAATTTATTTATTTATGTATATTTTCCGTGTCTCCTATTAGAAAAACTTTTTATTCCTCCAATACTTGAACGATTTTTTCTTAACAAATTTTTTTGTTCCATAATTTGCAAAATACATCTACATTGAAAAAAAGTCAAACCATTCAGTCAAGTTTTCTCATCTTGAGCTCCGTATAACCCGTAACAACCAGCAGCTGGATATGAAAGCTTCTTCGCTGGCCAAAAACAATTTAGGAAAAAAAATAGTTTTTCTATGGAATTAGGTCAACATTATGGACGCTACGATGATTGATTTTAACAATAGAGGCTCATAACAATCCATAATATCCACGGACCACGGACAATAATGGCAAATCCCTTTAAAAATACACTGCTAGCTGCTGGATACGACCCAAGGCTTTGTGTGGTAGCAGCTATGTTGGTAGCGAACTTAGCAGTCGGTTTTGCCGACAGATGTATACCCTCAGTTATACAATTATGAATATTGAAAATTTTGACCCTTTATGAAGGCGATACCGAAGAGGTGAAGCAATATTATTAATTTTTATATATGAGATAGTTTTTGGAAAATAAAAGGAAGTATGCGTCAGGTTGCAGATGTAATGGACCAAAGTATTCCACTTGATCGAATATTGATATAAATATTGGGATGTGCAAAATTTGAAGAAAATCAGGCAACTTTTACCAGTTTTTGGGAAATAATGGTTATTTATAGTTTTAACCTTTTGTGAAGAAGGTACGAGAAGGGTTGAGCCGATAAACTCTATAATCATACTAGATCTCTGGTTGAAAAAAAAAAAAAACTTTAAATATATTAAGTTTGAAAATAATCGCCGAATTGTTCCGCAAGTTATGAGAGATGGAAATGCTAAATATTGTCACCCTTTGTGGGAGAGGTACCAAAAAGGGAAGGCCGATACATATAATTTTCACTCTAGATTTTTCAATAGTTAAAATTTTGGAATGTGTGAAATTTGAGAGTCAAAATTATTCAAAATTTGTGGGGAAGTTGTGGGGTAGGTACCAGAAGGAGAGGTCCGATATATCCAATCTTCGCTCCCAATCTTGTGTCAATAGAAATATTGAGGTGTGTGAAATTTGAGGAGAATTGGATGCATATATCCCAATTTAAGAGATTCAAAATTATTCAAAATGTTGTCTCATTGTGGGGGAGGACCAGAAGTAATGGTTCAATATTTCCTATCTTCACAACTAATCTTGTGTTGATAGAAATATTGAGATGTGTGAAATTTGAGGAGAATCGGATGTATATATCGCAATTTATAAGAGTTATAAATATTCCAAATTTTGACCCGTTGTTGAAGAGGTACCAGAAGGAGTGGTCCGATATATCCCATCCTCACAGCAGACCTTGTGTATATAAAAATATTGGGATATGTGAAATTTGAAGAGAATCGGACTCTCATTTCACATTTTATAAGAGTTGTGATTATTCAAAATTTTGAACATTTTGTGGGGGAGGTACCAGAAAAAATGGTCCAATCTACACCATCTTTATAACAAATCTTGTGTTGATGGAAATATTGAGATGTACCAAGTCTGAGTTTATGAGCTTCGTGGATATTCAAAATGTTGACCCTTTGTGGGGGAGGTACCAGAATAAGTGGACCGATACATTCCTTTTACACCAAACCTTGGGTTAATAAAAATATTATATTGTGTGTAATTGGAAGGGAACCGGATGCTTATTTCGTATTTTATGATCGTTTCGGTCATTCGAACCTTTAACCCTTTGTGGGGGAGGTACCAGGAAAAGTTGTCCGATCTCTACCATCTTTATAACAGATCTGGCATTGATAGAAATTTTGAGCTATACCAAGTCTGAATGGAATCGAGTATTAATTTCGCGTTTTATTAGCTTCATGAATATTCAAAATTTTGACCCTTTGTGGGGAAGGTAACAGAATAATGTGGACTGATGCATACTTTTAGGGTCGTTGCACAAAATACTTTGTACATCCTTTTGTGTGCGTTTGAGGTGCTGGGAAAATCTAACAATTAAAAATAAATATTTCAACATTATCAGTTTCCCAGCAGTCATAAAATATCACATGTGTACAATTCAGTGATCTTGTGCGCTGTCGCATATGGTAATGTGTAAATAATAAAGTCCATGATCCAAATATCGATGCGCCAGTAGGTAGCCAAAATCACATGAATGAAGGACAAGCAGCCATGTTATGTTCCCTTTTTAAATCTAAAAAATAGATAAGAACAATTGTCTGGCTGCGAGTAGGTTAAGTTAGATTAGTTTTTGTAGCAGTTAAGAACAATATTTTTAAAATAAAATCAGATTTAAATCAGCAACTCAAACGAGCGGTTGTGTTTTATTTCTCAGGAGTGAGATTTGGAACTGATCTCAACACAGAGTGGTTGGTTTCCCTTCTCGCTTGTACAGTCGTAACATATGTAACACAGGTCTAGCCAACCACTACCAACAGAAAAGCATTGACTGTGTATATTTCATAGACATCAACATAGAGAGAGAGAGAGAGAGTAACTCTCCCTCTCTCGGTAAACATTGTTAATTCCTTGCGAAATGGAAAATTCGTTGTTGGTAAACAAGCGAGCAGATTGGTGTTGAGTTTACCGATCAATGGTGAGTTTTATATACAAAATAACGGTCGATCTATGGTGAGTTCTATATACAAAACCATGATTGGGTGTGGTGAATTGCCCATGGCTGGTGTGTGGACGTGACTTCTATATCAAATCGGATATTAATATATTTTTGTATAAAAAGAGCACAGATATAATATAAATTTATATATTAAATAACATGTGTAAAACCTCCTTTTACACAGTACTCGAATATTATGCGTGACCTAGCCTTTAATAAATACAAAATAGCTACGTTCATGCTAAAATGTAAATAACGATAACCACAAGTCAATATGTCCTCTTTATCTTCTTTTTTTTACTCCTACTCAGATTTCCAGTGAATAATTATGGTCAGTTCTGGTCGTAGTTGGTCATTTGGTTTTTGCCTTTTTCTTATTTGGTTTCTCCTTGCCTTTTTCCTCGAATTTTATTGTATACATTTCTAATTAATACGACCTTATTTGCTAATGTTTTATGATGAACGAATTGCAAAAGCAAAAAACATCCATTTCTCTCAACATTAACATTCGCCAGAGCATTACCATTTTTCAACATCACTTGTCCTCAATTAATGAACATTTCAATATATTATTGCTTTTGAAAATTGGTTGATGGGGCGCAGGGAGGTAAAAAAAAAACGGCACAAGCAAATGGCTATAGAGGGGGAAAACAAACGAGAAGAAGGAATGGAATAATTGATGAAAATATTTTATGGATTTCCATGGAAAAGACTATGCCAATTTACTTTTTGCTGATTTAATCCTAGACCACAAAAGGCGAAAATTTGGTTTGAAAGGAGAAGATTTCTGGAAACCATAAAACAATTAATACAAGGTAGGATAAGTTTGAAAAAGTTGTGAGAAAAAAGAGACCTCACTGCATGGGTTGTACTCTCAAAATATTTTTCAATATGCAGTGACCGAGATTTTTAGATCGGACCTAGTAATTAAAGGAAGGGAGCAGGATATTTTTCTCAAGAATGCCGGCCTTATGGCCCTAGATACCTTGCATCCGTTTTCAAGTGCCATCTTCTGCTAGCTTCTTCCATGAGAGCCTTTTAGAATTGGCTGTTATATAAGCTTGGGCGGTTTGAAACTCTCTTAAATCGGTATATCAATCGACTGAGCTAATTATTCAACCATTTCAGTCCCAACCATATTTCTATGCTCTGGGACCCAACAGTCTCGATTTGATGGCTCTGAGGGCCGATTGACTGAGCACATATATAGCACTGGCGGTCTTGTTATGCTATAACATAGTTGTGGGACCTTGTCGGCTGTCTTCTTGATTCCGAGAATCCCCGTCTGAGAAACGCTGCGTTTGTTATTAAGTTCATATGAGCGTTTTATAATTGGCACTGGTGCCTTCTTCCATCTTGGAACCATCTGTGTATATGGTCAGGCCGTCTAGAGGGAGGTTCACCTTTAATCTTAGATGAAACTTTCTAGAATTTTATTTATCACCGAAAGCCAAAGCAAAGGGTGAAAGAAGTCCTTTCGGCAGAACACCTCTTTTGACAGTTTTGCTGATGGAACTCTCTCCCAAGCTCGAATTGATAATCCTACTGTTTAGCATCCTATCAATTTATATAATTAGGATTCAGGAAATGCTACAGGCATACAGAGAGAGAGGGAGAGTTATGAATTGACTCGACCTTCATATTGTTGAAAACCCTCTCTATATTGAGAAAAGCTGCCAAGTTGGAGTTTCTGCTCAATGTATCCGACAACTTTGTATAGAGCAATTGCCACTGATCGACCTTTGACATCCGCATGCTGTAATTTGCTTATTGTTTATGTATGTAAATTTGAACGAATTTTCAGGTCTACACCTCTTTCATTTGAAATTCGAATTATTCCATTTTAAATTCGAAACAAAACAAGTAAAAAAGCAGCTAAATTCGGTCTGCCTGAAATTTTAATACCCTCCATCATTTTGAAGGAAATTGAAAAATTAAAAAAAAAATCCGTAGAAAATACTTTTCATATGAAACCCCCCAATATGGGGGGCTATACGAAGACATGTTCCTTCATAAGGTTTTTTTGTCTAAGGCTGTAGTATCGACTCCGAATTTCAAAAACGAAATTTGAAGCAATTCCAATTAGTAATGCCGCTAAAATCATCAAAATTCCGAATATCGGCAGGTATCACTATATGGGAGCAATACGAAGATGTGGACCTGCATAGACAATTTTCTGTCATAGGCTGTAGTATCGATTCCAAACCTCAAATCCGAAATTTGAAACAGTTCCGTCTAATATTGTCGATAATGTCATCAAAATACCGAAAAAAGAGAGATACCGTTGACGTGGACCTGCATACGCGATTTTTTTTTTTTTTTTTTTTTGTTATAGTTTGTAGTACCCATCAGGAACTTTGAATACACACTTTGAAACGATTCCAGTTAATAATGTCGCTAAATTCATTAAAATACCTAATATCTGCAGGTATCGTTATATTGGAGCTATACGAAGACGTGGTCCTGTATACCCAATATTTCGTCGTAGGCTGTAGTACCTATTACGAACTTTAAATACGAAATTTGAAACAATTTCGTTAAAAATATATCTAAAGTCACAAAATACCGAATATTGGGAGGTACCGTTACCGTGGACCAACATGGCCTATTTAAGAACTTTACCTGCCTAGTAAATACACATATGTGCAAAATTTTAGCCTTCTGTCTCAATATTGTTCTTCTTCATTATACTTCCATTAAATTCAATCAATTTCCCAACTATTAGTCAATGTAAAGTTGCTGTCTTCTCTAAATTTGTTATTATATGCTATTGTTGGAAGCTGGGCCATGTCGGAGTGTTCATCTCCATTGCCGTTTTATTGCAAATGTTATCCACTCTTTTGGAAAAGTTCATTCATTAATCTTCATCAGAAACCATTTAACCAGGTGTTCCTTTAACATTCACGTTTGTTCAGTTCAATGGCCAGATTCTTTCAAACGACGATGATGATGATGTCTTCATCTTTTAGAATATGGATGCAGTTAAACTAGTATGACCCACAGAGATGGCGTTGTCGAAAAGAAAAAAACAGAAAATATCTGAAAAATCAGGTTTTTGCATATTTTTATGGATTTTTAATAAATATGTTATTTTAATGAAATTCGAAAATCATTAATTTTTTTGAAATTTTTTTCCAGTGACAGAAATTTTTACCCTGATTCCGGGAAACTATTTTTTTCTTGGGAGACGGCCGCGGGACCCCAGATTTTTGGCCCGAAAGTCCGGGTTTAAGACCCGGATTTGACATTTTTTCCCAGTGGTAGGAATTTTTAGCCTTATTCCGGGAAACTATTTTTTTCTTGTGAGACTGACCCGGGACCCCAGATTTTTGTACCGAAAATCAAGACCCGGATCCACTTACGCAATATAGACAATATAGGTATCGTTGGAAAGCTTACGAAAATACAAGTGTTCACATGATTGGACTATTTATAAGCGGTTTGGAAGTAATAGTCAAATTATCGATTTTTTGGACCCGGAATTATATAAAACCCCTAAAAAGTCGAAAAAGAGGCCATTATGGGGGTCAATAAAATTGATGTCAAATTATACCTAACACTCTTACCTTTCCAAGATGCTACAATCTGTGGTCCACCGACCACTTATTGGATAGGTGTTTTCTTTCAAACGGGTTCAAGACCCGAGATAAACCCGTATCCACTTATCCGATATAGGCAATATATGTAGCCTATATCGGATAAGTGGATACGGGTTTATCCCGGGTCTTGAACCCGGGTTCTCGGGTCAAAAATCTGGAGTTCCGGATCCGTCCCCCAAGAAAAAAAAAATAGTTTCCCGGAATGAGGGCAAAAATACCTATCTCTGTAAAAAAATCGAAGAGTTTTTACTAAACTAGAGTTGTTCCCTTCCTATTCTTTAATTTTCCAGTTCCAAAGTTACCCATCTACATTTATGGCATAAATATATTTTTACAAACCACATCCGATTTGGAATCCCTAAAAATGTTCACATAATAGCATCTCGTTGCATATTCATGTTCATCGTGAAATATTTTAGCATTATTCACTATATTCACTGACATTTGATTATGTGTTCGATCCGTCACTATTTCGAAAAATTCTTGTTGTTTGTCCAAATGTGTGTGTGTTTTGTCAAAAGCTATTGAACGACGTTTTAAATATTACCATGACTATCCGCCATGGCAATATGGTGACGTGGATGAAGATGCTGGTATGGTGTTTAATGAATTTCGATTAAATGAAGTTTAATGGAGTCACGGCATTTTCGTTGAACTGTATTTGTTTGTGTTAAGCGGAGGCGAAGAGATTTTTAATTTTTGTTTTCTTCCATGAACTAAGAATGAAAACGAAAAAAAAAATACGTGAAAGGTTATGTTAAATGATTGATTTACATTTCGTTGGAAGGCATAATTGAAGGGACGGGGGGAAAGTGAAGGGGGAAAATGTCTTTTATTGTTAAAATGTCAATTCAATTGGAAGTTACGATTTTAGGTACATTTGATATGAAATTTTAGAAATTAATATAATTTAATTGAGTCAAAATTAAGAAGTGTGGAATTTTATAGAAATTTTAAAAAGATTGAAAAAAAATAATTTTGTTATGACATTTGTGAGGCCTTGAAATATTTTCCGAAGATCTCCTAAGGTGTATATTTCCTCGATCAGCGTAAAATTTCTTTCAGATGTATCACTTATCGAATGTTTATGAGATGAAATCATACTGGAGCTAGCAATATTCAAGGTAGAGCTTCTAGGATGTCTAATGACCTCATATTTGAATTCTGTGGCCCTAATTTCCTACCGATTTAGGAATGACTTCTAATTTCATGTTCTGAGCATGTAGAGAATTTTTTCCTGTAAAAAAGTTGAATTTAGGTTACCGAGTCTACATTTTTCAATATTTAAGGGCCAATTTCAATCTTATACATGGTATGTTTTCTTGATATCTCTTAACATTTCTAGAAGATTTGTGGTCTAATTACAAAATGGCTTCAGCTTAGAACCGCTATTTTATATAGACCCCATTGGACAGTACCTTTATATATTCGAAACACCTATAATGGGGAGTGTTGGTTCTTCGTAGGAAAAAGTTAAATGTTTGTTTTCTCTTTCGAGACGAGCTTAATGATCTCAATTTTGCAGTGAAAAGGAAAGCCAGATAGACACTATCACACACTCACCACTATGCGACGCGTTTCGCCGTTGGTTAAGCGGCTCACCAGGCATATTTGGTATGGATGATGGCTTACAAGGGCCGTTCTCTGGAAAGTAGTATATATTTCGAACTTATTGCAAATTAGCATATGCGAATTATACACTAGAAACTCTCCAGGTTCGACTCAAGTTCTATTGGCAGATCTTTTTCACAGCAAATTTTTTTGTTTTTTTTGTAGTGATGGATTTTTTATCCACAACAACTACATTGCTTCCAATGCATACACTTGTTTTAGTGCTGCTTTAGGAAGACGGGTTAATGACTCTGAACGTAGAGACGGCAACTTCTATTTGACTGCACACCGAGGTCCGTGGTCTCGAAAGCTCGTCTCGAAAGAGAAAACAAACATATAAATCATAAAACATATGATCTTCGCCTTAACAAGGCAAAACGGAAAAAGTTAAAGTTATGAAAAATTTTTGAATATAGGTAAGTTTTTGACATGAGCCCCTTATGGCAATGGCCGATTTTAAGTGTGTTGAAGGTTTTATTCACAACTAGCAAATGCCCGCTACTTCCACAGCGATAAATCCACCTTAAAATTTTAGATTATTTCCAAGTGTTGGTATTAGGCCTTTTTAATACTCGTAATGGCCATTTTGTTCAGTTTGAAAAAAATTGTAATCAAGACTTCATACCTCGCACTAAATTTTTAGACTATCAAGGTTTTTTTTTCCTTTTTCAAAAGAATAACAGGAAAATGTTTACCTTTTACAGCAAAATTTAGTACCGTTCAGTACTTTTTGAACAATTATAGTACACATTTGCAAAACCACTATCAGATCTCAACATCAGATAGCAACAGAGACCTCAATATCAAATCTCGGGATTTCAGATCTATATATTCACCTCATACCAAATTTAGTACCACTTAGTATTTTTCGAACAATTATAGTACACATTTATAAAATCACCTCTATATTTTAATAGCAGATACCAACAGTGGAATCTATACAAAATTTCAATGATCCAACATTAGAACCATTTAGTACATTTCGTGCACTTTTAGTACGTATTTGCAAAAACCACCACCAGATAACAACCTCAATATCAAATTTCAGGATTTCAGCTCTATTCCTTTAGCCTATACCAAAATTAGTACTTTTCGAAAAATTATAGCACACTTTTCCGAGACCATCTCAATATCTTAATCGCAGAAACCAACAGTGAATCAATATAAAATTTCAGGATTTCAGCAAATTTCGAACAATTATAGTACACGGTTCCACAGCCAACTCTATGTCTCAATCCCGGATATCAACAGAGACCTCAGCATCAAAATTTCGAGATTCCAGCTCTATTCCATCATCCTATATACAATTTAGTACCATTTAGCATTTTCCGTACAAATATAGGATACATTTCCAAATTTCAAAATTGTATCTCTATCTCTATACCTTTACTCAATACCAAATTTAGTACCATTTAGTAATTTTCATACAACTACAGTACAGTAATTTCCGAAACCATCTCCACATGTCTAGGCTACACATGAACAGCGACTGTAATACAAAATTTCATATCTTAAGTCCTATCTTCACCCTAAACCAGACGGTTCCAAATTTAGCACAATTTTGTCCAGTTGGCACACTTAGCACACGAATATAGGGATGTACCGATATATGGGGGCTATAGGAAGACGTGGGCCTGCTTAGACAATTTTCTGTCGTAGGCTGTAGTACCCATTACGAACTTCAAATACGAAATTTGAAACAATTCCGGTCAAAAATGTCGATAAAATCATCAAAATACCGAATATAGGAAGGTACTGTCATATGAAGACTATACGAAGACGTGGGTCTGCATACGCAATTTTTTGTCATAGACTGAGGTTCTCATTGGGAACATAAAATATGAAATTTGAAACAATTCGCTTAAATCATAAAAACCCGGATATAGGGAGGAATTGTTATGTGGGGGCTATACGAAGACCTGGATCTCCATAGACAATTTTCTGTCATAGACTGCAGTAGCCATAAAGAACTTCAAATACGAAATTTGAAGCAATTCCGGTGAATAATGTCGTTAAAATCATCAAATATCGGGGGAGTACGGTTGTATGGGGGCTATACGATATCGTGGACTTATATAAACAATACTCTTCCATGGGGTAAGGTATTTAGAAAGAACTTCTTGTGGGGAATTTCAGACAATTCAATAGAAAAACATGCCCCAAATAATCAAAATACCGAATATCGGGGGGAGTACCATTGTATGGGGGCTATACGATATCGTGGACTTATATAAACAATGCTTTTCCATGGGGTAAAGTACTTAGAAATAACATCTTTTGTGGATTTTCAGACAATTCCATTGAAAATTTTGGCTACAATCATCTAAATACCGAATATCAGGGACAACGTTAAATGGGGGCTGTATGATATCGTGG
The DNA here is from genome assembly GCF_030504385.1 of Musca domestica. Taxonomy (NCBI): domain Eukaryota; kingdom Metazoa; phylum Arthropoda; class Insecta; order Diptera; family Muscidae; genus Musca; species Musca domestica. The sequence continues at coordinate 528,869 of NW_026712212.1, forward strand.
ACCGATATAGCCCATCTTCGAACTTGACCAGCCTGCAGACAAAAGACTGATCTGTGCAAAATTTTAGCTTCTTATCTTAATTCGTTTTGACTCTAGCGTGATTATAACAGATGGACAGACGGACAGGGCTAAATAGTCTTAGCATTTTACGCTGACCAAGAATATATACACTTTGTTAGGTCTAAAATTATTATCTCGATGAGTTACATACTATGTATGGTAGAGGGTATAAAAATAGTAGATCTTTAGAGATTGTAAACCATTACGAATACCAACGATATTAAATGTTCTCGAGCATTTCTAAATTGAAAAATCTCCCCGATGACGCTCATTTCATTTATCCCCTTCTAATTTTGTAATAGCTTACACTTTACATACGCTCTTTAAACATTTACTAATGCAGACTGCTTACAAATCAATATTGGCAACTGGCGGAAAAGGAAGTAATCACTCAATTTCTAATAAACTTTAATTTACATTTCCCTCCCACTTTTCCGTACACCCGCCGGGGGATACGTTTAAGTACTTTAAATGTTCAACATGTCGAACTGGTAGTTGAAAAGATTAATTGAACTTGCCTTGTGCAGACTCTGCGTCAGGTTGGCAGGAAGGAGAAGAGGTCCACACAAAACAAAGCAAAATGTATGTACACAGGTTGTAATACAAAATTTTGCTGCAGTCAAACATTGTTTAGCAGCAGTCACACACCAATGGGTTTTGCATCGAACTTACACACACACAAACTCACACCATCCAAAAAGAAAATACAATTTATAAACATTTGATTTACTTTTTCACTTTGCACTGCAGCAGCAGACAGTTAAAAGAGATATTTTACTGGCGCAGTTTTTAAAACTTATTTTTCAATTTTCTACATTTTTCTGATTTGTTGTGTTTTCTGTTGTTGTTTATTTTTAGATTCCCTGGCACGTGCCCAAGTCAATGTTGAGCCCAACACAGCCGTCCTCAATGAGGGTGATCACACGGAACTGTTGTGTCGTTATGCCCATCACTCAATCACCTATTGTCGAATCGAAATCCCTGGAGAGTCGAAAGTATTCAATTTATCGCCCGATTGGAATAAAACGCCCGGCTTTGAGTACTTTGGACGCGGCCTGACCAATGGTGAATGTGGTGTTAAAATTGCCCATGTAAAGGCGGTCAATAATGGTCAGGTCAAGTGTAATTTGGGTGTCCAGGGTGAGGAGTTGTCGGGCACAATTGATTTGGTTGTGGCATGTAAGTAATTGATTTTCTTGGAGTTTTATTTGGGGGAGTTAATTTTATCTTCATGCGTTTTTATCTTCTGCAGTACGTCCCAAACAACCCCTGGTCGAGTTGATTACCAAGCCAGACAATGAAGGCTATTTCAGTGAAGGTGTAACATTCCAAGCCCGTTGTATAGTGGCCGATGGTCGCCCTTATGGAAACATCACTTGGTATTTGGATGATGAACCAGCCAACAAACATCTCAGCGAAATGGATTATGTTACCTCAAGTCCCACCAGCAATGGCCTGGAATTGACCACCACCATTCAGGGTATCAGCTGGATTTTGGGACCCGAAGATAATAACCGTAAATTGGTGTGCCGTTCCCATCATCAAACTGATCGCGATAGTTTGCCACCCCAGGAGGGTTCCTATCATCTTTTGGTGCGCTGTAAGTACACGTCCATCTCGAATGGCCTTGAAACCCCTTGAAAGCTGATATCAAGCTCTAATTTCCATCTTCCATTTTTTTTTCCAGATGCCCCTCTACCCCAAGAAGATATCTCTGTCTATGGCCTTTATTTGGAACACACAGCCCTCATTAATCTGACCATTCGTGCAAATCCCGCCCCCATCATCGAATGGACCATTGACGGCGAAGTTGTACGCCAGAGCGAAAAAACTGGTCGTTTCTCGGCTTACGCACCTCAATACTTGGGACAAGACATGTACAATGTTACCTTATTGATTGCTGGCCTAACATTGGAGGACACAACAAAGACCTATCAGATGAGAGCAACAAATGCATTGGGCCACACCGATTACACAGTTCGCATTAGTTCATCGGCCACCCCGCCATCCAGTGGCTTGGAAATTGGTGCCATTGTTGGCATTGTTGTTGCTGTAGCTGTTCTCATTCTGATTGTTTTATTGGTTGTCTTTGCCCGTGCCACAGGAAGATGGTGTTTCGGAGGTAAGTGTTCGAATTGTTTCGCTAATATCCTCTTTATTTGTTCTTTTGTGATTCATGTATTGAAATGTATGTTCTAACAAAAACAAAATTAGCTTAGTACTAAAACAAAATTTTAAATTTCATATAAAACATCATTGTAGTTGTTTGAAGATTGATTTGAATCAATATTTTTTTGAAAAAAAAAAAATAACAACAAGTCATTGAAATGGCTCTTTAGGGAATCTCAATTTCTAGGGAATTTCAATCTAGTGGTAATACAAATGATAAATATTTTTTTAATCACCCTGAAACAGGTTATTCGTATCAATGGATTTTCCAAATTTTACCTCAAATTTGAAAGTATGTAGTTGTCATTTTTGAAGTGCTGAAAGTGTCCCCAATGCTTACTCCCTTTTTGTGGGTATTGTGTTTCGATTCTAATACACTGTGCGACAAAATTCAACTTTTTCAATAAATAGGTGGGAAATCCATCAGGTTATGAAAATAGAGCTAAAGAGAAGAAGACCCGTGTATTGGGGTTTTGAAAGGAAAAATTACTAGCGTAGAGGGGGCAATTACTAGGGTAGAGGGCATTTACCAGGGTAGAGGGGGCAATTTACCCCTCTAGAGAACTTTTGGAAATTTTCGTATTAAGATTCCTCGAAATACGTGCACTCCTGATACAAACGGGAAATATTGTGTTTGAAATTATCCGATAATTCCAAAAACTGCAACAAAGTCAAACGACATAATTTTTACATTTAAAAAAAAATATTGAATGAAAGCCAAAAATGTCGGAAATAGCATCAAATTTTAGAATAAGTTTAGATTTGTTCGAATTGGTCACTTTTGACACGAATTATGGCCTTTAAACGGCCAATGAAACCGTCACACGCTGCCCGAATGTTGCTCTGCGGTATTTTGACCCATTCCCGGCGAAGCACTTGCTTGAGGTGATCGACACTTTGGTATTTTTTAGTGCCAACCTTGCTTTCCAAAATACTCCAGACACAATAGTCCAACGGATTGGTATCCGGAGATTTTGGTGGCCATTGTGAGCTGGAAACGAACCTCATTTTGTAACCATTCTTAGGTGGCGCGTGCTGAGTGCGATGGTGCTGAGTCCTGTTGTTGTCCAAGGCTTTAATACACCCTCCAGAATATTTCCGCGATAATATTCGGAATTTATTCTGGTGCCACGGTCGATTAATACGAGCGGAGAGCGATCGTAGGCTGTTACGGCGGCCCACACCATCACCATGGCCGGCGCATGAGTTCTGGTGGTCAACCGAATGTGCACATTTTCAGCTGACCTTTTTGGCAAGTAAACACGAAAAAGTTCACGACTTTCGGCCAAGCGAAGTAACTCTTCAGCTCTTTTGAGTCTATTTTCTTTCTGTTGCGGTGTAAGTTCTTGCACTTTTTGGTATTTCAATGGCTTTACCCCGAGCTCATTTTTCAATATTTGCCGAATGGAATATTGCGATGTGTTCAGCTCATGGGCCATTTTTCGGCCACTGCGACGCGGGTTTCGATCAAGTCGCTTCTTTACTTTTCGAACCATTTCAGCTGATGTTGCTGTTTTCTTCCGTCCACTTCCTTGACGTGGGGCTACGCTACTAGTATCACGGTAACGAGCGATGGTACGAGACACAAAATATATATACACATTTAAATGCTGGAGTGCTCTAACGATAGCCACTTATGTTTTTCAAGTCAAAACGAACCTCATCGAAATATCGGCTTAAACCACCAAGTCTCTTTGAACCAAATCCATTTGAAGACATTTGGAGTCGATCTAGCGATGTCCGTCCGTCTGTCTGTGTGGCTGGTACGCACGATAACTCTCGAATAGAGAATTCGATTTGGTCCAAACATTGTAATATTATTATAAATTTCGGAGGTGGACAAAATCGGTCCAGTGCTTCTGGTACCTCCCCCACAAAACGTCGAAATTTCCAAAAAAAAAAAAATATATTTTACTGCACAGAAAGAGAAAGTATAATCTGATTTTGCTTTAACTTTGCAAATCCTAATATTTACATCAGTTCTAGGTCAGGTGCGAAAATGGAGAATATCGGTTCACACCATCAAGTACCTCCCCCACAAAGGGTCAACATTTTGAATAATTATAACTCTTATAAAATGTGATGTATATATTTTTTTAACCCACGGTCTGGTGTGAAGGAGGTCCACTCCTCCTGGTACCTTCCCCCCAGAGGGTCAACATTTTGAATATTCATGAAGCTCATAAAACACGAAATTACTATCCGATTCCATTCAGGCTTGGCACATCCCAGCATTTCTATCAACCCAAGATCTGTTATAAAGATGATAGAGATCGGACCATTCCTTCAGGAACCTCCCCCAAATCTCAAATAACTAAAACGATTATAAAATCCGAAATAAACATCCGGTTTTCTTCATATTTCACACACCCCATCATTTCTACTAACACAAAATCTGCTGTGAAGATGGGATATATCGGTCTAGGCCTTCTTTTATCTCCCCCACGGAGGGTCAAACTTTTGAATATCCATGAAGTGCATAAAATGCGGAATGGGCAATATTGGCCCATTCCTTCAGTATTTACTCCATGGAGAGCCAACAATTTGAATACTCGTACAGAAGTCAAAATATATTTCAATAATCGAACATTGGCTGAGGGTATACATCTTTCGGCAAAACGGACGTTTTAACTTGTTGTAACAAATTTAAGTTCCAACATTCAGTCGAGGTTTTAATTTTGAGATTTTTCTTGAGAGTCCCTATTGTTGTAAAATTTAACGAAAAATGCTCTCAAAGCGTTATATTCACACTCACAAATGCTCTGAAATCTGATTTGCTCGGTCCTAACATCAATCTCATTTTCTTTTATACACATAAATATTTCAATCCCTGAACATTAGACTAACAACTTCTATTAATTAGCATTTCACAATAAGTCCCTCATTAGGCTCTATTGCCATTTACACACACTGCATATGTATGTATATAGCATTGTCATGGCACTTGTTGCTTACAACATTATTGTCCTTAAGATTTTCCCTGCAACAGTGTTATAATACAATTTCTTGTTCTCGTCTTCTCCGCCGGAGAAGGATGTGCAATTCCTCTCGAAGAAAAGCGAAGAAAATCGGATTTTAATTAAATTTTCAAAGTTTATAACATGACTGCAAACAAAAGCCAAAGATCCTTACCGGTAATACATATCAGCATTTTTGCTTCCTTTTGTGATTCACTTTCTTCGGCTGTTTCAGGATTTTATGTGTGTGTGTGCGTGTGTGCAGACACCATAAATGAGAAGATTATGGTAAAAGATTTTTCCCACAAGGAAATTATGCATACATCATGTGTTATATTCTTTACACGTATGTGTGTACATATGTATGTGGTGTAAGTATGTATGTCTCTGCAGATGTTTTAATTATGACTGGTATACATGTATACAGTGAAACCTCCAATTATTTGATATTAGGACCTTAATATTTTGGAAAATCAGAATACTGTAAATTTTGGTCGAAAATAATGAACAATGAGTTATTCCATTAAATGCCTTAAAGAACATATAACATAAATATTTTAACATAACATTTGTTATTGATTACCATGTAATGAGTAAAAAAGCGCATAGCGTGTGTGTCCAACTAAAATACTTAGGCTTGTGTATATGAAGCTAATTTTGGCCGGGCGGGACTTTTTATACCCTACACCATTTGGGATCAATTTGGCAATTTTCAAAAAATAAATCCTTTAAAAATTCTGTTAAAGTCTCAAAAATACCGAAGATAGCTGATATATTGGGATAGATAAGAAGACGTGGACCTGCATAGGCAACTATTGTCATAAGCCGTTCTCACGTGTCATAAGCTGTAGTATCCATTACGAACTTCAAACACCATATTTGAAACAATTCCGGTTAATAATGTCGCTAAAATCATGATTTCCACAGACGAACAAACCGACGGACATCGTTAAATCGACATAGAATTTCATGCTGATCAAGAAAATATATTCTTTGTGGGGTCTAAAACGTATATTTCGAGGTGTGACAAACGTAATATACGGAATAACAAACGTAATATACACTCCATACTATTGTGGAGGATATAAAAGGCAGATAAGTTCGACCGGGCCGAACATTTTATACCCTTCACCATTTGGAAGGAACTTGAAAAATTAAAAAAAAAATCTGTCGAAAAATACCGCTCAACTGAAAACCGTTATATGGGGGCTTTACAAAGACGTGGACCTGCATAGCCAATATTCCGTCATAGGTTTTAGTACCCATTACGAATTTCAAATACGAAATTTGTTACGATCCTGGTTAATAATGTCCCCAAATTTATCAAAATATTAAATATCGGGAGGTATCATTATGTGGGAGCTATACGAAGACATGGACGTTGGTAGACAATTCTCTTCCAAGAGGTAAAGTACTCAGAAGAAACCCCTTGAGTGGATTTTCAGACAATTCCATTGAAAAATTTGGCTACAATCATGAATATACAGAATATCGGGGGGGTGGGGTTACCGTTATTACCGGGATTATACGATATCGGGGACCTTCTAGGGGGGAAAGTGCTCAGCACGAACTCCTTGTGTAGAATTTCCGACGATTCCATAAAAAATGTGACTATAATCAGCAAAATACCGAATGTCGGGAGGTGCCGTTATATGGGGGCTATATGTTATCGTGGACCTATATAGACGCTTCTCTACCAGCGGGTAGTGTACTCAGAAGGAACCCCTTGTATAGAATTTCAGACAATTCCATTAAAAAATGTGGCTAAAATCGTCAAAATAAGGAATATATGGGGGTACCGTTGTGTGGCGGCTTATGATATCGCGGACCTATATAGACAAATCTTTCGAGGGGGTAATATACTCACAAGGAACTCCTTTTATGGATTTTTAGACAATTCTATAGAAAAATTGGCTGCAATAATAAAAATACCGAATATCCGTATGTGGGGATGTGCCGTTATGTGGGGGATATACGATATCGGGTTAGAACTCAATAACTCCTTGTATGGATTTTCAGACAATTCAGACATTGAAAAATATGGACAAAAATCATTAAAATACCGAATATCGGGAAGCACCGTTAAATGGATCTTACGATACCGTCCGACCGATATAGCCCTATCTTCGAACTTGATCTGGCTGCAGACAAATACTGATCTGCTCTTGCAACCAACGGACAGACGGACAGTGCTAAACCGTCTTTGAGATTTACGCTGATCACGAATAATTATACTTTTTTAGGCTCTAAAGTAATTATTTCAATGAGTTACAAACGGAATGACGAACTTAATATACCCTCCATACTATATATGGTGGAAGGTATAAAAACGCCAGAAAATTAATATTTTTTTGCATGTAACATGTCCTTATAAAAAATAAGTTTGTTGCAGTTGGTTTTACTGTATATATGTATGTATGTACATTGTATATCTTGTGTTAAGGTCTTTGTTGTATGTAAATTTTCAAAAAAAAAAAAAAAATATTCTTAAATGTAAAGTTGCAACTTTAAGCTACAATTGAATTTGAAAGCTTTGTGTTGAAACAACGCAATATGCATGGATTTGCACACTTAAGATTTTCTCAAAGTCAGAATCCCCAGATATATTTAAAGACAAAGGAAAAAACATAACTTAATAGTTATTCCGTAATGAATGTAATTCATCAGGGGATCTTAAAATATAATTGAAATAAGTATCAGTTCAGAGCAAAAACACTGATTCAATTTTTTTTTTAATTTTTTCAAATTAATTGTTGATGGGTGAAGGTAATCATTTAGTTTTTATGTTGTAAAGTTTTATGAATGACTTTTACTTTTGCAAAAAATCGCAAAGTCGTTAAACAATGTATTTTTATCTTTCGATCGATTCTCATGCCAGCACTAAAGTATGCTACAATTTGAAATTATTTGTTGGCAATACGATTCTGAAAATTTTAAAATTCAACTCTTCCTATTCAGCAAAGATTTTTGATTTGCTGTAAATAAACGAAAATCGACTTCGAGCTTGCCAAAAAGTTCTTATTGAGAAATGTTGATTAACATTTATTCAGACCATATATCTAAGGGTCTCTAGTCAGCTTTACTTACAGTGAGTTATCGCTAGTCAGTTTCGCATTTTTAAGGTTGCAAAACGAACAACAGTACCGAATCCTCCAGGCCTCTTATTTTAGATGATTTTATTCAGGAATACGTGAAAAGCAAGAAAAAGTTCGTCTAATCGATATTGTAGAGTGTAGAGGGTGAGATAAAAAAAAAACTGCAACAAAGACAAACGCCATCATTTTAAATTTTTTTTTTTAATTTCATTGAATAAAAGCAAAAATTGTCGGAAATAGCATCAAATTTTAGAATAAGTTTAGATTTGTTCGAATTGGTCACCTTTGCCACCAATTATGGCCTTCAAATGGCCAATGAAACCGGCACACTCTGCCCGAATGTTGCTCTGCGGTATCTTGGACCATTCCCGGCGAAGCGCTTGCTTGAGGTGATCGACACTTTGGTATTTTTGAGTGCCAACCTTCCTTTCCAAAATACTCCAGACACAAAAGTGTAACGGATTGGTATCCGCAGATTTTGGTGGCCATTGTGCGCTAGAAATGAAGCGAGGAACCTCATTTTTTAACCATTCTTGGGTGGCGCGTGCTGAGTGCGATGGTGCTTAGTCCTGTTGGAAAGTTCAAGGTCTGCGGCCAAAATGTTTGCGTGTCCATGGCTTTAATGCACCTTCCTGAATATTTTCGCTATATATATATTTCGGCATTTATTCTGATGCCACGGTCGATTAATACGAGCGGGTAGCACCAATCGGCTGTTATTGCGGCCCACGCCATCACCATGGCCGGCGCTTGAGTTCTGGTGGCCAACCGAAGGTGCACATTTTCAGCTGACCTGTCACTGGAATAATATAAACAGCCGTCGGACGAGTGGCTTAGAAATGACAGCAGTCTGAAGTTGGTTGCAGTTTTTTCATCTCACCCCGAATAAGCAAGTATCCAAATGGAACGAAATTTTCAATAAAAAAAATTCTGTTAACAATTCTGTTAAAATTTTATGAATGCAGAATATAGATAGTTACCATTGTATCGAGGTCCATACGAAAACGTGGATGTACATATGCAATTTTTGTCATAGTCATTATAGCATTCAAATGCGAAACTTAAAACAATTCCGGTGAATAATGGCGCAAAAACATCAAAATACTGAATATTAGGAAGTGCGGTTATATGGGGGCTATACGAAGACCTGTACATGCATAGATATATTTCTGTCATAGACTCATATGATGTCCAGATGGAACTTCAAATACGAAATTTTAAACAATTCCAGTGAATAAAGTAGCTAAATTCATCAAAATACCCAACATAGGGAGGTACCGATATTAAGGTGCTATACGAAGACCTAGACCTGCATAGGCGACTTTCTGTCATAGGTTGTAGTACTCGTACGAAGTGCAAATTCGAAATTTGAAACCTTTTCGGTGAATAATGTAGCCAAAATCATCAAAATACCGAATAAAGGGAGTTACCGATATAGGGGGGCTATGTGAAGACGTGGACCTGCATAGGCATATGCAGTCACAGACTGCTGTACCTTTTTTATTTATTTATTTATTTTTTTTTTTTGGGGGGGGGGGGGGGGGGGGGGGTGAGTGTGCTTAAACGTTGACATATATGGTCTATTTTCAATACAAAAAGTCCTGCCGACCAAACACACATTTGAGTAAAATTTTATCATCCTACTTGAATTCGTTCAGATTCTAGAGTGATTTCCACAGGCGGACACACGGACTTTTTTATTTTATGCTGATTAAGAATATATATACTTTGTAAGGTTTAAATGCATATTTCGAGGTGTTACAAACGAAATGTCAAACTAAATATATGGAGGGTATGCACTATGGTGGAGGCTATAAACAGCGATATTTTTGTGTGGCAAACCCTGATATTTTAAACCAGCAAGCTGCATTATGAAGGAAAATACGTAGACGATTTTTAGAAAGAATGTTGGGACTTATCTCAATTTTTTTTGTTTTTATACCCTCCATCATACTATGGAGGGTGTATTCATTTTGTCATTCCATTTGTAACTCATCGAAATAATGATCTTAGACCCAACAAAGTATATATATTCTTGATCAGCGTAAAATTCTAAGACGATGTTCGCCTGTCTGTCTGTGTGTCTGTCCGTCTGTCTGTCTATCTGTCCGTCTGTCCTTCTGTCTGTTGTAATCACGCTATCTTTCAAACGAATTGAGATAGAAGGCTAAAATTTTGCACACGTGTTTATTTTGCCAGTAGGCAGGTTAAGTTCGTAAATGGGCCATGTAGGTCCATGTTTTCATATAGCCCCCATTAAACGGTACCTGCCTATATTCTGTATTTTGATGATTTTTGGCGACATTATTCACCGAAATTATTTCATATTTGGCATTTGAAATTCGAAATGGATACTACAGCCTATGACAGAAAATTGTCTGTGCAGGTCCACGTCTGTGTATAGCCCCTATATAACGGTTCCTCCCTATATTCGGTATTTTGACGAGTTTAGGAAATACCCACCGATATTGTTTGAGATGTCGTATTTAAACTTCGTATTGAATGTTACAGCCACTGACAGAAAATTGTCTGGCTGGTCCAGGTCTTCACATAGCTCCGATATAACGGTACATTATTCACCGTATTTCAATTTATAGAATTTGAATATGGTAATGGCTTATGGCACACAATACCTTTGTAGGTCCACTTCGTGTAGACCCCAATTAAACGGCTATATTCAGTATTTTAAAAATTTAAACAGAATTTTTTGAGGATTTTATTTTTTGAAAATTTCCAAATTCATTCCAAATGATAGAGGATATTAAAAGTTCGACCCGGCCGAACTTAATCTTTTTACCCTACAACACTATGTGTTGGGGGTATTATAAGTTTGATTGGGCCAAAAATTATGTAACACCACTAAATATTGATTTCCCACATAGGAAAGTATATATGGATCTTCCTGTCTCGCCGAGCTGAGTCGATCTAGCTATGTATGTCCGTCCGTCCGTCCGTCCGTCTGTCCGTCTGTCCATGTTAATTTGTAATCACTCTACAGGTCGCAATTATGGCCCGATCTTCACGAAACTTAAAATGTAGGTGGGGTTAAGGTCAGAATAGAACCCTATTTCTTTTAGAGAGGATTGTATAATATTTAGGGGTTGAAATGGACCAAAAACTGAAAAATTTTCTGATTTTGCAGTTGCTCTACAGGTTACAATTATAGACCAATCGATGCGGAATTTCGCATGTAGCTAGAGTTTAGGGCGGGGAAGAAGCCTACCAATTTGGGTGGTCATCGGATAATATTTAGCGGGTAAAAAAGACCATATCTTTTTTGTTGAAAAAATTCAAAATTTTTCATTAAACCGAGAATATTTTAAGTCCCGGCGAAATCACAAAGACATGACAAGGTTACTTCTGATCTTTTCATTGATGTTAAGATCCAACAAATCGGATATATAGCAAAATATGTGCGATATATATGTCTATCAAAGAAGATATGCTTGAAAGATCTCATATATTTCGAGAACGGCTGAACTGATTTCGACAGTTCTCATTAATTCAGAATGGCCTCTTGGCAGGAAAGAAAAAACGTCAAAAAATCGCATAAAAATATCTCTCTTAAGATGAAAATATTGATTTTGTAACTTTTTCTCATATTTTTTTAATTTTGTCATATTTTTGGCATATTTTCATTTTGAATTAAACATTTGGGAATATTTCTAAAACTAAGTAGTTAGGATATCAGTATATCATATACAGATCGCATTTATGGCCCGATCCTTACGAAATTTTGCATGGGGATAAGATGAGGGTCAGAATAGAAGCCTACTCTTTTTGGAGATGATCGCCATATATTTAGGGGTTGAAATGGACCGAAACTGCAAAATTGTCAGCAGGTCGTAATTATCGCCCGGTCCTCACGCACATTTGAATGGGGGTTACCGGACATTGCAAAAGCCAAGCAATTTTGGATGGCCATCCAAAAATATTCAATGTGTGAAGAAGTTTGCCAACTTTTGTAGACAAAATAGGAAAATGTCCATTCCAGTGACTTTTTGTAGAATTCACAAATACAGGAAAGACACACTTCTGAATATTTCGTTAATGCTGATTTCGTTGAAGAATATAGTCAAATGTCTGTATTTCATATAGATGCGTTTCAGTCAAAAACCAATAATAAATGTTAATTTTTTGCCACTTCTGAGAGATATAGGTCTTTGGGAAATATTGGTTCCAGATCTAGGAAGACCATTTACGCGCAACATCTACCAATAAATTGGAAATGAGCAAATTAGTTTAAGTTGCTATTATTCGAAAATTAGAGAACGAAACCTGGTTTTCTTTTATTATTTGTCACAATATCTTGTGGAATTCTTTCGAGTATCTCGCCTATATATACTGTATCGTTTATTATAGTGTTGCAGGGTATTTAACGGTCGGCCCCGCTCTACGGTAGCCTTTGCTTACTTGTTTTTACTTGTTCTCATTCGAATTGCAAAATTTTCTGTCTCATTGTTGGTCGCACGAACTTGTATGAAACAGACAGCTTTAAGTCATTTTTAAAAACCCTCAGAAACGTAACTTTATGTTCATCCGACAATATCATTCAGATCAAAAGTTTAAATTAAATTAATGCAATTATTAAATTCTATGTCGTTATATATCATTTAGTTTATATTACTAATTGAAGATACATCCCAACAAAATGCCATACATTTCCATTTCACATCAAATAACCAAATTTGCACATCTCTTAAAATTCCATTTAAATTTTAAGTCATTTTTGCATGATGCACCAACATTTGTTTAGAAAAAATAAAACTTCTTAAATATTGATTATATTTGTTGGAATATTGTGAAAATACATTTAAGAAAAAAACAACAACAACAACAAATGAAAATACGAAAAAACAAACAAGAGCTAACATGACATTTTGAGTTGCAAACGCAAGAACGAACGAAAAAACGTGACGCTTAGTTTTCTAATTGGCAATAGGGCAATTTTAACCTACAATTTGATAAACAAATAAAATTTTATTGGTTTTTGGTGTAAGCGAGAAAAAAAAACAAACTAAATTTCTACTAACAATAAAATAAATTTGAAATTTTAGTTTGCAAAAAAAAAAAATTATGTATGGTTTTAGGTTTTTGGCTTTGCTTTCTTTGCTTTTATTATTTTTTTTAGTTATTTTTCTTTTGGTAGAAGTTTGTAGTTTGAAAACGAAAACACATTCTATGGTGCTTTACTTTGCTTTTAAGTTTCATTTTCATTGCTATTTTTTTATGGTCTGTACTCTAAGTTTTTCTTAATTTCCTATTTTGATTTTCTTTGGTTTTGCTTTGAATTATTTTTTTTTTGTACATTTGTTCTTTCTACCAATTCGAGACAAAACGGAAGCTAAATGTTAGTTCTTGTTCTTTTTCTTTTTTCTTTTGTTGTTGTTGCAGGAGCCACCCTAAACACTGACATTGGTCCCGATTCTGAAGCCCAAATCAATCCCCATCTCAATGAAGATTTCGATGGTCGTGAATTCAATAACGGCGAAGAAAACATCGACACCACACACCAGACATCGGAGGAACCCACACCCCCCGTCACCGATAAATTGGATTCACAAAAGAAGGCTGATCTCAAGAATAACAGCAACAAAACGGCGACGGCCACCAATGGCAATGGACATGCCAATCCTGCTGAAAATAAAACAAATACTTCTGTCTAAGAAACAGGATTGAAAATCTAAAGGGCACAAACACAAATGCACACTCACACACACACAAAATTCCTTAAACGAGGCATTATAAAACAGAAAATAGACAACGACTTTAAGAAATTGTGACAAAACAAAAAAAAAACAAACAATTTATTTCTTCCACTATTATTTATATACATATTTTTTTAAAAATTTCGGCAATTTCGTTTGCGTCCAGTTGAAAAAAAATCCTTCAAGGATTTAATTTTCTCTCTTTTTAACAATTTTTTCAAAATCTTCCAAAATTGTTCATAAGTAAATGCACATTTTGAAACAAGCACAAATTTTCAATTTAGTTTATTTAAAATTTGAATCTTTTTTTTTTTTTGTTTTTCAAAAATAAATTGTTATTTCGGTAATTTACAACAAAAAATATACGTAACATCCTTGATAAAAAGAATCTGATTTAAGAAAATTTAGTGAGAAAAACAAACGTACGTAATATTTCTCAATTTCGTTATTAAAAAAAACTGGAATTTAGAAAAAAAAAATACATTTTAGTTTTAAATTTAAATCCTTTGATTGTCCCTTTCAAATGCTTTCAAAACAAAATTTTACAACGCAATTCTACTATAATTAAATATCTAATCCTTCTCGTTCTGCCCTTCCATGACAGCTACAAGCACACAGAAAAAAAATCAATTATTTTGAAAAAAAAAACGTCGTTAATAAAAAAGCGTCTACTCGAAATTATCCACAGTCCGATGGGGTCTTCAGTAGAAAAAATCTCTTTAGAACAACTGAAGTCGAGCAAAAATCTAAATATGAAAAATATTGTAATTTTTCTCTTTGACCTGCTCTCTATTGAACTTTCACCTCATTCACAACTTAATCGGTATTCAGTTCGATATAAAGTTTTAGCTGTTTTTCATCCCAACATTTTCATCTTAGTGTTTCCATGACAGTTACAAGAACATAGAAAAAATCGATTAATTTAAAAAAAATCATTAAATTAAAAAATGTTCTATTCGAAATTATCCACAGTCCGACGGAGTCCGCAACACCACCTTTACTTGCGTAGAGAAAAATCTCTTTTAAGGACAACTGAAGTCGAGCAAAAATCGAAATAAAAAATAAGGCAGTATTTCTCCTTGATCTGCTCTCTATTGAACTTTCCCTTCATTCACAACTTAATCGGTACTTAGTTCGAAATAAAGTTTTCCCAAAATTTCCATACCCTATTTCGAGTATCAAAATAAAATTATTCCGTGATTTTTTCCAACTTTGTACAAACCTATATTATGTTCAACATTAGCAGGATCTTATATTTAGGATATATTGGTTTAATTTTTCCGATACCATTCACAAAAATATATTACATTGATTCGCAATTGGGTAGTACCAGGTTCACATCATTATGTCTTTGTGAGTTCATTTGTAATATGGAGAAGGAAGTGAGATAGACCCATAGTTACTTTTGAGGATCTTCATAGAATCACTTTCTGAGTCGATTTATGCATATCAGTCCGTCAGACTATCCCTCCGTCCGTCTGTCCATGTATTTTTGTGGACAAAACGCAGGTCGCATTTATTATCCGATTGAGATGAAAATTTTCAAACAATATTTGTTTGGCCCAAGGGCAAACTCTTTTGAAATTGATGAGAATCGGTTCAAATTTAGATATAGCTCGCTTATATATCTTCAACCGATTTCGGGTTAGTTGTGCACCACCAATTGTGCCAATATTAGTCCAAATGACCTGAATTTTGGCACATCGGACCGAATTCAATCTAGAAGCAAGTATATTAAATTTGGGCAAAAATCTTTTCAGATATAGCTCTATCTCCCACATATATTTCAACCGATTTGGGGTTTTCAGTCCCTCACATGCACAATATGCAGCCCACAAGAATGTTATTTGACACCAGATAACTCAAAAACACCTCTGTCATAATTTATCGAGATTGGATCAGATTTGGATATAGCTCCCATATATATCTTCAACCGATTTCCGGTTAGTTGTGCACCAAACGGCTAATATCAGCCTAAATTAACTGAATTTTGGCAATTCCAACTCAAATCATCCTAGAAACAAGTATTTCAAATTTCGTGAAAATCGGTTCAGATATAGCTATAGCTTATCCAATAGGTTTCATCCAATTTGGTGTTTAAGTCCTTCACATGCGTAATATGCACTCCACAACAAAGATATTTGATACCGGACATCAAATACAGCTCGAAAATACCTCTGTCAAATCTTAACGAGATCGGTTCAGATTTGCAGCCTCCGTCAACGTTGGATATAGTTCCAGATCCAGGTTTGGATATAGTTCCAAATTGTGACTGCTCTAAAGCCATGATACGCATTCAAATAAGGTTCATAGTTGGTATGATCTACTTCACATAAA
The DNA here is from genome assembly GCF_030504385.1 of Musca domestica. Taxonomy (NCBI): domain Eukaryota; kingdom Metazoa; phylum Arthropoda; class Insecta; order Diptera; family Muscidae; genus Musca; species Musca domestica. Next base: position 545,195 of record NW_026712212.1, read on the forward strand.
TTCCCAATAAAAACTTTTTTGTTACGAGAGCTCTACTAAATACGCATTGTGGTGTAGGGTATCATATTGTCGGCCCCGCCCGACTTTTGACCTTTCCCTTCTGGATCTTTTGACCTTTCCCAATTTGGAGTACAGAGTAAAATTCAATAGAATTTCTCAGCAATATTAAAAGCCTGTTTGCTTCTACATAAAACAAAAGAGTGAAGAGCACTCTCTTACTCTTTTAATACTTCCTCTCGCAAGCATTTTTCACTCGCGAGTAAAATCGAGATATATTTGTCGCCCAAATAACTAGGCCAACAATTTGTTAAACATTTTCGATAGACAATTTTATTAACGACATTATTTTCAATTTTGAACGATTTTTCTCAAACTGTGTGCACTAGGACATGTATAAAAACACACAAACTCGAATATGTTTTGTTTTTATTATTTTATATATATTTTTATATTATTATTATTTTTATTATTTTTTTACGATTGTGAATGCCGTAAGAAAATTAATAAATAAAAAAACGATGAATAATTTAATAAACTATATAATAATTAAATAAATACTATGCCTAAGTGTAGTATATAATTTAAAGTTCATACATATATATTTTTCGTAATGATAAGCCAATTAATTTATAAGTCAGTCAATTTTCGTAAATTGCTTTTCTCGGATCAGACTCGAATATATGGGAACGATAATCTCAAAAATATCTTAATTTTTTTATATTTACACACACACATATACATATGTTTTCCATAACTTTGTAAAAAATAAAAACATTATCCACACATACTTAAATGTATTGTTTTTTAACCGTCCTGTTTCTCATGATTTTATATTATTGTGTAATATCACCACTAAGCAATTAACTTTTTTTATACAGTTTATACATATATAAATATATTTTAAATAAATCTAAAAAACAAATTGCAATTGTACTTAACTATAACAATTGTACTTAAAACTATAAAATATTTAATAGGAATTTGTATGAATTTTTTTACGCAAAGCAAAACTTTTGTAATCTTTTATTTGTTTACTTAAATCTAATGATTGAATGTACTTACATAGATAGATGTGTCGCAGGACCATATATTTTATTTCCAAATTTGTATACAAATCTTAACAAAACAAAAAAAAAAAAACAAAAAGAGAAGTAATAGAAAGTTAAGCTTATTATAAATATTGTATTTTTAATTTTTTTCCAAAATAAAGAATTATAATAAAACAAAATGAAAAGGTTTCCTTTTTTTATATTTAAATTAAAAACCATTTATTCATCATCACTCGCCTTTAATCTTTCTCGACTAATCTCGACTAACCAAATTCACACACATTTAAATATTGAATTGCTGCTGAACATCATTGAATGAGTATTTATTTAATGGACTTGTAGAAATAACGACACATTTCAAGCAACATGTCCTTGTTAATATTATGGATCTGATTTTTATACCCTACAACACTATGTGTAGGGGATATTATAAGTTTCACATATGATTATTTCAATTTGACTTATATTATTGAATTATACATTTTGTAACATTTTGTAAAAACCCTACAACAGTACGTGTAATCTGTATTATATACAGGTCGCAATTTTCGCCCAATCCTCGCCAAATTTTGCACGGGGATAGGTTTAAGATCAGAATAGAAGATGAAGATGTACGCGAAACATTTAGGGATAGAAATAGAAATTTTCCTTTCAAATCAAGCTCCTATCAAGCTTCCTATCCGCTCGGAATTTTGCATAAGGTTAAAGTTTAGGACAGGGGCCGAGCATGTGTGATGTCCATCAGTTGATAATATTTTGGGGGTAAAATAGACCACAACAAAACTATCGACACCGACAAAATTGATTTGGAGCTAAAATGAAGGATTTAGTAATGACAAAACCAATTGCCAATTAATACAATATATAACCCGTTTTCATTGAAAATTATACAGGGTGAGATGTCATTTCTAAGCCACTCACCCCATAGCTGGTAAAATTATTCCAGTGACAACTCATTATATTATTTACAAGCGTGCAACAGCATTTTTGGTGAGAATTTTCCAGAAAAAAAAGTTCTTCGTGATTGAATTCAATTGTGATAGTATGATTTCTTTATATTGGGCTGGAAAATCACAAGTGGCTATCGTTAGAGCACTCCAGCATTTTAATGTAAATAAACCTTTTGAGTCTCGTACCATCGCTCGTTACCGTGATACTGGTAGCGTAGCCCCACGTCAAGGAAGTGGACGAAAGAAAACAGCAACATCAGTAGAAATGGTTCGAATAGTAAATAAGCGACTTGATCGAAACCCGAGTCGCTGTGGCCGAAAAATGGATCGTTAGCTGAACATATCGCAATATTCCATTCGGAAAATATTGAAAAATGAGCTAGGAGTAAAGTCATTGAAATCCCAAAAAGTGCAAGAAGTTACACCGCAACAGAAAAAAAATTAGAAAAAAAGTAGTTCACCACGCCGAATTTAGTTTTCTCCTATGAGAAAATATTCGTTGTGTTTACTTGCCAAAGAGGTCAGCTGAAAATATGCACCTTCGGTTGGCCACCAGAACTCAAGCGCCTCCCATGGTGATGATGTGGGCCGCCAGACGTATTAATCGACAGTGGAATCAGAAAAAATGCCGAATATTATCTCGAAAATATTCTGGAGGGTATATTAAAGCACGCATACATTTTGGCCTCAGACCTTGAATATTCCAACAGGACTCAGCACCATTGCACTGAGCGCGCGCCATCCAAGAATGTTAACAAAATGAGGTTCCTCGCTTCATTTCCAGCGCATAATGGCCACCAAAATCTCAGAATACCAATCCGTTGGATTATTGTCTCTGGAGCATTTTGGAAAGCAAGGTTGGCACTAAAAAATACCAAAGTGTTGATCACCTCAAACAAGCCCTTCGACGAAAATGGACCAAAACACCGAAGAGCAACATTCGGCCAGCGTGTGACGGTTTCATTGGCTGTTTTAAGGCCATAATTCGTGACAAAGTTGACCAATTCGAAGAAATCCAAACTTATTCTAAAATTTGATGCCATTTCCGACCTTTTTTTTCTTTCATTCAATAAAATTAAAAAAAAATCTAAAAATTATGGCTTTTGACTTTATTGCAGTTTCTTATCTCATCCTGTATCTGGCAGCTTACGCACATTATTATTTTCTAAAAAAAATATCATGTATTTCGTATAAAGTCTAAACCTGGCAGGTCGCAATATTAATATCATATTTATTTAATTCCGACACGAAATGGACTATATTGGGCCATTATTTATTTTTGAGGATCTTCATAGAATCACTTTCTGAGTCGTTTTATGCATGTCAGTACGTCCGTCCGTCCATTTATTCTTGTGAACTAAATGCAGGTCGCAATTTTTGCAATCAATATTTGTTTGGCCCAAAGAGGATGAGATTTAAATATAGCTCCCATATATCTTCAACCGATTTCGGGTAAATTTTGCAGCAAATGGCCAATATCAGAACTAATGCATTGACAAATGACATCCAATTTGTTGAAATCTGTTCAGATATAGCTAATATAAGTCCAAATGGCCTGTATTTTGGTACATCCATTTTGGGTTTTAAGTCCCTCACATGAGTAATATGCACTCCAAAAGAATGCTATTTGGTACCGAATATCAGATATTGCTCGAAAATACACATGTCAAATTTTATCGAGATCGATTCAGATTATATATCTAATATATATCTTTATCCCATATCAGATTTATTGTGCACCAAATGACTAATATCAGCCCAAATGAACTGAATTTAAGCAATTACGAATTAATTCATCCCATAAATCAGTACTTCAAATTTGGTGCATATCAGTTCAGATATAGATATAGCTCCCATGTATATGTTTTATCCGATTTGGGCTTTAAAATCCCTCACAAGCATAATATGCATTCCACAACAATGATCTTCATTGGTACCAAATATCAGATACAGCTGCGAAATAAGTGTATCAAATTTTGTCAAGATCAGTTCAGATTTGGATATAACTCCCATATATATCCTCAACCGATTTCGGATATATATTGTGCAAATAATGGATAATATCAGCCCAAATGAAGTGAATTTCAGGACGTAGGTTTCCATTTTGTGCAACTCGGCTCCGATGTAATTTTTTTTAATATAACCCTTCTACAAGTGATATCATGCACTCTATAGCAAACTATAACTGTTCTAAAGCCAAATGTTGATAGGTGGTATGATCTACTTTAAATACATTCTTTTGTTACGGGAGCTCTACTAAATATGCATTGTGGTGTAGGGTATCTTATAGTCGACCCCGCCCGACTTTTGACTTTCCCCTACTGGTTTTAAAATAACTCCCAGACAAAAAGCAAGGGAACAAGGGAAACCTAGGTATTCCCTGCCTTACCCCCTGGTAATCATTAACATCTTTTGCAACAACAAACTTTTTATAACAAAAAAAAAAAAAACACAGTTTTTGGTGACATTTTATAATATCCGTTAGATTTGAAGGATTTTTTTTTAATATAAATGAATCACAACCCAAAGAATTATTCTGAGAAGTAAAATTCACATTTTTTAATTATTTGAATCGTATCATTAGGTGTACGATTTGTATTCAAGTTAAAATCGCTTATATAACCTTTTTAAAACGTTGAAAATATTGAAGAAATATGTTTTGTCTATATTGTCACCTTTTCGAATAAATTGCAATTTTTATAAAATTCTACTTTTCTTTTTAGGAAAATCTGTAAAAATGGCCACAAATGAAACGTAAGTAATGCCAATGTTATGAATATCTGAATTTAAGTCACAGTCCAAGATCACATTCTAACTAACACTCATAACATGATTGGTAAAAGATTCTATAGCAAATTAATGAAAATTTATAACAATTAACAACAAAATCTGGTAATTTCCTTTTATATACCTGAATACATTAATTTGTTAGACGTTTAAAAGCATGATAAACATTTAGTCAGATTTTATTGCATTTTTTTTTTGTTTTGTTAAATGGTTAATGGCATGCTGATTTTATTTTTAGTTTTAACAAGAAATTCAATAACATCCATTAAATCCTTTCATATATACATACATATGTTCAAGACACTTGCATACACATACCATGTTGACACGCCCAATACACACCAACACACACACACATTGTCATCTGCGACAGATATGAATGCATCCGCCAAATCTTCATCATCAGCTCTCTTTCTCATTAATCGAATGTGCTAAACAATGGAATTTACGAAACGTTATAACCACAACCTGCTTAAGCAGCAGATATATAACAGCTCTTCAGATCTAGTTTAACTCTAGAGAATAGTATCCTTCAAAGAAATTTGTTTGTCTACCTTGTATGTGCCTTGTAATAGTTTAGTCTAGAATTAGAAGAATAAGAACTACTCATAAACTATCTGTGACTATGCTCTAAGGAATCTATTAAATGAAATCCCTATTACAAATCACCTCATGCCTTGTCAAAAAAAAAAAAAAGAAACAACAACAAAAACAAACAAATTCCCAGCTTACATTCTAAACTGTAAAACGCAAACTAAAGGTCTCACGTTTATCACCAAAAAGCTCAGAACAATCAATCAATCAACCCCCTCTCAAACTCAAACTCGCCTAATCATTACAAATCCTTTCAAAACCCACCACACGCTAACAAGTGGTGTGGTGGATAACATCACAATCACACTCTGTTCAAGTCTTTCAACTAAAACCATTTTTCTGTCCCACCAAAAGGACGAACTTGTCCTAATGTTTTCTAAACATGGATCTTAGCCAAGCTAAGCTTATTTTCTATCTCTCTTTTCCATAATGCTCTCTCAAATACATGTCAACCTAATGTGATGTCATTACAAATACTTTAATGATAATGATGATGTTGTTGATGATGATTATGATGACGACCTTCTGCCATACACCAACAAAAAAACACACAAACCAACACAATTGATACATACACTACCGAATGTGAGTAGAAGTGGCGAAGCTCAGGGAAAGCAGCAGCAGCATGGTCAAAATGTGGCCCTGCTCGAAACCCCCAATGGTGTTACCATAATACCCAATAATGGTGCCACAATGGCAAATGGCCACAACAATGCCAACGATCACGACAACTCCGATGTACAGAGACGTCGGGCCGACCACGAAGACGATTCGTTTGAATATGCCACCGACCGTGAAAGCAGTGTCTACAACCCGACCACAATACCCCTACGTTCGGTCATGGCCTCAGCCGGTGGTCGTAATTCACGAAAATCAAACGACAGCGATAATGCCAACGAACAAACCGATCTTCTAACCAAAGGCAATCAATTGGGCATTCCCGAATCAAGATTTTCCCGTTGGATACCCAAAGATCAAAGAGAAATTCTCGAGAAACAGGCTCGCCTCCTGGCAAATCGTACACATGTTGTGAAAACACCCGAACCACGTCCCAGAACACCCACACCAACAAGAGTGGCGATGGCGGCACCGCTGCCAGCCGGAACGGTAACAACGGGGTCCCTCATCAGAGTACCCACAGAAACGGAGATATAAAAGAAAATGAAAACGAACGAAATGAAATGAAAGCTAACGATGATGTAGAATATTTCAATTTTTTAAAATTAGTTTTTTGTTTTTTTCAATAAGGAAAGACTACACAAGCATCTTAAACATATAAGAAACAGTCATACTCACAATTAAAAAACCTAATCGATGGCAATGAATAAATATTAAAATTAGTTATTATTTAAAAATGAGTCTGGAAATATTGAGCAGGTTCAGAGATACGTCTAATACAGCAAAACGTTTTCAAGAAAAATATATTTTCAGCGATTTTATAGAAAGAGAATAAATATGAGAGAAAGATAATATTCATGAGAATGTATGAGAGAATTGTACAGCCCAGATTACACTTGATGTGAGAGTCATATGTAAAGTTATATTTTCACATTTTATGCTTAGCATTTTATAGCATATTTTTAGGCACTCACAACAAATTTTAAACTGAAAAGAAATGTTAGGCAAATCTTTAGAATATATAATTTTTATACTCTACTTAAAATATAAACTTTATAAATCGCTAAAATTGAAGTAAAAGAGTGATCGGCAAGAGTAGAATCTGCTTGATTTTTAAAAGAAATTTGCTCCCGCAAAAAAAAAAAAAAACTACGAGGAAAATATACTCATTACTATTCGAGCGACCTCCACAAATTGAGTTTACTCTATTTTTATACCCTACACCACATAGTGGTAAGGGTATAATGCCCTTGTGCATTTGTTTATAATACGGAGAAGGAAGCGAGATAGACCCATAGTTACTTTTGAGGATCTTCATAGAATCACTTTCTGAGTCGATTTATGTATGTCAGTCCGTTCGTCCGTCTGTCCATGTATTTTGCTGAACAAAAGGCAGGTCGCATTTATTATCCGATTGAGATGAAATTTTCCAAAGAGTATTTGTTTGGCCCAAGGACGAACCCTATTGAAATTGATGAGAACCGGTTCAAATTTAGATATAGCTCCCATTATATATGTCCAACCGTTTCCGGGTTTATCGTGGCCAATATCAGTTCAAATAACCTGCATTTTGACAATTCCCATCGAATGTAGTCTAGAAGTAGCTTTATAAGCCCAAATGTAGTGAATCTTGGCAATCCTAACTGAATTCATCCTAGAACCAAGTACTTCAAATTTGGTGAAAATCGGTTCAGATATAGCTAGAGCTCCCATATATATGTTTCCTTTGATTTGGGGTTTTAAGTCCCTCACATACCTAATATGCACTCCACAAGAATGATATTTGGTACCGTATATCAGATACCGCTCGAAAATACCTCTGCCAAATTTTATCGAGATCGGATCAAATAAGGATATAGCTCCCATATATATATATTCATCCGATATCAGGTTTATTGCGCACCAAATGGCTAATATCACCTCAAATGGACTGAGTTTTGGAAATTCCGACTGATTCATCCTAGAAACAAGTACTTCAAATTTGATGAATGGCGATGCCGATGTAGTTATAGCTCAGATATATACGTTTTATCCGAATTCAGGTTTCATGTGCACCGAATGCCTAATATCAACCCAAAAGCACTGAATTTTGGCACATCGGTGGGCATTCAGCCTAAAAGCAAGTGCTTCAAATTTTGCTTGAAATCGGTTCTGATAGCTATAGCCCTCATGAATATGTTTCATCCGATTTGGGGTTTTAAGTCCCTCTCATGCGTAATATGTACTCAGCAACAATAATCTTTGGTACCAGATATCAGATACAGCTCAGAAATAAGTGTTTAAAATTTTGTCAAGATCGGTTCAGATTTGGATATAGCTCCCATATATATCTTTATCCGATTTCAGTTTTTTTTATGCACTCCCTGAAATTATGATGAAAATCGGTTCAGATATTGTTTCATCCGATTTGGTGTCAAATGCAATGCTACAATAATGATATTTAATACCGGGCATCGAATACTGCTCGAAAGTACCTCTGCCAAACTTTATGGAGATCGGTTCAGATTTTTATATAGCTCCGATATACATCTTTATCCGATTTTACAATTGAATAGAATATGTAGTTTTTCCTTATAATATTCAGAATGTCATCGTTATACCCATCGTCCAGTAATAAAAAATTTGTGCTAGTCTTTCCTTGAAGAGTATTTTTAAAATATTACAAATTCGATATTTTAAAAATGGATTTTTTTTTTATTAAATATAAACACCTTTGCCTTAATATAAATACAAATGCAGAATACACTTATACATACATAAATAAAACAAAGTACCATGTAGGTATTCATATTTCTTGTCTTCCAAATGTAGTTAGAAATTTGTGTGATTGTTCTTTTTATACCCTACAACACTATGTGTTGGGGGTATTATAAGTTTGATTGGGCCAAAAATTATGTAACACCACGAAATATTGATTTCCCACATAGGAAAGTATATATGGATCTTCCTAGCTCGCCGAGCTGAGTCGATCTAGCTATGTATGTCCGTCCGTCCGTCTGTCCGTCTGTCCGTCTGTCCGTCTGTCCATGTTAATTTGTAATCACTCTACAGGTCGCAATTATGGTCCGATCTTCACGAAATTTAAAATGGAGGTGGGGCTAGGGTCAGAATAGAACCCTATTTCTTTTGGCGATGATCGCATAATATTTAAGGGTTAAAATGGACCAAAAACTGAAAAAATTCCTGATTTTGCACTTGCTCTACAGGTCGCAATTATAGACCAATCGACGCGGAATTTCGCATGTAGCTAGAGTTTAGGGCTGGCAAGAAGCCTACCCATTTGGGTGGTCATCGGATAATATTTAGCGGGTAAAATAGACCATATCTTTTTTGTTGAAAAAATTCAAAATTTTTCATTAAACCGCGAATATTTTAAATCCCAGCGAAATCACAAAGCCATGACAAGGTTACTTCTGATCTTTACATTGATGTTAACATCCAACAAAACGGATATATAGCAAAATATGTGCGATATATATGTTTATCAAAGAAGATATGCTTGAAAAATCTCATATATGTCGAGAACGGCTGGACTGATTTCGACAGTTCTCATTAATTCAGAATGGCCTCTTGACAGGAAACATAAAACGTCTAAAAAAATCGCATAAAAATATCTCTGTAAAAATGAAAATATTGATTTTGTAAAATTTTCTCATATTTTTTCCATTTTGTCATATTTTTGGCATATTTTCATTTTGAATTAAACATTTGGTAATATTTCTACAGCTAACAAAACTAAGTAGTTGAGATATCAGGATATCATATACAGATCGCATTTATGGCCGGATTCTTACAAAATTTTGCATGGAGATAAGATGAGGGTCAGAATAGAAGCCTACTCTTTTTGGAGATGATCGCCATATATTTAGGGGTTGAAATGGACCAAAAAACTGCAAAATTGTCAGGAGGTCGTAATTATCGCCCGATCCTCACGCACATTTGAATGGGGGTTACCGGACATTGCAAAAGCCAAGCAGTTTTGGATGGCCATCCAAAAATATTTGTATTTGTAGACAAACACAGGAAAGACGCACTTCTGACTATTTCGTTAACGCTGATTTCGTTGAAGATTATAGTCAAATGTCTGTATCTCATATAGATGCGTTTCAGTCAAAAACTAATAATAAATGTTAATCTTTTGCCACTTCTGAGAGATTATAGGTCTTTGGGAAATATTGGTTCCAGATCTAGGAAGACCATTTACGTGCAACATCTACCAATAAATCGGAAATGAGCAAATTAGTTTAAGTTGCTATTATTCGAAAATTAGAGAACGAAACCTGATGGTTGTCTTTTATTATTTGTCACAATATCTTGTGAAATTCTGTCGAGTATTTCGCCTAATAAACTGTATGGTTTATTATAGTGTTGTAGGGTATTCAACGGTCGGCCCCGCTCGACTGTAGCCTTTGCTTACTTGTTCTATTTGTGTTTTAATTTATTTTTAAATTCCAAAGGAATACATGCAACTGAGATTGTTTTTAATTTTTTTAATAAAAAAAATTATTTTTTATTGCCACTGAATATCGAAGTGCCTTAACAAGCAGCTATGTTTAGAGGAAGAAGAACAAGGAAAAAAATCCATAAATAGTCGATTTAATTATATGAATGACATATCAGTTAAGACCTAATTAGTTATAAATGCTAAAATGTCGACTTTTTTACATTTTTATTATTCTACTCTTAAATGCAACATCACATATATATATATAGTGTATTCTACTTATTGTTATTGTAATGTATTGTTAATATTCACATTTTCCTCTTTTTCGCAAAAAATAAGAAAAAACATACGACAGCAACTACTGTAATACACATGCATTAATATTTAATCAATTTTATATTAATTTAATTTTTTTATGTAATTCATTTTTTTAGCATTTAAAACTGATTTAGTTCATTTTTTTTGCTTATATTTAATTATGCATATAGAAAAAAAAACAACTAACATTGTTTATTGTCTGTTGGTTAATGCAGTGCCCTTCTCAAATGATTAACCAATTTTAAGTTTTTTTTTTTTCTTTCACAACTTTTGTATAATTTATTTAATGTCTTTTTTTGTTGTCGTCTCGTCTCTGTCGGATATGTACAATACCACTAATTCCGGTTTAGTTATTGTATGGTAAATTCCATTTGTTGTTATAATTAAAGCAAGCGATGTATTTTTAACCATTATTTTTATATTAATATATAATACGAGTATTAACATTTCTTTTTTAAACAAAACTGATTTTATTTAAGCATAGTTATAACTTAAAATAAAAAAACCAAAATTAATTAAATAACTTTGTAAATAAATTGAAACGTAAGTTCCAAAATGCACAAAATCTTCTCTTGTTTTTAAGAGTGTTTATATTACGAAGTTAATAATGGTGTTCGATTATAGGCAATTGGGAGTGGAGGAAATAGGTATAGGGCAACTATGGTGTATATCTATATATATAAATGTAAGTTGTGTTAGTTACTACGCTTATAACTTACGAACCGCTGGACTGATTTTAACGATTCACACAAATTCGGAGTTGTCTCCCCTCCGAAAAGGATAATATCCAAAAAAATCGCGTAAAAATGCGATATATTAACATTTTCATTCTGACTTTTCAAATGTACAATAGTAATGTTTTATTTTGCATGATTTTTTTCCATTTTGACTTACTTTTTTCTAATGTACATTTGTAGTGTTTTTTATATTTTTTTTTTTTTTTTTTTTTGAATTCGAATATTAATACCAATTTATTTAATTGACTTGGTTTCTTGAGATCTTAAATTGATGGCGGGTTACATGGAAGTGTAGTACTGAATTATGTGGTGGCGAAACGGAATAGATGATATCGATATAATTTAACGCGGTCACACCAAAATAAAGATAATTATTAATTAAAAGATAATTACTTTTTCAAAATCGCTAAAAATCACGAAGAAGAGATCTCATTGCAAAAATTCTCAAATCGGGAAAAAATCCAAAAAATTTTCAGTGGAATCGAATTTTAAAATAATGGTAAGGGTCTTTAAACATTTGCTGTAATACATCAGCGAACAAGTTGACGATTTTTTCAGTTTGTTATTCTTCTTTTGTAATTTTTTTTTTCCAATTTGTATTATCATATTGAATTCAGGGGATTTTTTGTGAACAAAATAAAGAATAATTTTTACCCATATACAATTTTTCACCAAAAAAATTAAAGTGCGAAATACGATGTTAACTGACATCTACCTTTCAACTACAGGGCCGACATCGTGGTTTAGATAGAATATGCGAACACATTTAAACAAACAAAAATGACAGAAAAAACCTAATGGAGCTCATTTCAAAGCGTGAACCTAATTCTTTCATGTGACAATAATCCGTCCAATGAGAGCTCAAAATGCAAAATTCTTTGGGAGTACAGCAGTAAAATACCAAATATAAAGGGTAGAAAATAGTAGAGCGAATGAGACTTTTAGTAAGAAAAGGATTTCTATCCTTCCAGAAATTCTTCACAAACATTCAAGATACCTTAAATCACTTTTGCAGATCATGATATCGCACGATAAGGGTACATCCCGATTTCATATTTATATAACCATCATATGATTTGAGCTATTTTTGAGGTCTGGGGCACTTTTTTCATTGTTTGGCCCTTATTTGGCATCTTTATATACTACGATGAAAAATATGGTGTATAAAACTATTTTTACTCATTTTTAATCACGCGAAATTTTTTTCAGTTTGCTATATTTTTGATTTTGTCTCTATTTGTCATATTGGATAATAAGGGGTAGAAGAATGTTTTCAATGTAGGTCGATGTCTCGGAGTAGTGCCCATATAAAGGTACCTCCTGGTGTTACCATATTTCAAAGGATTTGGCTAAAAATGTGTATTTGGGGGGGTGAAAATCTTACACAAAAATTTGAACAAATTTTAGAATTTTTTCCATATAATAGTACCCCCTCAAGTCCACCTTTTGGCGGACAAACAGACCGACATGGTTAGGGGGACTATAAGATCTTTAATGGACAATCTGTGATGCTAATGGCTTTAAAAAAGTAATTAACTTTGGCTATTCTTAATTCATTCAGCTCTCAATTATGAGGTGTACAAAATACAGCAAATTCCAAATTATTGCTCATTTGACTGCAAAATTTTGCTACGATTTTTACTATACTAAAAATTAATTTGATCCCTACATGGGGATAAGATTGATATATACTTTTTAATAGGTTTGTATAGCACATCCACACCTTTGAAGCCCACGGTTTAATTATTTAAAACACTTTTAATCGACCAGTACGCGAACACTTATATCAGTCATATCTGAGAATAATTGTGTTTTGACATATATACATAATAAACAAAAACTACGGGCCGGCAACGCGGACCGGGCCAGCTAGTATATTATAATTCAAGATATGTACTTCTGATAAACGTATTCTTTTCGTACCCGGTAACGTTGGACGTTGAACGTGTCAGATGTTTTAAGATACTGATTAAATTAGTCAATACTTTATTTCTTCTGGAAAATGATAAAAATTAGAACACACAATAATATATTCTACCAGCTGAACCCGGTGAGCTTCGTTGACCAATTTGATTTGATCGGTCATACATATCGTGTTTGGTGCATAAAATATTGCCAAACCGAAAAATGTATATGGAAGCTATCCCCAAATCTAAACCAATTTCAATATAATTTGGATAATTTATTTTTGTAACCTATTTTAATATAATTTGGCAAATATATTTTCTAATCAAATTCCATCACTCATACCAAATCACATTAGAATCGAACATACATATCGTATTTGGTGCATCAAATAAACGAAATCGATCGAAAATATATGGGTGCTATATTCAAATCTGAACCGATTTCAATATAATTCGGTAAATTTATTTTTGTACCAAATTCCATCGCTCATTTCAAATTACATTGGAATCAAAAATATATATCCTGTTTGGTCCATCAATCTGTCGAAAATATATAACGGAGCAATATCCAAATCTTAACCGATTTCAATATTATTTGGCAAATTTATTTTTGTATCGATTTCCGTTACACATTCTTCATTTGGACTGTATCTATAACCGATCAATAGATATGTGCATATTAGGTACCTCCAAGGCACCTCCCATTCTGATTCCATATCTCCAATTCCAAGTGGAATTTTAAAAATTTATATAGCCTTTGTCACTTTCAGGCTGTAGTATATATGGAAATTTTCATGAAAATCTGTTCAGCAGTTTTTTAGTCTTTAAATTACAAACATGCTTACATTTTTCTCTTTTATAGATATAGATAGAATCAAGATTGCCTGTCCTCATCCTCATGGCTACAGAGGGTATATATCATTTGATTCAAGACATTTTAAGTCGATCTGACGGTGTACGCCTTTCTGGCTCTTGTGCTCAATAACCCTCGAAGGGAGTATCAGATCTGCTCCAAACTTAGTACATCGTAATATTTGTGCTAAACTTGGATCGACTTCGGAGATAAGCAATATCGGTCCACTCCTTCTGGTACTCCTTCACAAAAGACCAAAACTTTTATAGAAAATTATTTTGCCTCATAGAACAAGAATCGATATCGGTTTTGTTACAAATTAAAGTGTACCTTTCCCTAGGCCTCTTTGGACCACAACTGTTTCAGGATATTTGGAGTCGATCTAGCGATGTTGCTCCTTCTCGAACGGAGTATCCGATTTAGTCCAAATTTGGTACATCGTAATAATATTATTATATTATTGATTTCGGAGATATCGGTCCACTCCTTCCGGTACGTCCGCCACAAAAGGTCGATATTTTCAAAAAATATATTTTCTGCACAGAAAGGGAAACGATAATCCGATTTTGCTCCAACTCTGCAAATCCTAATATTTGCATCAGTGCTAGGTCAGGTGCGAAAATGGACAATATCGGTCCACTCTATCAATTACCTCCTCCACAAAGTGTGAACATTTTGAATAACTATAACTCTTATAAAATGTTATGTAAGAAACCAATGATATTCAATTTACTCGCATCACAATATTTTTCTTAACCCAAGATGGAATATATCGGTTCACTTCTTCTGGTACCTCCCCCACAAAAGAATCAACATCAACACGAAATTAACATCCAATTCCACTCAGACTTGGCATATCTCAATATTTCTATAAGCATAAAATCTGTTATAAAGATGGTAGAGATCGAACTATTCCTCCCACAAAGGGTCAAAGTTGTGAATAACCAAAACGATTATAAAATCCAAAATAAACATCCGGCACTCTTCATATTTTACACATCCAATTATTTCTACTAACACAAAATCTACTGTGAAGATGGTCTACTCCCTCTGGTACCTCCCACACTAAGGATCAACATTTTGAGTATCCATAAGGCTCATAAAAGCGATTCTAATATCCGATTACATTCAAGATTTGGTACCTCTCAATATTTCCATCAACATAAGATCTGTTGTAAAAATGGTAGAGATCGGACCATTTCGTTTGCTACCTGTCCCACGATACACACATTTTCGATACCAGCCATCATAGACGCAATAAAACGAATATTTAGAGGTGTTACAAACGGTGTTAATATACCTTCCTTTTCATAGTGGAGGGTACCTAAGTTTGGCAGGACAGAACTCTTAATACCATCTACCATTTGGAAGGAGCTTGAAAAATTAAAAAAAAAACATCTAAAAATATGTGTTAAATGGAAACAGTTACCTAGGGGATATTTGTCATTGGTTGTAATACCGATTAGTACCCATTACGAGCTTAAAATACCAAATTTAAAACAATTCCGGTGAATATTGTATCGAAAATCATCAAAATGCCCAATATAGAGAGGTACCGATATTTAGGTGCTATACGAAGACCTGGACCTGAATAGACAATTTTCCGTCATAGACTGTAGTAGCTATTAAGAACTTCAAATTCGAAGAATGACGCTGAAATCAGCAAAATACCGAATATATGCTGGTACCTTTATATGGGGGGCTATACGAAGACGTCGACCTGCATACGATTTTTTTGTGAAGGGCTGTAGCACTCATTACAAACTTTGAATACGAAATTTGAAATAATTCCGGTAAATAATGTCGCTGAAATCTGTAAAATACTGAATACAGGGAGGTACAGATATATGGGGTCTTTACGAAAACGTGAACCTGCGTAGACAATTTTCTGTCGTAAGTTGTAGTAATCATTAGAAACTTCAAATATGAAATTTAAACTATTCTGGTGAATATGTCGGTTAAATCATAAAAATACCGAATATGGGAGGTACCGATATTTAGGCTTTGCGAAGACCTGGACCTAAATACACAATTTTCTGTCTTAGACTGTAGTAGCTATTAAGAACTTCAAATATGAAATTTAAAACAATTCAGGTGAATATTGTATCCAAAGTCATCAAAATACCTAATAAAGCGAGATACCGATATTTAGGGGCTATACGATACACAATTTTACAAACTTTTAATACCAAATTTGAAACAATTCCGGTAAATAATGTCAATGAAATCTGCAAAATTAAATATCGGGAGTTACCGTTATATGGAGGCTATACGAAGACGTTGACCGGCATGGCCCATTTCTAAATAGCGTGATTATAACAGACAAGCAGACGGACATCTCTAATTCGATTTAGAATTTTACGCTTATTTAGAATATATCTACTTTGTAGGGTCTGTCATGAGTTTTTCGAGGAGTTACAAACGGAATAAAAAAGCTATTATACACCTCCATAGAATTGTGGAGGGTATAAAAATATTATCCTTTCGGATAGCGTTATCTTATCACCCACCTTTCATCATCCATCCCGCATGTCTTGCTGGAATTTACTATTATCTGTCAATCTCGATTATTCTGTTTGAATGTCTTTATAATTGCAATACGCGTTAGCCGTGGAGGAAATATATTAAATTGCTTTGCTTTCAATATTTTCTTCAAATTTTAAAAATGTTTAAGAGAATTTAATACTTCATACAATGGAGCTTATCATTTGCTAAAATCGATGAAAAAAAGTTCATGGTTGCATTTCAATATTGCATAGTTGTCATGATGGTTGTCATAATATCAAAATCAATTTAACCCTCACTTCATAATGAGTTCAAACTACATTGTAAAAATATTAAACAAAACATTGTTCACAGAAAATGGTTCTATTACTACTCGTATTACATATAAATTAACATTTCCCCGCTTCATGTAATTCAGTTACATTGTAACCAAAAATTGTCTATATTTTTTTGATCGGCTTAATGTAATTAAATAATCCCTAAATATTTAACAATACAGAAAAATTACAAAATATTCAATGAAATTTTATGATAATATCATTTGGTACCTAAAGCAAATAAAATTACACCTGTTTACAATTTTATTGGTGAAGTGAATTTAAGTGAATTTAATTATATTCACTGGTTCCCGGTTTTCATAGGAAAAGAAAATTCCTTACAAAGAATTGTTAACATAGGACTATTCTTTAAGAAGTCAGTACACAAAATTATTTGAATGATCCAATAAGAATTCAGTTGGAAAACTTTGATTTAAAAATACACGTCTTAATTGGCCTGTTTTTGGATCGATTTATTGAGATTCTGAATATGAAATGCTGAGTTACAAAAAAATCATTTAATTTAAATATGTAATTTTACTTCAGTACTAACACATAATCTGGTATGAAGATGGAGTATATAGGCCCACTCCTTCTGAAACCTCACCCGCAAAGGGTAACAATTTTCAATATTTATATCTCTCATAACTTGCGAAACAAGTCGGCGATTCTTTTCATACTAGGTATGTCTAAATATTTCTTTCAGCCAGAGATCGAATGTAAATATGGAAACAATCGTCCCAAACCTTCAGGTATCTCCCGTACAAAAGGTTAACATTTGGATTAACAATTATTCGCATACATTTTTATACCCTACACCACATAGTGGTAAGGATATTATGTCTTTGTGCATTTATTGGTAACATGGAGACGGAAGCGAGATAGACCCATATTTATCGATTTATCGATATATGCATGTCAGTCCGTATTCTTGTGAATAAAATTAAGGTGGATTTATTATCCGATTGAAATGACATTTTCCAAACAATATTTGTTTGGCCCAAGGACGAACCCTATTGAAATTTATGAGATTTAAATTTAGATGTAGCTCTCGTATATATTTTCAACCGATTTCGGGTTAATCAGTCCAAATGACCTGAATTTTGGCCCCTCCGACCGAATTCAGTCAAGAAGCAAGTATGACTCCACAAGAATGATATTTAGTAACAGATAACTTATGGAGTTCAAAAATATCTCTGCCAAATGTTATCTAGATCGGATCAAATTAGGATATAACTCCCATGTATACATCTTTATCCAATATCTGGTTTATTGTGCACCAAATGGCTAATATCAGCCCAAATGAACTGAATCAGCCTAAAATCATGAGCTTCAAATTTTGGTGAAAATTAGTTCAGATATAGCTATAACTCCCATATATATGTTTCATCTGATTTGGTGTTCAAATCCCTCACATGCGTAATATGCACTCCACAAAATGATATTTTATACTGCTCGGAAATACTTCTGCCACAAAATGATATTTTATACTGCTCGGATATACTTCTGCCAAATTTTATCGAGATAGATTCAGATTTCTTTATAGCTTCGATATACATCTTCATCCGATTTTACGGCTATTGCTGACCGTATATGTAATATCAGCCCAAATTGAATAGATATTTTCATATTCAACAGATTTTTACCATTTGGTGAAACTAGGTCCGACATATATATTGCTCCAATAAATATTCTTTAATATAATCCTTATCGTAGTCATACAATGCACTATAAAGCAGTGTTTCTTGGATCTAGAGGTACAAAAGCTTCCGTCAAATTTGTTGAAAAGCGATTCAGAGTTGGATATAGTTCCCAAATTTTGAATATTCTAAAGCCATGATATGCATTCAAATAAGGTTTATAGTATATGATGTATGATCTGCTTCACATAAATTCCCAACATATTTTTTGGTTACGAGAGCTCTACTAAATAGGCATAGTGGTGTTGGGTATCATATAGTCGGTCAGCCCGACTTTTGACCTTTCCTAGCTGTTTTATAACCTCCACTATACTATATAATATATATTAACTAATATTTTCTATAGTCTATATTTTTTAGGTCGTCTGTCCGTCTGTCCGTCTGTTGTAATCACGCTATCTTTCGAACGAATTGAGATAGAAGGCTACAATTTTGCACACATTATTTTGCCAGTAGGCAGGTTAAGTTCGTAAATGGGCCATGTAGGTAGGTCCATGTTTTCATATAGCCCCCATATAACGGTACCTCCCTATATTAGGTATTTCGATGATTTTAGCGACATTATCCACCGGAATTGTTTCAAATTTGGTATTTGAAGTTCCAAATGGATAATACAGCCTAAGACAGAAAATTGCCTGTGCAGGTTCACGTCTTCGTATTGCCCCCATATAACGGTACCTCCCTACAATCGGTATTTTGATGATTTTAGCGTCATTATTCGCCGGAGTAGTTGCAAATTACGTATTTAGAGTTCGTAATGGGAACTACAGTCTTTGACAGAAAATTGTCTATGCAGGTCCAGGTCTTCGTATAGGCAGCATATATCAGTACCTCCCTATATTCGGTCAAATTCAGATTTCTTTACGATTTGAGGTACAATACTTACCGAAATTGTTTGAGATGTCGTATTTTACATTCGTAATGGATCCTACAGCCTGTGACAGAGAATTGTCTATGCAGGTCCAGGTCTTCGTATAGCTCCGATATAACGGTACCTTCCTATATACGGTATTTTGATGATTTTACCTACATTATTCGCCGTTTATTTCACGTTTTGAATTTGAATATGGTAATTGCTTATGACAAACAATGCTTATGTAGGCCCTCGTCGTATAGACCCCAATATAACGGTTATATTCGGTATTTTTAAGATTTTATCAGAACTTTTAACGGATTTTACTTTTCCAAATTCGTTCCAAATGGTGGAGGGCATTCAAAGTTCGGCCGGGTCGAACTTACTGCTTTTTAACTCTTTTTTAAGTCGGATGTAGCTTCAGTTTGTGACACTTAGCGCCGTTCTGTTAAATCCAAATTTTGCAGATATCTTTTTCAATGTATTAGTGCGGGTTTTAAAATTTACCTTTCATATATTTCTGCTTAATATCTCAAATAGTTTAAATAGTAATACTATTTTAATCGGCGTTTTCATGTAACCAACTTTTGTAAGTTAGTGTACTGAGCATTACATCGCATCATGCATACATAATTTAAATGTTTACAATTACAGATTCCAAATTTATATCAATAAATCGATTATTTTATGGTTTGTTAATTACAATGGCAGCAACACAGTTTAAAATTTTGTGGGTGTTTCCCATGTTCCGTTCCCTAACAATTAGTTTAGATTTTTAGGCGTTAATAATCTAATTGAAATGGAATTGCAACAATTTCAAATGCAGTACATTTTGATTTATTCATATTGTTGGTAATTAGAGTAGTCTACATTCAATATTACTTTACCTATGGAAAAATGTCGTTACCGCTTCCAAAATGAAATGAAATGGAAGACAAAATAAGTTAAAAGGTATTAGTCGGTTTTTCCTATGGATGTATACCCTCAGCCAATGTTCGAATATTTAAATATATTTTGACTTATCGTATGATTATTCAATCTGCTGAACCTCTATGGAGTAGGTTCCCAAGGAGTTTTCCAATATTGTCCATTTCGTATTCGACCTAAATAAATATGATAAAAATATTGTGACATGCAACGTTTGGACTATATCGACTGCTTCCTTCATTTTATACGAGATATGTGATAATTTTTACACAATGTTAAAATGTGCGTGAGGTACCAGATGTAGTCGATCGAAGTATTGCATTTTCCTACTTCAATTACTAGAAAATCGAACATTTATGTCAATAAAATTTGATATAAGTATGGTGAAATCATAAATTCTATATTCATCTCAGGTTTCTGGTTGAGAGAAATACTAAGATATAGCAAGTTGTAAAGAAAAGCTAACTTGTTTCGCAAGATATGACAGATGAAAGTATTGAAAATTGTGACTCTTTTGTGGGTGATGAACCAGAAGCGGTTCGCAGATATATATCTTCTTCATAACATTGTTAGCAAAAATGTTTGTATTTGTGATATTTGAAGGGAGTTAGATGCTTACTTCTCTTTTTTGAGCGTTTTGTTTTTCAAAATCTAAAACCCTATGTGGGGGAGGTATCAGAAGAAGTGGTTGGGTCTATCATCTTTATAACAGATCTTGTGTCGATAGAAATATTGAGATGTGCCAAGACTGAATGGAATTGAGTATTGATTTCGCGTTTTATGAGCTCCATTGAAATTGTTGGCCCTTTTTGGGAAAGGTATGGACCGATATATTCCATCTTGACACCTGACCTTGTGTTAATAAAAAATATTGTGATGTGTTGAATTTTAAGACTGTCGGTCTCTTATGTCGAATTTTATAAGAGTTATAATTATAGGTACTTGATTGAGTGGACCGATATTGTCCATTTTAGCACCTGACGTAGCAACCATGCAGATATTAGGATTTGTCTGCGCAGCAAAATATTTTTTTTTTAAATATCGAATGTTTGTGGGGAGGTACCAGAAAGAGTGGACCGATATTGCCCCTCTCCGAACTCGATCTAAATTTGATAATAATATTACGATGTACCAAGTTTGGACCAAATCGGATACACCAGCCATACAAACGGACGGACGGACATCACTAGATCGACTTCAAATGTCCTGAAACGGATTTGGCCCAAAGAGAGGCACGTTTTGACCGTATCAAATCATATATACCCTCTCTAAGTATGGCTGAAGGTATAACTACCCATATAGCTGAGGATATAATACGTATCTCACAGAAATTGAGTTTCCCAGTTTGCTCAAGTTTAGTATATGTTAAGTTAAAATATGAGCAATATCGATCTACCTCTTGTTGCACCTAACCCACAGACATATCTTTCAACACCAAGTTTTGGACCAATATAGACATTTTAAAAACAGACATAAATCTCTTATGTATTGTTTGAAACTCTGATTGATAGATACTTGGAACGTCGTAATATGTATATCATAGTTAAGTCAAGATAAAAAGTCGGCAACACCGGCCCACTTCTTCTGGTATGTCTCAAACAAAGTTCGAAATTTTGAATAATCCATAATATGCGAAATGTTTCGCAGATTCTCTTCAAATAGTTTTTTCAACGCTGTATCTGGAGCGAAGTAACGTCTATCGATCCATTCATTGGAGAAGAAAAGACAAAAAATAAAAACTTTTAAAAATATGAATTTGCCTTAAATTTCGCACATCTTAATATTTCTGCCGATATAAAATGCGGTGTCAAAAATACAATTCAAAATTCACAGATATGGAGGGTATATTAAGTTTGTCATTCCGTTTGTAATACCTCGAAATATACATTTCAGACCCCTCAAGGTATATATATTCTTGATCAGCACAAAATGCTGTGTCGATTTATATAGTCTCCATATAAAAATGCCTCCCTATATTCGGTATTTTGATTATTTTAGCATCATTACTCAACGAAATTATTTCAAGTTGGAATCGGTGCTATGAGAGATACTTGCCAACAATTTTTTTTTTTTTTTTTGAAATGAAGTTCGATAAACAGATAATTAAAACACATATAAACACACATCAGGTGAAGAATTCAAACTGCAAATAAAAAATTCGAATTGCATATGAAATTCTGGATTTCCAATTCAAAATTATTCATTTAATAAACGGAACTGTCGAGCGGCAAATAAAACATTACGAATTACAAATCAAGTTATCGAGTGTTTCGAATCGCATACCAAAAACATCAAAATTCCCAAATATTATGCAATAATATAATGTATGGGAATGGTAGTTTAAGAAAAATATAATTTTAATCGACATTAAAAATGTACCTGAAAAGGCTTCTATTGAAAACCTCTTACTTGTGAAATCTTTCGAAGAAAATAAATCTGTAAGAAAAAAATCTTGTTTTCAAACCGTATTAACATTGTACATTATGTATGTATATTATATGGGATTATAAAATAACACATTTGAATAATTGTAACACAAAATTATTATTAATTTTTTTGCCCTAATTTGTTTATCCCAGGGAAGAGTAACTATTTTCAAATTTTTTTTTTTTTTTTTTTTTTGTAAAATAAACTTTCGTAAAACTTTTGAAAATTAAATACTCTCAACTTAACACTTTAACAACAACAACTACTACAACAACATTGCTCATTAAGCACTTCTTTCATCATCTTGATTTTTCTAATAACCACAATCCCCTCCTCACTTTGTTTGTTACCATTACTTTTTCTCGACCACATTGACCAACTCCACCACTACCATCAACACCACGACGAATGAATGCCTTCAAATGACATTCCATGTTATTGCAACAAATACAAAAAAAAACTACAACAACATCGACAAAAACACAAATGAACCAACGAACGACAAACGGTTACGCTTTTCTTGGTAACATCCTGGATTGGCCGGCATCTTCTTTAACAAAAACAAACAAACAACAACAACAGTAGCGACACAGAAAGTGCCGATGTAAAAGCCACCTCAACGGCAACAACTGCAACCACAGCCGCAGCTTCGGAAGTTGATCAAAATGGCCCAGTAACAGGGGATAGCTGCAACAAGAAGTCGAAGCGATTGCCCTCATTTGCTGCCATATTTAAGCGCATGAATGAGCGAGATGCATCCACCAAATACCGGAAGAACAACGAAACGGAAACTGGCAACAACGACAACGAGGATGCTGCCACAGCAGCAGTAACAGGCGGAGCAGGTACTGGTGCAGCTAATGAACAATTGTCACCTGATGGTGTCACAACTGATGGCAATGACAATCAACCAAAGGTATTGTTGTAATCATTATTTTTTTATATTTTTATTTTATACCTTTATTTTGTTATCTTTTATTAGCCATGATTTTGTCCCTCTCTCTCTCTCTTTTATGGTTTGTCCCAAATTTTGGTTTGTTCCCCTTGTGCCAGCTAAGTTTTAGCAGTGGAAAGGACTAAGGAGAATTCCTTCAATATGATTATTATTTCCCAAAAATACTTTACTTTAGTTTCATTGTGTCATCAAGTGAATGCATTTAAAAAAAAAACCCGCCCCCCTCGCTTTGATTTGTAGAACAAATTTTTCTATTGATTTCCAACTTTTTTGAATGGTTCGTATTCGTATAGTTTGTTGTTTGCCTGAATTATGTAGTTTATTTATTATTATTATCGCCCAATCTCGAAAATATATAGTACCCAGTTTTGCATTGGTGTTTCTATCATTTCTATGTTGAAATTCTTCAGCTTACTCTTCTTAATGGAATCGTTTTTCTCTCTTTTTTTCTCTGTTACGAATTTTATTTGAAATGCATGAATTTTGGTATTTACACACATTACCCACCAAAAAAAAAAAAAAAACAAAGGTAATCATATGGCAAACTTCGTCACCCGAATGGACATTCAAATAGAACAATCAAACGCTCAAAAGGTATTCAAGAATTCCCCTCATAAAAATTTATCATTGAAATAATCCCCCTCATATTTATTATTAATAAAAAAAGCATACATTTAAATAAAAATTTTTATATATATTTAAAACTATTCTCTGTTATGGAAACATGATTTCACTTTTCAGGAACGAACCTTTTACGCTTCACCATAAGAAAATTTCAGTAGTTAATACTAAGTTCCTAACCTGTAATTATTAGGAAATAATGGTATAATATACTAGATCTTTTTTGACCAAATTTGTTTCAGGACATTTGGAACTCGTTTTTGAAGTCTATACCGTTCCATTTGCATACCCTATAAACCAGTATATTAAGTCTTCGTGCATTTGTTTGTAACATATATAAGGAGATGAGATAGACCCATAATTCCTGATCGTTAAAGAATCACATTTTAAGTCAATTTACGTTTGTCCATTCGTCTCTCTGTCCATATATTTGAGTGAGTAAAGTACAGGTGGCATTCATTACACCCTCAGACATATGGCTGTAGAGGGTATATATCATACTGCCAAAACGTGCCTCATCGAAATAACGGACCCTAGGTATCTTTGGACCAAATCCTTTGACCATTTGGAATCGATTTAGGGGTGTCCGTCCACCCGTCTGTCTAGCTAGTGCGCACTATAACTCTCGAAGAGAGTTTCCGATTTGATCCAATCTTGGTACATCGTAATATAATTATCAAACTTAGATAAAGTTCGGAAATGGATAATATCGGTCCACTCTTTCTGGTACCTCCCCCACAAATATTTCCCTGAATATCATTGTTACGGAGTGCAGATTACGCCTGTGGGTAACAAATATAACAAATCGGATGAACAATATATATGAGAGCTATAGCTATATCTGAACCGATCTTGACCAAATTTGACATACTAGATTCTAGCCTCAATTCGGTAGCATAATAAAAGGTAAATCGGACGAAGTTTTATATGGGAGTTGTATCCAAATCTGAACCGATCTCGATAAAATATAGCAAAGGTATTTCTGAGCTGTATTTGATAGATTTCCCCAAATATTGTTGTTACAGAGTGCATATTACGGCTGTGGAGGACAAAAATAAAAAATCGGATGAACAATATATATGGGAGCTATAGCTATATCTGAGCCGATTTCGATCAAATTGGGCATACTTATTTTCAGGCCTAATTTGGTTGTATGTGCAAAATTCCATACTATTCGGGCAGATATTACACGTTTGGTGCACAATAAAAAGCAAATCGGACGAAGATATATATGGGAGCTATATCTAAATTTTCAATAGGGTTCGTCCTTGGGCCAAACAAATGATTTGTGCAAAATTTCATCTTTATCGGGTAATAAATGCGAACTGTACTTTGTTCACAAAAATACATGGGCGGAGGAATATGCATACATCGACTCAGAATGTGATTCTATGCAGATCATCGGAAGGAACTATGGGTCTATCTCGTTTCCTTTTGCCTGTTACAAACACATGCACAAAGACATAATACCCTGACAACCTTGTGGTGTAGGGTATAAAAATGTACCTCATAGAAAAAGAACGGTTAATTTTATTTGGTGCAAACTTTTGCAAATTCTAATATTTTTGTCAGTATTATGTCATATGCGAAAATACCTCCCCCACAAAGGGGCAAAATTTGAAATAGTAAAAAATAAAAAAAAAAACTTATAAAATGTGAAATAAGAGACATCCGAGTGTTTTATTGACAAAAGGCCTGGTAATCCCATATATCGGTCCACTCCTTCTGGTATCTTCCCTACAATGGGTCAAAATTTTAAATACCCATGAAGCTCGTAAAACGCGAAATAAACATCCGGTTCTCTTCATATTTCACACATCCTATTATTTTTACTAACACAAGATCTGCTGTAAAGATGGTAGAAATCAATCCACTCCTTTTGGTACCTCCCCCACAACAGGTCAAAATTTTGAATAACCATGAGGCTCATGACACGCGAAACTAACATTCGATTATTTTCAAACTTTGCAGTATGTATGAAGATGGGATGTATCGGTCCACTCCTTCTGGTATTAACGGGTCAAAATTTTGAATAGCCATGAAGCACGTAAATCGCGAAATAAGCATGCGAATATTTCTAGCAGCACAAGATCTAATTTGTAGCTGGTTTATATAGGCCCACTCCTTCCGATTTCTTCAAACTCGGCAAATCTAAATATTTCTAGCAGCACAAGATCTACTATGAAGACGGTTTATGGGTCAAAGGTTTTGAATAACGAAAAATATCATAAAATGCGAATTTATGAAGATGGGATATGTTTATTCACTCCTTCTGCTAGCTCTCCCACACAGGTGTCAAAGTTGGGAATGACCCAAACTCTCATAAAACGCGACATAAGCTTTCGATTTTTTTCAAACTCGGGAAATCTAAATATTTCTATCAGCACCAGATCTATTATGAAGATGATATATATCGGCCCACTCCTTCGGGTACCTCCAACACAACGGGTCAAAATTTTGAAAACACAAATACTCCAGACTTAATATTCCAACGGATTGGTATCCGGAGATTTTGGTGGCCAGTGTGCGCTGGAAAAGAAGAGAGGAACCTTATTTTGTAACCATTCTTGGGTTCCGCGTGCTGAGAGCGATGGTGCTGAGTCCTGTTGGAATGTCCATGGTCTGCGGCAAAATATGTTTGCGTGCCCAAGGCTTTAATACACCCTTCAGAATATTTCGCGATAATATTCGGCATTTATTCTGATGCCACGGTCGATTAATACGAGCGAAGAGCGAACATCGGCTGTTATGGCGGCCCACACTATCACCATGGCCGGTGCTTGAGTTCTGGTGGCCAACCAAAGTTGCACATTTTCAGCTGACCTCTTTGGCAAGTAAATACGATTATTTTGTTTGCTTACAAAATGCTTGACAGCGAATGTTTTCTCATCGGAGAAAACCAAATTCGGCAGTTCACCACTTTCGGTCAAGCGAAGCAACTCTTTAGCTCTTTTGAGGCTATTTTCTTTCCTTTGCGGTGTAAGTTCTTGCACTTTTTGGAATTTGAATGGCTTTACCACGAGCTCATTTTTCAATATTTGTCGAATGGAATATTGCGATATGTTCAGCTCATGATCCACTTTTCGGCTACTGCGACGCGGGTTTCGATCAAGTCGATTGTTTACTTTTCGAACCATTTCTGCTGATGTTGCTGTTTTCTACCGTCCACTTCCTTGACGTCGAGCTACGCTACCAGTATCACGGCAACGTGCGTTGGTACTAGACGAAAAAGATTTTAATGCTGGAGTGCTCTAACGGTAGCCACTTGTGATTATCCAGCCAAATATAAAGAAATCACACTATCACGCTTGAATTCCATTACGAAGAACTTCTTTTCGGTAAATTCTCACCAAAATGCTTTTGTACGCTTGTAAACAATATAATGAGCTGTCACTGAAAAAATATTAACAGCTGTCGGACGAGTGTTAGAAATGACAACAGTCTGAAGTTGGTTGCAGTTTTTTCATCTCACCCTGTATATATTAATCCGATATCAGCTTTAATGTGCACGAAATGACCAATATCTGTCTAAATGTACTGTATTTTGGTAAATCCGAACGAATTCAGTCTAGAAGCAAGTACATCAGATTTGGTGAAAATCGGTTCAGATATAGCTTTAGCTCCCACATATATCTTTCATCCAATTTTGTGTTTAAGTCCCTCACATTCGTAATATGCATTCGACAACAATGATATTTGGTTCCAGATATCTTATAGAGCTCAGAAATGCCTCTTCCAAATTTCATCAAGATCGGTTCAGATTTGCTTATAGCTCCCATATATATCTTCAACAAGGGCTCTTCTTTCTTTTCCATTGTGCAATAATATGATGTTACGCCAGAATCAGACGAAATTTCAAAATTGGTTTACATTTTCTTGTCTTTGTCACTGTGATTCCAATCGCAATTGGTTTCTTAACAACTCATCTAGATGATCAGAGGTGTTAAAGGGAGTACCTTTGATTGTGCCATGTTTCCATCTCCACAAATTGTAATCAATTTGAATGGAATAATAGGGCCAATATATTTGAGTGTCGTATAAAGCGTAGGGGCTTGAAACCGCTTATTCGAATTGAGATATTTTTCTTTCGCTTCAACACTTGAAATATATGTTGATCTAACCAATTTTTTGAAGTTACTGGTCGCGTTTAAGTATACGATTTACCGTTGTTTTTTTTCGGCCGATCCATGATCTTCAGTATATATGTTATTCAGTACATCTCAATATTGTTCCAGTCGAGGGTTTCTAGATTATATTATTTATTTTAAATGCATTTCTGGGCAAAGTATATTTCAGCTCAAAATCCACAATTAGGAACCCTGTTGTTTAGGTATATAAAAAAAGGTCTGAAAATACATATATATGTGCGTATTGCTCCCAATATGTATGATCTACATATTTACATTTTAAAATTGTCCCACAAAATAAAAATTAATTACAAAATTACATTTAAATATTTGTCAATTTTTAATCCCAATTTACATTGAAATAAATAATTAATTATTTTATATTTTTCATTATATTCCCCCGCACAGGAAGACAAACAACTCGTCTATGCAGAACTTGTATTAAAACCCGCTGAAAACAATGAACCATTGCCACCAAAAAATTCAACTGAATATGCGGAAATTGTCTATGTGAAAAAGGATGATAAAAATAGAACAAAGGAAAACAAATAAACCAGTAAATATCAAAATACAACGCAACAGCAGACAAAAATAAAAATTCTTCACACACACACAAACACAAAGTGGCATTCAAATTCATTAAATTACAAAACAAAAAAAATACAAAAAAAAACAAGAGATGATACAAACAAAAATTAGGTGTTAATTAAGAGATAGAACAACAACAACAAAAATGAAAAATAATAAAACAGTTTTCTAAAAACTAAATGTAAACTAAATCGAATCATATTCATTATTTATCTCTAAATGTTGTTTTATGTATTTAAATAATACACACATATATTTATTTAATAGAAAGTTTTGGAATATTTATTGATGTAGCAGCAGCAGCAAAGCATAAGGAACGAGTCGAGTCTTTGCAAAATTTTAAATAATAGAAATTAAATGTTGTTTTTTTCAGAATACCTTAATTACAATTTCACGAAATTTTACGATAATTGATACGGTTATTGGCGATGTTTAAAATGTTTTTATGTTAACAAAACTATTATTATTTTTGAAAATTAAATTCAAACAGAGGCACCATTATGTGACAAAATTCAACTCTTTCAACACTCACAGGGAAAATTCAGCAGATTATGAAATTATAGCTAAAAACAAGTGAAAAAGCTGTAAGTTCGGCCCTGCCGAACCTTGAATACCCTCGACCATTTGGAACGAATTTGGCAATCTTCAAAAACATAAAATACGTTAAAAATTCTGTTAAAATAAAAAAAAAAATTAAAATAAATAAAAATACCGAATGTAGCCGTTATATTAGGGTCTTTACGTCGACGTGGTCCTGCATAGGCAACTTTTGTCATAAACTAATACAATATTCAAATGCGAAACTTGAAAAAAAATTCGGTAGCTAAAATCATCAAAATACCGAATATAAGGAGGTACTATTATATGGGGGCTATACGAAGACGTGGACCTGCACAGACAATTTTCCGTCATAGGCTGTAGTATCCTTTACGAACTTCAAATACCAAATTTGAAACAATTCCGGTAAATAATGTCGTAAATAGGGAGATACCATTATATGGGGGATATACCAAAAATGTGGACCTACATGGCCCATTTTCAATACCAAAAGTCCTACAGACATAATATACATTTGAATAAAATTTCAATCTACTTCATTTCGTTCGGAAGCTACAGTGATTTCCACAGACGAAGAGACGGACATCGCTAAATCGACATAGAATTTTATGCTGACCAAGAATATATGTATGGAATATATGAATATAAATGTATATTTCGAGGTGTTACAAACGGAATGACAAACTTAATATACCCTCCATACTATGTTGGAGATTATAACAGAAGGAATGTGCATCGTCGTTTAGAAAGTTTACATCGCAAGTATTCTAAACAGAGGGGGCAACTTCTACTCTCTTCCACATTTTTTGAAATTTTCGGATTAAGATTCCTTGGAATCCGTTGATTTTATTTATTTTGTATCGTTGGCAATATTGCAGATGAAAATACGAGAATTATTTTTGCAGATATTTTTGAACAGCCTTTTTGGTCCTTTTTTTCAAAATATGTTTAAAAATTCCCTTAAAATGGGAACCTAGCAATTTAAAATTCTGTATAGATTGGAAAATCCTTACAGTAGTTAAACTCAGAGGTATCTTTACATAAAGGGATGTAACAAAAGGTGGACCTGTAATGATAAATTTGTATACCCTACACCACATAGTGGTAAGGATATTTTGTGTATGTGCATATGTTTGAAACATGGCGAAGGAAGCGAGATAGATCTATAGTTACTTTTGAGGATCTTCATAGAATCACTTTCTGAGTTGATTTATGCAATCCAGTCCGTCTCTCCGTGTATTTTTTGCAGGTCGCATTTATAATCTGATTGAGATGAAATTTTCCAAACAATATTTGTTTGGCCCAAGCACGAACCCTTTTGAAATTGGTGATAATTGGATCAGATTTAGATATAGCTCCCATATATCTTCAACCGATTTCGAGTTAATTGTGAACCAAATGGCCAAAATTAGTCCAAATAACCTGAATTTTGGGACTTTCGATCGAATTAAATCCATAAGCAAGTAAAATTGATACCCAATAACCTACAACTCTGTCAAATCCAATCGAGATCGGATCAGATATGGATATAGCTCCCATATATATCTTTATACGATATAAGGTTTATTGTGCATTCTGTAGAATGGACCAAAAAGAAGAAAGGGACCAAAAAGACTCCTTTGATGACTCGCTTGACGCTTAAAAGTTTCCACCAAAATAATCCCCGTATTTTTACCTGCAATAGGCACTATATACCTAAAATGTAAGGATTCCAAGAAATCTTAATACGATCATTTTAAAACATGTGGTTGAGGGGTAATTTGCCCGCCTCTATTTATGTTACTTTACGATGTAAACTTTCAAAACGCCAAAACACGTATCTTCTATTTTCAGCTCAACTTCCTTCATAATCTGCTGGATTTTACCAATAATTATTTTTTTATACCCTACAACACTATGTGTTGGGGGTATTATAAGTTTGATTGGGCCAAAAATTATGTAACACCACGAAATATTGGTTTCCCATATAGGAAAGTATATATGGATCTTCCTAGTTCGCCGAGCTGAGTCGATCTAGCTATGTATGTCCGTCCGTCCGTCTGTCCGTCTGTCCGTCTGTCCGTCTGTCCATGTTAATTTGTAATCACGCTACAGGTCGCAATTATGGCCCGATCCTCACGAAATTTAGAATGTAGGTGGGGTTAAGGTCAGAATAGAACCCTATTTCTTTTGGAGATGATCGCATAATATTTAGGGGTTGAAATGGACCAAAAACTGAAAAAATTCCTGATTTTGCAGTTGCTCTACAGGTCGCAATTATAGACCAATCGACGCGGAATTTCGCATGTAGCTAGAGTTTAGGGCGGGGAAGAAGCCCACCAATTTGGGTGGCCATCGGATAATATTTAGCGAGTAAAATAGACCATATCTTTTGTATTGAAAAAATTCAAAATTTTTCATTAAACCGCGAATATTTTAAATCCCGGCGAAATCAAAAGCCATGACAAGGCTACTTCTGATCTTTACATTGATGTTAACATCCATCAAATCGGATATATAGCAAAATATGTGCGATATATATGTCTATCAAAGAAGATATGCTTGAAAGATCTCTTATATGTCGAGAACGGCTGAACTGATTTCGACAGTTCTCATTAATTCAAAATGGCCTCTTGGCAGGAAAGAAAAAACTTCTAAAAAATCGCATAAAAATATCTCTCTGAAGATGAAAATATTGATTTTGTAAATTTTCTCATATTTTTTCAATTTTGTCATATTTTTGGCATATTTTCATTTTGAATTAAACATTTGGTAATATTTCTACAGCTAACAAAACTAAGTAGTTAGGATATCAGGATATCATATACAGATCGCATTTATGGCCCGATCCTAACGAAATTTTGCATGGGGATCAGATGAGGGTCAGAATAGAAGCCTACTCTTTTTGGAGATGATCGCCATATATTTAGGGGTTGAAATGGACCAAAAAAAACTGCAAAATTGTCAGCAGGTCGTAATTATTGCCCGATCCTCACGCACATTTGAATGGGGGTTACGGGCATTGCAAAAAACCAAGCAGTTTTGGATGGCCATCCAAAAATATTCAATGTGTGAAATAGTTTGCCAACTTTTGTAGACAAAATACGAAAAGGTCCATTCCAGCGACTTTTTGGAGAATTCACAAATACAGGAAAGACACACTTCTGACTATGTCGTTAACGCTGATTTCGTTGAAGAATATAGTCAAATGTCTGTATCTCATATAGATGCGTTTTAGTGAAAAACCAATAATAAATGTTAATCTTTTGCCACTTCTGAGTTCTGATTATAGGTCTTTGTGAAATATTGGTTCCGGATCTAGGAAGACCATTTACGTGCAACATCTTCCAATAAATTGGAAATGAGCAAATTAGTTAAAGTTGCTATTATTCGAAAATTACAGAACGAAATCTGATGGTTTTCTTTTATTATTTGTCACAATATCTTGTGGAATTCTTTCGAGTATCTGGCCTATATAAACTCTATCATTTATTATAGTGTTGTAGGGTATTTAACGGTCGGCCCCGCTCGACTGTAGCCTTTGCTTACTTGTTTTTTTTTGTGTTTTATTATTATACCCTACAGCACTATGTGTTGGGGGTATTATAAGTTTTATTGGGCCAGAATTTATGTAACACCTCGAAATATTGGTTTCCCATATAGGAAAGTATATACGGATCTTCCTAGCTCGCCGAGCTGAGTCGATCTAGCTATGTATGTCCGTCCGTCCGTCTGTCCATGTTAATTTGTAATCACTCTACAGGTCGCAATTATGGCCCGATCTTCACGAAATTTAGAATGTAGGTGGGGCTGAGGTCATCGGATAATATTTAGCGGGTAAAATAGACCATATCTTTTGTGTTGAAAAAATTCAAAATTTTTCATTAAACTGCGAATATTTTAAATCCCGGCTAAATCACAATGCCATGACAAGGTTACTTCTGATCTTTACATTGATGTTAACATCCAACAAATCGGATATATAGCAAAATATGTTCGATATATATGTCTATCAAAGAAGATATGCTTGAAAGATCTCTTATATGTCGAGAACGGCTGAACTGATTTTGACAGTTCTCATTAATTCAGAATGGCCTCTTGGCAGGAAAGAAAAAAATCGCCTAAAAAATCGCATAAAAATATCTCTCTAAAGATGAAAATATGGATTTTGTAAAATTTTCTCACATTTTTTCAATTTTGTCATATTTTTGGCATATTTTCATTTTGAATTAAACATTTGGTAATATTTCTACAGCTAACAAAACTAAGTAGTTAGGATATCAGGATATCATATACAGATAGCATTTATGGCCCGATCTTTACGAAATTTTGCATGGGGATAAGATGAGGGTCAGAATAGAAGCCTACACTTTTTGGAGATGATCGCCATATATTTAGGGATTGAAATGGACCAAAAACTGCAAAATTTGTCAGTAGGTCGTAATTATTGCCCGATCCGCACGCACATTTGAATGGGGGTTACCAGACATTGCAAAAGCCAAGCAGTTTGGGATGGCCAACCAAAAATATTCAATGTGTGAAATAGTTTGCCAACTTTTGTAGACAAAATACGAAAATGTCCATTTCAGAAACTTTTTGAAGAATTCACAAATACTGGAAAGACGCACTTCTGACTTCAAATGTCTGTATCTCTTATAGATGCGTTTCAGTCAAAAACCAATAATAAATGTTAATCTTTTGCCAGTTCTGAGAGATTATAGGTCTTTGGGAAATATTGGTTCCAGATTTAGGAAGACAATTTACGTGCAACAACTGCCAATAAATTGGAAATGAGCAAATTAGTTTAAGTTGCTATTATTCGAAAATTAGAGAACGAAACCTGATGGTTTTCTTTTATTATTTGTCACAATATCTTGTGGAATTCTTTCGAGTATCTCGCCTATATAAACTGTATCATTTATTATAGTGTTGTAGGGTATTCAACGGTCGGCCCCGCTCGACTGCAGCCTTTGATTACTTGTTTTTATTTATCTATTTATTTGTTTTATTGTATTATTCGATTTTTATTAATGCTCTGATTAGGCCTGGTAAAACGGACTCCGGTATTTATAATTAAAAAAACAATTTGTAGAATTTTTAATTATTTAATTTTTTAAATGTCTATACGATCTATATTCGTCTGAAAAATGTTCATTTCAAAAAAAAAATCATCCTAAATTCTGAAATTATTTTTTAAGATTATATCATAAAATCATAGAAACTACTTTTGCAAAAAAAAATTATATTAAAATAAAAATGAATATTCGTTCCCACAAACATATCATACAGAGATAAAAATTAATATTTTTAATAATTGGATGATTTTTAAAACATTTATCATGTACAAATGATCAATTTTTTTTCATAAGACTCTATCATTCATTGATGTGTGCTCGAATGTGGCAAAAAAATGTCACATTGTCAATAAAAAAAAAGTACTGGGTTAGTAGAATTTCATGGAATCCATAATTAAGGTAATCTCACAAAAAAAAAACGACAAAGAATATAGACAGAAAATGATGCACAAAAAAGCAACAATATTAAAAAAAGAAACTGAAAATAAGAGATAAAATAAATCAACTAAAAATAAACCATGTCTATTATCATCACATCATAATAAAATTAATAATTATAATAATAATAATAATAAAAAAAATATTATTAAGAATTTTTTGTTTGCATTCACTTCCCCAGAGATGAAAGTAATATTCAAAAAACAATAAAAAATCGAATATAAAAAGGCCATGGAAAAAAAGAGGAAATGTGACAATGCAAAATGTTTAAATTGCTATGGGAAATGCAGTTGCAACACAGTGGTATACAAAATTGGGAGTACATATAATCTTTATGTTAAAGAGATTTTATAGCAAGGCTAGGCAATGAGAGTTCCATGGGATATCGTGTGTTCTCCAACACATTTGGAAAACATTAATTGTTTTGAATTCTCTCTCAAAATTGTTCTTGAAGATGGTGCTGCCTGGGTATTTTTATGAACACATCGATCGAAAGATTGGTGTACATAAATTTAACCTCCTACATTTTTTGCAGAGAACTTTATAGATTTTCGGTGGAATGTGTGGGTCATATCGAATACACATTTCAGCACTTTTAAATATTTTATTTTGATTTCTGCCAAGTGTGGCAAAGATATGCATGGACTATTTGCATTTTTTTATTTGCTCACCCCAAAGTTTTGTTATACCCTCCACTATATGTAGTTGGAGGGCATATTAAGTTCATTTTTCCGAAATAATAATTTTAGACATAACAAAGTATGTATATTCTTGATCGGCGTAAAATTCTAAGACGCCCCTCCGTCCGTTTGCTCGTCTGTTGTAATCACGCTAAAGTTAAAAGAAATAAAGATAGGAATCTAAAATTTTGCGCAGATCAGTATTTTGTCTGCATGCAGGTCAAGTACGAAGTTAGGTTATATCGGTCTACGATATCGTATAGCCCCCATGTAACGGTACCCACAACGATATTCGGTATTTTGATGATTGAAGTCAATTTTTTTCAGTGAAATTGTCTGAAAATCCACTAAAGGAGTTCCTTTTGTGTACTTTACCCCGTGGAAGAGCATGGTCCTTATAGGTCCACGACGTTATAGGTCCAACGTTACCTCCCTATATTCAGTATTTTGATGATTTTATGTACATTATTCAATGGAAAGGTCTAAAAATCCATACTTGAAGTTCTTTCTAAGCACTTTACTCTCTGAAAGAGAAATTTCTATATAGGTCCCGGATATCGTATAGCCTACATACAACGATATTCCCGTTATTCGATATTTAAACGAATTTAGGGACATTATTCACCGGAGTTTTTTAAATTTCGTAATGGGTACTACAGCTCATGACAAAAAATTGTCCACGTCTTCGTATAACCTCCATATAACGGTACCTTCCAATATACGATATTTTGACGATTTTAGATACAATATTCACCGAAATTATTTGAAATTTCGTATTTGATGTTCCTAATGAGTACCACAGCCTGTGACAGCCTATGCAGGTCCAGGCCTTCGTTAAGACCCGATAGGACGGTACCTCCCTCCCTATATTCTATATATTGATGATTTTAGCTACATTATTTACCGGATTTTTTTTTTAAGTTTCCTATTTGAATATTGTAATGGCTTATGACAAAAGTTGCCTATGCAGGTCCACGTCTTCGTATAGATCCAAATATGTCGACAATATTCGGTGTTTTTAAGATTTTAAGAGAATTTTTAACGGATTTTTTTTAATTTCCAAACTCATTCCAAATGGTGGAGGGTATTAAAGGTTCGGCCCGGCCGATCATACTGCTGTTTATTTTATTAAGTTTTATTTCGATAGAGAATCAGAAAGGTTCTAAATATCCTTGGGATTTACACATATCTACAAAAAATTAGTGATTTTCGGTGGACAATTTTTCCGTAAACCATTATCTCAATACTTTAAGTATTTTTTTTCGTCATTCCAATATAATTTATGAAGTTGTGTAAAGATAATAGCGGGTTTTTTTAACAAAATATGAATTTTTGCAAAAAAAAAAAGGATCTTCAAAAAATATTCTATAAAATATATACGTGTTGAAGGCCATTAAAAAATATTTTCAAAAAATATTTTTTAAAAATGCACGTCTAGAATATTTTTAAAAATATTCTTTAAAATTTAAAATATATTCTTTAAAAAATTCAAAAAGGATCTTAAATTTTTTTTTTTTTTTAAAATCGACGTCTTGAAGTTTCTGAAGAAATATTTTTTAAAAAATTCATATCTTGATGGCTCTTAAAAAAATATTGTTTAAAAAAACCCAAGTCTCAATGGCTATTCGAAAAAATATTCTTTAAAAAATCCACGTCTTGAAGGTTTTTAAAAAAAATATATTTTAAAAATTCCACGTCTTGAAGGTTTTTTAACAAAAATATTCTTTAAAAAATCCATGTCTTGAAGGTTTAAAAAAAAAGTATTCTTTAAAAAATCCTACTTTCTTCACATATTTAATCAATATGTTTATATAAAACATTTAAATTTTCATGGCAACTTCCAAACTATTTTCCCCAAATTCTCTGACATTTGTTTGCAACTGTTTTCCAAACAATACCAACAACAGAAATGAAACCCATTTACACCATTTGAAAGCAACATTCAGACATTAATGTTATTACATTTATTGATTGTGAACAATAATGAAAAGTGACAAAAGAAAAAAACAACAACAAAACAAAATATATTTATTTTCATTTTATTTGATAAGGTTCGGCAAATGACAAAAATACAAAAAAACACACACACATACACATAATAAAATAAGTATATGATTTTTTGTATTTTTTTAATTAGATTAAAACAATTGAATTTATATAAATAATACAAATATTTTAAGCAAACGAAAAAAATATATAAAATATATAAGCAAAAAAATAATAATAATAAAACAACAGACCAGCGCAGCATTTTTTGTATTTAAATGATTTGTTTAAATAACACTTCGTTCGCTTTGCTTGACATTTAACTTTGCTTTTCTTTCTTAATTTTCAAAACATATTTTTTTCTTCTTGATTTCCATCCATTAAATAATGTATTCAGTGAAATGCATTTAATTTGCAAACAATAGCATACACATATGTATTATTATTATTAATCTAATTAATTATATATGAAACTTAAATATAATAATTAACAATTAAAAATTATTATGATTATTAATAATTAATATTGTGTAAGTTTAAGGGTTTTGTAAATTATACTTTGTACAAAACAATTTTTTTAAACAAAACAAAATTAAGTATAATAAAAAAAAACGAAATCAACTTAAACATTTTTGTAATAAATAAATTAAAATTTTAAAATTATAAATATACAGAGAAATATGTTGATTTTGTTTATTTGGAATATGTGAGAAGTAAGTATTTAATGTATTTCCCAGTAAAGAAAACTGCATTCGTATGATCTGAAATTTGCATTAAAAGGTGGCTTAGCTTTTGATGTATTTATACCCTAAGGCACAGGGTATTGACTTTTTGCATTTATTGTACCCTACACTACACAGTTGTAAGGGTATTATATCTTTGTGCATGGAGAAGGAAGCCAGATAGACCCGTAGTTACTTTTGAGTATCTTCATAGAATCACTTTCTGAGTCGATTTATGCATGCCAGTCCGTCTGTCCGTCCGTCATATGGAAACCATAGACCAATGTGTGTAAAGTTCTGAAGCCATTATGAACTACAAATACCAAATTTTACATAAATTCTACGGTATAAGAAAACGTGGTTCTATGCATACAATGTCCTGCCACAAGAGGCAGAAGCCTTTACATACTCTTAATATAAACTTGATCAATCATTTTCTTTGGAAAATACAGAATAACGGGAGGAACCATTATATAGGCGCTGTAGGAAAATGGGGACCTGTATATATAATGTTCTGCCACCACAGCTGGAACGAAATTTTGTACAAATCGGTTAGAAAATGTGGCTTAAATCGTCAAAATACCGAATATTGGAAGGTATCGTTATATGGGGTCTAAAGGAAAACGTAGACTTACATATACATATACAATGTTCTGCCACCGGAGTGAGAACCCGTTACGAACTACAAATACCAATTTTTAGACAAATTCGTGGAAAAAAAACAGTGAAAATACCGAATATCGAGAAGGAACCTTTATATGGGGGCCATACGAAAACGTGGCCGATGCCAACCATTCTAGATACAATTCCAAATATACAATACAATTAATGTGGACTGTATCGGGATTTCAGCAGACAGAAAGCAGACGGATACAGACATTAAACCGACTTGGAATTGTATGCTGATCGTGAATATATATACTTAATGGGGTCTACGTCGTATATTTAGAGGTGTTACAAGCGGAATGACAGATTTAATATACCCTATTTTCCAATGTGATGGTATAAAAATGAAAGTTTGTGTATTTGTACTAGCGTTACGTTTAACGATTTTTTGTACGCCTATTTGTAAAGTTATAACAGCACCATCTACTAAAGTTCCTACAAATTAAAATAAATTATTGAATTTTGTAATAAAATGTAGCATACTTTACGGGCTATTTTTTTACTTTGATCATAGTTTAATCCTTGGATGGGCATATATATTTTTATACCCTCCACCATACAACTCATCGAAATAATCATTTTAGACCC
Source organism: Musca domestica (assembly GCF_030504385.1). NCBI lineage: Eukaryota > Metazoa > Arthropoda > Insecta > Diptera > Muscidae > Musca > Musca domestica. The sequence goes on from NW_026712212.1 coordinate 585,164, forward strand.
AACAAAGTATATATATTCTTGATTAGCGTAAAATTCTAAGACGATTTAGCCATGTCCGTCCGTCTGTCTGTCCGTCTTTCCGTCTGTTGTAATCACGCTGCAGTCTAAACGAATTAAGATAGGAAGCTAAAATTTTGCACAGATCTCTCTTTTGTCTGCAGGCAGGTTAAGTTCGAAGATGGGCTATATCGGTCCACGATATCGTATAGCCCCCATATAACGGTACCCCCCGATATTCGGTATTTTGATGATTATAGCCACATTTTCTAATGGAATGGTCTGAAAATCCACACAAGGAGTTACTTGTGATTGCTTCATCCCTTGAAAGAGAATTATCTATATAGGTCCACGATATCGAATAGCCCCCATACAACGGTACCCCCCGATATTCGGTATTTTGATGATTTTACCCACATTTTTCAACGGAATTGTCTGAAAATCCACATAAGGGTTCCTTATGGGTACTTTATACCTCGGAATAGAATCATCTATATAGGTCGACGATATCGTATATCCCCCATATAACGGTACCCCCCGATATTCGGCATTTTGATGATTTCAGCCACATTTTTCAACGGAATTGTCTGATAATCCACACAAGGGGTTCTTGTGAGCACTTTACCCCCCTGACATAGAGTTTTCTATATAGGTTAACGATATCGTATAGCCCCCATACAACGGTACTCCCGTTATTCGGTATTTTGATGATTTTAGCTATATATTTCTATGGTATTCTCTGAAAACCCACACAAGGATTTCTTTGTGAGCACTTTAACCCCTGAAAGGTATTTGTCTATATAGGTCCACGATATCGAATATCCCCCATATAACGGCACCTTCCGATATTAGATATTTTAAAGATTTTAAAAGAATTTTCAATGGATTTTATTTTTTTGAAAATTTTCTAATTCGTTCCAAATGGTGGAGGGTATTCATAGTTCGCCCGGCCGAACTTACAGCTTTTTTACTTGTTTTCTATTAATATGGTCCGGTCAGACCACAACTCTTTAACAGCTATAAACATTAAGATTATTTTTATTTAATTGAAGTTACCTTTTATTAGTTTTTCTTTTTTTCATCTTTAGGCGAATGGCTTTACAATGCCGGTATCATTTGATATGGACATAATGTGCATTATTCAATTATGTAAAGACCAATGGTCTGACAGACATTATAGTCATTTGTACTATTTGGCGCTTATTTATTCTTCCTATGACCAAATTATTAGAACTTAACCCTGGGGAAAATTCCGTTTAATAGTGTGGCTAATTATTTGCCAGAGAAAATGGTATCTATTACGACCACCAAATAAAAAATAGAAAAAACAAGTAAATAATCTATCCATTATATTAGGGTCTATATGATGATGTGGACCTGCATAGGCAGTTTTTGTTACAAGCCATTAGAATATTGCAATGGGAAACTTGAAAAAATTAGGTGAATAATATAGCTAAAATCATCAAAATACCGAATATAGGGACGTTCCGTTATATGGGGTCTATACGAAATCGTGGACCTGCACAGACAATTTTCTGTCATAGACTGTAGTATCCATGACGAACCTTAAATACCAAATTTGAAATAATTCCCGTGAATATTGTCGCTAAATCATCAAAATATCGAATATTGGGAGGTACCGTTATATGAGGGCTATACGAAGACGTGGAACTGCACAGACAATTTTTAGTCATAGGCTTTAGTATTCATGACGAATCTCAAATATTAATTTTGAAATAACTCCAGTGAATAATGTCGCTAAAATCATCAAAATACGGAATATCGGGAGGTACCGTTATATGAGGGCTATACGAAGACATGGACCCGCACAGACAAATTTCTGTCATAGGTTGTAGTATCCATAACGAACTTCAATTGCCAAATTTGATACATTTCCGGTGAATAATGTCGCTTAAATCACCAAAATACCGGAAATAGGGAGGTACCATTATATGAGGGTATACCAAAACGTGGACCTACATGACCCATTTGCAATACCAAACGTCCTGCAGACATAATATACATTTGAGTAAAATTCTTTTCAACTTCCTTCATTTCGTTCGGATGCTAGAGTGATTACCACAGACGGATAGACGTAAAGACGAACATAGCTAACATAGAATTTTATGCTGATCAAGAATATATATACTTTGTTGGGTCTAAAATTATTATGCCGATGAGTCACAAACGGAATGACTAACTTAATATACCCTCCATACTATGTATGGTGGAGGGTATAACAATATGTCTACAATGGCCTAAATACCGAATATCGGGTCTACCATAATATATGCTACAGTTTGGGCATATACGGACAGTTATTTGCAAGCACGTTTTCTATCTGCTACTATATATAAAATACTGATTTACAGCAAATTCGGTTGAAAATATGTCTAAAACACCAACAATATCCTAATCCGGATTGTACTGATGTATGGAGGCTACAAAAAATCGCGGCTAAACAGACTTGGCTAAGTTGTGTTAGAATCTAATACTTAATTAAGAATATATTTACAGTTGCATGGGACAATTCCAAAACGTAAACAGAAATGGCCCATGACCATACCAAAAATTTTATAGACGCAAAATACACTGAGTTGCAATGTATCAACCTACTTTATTTATTGCGAGAGCTCGAGTGATTTCCAGAGACGGACTGATGGACAGACATACGGATAAACATGGCTAAATCAACATGAAATGTCGAAATGCCGATGTCGATTATATATTTATATTTTGTGGATACTAAAATGGATATTTCGAGCTGTTACAAACGAAATTACAAACTTAATATACCCTCCGTACTATGGAGGTATAAAAACTAATTTGCAATTTGGAGTTTTACTTTAATGTAAGATCATGTATTTTCGTTTTATTTGGTTTTAGTTCTCATTATACCCTACAACACTATGTGTTGGGGGTATTATAAGTTTGATTGGGCCAAAAATTATGTAACACCTCGAAATATTGGTTTCCCACATAGGAAAGTATTTATGGATCTTCCTAGCTCGCCGAGCTGAGTCGATCTAGCTATGTATGTCCGTCCGTCCGTCTGTCCGTCTGTCCATGTTAATTTGTAATCACTCTACAGGTCGCAATTATGGCCCGATCTTCACGAAATTTAGAATGTAGGTGGGGCTTGGACCAGAATAGAACCCTACTGCTTTTGGAGATTATAGCCAAATGTTTAGGGGTTGAAATGGACCAAATACTGAAAAAATGTCGGATTTTGCAGTAGCTAGACAGGTCGCACTTATAGACCAATCGACGCGAAATTTCGCATGTAGATAGAGTTTAGGGCGGGGAAGAAGCTTACTAATTTGGGTGGTCATCGGATAATATTTAGCGGGTAAAATAGACCTTATCTTTTGTGTTGAAAAAATCAAAATTTTTCATTAAACCGTGAATATTTTAAATCCCGGCGAAATCATGAAGCCATCACGAGGTTACTTCTGATCTTTACATTGATGTTAAGATCCAACAAATCGGATATATATATCAAAATATGTGCGATATATATGTCTATCAAAGGAGATATGCTTTAAAGATCACTTATATGTCGAGAACGAAAAAAAACGTCTAAAAAACCGCATAAAAATATCTCTTTAAAGATGAAAATATTGAATTTGTAAAATTTTCTCATATTTTTTCAATTTTGTCATATTTTTGGCATATTTTCATTTTGAATTAAACAGTTGATAATATTTCTACAGTTAACAAAATTAAGTAGTTAGGATATCAGGATATCATATCCAGACCTCATTTATGGCCCGATCATTACGAAATTTTGCATGGGGATAAGATGAGGGTCAGGATAGAAACCTACTCTTTTTGGAGATGATCGCCATATATTTAGAGGTTGAAATGAACCAAAAAACTGCAAAATTGTCGGCAGGTCGTAATCATCGCCCGATCCTCACGCACACTTGAATGGGGGTTACCGCACATTGTAAAAGCCAAGCAGTTTCGGATGGCCATCCAAAAATATTCAATGTGTGAAATAGTTTGCGAACTTTTGTAGACCAAATACGAAAATGTTCATTCCAGAGACTTTTTGGAGAATTCACAAATACAGGAAACACGCACTTCTGACTATTTCGTTAACGCTGATTTCGTTGAAGAATATAGTCAAATGTCTGTATCTCATATAGATGCGTTTCAGTCAAAAACCAATAATAAATGTTAACCTTTTGCCACTTCTGAGAGATTATAGGTCTTTGGGAAATATTGGTTCCAGGATGGTTTATTATAGTATGGTTTATTATAGTGTTGTAGGGTATTCAACGGTCGGCCCCGCTCGACTGTAGCCTTTGCTTACTTGTACAAGTTTTGCTTTGTAAAAAAGTAAGCCAGGGCATAACTATGAACCGAAAGGTCTCCGTATGATTTAGTTATAATTACATGTGTCACTACATTACCTCTAACCTAAGCCATGGTGTAACTTTTTTTGTTACCCATTTTTATTCCGAAGGGTGTACACCCTTAACAATGTTAATTAAATAAACCTGAACCACAAGAAAAATGGCTGTATTATTAACGTTCCAAAGTTCTGGGTTACAGCACCAAATATATGAATTCATTGTTATTCAAAATTACTTGAGATCCAAAGTGAAAATTGCAATTTACCTCATTCAATTTACCTCATACCTCATTCTGTATCACTGCCATCTATGAACAAAAACGATAACTACGTGTAACATAAAAACTAAAAAATAAATAATGAGGCATACTTTAGGGAGGTATAAATAATGTACTGTACATATGGACAGGTATGCCACGATATCGTGACATAGCATTATGTTATAATTCAACAGAGCTGACGCCTTTTATACCCTACACCAGTGTTGCCAACATTTTGAGAGCTAAAAGCGTAATTAAAAACCAGAAAAGCGTAAATGGCGTAAAAATTTTCCTAAAAAAGCGTAAAAAGCGCTATGTATTTTTTTCTAACCAAAATTGCCAATAATACACTTTTTTTAAACTAAATACTGTTTTATTAAAAAATTTAGATCGTATCTTATATAAACATTTCATGTATATAAGTATATACATATTTTTAAACAAGTAAAAAAGCAGTAAGTTCGGCCGGGCCGAACTTTGAATACCCTCCACCATTTAAAACGAATTAGGAAATTTACAAAAAAAAAATCCATTAAAAATTCTGCTAAAATCAACAAAAATACCCAATATCGGAAGATGCCGATATATTGAGGATATACGATATTGTGGACCTTACCAACAATTCTATTTCAGGGGGTAAAGTACTCACAAGGAACTCCTTGTGTAGAATTGCAGACAATTCCATTGAAAAATGTGTCTTGAATCAACAACAACATATAAATATTTCATGTATATAAGTGCATACATATTTTTAAAAAAAATATGATATATTAGGAACATTTTACATGTGGTTAAAACTTGCAGGCATATACATTTTTACAAACAATTGTGTTCACCCATAAAACCCATAGCTTCAAATTCAGTTGAAGTTTTGTAAACTCGTACAACAAAGCAGCCATGTATAAACTTACGTTTTTTTCTCGTTCATTTCACTTTTCCTTCAATTGGTTTATAATACACAAAATTCTTCGTCTTATTATGGTTTATTAAAAAAAAATAAACAATGACAGGAATGAGACGTAAAGAATTTGCAGTAAAGAACTTGCGACAAGTAGATGTCATACGATCAAAATATTCGAATGTATAAACATTGTCATATTTAAAAATCTAAAACGCGCTAAAAGCACCAACAGAAAAGATGAAAAGCGTACGTACAGTGCTTTTTTTTTCGTTTCGCGCTATGCCCACTATTTTGGCGTTTTAGGGGGTCTAAATAAATAGCGCGAAAAGCACTAAGTTGGCATCGCTGCCCTACACCACATAGTGGTAAGGGTATCATGTCTTTGTGCATTTGTTTGTAACATGGAGAAGGAAGCGAGATAGACCCATAGTTACTTTTGAGGATATCCATAGAATCACTTTCTGAGTTGATTTATGCAAGTCAGTCCGTCTGTCCGACTGTCCATGTATTTTTGTAAACAAAGTACAGTTCGCATTTATTGCCCTATCCAGATGAAATTTTGCACAAATCATTTGTTTGGCCCAAGGACGAACCCTATCGAAATTCGAGATAATCGGTCAAAATTTAGATATGGCTCCCATATATATCTTCGTCCGGTTTGCCTTTTATTGTGCACCAAATGTGTAATATCAAGCCGAAAATTATGGAATTTTGCACATACAACCAAATTAGGCCTAAAAATAAGTATGCCAAATTTGTTCATCCGATTTGTTATTTTTGTCCTCCGCAGACGTAATATTCACTCTGAAACAACAATATTTGGGGAAATATATCAAATGCAGCTCAGAAATATCTTTGCCAAATTTTATCGAGATCGGTTCAGATTGGGATATATCTCCCATATATATCTTCATCCGATTTCAAATTAATTGTGCACCAAATGGGCAATACAAGTCCGAATTTAAAAGATACAAATGCTTCGGCATATTTAGTCCTTTGAACTTTAAATTATAATTATAATCATAGCGTGTATGATTGAATTCTCCCATAAAAACTTTTAATTGTTATGTGGAGCTCTACTAAATTATCAAAGTGGTGTAGGGTATCAAAAAGACTGCCCCGCCCGCCTTTAGGACTTTCTTTACTGGTTAAGGGTTGTTGTTGATTTTATCGATTCAATGTACAAGGAAATGCTTTGAGATAATATACATTATCATACCTGATATTTTTTCCGCGTATTTCCGCCATTTTTCGGCGATATCGGAATAACATATTTTTCTAAAATGTCTAATGCATTTCTGTTATGTCGCCTGCCATCTACTACCTAATAGAAAAATTAAAGCCCATATGTATTTTGTCTAGTCTTTATAGTTTTATGTATTTGACGATTATTAGTGCATCCTAGGTAGACCTAGATATTACTACGTGCTAGGTTGGACTATATCGGGTACCACTTCCACTTTATGTGACATATGTGTTTTTGGAAAACGTTGAATTTGGGCGAGGTATCAGAATGAATGGATCGCCAAATCCCATATTTACAAAATGAGGTTCCTCGCATCATTCCCAGCACACAATGGCCACCAAAAAAACCGGCATTGGCACTAAAAAATACCAAAGTGTCGATCACCTCAAGCAATCTGATTCGATTATCACCAATTTGGGCCACACAAATATTGTTTGCCAAATTGCATCTTAATCGGATAATAAATGCGACCTGCATTTTGTTAACAAGAATACATGGACGGACGGACAGACAAACTGACATGCATAAATCGACTCAGAAAGTGATTCTATGAAGACCCTCAAAAGTAACTATGTGTTTATCTCGCTTCTTTCTCCATGTTGCAAACAAATGCACTAATACATAATACCCTTACCACTATCAAAAACATAGAAGAATAAAGATGGGACAAGACAGAGTCAAAATATGGCAATCCTATGAAAAATACCCTCTACGGAGAAATGGGCCAATATTGTCAATTTCGTGTTCGACCTAAATAAATATTATATAAATATTTCGAGCTACCAGGTTCGGACTATATTGGTTATATCCTTTAGTTTATATGAGATATTTGATAATTTTTAGAAAATATTAAAATGTACGTGAGGTACCATATAGAGTCGACCGAAGTATTCAATTGTCATACCTCATCTAATTCAGATAAAAATATTGATATGGGCAAAATTACAAGAAAATCGAACATTTATATCCAATTTAATGTGAAATCATAAATTCCATATTTATCGTTGACTTGTTTTGAACCTTTGTGGGGAGGCACTTGATGGAGTGGACCGATATTATCCATTTTTGCACCTGACGTAAATTTGATGCAAATATTAAGATTTGCAAAGTTTGAGCAAAATTGGATTTTTGCTTCTCTTCCTGTGCAGATTTTTTAGATTTCGATCGAAGTAGTGGACCGATATATTGTAATTATTCAAAATTTTGACCCTATGTGGGGGAGGTACAAGAAAGAGTTGACCGATACATTCCATCTTAACATCAGACCATGGGTTAATATAAAACTATGGATGTGTGAAATTTGAAGACAATCGGACTCTTGCATCACATTTTATGAGAGTTGTAAATATTTAAAATTTTGACAATTTGTGGGGGAGGTACTTGATGGAGTGGACCGATATTGTTCATTTTCACATCTGACCTAGCACTGACGCAAATATTAGGATTTGCAAAGTTGGAGCAAAATCGGATTATCCTTTCTCTTTCTGTGCAAAAAATATTTATTTTTTGAAAATGTCGACCATTTATGTGTCGACCATTCTATCTTAGCACCAGATCTTGGATTAATATAAATATTGGGATATGTGAAATTTGAAGACAATCGGGCTTTTACATCAAATTTGAAATTTGAAGACATCGCTTTTACCTCCCCCCCCCCTTTTGTGGGGGAGTAGACCTAGCACTGACGCAAATATTACGACTTGCAAAGTTCGAGCAAAATCGGATAATCATTCCTCTTTCTGTGTTTTTTTTTTTTTTTTTCTTTTTTGTTTGAAGGAGTAGACCGATATTGCCCATCTCCGAACTCAATCTCAATTTGAAAAAAATATTACGATGTACTAAGTTTGGACCAAATCGGATACTCCCTTCGAGAGTTATGGTGCGCACCAGCCAGCCAGACGGACGAACAGACATCGCTAGATAGGCTCCTAATGTCCTGAAACGGATTTAGTCCAAAGAGACCTAGGGTCTAAAACCTTTATTTCGACTAGGCACGTTTTGACCGTATGAAGTGATATATACCCTCTCTAGCCATATGGCTGAGGGTATAAATATCTCTCTTAATGTTTGGAATCAATGTCCCGTTTTCTTAAAATTTCCCTTTTCAATCGTTTAATACACATTAGATAAGTCTTGAAATGAAATATATCGACCCACTCTTTCTGGTACTTTCCTTTTTTGCTGATACTTTCTAACCTCCTAGTGATGGGCCTAAATATCGGTAAATTTCTTAAAAGGATGTTCGCAGAATCGAAAATTGAATTTCCCCGAATGAATATTTTTCCTCAAAAACATTTTCCACTCTAACTAAAACACACAAAAAAAGCAATTTCCCATTGTTTTTTGCAATATTAGACGAAAATGGAACACATTGCTTTTTGATGTATTGCCATCCCGCTGACACATTATTTCCGAGTGATAGATTGATTGGCCATCTATTTCGAAATTAGTGTATGAGCCAAATGTTGACCTTGACCACCGTTTGATGATAAAATTGATGGACATCTGTCTTTGTCCGGAATGGATATTTGATCGGTAATTAATGTACATGCGAATGTGTATGTATGTAGGTATGATGCTGAGGATAAGTATAATTAATGGTATGACAGAATATGTATATTGTGACCAATGGCTTATGTGAATATCATGAAACTAGGACCAAAATATTTAATACAAACATTTTCTTAAATACAATAAATTTTATTTTAAGTTTCCACACAAAAATAATTGGAATTTATAAAAAAAGATGATGTGGTTCAAATGACAATTGAAAATAAATCATTTATGATTTCCAATGAACCCCTGAACCCATTTGTACCTAGGTGTCAACTAAATCATCATCTCCTGGATGAAAATAAATACAATTTTTCATAGTTGAAAACATCTACACGAAAAAAAACCTTTCCATTATTGATGAAACTAAATGTGAGCCCAAAGCCAAAATGGAAAGTTTGACAGTTTACCATTTCTTGTCTGTTATTACCAAAACTGATTCGGAACCAAAAATATTCCCAGAACCCTCTGGGTCCAGGGGAGAGAGAAAGGGAGACAGAGGAAAAAATAAATGTTATTTATGCATTGTTTAATCTGACAACTTAGCAAACAAACATGCAAGCAGGAAAAAGTGAATTATCACAAACTTTGAAAAACATAATAATAACAAAAACAACAACAAGAACAACAACATGTAACCAACTACCCAGCTTCCGTTGCATCCCAGATTTGTTACAGTTCACTTGCAATGAGAGAAACTGGTTTTCGGGTGAAGAGAATGTTAGGAGGGATGAGGGAGAGGAATAGTAGTTTCTTTTTTGGCACAGTCTTGTTATCACAAGTTTTTTCTCTCCTCCTCTCTCCGATGATAATAATCCATGGCACAAACATGAAATATTTGTATGTATTTATACCCTACAACACAAGGTGGTCAGAGTATTATGTATTTGTGCATTTGTTTATAACGAAAAAAAAGGAAACGAGATAGACCCATAGTTCCTTTTGATGATCTGCATAGAATCAAATTCTGAGTCGATATATGCATGTCCGTCCGTCCTGTCTATCTGTCCATGTATTTTTGTAAACAAAGTACAGGTCGCACATATTGCCCGATCCAGATGAAATTTTGCTCAAGTCATTTGTTTAACCCAAGGACGAACCCTATTGAAATTGGATATAATTGGTCAACATTTAGATATAGCTCCCATTTATATTTTCGTCCGATTTGCTTTTTATTGTGCACCAAACGTGTAATATTAGCCGAAATGCGTAGGAATTTGGCACTAACGACAAAATTGAGCCTAGAAACAAGTATGTTAAATTTGGTGAAAATCGGTTCAGATATAGCTAAAGATCCCATATATATTGTTCATACGATTTCATATTTTTGTCCTCCGCAGCCGTAATATGCACTCTGCTACAACGATATTTGGGAAAATATATAAAATACAGCAGAGAAATACATTTCTCAAATTTCATCGAGATCGGTTCAGATTTGGATATAGCTCCAATATGCCGGGTCAATCATTCCGAATTTTTATTCTTCTTTTTTTTTTTTTTTGTTATATGAAACTTAATTAAATATGCAAAGGAGTGTAGGGTATCATAAAGTCGGGACGCCCAACATTTAGACTTTATTTACTGGCTTCATAAATATAACAGTGGTTTCTGGTGATATTGTTGGTATACAAATATTTTTGCCTTAGTGAACATAAATCCAAAAGTGGGAGGTTGACAATTGCATTTTTATACCCTACAACACAATTTGTTGGGTGTATGATAATTTTGATTGGGCCAAAAATTATGTAACAGCTCGAAATATTGGTCCTGGACATAGGATGTTACTTATGAATCTTTCTATCTCGCCGAGCTGAGTCTATCTAGCTATGTGTGTCCGTCCATTCGTCTGTCTATATTAATTTATAAACAGTAAGGAAAAGTCAAAAGTCGGGAGGGACCTCCCATAACAAAAGAATTTATTTGATGTAGATTATATCACCTATTAATATTTGGTTATAGAGCAGTTTGGTTGCAGAGGAAACTAATATATGGAAGGCATATCCAATTCTGAATCGATTTTCACTAAATTTGACGGAGAAATTTTAATTTTTCATACCGAATAATATTTCCATAGAGTGCTTGGGAAGAAATGAGAAATTCACTCCATTTGGGATGATATTAGCCATTATTTGCACAATAAACCTGAAATCGGTTGAAGATATATGTAGGAGCTTAGCCGATCTCGATAAAATTTGGCAAAGGTATATCCGAGCTCTATAAGATACCAGGTACCAAATTCCAAATTACGAATGTGAGGGATTACGATTTTACGAATGTAGGGGCTTAAACATATTACATATATTATATTCGGTCGTATCTACCAAAATTCAGGTCATTTGAATCGATATTGGAAAATTGGTGCACAAATAGCCTGAAATCGGTACATATGGGAGCTATATCCAAGTCTAAAGCGATCTTGATAAAATTCGGCAGAGGTACTTCCGAGCTCTATAAGATATCTTGTTGTCGAATATATATTATGAATATGGGAACTATAGCCATATCTGAAGCTGTTTTCACCACATTCGATGTACTTGCTTCTAGACTGAATTCGGTTGCATGTGCCAAAATACATGTAATTTGGACTGATGTTTGCCATTTGGTGCACAAATAACCCGAAATCCAAATCTGAACCGATCTTGATACAATTTGGCAGAGGTATTTCTGGGCTGTATCTGATACCAAACATCATTCTTGTGGTTGCATATAACAAATGTTGGGGACTTAAACACCGAACCGGATGAAACCTATATATGGGAGCTATAGCTATATCTGAACCGATTTACTCCGAATTCGATGTACTTGTTTCTAGGCTGAATTCGGTCTGATGTACCAAAATTCAGGAATTTGGGACTGACATTAGCCATTTGGTGTACTATTAACGCGAAGTGGGAATCGGTTAAAATTTAGATATAGCTCCAACATATATCTTCAACCGATATATGTGGGAGCTATATCTAAATTTTAACCGATTCCCACTAATTTCAATATGGTTCGTCCTTGGGCCAAGCAAAAGATTTGTATGAAATTTCATCTCAATCGGATAATAAATGTGACATGCATCAGATCAGATTTGGATATAACTCCCATATAAATCTTTATCCGATTTCAGATTTTTCGTGCACTAAATGGCTAATATCCGTCCAATTTTGGCGAAAATCGGTTCAGATATAGCTATCGCTCGCATATGTATGTCTCATCTGATTTGGTGTTAAAGTCCCTCACATGCGTAATATGCGCTCCACAACAAAGATATTTGATACAGGGCATCAGAAACTGCTCGAAAATACCTCTGCCAAATTTTATCGAGATAGGTTCAGATTTTTGTATATATCGATATACATCTTCATCCGATTTTACGAATATTGCTCATCACAGCCCAAAATGAATAGATTGGTTTATATTTAACCGAATTTTACCATTTGGGGAAACTTGGGCCGGTATATCTATTACTTCGATAAATATTTGTTATTATATTATTCTTTTCGAAGTTATATCATGCACTACTTAGCAGTGCTATTTGGATTATAGTTGGTATGATCTACTTCGTATAAATTTCCAATATAAACTTTTTTGTTACGGTATCTCTACTAAATTCGCATAGTGGTGTTAGGGTGTCATATAGACGGCCCGACCAACTTTTGACCTTTCCTTACTAGTTCAAATACAAAAGTAGCTCATTTCTTGAATAGTAACATTTAGCTCTTGTCTGATTTGAAAGACAATTATTTTCTTGATACTTGTCCTTAAAAATGAGTGTTACGCCGACAAGCCAGAGACAATTGACGGTTTAAAGAAAAATATTCGTCAACCCATTGGTGAAATATAGATGCACGCAATCGATAATGTGCTTAAAAATTGAATCGACATGTACGCTATGCATTTTTAAGCTTATTTAAAAAAAGAGATCAAAAAAGATGCCCTTACTGACTTGTTTGATGGTAATATCCCCTATTATCAAATTTAGTGCAATTATAGTACGCATATCCCAAACCAGCTACTTCTCTCAACCACAGCCACCAACAGTGACATCCATCTAAAAATTTCAGGATTCCAGCCTATTCCCTTCACCCAACACCTAATTTGGTACCTCTTAGTACTTTTTGAACTATTATAGTACAATTTTACGAAACAAACAACCACATATTAACAACAGATATATCAAATTTTCAAGATTTCAGCTCCAATGAAACCAATACCAAATTTTAGTATCATTTAGTACTTTTCGTATAATAATAATACACATTTCCAAAACCAACTCTTGATCTCTATTCCAGATACCAACAGGCACCTCAATATCAAATTTGAGAATTCCAGCTCTATCCCTGCATCCAATTTCGTACTAATATAGGCAGATTTCCAAGCCATCAACAAATCTCAAACACGGATACCATCAGTAATCGAAACATGAAATTTAAAAATTTTATCTCTATCCCCTCACCCAATACCAAATTTCGTAATATTTAGTACTTTTCGTAAAATATACACTTCCAAAACCACCTCTATTAATACCGATTGTACCAAATATAGTACTATTTAGTACTTTTCATGCACTTGTAGTACACATTTCCATAACCAAAAATTGTATCACAAAACTACCACAAACAGGGACCCCGATACAAATTCTAAAAATTCCAGCTTCATCCATTCATCCTAAAACAAACTGTTGCAAATTAAGTACCATTTAGTACACATTTTCAAAAATTCAGAATTTTAACCCATTCCGTTTGCCCATTACAAAGTATTCAATGTTTTGTACTTAGCGACCCTTTTACAATGATTTACCAAAAACTCTGCCTTATCACTGACCTACCCACAAAGACTGACCCTTGTGTAAGATTTCAAAATCCTACCTTCAGCTGCATGTTTTTTTATACCCTAAGCCATATGGCTAGACAGTGTATTTATCACTTGACAAGGGGCCAACATTTTGAATAACTAAAACGATTGTAAAATCCGATAAAAATATTCCGGTTTTCTTCATATTTTACACATCCCATTATTTCTAGTAACACTAGATTTGATTTGAAGATGGCATATAATGGTTCACTCCTTCTGGTACCTCCACCAAAAGGGTTAACATTTTGAATATCCATGAAGCTCATAAAACGCGAAATTAAGATCCGATTCTATTTAGAATTGATGCATATCAGTATTTCCATCAACATAAGATCTGCTACAAAGAGGGTAGAGATCGGATCATTTCTCGAGGTAACTACCCCACATTGGGTTCAAGATTTTGAAAATCAAAATTTTTATAAAAACGAAGAAAGCATCCAACTCTCTATTCAAATCCCAAACAAATAAAAAATCAAGTTTCATTGATTTTGCCATAAAAATTAGGAAACCGCTTAAATCACTGTAAATGGAAACATGCCTCCCACGTTTGCAATATTTTTTTTTTTTCGAAACAGCTCAAATTTCTGAGTGTTGGTAAGTTTCGAAGAATGTTCATGGATTTTACATCAAATGCACCTGTATCCTGTATTGTAGTCGGTTGGCAGCTTGTTTGTTTGTTGTGATTTACTTTTTTATGCCGAATCTTTCTTTTTCGGTGCAACTAAATCTCAGTCAGTGACTGACTGACAGACTGGCTGACTTAATGTGTATTTTGTAGATTTGTTTTGGATATACCCAGCCCGTAACTTCTATGTCAGGGATGGGAAATGTTGTAATTCCTACTATTGTTTTCTTCTTCGTTTTTTTTTTTTTCAATTTGCTGTGATGTCACTTCTAGTTGGCAATATTTATAAACTTGGATATAAAATCTG
Source organism: Musca domestica (assembly GCF_030504385.1). Taxonomy (NCBI): domain Eukaryota; kingdom Metazoa; phylum Arthropoda; class Insecta; order Diptera; family Muscidae; genus Musca; species Musca domestica. The sequence continues at coordinate 600,252 of NW_026712212.1, forward strand.
TTGGAAACAAAACGGCAGCAGCATTCATTGGGGAAAAAAATTAGACAATATTTGTTGCACTCATGAACGTAAATGTTATATAAAAATGGAAAGGAACAGAAACTATATCTGAGTCCTGTGCACACACATATATGTACATATGTATGTGTCTATAAATACAAACATTTGAAGCATCTGATGAGATAAACAACAGCATCAACAGTGATTGCCATAAGGTATAAGTTTTATAACAACTGACAAACATTTTTTTGTTTGATTTAGTTATTTTTTCCTCCTATTGGGCCGTAAAAGTTTATGTTGTTCATCTGTTTGCAGATTTGCATACAGATTCATTCGTTGTGGGATTGGAAAAAAAATTGAGTATTTGTAGGAAAACAAATTCAACTTGGTAGCAAAAATAATTGTTAAAATGTACAAACAGGTAAACATGTCCATCGTAAATCAACCTTTTCAAATTTTAGCCAAAGAAAAAAAAAACAAAAAGTATCAAAAAGTATTTTTAATAGGCCGAACAAATTACTAAAACGTCGACCTTTACTCGTTTAAACAATTAATCTGGCTGTGTGGAAACCTGAGCACAGCTGAAAATATTAATCCCTATGGCGAAACCATATTTTTAAAACCCACATATATGGAATTTTCCAAACCTAGCACACGGTTTCGAAATCCTTCCAGGGAAAAGAAGCATTCATAAATGAATATTTTCTACAAAGCTGAGGGGTGATGATAAATAAATAAATTAATTTTGGTGAAACTCGAATCAGATTTGTCTATGTTTAAATTGTGCGACAAATTTCAATGTTTTTAATAACCACGGGGGAAATCCTGCAGATTATGAAAGTAGAGCTAAAAAAGAAGATGCATGTATCGGCGTTTTGAAATCTTGCATCGCAAAATAACCTAAATAGAGTGGGCAAGTTCTCCCCTATTCCAAATTTTTGGTATTTTTCGGATTAAGATTCCTTCGCATTCGTGCATTTTTGGTATATAATGTCTTCGGCAATATTGCAGATAAAACCAGTAAAGAAAGTCTTAAAGTCGGGCGGGGCCGACTTTATGATACCCTACACCACTTTGCTAATTAGAGCTCCGCATAATAATTAAAAGTTTTTATGGGAGAATTCAATCATACATGCTATGATTATAATTATAACTTATAGTTCAAAGGACTAAATATGCCGAAGCATTTGTATCTTTTAAATTCGGACTTGTATTGCCCATTTGATGCAGAATTAATTTGAAATCGGATAAAGATATATATGGGAGCTATATCCAAATCGGAACCGATCTCGATAAAATTTGGCAAAGATATTTCTGAGCTGTATTTCATATATTTCCCTGAATATCGTTGTTACGGAGTGCATATTACGGTTGTGGGTAACAAATACAACAAATCGGATGAACAATATATATGGGAGCTATAGCTATATAGCTACCGATCTTCACTAAATTTGGCATACTAGCTTCTAGACTCAATTCGGTCGCATGTGCCAAATTCAGTCCTATTTGGGCAAATATTAGACGTTTGGTGTACAATAAATGTAAATCGGACGAAGTTATATATGGGAGCTATATCCAAATCTGAACCGATCTTGATAAAATTTAGCAAACGTATTTTCCCAAAATATTGTTATTACAGAGTGCATATTACTGTTGCGGAGCCCAAAAATAACAAATCGGATGAACAATATGTATGGGAGCTATAGCTATATCTGAACCGATCTTCACTAAATTTGGCATACTTATTTTCAGGTTGTATGTGCAAAATTCCATACTATTCGGGCTGATATTACACGTTTGGCGTACAATAAAAGGCAAATCGGACGAAGAAATATAAGGGAGCTATATCTAAATTTTGACCGATTATCTCCAATTTCAATAGGGTTCGTTCTTGGGTCAAACAAAAGAGTTGTGCAAAATTTCATCTGGATAGGGCAATAAATGCGAACTGTTCTTTGTTTACAAAAATACATGGACAGACGGACGGACGGACATGCATAAATCGACTCAGAATGTGGTTCTATGCAGATCATCGGAAGGAACTATGGGTCTATCTCGTTTCCTTTCGCCTGTTACAAACAAATGCACAAAGACATAATACCCTGACCACCTTGTGGTGTAGGGTATAAATACAATAAATGTTAACCCTCAAGCAAGTCAACTAAAGGGATCTTTTAGTCTTTTTTTGAAAATGTGGATACAAATGCCATTTAAACCGAATCAAATAACAAAGGTCTATCCTAAGTATTGCGAAATATATTTTAAACTATGTTAGTATTTTTGTATATTGTCAAAACTATATAAGGGACCTAACAACATTCGGCTTAAGAATCCAAAACTCTTTTGGGGTTTTTTTCCAAAACTGAGTATTATCAATTGCACTTGGCAGTTTCCACATCCTAGACCGTTCAGTGAAATTAAAAGAAAATTTGCCACGAATTGTAAACAAGTGTTCAATTTTTCAGAAATAAAAAGTATTTTTATATATAAATATAAATGTGTCCGTCAAATTGGGTGAAAATTGATTCATAATCGGATATGCCACCCATATACAGGGTGAGATAAAAAACTGCAACAAAGTCAAACGACATATAGTTTACATTTTTTTAAATTTAATTGAATTAAAGCAAACAATGTCGGAAATAGCATCAAATTTTAGAATAAGTTTTGATTTGTTCGAATTGGTCACCTTTGGGACGAATTATGGCCTTCAAACTGCCAATGAAACCGCCACACGCTACCCGAATGTTGCTCTGCGGTATTATGGTCCATTCCCGGCAAAGCGCTTGCTTGAGGTGATCGACTCTTTGGTATTTTTTAGTGCCAACCTTGCTTTTCAAAATACTCCAGACACAATGGTCCAAAGGATTTGTTTCCGGAGATTTTGGTGGCCATTGTGGGCTGGAAATGAAGCGAGGAACGTCATTTTGTAACTATTCTTGGGTGGCACGTGCTGAGTGCGATGGTGCTGAGTCCTATTGGAATGTAAAAGGTCTGCGGACAAAATGTTTGCGTACCCAAGACTTTAATACACCCTCCAGAATATTTTCGCTATAATATTCGGGATTTATTCTGATTCCACGGTCGATTACTAAGAACGGAGAGCGGCCATCGGCTGTTAGGCGGCCCACACCATCACCATTGCCGGCGCTTGAGTTCTGGTGGCCAACAGAAGGTGCACATTTTCAGTTGACCTCTTTGGCAAGCAAACACGATAATTTTGTTTGTCTACAAACTACTGGACAACGAATGTTTTCTCATCGGAGAAATCCAAATTCGGCAGTTCACCACTTTCGGCCAAACGAAACAACTCTTTGGCTATTTTGAGTCTATTTTCTTTCTGTTGCGGTGTAAGTTCTTTTTGGAATTTTAATGGTTTTACCCCGAGCTCCTTTTTCAATATTTGCCGAATGGAATATTGCGATAAGTTCAGCTCACGAGCCATTTTTTCTGTCACTGCGACGTGGGTTTCGATCAAGTAGCCTTTTTACTTTTCGATCCATTTCTGCTGATGTTGCTGTTTTCTTCCGTCCACTTCCTTGACGTCGGGATACGATACGTTAACGAGCGATCGTACGATACACAAAAGATTTATTCACATTTAAATGCTGGAGTGCTCTAACGATATAGCCACTTGTGGTTTAGCCAAATATAAAGAAATCACACTATCACGCTTGAATTCCATCTCGAATAACTTATTTTCTAGAAAATGCTCACCAAAATGCTTTTGTACGCTTGTATAGAATATAATGAGCTATCACTGGAATAATTTTAACAGCTGTCGGACGAGTGGCCATCTAAAGTTGGTTGCCGTTTTTTCATCTCACCCTTTATGTTTCATCCTATTCGGTGTTTAAGTCCCTCAAATTCGTAATATGCATTCGACAACAATGATATTTGGTACCAGATGTCTTATAAAGGTCGGAAATATCTCTGCCAAATTTTATCAAAATCGGTTCAGAGTTGAATATAGGTCCCATATATATTTTCAACCGATTTCGGGTTAATTGTGCACCAAATGACCAATATCTGTCAAAAAGTCCTGAATTTTGTTACATCTGACCGAATTCAGTTTAGAAGCAAGTAAATCAACATTGGTGAAAATCGGTTCAGATACAGCTAAATCTCTCTTATATATTTGGATGATCATCATATCATACCACATTCGTAATATGCATTCGACAAGAATGATATTCGATACCAGATATCTTATAAAGTTCGGAAATACCTTTGCCAAATTTTATCGAGAACGGCTAAAATTTGGATATAGCTCTCATTGTTATAAAAGATAAAGATAAAATGTAACCGTCAAATTTAGTGAAAATCCATTCAGAATTAGATATGCCTCCCATATATTAGTTCCCTCTGAAACCACGCTATAAGTGCTGTAAATCCAAATATTGATAGGTGGTATGATCTACTTCAAATAAATTCTTTTTTTACGGGAGCTCTACTAAATATGCATAGACATGCAGGATATCATATAGTCGCCCACCCGACTTTTGACTTGTCCTTACTGGTTATATTTGCTTTAATATAGACAATAATATTGGTATGTTCATATTTAAAGAGAATTTGACACTGTTTCCCCACCAAAAGAGAGTTATTGTTATTCAAAATGTTGACACTTTGTAGGGACGAAGAGAAGCTGTGGAGCAATATTGTCGATTTTCACAACAGTATAATTTTTATGTCTGTCAATATGCCGCTCTGAGTATTTAAAAGCTGTATGGTACTTTCCGGGAGCATAAATTACAATTTTTTGTAAATTCCAGGGAAATATCGGTATAATATTGAAATCAAATGTAGCTACCTACCATTCGTTTTCCTAATTTAATACAATTTGCTGTAATTTTTAAATGTCAAGGCAAATCCAACTTATCTATAAATTCTGACATTGCCAGAACATTATCTTTGTTGGAATTTCCGCCAATCTGTTATATCTATCAAGACCCCTACGTCGTTGTACACATTCCTTCAAAATTTATTTGAAAATATAAATGAGTGGGCTCCCATGTACAAATTAACTTTTATTTTAATTTTATAACATCTCCTCAAAATTACCGTTTTGTTAAGTGCTTTAAATCGTTTTGGACCTGCTCCTAAGGAAATCGACATTAAAATTCAAGTCAACAATTTATTTTAAATTCCTTTCATTCATTTGTTAGTAATTGTCTGTCCGCGACGGCAGAATCTCAGTGCATTCACATTCAGTAACAATCTGACTAGAATTGCTTATTTATCTGGGCCAGTTTATCACTTCGCAAAGAACAACAATTCATTTATCATTTTCGTACTGACATTCTTGGCTCAGCTAGCCGTCCTCACATTGTAAACTTCCGCCAAGAGAAGCAGCAGCAGCATCGTTGTTTCTGACATGGGTCGGTCGCCGCCGTAGTCGCGTTGCCTAAAATGTGGCAATTTCGTGGCCTATTCATTTGGCGAAAACTTGCTGTCAGTCTAAATGTTTCGTGTAGAATTTAATAACAACAACAACAACAAGAGTAATAATAATGACTTGAGACACTGAATGGACATGTTATTATTTATTAGATTCTGTTAGCATTTGGACACATGACCATTACACTTTCTCGCTCTCTCTCTCTCTCTCTCTTGGACGAAAGACATAATAACATTTGGGCTATAATGCTATCTAAGAAATCATTCAGCATTGCAGGCTGGCAGGCACATAATATTTGGACGTCAATAAACGCCAAACCAAACTCATCACAGTCATCTCCAACATCCACATGACTTCTCCTTTCCCTTCCAATTTGAAACAGCTCCTGCTGTCAGCTCCAGTTTCAGGGAAATTTTCATAATTTTCATCGGACAATCAACTCCACACAACGAACTGACGTTGAAAGAATAAAACAAAAGCCAGGATAACAACAAGTCCATTCACTGGCCGGTCAAAGACAAATGCAAATGTGTCCAGAATTTTCAATTATGACTTGAAACTATGATTATAATATTTCACTTTCAAAATCATAGCCGAGTTTTTTGGATTTCTCATACTCTTCATTCCTTTAGGTTTTTAATATTCACTGTTAACAAAAAAAAAACTAACAATCCTACGAACATAGGAAGTTTTAATAAGGGTAAGCAAAGCATTATTAGGCATAAGCGTGGAGCATGGGAGAATTTAGTAAAATTACAATTTTTAGGAGAGTCCAGATCAGATGCTTTTTGGAGCTTTAAATCTGACAATATTCTAAAGGGATGAAATAGTAGTTGTATCGAATCATGAGGAGATCAGCATTTTTATACCCTACAACACTATGTATTGGGGGTTTTATAAGTTTGATTGGGCCAGAATTTATGTAACACCACGAAATATTGGTTTCCCACATAGGAAAGTATATATGGATCTTCCTAGCTCGCCGAGCTGAGTCGATCTAGCTATGTATGTCCGTCCGTCCGTCTGTCCGTCTGTCCATGTTAATTTGTAATCACTCTACAGGTCACAATTATGGTCCGATCTTCACGAAATTTAAAATGGAGGTGGGGTTAGGGTCAGAATAGAAGCCTATTTCTTTTAGAGATGATCGCCAAATGGTTAGGGGTTGAAATGGACCAAATACTGAAAAAATGTCGGATTTTGCAGAAGCTATACAGGTCGCAATTATAGACCAATCGACGCGGAAAGTCGCATGTAGCTAGAATTTAGGACAGGGAAGAAGCCTTCCAATTTGGGTGGTCATCGGATAATATTTAGCGGGTAAAATAGACCATATCTTTTGTGTTGAAAAAATTCAACATTTTTCATTAAACCGCGAATATTTTAAATCCCGGCGAAATCACAAAGCCATGACAAGGTTACTTCTGATCTTTACATTGATGTTAACATCCAACAAATCGGTTATATAGCAAAATATGTGCGATGTATATATCTATCAAAGAAGATATGCTTGAAAGATCTCTTATATGTAGAGATCGGCTGAACTGATTTCGACAGTTCTCATTAATTCAGAATGGCCTCCTGGCAGGAAAGATAAAACGTCTAAAAAATCGCATAAAAATATCTCTCTAAAGCTGAAAATATTGATTTTGTAAAATGTTCTCATATTTTTTCAATTTTGTCATATCTTTGGCATATTTTAATTTTGAATTAAACATTTGGTAATATTTCAACGGCTAACAGAAGTAAGTAGTTAAGATATCAGGATATCATATACAGATCGCATATATGGACCGATCCTTACGAAATTTTGCATGGGGATAAGATGAGGGTCTGAATAGAAGACTACACTTTTTAGAGATGATCGCCATATATTTAGAGGTTGAAATGGACCAAAAAACTGCAAAATTGTCAGCAGGTCGTAATTATCGCCCGATCCTCACGCACATTTGAATGGGGGTTACCGGACATTGCAAAAGCTAAGCAAAAATATTCAATGTGTGAAATAGTGTGCCAACTTTTGTAGACAAAATACGAAAATGTCCATTTCAGTGACTTTTTGGAGAATTCAGAAATACAGGAAAGACGCACTTTTGACTATTTCGTTAACGCTGATTTCGTTAAATATTTGTTGAATATTGGTTCCAGATCTAGGAAGACCATTTAAGTGCAACATCTACCAATAAATTGGAAATGAGCAGATTAGTTTAAGTTGCTATTATTCGAGAACTAGAGAACGAAACCTGATGGTTTTTTTATTATTTGTCACAATATCTTGTGGAATTCTTTCGGATATCTCGTCTATATAAACTGTATCGTTTATTATAGTGTTGTAGGGTATTCAACGGTCAGCCCCGGCCGACTGTAGCCTTTGCTTACTTGTTTCACATGGAGTCGACCATACAATTACCCATTTTCATTTGTCCCCTTAAACTCTTCACTCTTATTATCAGCGACGCTCCTGTTCTAAAGCTTTCCCTTAAGCCAGTTTCCAACTTATCCCCTGAAAGCAACATTATTTTCAACAGCACTTTTTCTTGCCAAAATTTTACTGGCGAGATAAATTTATCATATTTTGACCATGTTTTATATTTCCCTTTTCATCTACATATCATACAAGTCGTTGAGCTATTACGTATTAACTTTGTTCTCTTTTTCACTACTTGGGGTTTCCTTTTTCTCTTTTTCTTTCGTTTTTTGAAAAACTCATCAGCGTTGTTATCGCCATTGCCACTACCATGGCATTGCTCAATTTCTCTTTAAAATCCATGTTTGCCATTATTTTTCGGGTGAACCGCTAACAAGGAAAACTGTATTCGTATTGGCTAAGTGGGGACATTTTTAGGGTTATTCGGTAAGCTTTTGAAATCATTAATATGCATGTGTATGAGCCAAGACAAAGAGTAAGAAGTAAAAAGCATTTTGAAAAAACTTAAAATATTTCCAAAAAATTTCCATAGAAAAATATCTCTCAAATGAAACCGCTTATATGGGGGCTATATGTCGAAAACGTGGTCCTTCATAAATAATTTTTTGTCATGGGCTTCGTTGAATAATGCCGCTAAAATCATCAAAACACCTAATATATATCGTTATATGTGAGGTATGCGGAGACGTAGACATGCATAGACAATTTTCAGGCTGAAATACCCATTACGGACCTCAAATACGAAATTTGAAATATTTCCGGTGAATAATGCAGCTAAAATCATTAAAATACCGAATATCGGAAGGTATCGATATATGGGGGCTATACGAAGACGTGGACCTGCACAGGCTATTTTCTGTCTTAGGCTGTAGTATCTATTTCGAACTTCAAATACCAAATTTGAAACAATTCCGATGAAAATTGTCGGCAAAATAATCAAAATACCGAATATCGGGAGGTACCGTTTCCGCCGAGGTCCCTCTGTATCTACAAATTTAGACTCATCTATATGAATTGGTTGTCCACGATATTTGGCTATATTCGTCAACGAAATCAGCATAAAAAAGCCAGAAGTTAGCCTATTGCGTATTTCGGATATCGCCTGTAAGTAATGTTGGTATTTTTTCACACAAAAGTAGTGGTCCATTCTACCCGCTGTCTTAAATTCTAACTTCATGCGAGATTTCGTGTCTTATGGTTTCTATTTGTGACCATTATAACGGCTGCAAAATCAGGAACATTTTGAGTTGCTTATTCATTTCAACCCCTAAATATATTGCGGACATCTTTGAAAACAATAGGCTTAGCCCTTCTGAGCCTAACCCTACATTTGTGAAAAATTTCGTGAGGATCGAACAATAATTGCAATCTGTATATGAAAACATGTAAGCAAAGGCTATAGCCGCACGGGGCCGACCATGTGATATCCTACAACACTATAATATGTTAGAACCCCCTTTATGTCCAAATCCATTTTGGAAGATTTTTCTATTGAAATTATATCACGGGGCACTGCCCAGATATTACCCTTAGCATTATGGTCAGGGACATTTGTCCAATATTTACGCACTTCGTCGTGCTGTTAGTTGTTGTGCTCCATGTAACAGCTAAATAGAATCCAATGGTCATCCAAAATGCTAGAATTCTTCCCTGTCCTTAACTCTATTCTCATGCAAAATTCCGTGTTGATTGGTTTGAATTGTAAAATAAAATAAATTTTTAAATAAATAATTTTAGTTGTTGGTCCATTTCAACCCCTAAATATATTGCGGACATCTTTAGGCCTTGCCCTACCCTTATGAAAAGTTTCGTGAGGATCAGACGATATATTTTATTATATATATCTATATCTAGACGATATATTATATATATCTATATTAACATAATTACTGTCATATTTATGTGATTTTTTTAGATACTATTATGCCAAGAGGGCATTCTGAATTGACAAAATTTGTCAAAATCAGCCCAGCCATTCTTGAGATATAACCATTTTAGCTAACATCCCCCTCCTTTGTATATATGTATTGTATATATATATTTACTATCGGCATCTACGTGACGGTCGGCTTTGACTGTCCGTCTATTTGTGATTTCGCCGGGATTAACAATATTAGCGGTTTAGTAGAAAAATAGACTTTTATTTAATACAAATGTTATGGCCTATTTCACCCACTAAATATTACCCGATGACCAAAAAATTGGAAGGCTTCTGCCCAGCCCTAAGCTCTAGCGTCATGCTAATTTCCGCGTCGATTAGTCTATAATTGCGACCTATAGAGCAACTGCAAAATCAGGAAAATTTTCAGTTTTTGGTCCATTTCAACCCATAGATATTATGCGATAATTTCCAAAAAAATAGGGTTCTATTCTGGCCCTATTCCCACCTCCATTCTTCATTTCGTAAATATCGGGCCATAATTGCGACTTATAGAGTGATTACAAATTAACATGGACAGACGGACGGACGGACATACATAGCTAGATCGACTCAGCTCGGCGAGATACGAAGATCCATTTACACTTTCCTATGTGAAAAACCAATATTTCGAGGTGTTACATAATTATTAGCCCAATCAAACTTATAATGCCCCCAACACATAGTGTTGTAGGGTATAAAAACCCCGCAGGAAAATGTCTCCCAAATGTCATCCTCTTATATGGGGGCTATATGTCGAAAACGTGGTCCTTCATAAGTAATTTTTGTCATGGACTATAGCACCGATTCCGGCAATTTTAAGTCATAGGCTGAAATACCCATTACGAAATTTGAAATAATTCCGGTGAATAATGCCGCTAAAATCATTAAAATACCGAATATCTGGAGGTATCGATATATGGGGGCTATACGACCCTGCATAACCGATTTTTTGTCATCAGCTGTAGTACCTATTACGAAATTTGAAACAATTCCGGTACAAAATATAGCTAAAATCAACGAAATACCGACTATTGGGAGGTACTGTATAAGAAATAGTACCAAATTAGTGCATTTTAGTACTTTTGGTACGCTTATAGATCGAATCTTCAAAAAATCTTTGGTACATATATCGTACACCCCATCAGGGAGCCTCATCCCAAATTTTAGAATTTCAGCTCCATCTTGATCAATACAAAGGATTAAATTAATACTACCATTTAGTACATTTATAGTTCTACTTACCAAAAACGTAGCTTTGCCTCACGCCTACATGCGAAATATCAATATTCTAGCTTACGTCGTTTTGCCTGGGGCTTAATGAATCAGTCACTCACATATAGATAATTATATACCACAGACCGTAAAATCCCTTACATACTCTAAATACCAAATTTTAAATAATTCCGTTGAGAAATGTTTATCGTCAAAATACCGAATATCAGAAGGCAACGATATATGAGGCTTATAGAAAAAAAGGACATATATAGACGGTAATTTGCTACAACATTGGATGATCCTTTGTTTATCTATAAGGAAAATTAATTTGTTTACATTTGGTGGGGGAAATCCCTGAAAGTTGTTTACCAACATTGCTCATCTTTCCATCTCCGAACTCTAAGTTTGACAATAATATTGTGATGCACCAAGTTTGGATCAAATCGGATACTACCTTCGAGAATTTTCTGACTGTCTGACGGAATTTAAATCGGTTCAGATATGGATATAGCTCTTATATATAGTTTCAGCCGATTTCATGTATTTGATGCACCAATCATATATAAAAATCGAACTAATTGAGATAGATGGCTAAAATTTTGCACACGTGTTTATTTTTCCAGTAGGCAGGTTAAGTTCATAAATGGTACATGTAGGTCCACGTTTTCATATAGCCCCCATATATAAGTACCTCCCGATATTCGATATTTTGATGATTTTAGCGACAATATTCATCGGAATTGTTTCAACTTTGGTATTTGAAGTTCGAAATGGATACTACAGCCTATGACAGAAAATTATATGTGCAGGTCCACGTCTTCGTATAGCCTCCATACAACGGTACCTCATGATATTCGGTATTTTGATGATTTTAGCGACATTATTCATCGGAATTTTTCAAATTTGGTATTTGAAGTTCGAAATGGTTACTACAGCCTAAGACAGAAAATTGTCTATGCAGGTCCACGCCTTCGTATAGCCTCCATATAACGGTACCTCCCGATATTCGGAGTTTTGATGATTTTAGCGAAATTATTCACCGTAATTGTTTAAAATTTGGTATTTGAAGTTCGAAATGGATACTACAGCCTATGACAGAAAATTGTCTGTGCAGGTCCACGTCTTCGTATATCCCCCATATAACGGTACCTCCCAAAATTCGGTATTTTGATGATTTGATTATTGATTTATTATTATTATTATTAATGATTATTTAACGGAATTGTTTCAAATTATGTATTTAGGCCTATGTAGGTGCACGTCGTATAGACCCCAATATAACGGCTATATTTGGTATTTTTAAAATTTTATTATAATTTTTTAAGGACTTTATTTTTTGAAAATTTCCAAAGTCGTTCCAAATGGTGGAGGGTATTCATACTGCTTTTTAACTTGTTTAGTTTTAGTTTTTTGGGTAAAGTACTTACAAGAACTCCTTGTGTAAAATTTCAGACAATTGCACTGAAAAATTTGGCTAAAATCATCAAAGTACCGGTATATGGGAGTTATACAATATCACGGACCTATAAAGACAATTCTCTTTCAGGGGTGAAGTACTCAGAAGGATCTCCTGGTATGGATGTTATGAGAACTCCAGTGAAAAATGTGGCTAAAATCTTGAAAATACAGAATATCGGTAGGTACCGTTATATGGGGAATATCCGATAATGTGGACCTATATAGAAGGTACTCCTGGTGTGGATGTTATGACAATTCCATTGAAAAATGTGGCTATAATATGTGGGGATATCTGTTATTGTGGACCGATATAGCCCATCTTCCAACTTGGCATGCCTGCAGACAAGTAACCCAAAGTTTTTCAGAGATATCAATAAAATAGGAAAATCCCTGTGTACATTTGGCTAGGTATAGAACTAAACATAGAGCAAATGTGTATACCGTTGGGCATTTGAAAGATTTAATAAAACGTTTTATATGTTGCATTCAAGTTCCACTAAAACATCACACACATACAATACCCCGCTACAATTTAAAACTCGCAAACATTTATATTATTTGAATTTAGTTGGAATTGTTCAACATAAATTCATATCCATTACAATTTCTTCTTGGCCACTGAACTACAGCGAATGCTGTAAAACTTCATTTGTGTTCGTGGGGATATCTTGGCTTAAATTTAAACGCTTTGTAGGGACATTTGCAGAACAGCGCAGCACAAAATGAATTCGTGGCTTTTCCTATTCTTATTATCCCTCGTTTTCATTTATGTGCATGTTCAATGTTCTCACTCCATTCACTCACTCACTCACTCACTCATACATGTATATATCTATGTGTGCCCGTGTGTGTACGTAATTCATATCACTGATGTAGTTCCATCTTTTAAAATTGGTTTAGCAATTTATCTTTCAGATCATACGCGAAAGTTATTACATCTTAACTTTTATGGCCAAATAAATTACATAGTTCAGTGGATTAGTTGATGGTAGGTTTTGTGTATTGTCTTGGGGTGATCAAGAAGCCGGCTTCCGTTCATACGATGTTATACTAAATTGTTTGAAATGGTCCATTCAACCAGATGTTATTATTATTACAACAAGCTGTTAGTATTAATAACTTTCAGCTAATGTAGAAAGAGAGAGAGAGAGAGAGAGAGAATCCAATTCTTGCGGGGAGTTTTAAAGCAAGGTTTCCTGTCATTAAATTTTTTTCATTGAATTAAGGTGTGATCCTTAAGTGGTATAAAAATCAATTGCTATAACTTTTAAAATTTTAAAAATTAAATGTTCGGAAATTTTAGGAATGCATGCCTTTATAGTAAATTATCGTTTTTGCCAGCGATAAAAATGACAGGTTTTGATTTTCCTTATTTTAATACCCACCACCATGCTATGGGGGGTATATAGACTTCGTCATACCGTTTGTAACTCTTCGAAATACTCATGTCAGACCCAACAAAGTATGTATTTTCTCGATCAGTGTAAAATTTTAAGTCGATTTAGCGACGTCCGTCTCTCTCTTGTAATCACGCTAATCTTTGCCAATAGGCAAGTTAAGTTCGTAAAGGATGCATGTTGGTCAACGTTTTCGTATAGCCCCCATATAACCATACCTCCCAATATTCGTTATTTTGATGATTTTTGCAACACTATTCACCAGAATTGTTTCTAAATTCCTATTTAAAGTTCGTAATCGGTACTTCAGCCTATGACAAAAATTTGCAAATGCAGGTCCACCCCTTCGTATGGATACCATCTATCGATACATCCCAGTATTCGGTATTTTTATGAAATTTGAGACTTAATATACGCGGAATTGTTCCAAATTTCTGATATAAAAATGACTATGCAGATCGTATAGTCCCCATATAACCATACCTCTGTATTTTCGGTTAAATTTTGATGTTTTCAGCAACATTATTTACCGGAAATATACCAAATTTCTTATTTAATTTTCGTAATGGTACTTCAGATCTTCTTATAGCCCCCATATAACCGTACCTTCCTCAGCATTTTGATGATGTTAGATTCGCCGCAATTGTTTCTGAAAATCCACACAAGTAATTCCTTGTGACTATTTTACCCTCTGAGAGAGAATTGTCTATACAAGTCCACGATATCGTATATCCCCCATATAACTGTACCCCCCGATATTCGGTATTTTGATGATTTTACCCACATCTTTCAACGGAATTGTCTGAAATTCACACAAGGAGTTCCTTGTGGGTACTTTATACCTCGGCAGAGAATTATCTATATAGGTCCACGATATCGTATAGCCCCCATATAACGGTGCCCCCTATATTTGGTATTTTGATTATTTTATCCACATTTTTCAATGAAATTGTCTGAAATTCCACAAAAGGAGTCCCTTGTGGGCATTTTATCCCCTCCACGATCGTATATCCCCCATATAACTGTACTCCCCGATATTCGGTATTTTGATGATGTTAGCCACATTTTTCAATGGAATTGTCTTAAAATCCACACAAGTAGTTCCTTGTGAGTACTTTACCCCCTGAGAGAGAATTGTCTATACAGGTCCACGATATCGTAAATACCCCATATAACGGTACCCCCGAATATTCGGTATTTTTATGATTTTACCCACATTTTTTATCGGAATTGCCTGAAAATCCACACAAGGAGTTCCTTGTGGGTACTTTATACCTCGGCAGAGAATTATCTATATAGGTCCACGATATCATATAGCCCCCATATAACGGCACCCCCGATATTTGGTATTTTGATGATTTTATCCACATTTTTCAACGGAATTATCTGAAAATCCACACAAGTAATTCCTTGTGACTACTTTACCCCCTGCGAGAGAATTGTCTATACAAGTCCACGATATCGTATATCCCCCATATAACTGTACCCCCCGATATTCGGTATTTTGATGATTTTACCCACATCTTTCAACGGAATTGTCTGAAATCCACACAAGGAGTTCCTTGTGGGTACTTTATACCTCGGCAGAGAATTATCTATATAGGTCGACGATATCGTATAGCCCCCATATAACGGTACCCCCTATATTTGGTATTTTGATTATTTTATCCACATTTTTCAATGAAATTCTCTGAAATTCCACAAAAGGAGTCCCTTGTGTGGCATTTTATCCCCTCAAAAAGAATTGTCTATATAGGCCCACGATATCGTATATCCCCCATATAACTGTACTCCCCGATATTCGGTATTTTGATGATGTTAGCCACATTTTTCAATGGAATTGTCTTAAAATCCACACAAGTAGTTCCTTGTGAGTACTTTACCCCCCTGAGAGAGAATTGTCTATACAGGTCCACGATATCGTATATACCCCATATAACGGTACCCCCAAAATTTCGGTATTTTTATGATTTTACCCACATTTTTTATCGGAATTGTCTGAAAATCCACCCAAGGAGTTCCTTGTGGGTACTTTATGCCTCGACAGAGAATAATCTATATAGGTCCACGATATCGTATAGCCCTTATATAACGGTACCCCCGATATTCGGTATTTTGATGTTTTTAGACATATTTTTCAACGGAATGGTCACAAGGGATTCTTTGTACACAAGGAGTTCCTTGTGAGTACTTTACCCCCAGTCATAGATTTGTCTATATAGGTCCACAATAGCGTATATCCCCCCATATATCGGCACCTTCCGATATTAGGTATTTTAAAGAATTTAACAGAATTTTCAATGTTTTTTTTTAATATTTTCTAATTTGTTCAAAATGGTGGAGGGTATTCAAAGTTCGGCCCGGCCGAACTTACTGCTTTTTTACTTTTTGCAATTTGTAACGTATACTACAAAATGTGGCATAAAATTGTCTATGCAGACCCAGGTGTTTGTATAGCCCCCACATAACGGTATCTCCCTATATTCGGTATTTTGATAATTTTGGCGACATTATTCGCCGGAATTGTTTCAAGTTTTGTATTTGAATATTGTAATGGCCTATGACAAAAATTGCCTATGCAGGTCCACGTTTTTATAGAAATCCCAATATAACTTCCTTTATTCGGTATTTTTAAGATTTTAACAGAACTTTTAACGGATTTATTACTTTTTTGTAATTTCCAAATTAGTTCCAAATGATGAAGGATATTCGAAGTTCGGCCATGGGGTGGGAGGGGGTGGGAGGGGTGTGTTAATGGATGATGTATTAAGTTTGTCATTCCGTTTGTAACTTCTCAAAATCGCACAGCCTCCCATATAGGGGTTTTTCCGACATTCGGTATTTTAGTTATTTGCGACAGTTTTTTTTTTTAAGTTTAGTATTGGAAATTCTTAATGGATGCCTCCTTATATGGCCTATGCAGGTCCACAACTTTGTATAGGCCCCATATAACGGCATCTCGGGATATTCAAAATTTTGATGACTTTAGCTATAGTTTTTAATGGATTTATCTAAAAGTAGATATTTGTAGTTCGCAGTAGGCATCACCTCCTATAGCAGCTAATTATTTATACAGGTCATTTACATATATATCTACATAACGGTAGCACTTGTACATTAAATCTTGGCACATGTTGACATGTATAAATGTCAAAAAGTGGAGGTTACTACAAGTTTGGCCCGGATGAACTGCATTTTTAGTTGTTGACTTCAACATCCGCTTCTAAAAATTTCTCCCTATTTCCCAATTGGCTTGCGAACCAAATCCGAAAACGAAAATTATAAAAGATATTTGATTTTGACAGTTTGACAAAAAAAGTTCAGATCTATTGCTGCACTTATATCAAATTTTGTATTTTGTACCATTTACTACTTTTCGTACATGTTATTGTACGCATTTCCAAATTTGTCTAATATTTTCTGTACCCTCTATGCCAACATTTAAAATTCCAGTTATATTTTTACACAACATGCCACATTTAGTACCTTTCGTACACTTATTGCACATTCAGCCAATTATAAAAGATATTTGATCTTGGCAGTTTCGTAAAAAAGTTCAGGTCTATTCCTGCACTTATATCATATTTTGTATTTTATATCAAATTTTGTATTTTGTACCATTTGGTACTCTTCGGAACTGTTATTGTATGCATTTTCACATTTTCTTTAATCCCTATGCCAACATTTATATTAATTTCTTCACAAGACGATAAATTCAGTACCATTTAGTACCTTTCGTACACTTATTACACTTTACTAGTACATATTTTCAAAACCACTATGAGCCAATACCAAAGTGACTCTAATACCAAAATTTCAAATTGTCAATTCTATATCTTCCTAATATACCAAATTTAGCATAATCTAGTACTTTTCGTACTTTTTTTAGTACATATATCCAAAACCACATTCAAATCTCCACCGTTTATACTAAAAGTGACCCCAATATAAATTTCACAATTCCAGCTCACTAAAACCCAAATTTAGTGCCATTTAATAGTAAATATACCCAAAACCACATTCAAATCTCAACCCTATTCAGCCAAACCCAAATTGTACCAAATTTACCAGTTAGTTCATACACTTAGTACACACTTCCTTATATCAACTCTAGTTCCCCAAACTTAATTCTCACACCAAATGTCAAGATTTTAGCACTATCCGTCTACATAATACCAAATGTAATGCCTTTTAGATTCTTTTAGCACACTTATAGTTCGGTTTTCCAAAAAACCTTTATTACATCTATCCGACACCCCGTCAGCGACCCTCATTTCAAATTTCAGATGCCAGCTCTATTCCAGAGGCAGTGTAGGTTTTTTGAGAAGTCGAATGTCGTCCCATAGATTGTGGTCTTTTTCCTTGATAGATCAGGTGTTTAATCGTTTCATTACTTTCCTCATCACACACATTTTTAAAAACATCTTTACACCTTTGGTACAATTTTTGATTATATGATATAAAAAGTTTTACCAAATTTAGCTAAAAGCCCTAAATAGCCCTACATTTTGTACTTAAAATTTCCTAAAACAAAAAAAAAGGGCAGACTATATGATACCCTACACTACTAGGTATATTTATTAGCACTCCCACAGCAAAATAAATTATTTGAAGTGGATGATACCTCCTACCAACTTTTGGCTTTAGAGCAGTTACAATTTGGTTCCAGAGAACGAATATATGGAAGGCATATCCAATTCTGAATAGATTTTCACTAAATTAGACGGAGGCATTTTGATCTTTTATACCAAACTTGCTGAACCCGGCGCGCTACTCCTTTCGCTTTTATATGAATTCAAAATTTTATATATGCATATTTGTTGGTTAAAAAATATAAATAAAACAAATTCAAAAAAATTAAAACCGTTATTATTATAACGCGTGAACATGCCAGGAACAGCTGACCATGAGAAAAGCAGGAACATGCTAAATTTAGTCCGCATACACGAAGGGATTGTCCTTTAGATTTATTAATTTCATAGCAAAAGCCAAGCGTGCCGGAAACTGTAATCTTTTTAATTGAAAGGCATTACTGTTGAAATTAGAGAATTCGAGGTAACAACATACTTTCCAGTAATAATCATACCCTCATTCTTTCCGTCAGTCATTCCGTTTGCAACACCTCGAAATATACATTTTAGACCCCACAAAGTATATGTATTCTTGATCAGTATAAAATTCTATGTCGCTTTAGCGTTTGTGGAAATCACTCTAGCTTCCCAAGGAAATAAAGTAGGTTGATAAAATTTTACTCAAATGTATATTATGTCTGCAGGACTTTTGGTATTGAAAATGGAATTAATTCAAATTTGGTATTTGAAGTTCGTAATGTATACTACAGCCTATGACAGAAGATTTTCTGGTGAGGCTAACGTCTTCGTATACATTCGGTATTTTTAAGATATTAACACAATTATTAACGGATTTTAGTTTTTTGAAAAGTGCCAAATTCGTTCCTAATGGTGGAGGGCATTCAAAATTCGGCCCAGCCGAACTTTCAACTATTTTACTTGTTTACTGTTAGCCTTATACCATTGCAAAAGTGTTGTGGGTCAATGCTTCTTAATAAAATCATATTCCAATCTGAAACGATTTCAATATAATTTGACAAAATTTACATTTACACCAAATTCCGTCACACCTTCCATATTTCATTGAAATTGAAGGTACATACCGTGTTTGGTGCATAAAATATGTGAAATCGGCCGGGAATATATATGGGAGCTATATCCAATTTTTAACCGAATTTTAATTAATTTGTCAAATTTATTATTGTATCCAAATTTCGCCACATATTCTGAATTTCATTGGAATAGGACATACATATGGTGTTTAGTGCACAACATTCATGAGATCGGCCGAATAATATATATGGGAGATGTACCCAAACCTCAACCGATTTCAATATAATTTGGCAAATTTGTTTATGTACCAAATTTAGTCACTCATGCTCATTGGAATCGGACATACGTATCGTGTTTAGTGCATCAAATATGTGAAATCTGTCGAAAATATATCAAATCTGAACCGATTTAAATATAATTTGAAAAAGAACAGTGTTGGCATGTTTGTTTGGGATACCGTAGTATTTTGTTGTTGCAAAAATCGTCGTTTTTTTTTTGTCATAGAAGTTATTTTTAAAATAACTTCTGGGGAGAATATCACAGACAAAAAACAAGGGAACTGATGAGGATTGGTGGCTCTTTCCGAAACCTAGGTATTCCCTGCCTTACCCCCTGGTAAACAATACCATCGTTCTCCACTAATAAACAAATGTTGTTTTATAAAAACAACAATAATGGGTTTAAGCCTGACGATTTTTGCAACAACATAATTTGAAAAATTTATTTTTGTATCAAATTAAGCCACCCATGCCGAATTTAATTGGAATCGGATATACGTATCGTGTTTGTTGCATCAAATACATGAAATCGGCCGAAAATATATATGGGAGCTATATCCAAATCTGAACCGATTTCAATATAATTTAACAAATTTATTTTTTTATCAAATCCCGTCACACATTTCAAACTTCATTGCAAACGAACATACTCAGCGTGTTTAATGCATCAAACGCATGAAATCGGGCGAAAATATATATGACAGCTATATCTAAATCTGAACCGATTTCCATATAAAATGTCAAATATATTGTCTAATCAAATCCCGTCATTTATTCCAAATTTGGAGAATGTATCTGTAATCGATCAATAGACATGTGCATATAAAATCCAAATTTTTGGGAGGCACCTCCGATTCTGATGCTATATCTCCAGTTCCGAGTGGAATTTCAAAATTATATATAGCCTATGTTACTTTCAGGTCATGTTGAAGTATACTTGGAAACTTTCAGGAAAATCTGTTCAGCGGTTTTGGAGTCCATAAATTACAAACAAAAAAAACGTACAAACATTTTCCTCTTTTATAGATATAGAAGACAACATTGCTACAGAGTGCCTGATATCACTTCGAGAAGGGTAATATTAAAAGTATTAAAAAATATGAATCGGAGTCGAGTTCCACAAAATGAAAACATACGTTCCGAAATTCAATTATTAGCCATTATTCAAATATTACCCAAATATTTGAAATAATTCCATTGAAAAATGGGGCTAAAAAAATTAAAATACCAAATATCGAGAGGTACCATTATATGGGGGATGTACGAAGACGTAGACTTATGTAGAAAATTCTCTTCTAGTTGGCGAAATACTAAGAAAGAACTCCTGGTATAGATTTTGAAATAATTCCATTGAAAAATGTGGTCAAAATCATACAAATGCCGAATATCGGGAGGTACCGTTATAGGAGGGACATACGATATCGTGGATCTATATACACTGTTCTCTTCTAGGGTCAAAGTACTCAGAAGTAGCTTCTTGTGTAAATTTTGAAACTGAATATCCTTGGGTACCGTTATAACGGGGCTATACGATATTGTGGACCTATATAAACAAATCTCTTCCCAGGGGCAAAGTACTCAGAAGGATCTTCTTGTGTGGATTTTGAGACAATTCCGTTGAAAAATTTGGCTAAAATCATTAAAATACCGAATATCGGGAGGTAGCGTTATATAGGAGATATACGATAAGGGATAAGGCAATCCGAAAAAAACTCCTAGTGTGGATTTTAAGATAATTCCATTTAAGAATTTGGCTACTATCATGAAAATACTGAATATCGGGAGGTACTTTTAAATGGGGGATATACGATATCGTGGACCTATATAGTCAATTCTCTTCCAAGGGATTAAGGTACACCGAAGGAAATGCTAGTGTGGATTTTAGGGCAATTGCATTGAAAAATGTGGCAAAAACCATCATAATATCGAAAATTGGGAGATACCGTTATAGGGGGATATGCGATATCGTCGACCTGCATAGATAATTCTATTCCACGGGGTGAGATACTCATAAAGAAGAATAGAAGTTCAGATAACTCAATTGAAAAATTATTATTGCGATGAGTTAAAAACTGAAAACCATCATACTATGTATGATGGAGGGTACAAAAAAAAATCTTAGGAATTTTAGTACATTTTTTGACTCTGCCATATTGGATATCTCTTATTAATGGCCAAAAGTGTACTAATGTTAGAGATATTACTTGCCAGATGTCTAGCCGTTTCTTCTGGATGTAGGAGAGGCAATCAGTACGTGATCTTATTGCCTGGTATACACGGTTGCCCATATTCGACGGACCCATCTGGCAACGCCATAACTTTTGACAGAAATGTCACATCGCTTAATGACATACCGCGTTTGAAGCGTCAGTCCAAGCAGATTTTTACCATGAATGTTGCCTGCGGACAAGCCTCGTCGATTGGAATGGGCCCAAAGGGTCCAAAGGTCCGTCGAATATGGGCAACCCTCTATGTATATAAAGGTAATCAAATAGTATAGCATATTTCTGTATAGGTAACTATACAGTCGACATTGCTCAACTTTGATCTCGTCTATATTCGCTTCAATTTGATGGTAAACCTTTAAAGCATATCTCTGCTTCCATTAACACTCATGTCACCACATTATCCAGTTCTTGAGCCGTGGCCATGGCGAAACAATAAATATTCTTCTTAATACTCATCCCGTGAGCAACATGTTGAAAGAAGCCTTGCTACACGATAAAGGCGGGACATTAACAATAGTTGCTCTCTTACCTATGAGTGTATGTGTGTGTGACAGACAAAGTGAAAATCTTTTGGTTCCGCTTCCGCATGCTGAAATTTCCTAAGCTTAAAACCTTAATTGCATTTCTGCTGGGCATTGTTATTGGCATTAGGACAAAACATAAAAGTCAACAATGAATGCAATCCGACAATGGCCCCACAATCTGAACACCAAAAAGCGATAACAACGCCAACAACAACAATAACAGTGCAACCGGAAAACCTTTTTAGTCCAATTATTTGTGAAATTATCTCACCCATCCAACTTAATCCAGTCACTGGCATTGTTTGAGAACACAACTCCATTCGATTTTTTCCGTTTCTTCTGTCTATTTCATATTTTTTTTTGCCACCACCATAGCTGTCATGTTTTGAAAAGAGAAGAGAGGGAGATAGACAGAGAGATTTGTTGTACTCCATGGTAGCCAAACATTTTACGGCTTTGTTAGTTTTACTTCTTCTGTCAGATGGTCTGCCCTCCCCCCGCTCTGTAACGCTCCAACTTTTGATGGTGTTTTCGTTGTCTTTTTTCTGTCGTTTTGTCGCTTTTCTATGAGTTTTCAATAATTTTTGGCGTCGGCAACGCTGTCAACAATACTCCGGATTTGGCAAACTAAACCAAAATTGAAACTCACATATTTTGGAACATTCTATGGATGGCGCGCTTCTTTTGCCCAGGCTAATGTTTATGTGGATTACTATGTGTGTGTACATGTATGTTTGTACGTGTTTGTATGTGTGTAGATGTGCCTGTATGCCAGCCAGTGTGAGATGTTTTGAAAAGCAATTGCTGACACCAAAAATCGACTTGAACAAACCACAACGAAAGCCGTTCTATATGTTCGAATATTTATGCCATGGATGAGTATAGTCAAAGGTCATGGGAGAATTACACTAATTTTACACCACAGATAGTATCCAATTTTATCCCAATCGGTATCTTTGTAATATGTTCACAAAATTCAGGTCGAGTAGAATGATTGACAACATCAATCCATTCCTTCACCATAGAGGTTCGAAAATTAAAAAAAAAAAAAACAGTAGGGAAAGATCAAAATTCGGGCGGTGTTGACTATATGATACCGCATACCACTATGCGTATCGAATAGAGCTCCCGCAACAAAACAATTTATATTGGGAATTTATGTGAAGTAGATCATACCAACTATAAACCAAACACCGATTAGGATTATATTAAAAAAACATTTATTGGGGCAATAGATATACCGGACCGTATTTCACCAAATGGTAAAATTCGGTTGAATATGAAAAAAATATATTCAATTTGGGCTGATATTGCATATGTGCTGAGCAATAACAGTAAAATCGGATAAAGATATATGTCAAAGCTATATAAAAATCTGAACCGATCTCGATTAAATTTGGCAGTGGTATTTTCGAACAGTATCTGATGCCCGGAATGTAATATTACTGTTGAGCAATGCATATTACGCATGTGAGGAACTTTAACATCAAATCGAATGAAACATATGGGAGCTTTAGCTATAACTAAACAGATTTTCACCATAATTTTAAGTATTTGCTTTTAGGCTAAATTCCGTCGGAAGTGCCAAATTCAGTACATTTGGGCTGATATTAGCCATTTAGTGCACAAAAAAACCTGAAATTGCACAAAGATATGTATGGGAGCTATATCCAAATCGGAACCGACATTTACAAAAATGTATACACTTATTTCCAAGCTGTATTTCATATCTGGTACCAAAGATCAATGGTGTGGGGTGCATATTACGCATGTGAGGGACCTTAACACCAAATCGGATAAAACATATATATGGGAGCTATAGATATATCTGGGCCGATTTACACCAAATTTGAAGTACTTTTTTCTAGAATGTATTCCGTCAGAATTGCCAA
This sequence comes from Musca domestica, assembly GCF_030504385.1. Taxonomy (NCBI): domain Eukaryota; kingdom Metazoa; phylum Arthropoda; class Insecta; order Diptera; family Muscidae; genus Musca; species Musca domestica. The sequence continues at coordinate 624,618 of NW_026712212.1, forward strand.
ACTCATTTGAGCAGATATTAGCCATTTAGTGCACAATAAATCTGACATCGGATACAGATATACAGGGTGAGATAAAAAAACTGCAGAAAAATCAAACGCCATAATTTTTACATTTTTTTTTTTTAATTTTATTGAATGAAAGCAAAAAAATTCGGAAATAGCATCAACCTTTAGATTAAGTTTAGATTTTTTCGAATTGGTCACGAATTATGGCCTTCAAACGGCCAATGAAACCGTCACACCCTTCTCGAATGTTGTTCTGCGGTATTTTGGCCTATTCCCGGCTAAATGCTCGCTTAAGGTGATCGACACTTTGGTATTGTTTAGCGCCAACCTTGCTTTCCAAAATACCCCAGACATAATATACCAACGGGTTGGTATCTTTTTGGTGGCCATTGTGCGCTGGAAATGAAGCGAGGAACCTCATTTTGTAATCATTCTGGGGTAGCGCGTGCTGAGTGCGATGGTGCTGAGTCCTGTTGGAATGTCCAAGGTCTGCGGCCAAAATGTTTGCGTGCTGGAGGGCTCTAACGATAGCCACTTGTGGTTTTCCAGCCAAATATAAAGAAATCACACTATCACGCTTGTATTCCATCACGAATAACTTTTGTTTCTGGAAAATTCTCACCAAAATGCTTTTGTACGCTTGTAAACAATATAATAATCTGCCTCTGAAATAATTTTAACAGCTGTCGGATGAGTGGCTCAGAAATGACAGCAGTATGAGATTGGTTGAAGTTTTTTCATCTCACCCTGTATATGGGAGCTATATTGAAATTTGAACTGATTCCGAATATCGAGAGGTATCGTTATATGGGGGTTAAACGATATCGTGCACCTGTGTAGACAATTATCTTCCAGAGGGTAAAGTACTCAGAAGGAACTCCTTATACTCAGAAAGAACAATTCCATTAAAAAATTGACTAAAGTCATCAAAATACCGATTATCGGGATTACCATCGTATGGGGACAATTCTCTTTCAGGGGGTAAAGAACTCCTTGTGTAGAATTTCAGGCAATTCCATTGAAAAATGTGGATAAAATCATGAAAATACCGAATTTTATCGACCGAATATCGATCAAATGGTACTAAATTTGGAACAGTGTGGTTAATGGATGGATGGAGTTGGAATTTTCAAAATTCTGTATTGGGGTTCCTGAAGGTGGTGGATATGTAGTAAAGGGGTGTGGTTAGAAATGTGTACAACTAAGTGCACGAAAATAACTAAATAGTACTATATTTTTGATACAATTTAGTATTGGGTGAACTGATTGAATTGAATTTAGCATGAGTGAACTGATTGCATTACCTCTAAAATGCAGTCTGGATATGTAGAGGTGGTTTCGGAAATGTGTACTGAAATTGTACGAAAAGTACTGAATGGTACTATATTTGGTATTGGGTGAACGGTTAGGGCTAGAATTTTCAAATTTAATATTGTGGTCTCTGTTGCTATCTGCAATTGAGATATGGAGATGGTTTGAAAATGTGTACTATAATTGTACGGAAAGTACTAAATCATACTGAATTTGGTATTGGATGAAGGGATAGAGATAGAAATTCTGCAATTTGATCTTTAGATTACTGGTGGTATCTGTGCATGAGATTTGAGGTTGATTTGGAAATACGTCCTATAATTGTACGAAAAGCATTTAATAGTACTAAATTTGATATTGGGTGAAAGAAAGAATATACCAGTTATGGACATTATGTGGGTTCATTATACATTATCGGAAAACTTCAAAATGAAAGATTTTGAAGACTTTTTGGTGTGAAAGAAAACACTTTCCTATTATTTTTTTTCGAAAAAGGAAAAACTTGAATAGTATACAAAACCTTGAAGGATTGAAAAGCATGCATTTCGAGTCTGGCATGAAAATTAAAAGTGGACTTTTTGCTGACGAAGTAGCTGTCACATGTTAGATATATGTAGTCCACATTTCCAAAAGGGCCGATGACTTAAGCCGCATTTTCTGATGGATTTGTTAAAAATTTGGTACTTAGGGTTCGTAATGGCTGATCATTGCCTTGATTGGTTCAAGTATTCCTATAGCTCTGATGTGTCGGTACTTCCCGATATTCGATATTTTGATCATTTTAGTCACATTTTTTTAGAGGAATTTTTTAAAATTCGATACATAACATATCTATGTCTTATGTGGCAGGAGACTTCTTCATTTAGCACTCATAATTCGGTATCCCCGAATATTTGGTATTTTTGAGAGTGTAGCCACATTTGATAACAGAATATTTTGAATTTTGGTATTTAAAGCTCGCAATAGATAACAAACACTGTGACTGCGAGACTGTTACCATTGACATTACGGATTTGGTCAAAACGTGCCTCATCGAAATAACGGTTACCTTATAACCCTTTGTCTCTAGGTTGGAGTCGATCTAGGGTTGTCCGTCCGTCTGCATGGCTGACGTGCACGATATCTCTCGAAGGGAGTATCCAATTTGATCCAAACTTGGTACATCGTAATTTTATTGTCAATTGCGGAAATGGGTAATATCGGTCCATTCCTCCACAAAAGATCAAAATGTTCAAAGAAAACAACATATCTCATGCAAAGTGAAAGGATGATTCGATTTTGTGCAAACTTTGCAAATCCCAATATTTTTGACATTGCTAGGTCAGGTGGGAAAATGGACAAAATCGGTCCACTTCATCAAGTACTTGAATAATTATAACTCTTATAAAATGTGAAATAGTAGTCCGATTTTCTTCAAACTTGACACATCCTAATTTTTTGATTGACACAAGATCTGCTGCTTGTGGTACCTCCCCTTTAAAGGGTCAACATTTTGAATATTGAAAAACGCGAAATGAGCATCCGTTTATCTTCACATTTCCGACATTTTTTTACTGATATGAAGATGATAAATATCGGTCCATCCGTTCTGGTACCTCTCCCAAACAGGGACACAATTTACAATACTCTCATAATTAATCTCTCATAAATTGCGAAACAAGCCAGCGATTCTTTTCAAATTTGGTACATCGCAATATTTCTCTCAATCAGAGATTTAATGTGAATATGGTCGAGAACTTCTGGTAACTCCCCCACCAAATCGAAACACATTTCCGATTTACTTTAAATTTTGTACATCCCAAAATTTTTTTTTCTCAGCATTAGATTTCGGTGCAATTTGTTCCTATGAATCCTGGCTCCGCATCTAACACGTAGATGGAATCCAAAAGCAGGATTTAAAATGATTAAAGTGTATAAGATTAAAACTTCCTACCTATGCTATGTCAGCTACATCCTGCGATCGCAGTTTTATTGTAGTTTCATCAAAAAGCCGATCCGTTTTAAACGTTTACTCTGAAACCAATTGTTTTTTAACATTGTATGTACTACAATACAGGGTGAGATAAAAAAACTGCAACAAAGTCAAACGCCATAATTTTTACATTTTTTTTTTAAATTTTATTGAATGAAAGCAAGAAATTTCGGAAATAGCATCAAATTTTAGAATACGTTTAGATTTGTTCGAATTGGTCACATTTGGCACAAATTATGGCCATTGAAACCAGCACACGCTGCCCGAATGTTGCTCTGCCGTATTTTGGGCCATTTCCGACGAAGCGTTTTCTTGAGGTGATCGACACTTTAGTATTTTTTAGTGCCAACCTTGCTTTCCAAACTACTCCAGACACAATAGTCCAACGGATGGTATCCGGAGATTTTGGTGGCCATTGTGCGCAAGCGAGGTACCTACGTTATTTAATAACCATTCTTGGGCGGCGCGTGCTAAGTACGATGGTGCTGATTCCTGTTGGAATGTCCCAGGTCTGCGGCCAAAATGTTTGCATGCCCAAGGCTTTAATACGCCCTCCAGAATATTTTCGCGATAATATTCGGCATTTATTCTTATGCCACGGTAGATTAATACGAGCGGAGAGCGACCTTCGGCTTTGTGGCGGCTCACACCATCACCATGGCGCTTGAGTTCTGGTGGCCAATCGAAGGTGCAAAGGGTTTGGATCAAGTCGCTTCTTTACTTTTCGAACCATTTCTGCTGATGTTACTGTTTTCTTCCGTCAACTTCCTTGACGTCGGGCTACTCTACCAGTATCACGCTAACGAGCGATGGCACGAGACACAAAAGTTTTTTTCACATTTAAATGCTGGAGTGCTCTAACGATAGCGACTTGTGGTTTTCCAGCCAAATATAAAGAAATCACACTATCACGCTTGAATTCCATCACGAATAATTTTTTTCTTGGAAAAGTCCAACCAAAATGCTTTGTCACTGGAATAATTTTAACAGCTGTCGGACGAGTGGCCTTTGAAATGACAGCAGTCTGAAGTTGGTTGCAGTTTTTTTATATCACTCTGTATACCTTCTTGCACTAAATTGGGCGGTGCCAATACAGTGACCGCAAACTTTAAGTATGCATATATGTCTGTTTGTTTGTTAGTTTCATACATCTGAAATTTAAAAGAAGAAAAAAAATACGATTTTAGCTTTCGCTGCCAAATAGGTTACTTACTAGAGGACAACAACATCAAATCTAGCGTAGAGTACGACGAGCAGTTCATTTGTGTTTGTCCGTCGATGTTCCAAAGCGTGCACTACCTATTACTAATATTTCGGTACGACATGTTCGTTGCCCATCAAGTCCTTAACCCGTTCGCCAGCAGAACAAACAAATGGTGACCGACAGAGAAAAAAGCGAAACTATAACTTTTGGACTTTTGTATGAAGTACGACGAATATAGAACACTGTGGTCTACTCCATGTGTATGGGGAAATTGGATACTATGTAGAACACAATGAATTTAAAAGTAAATCTTCAAACTGGAAAAAAAATATGAGAAGAGAACGGGTGAGACATGAGTGTACACTCAAGCAAAGAAATGTGTTATAACTTAGGGGACCAATTGGGCTGATACTATGCACAGTTAATTGTCCAAGGGCGAACTTAAATGATGTTGATCGTAATGGGCTCAGATTTGAATATAATTCCTATACAAATATTGATCTATATTAAAACCAGTAAGGAAAACTCAAAAGTCAGGCGGGGCCGACTATATGATACCATACACCACTATGTATATTTAGTAGAGCTCCTGTAACAAAAAATTTATTTGAAGTAGATCATACCAACTATTAGTATTTGGTTTTAGAGCACTTATAGTGTGGTTCCAGAGGAATATCTAATTCTGAATCGATTTTCATTAAATTTGTTTTTTTTATGACAGAAGGATTATATCAAAAAATATATCGGAGCCGTGTTCCACAAAATTAAAACGTTCACAAAATTGAAACATTATTACAATATTTGGATAATAACCCTGAAATTGGATTAAGGATATATATGGAAGCTATACCAAATCTTAACCGACCTCGATAAAATTTGACCACGGTATTTCCGAGCTCTATAAAATATCTGGTACCAATTATCATTGTTGTCGAATGAATATTACGAATGTGAGGGTCTTACACGCCAAACCTATTTTCACCAAATTTGTTGTACTTGCATGTAGACTCAATTAGGTCGGATATGCCAAAATTCATCGTAATTTGAACTGATATTGGCCAGTTGGTCCACAATAAACCCGAAATAGGTTGAAGATATTTTTGGGAGCTATATCTAAATCTTATCCGATCTCGATACAATTTGACAGAGGTATTACTGGGCTGTATCTGATACCTGGTGCCAAATATAATTGTTGTCGAATGCATACTACGACTGTGATGGACTTTACCGCCAAATCGGATGAAACGTATATATGGGAGCTATAGCTATATCTGAAACGATTTGTCACCAAATATAGACAGACGGACTGACATGCATAAATTAACTACATATTATTCTATGGCGATACTAACTATACTAATTACTAACTATGGGTCTATCTCGCTTCCTTCCCTATGTTACAAACAAATGCACTATGTGGTGTGGGGTATAAAAAGAGTAAAGTCTTAACGATTCATCAACGCCCAGACGAACTGGCTGAAGCTAAAATCTTGAAATTTAGGGTGAGGGTCACTCTTTATCCGAAAGGGTCAGATAGGGCTGTTTTTTTTTTTTTGCAAATTCGGAAATTTGGACGCTTAATCAAGGTTAAGGAGTAGGGGCGATATAAGTAGGTAGCTTTGGTACAATTAGAATTTGAAGGAATGTATGGAGCTAGAATCCGCAAATTTGAATTTAACATTACTGGTGGAGTGTAGGATTGGGATATAGAGGTAGTTTTTTAAATTTGTACTCATGTGCACGATAAGTACTAAATGGTACTACATTTGCTACAATTTCGATTTGAGTGAACCGATAGGGCGGGAATACTGATATTTGGAAATAGGATTACTGTTGCATTGTTGGATTGGGGTATGTAGGAAATTTCGAATATTCGTACTTCGTAATTTGGCTATAATTAACAATTTAAATTTTGGGAGAATCGGTGGAGTAGGAGTCCTGAAATTTGGAAATAAGATTTCTATTGGATTGTATGTTGTAGGTAGTTATGGAGATTTTACTTATGTGTACTAAATGGTACTAAAAATTTCGAACAACTTGTTGAAATTTGGATTAATGTGGGAGTGTAGGATCGGGGTATGTTGGAAGTTTTGGAGATTCTACTTATGAGTAGTACTAAATTTGGTACAATTTGTCTATGGGCGTACCGATAGGGGTCAAATCCTGAAATTTGGAATTAGGATTACTGTGGGAGTGCAGGATTGTGGAATGTAGGAAGTTTTGGAAAGTCGTACTAATGAGTACTAAATGGTACAAAATTTGTTACAATTTGGGCTTGGGCGAACCAATAGGTCTGGAATCCAGAAATTGGGAAACAAGATTTCTCTTGGATTGTATGATGTAGGTTATCAAGGACATTTGTACTTATGTGTACTAAATGGTACTAATTTTGGTACAAATTTTAATTTTGTTAGGTCGAATTTTGGTGGGATTCCGAAATTTTGAACGAGAGTCACGATGGAGTTCCGGATAGATGTAGCAAAGGGTTTTTGGAAATGCAAAATTTAATGTTACGAAATATTCTAAAATGGAGCTAAACTTAACTAAACTAAACTGGTACCATTGCCATAATTATTGTACTGTGTCAAAGAATAGAACGAAAAACTTCAAACTTGGTATGAAGATGGTTTTTAGAAATGTGTACTACAAGTGCACGAAAAGCATTTTATTTGGAACAATTTGGTATTAGGTGAACATATAGTACCTGAAATCTGAAAATTAATATTGTGGTAGCAGTTCACTTGTAGCCTTGACATATGGAGGTGGAGAGATGTAGATTGTTTTGGATATGCGTACTAAATATTTTTAAATTTGGTATTAGTTGAAAGGATAGAGCTTAAATTTGATATTGAGGACACTGTTGGTTTCTATGGATTACTTATGGAGAAGTTGAAATTTTTGGACAAAAACTGGATGCGGCTCCATGGGTTTTACAAATATCCCTCCCTACAATTATTCTTTCCGAAAAGGCACAAGTAAAAAAGCTGTCCGGCCATGCCAAACTTTTAATATCTTCCACCATTTTAAAGGGTTTCAAGAAAAAAAATAAAATAAAAAATCCGTCGAAATATACCACATATATGAAAACCGTTATATGGGGGCTATAAGAAGACGTGGACCTGCAAACGGGCGAACAGAGAGGTCTACAAATATTATTTCGATGAGTTACAAACGGAATGATGATCTTAATATACCCTCAATAAAAACTGGAATGGTATGTTCAGGTGAGATAAAAAAACTGCAACTATTTTCAAACTTCTACCATTTCTAAGCCACTCGTCCGACAGTTGTTAAAATGATTCCAGTGACAGCTCATTATATTGCTTACAAGCGTACAAAAGCATTTTGGTGAGAATTTTCCAGAAAAAAAGTTATTCGTGATTGAATTCAAGCGTGATAGTTTGATTTCTTTATATTTGGCTGGAAAACCACAAGTGGTTATCGTTAAAGCACTCCAGCCTTTAAATGAGAATAAATCTTTTGTGTCTCGTCCCATCGCCACTACCGTGATACTGGTAGAGTAGCCCGACGTCAAGGAAGTGGACTGAAAAACAGCAACATCAGCAGAAATGGTTCGAAAAGTAAAGAAGCGACTTGATCGAAACCCGCGTCGCAGTGGCCGAAAAATGGCTCGTGAGCTGAACATATTGCAATATTCCATTCGGCAAATGTTAAAAAATAAGCTTACCCCAAGCCATTGAAATCCCAAAAAGTGCAAGAACTTACACCGCAACAGAAAGACAATACACTCAAAAGAGCTAAAGAGTTGCTTCGATTGGCCGAAAGTGGAGAACTGCCGAATTTGGTTTTCTCCGTTGAAAAAACATTCGTTGTCCAGCAGCTTGTAAACAAACAAAATGATCCTGTTTACTTGCCAATGAGGAGAGCTGAAAATGTGCACCTTCGGTTGGTCATCAGAACTCAAGCGCCGGCCATGGAGATGGTGTGGGCCGATGGTCGCTCTCCGCTCGTATTAATCGACCGTGGCATCAGAATAAATGCCGAATATTATCGCGAAAATATTCTAGAGGGGTTATTAAAGGCTTGGGCACGCAAACATTTTGGCCCCAGATCTTGGACATTCCAACAGGACTTAGAACCATCGCTCTCAGCACAAAATGAGGTTCCTCGCTTCATTTCCAGCGCACAATGGCCACAAAAATCTCCCGATACCAATTCGTTGGACTATTGTGTCTGGAGTATTTTGGAAAGCAAGGTTGGCACTAAGAAATACCAAAGTGTCGGTCACCTCAAGCAAGCTCTTCGCCGGGAATTGGCCAAAATACCGCAGAGCAACATTAGAGCAGCGTGTGACGGTTTCATTGGCCGTTTGAAGGCTATAATTCGAGTCAAAGGTGACCAATTCGAACGAATCTAAATCGGTTTCTGTATCTCTTTTGAGTTTAGTTTGTTTCCGTTGCGGTGTAAGTTTTTGCACTTTTTGGAATTTCAATGGTTTTACCCCGAGCTCACTTTGCAATATTTGCCAAATGGAATATTAAGATATGTTCAGCTCACGAGCCATTTTTCGTTTTCCTCCACTGCGGCGCCATTCGAACCATTTCTGCTGATGTTGCTGTTTTCTTCCGTCCACTTCCTTGATGTCGGGCTACGCTATCAGTATCTCGGTAACGAGCGATGGTACGAGACACAAAAGAATTATTTACATTTAAATGCCGAAGTGCTCTAACGATATCCACTTGTGGTTTTCCAGCCAAAAATATAAAGAGATCACACTATCACATCACAAATAACTTGTAAACAATATAATGAGCTATCACTGGAATAATTTTAACAGCTGTCGGACGAGTGGCTTAGAAATGACAACAGTCTGAAGTTGTTTGCGGTTTTTTCATTTCACCCTGTATAAACGTTACAGGTAGATCCGCTAAAGATATATTGTGATGTAGGGTATCATAAAGTCTTCCCCACCCCTTTCTGATTGTTTATATGTCTCTCATATATGTTTTTTCATATATCTCTCACCACATACGAAACAAATTTCTCTGAGTGTACCATAAGTGTGTATTCTCCGAGTATTTTTAGCTTCATACCACAGCCAATGACCTGGAATTGTATACAACATTTTATTGTTCAATCACCATTCTGAAAACAGCTTCAATAAGTTTCAATTTTTTGGTATTTTTTTCTTTCGTTTTTGTCAATTTGTTGTCCTCCATTTCAAAGAGATTTAGATTTACTCATCGTTTGGTATGCTATTTTATGGCTTTGGATGTCAAGTTTTTCCTACCCGTTTGCCAGGCGGACTAGATATGGACTGGAAGTAGCTACTACAATGCTATGTATGAGGTATTCATGTATAGATTTTTCTGAGGAACAATTGTCAAAGATTTCTTATTAAGTAAATGTGTACTTGAAATGGAGAGTAATTTGTCCATCGAATGGTCAGAAATATATGGCTTTTTGATAGTAAGAGAAATATCACATCACAGTGTTTTTTTTTTTTTTTTTTTTTTTTTTTTTTTTTGGGTGATATAAGTAACGCCATATGCCTAAACGATTTATAATTTATATTTCATTCAGCGACTTGCCCTCTAGTCCCACTCCATTGCAGTCTTATTTATGTAGTAGTACCATGCTTTACTAAATTTATTTCCAATAGCTTCCGAATTGCATGAAATTTCCCATACAGATATAACCTTTGTATTTGTATGTATATCCTTTATCCCTTTAGTTTACCTCACAGATACATACATACACACACACACATATACAAGTGAACTATAAACTATAGTCGTGAAACAGACCATGTGTTCAATATGGTGTTGGCTATTTAACTTTATGTACTGCCTTTTTCACTGGGGTTTGTTGATTTTTCCTTTTCCTGCGATACAGAAGCTGGCCGTGTCCGTCCACAGGCAGACATTTGCCAATAATGTTTTCGCTTCGCTTCGATTCTCTTATTTCTCCTTTCTTCGCTAAATGTTTATATTTTTATCCGACAAAAATTTATGACTATCAAAACCTTAATGTTTTTGTTATGATTTTTATTTTTGAAAAAAAAGGAATAAAAAGTTGCTTAAATGTGTACGAAGCCTGCCAGCAACCGTATGTGGCTGTCTGCCTAGGAAGTAGGAGTTGGCTGAATGTAGGTGAATGACTTGGTAAAATGTTCATGTCTGAACAATTATTTTTAATAACATTAAACTACAAAGCATTCATATTTTCCCATTGTGGAAATTTGGAAAAGAGAAAAACCACAGAAATAATTAAATAAGCCAACCAATTTTTGGGCAAAAAAAATGTTTAATGGAAACTCGTAAAGCATTTAATGGCAAAAAACATATTGTTACATAAAGAAAAAAATAGCTATTTGCTTTGGTGTAAGTTTTGTGAATGTATTCGATGATATGTGGGATATGTTTTCGAATGAAGCAGCTTCAAGACTTGTCAATTAATATAAATATATTTAGAATTGTGATTCTAGCCAGGGAAATTTTGGTAGGAGTATGTGTCACATACAATATTACTTGTAATAACAACCACATAGAGGGTTCTACATTCCCAGAATTACAAAAATATTGACAATTACATACAAACTGCACTATCAGTATGCAATAGTACAAAAATACAAGACAAAACAACATGGTATAATTATTACAGGTAGCAGCAAACCCCAGCTGATTTGACTCTATAGTAATAGTAGTATCAAATTCGATATGAGGTTTTCTGATTTAATTCCATATTTATACCCTAGACCACATAGTAGTAATAGGTATTATGTCTTTGTGCATTTGTTTGTCTAGATATAGCTCCCATATAAATCTTCAAAGGATTTCGTGTTAATTGCTCTCGAAATTGCCAATATCTGTCCAAATGAATTGAATTTTGGCACATCCGATCGAATTCAGTGTAGAAGCAAGTACATCAAATTTGCTGAAAATTTGTTGAGGTATAGCTATAGCTCCCATACATATGTTTCATTCGATTTGAGGTTTTAAGTAGCTGACAAGCGTAATATGCACTCCACAACATTCACATTTGGTATCAGATATCAGATAAAGCTCAGTTATAAGTGCCAACAATTTTGTCAAGATCTGTTCACAGTTGAATATAGCTCCCATATATCTCTTCAACCGATTTCGGGTAAACTGTGCACCCAATGGCCAATATCAGTCCAAATGACCTGAATTTTGGCACATACGACAGAGCCTGTACATCAAATTTGGTGAAAATCTGTTCAGATAAAGCTTTAGCTCCCATAGACAGGGTGAGATAAAAAAGCAAAAATTGTTGGAAATAACATCAAATTTTAAAATAAGTTTATATTTGTTCGAGTTGGTCACCGCACCCAAGGCTTTAATACACCCTCCAGAATTAATACAAGCAGAGAGCGGTCGATTCATACAAGCGGAGAGCGACCATCGGCTATTGTGGCGGCCCACACCATCACCATGACCGGCGCTTGAGTTCTGTTTGTTTACAAACTACTGGACAACGAATGTTTTCTCATCGGGGAAAACCAAATTCGACAGTTCACAACTTTCGGCCAAGCGAAGCAATTCTTTAGCTCTTTTGAGTCTGTTTTCTTTCTGTTGCGTTGTAAGTTCTTGCACTTTTTGGAATTTCAAGGGCGTTACCCCGAGCTCATTTTTCAATATTTACCGAATGGAATATTGCGATATGTTCAGCTCACGAACCATTTTATGGCCACTGCGATGCGGGTTTCGATCAAGTCGCTTCTATACTTTTCCAATCATTTCTGCTGATGTTGCTAGTTTGGTACTGGATATATTATAGAGCTCGAAAATACCTCTGCCAAATTTTATCAAGATCGGTTCAGATTTGAATATTGCTCCCATATATATCTTTAACCGATTTCCGGTTTATTGTGCACCAAATTGCCAATATCAATCCAAATGACCTGAATTTTGGCACATCAGACCGGATTCAGTCTAAAAGCAAATACATCAAATTTGGTGTTCATCGGTTCAGATATAGCTTTAGCTCCCATATATATGTTTCATCCGATTTGGGGTTTTAAGTCTCTCACATGCGAAATATGCACTACACAACAATAATCTTTGGTACTAAGTATCAGATACAGCACAGAAATACCTCTGTCAAATATTATCGAGATCGGTTCAGATATAGCTCCCATATATAACTTTATCCGATATCAGGTTTATTGTGCACCAAATTGCTAATATCAGCCCAAATGAACTGAATTTCGGCTCATACGACTGAATTCAATTCCGTTCAGATATAGCTATAGCTCCCAAATATATATATTTTTATCCGGTTAGGTGTTAAAGTCCCTCACAAGCGTAATATCCATGCAACAACAATGAAATTTGGTACTAGATATCTTATGGAGCTCTAAAAAATACCTTTAAAATAATGTCTAATATCAGCCAAAATGGAATGAACTTCGAGACGTACGTCTCCATTTTGTGCAACTCGGCTCCGATATATATTTTTTAATATAATCCTTTTGGCTGGGATTTCATGCTCGGAGACAGAAGTGTTTTCGTCAAATTTGGTGAAAATCGTTTCAGAATTGGAAATAGTTCTCTCTGAAACCAAACTACAACTGCTCTAAAGACAAATGTTTATAGGTGGTATGTTTTATTTCAAATAAATTCTTTTGTTACGGAAGCTCTACTAAATATGCATAGTAGTGAGAGGTATCATATAGTCGGTCCCACCCGAATTTTCCTTACTGTTTTTTTTTTTTTTTGCCCTTTTTTGGTATCATGGTTTCTAAGGGGGTAGAAAACCTCTTCGCATACAATTTTCAATGTAGGTCAATGTTTCGGAGTAGCGGCCATATAAAGGTACCTCCTGATTTTACCTGTTTCGCGTTTCTTGACCACATTTACCTTTCGATTTAGCTACAAATTTCATCCTCATGGGAATTAGTTGTAGTAAAGTTCCCACACAAGTGAACTTCTAAGTCAACGATTGGTGAATTCCAAATGCATGTGATAAATTAGGTCAGAAAAGAACAATTTGACGTTGACTTGAGATGTCAAACCGGGGGCTCATTCGGACGGAAATTGTGACACAAATATGCAAAATGACGAATGTTAGAAAGAAACAAGGGACCAAACATTTGTTTAATCGTCATTGAATTATACTATGATGAAAACAAGTAAGCAAAGGCTACAGTGGAGCGGGGCCGACCGTTGAATACCCTACAACACTATAATAAACGATACAGTTTATATAGGCGAGATACTCGAAAGAATTCTACAAGATATTGTGACAAATAATAAAAGAAAACCATCAGGTTTCGTTCTCTAATTTTCGAATAATAGCAACTTCAACTAATTTGCTCATTTCCAATTTATTGGTAGACGTTGCACTTAAATGGTCTTCCTAGATCTGGAATCAATATTTCCCAAAGACCTATAATCTCTCAGAAGTGGCAAAAGATTAACATTTATTATTGGTTTTTGACTGAAACGCATCTATAAGAGATACAGACATTTGAAGTCATATGTGCGTGAGGACCGGGCGATAATTACGACCTGCTACCAATTTTGCAGTTTTTTGGTCCATTTCAACCCCTAAATATATGGCGATCATCTCCAAAAAGAGTAGGCTTCTATTCTGACCCTCATCTGATCCCCATGCAAAATTTCGTAAGGATCGGGCCATAAATGCGATCTGTATATGATATCCTGATATCCTAACTACTTAGTTTTGTTAGCTGTAGAAATATTACCAAATGTTTAATTCAAAATGAAAATATGCCAAAAAAATGACAAAATTGAAAAAATATGAGAAAATTTTACAAAATCAATATTTTCATCTTTAGAGAGATATTTTTATGCGATTTTTTTAGACGTTTTTTCTTTCCTGCCAAGAGACCATTCTGAATTAATGAGAACTGTCGAAATCAGTTCAGCCGTTCTCGACATATAACAGATCTTTCAAGCATATCTTCTTTGATAGACATGTATATCGCACCTATTTTGCTATATATCCGATTTGTTGGATGTTAACATCAAAGTAAAGATCAGAAGTAACCTTGTCATGGCTTTGTGATTTCGCCGGGATTTAAAATATTTGCGGTTTAATGAAAAATTTTGAATTTTTTCAACACAAAAGATATGGTCTATTTTACCCGCTAAATATTATCCGATGACCACCCAAATTGGTAGGCTTCTTCCTCGCCCTAAACTCTAGCTACATGCGAAATTCCGCGTCGATTGGTCTGTAATTGCGACCTGTAGAGCAATTTCAAAATCAGGATTTTTTTCAGTTTTTGGTCCATTTCAACCCCTAACCATTTGGCGATCATCTCCAAAAGAAATAGGGTTCTAATCTGGGTCTACACCCATCTCCATTCTACATTTCGTGAAGATCGGGCCATAATTGCGACCTGTAGAGTGATTACAAATTAACATGGACAGACGGACAGACGGACTTACATAGCTAGATCGACTCAGCTCGGCGAGATAGGAAGATCCATATATACTTTCCTATGTGCGAAATCAATATTTCGAGGTGTTACATAATTTTTGGCCCAATCAAACTTATAATACCCCCAACACATAGTGTTGTAGGATATAAATACGGACTTTATGGGGTTTCCAACGCACAATTTAAATGACAAAAAATTAATTCCCATCTGACAGTAGTGGGTGTAAAAGAGTAAATATTGTTGACTAGTCTGAAATCATTCTGCTCTCAATTATGAGGTAGACAAAAGTAAATACCACGCAACACGTTGGAAACACAAACTCCAAATTTCAACTCATTTGAATGGAAAATGTTGCTAAGCTCTTTACAATACAAAAAATTGAACTATGTTTTCACATGGGGTTATTATAGATGTTCTTTATCATATAGGTTTTAAACACTTAAATTAAAGCCTATGACTGAAAAATAAGATCAGGATATTCAAAATATCTAAAACTGACGGTAGGTGAACATATATTATGTCGTTTGCCATGAATATTTATTTATATTCAGAAATTACTATGGAGTCATTATCTATACCTATAAAAGAGAAAAATGTATGTACGTTTGTTTGTTTGTAATTTATGGACTCGAAAATCGCTGAACAGGTTTTCTTGAAAATTTCCAAGTATACTGCAACATCGCCTGAAAGTAACATAGACTATATATATATTTGAAATTCCACTCGGAACTGGAGATATAGCATCAGAATCGGAGGTACCTCCCAAAAACTTGGATTTTATATGCACATATCTATTAATCGATTACAGATACATTCTCCAAATTTGGAATAAATGACGGGATTTGATTGTGTAATATATTTGCCATTTTATATGGAAATCGGTTCAGATTTGGTATAGCTCTCATATATATTTTCGCCCGATTTCATGTATTTGATGCACCAAACACGATACGTATGTTCGATTCCTATGAAATTCGGCATGAGTGACTAAATTTGGTACAAAAATAAATTTGCCAAATTATATTGAAATCTCGATTTTTCGACCGATCTCATGAATGTTATGTACCAAATTCAGAATGTGTGGCGGAATTCGGATACAATAATATATTTGACGAACTAATTAGAAATCGGTTAAAATTTGGATATAGCTCCCATACATATTCTCGTCGATTTCACATATTTTATGCACCAAACACGAATGTACCTCCAATTTCAAGGACGGAATTTGGTGTAAATGTAAATTTTGCAATGGTATAAGGCTAGCAGTAAACAAGTAAAAAGCTGTAAGTTCAGCCGGACCTGCACAGACAATTTTCTATCGTATGCTGTAGTATGCATTACGAACTTCAAATACCAAATTTGAACCAATTCTGACGAATAATGTCTCTAAAATCATCAAGGTACCAAATATCGGGAGGTACCGTTATATGGGGGCTGTACCAAAACGTGAACCTACATGGTCCATTTTCAATACCAAAAGTCCTGCATACATAATATACATTTGAGTAAAATTTTATCAACCTACTTTATTTCGTTCGGAAGCTAGAGTGATTTCCACAGATTGACAGACGGACAGACGGACGGACATCGCTAAATCGACATAGAATTTTATGCTGATCAAGAATACATATACTTTTTGGGGTCTAAGATGTATATTTCGAGGTGTTACAAACGGAATTACAAACTTAATATACCCTCCATACTATGGTGGAGAGTATAAAAACTACATTAAAATTTAATTGAGGGTATGATTATTACAGGAAAGTATGTTGCTACCTCGAATTCTCTAATTGCAACAGAAATGCCTTTCAACTTCAAAAGATTGCAGTTTCCGGCACGCTTCGTGTATGCGGACTAAATTTAGCATATTCCTGCTTTTCTCATGGTCAACTGTTCCTGGCATGTTCACGCGTTGGAAGCGAGCTATTTGTTTGTTTACGCATTAAAGTATTACAATTATAACGTTTTAAAATTTTTTGAATTTGTTTTATTTATATTTTTTAACCAACAAATATTCATATACAAAACAAGTGGGGAAAGGCTATAGTCGTGCGGGTCGACCATGTGATACCCTACAACACTGCAACATGTTAGAAACCCTCTTATGTCCTAATCCATTTTGGAAGATTTCGCTTTTGAAACTATGTCACGGAGCACTGCGCAGATATTAACCTTAGCATTTTTAACAGGGACATTTGCCCAATATTTACGAAATATTTCGTGTTGTTAGTTGTTGTGCAAAAATGCTATAATTCTTCCCTTTCCTTATCGCTCTTCCCAGGCATGTCGAATGTCTTTTCTATATTGTGTATCAGGATTTTTTATTCTGTTTTTGGTTCATTTGAACCATCTTCAAAAGCAAGAGGCCCCACTGAATCTCCAAATTTAGACTCATCTATATGATTTTCTTGTCTACGACATTTGGCTATCGTCGGATATCGCCTGTAAGTTATGCTGGTATTTTTTACGCAAAGTAGTGGTCCATTCTACCCAGAGTCCTAAACTCTAACTTCATGCGAGATTTTGTACCCTTTGGTTTATATTTGTATTATAACGGCTGCAAAATCAGGAACATTTTTTGTTGGTCAATTTCAACCCCTAAATATACTGCGGACATCTTTGAAAACAATAGGCCTAGCCATTCTGAGCATAACCTAACCCTTTTCGTGAGGATCGGACGATAATTGCAATATATATACATTTTCCCCAACCTGTGTTGTAAGGTGAAAAAATATTACAAAATATACACTTTAATATTATAAGTCAAATTGAAAAAATCGCATGCGATAAAAAATATGAAAAAATAAATAATGTCACAAAATACTATAAAACCTATATTAACATCATTATTGGCATATTTTTATGCGATTTTTTGTAGATTTTATACTTTTATGCCCAAAGGACATTCTAAATTTACAAAATTTGTCAAATTCGCTCCAGCCATTCTGGAGATACAAGCATTCTAGCTAATATCCCCTTCCATTGTATATATACATTGTATATATTTCGCTATATATATCCGATATTTTTAACGTAACGGTCAGAATTGACATGTTCGCTTATTTGTGATTTCGCCGGGATTAAAAATATTCGCGGTTTAATATAAAATTTGTATTTTATTTAACAGAAATGTTATTGTCTATTTCACCCACTAAATATTACCCGATGACCAACAAAATTGGAAGGCTTCTGCCCAGACCAAAGCTATAGCCCCATGCTGACTTTTGCTTCGATTGGTCTATAATTGTTACCTGTAGATCAACTGCAAAATCAGGTCCATTTCAACCCCTAAATATTATGCGATCATCTCCAAAAGAAATATGGTTCTATTCTGACCTTAACCCCACCTACATTCTAAATTTCGTTAAGATCGGGCCATAATTGTGACCTGTAGAGTGATTACAAATTAACATGGACAGACGGACAGACGGACGGACGGACATACATAGCTAGATCGACTCGGCTCGGCGAGATAGGAAGATCCATATATACTTTCCTATGTGGGAAATCTACCATGAAGGTGTTACATAATTTTTGGCCGAATCAAACTTAAAATACCCCCAACACAAAGTGTCGTAGGGTATAATTATGAATGCATAATAAAAATTGTGCCGCTTACATAAGTCAGATCTGTGAAAAAATTAATTTAAAAAAATTTATTAAAGATTAAAAGTACGGGCCGGCAACGATAACCGGGCCAGCAAGTAAATTAATATTTAAATATTTTTAAAAGAATTCATGTGAAATATTAATAATTTTCTCAAATGTGAATAATAATGCACACATAAATAGCAAACCATTGTGAATCTGACAGGCCGTACGAAATATATAGTGTTGAGAAGATTAAATCTAATTTTCGCTAACAAAGAACAAAAAGGAAAACAATGCTTATAAACGTTGCACATGTCATTATGGTAAACATAAAAGCTTCAAGGGCCGACAACAGCATGCATAACAAAGGGCAATTTGAACAAAGAGGATAATGGGGATTTTTGTATAGTAGAAAAGCCTTTTTTTCAAAAGCTTTTTCTCTTTACAAAACATATTCAGCAAACGAAAGAGTTGTATTTAAGGGCATAAAGTTCAGGGAAAAGAGAGACTGCATTAGCTTTTGTGAATGAACAAATGTGGAGACCTAAAGAGGAAATAGCAAAGAGATTAGAGAATGACAAAGCTTGCTCTCTTTACATTTTGCTATTATACGAAAAATGAGTACATTCTCTCATCATTTTCTCGCTCTCAACAGTTTCTCCCTGTTCCTGTTATTTTCGAATGCTTTTTCCACTTTTCTAACACATCAAACATAAATTTCCGTATCAAGGTCAACTTCTCCCATATCTGCTCACATGAAGCTCGCCCTCAATCATTCATTTAACGTTCAGTAATCAGACCAATTCATCCATCTGTTGTCGTTGTCGGCACTGGTGTTTGGTGGCAATGTCTGCTTAGAATTATCCAGTCGTAAGTTACACTCTAGTCAGGTTACTTCACTTGGATGATGGGTGATGGCGTTGAGAGCAGAACGTAAAATTACAATTTAATATTTTTTAATCGAAAGCGAAAAAGCTTTTAAATCGATGGAGCACTACAATTTTTGAGTTGCCTTAAATGGAGAAATCGTTGCCCTTTCTGCCCAGACATGGGGACGAATTTTTATCACTTTTGTCACATTTGGGCTTATCGACACACACACAGACTGATTTGCGCTTAAGTTATTGCACCCGAGGGTATCGTAAAATGCTAACCTAACATGCAAATGGGCTTTAATGTTCATTCAAGTTTTTGTCGTCGTTTTAGCTTCTTCCTCTGTTTTTTTCTTTTGTTCAAACATTTTTTGGTAACATTTAGACTCACACACGGACCTACCGTGGAGTGGGTGTGAATTTGCATGTTCTGTATCAGGTGGTGGCATATGAAATATTTTGATTTATGTTCCAAGAATTAGGTTTAACGATGAAGAACAAGAAGAAGGTATGCGCAACAAGTGTAAATCGCTCAGTCGACACATCAATGAGAATGTCAGAAATAATTTTCATACGTCAGATGTTTGCACAAGGGATTTATTTACACACTTACATAATCTCCATAAATACACTTAAAGTAACAGGATGATGATAGCGGTAGCTGCATTTAATGTTTGTGTGATTGAACAAAAGGATAATTGTGATTGATTTCGAATGTAGAATTGCCAATCATTTGCTGATTTTTATACCCTACAAGACTATGTGTTGGGGTTATTATAAGTTTGATTGGCCAAAAAATTATGTAACACCTCGAAATATTGGTTTCCCACATAAGAAAGTATATATGGATCTTCCTATCTCACCGAGATGAGTTCATCTAGCTATTTATGTCCGTCCGTCTGTCCATGTTAATTTGTAATCACGCTACAATTATGGCCCGATTGAATGGTTGAAAATGGTCAGTATAGAATCCTATTGTTTTTGGAGATAATCACATTATATTTAGAGGTTGAAATGAACCATAAATTGAAAAATGTCCTTATTTTGCAGTCGCTCTAGAGGTCGCGATTATAGACCAATCGGAAATCAGCATGGGGCTAGAGCTTAGGACAGGACAGAAGCCTTCCAATTTTGATGGTCATCGGGTAATATTTAGTGATAGACCATAACTTTTGTATTAAATAAAAGTCAAAATGTTATTTTTAATCCCGGCGAAATCAAAAATAAACGAATAGGTCAATTTCGACCATTACCTAGATGCCGATAGAAAATATATCAAATATATATAGCGAAATATATAATGTATATATACAACGAAAAGGGATGTTAGCTAGAATGCTTATATCTCAAGAATGGCTGGACCGATTTTGACAAATTTTGTCAATTCTGAATTCCCTCTAGGCATAAAAGAATAAAATCCAAAAATAAATCTAAAATCGCATAAAAATATGCCAATAATGATGATAACATAGATTTTTTAGTATTTTGTGATATTTTCTTTATTTTATTCATATTTTTAGCGCATGCGATTTTTCCAATTTGACTTATAATATTGGAGTAAACATTATATAATATTTTTTCACCTTACAACACAGGATGGGGATATTATATACAGATTGCAATTATCGCCCATTCCCCACGAAAACATTCATAAGGATAGTGTTAGGCTCAGAAGGGCTAGGCCTGATCACACAATTGAAGCCAATCGACACGCCTGAGAGGAGAATTAAGGACAGGGAAGAATTCTAGCATTTCGGATGACCATTGGATTATATTTGATTGAAAAAAGGACCACAACAACTAACAGCACGACGGAGGGCGTAAATATTGGGCAAATATTCTCTGCTCGAAATGCTAAAGTAATATCTGGGCAGTGCTCCGTGACATGATTTCAAAAGCGAAGTCTTCCAAAATGGATTTGGACATATGGGGGCTTCTAACATATTATAGGACATAACATGGTCGGCCCCGCACGTTCATAGCCTTTGCTTACTTGTTATACCACCTCCACCATAGTATAGAGGGTATATTAAGTATGCCATTCCGTTTGTAACACCTCGAAATACACATTTTAGACCCCACTAAGTAAATATATTTTCAGCAGAATAGTTTTAAATTTGGTATTTGAAGTTGGCAATGGATACTGCAGCCTATGACAGAAAATTGTCTGTGCAGGTCCACGTGTTCGTAGAGCCCCCATATAACGGTACCTCCCAATATTCGGTATTTTTATGATTTTATGGACATTTTTTCACCAGAATTATTTTAAATTTGGTATTTGAAATTGGCAATGGATACTACAGCATATGACAGAAAATTGTCTGTGCAGGTCCACCTCTTCGTAAAGCTCCCAAATAGCGGTACCTCCCGATATTCGGTATTTTAATGATTTTAGGGACATTTTTCACCAGAATTGTTTCAAATTTAATATTTGAAGTTCGTAATGGATAATACAGCCTACGACAGAAAATTGTCGGTACAGGTCCACGTCTTCGTATATCCCCCATATAACGGCACCTACCGATATTCGGTATTTTGATTTTATCGACATTATAACCGATTGTTATACCCTACACCACATAGTGGTAAGGGTATTATGTCTTTGTGCATTTGTTTGTAACATGGAGAAGGAAACGAGATATACCCATAGTTACTTTTGAGAACCTTCGTAGAATCACTTTCTGAGTCGATTTATGCATGTCAGTCCGTCTGTCCGTCCGTCTGTCCGTCTGTCCATGTATTCTTGTGAACAAAATGCAGGTCGCATTTATTATCCGATTGAGATGAAATTTTCCAAACAATATTTTTTTGGCCCAAGGACGAACCCTATTGAAATTGGTGAGAATCGGATCAAATTTAGATATAGCTCCCATATATATCTTCATCCGATTTCGGGTTAAATGTGCACCAAATGTCCACTATCAGTCCAAATTACCTGAATTTTGGCACACCCAACCGAGTTCGGCCTAGAAGCAAGTATATCAAATTTGGAGAAAATCGGTTCAGATATAGCTATAGCTCCCATATATATCTTTCATCCGATTTGATCTTTAAGTCCCTCACATTCCTACTATGCACTCCACAACCGTGATATTTGGTACCAGGTATTAGATGGAGCACAGAAATAGCTGTTTTAAATTTTATCGAAATCGGTTCAGATTTGGATATAGCTTCCATATATATCTTCATCCGATTTCGGGTTAATTGGCCACTAAATGGCCAATATCAGCCCAAATGGCCCGAATTTTGGCACATGTGACCGAGATTAGCCTTAAAGCAAATACAACAAATTTGGAGAAAATCGGTTCAGAAACAGCTATAGCTCCCATATATACGTTTTATCCGATTTGGTGTTTAAGCCTCTCACATTCGTAATATGCACTCCAAAAGAATGATATTTGGTACCAGATAAAAGATACAGCCCAGAAATAGCTGTTTGTAATTTTATCGAAATCGGTTCAGATTTGGATATAGCTCCCATATATATCTTCATCCGATTTCGGGTTAATTGCGCACCAAATGGCCGATATAAGTCCAAATGGACTGAATTTTAGTACATCGGACCAAATTCAGCCTAGAAGCAAGTATATCAAATGTAGTGAAAATCGGTTCAGATATAGATATAGCAACCATATATATGTTTCATCCGATTTAGTGTTTTAGTCCCTTACATTCGTAATATTCACTCCACAACCGTGATATTTGGTACCAGGTATTAGATGGAGCACAGGAATAGCTGTTTTAAATTTTACCGAAATCGGTTCAGATTTGGATATAGCTCCCATATATATCTTCATCCGATTTCGGGTGATTGAATACAAATGGCCGTAATAGCATCAATTTTGTCAAATCCGACCGAAACCAGCTTAGAAGCAAGTACACCAATTTTAGTAAAAATCGGTTCAGATATAGCTATAGCTTCCATATATATTTTCATCCGATTTCGTGTTAATTGTGCATCAAATGGCCAATATCAGCCCAAATGGCATGAATTTTCGTACATAAGACCGAATTCAGTCTAGAAGCTAATACGTCAAATTTGGAGAAACCCGGTTCAGAGATAGCCATAGTTCGTAAAATGCACTATAGAATTAGATAGATTTTGATTTTGTACCAAATATCTCATAGAGCTCTCAAATGCCCTGTATAAATCTTTTTACGAGAGCTCTACTAAATATGCGTAGTGGTGTAGGGTATCATATCATTTTGAGCTTTCCTTACTGGTTTAAGTTTCGCATTTGAATATTGGCTTATTACAAATGTTACTTACGCAAGTTCATGTCGTCGTATAGACCCTAATATAATAGCTACATTCGGTCTTTTTAAGATTTTAACAGATTTTTAAAAGGATTTTTTTTTTTTTTTTTTTTTTTTGTTTTTAGAAATGCCAAATTCGTTTCAAATGGTGGAGGGTATTCAAAGTTACTTGTTTTTAATGTAATGCAATTCTTATCGAATCATATCATTCGCATAAAGTCCCAATATAAACTTTTAACGGGAGCTCTACTAAATACACATAGTGGTGTATGGTATAATATAGTCGGTCCCGCCCGCCTTTTGACCTTTTCGTACTGGTTTTTACTTGTTTTAACAGATATTTTCAAGTTTCGTATTTAAAACTTGCAATAGATAGAGAATTTTAAACCAACCAATATCACAGGGAAAAATCCAGATACTTCTATTTTTTATGGTTTTCTTCTTCTCATGCTGGAGGGTACTAAAAATGTATCCCGACCGAACTTAACACGTTTTACTTGTTGTATATAGTTTTCAATGTTACTTCTTTCTTCCTGTTTACAGTCACACAGGATCTATATAAAAATGTTATCAAATTGAGTCAAACCGATTCGAAGAATGTACGAACACTGTGAAAACCATCAAAATTACACTCAAAAACTGACCTTATTCAGAAGTACTTACCCTGTTAGTAATCGATTTGGCCTTCTCATAAATTTTGTGACAGCAGAAAAATGGCCTTCCCATTTTATAAAAATGTCCTATGATGTAAAAAAAAGTTAAGGAAGGACAAAATGGCTTTAAAGCAGATGTAATTCAAAGCCGAAAGCAACAAACGCATGGAATAATATCCACCTATTAATCGATTTATACTAAATTTTACGGTGGCACATTGGAAAGCTTATAACTTTGTCAAACAAACGGAATGTAACATCCCTAAATATTCGTCATAGACCCCATTATGTACATATGTTCATAATCAGCATAAAATTCTAAGTCGATTTAACGATCTGTCCGTCCGTCCGTCCGTCCGTCTGTCGGTGTTGTTGAAATCACGATACAGGCC
Organism: Musca domestica; assembly: GCF_030504385.1. NCBI lineage: Eukaryota > Metazoa > Arthropoda > Insecta > Diptera > Muscidae > Musca > Musca domestica. The sequence goes on from NW_026712212.1 coordinate 649,269, forward strand.
ACATTTTTTGATTTAGAGCGCCAACATTTAGCAGAATAATTTCTATTGTATCTAGGATGGTTGGTATTGAAAATGACATATATCGGTCCACGTTTTGTTGTAGTCCCCACATAACGGTATTTCCCGATATTCGGTATTTTGATGATTTTTGCCACATTTTTTCACGGATTTGTTTGAAAATCGGTATTTGTAGGTCATAATGGGTCACATTTTTTCATGGATTTTTGACACATTTTTTCATGGATTTGTCTAAAAATTGGTATTTGTACGTCATAATGGGTCCCAGTTTGTGTGGCGAAACATTGTATGTATAGGTTCACGCTTTGGTATAGCCCCATATAACTGTATCTCCCGATATTCGGTATTTTGATGGTTTTTGTCATATATTTTCACGAATTCGTCTAGATATTTGAATTTGTTGGTCATAATAGTTTCTAGCTCCGTTGGCGAAACATGGTATGTATAGGTCCACGTTTTTGTATAGCCCCATCTAGAGGTACCTCCCGATATTTGGTATTTTGATGATTTTTGCTACGTTTTCCCACGAATATGTCTAAAAATTATCTAAATGTCTAAAACGGGAGTGAGCGACTTTAATAGAAAATCAGATGAAACATATGTATGGGATCTATAGTTATATCTTAACCCATTTTCACCAAATTTGATACACTTTCTTCCAGGCTGATTTCGTTTATATGTGCCACAATCCATTCAATTAGGGTTTATATTAAACTATTTAATGCACAATAAACTTAAAATCGAGTAAAGATATATGTGGAAGCTATATCCAAATCTGAACCGATCTGGATAAAATTTGGCATAGGTATTTCTGCGCTATATTTAATGTATTTAAGGCTGTAGAATAATTCGTATAAAAAATATTTTTGGGAGCTATAGCTATATCTGAACCGATTTCCATCAAATTTGGGAGCTATTTCTGAATTTTGACCGATTATCTCCAATAGGGTTCATCCTTGGACCATACAAATGATTTGTGCAAAGTTTTATCTCTATGGGGTAATTAATGGGACCTGTACTTTGTTTACAAAAATGCATGAACAGAACATCAAAGGAATTTAGGTCTATTTCCCTTGCATCTCTATGTTACAAACAAATATACAAAGACATAATACCCTGACCATAGTTTTATGAAAATGATTCTTTTTTTCATTCTTTCATTTCTTCACATTCAAATTATATTTCCATCCAAATATTATAAAATAGCTAACACCGTGAATTTGTGTGTTTTGCTTACCAATTGGCATAAATTACACATTAAATATATATTTATTAAGCTGATATATATTTTTCCCACTTACTGACTTTTTATAATAAAACCATTTAAAATTTAACTTTACAAACATATACATGTGTATTTGTACGAACACACATACACTTATTTCTGATATTTAATCGTCACAAGTCAATCGTAAAATTAAACTTTTAATTTATTTATTTATTTTTTTTTTTAATCGGCTCAAAAATTATTATCACTCTATTGCGAATTCGTGGCGTGGTCAAACCCTTTGGCGGTTAAGCTGGTGATGCTGGCAGTGAACTTCCCCACAATTGCCATTGACCGAATGAAAATGTCTGTATCTGGGCGAACGGTTTTAAAATTCACTGCTATGCTAATTTTTAATTAACTCATTATTTATGGTTTTCAAATATCCGATTAAACCGCATTCGTGTTGCCAAAACAATTCGATGGAATTTCACTTTGGATATGCGAATATACTCAATATGTAGAAAAAAATGCTATGTGGTCTTAATTACATGTGCATATATATTGGGAAACGAGTGATAGATTTTAAACCAGAATAACTGGAGCTACAAACTTGTTTTTATTAATACGCAAACTACATAGTGGTAAAAGTATTATGTGTTTGTGCACTTATTTGTAACATGAAGACGGAAGCGTGGCAGACACATAGCTATTTTTGAGGATCTTCATAGTATCCCTTACTGAGTCGATTTATACATGTAAATCCGACTCTCCGTCCGCCTGTCCATATATTCTTCTGAACAAAATACAGCTCGCATTTATTATACGATTGAGATGAAATTTTGCAAACAATATTTGTTTGGCCCAGGTTAGGTTAGGTTAGGTTAGGTTAAAGGACGCGCGGTTACCATATGGAAACCGCTCCACTCGGAGACCTATAGGTCCATTGTTTTCATCCTAAAAGAATGTTAAGAAAAGAGGAAAAAGTGATTGGTAGAAGAGGTGAAGATAAAAGATAAAGTTGTAGAATGTGATCTACGGCTGAGGAGTTTGCCGTGTCGTCTTTAGCCACTTGAAACTTCTGGCTAATTAAAGGATTAATTACAGTGACCTGTGATGATACCCACCACAAGTTTTAAATCAGGTTTTGACAATGACATCAGCGACCTTGTTCTCTTATCTGAGAGTGTGGGCCAGATTCTTTTGGGGATGGTGCATCCCACTTCGTCCAGCCATTTTTGTTGGATTTTCTCAGAGTAATGTCGGTACCACACTCCATCTTTGAACCGTCGGTATAAACAGCTATGCCGCGGAAAGGTGGGTGGGGGCCCAGTCGTCTCTATCAGGTATGTGTATGTCAGGTGGGTAGAAGCATAATCGTGGTGATTAAGGCCCAAAGACGAACCCTATTGAAATTGGTTAAAATCGGTTCAAATTTAGATATAGCTCCCAAATATATATTCTTCCGATCTCGGATTAATTGTGCACTAAACGGGCAATATCAGTCCAAATGAGCTGAATTTTGGAATATCCGATAGCTATAGCTCCCATATATATGTTTCATCCGATTTGGTGTTTAAGTCCTTCACATTCATAATATGCTTTGACAACAATGATATTTGCTACCAGATATATTATAGAGCTCGGAAATACCTTTGCCAAATGTTATCAAGATCGGTTTCGATTTGAATATAGCTCCCATCTTTAACCGATTTCGGTTTAATTGTGCACCAAATGGCAAATAAAAGCCAAATGGACTGAATTTTAGCACTTCCGACGTAAATTAGCCCAGAAGCACGTACACCAAATTTGGTGATAATCGGTGCAGATGTAGCTATAGCTCTCATATGTTTGTTTCATCTCATATCTTCAACCGATTTCAGAATAATTCTGCGCCAAATAGTCATTATCAATCCAAGTGACCTGAATTTTTGGTACATTCGACCAAATTCAGTCCAGAAGCAAGTACATCAAATTTGGTGAAATCGGTTCAGATATTGCTTTAACTCGGCCAATGAAACCGTCACTCACTGCCCGAATGTTGTTCTGCGGTATTTTTGCCCATTCCCGGCGAAGCGCTTGCTTGATGTGATAGACACTTTGGTATTTTTTATTGCCAGCCTTTCCAATGGCTTTACCCCGAGGTCATTTTTCAATATTTGCCGAATGGAATATTGCGATATGTTCAGCTCACTAGCCATTTTTCGGCCACTACGACACGGGTTTCGATCAAGTCAATGGCTAATATCAGCCCAAATCGACTGCATTTTGGCACTTCCCACGGAATTCAGCCCAGTAGCAAGTACTTCAGTTTTTGGGGAAAATCGGTTCAGATATAGCTATGTTTCATCTGATTTGGTTTTAAAGTCCCTCACATGCGTAATATGCACCCCACTACAAAAATATTCGATACCGGACATTAGATACAGCTCGAAAACTGCTCTGCCAAATTATCTAGATCGGTTCAGAATTTTATGTACCTTCGAAATACATCTTAATTCGATTTTACGGATACGGATAATTTTTTTCATATTCAGCCGGTCCGGTATATATCTTGCTGCAATAAATATTCTTTAACATAATCATTATCGAAGTCATAACATGCACTAAACAGCAATATTATTTGGTATTGGAGGTAAAAAACTTCCATCAAGTTTGTTGAAAATCGATTCAGAGTTGGTTAGAGTTCCCAAATTGTAACTACCCTAAAGCCTCGATACGCATTCAACTAAGGTTCATAGTTGGAATGATCTACTTGGCATAAATTCCCAATATAAACTTTTTTTGTTACGGGAGCTCTACTAAATGCGCATAGAGGTGTACGGTTTGATATAGTCGGCCCGCCCGAATTTTAACCTCTCCTTACTGGTTTTTAAATGCAAATCAACTTCATTACAGAGTTGTGTGACGTATGAGCAATGCACTTGGATTATTAATATTAGTCATACGCAGTCTTTGGATATCATTTTATTTTTTTGGAAATGTAATTCTCGATTCGGAGCGGAATAAACAAATTTGACTTCTAATTTCATAGTTGTATACTTTTATCATTTTAAAAACATTTACCCTTTGGTGTGTAAATATGATGCGACTCATTCCCACAAAAAATATATGCCTGGGTTGGCAATATATTTTCATGTACCTCACATTCACTCACACACACACACACAGATGAAAATTATCTATTACATAGTGGCCACTTCCTGTTGTTTCGAAATTTGATACTATTTCACGGCCCATTTACCAGGGGCTTTCCAGTCCACAAAACGTTGCATTTAATTCAATTTGAAGATACATATTTTTTTTTTTGCTTCTGCCAAACGCCTAAATTAAACCCGAAACAAATTATTTTTAATTGACCACAAAAGTTAGATGAATGAATTTTTGCATATGCACATAATAATATGCGAAGTTATTTACGTACTCAATTGCATATACATATGTATAAACGTTTATATGTATGTATTATAATAATAGTATACTTGTCACTCTCAATTTAAAAGAAATTTAAAATATTGATATGTGGCTCATATTTCTTTTAATATTTAACAAAGATATTGATATAACATTTACTATAGCAATTTAAATTTGATTAAAATATTAATTCGTATTTTTTGTACCATTAATATTCCACTATATATTACACTACAAAATTTGTTGCACTTGAAATTTAACTAATATCGGGTATAAATATTGTAAATGAATTAAATATCAAAAAAAAAAAAACCTTTGGGCAGCAATGGATGTTCACATATTTACCATTTTCAGTGTACCTTATTGCAGATTTTTTTAATATCAAACAGCATTATTGGACATTCAATTGCATTACCTAGGATAAACAAATATGTAAAAAAAATGATATTTCTGCAGAATAAGCGGGCATGTTCTGCCTGCTGTCGATTCTAAGCCACTCGTCAGACAGCTGTTAAAATTATTTCAGTGTCAGCTCATTATATTGTTTACAATCGTACAAAAGCATTTTGGTGAGAATTTTCCAGAAAAAAAGTTATTCGTGATGGAATTCAAGTGTGGTTCCTTTATATTTGGCTGGAAAACCAAAAGTGGCTATCGTTAGAGCACTCCAGCATTCAAATGTGAATACATCTTTCGTGTCTCATACCATCTCTCGTTACCGTAATACTGGTAGCGTAGCCCGACGTCAAGGAAGTGGACCGAAAAAAACAGCAATATCAGCAGAAATGGTTCGAAAAGTAACGAAGCGACTTAATCGAAACCCGCGTCGCAGTGGCCGAAAAATGGATCGTGAGCTGAACATATCGCAATCTTCCATTCGCCAAATATTGACATCTGAGCTCGGGGTAAAGCCATTGAAATTCCAAAAAGCTGAAGAACTTACACCGCAACATAAAGAAAATAGACTCAAAAGAGCTAAAGAGTTGCTTCGCTTGGCCGAAAGTGGTGAACTGCCGAATTTGGTTTTCTCCCTCTCCGACGAGAAAACATTCGTTGTCCAGCAGTTTGTAAACAAACAAAATGATCGTGTTTACTTGCCAAAGAGGTCAGCTGAAAATGTGCACCTTCGGTTGGCCACCGGAACTCAAGCGCCGGCCATGGTGATGGTCGGTGATGGTGTGGGCCGCCATAACAGCCGATGGTCACTCTCCGCTCGTATTAATCGACCGTGGCATCAGAATAAATGCCGAATATTATCGCGAAAATATTCTGGAGGGTGTATTAAAACCTTGGACACGCAATAATGTTGGTTGCAGACCTTGGACATTCCAACAGGACCCTGCACCATCGCACTCAGCACGCGCCACCCAAGAATAGTTGCAAAATTAGGTTCCTCGCTTCATTTCCAGCGCACAATTGCCAGCAAAATCTCAGGATACCAATCCGTTGGACTATTGTGTCTGGAGTATATTGGAAAGCAAGGTTGGCACTAAAAAATACCAAAGTGTCGATCACCTCAAGCAAGCGCTTCGCTGGGAATGGGCCAAACTACCGCAGAGCAACAATCGGGCAGCGTGTGACGATTTCAATGGCCGTTTGAAGGCCATAATTCGTGCCAAAGGTGACCAATTCGAACAAATCTAAACTTATTCTAAAATTTGATGCTATTTCCGACATTTTTCTTTCATTCAATAAAATTAAAAAAAATGTAAAAATTATGGCGTTTAATTTTGTTGCAGTTTTTTATCTCACCCTGTATATTGGAGCTATAGCTATTTCCGAACCGATATTTCCGAGCCAAAATTCAAGACATGTATATTTGACATATATCCTAATCTCATCTGATCTCGATAAAATTTGACAGATGTATTTACCATCCATAAGTTATCTGATACCAAATATCATTGTTGCGAAGTGACTTCTTGACAGATATTGATCATTTCGTGCACAATTAACCCGAAATCGGTTGAAGATATATATGGAACCTACATCCAAAGATGAACCGATCTTGATAACATTTGGCAGAGGTATTTCCGAGCTCTATAAGGTATCTGATACCAAATATCATTCTTGTGGAGTGCATATTACGAATGTGAGGGAGCTATAGGTATATCTCAACAGACTTTTTAACAAATTCATTGTACTTGCTTCTACACTGAATTTGGTTGGATGCGTCAATATTTAGGTCATTTGGACTGATATTGACCATTTGGTGCACAATTAACCCGAAATTGCTTGGGAGCTGTATCTGAATCTGAGTCGATATTCATCAAAATCGCCAGACATAATTCAGGATTGAACCGGGCCGTTGGTGCTAAAATTTATTTCATTCGGACTGATATTACGCATATGGTGCACAATACTTATGAAATAGGACGACACTATATATTGGAGCTAAATTCAAATATGATGCGATTACCACCAATTTCTGTAGGGTTCATCCCTGAGATAAAGAAATGATTTGTGCAAAATTCTAATTTACAAAAATACATGGTCAAACGGACTGACATGCATAAATCGACTCAGAAAGTGATTCTAGTTGGATCCTCAAAAGTAACTATGTGTCTATCTCGCTGGAGAAGGCTCCGTGTTACAAACAAATGCACAAAGACATAATACCCTCACCACATAGTAATGTAGGGTATTAAAAGGGACATAAATTCCCCATGCACTACAACTAGATAATTTATAGATTAATATGCCTAATGATGATACAATCATAAATAGCCTACAAGCTCATTCAACTTCCAATTTCATATTGTAATTATTTCAATTTATATCCTTTTTGTGGATTTTTTATTTTTCAGAATATTAATGTCATATATTCCGAAGAACAATTTTCCTAGAAAATTCATCAAGAATTATTTCACGTCATTAATTTTACGACAACAGTAGCAGATACAACGTAACAGCATAATATGTATGTTTGTACTTTCACCTCTGCCGACCTCATTTCGGGCTACATCAATGACATCCAATCACATCAGTCATTCGCTCAGTTGGTTGGTCGTTCACTCGCTCACCACCCCCGCTGCCATCAATTCTGAACATGAACTTATAATCGCGCATTTAAATTCGTAGAAATATTTTGTTCATCATTCGGAAAAATGATATGTCAATTTGTCATGTTTTACTATGATATGGTTTTTTTTTAAGAGCGTTTGCAAATACTTTTCCTGGAAGTGGGGAGATGCTACAAATCAAATGGGGAATTTAAAGTCAATTAAATGTAATGAATGTTACGGGGTGAAGAACGAGCTTTTTGGAAGAAGGTCATGTTTTTGTAAACAACATAATGTTTATAGTTCTTTCAGAGAGTGAGAGGGAGAAAAATAAAGTCAAAATGTTACTTTTCAATTACATAGAGAAATAACAGAGAAATGGCTATTTATAAATCAATTTCATTTAGGCAATCTTCAAATGAAAAACAACTTCGGATAGGCAAGTTTAAATTAAATCATTGTTGCTATTTTGAATTCTACAAAGTAATAAAATACTCTAAATAGGGGCTATTTGAAATGCGAAATATTTTGAATTTCCCATTTATGTAACCTACTGAAGTTCTACAAGCGTGGGGAGTGGTTTATGAGAAGAATCAATTTAACGAAGGCCTCCAAGATCAACCGAAATCGTGAAACTCTGTATTCCTTAGCAGTTTTTACTCATGTATTTTGAGATTTAAGCAAAATTTTTCTTGGCTGTACCATAAATTTCGGCTCTTTCTTGTGTATAAGTTCTACGATTAAGATTATTTATTGAGAATTTGCACCCAAACAACTAGAAGTTCTAAAGGGCTGGTAAATACTTTATATGATAAAAACCAGTAAGGAAAGGTCAAAAGTCAGGCGGGGCCGACCATATGATACCCTACATCACTATTCATGAAAATATGTATGGGAGCTATATCCTAATCAGATACGATCTCGATAAAAATTTGACAGAGGTTTTTTGAGCTCCATAAGTTATCTGGTACCAATTATAATTCTTGTAGAGTGCATATTACGCATGTGAGGGACTTAAAACCCCAAATTTGATTTTCTTGCTTTTCGAGTGAATTCGGTTGCATATGCCAAAATACAGGTCATGTGGACTGATATTGGCCATTTGGTGAACAATTAATCTCAAATCGGTTGAAGATATACACTGGTGGCCAAAACTAAAGCAACTAAACTCGCAAATACAATAAATGCCCTGTAACTTTTACAAAAATAAATAAATATTCCAGTTTTAAATGAAGAACTTTATTCCCTTTTAAAAAAACTAAAAATTACAATTACAAATAGCAAAGGCTATTGTCGTACGGGGCCGACCATGTGATACCCTACAACACTACAATATATTTGAAACCCCCTTATGTCCGAATCCATTTTGGAAGATTTCGCTTTTGAAATTATGTCACGGAGCACTGTCCACACATTACACTTAGCACTTTGACCAGGAATATTTGCCCAATATTTACGCACTTTATCGTGCTGTTAGTTGCTGTGGTCCATTTTACAGCTAAATATAATCCAGTGGTCATCCAAAATGCTAGACTTATTTCCTGTCCTTAACTCTCTTCTCAGGCGTAGTTATTGGCTTCAATTGTATGATCAGGAAATTTTTTCTATTTTTTGTTCATTTGAACCCGTAAATATTTTGGGATCATCGCCAAAATTATAAGTCCTCTCTGTATTCCAAATTTACACTCATCTATATGTTTTGCTTGGCCACGATATTCGGTTATATTCGTCAATGAAATCAGCATAAAAAAGCCAGAAGTTCGCCTTTTGTGTATTTCGGATATCGCCTGTAAATAATGCTGGTATTTTTTACACACAAAATTAGTGGTCCATTCTACTCGCTGTCCTAAACTCTAACTCTGTGCAAGATTTCGTATCCTTTGGTTTCTATTTGTGACCTTTATATCGTCTTCAAAATTAGGAACAGTTTTATTTGTTGGTCCATTTCAACCCCTAATATATTGCGGACATCTTTTAAAACAATAGGCCTAGCCCTTCTGAGCCCAACCCTACCCTTGTGAAAACTTTCGTGAGGATCGGACGGTATTTGCAATACTTATATAATATCCCTAACCTGTGTTGTAATGTGAAAAAATATTACAAAATATTACAAGGCAAATTGAAAATATCGCATGCGATAAAAAATATGAAAACTTAAAAAAGGCACAAAATACTACAAAATCTATATTGATATCATTATTGGCAGATTTTTATGCGATTTTCTTAGATTTATACTTTTATGCCAAGAGGACATTCTGAATTGACAAAATTTGTCGAAATCGGTCCAGCCATTCTTGAGATATAAGCATTCTAGCTAACATCCCCTTCCTTTGTATATACACATTGTATATATTTAGCTATATATAACCGATATATTTACTATCGGCATATACGTAACGTTCAGAATTGACCTGTTCGTCTATTTGTGATTTTGCCGGGATTAAAAATATTCGCGGTTTAATGGAAAATTTTACTTTTATTTAACACAAATGTTGTGGCCTATTTCACCCACTAAATATTACACGATGACCATCAAAATTGGAAGATGTATAAAAATCGGAACCGATCTCCATAAAATTTGGCAGATATTACGCATGTTAAGGACTATAACACCAACTCAGATGAAACAAATATATGGAAGCTATAGCTATATCTGAACCGATTTTCACCAAAATCTGAAGTACTTCTGGGCGGAATCCCGTCGGAAGCGCCAAGATTCAGTTTAGTTGGGCTGACATTAGCAATTTGGTGCACAAAAAAAAAAACGGAAATCGGATAGTGATTTATTTATATGGGAGCTATATCGAAATCAGAACCAATCTCAGGAGTGCATATTACGCATGTGGACCTTAACACCAAATCGGATGAAACAGGGTCCACTCGTCCGACAGCTGTTAAAATTATTCCAGTGACAGCTCATTATATTGTTTACAAGCGTTCAAAAGCATTTTTGTGGAGAACTTTCCAGAAAAAAAGTTATCCGTGATGGATCTCAAGCGTGATAGCGTGATTTCTTTATATTTGGCTGGAAAACCACAAGTGGCTATCGTTAGAGCACTCCAGCATTTAAATGTGTCTCGTACCATCGCTCGTTACCGTGATATTGGTAGCGTAGACTGACGTCAAGGAACTGGATGTGGACGGAAGAAAACAGCAACATCAGCAGAAATGGTTCGAAAAGTAAAGAAGCGACTTGATCGATATCGCAATATTCCATTCGGCAAATATTGAAAAATGAGCTCGGGGTAAAGCCATTGAAATTCCAAAAAGTCCAAGAACTTACACCGCAACAGAAAGAAAATAGACTCAAAAGAGCTAAAGAGTTGCTTCGCTTGGCCGAAAGTGGTGAACTGCCGAATTTTATTTTATTCAATGAGAATAAAAGCCTTGTGCACGCAAACATTTTAGACGCAGACCTTGGACATTCCAACAGGACTCAGCACCATCGCACTCAGCACGCGCCACCCAAGAATGAGATTCCTCGCTTCATTTCCAGCGCACAATGTCTCCGCATACCAATCCTTTGGACTATTGTGTCTGGAGTATTTTGGAAAGCAAGGTTGGCACTAAAAAATACCAAAGTGTGGATCACCTCAAGCAAGCGCTTCGCCGGGAATGGGCCAATATGCCGCAGAGCAACATTCGGGCAGAGTGTGAGGGTTGTAGGCCATAATTCGTGCCATAGACGACCAATTCGAACAAATCTAAACTTATTATAAAATTTAATGGTATTTCCGACATTTGTTGCTTTCATTCAATAAAATTAAAAAAATGTAAAAACAAGTAAGCAAATGCTACAGTCGAGCGGGGCCGACCGTTGAATACCCTACAACACTATAATAAACGATACTGTTTATATAGACGAGATACTCGAAAGAATTCCACAAGATAATGTGACAAATAATAAAAGAAAACCATCAGGTTTCGTTCTCTAATTTTCGGATAATAGCAACTTAAACTAATTTTCTCATTTCCAATTTATTGATAGATGTTGCACGTAAATGGTCTTCCTAGATCTAGAACCAATATTTCCCAAAGACCTATAATCTCTCAGAAGTGGCAAAAGATTAACATTTATTATTGGTTTTTGACTGAAACGCATCTATATGAGATACAGACATTTGACTATATTCTTCAACGAAATCAGCGTTAAAGAAATAGTCGGAAGTGCGTCTTTCCTGTATATGTGAATTCTCCAAAAAGTCACCGGAATGGACATTTTCGTATTTTGTCTACAAAAGTTTGCAAACTATTTCACACATTGAATATTTTTGGATGGCCCTCCGAAACTGCTTGGCTTTTGCAATTTCCGGTGACCCCCATTCAAATGTGCGTGAGGATCGGGTGAAAATTACGACCCGCAGACAATTTTGCACTTTTTGGTCCATTTCAACCCCTAAATATATGGCGATAATCTCCAAAAAGAGTAGGCTTCTATTCTGACCCTCATCTTATCCCCATGCAAAATTTCGTAAGGACCGGGCCATAAATTCGATCTGTATATGATATCCTGATATCCTAACTACTTAGTTTAGTTAGAAATATTACCAATTTTTTATTCAAAATGAAAATATTCCAAAAATATGACAAAATTGAAAAAATATGAGAAAATTTTAGAAAATCAATATTTTCATCTTTAGAGAGATATTTTTATGCGATTTTTTAGACGTTTTTTCTTTCCTGCCAAGAGGCCATTCTGAATTAATGAGAACTGTCGAAATCAGTTCAGCCGTTCTCGACATATAAGAGATCTTTCAGGCATATCTTCTTTGAGAGACATATATATCGCACATATTTTGCTATATATCCGATTTGTTGGAGGTTAACATCAATGTAAAGGTCAGAAGTAACCTTGTCATGGCTTCGTGATTTCGCCGGGATTTAAAATGTTCGCGGTTTAATGAAAATTTTTGAATTTTTTCAACACAAAATATATGTTCTATTTTACCCGCTAAATATTATCCGATGACCACCCTAATTGGTAGGCTTCTTCCCCGCCCTAAGCTCTAGCTACATACGAAATTCCGCGTCGATTGGTCTATAATTGCGACCTGTATAGCTACTGCAAAATCCGATATTTTTTCAGTATTTGGTCCATTTCAACCCATTAATATTATGCGATCATCTCCAAATGAAATAGGGTTCTATTCTGACCCTAGCCCCACCTGCATTTTAAATTTCGTGAAGATCGGACCATAATTGCGACCTGTAGAGTGATTACAAATTAACATGGACAGACGGACGGACGGACGGACATACATAGCTAGATCGACTCAGCTCGGCGAGCTAGGAAGATCCATATATACTTTCCTATATGGGAAACCAATATTTCGAGGTGGTACATAAATTCTGGCCCAATCAAACTTATAATACCCCCAACACATAGTGTTGTGGGGTATAATTATGGCGTTTGACTTTGTTGCAGTTTTTTATCTCACCCTGTACAGTTTTGAGAGAAGCAGATGAATTTGGGAATACGTACTATAATTGTTCGAAAAGTACTAAATTTGCCGTTGGGTGAATGGATACAGCTTGAATCCTGAAATTTTATATTATGACCCTAATGTAAAATTTTAGGATTCAAGCTGTTGTATTCTAGGATTTAGATATGGTGGTGGCCAATTTGAATTATGAATTGAAATGGTTTTGGCCACAAAAATTGAATGTGGAACCATTATGCTCTTCGGTTAATTTCATACGGAAGATTACACCAAAAACTCTGATTTAATCTAGCTATGTCCGGCTTTTGTAATCCCGCTAGATTCCAAACGGATGATTTGGCATTGAACTGAATTTTGTCTGCAGACTGGTCAAGATGAGATGAGTTAGCCGACGTTTTCCGATAGTTACATATACCTTCCAAACGTTCATATGATATTTTTAATCATAATTTTTACGGATTGGTCTAAAATATGCAATAGTTTGATTATCAAAGGCTTTTTCATGTGATCTTACACGTACCAATAAAGTGCTACTCTACACCCACATAACCAACGGAATAAAGTGTGTCTGACTTTAGTTGTGAAACTAATTTAAATTTAAACGATTTTTAATGATTGCCAACATCATAGTTTCATGTCTCCCATCTCCATTGTGAGTATGTGCGAAGAAATGTCATCTCGTATTCTTTACATATTCTCGAAAAAAATGAATAAAAATAAAATCTCAGGTGTAAATGGTTCCATTGATAGTTGCCTCTCTGTTACTGCCACTTATGGTGGTGTTCGAGGTACGTGCGATTTTTATTCTTTATTTATTTATTTTTTTCGCCCATTTTTATCACCATTATTGTAATTGTTTTGTGCCTTCACTTTACGATACAACAGTGTCTTTGGGGGAACGAATAAGAGCAAGTGAAATTTAATCGACAATGCTTCCACACCCCCGGTTTACGTGTAAATATCGTTGTGTCAATAGGAGCCCATGAAGTGACAATGAAAATAACTGCAGCGCATTTTTATCGCTGCTACAAAGCATTTGCCATTAACTTCATTACACATCATCTCACAATTCATGTTTTATTTTACGTTGGCTCTGTGTTCTTCACTTCTCCATGGGCATTGACTTTTACTTGACGTTGGCACACTGGTACTTGAAAGGTACCAGTGATTGAAACTCCAGTGGCACAATGTTTCGCGTTTGATTCAAATAGACGAAAAAAATGTATAAAAAGGTAAATTAATGCAGATATATTTTAGAACAAAAAAAGAGTTAAATATCGCTTTTGAAATCATGTTACGGTGCACTGCCCAGATATTGTTTATTTTTACGCACTCCGTCGTGCTTTTAGTTTTTGTGGTCCATTTTACAGCTAAATATTCTAAACTGCCCCTAACTCTCTTCTCAGTCGTGTCGAATGGCTTCAATTGTGTGATCAGGAATTTTTTTTTTTTGTTTTCTCTTCATTTGAACGCCTAATATTTTGCGATCATCTCCAAAAGCAAGGAGCCCCTCTGTATCGCCAAATTTAGACTCATCTATATGATTTTCTTGTTTACGATATTTGGCTATATTCATCAACAAAATCAGCATAAACCAGTAAGGAAAGCTCAAAAGTCGGGCGGGGCCGACTATATGATACCCTACACCACTATGCATATTTAGTAGAGCTCTCGTAAAAAGGTTTATACAGGGCATTTCAGAGCTCTATGAGATATTTGGTACAAAATCAAAATCTATCTAATTCTATCGTGCATTTTACGAACTATAGCTATATCTGAACCGATTTTCACCAAGTTTGATGTATTTGATTCTAGGCTGAATTCGGTCAGATTTGCCAAAACCCAGGACATTTGGGCTGATATTGGACATTTGGTGCGCAATCAACACGAAATTGGATGAAGTTATATATAGCAAATCTGAACCGATATTTGTAAAACTGAAAAAGAAGATATTTCTTGGCTGCATCTGATACCAAATATTATTTTTGTATCGTACATTTTTCGAATTTGAGGGACTTAAAGTACAAATCGGATGGAAGGTATATATAGGAGCTATAGCTGTATCCGACCGATTTTCACTAAATTTGATGTACCAATATTAGCCATTTGCTGCACATTTAATCCGAAATCGGATGAAGATATATTTGGGAGCTATAGCTATATCTGAACCGATTTTTACTAAAATTGGTGTCCGTGCTTCTAGGCTGAATTTGGCCAGATATGCCAAAATTCATGCCATTTCGGTTGATATTGGCCATTTGTTGCACAATTAACTCGAAATCGAATGAAAATACATATGGGTGCTATATCCAAATCTGAACAGATTTTGAGAAAATTAAAAGCGACTACTTTTGGGCTTTATCTGATATCTGGTACCAAATATCATTCCTGTGAAGAGTATGCTATGCTATACTATATCCAAATCTGAAGAGATTTTTATAAAATCAAAATCGACTATTTTTGGGCTTTATCTGATATCTGGTACCAAATATCATTCCTGTGAAGAGTATATTACGAATGTAAGGGACTTAAAGAGCAAATCGGATGAAACATATATATGGAGCTAGAGCTATATCTGAACCGATTTTTACTAAAATGTGTGTACTTGCTTATAGGCTGCTTTCGGTCGGATTTGCCAAAATTCATGCCATTTGGGCTGATATTGGCCATTTGATGCACAATTAACACGAAATCGGATGAAGATATATATGGGAGGCACATCCAAATCGGAACAGATTTTCATAAAATTAAAATCAACTATTTTTGGGCTTTATCTGATAACTGGTACCAAATATCATTTCTGTGGAGTGCATATTACGAATGTGAGGGATATAAAGACGAAATCGGATGAAACATATATATGGGAGCTATAGCTATATCTGAACCGATTTTTACTAAAATTGGTGTACTTGCTTCTAAGCTGGTTTCGGTCGGATTTGCCAAAATTGATGCTATTACGGCCATTTGGTGGTCAATAACCCGAAATCGGATGAAGATATATATGGGAGCTATATCCAAATCTGAACCGATTTCGATACAATTTAAAACAGCTATTCCTGTGCTCCATCTAATACCTGGTACCAAATATCACGGTTGTGGAGTGAACATTACGAATGTAAGGGACTAAAACACTAAATCGGATGAAACATATATATGGTTGCTATATCTGTATCTGAACCGATTTTCACTAAATTTGATATACTTGCTTCTAGGCTGAATTTGGTCCGATGTACTAAAATTCAGTCCATTTTGGCTTATATCGGCCATTTGGAGCACAATTAACCCGAAATCGGATGAAGATATATATGGGAGCTATATCCAAATCTGAACCGATTTTCTCCAAATTTGTTGTATTTACTTTAAGGCTAATCTCGGTCACATGTGCCAAAATTCGGGCCATTTGGGCTGATATTGGCCATTTGGTGGTCAATTAACCCGAAATCGGATGAAGATATATATGGGAGCTATATCCAAATCTGAACCGATTTCGATAAAATTTAAAACAGCTATATCTGTGCTCCATCTAATACCTGGTACCAAATATCACGGTTGTGGAGTGCATAGTAGGAATGTGAGGGACTTAAAGATCAAATCGGATGAAAGATATATATGGGAGCTATAGCTATATCTGAACCGATTTTCTCCAAATTTGATATACTTGCTTCTAGGCCGAACCCGGTTGGGTGTGCCAAAATTCAGGTAATTTGGACTGATAGTGGACATTTGGTGCTCATTTAACCCGAAATCGGATGAAGATATATATGGGAGCTATATCTAAATTTGATCCGATTCTCACCAATTTCAATAGGGTTCGTCCTTGGGCCAAAAAAATATTGTTTGGAAAATTTCATCTCAATCGGATAATAAATGCGACCTGCATTTTGTTCACAAGAATACATGGACAGACGGACGGACGGACGGACGGACGGACGGACGGACGGACGGACAGACGGACGGACATGCATAAATCGACTCAGAAAGTGATTCTATGAAGGTTCTCAAAAGTAACTATGGGTCTATCTCGTTTCCTTCTCCATGTTACAAACAAATGCACAAAGACATAATACCCTTACCACTATGTGGTGTAGAGTATAAAAAGCCAACAGTTCACCTTTTGTGTATTTCGGATATCGCCTGTAAGTAATGTTGGTATTTGTTGGTAAAAAAATATTGATCCATTCTACCCACTGTCCTAAACACTAACTTCATACGAGGTTTCGTGTCCTATTTATAATCTTTATAACAACTGCAAAATCAGAAACATTTTTAGTTGTTGGTCCGTTTCAACTCCTAAATATATTGCGGACATCTTTGAAAACAATAGGCCAAGCCCTTCTGAGCCTAACCCTACCCTTTTCGTGATGATATGACGATAATTGCAATCTGCATATAATAATCCCAACCTGTGTTGTAAGGTGAAAAAAATATTACAAAATATACACTTCAATATTATAAGTCAAAATGAAAAAATCGCATGCGATAAAAAATATGTAAAAATAAAAATATGTCATAAAGCACTACAAAATCTATATTAACATCATTATAGGCACCTCTATATGCGGTTTTTTTCAGATTTTATACTAGAGGGCATTCTGAATTGGCAAAAGTTGTCAAAATCGGCCCAGACATTCTTGAGAAATTAGCATTCTAGATAACATCCCCTCCTTTTGTATATACATATTGTATATATTTCTCTATATGTATCTGATATATTTACTATTGACATCTACATAACGGTCAGAATTGACCATTTCATCTATTTGTGATTTCGACAGGACTAAAAATATTCGCGGTTTTGTGGAAGTTTGACTTTTATTTAACACAAATGTTATAGTCTATTTCACCCACTAAATATTACCCGATGACCACCAAAATTGGAAGACCAGCCCTAAGCTCTGGCCCCATGCTAAATTCGGCGTCGATTGGCCTATAATAGTGAACTGTTGAGCAATTGCGAAATCAGAAAAATTTTCAAATTTTTGGTCCACTTCAACCCCTAAATATTATGCCCCTATTCTGCCCCTAACCCCACCTCTATTTTCAATTTCGTGAGGATTGGGCCATAAATGCGACCTGTAGAGTGATTACAAATTAACATGGACAGACGGACAGACGGACATACATAGCTAGATCGACTCAGCTCGGCGAGATAGGAAGATCCATATATACTTTCCTATGTGGGAAACCAATATTTCGAGGTGTTACATAATTTTTGGCCCAATCAAACTTATAATACCCCCAACACATAGTGTTGTAGGGTATAAATACTATAGAAAAATTAGGAAAGTAGAGCTAAAACTTTAAAACAAGTGTATCGGTGTTTTGATATTTTACATCACAAAGTACCATAAAAAGAGTGGGCACGTTCCCCCTCATCAATATTTATTACATATTCGGGCAAGGATTCCTTTTCCTAGTCACTAAAAGGGTCTTCTGGCATTTTTTAATGATTTACACCCCATTTAAACGGGTTCGTAGCAAATTCAACTAATTTTTACCCAAAAGCTAGGATTTTAAAAAGATTAACCAGTAAGGAAACTATGCATATTTAGTAGAGCTCTCATAACAAAATAATTTATTTGAAGTAGATCATACCACCTATCAACATGTTGCTTTAGAGCAGTTGTAGTTTGGTTTCAGAGGGATCTAATATATGGCAGGCATATCCAATTCTGAATCGATTTTCACTAAATTTAACGGAGACACTTTTTGTATACCAAATAGCATTGCTATAGAGTGCATGATATCACTTCGATATTAAAACGAAACGTACGCCCATTTGGGCTGATATTAGCTATTATCTGCACAATAAACCTGAAATCGGATTAAGGATATATATGTGAGCTATATACGTTCTCGACAAAATGTGTCAAAGGTATTTCCGAGCTTTATATTATGCCTGGTACCAAATATTATTGTTGTCCAATGCATATTACGAATGTGATGTACTTGCTTTTAAACAGACTTCGGTCGGATGTACAAAACTTTAGGACAATTTGACAGATATTGGCTATTTAGTAACCTGTTGAAGATATATATGGGACCTATATACAAATCTTAACCGATATTGATAAAATTTGGCCGAGGTATTTCCGAGCTATAAAAAGATAGCTGGTACCAACTATATCCAACTCTGAACCGTTCTTGACAAAATTTGATAAACTTATATCAAAGCTGTATCTGATATCCGGTACCAAAGATCATTGTTGTGGAATGCATATTACGCTTGTGAAGGACTTTAAACCCAAAACCTGATAAAACATATATGTGGGAGCTATAGCTATATCTGAACCGATTTACACTAAATTTGAAGTACTGGTTTCTAGGACGAATCCATTTGGGCTAATCTGAACCGATCTCGATGAAGTTTGACAGATGTCCGGTACCTTAAATCGAATTTAACATATATATGGGAGCTATAGCTATATCTGAACATATTTTCTTCAAATTTGATGCACTTCTAAACAGAATTCGGTGGGATGAACCAAAATTCCGGTCATTTGGATAGATATTGTTCATTTGATGCACAATTAACCCGAAATCGGTTAAAGTTATATGGGAGCTATATCTATATCTGATTATCACCAATTTCAATAGGGCTTGTCCTTAGGCCAGACAAATATTGTTTTGAAGATTTCAGCTCAATCGGATGATAAATGCAACCTGCATTTTGTTGACAGAAATACATGGACAGACGGACTGAAATGCATAAATCGACTCAGAAAGTGATTCTATGAAGATCCTCAAAATAGCTATGGGTCTATTCTGAATTTAATAATTTTAGCCACAATTTTAAGCGGAAATGTTTCAAATTTCGTACTTAGAGATCTTATTCGGTACTGCAACGTATGACAAAAAATTGCACACGCAGGTCTAGGTCTTCCTATAGTCACCACACAATGGGACCTTCCAATATTCGGTAATTTTATCATTTTAGCTACATTATTTTCAAAAAAACTTTAAGGTCATTGTTATAATATTAAATAATTATTTTTTTCTCTAAATTAACATAATTTAAACAAAGAACAAATATTTACTCTACTTCTTCCAATTCAAATTAGAAAAATACAATCACTTAATCCTTAAGCTATATTGTTGCTAGAATAAAAATAAAAATATAGAGCAATTTAAAATTTCACCGTTTTAGTTATCCCCACAACCAATACCAAATTTAGTGCCAATTAGTACTTTTCGCACAATTAAAGGAAAAATTTTCAAAACAACCTCCATATTTCAACACCAGATACCAACAAATTTCGGGGTTCCAGCGCTATACCCTAGCCCAAAATCTAATTTAGTAACACTTAGTACTTTTTTAAACAATTATAGTATATTACACCCCCATATCTTAACCACAAACATCAATGGTGACATTCATATGAAATGTCAGTATTTCAGTTCTATTTCTTCACCCAATACTATTTAGTATTTTTCGTACAATTAATGTACGCATTTCTAAATCCACCTCCATAGCTTAACCACAGACACCAACAGTAACCTTAATATCAAATTTGAGGATTCCAACTCTATCAGTTCACCAAATAACAAATTTAGTACTTTTCGTACAGTTAAAGTACACATTACTAAAATCGCCTCCATATCTCAATCCCAGATACAAAGAGAGACCTCAATATCATATTTGAGGATACCAGCCCTAATCCTTCACCTAATACAAAATTTAGTAACAGTTAGTACTTTTCGTACAAATATAGGACGCAATTTCCAAACCGTGGTCAATTCTCAAACACAGTTGCTATCAGTACATATTACATGCCAGTAACCTACATATTAAATTTCAGAATTGTATCTCTATACCTTCACTCAATTCCAAATTTAGAACCATTTAGTACTTTTCGTACAATTATTGTACACATTCGCGAAACCACCTCCATATGTCTAGGCTACACATGAACAACGATCCTAATACCAAATTTAAGATTTCAACCACTATCTGTTTACCTAATACCAAATTAAATATACAGATACTTAGTACTTTTCGTGCATTTGTAGTACATATTTCCAAAACCATATCTTAATCACAAACCTACTGCCAACAGGGACAGCAATACAAAATTTCAAAATTCCAGCTTTATATGTTCACTCTTAACCAAACTGTTCCAAATTTAACATTTAGTACAGTTCGCACACTTATTACACATTTCCAATACCACCGTCATATATTAAACTTACTTTTCAACCTCGATTTAAGTTCTTAGCTCTGTCTGTTCATATAATACCAAATGGTACTATTTTATAAGATAAGTACGAATATAAAACTTTTCGTAACCTTAAAGTTCGAATTTCCAAAAAACCTTTGTTATATCTGACTCTCATTCCGAATTCCAAACTTCTAGCTCATTCCATTTGTCCAATAAAAGTGTTCAATTTTTGGTACATATTAGTACTTTTAGCTCCCTTTGAGTTCGATTTCCAGCCTTGGCACATGCTAATGTACCAAAAATGACCCTCGAGCATAATTTCAGGAATCTAGCTTCAGCCGTCATTCGTCTGGGCGTTTATTCTCGGCCAGCCAGTTATTTCATTACTCTTTTATATGAAATATTTTTTATACCCTCCACCATAGTACGGAGGTTTGTCATCCCATTCGTAACACCTCGAAATGTACATTTTATACCCAACAAGGTATAAATATTCTTGATCAGCATAAAATTCTATGTCGATTTAACGATGTCCGTCCGTCTGCTGTCTGTCCGTCTGTGTTCGTATAGACCCTATATTCGGTATTTTGATGATTTTAGCGACATTATTCACCGGAGTTGTTTACAATTTCAAATGTATTTACATTTCGTAGTGGGTACTACTGCCTGTAACAGAAAATTATCTGTTTAGGTACACGTCTTCGTATTTTGATTAATATTCAGCGAAATTGTTTTAAATTTCGTATTTAAAGTTCTAAATTGCTATCCAGGTCCGGATCTTCGTATATCTATATATATAAATGAAAGTTGTGTTAGTTACTACGCTTATAACTTAAGAACCGCTGAACTGATTTTAATGATTCATACAAATTCGGAATTGTCTCTTATCCGAAAAGGGTAATATCCAAAAAAATCGCGTAAAAATGTGATATGTTAACATTTTCATTTTGACTTTTGAAATGTACAATAGTAATGTTTTATTTTGCATGTTTTTTTTTTTTCATTTTGACTTACTTTTTTCTAATGTACATTTGTAGTGTTTTTATATTTTATTTTGAATTTGAATATTAATATCAATTTATTTAATTGACTTGATTTCTTGAGAACTGAAATTGATGGCGGGTTACATGGAAGTGTAGTACCGAATTATGTGGTGGCGAAACGGAATAGATGATACCGAAATAATTCAATGCGGTCACACCAAAGTTAAAAGACAATTACTTTTTCAAAAGCGTTAAAAAAATCACGAAAAAAGAGATCTCATTGCAACAATTCTCAAAACTGGAAAATATCGAAAAAAAAATTTCCAATGGAATTGAATTTTAAAATAAAAGTACATTCTATTGGCAAACTTTGTAAGGATATTTAAACAGTTGCTGTAAAAAATCAGCGAACAAGTTGAAGATTTTTTCAATTTGTTATTCTTCTTTTGTCATTTTTTTTTTCAATTTGTATTATCATATTGAATTCAGTGGATTTTTTGTGGACAAAATAAAGAAAAATTTTTCACTATATACAATTTTTCACCAAAAAAATGAAATAAGTGCGAAATACGATGGTAACTGACATCTACCTTTCAACTCCAGGGCCTACATCGTGCTTCAGTTGGAAGATGCGCAGACATTTAAACAAACAAAAATTACCGAAAAAGACTAATGGGGCTTATTTCAAAGCGTGGCCCTACTTCCTTCATGTGACAATAATCCGTCCAATGAGAACTTAAAATGCAAAAATTTTTGGGAGTACAATCAGTAAAATACCAAATATAAAGGGTGCAAAATAGTAGAGCGAATGAGACATTTTGCAGGTCATGATCGATCAGAAATAACCATCGTAAGATTTAAGCCATTTTGGAGTCTTCGCCACTTTCTTCTATTTTTGGCCTTTATTTGGCATCTTTGTTTCTAAGAGGGTAGAGAACCTCTTCGCATAAAATTTTCGGAGTAGGGCCAATATTGGTCTTGACCACTAAAAAATTGTATTTATGCTACCCTGGGGTAAGGAACCATCGTACAGATAATTGCCACATAGAAATTTATTCATGTAAAGTCCCTACATTGGAGTATCCCCAAGTCCACTTTCACATCTAATGTGTGGTCAGAAAAGAAAAATTTGTATTCTATTGAATTTGTAACCCTCAAGAGAATATTGGTTGGGAACGTAGATTTGGGATATACATCTATATGAAATAAATTGTGAAAACATGAACAAATTACAAATATAAGAAAGTAGCACGGGACCGAATATTTGTTGAATCGTCATTGAATTATACTATGATAAACAAGTAAAAAAACATTAAGTTCGGCCGGGCCAAACTTTTAATACCCTCCACCCTAGGGTAAAAGAACATTAGAAAAAATGTGGCAAAAAACATTAAAATGCGAATATCGGGAGGTACCGTTATATAGGGGCTACACCAACACGTGCACCTATAATTACAATGTTTCGCCACACGACCTAGGACCCATTATGACCCACAAATACCAACTTTTACACAAATCAGTGAAAAAATGTGGCATAAATCATCAAAATACCGAATATCGGGAGGTACCGTTATATGGGGACTATACCAGAACGTGGACCTATACATGCAATGTTTTGCTACACGCTCAGGGACCCGTTGTGACCTACAAATACCAATTTTCAGACAAATCCGTGAAAAAATGTGGCATAAATCATCAAAATACCGAATATCGGTAGGTACCGTTATATGGGGGCTATACCAAAACGTGGACCTATACATGCAATGTTTTGCCACACGCTCAGGGACCCGTCATGACCTACAAATACCAATTTTCAGACAAATCCGTGAAAAAATGTGGCATAAATCATCAAAATACCGAATATCGGTAGGTACCGTTATATGGGGGCTATACCAAAACGTGGACCTATACATGCAATGTTTTGCCACACGCTCAGGGACCCGTCATGACCTACAAATACCAATTTTCAGATAAATCCGTGAAAAAATGTGGCATAAATCATGAAAATACCGAATATCGGGAGGTACCGTTATATGGGGACTATACCAGAACGTGGACCGATATATCTCATTTTCAATACCAACAATCCTAGGGACAATACACACACTTGTGCCAAATTTCAAAGGTCTACGTCAAATAATGTGGGCTCTATCGTGATTTCAACAGACAGACGGACAGACAGACAGACAGACAGACAGACAGACAGACAGACAGACGGACAGACAGACAGACAGACAGACAGACGGACATCGCTAAATCGTCTTAGAATTTTATGCTGTTTATGAATATATATACTTTATGGGGTCTACGACGAATATTTAGAGGTGTTACAAACGGAATGACAAAGTTAATATACCCTCCTACCCATGGTGGAGGGTATAAAAATATGGACTTTATGGGGTCTCCAATTTACAATTTAAATGACAAATAAAATTAGTTCCCATATTACGGTAATGGGTGTAAAATAGTAATAATATTTGACTATTCTGAAATCAGTCTGATAAAACTATTTTTACTTATTTAAATCACGTGATTTTTTTTTCAGTTTGACATGCTCTGTTGTTCTGCTATATTTTCGATTTGGCCTCTATTTGTCATCTTGAATTATAAGGGGTGAAGAACGTTTTCAATGTAGGTCGATGTTTCGCATTTTACCATATTTCAAAGGATTTGTCTAAAAATGTGTATTTGGGGGGTGAACATCTTACACAAAAATTTCAACATATCTACAAATTTTAGATTTTTCTCCATGTAATAGTACCCCCTCAAGTCCACCTTTTGGCGGACAAACAGACCGACATGGTTAGGGGGACTTATGAGGACTCTAATGCACAAACTGAGGTGCTAATGGGTTTAAAAAAGTAATTAACTTTGCCTATTCTTAAATCAATTAGCCCTCAATTATGAGTTGTACAAAGTACAGTAAATTCCAAATTACTGCTCATATCTTTGAATAATTATGCTTTGACAAATATGCATAATAGACAAAAACTACAGGCCGGCAACGCGGACCGGGCCAGCTAGTTATATATATTTTGATGATTTTATCGACACAATTCACCGGAATTGTTTGAAATTTTGTAATTGTAACTCTAGTATGGTACTACAGACTGTGACAACAAAATGTCTATGCAGGTCCATGTCTTCGTATAGCCCCCATATAAATATACCTGACTCTCATTTCTATATTTTGATGAATTTTGCGACATTGTTCTACGGAATTGTTTCAAATTTCGTAGTGAATGTTCATAATGGGAACTATAGCCTGTAACAGAAAATTTCCTATGCAGGTCTAGGTCTTCGTATAGTATATAAGTTCGGTATTTTGATTATTTTAGCGACATTATTCAGCGGAATTGTTTCATGTTTTGTATTTGAATATTGTAATGGCCTATGACAAAAATTGCTTATGAGGGTCAACGGCTTCGTAAAGACCCTAATATAACGGTAACATCCTATATTGGGTATTTTTAAGAATTTAAAGGATTTTTTCATTAATTTATTTTTTATTTATTTATTTTTTAACATTTCCAAATTCGTTCCAAATGGTGGAGGGCGTTCGAAGTTCGACCCGGTCTGCTTTTTTGCTTGTAATATTTATAATTTTTCAAAATGTTAATCCCTATCAGATGGATGAAACTAATATTGTAAATTTTCAACCCTAATCATAGTTCGAACCAATAGGTCAAGTTACGGCTTAGTTTTAGGCTTTTTGCGCTTTTCACGAGGTCTTTTTCACAAATGATGTAATTGTAATGTGTCACCTTTGGACTTCGATTTATATAAACTATTTTAATATGAACTCTTTTAGAGATGTACAAGAAGGAGAGGATCAACGCTGCTCTGGGAGTGAGAAATGGTAACTTTATGCCATTTTTGTATATTTTACCTCAAAAAGCCAATCCAAATGCTGCTCTCCGACATTTTTTCTTAAAATATTTAAACTAAAACAAAATGTCTAATAACTTTGTGTTTAGAACCCTCTTTGGTCAGTGGTATTTACATTAATAAAACTTCTGTTAACACACTTGCTGGATAGAGCCTTTTAATATTATTGCACAACTTTGAGAGTCTCAGCCGCCACCCACAAAGAACCCATCTACGCCAATAAGGCCCACACGTTTTGTTGCGACAAAAACTAAAGCCGCGATATATCGCAATTTCGGTTATGATGTCACATACGACTGTTAACTTGATTTATAGCAAATGAAATTGAAATTTATTGGCTTTAACTTACAACAACAACAGTACCTCCACCACCCCAACAACTATATATCCAAATATACAAAAAGAAAAGAAGTGAATGTGAAATGGATTGATGGCCGGATGAGCTGTGACAGTTACTAATATGAAAATATTTGTGGAATCGCATAAAATGTGTCACCTGCAGATAAATGGAGAACGGGTTATTTGCAAAAAGCAATGACAGTATGGCGGAATTTGGATGGATATATTTTAAAAAATTCCTTAAATTTACGCTGCGTAAATTTTATGGTCTCTAAAAGAGAGGTCTTATATGTGAATGGAGGGAAACATTCTTTTGAAAATAAATAAATTTTAGCCCAATTAGAACCTTAACTTGCATAAAGCCCAACATTGGAGTGCCAATGAAGTATTATAAGGGTAAAATAGAGCGGAAGATGATAAAGAATAAGTATTGATTGATTAAAGGAAGATAAAGAACAACCTTGCCAAATAGGCCATATATTTACATAATCATTAGGAAGCTTACATCAGATCATACCCACTATTGGTGGGAATTGTTGGGTCATGAAATCACAAATGTCTTGTGTCCTATTGGATTTTTGGTTTATTTTTCCACATCATCTCTACTTTTCGAAATATCCATAAAAAGCCACAAAATTTGCAGGTGTTTCTAGTTCACATACAAAAGCAAAAAGGAAAGATCAAAAGGCGGGACCGGGCCGACTATATGATATCATACAAAAACCTAAAATCTGTCGGTGCAGTTTTGGGGCTATACCAAAACGTGGACCTATACATATAGCCCATTTTTAACACCAAAAGTGCCGAAGAAAAAACACACATCACATTTAACAGCCTACATGATTTCTTTCGGAAGCTAGAGTGATTTCCATGCATACGGACAGACGGACGGGCATCGCTAATTCGACATAGAATTTTATGTTGATCAAAAATATATAAACTGTATGGGTCTAAAATGTATATCTCGAGGTTTTACAAACTACTATGGTGGAGGGTATAAAGATTTCACACAAAAGTGATGGCCATCCGAAATGCTAGGCTTCTGCCTATTGGTTTTTAGATGCGTCCAGATTTTATCTATATATAAAATTTCTGAATTTTATCTCTATCCCTTCAACCAAGACCAAATTTAGTACCAATTAGTACTTTCCGTACAATTATATTACACACTGAACAGCGCTCCAATACCAAATTTCAAACTGCAAGCACTATCTTTTCAGCTCATACCAAATGCACCAAATATAGTACTCTTTAGTACATTTCGTGCACTTTTAGTTCACATTTCCAAAACCACCTCATTATCATAAACAGGGAATAAAATGAAAATTTCGAAATTCCTGTTTCATCCGTACACCCTAAACCAAACTGCTCCAAATTCCGTTTAGTACAGCTTGCATACATGGTACACATTTCCACATTATTCATTCATACATTTCACTTACTATCTAACCTTAATTTTTATACCAAATTTCAAGTTTATAGCTCTATTTAATACCAAATGTTACCATTTTTGAAGTTTTCGTAACCTTAATTTTCGAATTTCCTAAACCCCTTTTGGTACATCAATACTGCTCTCGATCGGGGACTCTCGTTCCAAATTTCAGAATTCTAGCTCATCTCGTTTATCCAATAAAAATATTCAATCTTTGGTACATTTTAGTACTTTTAATATCCTTTTAGTACGAATTTCGAAAAATCCAGACCAACCACAAGCCTACAAGATTTTTATTGGCCTACTAGCAAATGCCCGCTACTTGATTTGCAAAATTATGAATTTATATTGAGTGGATTTGGCATGTATTAAAGAAATTGAAGCACTAATTTCGTTATACATCAAAAATAGTTGTTTTGCACCTGATAAATTCATAGGTATATACAAAATGGTACTTTTTCGACTAACAAATAACTAAAAATGAGTGCATAGATTCAGAAGCATTGTATTTTTCAGCACTCCCTCCTTATCGTTCTCCTAAATACAAATTGTACCAAATTTAGTACCACATGGTACTTATAAGTACGAATTTGCTAAACTTCCTACATAACCCAATCCTACACTCCAACAGTAATCTTAATTCCAAATTTCAGGATACTTACTCTATTGGTTCACCCAAATCTAAATTGTACATATTTTTCAAACCTACTTACATATCCCAATCTTACACTTGGACGGTTCACCCAAATCCAAATTATATCTTTTAATACACTTAAGTACGAATTTCATAAAGTCCAATAGAAATCGTATTTCTAAATTTCAGGATTCCTACTCTATTAGTTCTCCCAAAATTTAGACTGTACCAAATGTAGTACCATTTAGTCCACATAAGTACGAATTTCCAAATCTACCTACATATCTCAGTCCTAGAATGCAATAGTAATATTATTTCTAAATTTCAGAATTCCAGCTCTATTGGTTCACCTAATTCGCAATTGTAAATTTAGTACCATTTAGTAATTTTTGTGCACATAAGTACAAATATCGAAAACTTCTTCCATCTACCAATCCTACACTCGACCAGTAATATTAATTTCGAATTTCAGGATTTCAGCTCCATCCGTTGCTCCAAATTCGAATTGTACTAAATTTAGTACCTTATAGTACTTTTCGTGTACATGAGTACAAACTTCTAAAAATATCCCCTTGCATCGACTCTACTCCTCAACCCTGATTTCCATTCCAAATTTCGAATTCTTAGCTCTAAACGTTCAGATGATATGAAATGGTACCAACTGTAGTACGTTTTAGTACTTTTCGTACACTAATAGTACGAATTTTCAAAGCACATTTGGTACATTTATCACACACTACATCGGTGACCCTCATTCCAAATTCTAGAGTTCTAGCTCTAATATGTATTGCTTCCTCAAATACCAAAAACCCAGCTTTATCTGACCCCAAAAACGCAGATATATCTGACCCCTTCGGACCAAGAGTGACAGCCAAACAAAACTTCTAAATTCTAGCTTCAGCCGTTTCGCCTGGGTGTTGATGAATTATTAAGTTAGTTAGTCAATCAGTCACCCTCTAAATATTATTTGATGACTCCTGCTCTGTCTTAAATGCATTCCCATGCAAAATTCTGTCGATTGGCCTATTGGCAACCAGTGGAACAACTTTCAACAAAATGTTGGAAACAACCCAAAGGCTAACCCTATTGAAATTGGTGATAATCGGATTAGATATAGCTCCCATATATCTTGAACCGATTTCGGGTTAATTGTGGACCAAATGACCAATATAAGTCTTAATGACCTGAATTTATCCTAGAAAGTAGCAAAACGGTTCAGATATAACTATAGCTCCAACACATATTCTTTATCCGATTTGGGGTTTAAAGTCCCTTACACGAGCAATATGAATTCCACAACAATGATCTTGGGCACCAGATGTCAGATACAGCTCTGGAACAAGTGTATCATATTTTGTCAAGATGGGTTCAGATATGGATATAACTCCCATATATATCTTCAACCGATTTCGGTTCATTGCGCACCAAATAGCAAATATCAGTCCTAATGAACTGAATTTTGGCACATCCGACCGAATTCAATCTAGAAGTAAGTACATTAAAATTGGTGAAAATCGGTTCAGATAAAGTTATAGCTCCCATATATATGTTTCATCCGATTTGGTGTTTAAGTCCCTCACATTCCTAATATACATTCAACTACAATGATATTTGGTACTAGATATCAGATACAGCCCAGAAATACTACTTGTGCAACTCGGCTCCGATATATATTCGTTTAACATAATCCTTCTCCAAGTGATATCATGCACTCGATAGCAATGTTATTTGGCATAAAAGATTAAAATGTCTCCGCCAAATTTAGTGAAAATCTATTAGGAATTGAATATGCCTCCCATATATTAGTTTCCACTGAAACCAAACTATAACTGCTCTAAAGCCAATTCTTTTGTTAAATTCTTTTAAATATGCATAGTGGTGCAGGGTATCATATAGTCGGCCTCACCCGACTTTTTTCTTTTTCTTACTTGTTTTTTTTTTTTTTTTTGTAATTTCGCCCACTAAGTAGGCTATAGGCCCCACCCTCTATGCAAAACGATGTGAAGATCTGACCATTATTGCGACATTCAGCCTGATTACAAATTAACATAGACAGACGGACACAAATCGACTCAGGTCGGCGAGATATTAAGATCTATTTCGAGGTGTTACAAACATATAGTGTTGTAAGGTATAAAAATCAAACCACACTTCCACACGCAGATGGTTTTAAAATATCTTTATCATAAAATGCACACATTTTCCGTGCATTCTAATATTTTATCAAAATATACTATTGTTCACCATCACGAAAAACGATGCTGTCATGTAAAACCCATTTAAATGTCATCTCCTTACAAAATTTACTGATTTCCGTAAAAAAAAAACTCAACTTAAATACTTTGTCATTTGTACTGAGTCATGAACTCCGTTTCCATATTTTCAATTCTTTACTGCCCTCGAAGGCGACTAGCATTAATGATTATTCAATAAACACTTAACGAAACACAGATTGTTCATGATTTGTGAAAAAGCAACACCCAAAACGAATGCCAAAACGGAAATGGCAAAGGAAAATGTAAATGAAAAGTCTTAGATTTTTCAGTGATTTTTTTTTTTTTTTGTGTTTTCCTCATTTGTTTATTTTTTTGTGAAATATGTTGGTAGCTTGCTTCACTAACAGAATGAACAAAATTTTGCCACCGAACGAGTTGTGAATTTTGACCAAGCCAAACACTGAAGGTGCTCTGTTCTAAACAGCTCTGCTTTGTTGCAGAGCACAATTTGATGGGTCTTCGCAAATATGAGACTTAGTTACACATTTGTAAACAGGTAAAACTGTGTATCATCTGCGTCATCAGGTAAACTGTATACCATGACTTGGCTTCTTGAATACACCGCTATTCATATGTGAGAAACTTTTTATTTGTTTTGCTATTACATACTTGTAAAATATCTCAAAAGAAAAACCAGTATGGAAAAGTCAAAATTCGGGTGGGGCCGACTATATGATATCCTACACTAACATGCATATTTAGTAGAGCTCCAGTATCAAAACAATTTATTTGAAGTAGATCATAGTACCTATTAACATTTAGCGTTAGAGCAGTTATAGTTTGTTTTAAGAGAGAACTAATATATGGGAGACATATCCAATTCTGAATCGATTTTCACTGAATTTTTGAATGAATATTTTAACCATTTATACCAAATAACATTGCTATAGAATGGATGATATCACTTCGAGAAGGATTATATTAAAAAAATATTTATCGGAGCCGAGTTCCACCAAATGGAAACGTTGTCCCGAAATTCACTCCATTTGGGCTAATATTAGCCATTATTTGCAAAATAAACCAGAAATCGGATTAAGGATTTATATAGGGGAGCTGTATCCAAATCTTAGTCGTTTTCGATAAAATTTGGCAAAGGTGTTTCTGAGCTCTATACAATATTTGGTACCAAATATGTATGTATATTATGAATTTAAGGTGCTTTAACACCAAATCGGATGATAAATATATATGGAAAGTTATATCTATATCTGAATCGATTTTTACCAAATTTGATACTAGACTGAATTCGGTCTGATATGCTAAAATTCTGGTCATTTGGACTGATATTGGACATTTGGTGCACAATTAACCCGAAATCGGATGAAAATATATTTTGGAGCTATATACAAACAAGATCGGTCCAGGATCTTGATAAAATGTGGCAGAGGTATTTGTGGGCTGTATCTGATATCTGGTACCAAATATAATTTTTGTCAAATGCATATTACGAATGTCAGGTACTTAAACACCAAATCGCATGAAACCTCTATATAGAAGCTATAGCTATATCTGAACCAATTATCAGCAAATTTGATGCACTCGCTTCTAGACTAAATTCGGTCTGATATACTAAAATTCTGGTCATTTGGACTGATATTGGCCATTTGGTGCACAATTAACCCGAAATCGGATGAAAATATATTTTGGAGCTATATACAAACAAGATCGGTCCAGGATCTTGATAAAATGTGGCAGAGGTATTTGTGGGCTGTATCTGATATCTGGTACCAAATATAATTTTTGTCAAATGCATATTACGAATGTCAGGTACTTAAACACCAAATCGCATGAAACCTCTATATAGAAGCTATAGCTATATCTGAACCAATTATCAGCAAATTTGATGCACTCGCTTCTAGACTAAATTCGGTCTGATATACTAAAATTCTGGTCATTTGGACTGATATTGGCCATTTGGTGCACAATTAACCCGAAATCGGATGAAAATATATTTTGGAGCTATATACAAACAAGATCGGTCCAGGATCTTGATAAAATGTGGCAGAGGTATTTGTGGGCTGTATTTGATATCTGGTACCAAATATAATTTTTGTCAAATGCATATTACGAATGTCAGGTACTTAAACACCAAATCGCATGAAACCTCTATATAGAAGCTATAGCTATATCTGAATATATATCTAGACTAAATTCGGTCTGATATACTAAAATTCGGGACATTTGGACTGATATTGGTCATTTGGTGCAAAATTAACCCGAAATCGGTTGAAGATATATTTTGTAGCTATATCCAAATATGAACCGATCTTGATAAAATTTAGGAGAGGTATTTGTGGGCTGTATCTGATATCTGGTACCAAATATAATTTTATCCAATGTATATTACGAATGTGAGGGACTTAAACACCAAATCGGATGAAACATATACAGGAAGTGATGAAAAAACTGCAACCAACTTCAGACTGCCGCCATTATTAAGCAACTCGTCTGAAATTATTCCTGTAACCGCTAATTATATTGGTTACAAGCGTACAAAAGCATTTTGGTGAGAATTTTCCAGAAAAAAGTCATTCGTAATGGAATTCAAGCGTGATAGCAAAATTTTGCCACCGAACGAGTTGTGAATTTTGACCAAGCCAAACACTGAAGGTGCTCTGTTCTAAACAGCTCTGCTTTGTTGCAGAGCACAATTTGATGGGTCTTCGCAAATATGAGACTTAGTTACACATTTGTAAACAGGTAAAACTGTGTATCATCTGCGTCATCAGGTAAACTGTATACCATGACTTGGCTTCTTGAATACACCGCTATTCATATGTGAGAAACTTTTTATTTGTTTTGCTATTACATACTTGTAAAATATCTCAAAAGAAAAACCAGTATGGAAAAGTCAAAATTCGGGTGGGGCCGACTATATGATATCCTACACTAACATGCATATTTAGTAGAGCTCCAGTATCAAAACAATTTATTTGAAGTAGATCATAGTACCTATTAACATTTAGCGTTAGAGCAGTTATAGTTTGTTTTAAGAGAGAACTAATATATGGGAGACATATCCAATTCTGAATCGATTTTCACTGAATTTTTGAATGAATATTTTAACCATTTATACCAAATAACATTGCTATAGAATGGATGATATCACTTCGAGAAGGATTATATTAAAAAATATTTATCGGAGCCGAGTTCCACCAAATGGAAACGTTGTCCCGAAATTCACTCCATTTGGGCTAATATTAGCCATTATTTGCAAAATAAACCAGAAATCGGATTAAGGATTTATATAGGGGAGCTATATCCAAATCTTAACCGCTCTCGATAAAATTTGGCAAAGGTGTTTCTGAGCTCTATAAGATATTTGGTACCAAATATCATTGTTATCGAATGTATATTACGAATATAAGGTGCTTTAACACCAAATCGGATGATAAATATATATGGAAAGTTATATCTATATCTGAATCGATTTTTACCAAATTTGATACTAGACTGAATTCGGTCTGATATGCTAAAATTCTGGTCATTTGGACTGATATTGGCCATTTGGTGCACAATTAACCCGAAATCGGATGAAAATATATTTTGGAGCTATATACAAACAAGATCGGTCCAGGATCTTGATAAAATGTGGCAGAGGTATTTGTGGGCTGTATCTGATATCTGGTACCAAATATAATTTTTGTCAAATGCATATTACGAATGTCAGGTACTTAAACACCAAATCGCATGAAACCTCTATATAGAAGCTATAGCTATATCTGAACCAATTATCAGCAAATTTGATGCACTCGCTTCTAGACTAAATTCGGTCTGATATACTAAAATTCTGGTCATTTGGACTGATATTGGCCATTTGGTGCACAATTAACCCGAAATCGGATGAAAATATATTTTGGAGCTATATACAAACAAGATCGGTCCAGGATCTTGATAAAATGTGGCAGAGGTATTTGTGGGCTGTATCTGATATCTGGTACCAAATATAATTTTTGTCAAATGCATATTACGAATGTCAGGTACTTAAACACCAAATCGCATGAAACCTCTATATAGAAGCTATAGCTATATCTGAACCAATTATCAGCAAATTTGATGCACTCGCTTCTAGACTAAATTCGGTCTGATATACTAAAATTCTGGTCATTTGGACTGATATTGGCCATTTGGTGCACAATTAACCCGAAATCGGATGAAAATATATTTTGGAGCTATATACAAACAAGATCGGTCCAGGATCTTGATAAAATGTGGCAGAGGTATTTGTGGGCTGTATCTGATATCTGGTACCAAATATAATTTTTGTCAAATGCATATTACGAATGTCAGGTACTTAAACACCAAATCGCATGAAACCTCTATATAGAAGCTATAGCTATATCTGAAGCAAATTTGATGCAATCGCTTCTAGACTAAATTCGGTCTGATATACTAAAATTCGGGACATTTGGACTGATATTGGTCATTTGGTGCAAAATTAACCCGAAATCGGTTGAAGATATATTTTGTAGCTATATCCAAATATGAACCGATCTTGATAAAATTTAGGAGAGGTATTTGTGGGCTGTATCTGATATCTGGTACCAAATATAATTTTATCCAATGTATATTACGAATGTGAGGGACTTAAACACCAAATCGGATGAAACATATACAGGAAGTGATGAAAAAACTGCAACCAACTTCAGACTGCCGCCATTATTAAGCAACTCGTCTGAAATTATTCCTGTAACCGCTAATTATATTGGTTACAAGCGTACAAAAGCATTTTGGTGAGAATTTTCCAGAAAAAAGTCATTCGTAATGGAATTCAAGCGTGATAGCGTTCTTTCGTTATATTTGGCTGGAAAACCACAAGTGGCTATCGCTAGAGCACTCAAGCATTTAAATGTAAACAAATCTTTTGTGTCTCGTCCGAAAGTGGTGAACGGCCGAATTTGGTTTTCTCCGATGAGAAATATTCGTTGCCCAGTGTTTACTAGCCAAAGAGGTCAGCTGAAAATGTGCACCTTCGGTTGGCCACCAGAAGTCAAGCTCCGGCCACGATGACGGTGTGAGCAGCCGATGGCCGCTCTCCGCTCGTATTAACCGACCGTGGCATCAGAAGAAATGCCGAATATTATCGCGAAAATATTCTGGAGGGTGTATTAAAGCCTTGGGCACGCAAACATTTTGCCCGCAGACCTTGGACATTCCAAAAGGACTCAGCACCACCGCACTCAGCACGTGCCACCCAAGAATGGTTACAAACTGAGGTTCCTCGCTTCATTTCCATTGTGCGCTAGAACAATGGCCACCAAAGTCTCCGTTGGACTTTTGTGTCTGGAGTATTTAGGAGCAAGGTTGGCACTAAAAAAGTGTCGATCATCTCAAGCAAGCGCTTCGCCGGGAATGGGCCAAAATACCGCAGAGCAACATTCAGGCAGCGTGTGACGTTTGAAGGCCATAATTCATGCCAAAGGAGACAAACTCAAAAAACAAAATCTAAACTTATTCTAAAATTTGATGCTATTTCCGACATTTTTTGCTTTTATTCAATAAAATTAAAAAAATGTAAAAATGTTGGCGTTGGACTTTGTTGCAGTTTTTTATCTCACCCTATATATGGGAGTTATAGCTATATCTGAACCGATTTTTATCAAATTTAATTTACTTACCTCTAGATTGAATTCGGACGGATATGATTCACGACATTTGGGCTGATATTAGCAAATTGGTGAACAGTAAACCTGATATCGGATTAAGATATATATGGCCATTTGGTGCGCAATTAACCCGGAGCCTGTTAAAGATACATGGGAGCTATGTCTATAGGGTTCGTCCTTAGGTCATACAAATATTGTTTGGAAAATTTCATCTCAATCGAATAATAAATGCGACCTGCATTTTGTTCACAAGTATACATGGACGGACGGACGGACTGACATGCATAAATCGACTCAGAAAGTGATTCTTCGTTCTCCCTGTTACAAACCAATGCACAAAGACATAATGCCCTTACCACTATGTGTTGTAGGGTATAAAAATTGGCATCAGCAGTTTCCCAGTATATTTTGAACGATAAATCGACTAAGGGGGCTCGATCTGCTAACACCGCTTGAATTGAAAATATATGAAGGCCTTAGACTCATTTTCCAATGGCACCATATTTGATATTTGCGGAAGGAACAGAGTTGGAAATCTGAAATTTGGAAGGAGGGTCTTTGATGTTGGGTAAAATCGAAGAAGCAAAAAGTTGTAAGAACAATAAGTGTACCAAAAGTATTAAAAATATAAATTGGTACCATTTTAAATTATGTGAACTGATAAAATATTACAATTTAATGTAGGATAATGGAATACTTACTTATGTGTACCTATTCCACCAATTTGTTGCTAAATTTGACATAGAATGTAGGACCAGAACTAGAATTAGAAGGTTTTTATTAAAGAAAATTTAGAGGAAAGATCCAGAAAAATTGCAAAATTGGCAGAATCGAAGATTGTTTTGTGATATAGAATTTGGGTGGAATTGTTCCTTAATGGTTTTTCGAATTAAAACATTTTTCCTAGTGGAAAATTTAAATGGATATACTTTAGTCTACGACGAATATTTGGGGAAGAAGTTTCTAATATATTTTTATACCCTCCCTCATATATAGTATGGAGAGTATATTAAGTTGGTCATTCCGTTTGTAACTCATCGAAATAATAATTTTAGACCCAATTGATCAGCGTAAAATTATCAGCGTCCGTCCGTCCGTCTGTTGTAATCAACCTACAGTCAAAACGAATTAAGATTAGGAGCTAACATTTTGCACAGATCAATTTCGAAGATGGGCTATATCGGTCCCCGATATCGTATAGCCCCCATATAATGATACCCCCCATATTCGGTATTTTGATTATTTTAGCCACATTTTCAATAGCATTGTCTGAAATTCTGCACAAGGAGTTCTTTATGCACAAGGAGTTCTTTATGAAAGAGAATTGTCTATATAGGTCCACCTCCCGATATTCGGTGTTTTGATGATTTTAGCCACATTTTTCAATAACATTTTCTGAAAATCCATACAAGGAGGTCCTTGCAAGTACTTTACCCCCTAGGAGAGAATTGTCTATATAGCTCCACCATATCGTATAGCCCCCATATAAAGGTACTATCCGATATTCGGTATTTTGATGATTTTTGCGACTTTATTCACCGAAATTGTTTCAAATTTCTTATATAAAGTTCGGAACAGTTACTACAGCCTATGACATAAATTACTTATGCAGGACCAGGTATAGCCCCCATATAACGGTTTTCATTTGAGCGGTATTTTCCGACAGATTTTTTTTTTATTTTTTTTCAAGTTTCTTTCAAATGGTGGAGGGTATAAAAAGTTCGGCCCAGCCAAACTTAGCTTTTTTTATTTTTTGTTATTTTTTTATATTGCATGACATTATTAAGGGATGTGTTGCTCTTCAGCTGGAAGATGCTAATAAATCATTCAAGGCTACATATATCGAGACGTGAACCTATTACTTTTATATAGTAAATTTCCATCTCAAAAAGCTACAATGATTCGGGATTAAAATCAGTAAAATGCCGAATATAAATAGGTACTGCTATATGGAGACAGTACCATAATTGAACATTTTGTTACAAAAGGATTTATATCGAAAATTCTCCTTCAACCTTCAAAACGCCATAAATAATCTAAGCGCCAACAAAAGTTCTAAGATATCATATTTTAAATAGCCCTCACTTCAGAAGCAAATTCCATAACTTTTATGGTAATATGCCAGAAAAAATAATTTACCCTCTTTGCTATTTCTTCGAACACACATGTAAAAGTAGCATAACAGTAAATGTATATTTAATACTTCTTTCGTTATTGTTCTCATTTTTTTCTTTTTGACTATTTATAGTTAGTTGCAAGAGTCCGGCAGTCTTTGCTGATATTTAGGTGTACCATACTTCAATTTGTTAGGGTAATTTAAGAAAATGCATTTTGGATAACCATCAGCAATATTTGCCCGGTAATGAAATTATTTATAGCATGAATCATGAAGTAAATCCAGTTAACGGTAGTTTTATTATGTTTGAAATGTGTTTCATTCAAAAAACATCATCTGATTGTCATTTATATAACCACGTCCATGGTGAAAGTCTAAGGCACGCGGTTGAACCATATTTGACCATAGTCGGAGGTACTTCTTGATTTTCGGTATTTTAACGATTTCTTCCCCAATTTCAAACAAAATAATCTGTAACTTCCATCTTATGGAAACAACAAATGTTACGGGTTTTAAGCTATCCAATTATATATATTTCAAATCTTAAGAGAAAATGGAAGGAGGAAGTAATAGTTATTACTCCGAAACTATTACGATATGGTAATGGCGTACTTTTTAGTACGTATTTCCAAAACCACCTTCACATCAACACCATTTTGAAAGATCTTGACAAATTAAAAAAAAAAACAAGTTAAAAAGCAGTAAGTTCGGCCGGGCCGAACTTTTAATACCCTCCACCATTTGCAACGAATTTGGAAATTTTTAAAAAATAAAATCCTTAAAAAATTCTGTTAAAATTTTAAAAATACCGAATATAGCCGTTATATTGGGGTCTACACGACGTGGACAAACATAGGCATTGTTTGTCATAAGCCATTACCATATTCAAATTCGAAACTTGAAATAAACGGTGAATAATGAGCTAAAGTCATCAAAATATCGTATATAAGGAGTTGCCGTTAAATTGGAGCTGTGCGAATACCTGGACCAGCATAGACAATTTTCTGTCACAAGCTGTAGCATCCATTAGAACTTCAAATACCACATCTCAAACAATTTCGGTGGGTATTGTACCTAAAATCGTCAAAATACCGAATATAGGGAGGTACTGATATATGGGGCCTATACGAAGACCTGGACCCGCACAGATAATTTTCTGTCACAGACTGTAGTTCCCATTACGAACTTCAAATACCAATTTTGAAACAATTCTGGTGAATAATGTCGCTAAAATCATCAAAATACCGAATATCGGGAGGTACCGTTATATGGGGGCTATACGAAGGCGTGGATCTGCACAGACAATTTTGCGTCTTAGGGTGTAGTATCCATTTTGAACTTCAAATACCAAATTTGAAACAATTCCCGTGAATAATGTCGCTAAAATCATCAAAATACCGAATATCGGGAGGTACCGTTATATGGGGGCTATACGAAGACGTGGACCATTTACGAACTTAACCTTCCTATTGGAAAAAAAAACATGTGTGCAAAATTTTAGCCATCTATCTCAATTCATTCGAAAGATAGCGTGATTACAACAGTCAGACAGACATACAGACAGACGGACATCGCTAAATTGACTTAGAATTTTACGCTGATCAAGAATATATATACTTTGTTGGGTCTGATATGAGAAATTCGAGGAGTTACAAACGGAATGATAAAGTTAATATACCCTCCATAGTATGGTGGGAGGGTATAAAAAACATCGAAAAATATCACTTAAATGATATATGGGAGATATACAGAGACGTGGACCTATATATATATATATATATATATATATATATATATATATATATATATATATATATCTTCCAAGGGGTGAAGTACTCAGAAGGAACTCCTGGTGTGGATTTTAGACAATTCCATTGAAAAATTTGGCGACAACCATCAAAATACTGAATATCGGGAGGTACCGTTATGTAGTAGGTACCATTATATTGAAAAATGTGTCTAACATCATCAAAATATATTCGGTGTTTCACCGACGATACCGCAAACACAAGATCTGGTGTAAAGATGGAATATATCACACCACTGCTTCTGGTATTTCCCCAAAAAGGGCTAACATTTTGGATAACAGAAACGCTCATAAAATCTGAAATTTATTCTTCTCATTTTCATCAAGTGTCACACATCTCAATATTTCTGCCAACATAAAATCTGTTGAGAAGATGGTAGATATCGGCCCAATTTTTCTGGTATCTCACCCAGAAGGGTCAAAATATTGAACAATCAAAACCATCATAAAATGCGAATAATCCGATTCATTCTTCTCATTTTCATCAAATTTCACACATCTCAATATTTCTGCCAACATAAGATCTGTTGTGAAGATGGTAGATATCGGCCCAATTTTCTGGTATCTCACCCACAAGGGTCAAAATATTGAACAATCAAAACCATCATAAAATGCGAAATAAGCCTCCAACTTTCTTCAAATTTCACTATCCGAAAATTCGTGACCCACAAAGGGTCGAGATTTTTAATATTTACGATTCTCATATTTTTCTAATCCAGAGATCTGATGCGAATATGAAATATATCGGACACTACTTCTGTTCCTTCCCAAAAAAAAAAAAAAAATAGGTTGAAATTTTGATTAACAAATATGAAAATATTTTATATTTTGACTTCTCCTATGATTATTCAAATTGATTACCTTCCATGGAGTAGGCTCCGAAGGAATGGACCAATATTTCATACCGGACCTAAATATATATGACAAAAATATTGTGACGTGCCAGGTTTGGTCTACATTGGTTACTTCCTTCACTTCATATCAGATTTTAAATAGTTTTTAGAAAATATTAAAATGTGCCTGAGGTACTAGATATAGTCGACTGAAGTATTCGATTTTCACACTTTATCTAATGCTGATAAAAATGTTGGTATGGGCAAAATTACAAGAAACTCGAAAACTAATATCCAATTTTATGCGAAATCATAAATTCCATATTTATTTCAGGTATCTGGTTGAGAGAAATAGTTAGTTATAGCAAGTTGTAAAGAATCGCTGACTTGTTTCGCAAGTTGTGACAGAGAAAAGTATTGAAAATTGAAATTTGTGGCTGAGGTACCAAAAGAGGTTCGCAGGTATATATTATCATGTATGCTTATTTCGCTTTCTTTGAGCGCTTTGTTTTTCAAAATCTTGAACCAAATGTGGGGAGGTACCAGAAAAAATTGTCCGATCTCTACCATCTTTATGAAAGATCTTGGGATGATGGAAATATTGAGATGTACCAAGTCTGAATGGAATCGGATGTTAACTTCGCATTTTATGAGATTCATGGACCTTTGTGGGGGAGGTCCCAGAAGGAGTATATCGATATATTCCATCTTCACACCAGATCTTGGGTTAATAAAAATATTGTGATCTGTGTGATTTGAAAGCAATCGGACTCCCACATTTGTAGGGGCAGGTACCAGAAAGAATGGTCGGATCTCTACCATCTTTATTACAGACCTTGTGTTAATGAAATTATTGAGATGTAACAAGTCTTCACAGCAGACCTTTAGTTAATAAAAATATAGTGATGTGTATAATTTGAAGACAATCGGACTCTAACATCACATTTTATTCAAAAGTTGACTCTTTGTGGGGGAGTTATTTAATGGAGTAACCGATATTGCCCATTTTCCCGACTGACCTAGCGCTAATGCAAATATTAGGATTTGCAAAGTTGGAGCAAAATTGGATTATCCTTTTCGTTTTGGTCGTATTAAATGATTTATACCCTATCTAGCCATATGACTGAGGATATAACCAGTAAAAAACCAGCTAAGTTCGGTCACACGAACTTTTATACCCTCCACAATTTGGAAAAAACTCGAAAAATCTAAAAAAATTCGTCGAAAAATACATCTCAAATGAAAGCCGTTATATGGGGGCTTTGCGAGTGGTCCTGCATAAGTAATTTGTGTCATAGGCTGTAGTAACGGCTCCATCCTTAATATACAAAATTTGAAACAATTCTGGTGAATAATGTAGCAAAAATCATGAAAATACCAAATATCTGGGGACATCGTTACATGGGCGTGTACCTATTTATACAATTTTTTCTAAGGGGTAAAGTACTCAGAAGGAACCCCGTGTGTGGATTTTAAGGCAATGCCATTAAATGATGTGGCTAAAATCATCTAAATATCGAAAATCGGGAGGAACCGTTATATAGGGGATATATGATATCATAGACCTATATAGACAGTTATGTTCCAGAGGTAATGTACTCATAGGGAACTTCGTTTGCGAATTTTTAGACAATTCAATTGAAAAATTTGGCTGAAATCATCCAAATACCGAATATCGGGAGGTACAGTTATACATGGGAACGATATACCTTATCGTGGACCAATATAGACAATTATCTTCTAGGGGATAAAATACTCACAAGGAACTTCTTGCGTGAATTTTCAGACAATTTCGTAGAAAAATTAGGCTAAAATCATCAAATACCGAGTATCGGGAAGTACCCTTATATGAGGGATAGACCATATCGTGGACCTACATAAACAAATCTCTTTCAGGGGATAAAGAACTCACATGGAACTCCTTGTGTAGAACTTCAGACAATTCCATTAAAAATGTGGATAATATCATCAAAATACCGAATATCGGGGTCTACCGTCATATGAAGGCTATGCGATATCGTGGATCTATATAGATAATTCTCTTCCAGGGGATAAAGTACTCACATGGAACTCCTTCTGTGGATTTTCAGATAATTCCATTTAAAAATATGGATAAAATCA
Source organism: Musca domestica (assembly GCF_030504385.1). NCBI lineage: Eukaryota > Metazoa > Arthropoda > Insecta > Diptera > Muscidae > Musca > Musca domestica. The sequence goes on from NW_026712212.1 coordinate 692,545, forward strand.
TCAAAATACCGAATATCCGGGGGTACCGTTACATGGGGATATCGTATGCCGATATAACCAATCTTCGAACTTGACCTGCCAGTAGACAAAAGACAGATCTGTACTAAATTTTAGCTTCCTATCTTAATTCGTTCTGATTGTAGCTTGATTACAACAGACGGACAGACGGACGAGCGGATGGACAGGACTAAATTGTCTTAGAATTTTACGCTGAACTAGAATAGATATACTTTGTAAGGTCTAAAATTATTATTTTGATGAGTTGCAAACGGAATGACGAACTCCATATACTCTTCATACCATATATGGTGGAGAGTACTAAAAAGACACTATCTCTTCTGACCGCTTTCACATAAGCTCAATATATTTCCATAGCAATCTTCCCTTTTAATTAAGCCAACCCCAGGCTAAAATAATATTTTGTTTACACCTCAACACATTGTTTACCCGGGAACCCATCTAGAATTGCATCGACCCATATTTCTCGATACTACAATAATCACCTGCTGTAAAACCTTACTCGAAACGAAGGCAAACAATATTGTGTGCAATACGTGGACACACAACTTCCCTTAACGAAGTTAATAGAAATCAAGTCAAATTGTTTTCCCTTAAGTCAGCAAATGAAAGGGTTGGAACCGTTTGCTTGTCCAACACTTAACATCATTTGTTCCATAGTTTATGCAGTAAATATTGCCCCTTATTTCGTTGGGACGTTCCAATGACCTTAGCATGTGTGTGAGTGTGTACTTTCCTTCAAAACTTTTATATGATTAGTGGAGCATGTGCATGGGGCAGCCATGTTTGCAGATGATGGTCTTCCGTAGCTTTTCTTTTCTGTTTTACACTTCTTACTACTTTAAACAAATCCATGTGACGTATGATTTATGATGGAGTTGCCTTTAAACAAATTCCATATTTGTTGTTGCTTTTTTTGGATTCTTTTTACGGTTCATCACAGTACATTTGCCTGTCTCACCGAGCAACGTCGTCATAACACTTGCGAAATACAATAGCAAAAAAAATCCATTCTATTACAAATTGGTCCTGTCTATCAATTACTCGCTCACCTCGCTCGTATGTAAACTGCAGCACTACAGCTGTTAACTTGTCTACGTAACGCAGCAATGAATGGAGAAAAACTAAAGTCTTCGAACTCGAAGCACATAAAGAACCATTGTTATGTTAGGATCCCCGCATGAACGTGTGTGCGTGTTATTTTTTGCAACGGTAACTTTTGCACGTTTTCCGAATGCAGTTGTGAGTGTGTATTTTTGTGGCGATGTTTGTGTATGGCAATCGAGTTCATACGTCCGTTTATTTTCTCAGAATTCACTTTGGCGTTTTTCCACAGTTTTTAACACTCATACGCATATGGGTTCGTTTGCTTTTACAGACAGTGGCTGCATTGGGATGTATAAAGCATAGAATGAATGCGGGGTGAGATAAAAAAAACTGCAACCAAGTCAAACGCCTAAATTTTTACATTTTTTGTTTTTAAATTTTATTGAATGAAAGCAAGAAATGTTGGAAATTGCATCAAAATTTAGAATAAGCTTAGATTTTTTGAATTGATCACCTTTGGCACGAATTATGGCCTTCAAACGGCTAATGAAACCATCAGACGTTGACCGAATGTTGATCTGCGGGTTTTCAGCCCATTCCCGGCGAAGCACTTGCTTGAGGTGATCGACACTTTGGTATTTTTTAGTACAAACCTTGCTTTCTAAAATACTCCAGACACAATAGTCCAACGGATTGGTATCCGGAGATTTTGGTGGCGCTGGAAATGAAGCGATGAACCTCAGTTCGTAACCATTCTTGGGTGGCGTGTGCTGAATGCGATGGTGCTGAGACCTATTGGAATGTACAAGGTCTGTGGCCAAAATGTTTGCGTGCCCAAGGCTTTAATACACCCTCCAGAATATTTTCGCGATAATATTCGGCATTTATTTTGATGCCATGGTCGATTAATACGAGCGAATAGCGACCATCGACTGTTATGGCGGCCCACACAATCATGGCCGGCGCTTGAGTTCTGGTGGCCAACCGAAGGTGCACATTTTCAGTTGACCTCTTTGGCAAGTAAACACGATCATTTCGTTTGTTCACAAACTGCTGGACAACGAATGTTCTCTCATCGGAGAAAACCAAATTCGGCAGTTCACCACTTTCGACCAAGCGAAGCAACTCTTTGGCCCTTTGAGTTAATTTTCTTTCTGTTGCGATGTAAGTTCTTGCATTTTTTTTTTTTTGGAATTTCAATGGCCTTACCCCGACTTTTTTTTTTTTTTTTCAATGTTATCCGAATGGAATATTGCAATATGTTCAGCTCACGAGCCATTTTTCGGCCACTGCAACGCGCGTTTCGATCAAGTCCCTTCATTACTCTTCGAACCATTTCAGCTGATGTTGCTGTTTTCTTCCGTTCACTTCCTTGACGTCAAGCTACGGTACCACTATCACGGTAACGAGCGATGGTACGAGACATTTATTCACATTTAAATGCTGGAGTGCTCTAACGATAGCCACTTGTGGTTTTCCAACCAAATATAAAGAAATCACGCTTGAATTCCATCACGAATAACTTTTTCTCTGGAAAATTCACAGCAAAATGCTTGTTAACAATATAATGAGGTGTCACTGGAATAATTTTAACAGCTGTCGGACGAGTATCTTAGAAATGACATCAGTCTAAAGTTGGTTGCAGTTTTTTCATCTCACCCTGTATATAAAATGTGAGATAAAAGTCCAATTATCATCAAGTTACACACATAACTATATATTTATTAACCCATAGTCTGGTTTGAAGATGGAATATGTCGGTCCAATCCTTCTGGTACCTCTCCCACAAAGGGACAAAGTTTTGAATATCCTTGAAGCTCATAAAACCCGCAATTAACATTCGATTCCATTCTGACTTGGCACATCTCAGTATTTCTATCAACACAAGAGCTGTTATACAGATGGTAGAGATCGAACCATTCCTTCTGGTAGCTCCCCGCACAACAGGTCAAAGTTTTCAATAACCAAAACGATTATAAAATCCGAAATTAGTATTCGGTTCTCTTCATATTTCACACATCCAAACTAACGCAAGATCTGTTGTGGATATGATCGATATCTGCCAACCGCTTCTACGTCACCTACAAAAGGTCACAATTTTCAATACTTATGTCTGCCATAACTTGCGAAACAAGTCAGCGATTTTTTACAACTTGCTATATGTAAATATTTCCCTCAACCAGAAACCTGAATATTGCATTTATCAGAATTTATGATTTCGCATAAAATTTAATATAAATATTGATATTCTTGTAATTTTGCCCATACCAATATATTTTTCTGCATTAGATCAACTGTGAAAATGGTGTACTTTGATGCACTTTATCTAGTACCTCACGCACATTTCAACATTTTGTAAAAGTTATTACATAGGGTAAGTGCGCCTAAGTTCGGCATGTCCCAGTAGTCGGCAGTTTTGAAATTTACACTTAAATAACTAAGAATAAAATTGACCAAATAATGAAATAATTGTACAAAAAAAAAGCGTCAACAGTGTTCTCTGCTCTCTTTCTGTATAAAAAAACAATGAGCTCCGATCATTTATTACGAGAGAATAACAGTTTTCGTCAGTGAGTGTCTTCCAACGCATGCGATAGTGCTTGTTTGTAAAGAAAAAAATTAGGGGTGGCGTCAACTTAATAATCGATTTAAGTAAATTAAATTTAATACTTTTGGAATCAGAAACATTTTATAATAGTAAATAACAGTCTGAAGATCACTTTTATAAATTATAAACATACAAATAAAAGCATTTTCTGTTATATTATTTAATGCCGACATTAGGAACAGAAAAAAAGAGATTTGCCAGTAGTCGGCAGGGGGTGCCGATTACTAGAAAAATATCATTTTTGACCAATTTCACCAAAACAATTAAAAAATAATCCAAAAACTATTCAAATAAAAAAATAATTTTTAGTCGGCAGTTGCTTTTATTTGTGCTTTTGACCAACTTTCCCAAATTACGTTTTAGATAGCGGTGGCATCTTTGAAAAAAATGTTGCCTATCGAAAGTAAAGAGATCAATTCACAAATTCCAAATAAAAGAAAGGTACTTGTTTCTTTCCATTTAATCCCCTTTTTTATTGAAAATCCATACGTTTCTGAAGGTAACCATACTATTCTTGATTTTCTACCTATATTTGGTTTAGAGCGATAATTATATAAAACACTATTTAAGAACGAAATTAATTTCAAATTCTGGATTAAACTGTGAATTAGTAATATATCATTGTTTTATACTATTTGAAATAAAACCAGTAAGGAAAGTTCAAAAGTCGGGCGGGGCCGACTATATGATACCCTACACCACTATGCATATTTAGTAGAGCTCTCGTAAAAAGGTTTATACAGGGCATTTCAGAGCTCTATGAGATATTTGGTACAAAATCAAAATCTATCTAATTCTATCGAGCATTTTACGAACTATAGCTATCTCTGAACCGGGTTTCTCCAAATTTTACGTATTAGCTTCTAGACTGGTGATTTGGGCTGATATTGACCATTTAGTGCACATTTAACCCGAAATCGGATGAAGATATATATGAGAGCTATATCCAAATCTGAACCGATTTCGATAAAATTTAAAACAGCTATTCTTGTGCTCCATCTAATACCTGGTACCAAATATCACGGTTGTAGAGTGAATATTACGAATGTATGGGACTAAAACTCTAAATCGGATGAAACATATATATGGTATATCTATATCTGAACCGATTTTCACTAAATTTGATATACTTGCTTCTAGGCTGAATTTGGTCCGATGTACTAAAATTCAGTCCATTTGGACTTATATCGGCCATTTGCTGCACAATTAACCCGAAATCGGATGAAGATATATATGGGAGCTATATCAAAATCTGAACCGATTTCGATAAAATTACAAACAGCTATTTCTGGGCTGTATCTTATATCTGGTACCAAATATCATTCTTGTGGAGTGCATATTACGAATGTGAGAGGCTTAAACACCAAATCGGATGAAAGATATATATGGGAGCTATAGCTATATCTGAACCGATTTTCACTAAATTTGATATACTTGCTTCTAGGCCGAACTCGGTTGGGTGTGCCAAAATTCAGGTAATTTGGACTGATAGTGGACATTTGGTGCACATTTAACCCGAAATCGGATGAAGATATATATGGGAGCTATAGCTGTTTCTGAACCGATTTTCTTCAAATTTGTTGTATTTGCTTTAAGGCTAATCTCGGTCACATTTGCCAAAATTCGGGCCATTTTGGCTGATATTGGCCATTTGGTGGTCAATTAACCCGAAATCGGATGAAGATATATATGGGAGCTATATCCAAATCTGAACCGATTTCGATAAAATTTAAAACAGCTATTTCTGTGCTCCATCTAATACCTGGTACCAAATATCACGGTTGTGGAGTGCATAGTAGGAATGTGAGGGACTTAAAAATCAAATCGGATGAAAGATATATATGGGAGCTATAGCTATATCTGAACCGATTTTCTCCAAATTTGATATACTTGCTTCTAGGCCGAACTCGGTTGGGTGTGCCAAAATTCAGGTAATTTGGACTGATAGTGGATATTTGGTGCACATTTAACCGGAAATAGGATGAAGATATATATGGGAGCTATATCTAAATTTGATCCGATTCTCACCAATTTCAATAGGGTTCGTCCTTGGGCCAAAAAAATATTGTTTGGAAAATTTCATCTCAATCGGATAATAAATGCGACCTGCATTTTGTTCACAAGAATACATGGACAGACGGACGGACGGACAGACGGACTGACATGCATAAATCGACTCAGAAAGTGATTCTATGAAGGTTCTCAAAAGTAACTATGGGTCTATCTCGTTTCCTTCTCCATGTTACAAACAAATGCACAAAGACATAATACCCTTACCACTATGTGGTGTAGGGTATAAAAATATACACAATAATGTTTATATTGTGTGTATTTGAACAATAAGCTAAATTTTTAATAAGCTAAATTTTTGTGGACATCAAATAAACTCTTGAATCGGTCCCATGAAACGCACCGCACGAAATACTGTAAAAATTATATTTAACATTTTCTGAGCAAAAATCGCAATTTTGCACCACGTAGTTAATAAAAACAAGTAAAAATGTAGAAAGTTCGGCCGGGTCGTACACCATTTGGAACGAATTTGGAAATTAAACAAAAATTTAAACCGTTAAAAATTCTCTTAAAATTTAAAAAATGCCGAATATAGCCGTTATATTGGAGTCTATAGGAAGACATGGATCTGCATAGGCAACTTTTGTCATAAGCCATAATAATATTCAAATACGAAACTTGAAAAAAATCCAGTGAATAATGTAGCTAAAATCATCAATATTTTCACTATCGGCATCTACGTAACGGTCAGAATTGACCTGTTCGTCTATATGTGATTTCGCCGGGATTAAAAATATTCGCGGTTTAATGGAAAAATTGACTTTTATTTAACACAAATGTTACGATATATTTAACCCACTAAATAATACCCGATGACCATCCAAATTGGAAGCCTTCCAGCTATTATGCGATTCTCTCTTAATGCAATAAGCTTCTATTCTGACCATAACCCCACCTACATTTTCAATTTCGTCAGAATCGGGCCATAATTGCGGCCTGTAGAGTGATTGCAAATTAACATGGACAGACGGACGGACGGACATACATAGCTAGATCGACTCGACTCGGCAAAGATGGAAAATCTATACATAGTTTCCTATGTCGAGGACCAATATTTCGAGGTGTTGTATAAAAATGTGAAATTAAATAGCAAATATTCCATGACGATTAACCCATTTGAAGGTAGCTGACTACCTGACTTGGTTAGAAGATGTATTTGTAAGAAGTTAAAGGTGACAAATATTCGTTAGCGAAAGTTTGTGCTGGATTCATTTTGTAGTACCTCCCGACATCACACCATCGTGAATAAATGCACTCCAATTCTGTCTAATTATGCCCTACAACACTATGTGTTGGGGGTATTATAAGTTTGATTGGGCCAAAAAGTATGTAACACCTCGAAATATTGATTTCCCACATAGGAAAGTACCCTTGTGAAAGTCCTATCTTCCTATCTCGCCGAGTTGAGTCGATCTAGCTATGCATGTCCGTCCGTCCGTCTGTCCGTCTGTCCATGTTAATTTGTAAGCACTCTACAGGTCGCAATTATGGCCCGATCTTCACGAAATTTAGAATGGAGGTGGGGCTAGGGTCAGAATAGAACCATTTTTCTTTTGGAGATGATCACATAATATTTAGGGGTCAAAATGGACCAAAAACTGAAAAAATGTCGGATTTTGCAGTAGCTATACAGGTCGCAATTATAGACCAATAGACCATATCTTTTGTATTGAAAAAATTCAAAATTTTTCATTAAACCGCGAATATTTTAAATCGCGGCGAAATCACAAAGCCATGACAAGGTTACTCCTGATCTTTACATTGATGTTAACATCCAACCAAACGGATATATAGCAAAATATGTGCGATATATATGCCTATCAAAGAAGATATGCTTGAAAGATCTCTTATATGTCGAGAACGGCTGAACTGATTTCGACAGTTCTCATTAATTCAGAATGGCCTCTTGACAGGAAAGAAAAAACGTTTAAAAAATCGCATAAAAATATCTCTCTAAAGATGAAAATATTGATTTTGTAACATTTTCTTATATTTTTTTCAATTTTGTCATATTTTTGGCATATTTTAATTTTGAATTAAACATTTGGTAATATTTCTACAGCTAACAAAACTAAGTAGTTAGGATATCAGGATATCATATACAGATCGCATTTATGACCCGATCCTAACGAAATTTTGCATGGGGATCAGATGAGGGTCAGAATAGAAGCCTACTCTTTTTGGAGATGATCGCCATAATGGACCAAAAAACTGCAAAATGTTCGGCAGTTCGTAATTATCGCCCGATCCTCACGCACATTTGAATGGAGGTTACCGGACATTGCAAAAGCCAAGCAGTTTCGGATGGCCATCCAAAAATATTCAATGTGTGAAATAGTTTGCCAACTTTTGTAGACAAAATACGAAAATGTCCATTCCGGTGACTTTTTGGAGAATTCACAAATACAGGAAAGACACACTTCCGACTATTTCGTTAACGTTGATTTCGTTGAAGAATATAGTCAAATGTCTGTATCTCATATAGATGCGTTTCAGTCAAAAACCAATAATAAATGTTAATCTTTTGCCACTACTGAGAGATTATAGGTCTTTGGGAAATATTGGTTCCAGATCGAGGAAGACCATTTACGTGCAACATCTTCCAATAAATTGGAAATGAGCAAATTAGTTGAAGTTGCTATTATTCGAAAATTAGAGAACGAAACCTGATGGTTTTCTTTTATTATTATTTGTCACAATATCTTGTGGAATTCTTCCGAGTTCTCGCCTATATAAACTGTATCGTTTATTATAGTGTTGTAGGGTATTCAACGGTCGGCCCCGCTCGACTGTAGCCTTTGCTTACTTGTTTTCATTCAATTTCTACGGTCACAAATAAATATAAAGAAGTTGTTGTTCTTCGAGTGCACTATGGGTAAAAAGCATGATTTTTTGGCATAAAGTCATTTTTTTTGGTTTCATATTTTGAAATTTAACTGATTTCCTAAATGTAGATACCCATATTAGAAAAAAAAAATGTTTAATATCAATACGGGTGGCAACCCTTTTTTGCTGGCGAGGTTTTAAAGTCAGCTGTTTGAAAGTCACTTTGTTTTGGTACAACTGGCGGTATAGATCAGCTAAGTTCAAGTGCTTCTGATTTGACAAAATTGAAAAAAATAAAATGTGTAATTATGGAAAAACGTTAGTGCAGGTATGTAAAATTAAGACGAGGTGCCCTTTTTGTCATAATTGTCTGTTGTTGTAATACTGTGAATTGTTTCGTTTATGTATAGCTTTACATAAAATCTATAAATTGTAGTTGTGTTCCGTGGAGTGTAACTTGTGAATGGCAAAGCATTGCAAAAAGGTATAAATGCCAAGTTATTAACAAAAGTGTGTTAATTAATGAGTAACTAGCCTTTTTTGTTCTATTTTGTGCCAACACGTGTTTTGCAGATAAACATGTGTTTGTCCATGCAGCGCTCATTGAAATTTGGAGAAGCAACAATCGCTCAGAAGATGCACTTGTGAAATATGTGTTACAGAATATCAATAATATCAGTTTAAATGAAGACCAAATGCGTTTGATATCAAAACAAGTGAAAGATTTTGTTAATTATATAAAAAGCATTTGCCAAAGTGCATCCGTAAACTAGAGCGATTTAAAACTAAACATTCAAAATGGCTTAGCAAAAGTATAATTATTGTAATGAATGAGCAGTATGTTTCTCCAAATCATCATAGCCGATCGGCTATATAGCAGCTACATGAAATAGTGCCCCAAATCATATGAAAATTCGTAGGTCATCTTGGGGGCATAAAAATGAATACAAATCAAATTTCACTTCAACAGCTTCATAAATAAAAAAGTTGGGTCAAATAGGCCAGACCGGCTATATAGCAGCTACATAAGAAATAGTGCCCCAAATCATATGAAAATTCGTAAGTCATCTTGGGGGGCTTAAAAAATGAATACAAACCAAATTTCACTTCAATAGCTTCATAAACAAAAAAGTTGGGTCAAATCGGCTATATAGCAGCTATATGAAATAGTTCCCCAAATCATATGAAAATTCGTAGGTCATCTTGGGGGCATAAAAAATGAATACAAACCAAATTTCAGTTCAATAGCTTCATAAACAGAAAAGTTGGGTCAAATCGGCTATATAGCAGCTATATGAAATAGTGCCCCAAATCATATGAAAATTCGAAAGTCATCTTTGGGGTATACAAAATTAATACAAACCAAATTTCACTTCAATAGCTTCATAAACAGAAAAGTTGGGTCAAATCGGCCAGATCGGCTATATAGCAGCTATATGAAATAGTGCCCCAAATCATATGAAAATTGGTAGGTCATCTTGGAAGCATAAAAAATGCATACAAACCAAATTTCAATTCAATAGCTTTGAAATTAGAGTTTATGCCAAAATAAACGTAAAAAAACCCATAGTGGAGTGGTGTAGTTGTCATCTAGAACAACTACATGTCCTTTTACCTACCCCAATGCACTATGGGTTTTTTTACGTTTATTTTGGCATAAACTCTAATTTCAAAGCTATTGAATTGAAATTTGGTTTGTATGCATTTTTTATGCTTCCAAGATGACCTACCAATTTTCATATGATTTGGGGCACTATTTCATATAGCTGCTATATAGCCGATCTGGCCGATTTGACCCAACTTTTCTGTTTATGAAGCTATTGAAGTGAAATTTGGTTTGTATTAATTTTGTATACCCCAAAGATGACTTTCGAATTTTCATATGATTTGGGGCACTATTTCATATAGCTGCTATATAGCCGATTTGACCCAACTTTTCTGTTTATGAAGCTATTGAACTGAAATTTGGTTTGTATTCATTTTTTATGCCCCCAAGATGACCTACGAATTTTCATATGATTTGGGGAACTATTTCATATAGCTGCTATATAGCCGATTTGACCCAACTTTTTGTTTATGAAGCTATTGAAGTGAAATTTGGTTTGTATTCATTTTTTAAGCCCCCCAAGATGACTTACGAATTTTCATATGATTTGGGGCACTATTTCTTATGTAGCTGCTATATAGCCGGTCTGGCCTATTTGACCCAACTTTTTATTTATGAAGCTGTTGAAGTGAAATTTGATTTGTATTCATTTTTATGCCCCCAAGATGACCTACGAATTTTCATATGATTTGGGGCACTATTTCATGTAGCTGCTATATAGCCGATCGGCTATGATGATTTGGAGAAACATACTGCTCATTCATTACAATAATTATACTTTTGCTAAGCCATTTTGAATGTTTAGTTTTAAATCGCTCTAGTTTACGGATGCACTTTGGCAAATGCTTTTTTATATAATTAACAAAATCTTTCACTTGTTTTGATATCAAACGCATTTGGTCTTCATTTAAACTGATATTATTGATATTCTGTAACACATATTTCACAAGTGCATCTTCTGAGCGATTGTTGCTTCTCCAAATTTCAATGAGCGCTGCATGGACAAACACATGTTTATCTGCAAAACACGTGTTGGCACAAAATAGAACAAAAAAGGCTAGTTACTCATTAATTAACACACTTTTGTTAATAACTTGGCATTTATACCTTTTTGCAATGCTTTGCCATTCACAAGTTACACTCCACGGAACACAACTACAATTTATAGATTTTATATAAAGCTATACATAAACGAAACAATTCACAGTATTACAACAACAGACAATTATGACAAAAAGGGCACCTCGTCTTAATTTTACATACCTGCACTAACGTTTTCCATAATTACACATTTTATTTTTTGCAATTTTGTCAAATCAGAAGCACTTGAACTTAGCTGATCTATACCGCCAGTTGTACCAAAACAAAGTGACTTTCAAACAGCTGACTTTAAAACCTCGCCAGCAAAAAAGGGTTGCCACCCGTATTGATATTAAACATTTTTTTTTTTCTAATATGGGTATCTACATTTAGGAAATCAGTTAAATTTCAAAATATGAAACCAAAAAAAATGACTTTATGCCAAAAAATCATGCTTTTTACCCATAGTGCAATGGCAAAAAATAGCTTTGGGATGTGTTTGTGTGGCTTAAATATATAGGCAAAAAAAAACCGGACACTCTCCAACTTTTTTAAAATCTAAACTTCATAGCGTATGATTTATTTTCTTCATTATCGAATCAAGCATACGCCAATATGTTCCGCACCATCAATTTTAAACATAGGAAAAAGTCTCATTTGATTGAGTTAATGATTTACCTTATCCTCTAACGCAGAATTTTACAAATTGGTTTATCAACTCATTATTTTAACAACGGTATGTCGCACGAAAGAGGCAGTTAATTTTGTGGACACTAATGTCGATATGTACTTTTAGCAGTCAAAAATAATGACGCATGTCATGCGTGTATTTAAGCTGGATATATTTAGTTTATTTAAAAAGTAAACCAAATAGTAGCTACCTTTACGGGTCAAATCCTGTGAGGTCCGAAACACACATGACTAAATTCAGGAAGTCCACAAAAAAATAGGAAATGTGTAAAACATTTTTGACATTTGTTTACTAAACGTTACTACATCTTTCTTCAGGACCCTCGAAAAATACACCCCACTTTCCATCCGACTAAATTTTATTAGCCATGATGTTCCTATTTAAATACACATTACGAATTTTAATTTCTGTCTATATTGTTTACACAAAAAAACCTGTTATTATAATTACCACTAAACGTCAAACCTCAAAGTTCACAAATTTCTATTCCGGGTAATTTTATTAAAATAAAACCACAAATTCGCAAATGACCAGCTATGCAAAAATACTGACGGCTATGTAAGCATGTGGTTGTGGCGTGTGTAAGTGTGAAACTTATAAATCGCTGTTAAATCGAATAAAAACTCTAATTTTAATTGAAGTTAAATGGTTACAGTGAAAACTTTTTTCCACCCCGTTCTGCTTTTTTCCTGCAATTTTTCATCAACAATTTTTGCTACAACTATTAGAGGTTTAGTTTAATTGAAGTCCTTTCACTTGCTATTTTTTTTCTGCTTCCAGGATATTTTATTTTTTGCTTTGTTTGCCATGAAGTGCAATTACTGGACTGAACTGGAGGTAAAGAGCTTAATTAAAAATGTCTAGCATCGCATTCAAAATAGTTTGAGTTTGAATATTTTTTTTCGGTCACTGGCAAAAAGTGTTCATCTGGAAAATATGGGAAAAAATGGCAAGTAAAGTAAATAAGCAGAAATTAAAGGTTCTCCAGTGAGGGTTAAGAATGCGCCAACAATTACTGGGTAATTAAAAAAAAAACAAATTGCTTGTTTAAATTAACACTGTTGAGGGGATGAGGGTGGGGTGGGAATGGAAGGATGTTGAGGCTTCAATGTGATTGCAGTTGAGGTAAATATTTAAGTGAAAATGTAAATGAATGCGATGTAAAGTTGATGTTATTCAAACATAATTTTTTGTAAGTAAGTGAATTTTAATGGTGAATTAGAGAAAGTAAGTTTTAAACAAAATGGCGGTGGACTGTTCGCGAATTTCTAAAAAAATGTAATGTAATTGTATTACAAGAAATGGTAATGTAATTTGTATTAGGCGATTACTTTTATTACTTTTGTAACTTCTTAAATACTTCATTTCCATTCTCCAATAAGATTATATTTAATAATTATGAATGTATCTGACTGCTGATATGCGGCAATGGATGTGAAGGTTTGAACATTAAAGATTAGAGTCATTCTATGATTTTTCTCAAAACAAAAAAAAAAAAAAAAAACAAGTAAGCAAAGGCTATAGTCGTGCGAGGCCCTACAATATGCTAGAAGCCCCCTTATGTCCAAATCCATATTGGAAGATTTCGCTTTTGAAATTAGGAAATTTTTGAATTAGGATCCTTTTGAAATTAGGTACTGGAATGTCCTTAGTCATTTGCCCAATATTTATGCACTCCGTCGTGCTGTTAGTTGTTGTAGTCGATTTTACAGCTAAATATAATCCAATGGTCATCCAAGATACTAGAATTCATCCCTGTCCTTAACTCTTTCCTCAGGCGTGTCGATTAGCTTCAATTGTGTGATCAGGAATTTGTTTCTGTTTTTGGTTCATTTGAACCCCTAAATATTTTGCGATCATCTCCAAAAGCAAGAGGCCCCTCTGTATCTCTAAATTAAGACTCATCTATATGAATTGCTTGTCTACGATATTTGGCTATATTCGTCAACGAAATCAGCATAAAAAAGCCAGAAGTTCGCCTTTGGTGTATTTCGGACACAAGTACTGGTCCATTGTGCCCGCTGTCCTAAATTCTAACTTTATGCGAGATTTCGTGTCCTTTGGTTTCTATTTGTGACTTTTATAACGACTGCAAAACCAGGAACATTTTTAGTTGTTGGTCCATTTCAACCCCTAATATATTGCGGACATCTTTGAAAACAATAGGCCTAGCCATTCAGAGCCCAACCCTATACTTGTGAAAATTTTCGTGAGGATCGGACGATATTTACAATCCTTATATAATAATTCCAACCTGTGTTGTAAGGTGAAAAAATATTACAAAATATTACAAGTCTATTTGAAAAAAACGCATGCGATAAAAAATATGAAAAAATAAAAAATGTCACAAAATACTACAAAATATATATTACCATCATTATTGGCATTCAGAATTGACAAAATTTGTCAAAATCGGTCCAGCCATTCTTGATATATAAGCATTCTAACTAACATCTCCTTCCTTTGTATATATACATTGTATATATTTCGCTATATATATCCGATATATTTACTATCGGCATCTACGTAACAGTCAGAATTGACCTGTTCTTCTCGATGACCATCAACATTGGAAGGCTTCTGCCCAGCCTTAAGCTCTAGCCCCGTGCTAACTTCCGCGTCGATTGGTCTATAATTGCGACCTGTAGAGCAACTGCAAAATCAGTTTTTGGTCCATTTCAACCCCTAAATATTATGCGATCATCTCCAAAAGAAATAGGGTTCTATTCTGACCCTAGCCCCACCTCCATTCTAAATTTCGTGAAGATCGGACCATAATTGCGATCCTTAGAGTGACTACAAATTAAAATGGACGGACGGACGGACATACATAACTGCATCGACTCAGCTCGGCGAGATAGGAAGATACATATATACTTTCCTATGTGGGAAACCAATATTTCGAGGTGTTACATAATTTTTGGCCCAATCAAACTTATAATATCCCCAACACATAGTGTTGTAGGGTATAATTAAATAAATTCAACACAGTAATAATCCACCATACTTGAGCACAGGTATCTATCCGAAAACGACAGATACATCAGGATTCTCATTGAATAGCTGTCACATTTAAATACTCCCGCACCGAATATATGGTGGGCCATCATCTTCTCAAAAGTACAATTTTTGTACGACATTTAATTCTTTTGCGATTATTATTTACGAAAAACTTTTCGTACCCTCTACAGGTTTGATATCAAAAAGTTGGCATGTAGTGGTATTGTTGATAAGCCTTTCGCTTCAAAAATTAATTCAAAGTCATGGAAGTATAAAGATAGACAAAGGCATATAATATAATAAGATGGGACATTTCATTGTTGCTTTGATTCCACAGATGGCGCTACTAGAAGCAAACGAGTAAGGAAAAGTCAAATGTCGGGCGGAGCTGACTTTATGATACCCTACACCACTATGCGTATTTAGTAGAGCTGCCTTAACAAAAAGAGTTTATTTTTGGAATTTATGTGAAGTAGATCATACCATATATAAACCAAATAACATTCCTGTTTTGTGCATGATATGACTTCGATACGGATTATATTAAAAAATATTTATTGGAGTTATAGATATACCGAACCGAGTTTCACAAAATGTCAAAATTCGGTTGAATATGAAAAAAATCTATTTAATTTGGGCTGATATTACATATACGGTGAGCGATAACCGTAAAATCGGATGAAGATGTCTATCAAAGCTATACAAAAATCTGAACCGAACTCGACAAAAAAATGGCAGAGGTGTTTTCGAGCAGTATCTGATGCCCGGTATCAAATATCATTGTTGTGGAGTGCATATTATACATGTGAGGGCCTTTAAACTCCAAATCGGATGAAACATATATATGGGAGCTATAGCTATATCTGAACCGATTTTTACCAAATTTGAAGTACTTGTTTCTAGGATGAATCCAGACGGAATTGCCAAGATTCAGTTTATTTGAGCTGACATTAGCCATTTGGTGCACAATAAAACTGATATCAGATAAAGATATAAATGGGAGCTATATCCAAATCTGACCCAATGTCGATGCAATTTAACAAGGCATTTGATATCTGGTACCAAAGATTATTAGATTATTATAAACGAAATCGGATGAAACATATGTATGGGAGCGATAGATATATCGGAATCGACTACCTGTTTTTAGGACGTATTAAGTCGGAATTGCCAAAATTCAGTCCATTTGGGCTGATATAAGCCATTTGGTGCACAATAAATATGATATCGGATAAAGATATATATACAGGGTGAGATAAAAAAACTGCAACCAACTTCAGACTGCTGTCATTTCTGAGCAACTCGTCCGACAGCTGTTAAAATTATTCTAGTAATAGCTCATTATATTGTTTACAAGCGTATATAAGCATTTTGGTGAAAATTTTCCTGGAATAAAGTTATTCGTGATGGAATTCAAGAGTGATAGTGTGATTTCTTTATATTTGGCTGGAAAACCACATGTGGCTATAGATATAGCACTCCAGCGTTTAAATGTGAATAAATCTTTTGTGCCTCGTACCATCGCTCGTTACCGTGGTAGGAAGAAAACAACAACATCGGAAGAAATGGTTCGAAAAATAAAGAAGCGACTTGATCGAAACCCGCGTCGCAGTGGCCGAAAAATGAATCGTGAGCTGAACATATCGAAATATTCCATTCGGCAAATATTGAAATGTGAGCTCGGGGTAAAGCCATTGAAATTCCAAAAATTGCAAGAACTTACACTGCCACAGAAAGAAAATAGACTCAAAAGAGCTAAAGATTTGCTTCGCTTGGCCGAAATTGGTTTTCTCCGATGAGAAAACATTCGTTATCCGGGAGTTTGTTAACAAACAAAATGATCGTGTTTACTTGCCAAAGAGGTCAGCTGAAAATGTGCACCTTCGGTTGGCCACCAGAACTCAAGCGCCGGACATGGTGATGGTGTGGGCCGCCATAACAGCCGATGGTCGCTCTCCGCTCATATTAATCCACCGTGGCATCAGAATAAATGCCGAATATTATCGCGAAAATATTCTGGAGGGTGTAATAAAACCTTGGACACGCAAACATTTTGACCGCAGACCTTGGACATTCCAACAGGATCGATAAAATTTGACAGAGGTATTTTTTAACTCCATAAGTTATCTGGTACCAAAATCTTTCTTGTGGAGTGCATATTACGCATATGAGGGACTTGAAACCCCAAATCAGATGATACATACACATGGTAGCTATAGCTATATCTAAACTGATTTTCACCAAATTTGATGTACTTGCTTATATACTGAATTTGGCCAAAATTCAGGCCATTTGGACTGATATTTGCTATTTGGACTGATAATGGTCATTTGGTGCACAAATATTCCGAAATAAATCGAAATCGGGAGCTTCGAGAGATATGTATGGGAGCTTCCTTGGGTCAAACGTATACTGTTTGGAGAATTTCATCTCAATCGGATAATAACTGCGACCTGCATTTTGTTCACAAAAATAGATTGATAGATGGACTGACATGCATAAATCGACACAGAAAGTGATTCTATGAAGACGTTCAGACGGATGGACATCGCTTAATCGACATAGGATTTTATGCTGATCAAGAATATGTATACTTTGTAAGGTTTAAAATGTATATTTCGAGGTGTTACAAACGGAATGGCAAACTTAATGTACCCTCAATACTATGGTGGCGGGTATAAAAGGTCATATATCTCATTTGTATACCCTCCACCATACATAGTATATTAAGTTCGTCATACCGTTTGTAACTCATCGACATAAAAACTTATATATATATTCTTCAACAGCGTAAAATTTTAAGCCGATTTAGCCCTGCCAGTTCGTACGTCTGTTGTAACCACGCTAAAGTCAAAACAAATAAAAACAGGAAGCAAAAATTTCGCTCCACCATATCGTGTAGGCCTCATATAACGGTACTGCCGATATTCGGTATTTTCATGATTATAGCTACACTATTCAATGGAATTGTCTAAAAATCCATACTAGAAGTACTTTCTAAGCACTTTACATCCTGGAAGAGAAATGTCTATATAAGTCCACGATATTGTATGTCCCCCATACAACCGGACGGTTCATTTTGAATTTAAAAACAAAATTAAACCTATGATTTCATAACTTCGACCTCTACTAAGCTATTAAAAACAAGTAAAAAAGCAGCAAGTTCGGCCGGGCCGAACTTTGAATACCCTCCACCATTTGGAAAGAATTAGAAAATTTTCAAAAAAATAAAATCCATTGACAATTCTGTTAAAATCTTTAAAGTACCTAAAATCGGAACGTGCCGATATACGGGGGATATACGATATTGCGGATCTGTATAGACAAATCTATGTCTGGGGGTAAAGTACTCGCAAGGAACTCCTTGTGTGGATTTTCAGACAATTCCATTAAAAAATGTGGCTAAAATCATCAAAACCCCGAATATCGGGGGTACCGTTATGTGGGGGATATCCGATATTGTGGACCTATATGGACAAATCCCTTTCAGGGGTTAAAGAGCTCACAAAGAACTCCTTGTGTGGATTTTCAGACAATACCATTGGAAAATATAGCTGAAATCATCAAAATACCGAATAACGGAGGGTACCGTTATATGGGGGATATACGATATCGTGGACCTATATAGACAACTCTCTTTCAGGCAGTAAAGTACTCACAAAGAACTCCTTGTGTAGAATTTCAGACAATTCCGTTAAAAAATGTGGTTAAAATCATCAAAATTCCGAATATCGGTGTGTACCGTTCTATGAGGGCTATACGATATCGTGGACCTATATAGATAATTCTCTTCCAAGGGATAAAGTACCCACAAGGAACTCATTGTGTAGATTATCAGACAATTCCATTGAAAAATGCGGCTAAAATCGTCAAAATACCGAATATCGGGGGGTACCATTATATGGGGGTATACGATATTGTGAACCTATATAGACAATTTTCTTTCAGGCGGTGAAATACTCATAGGGGACTCCTTGTGTGGAATTTCAGATATCAGGTCTTTACGATATCGTGGACCAATATAGCCCATCTTCGAACTTGACCTGCCTGCAGACAAAAGAGAGATCTGTGCAAAATGTTAGCTTCCTATCTTAATTCGTTTAGACTGTAGCGTGATTACAACAAACGGACAGACGGACGGACAGGGCTAAATCGTCTTAGAATTTTACGCTATATATACTTTGTTGGGTCTAAAATGATTATTTCGATGAGTTACAAACGGAATGACGAACTTAATATACCTTCCATACTATGTATGGTGGAGGGTATAAAAATGGTTGTATACGGTGTTTTTTTTTTTTTTTTTTTTTTTTCTTAATTGTATGAAATAATAGAAAGATCTGAAAATTCAAAAATGTACTCAAAATGTGATTTATTTGATGGATTAATAATAAAATAGACAATTTAAATAACAATTTATTCTCGTTACCCTAAATAGAACTTTCTCCAACTTTTTCTACCCATGTTAACATCATTTTCACAAGCTGTGTCAAATTAATAGCGAACGAAAAACCCAATTTAATTTTTTACTAATTCTGGAAAAAAAAAATTAATTTCGTTTTACGATTTGTAAAACACAACCAGCGATTTTCTTTCCCATACTCCACACTTAGAATTCCACCCCTTGTGACACTAACAGTAGACAATTATATCTGAATGAAATATAAATCAAGATACGCAGTAACTTTGGCTTTTGCAAGTCCAATAGCAGTGGCACAAATGAAAAGCTAATAAAAAAGCAAGTAAAAAATGGATAAAGTTTAGCCTGCCCGAATTTGTAATACCCTCCACCAAGTGATAACTTAAATTATTGCAAAACTAGTGTTTTTAAAATCCATAAAATCAGGGCTTAGTAATGAGTCAAATATGTAAAAATATTGAACTGAAAACGTGATTATGACCTCCAAAATAACCATAATTGGAGGACTGATTGAGCAATTTTTGGGGGGTTATTTCGTGCCCATCAAGATTTCAATATATTAAATTACAGAACACATCAATCTTATTTAATAAAGAAAGTATTTAAAAACATATTAAAAAGTAACAGTCGATTCTGCCGATGGATGTACAGGGTGAGACAAAAAAACTGCAACAAAGTCAAATGTCATAATTTTTTACTTTTTTTTAATTTTATTGAATGAAAGCAAAACATGTCGGAAATTGCACCAAAATCTAGAATAAATTTATATTTGTTCGGATTGGTCACCTTTGGCACGAATTGGCACACGGCCAATGCAACACACGCTGCCCGAATTTTGCTCTGCGGTATTTTGGTATTTTGGCCCATTTCCTGCGATGCGCTTGCTTGAGGTGATCGACACTTTGGTATATTTTAGTACCAACCTAGCTTTCCAAATACTCTAGACACAATAGTCCCACGGATTGGTATCCAGCCCCATTGTGTGCTGGAAATGAAGCGAGGAAATTCATTTTGTAACCATTCTAGTGTGGCGCGTGCTGAGTGCGATGGTGCTGAGTCCTGTTGGAATGTCCAAAGTTTGCGGTCAAAATGTTTGCGTGCCCCTCCCTTTAATACACCCTTCAGAATATTTTTGCCATAGTATTCGGCATTTATTCTGATGCCACGTTCGATTAATACGAGCAGAGAGCAACCATCGGCTGTTATGGCGGTCCACACCATCACCATGGCCGGCGCGTGAGTTCTTGTGGCCAACTGAAGGTGCATATTTTCAGCTGACCTCTATGGCAAGTAAACACGATCATTTTGTTTGTTTACAAACTGCTGGACAACGATTGTTTTCTCATCGGAGAAAACCAAATTCGGCAGTTCACCGCTTACGGCCAAGCGAAGTTACTCTTTAGCTCTTTTGAGTCTATTTTCTTTCTCTTGCGGTGTAAGTTCTTGCACTTTTTGGAATTTCAATGGCTTTACCCCGAGCTCATTTTTCAATATTTGACGAATGGAATATTTCGATATGTACAGCTCACCAGCCATTTTTTGGTCACTGCGACGTGGATTTCGATCAAGTCGCTCCTTTACTTTACCAAAAGATTTATTCACATTTAAATGCTGGAGTGCTCTAACCATAGCCACTTGTGGTTTTCCTGCCAAATATAAAGAAATCACACTATCACGCTTGAATTCCATCACGAACAACTTTTTTTCTGGAAAATTCGCGCCAAAATGCTTTTGTGTGCTTGTAAACAATATAATGAGCTGTCACTGGAATAATTTTAACAGCTGTCGGACGAGCGGCTTAGAAATGACAGCAGTCTGAAGTTGGTTGCAGTTTTTTTCATCTCACCCTGTATTCTAGCTTCTGTGTCAGAATATTGCCTATATAGGTCCACGTTTTCCTATAGCCCCCATATAATTGTACCTACCCATATTCAAAACTTAGATGATTTTAGCTTCAGTTTCAAGCGGAATAGCGTACATTTCGGTATTTAGAGATTAAATAAATTAAATTAAATTCTCCTGCAACAGAACATAAAGCATCAGCATTTCGTATAGCTCCGATACAATTTTACATACCGATATTCGGAATTTTGATTTTGATTAGATTTTTTTATACCCTCCACCATAGTATGGAGGGTACATTAAGTTTGTCATTCCGCTTGTAATGCCTCGTAATTTACATTTTAGACGCCTCAAAGTATATATATTCTTGATCAACATAAAATTCTATGTCTATTTAGCGATGTCCGCCCGACTGTCCGTTTGTTCGTCTATCGAATTCACTCTTCCGAGCGAAATGAAGTAGGTTGATAAAATTTTACTCATATGTAGATTATGTTTGCTGGACTTTTGGCATAGAAAATCATGTAGGTCCACGTTTTGGTATAGTCCCTATCAGAGGGCTGCAACGAGTATGCAAAAATTCAAGCATACTCGGTTTCTCACCTGATTTTTGTTGATGCAGTTGATAGAATGAAATGACCGTTTTTGCTTCGGATCGAATCGAACGCTCAGTTTGAATCACTTCACTCACAACCAAACATGAGCGTTCGAGACGGTTTGATGTGTTCAGCAACATGAGTTGATCGAACACATGAATGTAAATGAGCAATCACAACCGTGATTGTGTTCTTTGAATCGAGTTCGCTCAGCGTCATTGTTTATTCAACCATTTAATCAAGTTAGGACAGTTTATTTTGACTTTTTTAATATTTGAAATGGAAGAATATTGTGATAGTGCGAACGAAATTGTTGCAAGTAGAAACTACACAGGTGGTAAACGAAAAGGACGAAGTTTGTGAAAAATCTTGGCCAATATTGTACAATAAAAAAATATTTAAACATTTTTAGTTTTCTAAATACCAATGATGTGTTTCTTTATTAAAAAATTTAATTTTTTTTTTTTCAAATAAGTCACTGAAGTCTAACACACCAAAAACCCAAAAAAAATGAAAACATTGTCTGTTTTTTAAATATAATTTGCTCCAATTTTTTATGGGGACAGCTTTTAGTTATGAAATCCTTTGTAAAATTACAATCATGATTTCGCTCAGTTTCGAACATTTGTGTTTTAATCAAACCAAATCACTCACTTAACTGGGATGAATCAAACCGACAAGACTCCTCATAGATGATCGACCCGTTATGAACAATTCAACATAAGTTCGTAAACAAATAACTCATGTGAGCTGTTTGATTTCGATCACAAAACTTCGATCAATACATGTTTGATCACAACTTTTTCGTTTGGCTTGAGTAACTCGAATGAACATGTTGCATCTGACCGACTGATTGTGTTTGATTGTATCTCCACTGTGTGTGATCAAGCCCACTCAATCATACTCATTGCAGCCCTCTGGTCCCTATATAATGGTCTCTCTATTTCGGTATTTTCTCTATTTTCGGTATTTTGGTAATATAAGCGACATTAAATATTTATCGGAAATATTTCAAGTTTGGTATTTGAAGTTCTTTATGGATACTGCGCCTATGACAGAAAATTGCCTGTACAGATCCACGTCTTCGTATAGCCCCAAAATAACGGCACTTCCCGATATTCGGTGTTTTAATGATTTTAACAACATTATTCACCGGAATTGTTCAAAATTTAGTATTTGAAAATCGTAATGGATACTACAGCCTATGACAGAAAATTGTCTGTACAGGTCTACGTTTTGGTATACCCCCCATGTAATGGTACCTCCCTATATTCCGTATTTTGATGATTTTAGCTACATTGTTCACCGAAATTTTATTTTTGCAAGATTCGCATTTGAATATTGTAATGGCTTATGACAAAAGTTGCCTATGCAGGTCCACCTCATCGTATAGACCCTAATATAACGGCTATATTCGGTATTTTTAAGACTTTAACAGAATTTTTAACGGTTTTTTTTTTCAAATTTCCAAATTCGTTCCAAATGGTGGAAGGTATTCAATTTTCGGCCCGGCTGAACTTCCAGATGTTTTACTTGTTTGTTTTAAATTTGTCAAGGGGTGGGGGCGGTGAATTAGAGAGCTCAAATCCTGAAATTTTATATGAAGGCCATTTTTGGTATCTGAGGCTGAGATATGGAGATTATTTTGAAAATGCGTACCATAATTGTTCGAAAAGTACTAAATTTAGTATTGGGATTAAAATATGGACTTGGTTTTGGAAATATGAACTATAACTATACGAAAAGTACTAAGAGGTACTAATTTTGATATTGGGTGAAGGGAACGAAATCCCAGAATTGAGGTCTCTGTTAATATCTGAGATTGAGATATGGAGGTGGTTACAATATCTTGAAGAGGTCTCAAATATCTTCATTTTCACCAGTAAGCTTTTATCAAGGAGGTCCAAATTGTCAGGATTTGCAAATTAATTAATTTGTATTGATTCCAAATTTTATAGGCAATTATTTTTGGGCAGTTACAGACGAAATGACAAACTGAAATCCCAATCAAAATATGTACCGCATACGCTATCTTTGCATTCGCGGCGAAAGTAGCTGTATCAGCAATTGCAGTGGCAACAGCATGTGTACATGATAAGCTGCGTTGTAAGTAGATTAATCGTAAATGCATTAAGGAACTTTAAAAACACTTATTTTCTTTGATTCCGTCTCTCTTGTTCGCTCTGCTGTTCTCTGGCTCTCTGACCCTGGAGTCATCAGTCTGTGTGCCTCATGGTGGCGAATTCGCTGCTGGCACAACAAACAAACATTGAGTTTGGACTAAGGAAACAGAATTACTGCTCCAGCTGGTGGGACAGACACAAACAACAGCAACACAATTTGTGTTGTTTTTCTTTTTTCTCCTACTGACATTATTGTTGTTATTTACTTAATACGAAGAAATAAAAAACGCGTTAAAGTTTCATTTTGTTTTCACACACACACAGAGAAGAACATGGCAATAAAAATGGAATTTTTATTATTTTGTAAAAACATAGAAACGGAGTTGTTAATGATTGTCCCAAAGAAACGGAAGGCTGAAAGAGAGGGAGTTACTGACATAAGGGTAGTAATGTAATTTCCAGGCTACATACAAAACTCGGTCCGAAGAACTGTAGGATGTAACGAATATATTTTAAACAAATTGGTTAGAGCTATATTTACATATATCAACATTAATATCTCGACAAACTAAGTCAGCAGAAATACTTATTAAAACCCAGTAGGGAAAGATCTAAAGTCGGGTGGACCCGACTGTATGAAACCCCACACCACTATGCGTAAAAAAAAAAAAAACATTAAGTTCGGCCGGACCAAACTTTTAATACCCTCCACCTTATAGTAAAGGAAGCATTAGAGCCCATTATGACTCACATATACCAATTTTTAGACATATTCTTGGGAAAATGTGCCAAAAATCATCAAAATACCGAATATAGGGGAAAACGGCTACAAGGGGCTACACCAAATCGTGGACCTATACATACAATGTCTCGCAACACGAACTAGGACTCATTATGAAATGTGGCAAAAATTATAAAAATACCGAATATTGGCAGGTACCTTCATATGGAGGCTATACCAAAGCGTTGACCTATACATGCAATGTTTTGCCACACGAACTGGGACCACTTATGACCTACAAATACCAATTTTAAGACAAATCCGTGAAAAAATGTGGCATAAATCATCAAAATACCGAACATCGGGAGGGACCGTTATATGGGGACTATACCAAAACGTGGAACGATATATCTCATTTTCAATACCAACCATCCTAGACACAATACAAATTGCTCTGCTAAATTTTGGCGCTCTACGTCAAATAATGTGGGCTGTATCGTGATTTCAACAGACAGATGGACAGACAGACAAAAATACATGAACAGACGGACGTACTGATATGCGAAAATCGACTCAAAAAGTGATTCTATAAAGATCCTCAAAAGTAACTATCTCGCTTCTTTCTCCATGTTACAAACAAATACACAAGGATATAAAAATAATAAAAAAAATTAAAAACCAGTAAAGAAAGTCCTAAAGTCGGGCGGGGCCGAATTTTTTATACCCTATACCACTTTGCTAATTTAGTTGAGCTCCACATAACAATTAAAAGTTTTTATGGGAGAATTCAATCATACACGCTATGATTATAATTATAATTTAAAGTTCAAAGGACTAAGCATTTGTATCTTTTAAATTCGGGCCCATTTGGTGCTCAATTAACTTGAAATCGGATAAAGATATATATGGGAGCTATAGCTATATCTGAACCGATCTTCACCAAATTTGACATACTAGCTTCTAGACTCAATTCGGTCGTAAGTGCCAAATTTCATCCCATTTGGACAATTATTATACATTTGGTGCACAATAAAAGGCAAATCGGACGAAGTTATATATGGGAGGTATATCCAAATCTGAACCGATCTCGATAAAATTTTGCAAATGTATTTCTGAGCTGTATTTGATAAATTTCCCCAAATATTGTTGTTATAGAGTGGATATTACGGCTGCGGCTGACAAAAATAACAAATCGGAGCTATAGTTATATCTGAACCGATTTCGATCAAATTTGGCATACTTATTTTCAGGTCCAATCTGATCGTACGTGCAAAATTCTATACTATTCGGACTGATATTACACGTTTGGTGCACAATAAAAGGCAAATCCGACGAAGATATATATGGGAGCTATATCTAAATTTTGACCGATTATCTCCAATTTCAATAGGGTTCGTCCTTGGGCCAAACAAATGATTTGTGCAAAATTTCATCTGGATAGGGCAATAAATGCGAACTGTACTTTGTTTACAAAAATACATGGACAGACGGACAGACGGACGGACGGACATGCATAAATCGAATCAGAATTTGATTCTATGCAGATCATCAAAAGGAACTATGGGTCTATCTCGTTTCCTTTTGCCTGTTACAAACAAATGCACAAAGACATAATACCCTGACCACCTTGTGGTGTAGGGTATAAAAAAACAACAAAGGCTATAGCCGTGCGAGGCCGACTATGTGATACCCTACAACACTACAATATGTTAGAAGCCCTCTTATGTCCAAACCCATTTTGGGTTTCGCTTTTGAAATTATGTCACGGAGCACTGCCCAGATATTACCCTTAGCATTTTGATCAGACACATTTACCCAATTTTTACGCACTCCGTCGTGCTGTTAGTTGTTGTGGTCCATTCTACAGCTAAATAAATTCCAAAGGTCATCCAAAATGATAAAATTCTTCCCTGTCCGTAACTGTCTTCTCAGGCATGTCGATTGGCTTCAATTGTGTAATCAGGATTTTTTCTGTTTTTGGTTCATTTGAACCGTTAAATATTTTGTAATCATCTCCAAAAGCAAGAGGCCCCTCTGTATCTCCAAATTTAGACTCATCCATATGATTTGCTTTTCAACGATATTTGGCTATATTCGTCAACGAAGTCAGCAGAAAAAGTGTCCTTTATGACCTTTATAACGGCTGCAAAATCAGGAATATTTTTGGTTGTTGGTCCATTTCAACCCCCAAATATATTGTGGACAATAGGCCTATCCCTTCTGAGTCTAACCCCACCCTTGTGAAAATTTTCGTGAGGAAATCTATATTAACACCATTATTGGCATCTTTTTATGCGATGTTTTTAGATTTTATACTTTATTACCAAGAGGGCATTCTGAATTAACAAAATTTGTCAAAATCGGTTCAGCCATTCTTGAGATATAAGCATTCTAGCTAACATCCCCTTCCTTTGTGTATACGCATCGTATATATTTCGCTATATATATCCGATATATTTACTATCGGCACCTACGTAACGGTCTGAATTGACCTTTTCGTCTATTTGTGCTTTCGCCGGCTTTAAAAATATTCGCGGTTTAATGGAAAATTTGACTTTTATTTAACACAAATGTTATGGACTATTTCACCCACTAAATATTTCCCGATGACCACCACAATTGGAGGGCTTCTGCCCAGCCCAAAGCTCTAGCCCCATGCTAACTTCCGCTTCGATTGGTCTATAATTGTGACCTGTAGAACAACTGCAAAATCAGGAAATTTTTCAGTTTTTGGTCCATATAAATATAAATATTATGCGATCATATCCAAAAGCAATAGGGTTCTATGCCGGCCCTAACCCCACCTCCATTTTCAATTTCGTGAGGATTGGGCTGTAATTGCGACCTGTAGAGTGATTACAATTTAACATGGACAGACGGATAGACGCACAGACGGACAGACGGACATACATAGCTAGATCGACTCAGCTAGGCGAGATAGGAAGATCTATATACTATATACTTTCCTATGTGGGAAACCAATATTTCGAGGTGTTACATAATTTTTGGCCCAATCAAACATATAATACCCCTAACACATAGTGTTGTGGGGTATAAAAACCAGTAATGAAATATCAAAAGTCGAGCGGAGCCGACAATATGAAACCCTACACAACTATGCATAGAGCTCCCGTAATAAAAAAAAAATTATATTGGTAATATAATTGAAGTAGATCATACAAACAATGGACCTTATTTGAATGCGCATCAGGGCTTTGGAGTAGTGAAAATTTGGGAAGTATATCCAACTCTGAATCGATTTTCAACAAATTTGACGACGGCCTTTGTATCTCTAGTACCAAATAACATTGCTGTGTTGTGCATCATATGACTTCGATAAGAATTATATTAAACATATTTATTGGAGCAAAAGATATTGCGGACCGAGATTCACCAAATGGAAAAATTCGATTGAATATGAAAAAGTCTATACAATATGGGGTAATATTTCATATATGGTTGGACAATAATCGTAAAATCGGAACCGATCTCGATAAAATTTGGCAGAGGTATTTGCGAGCAGTATGTGATATCCTGTATCAAATATCCTTGTTGGGGAGTGTATATTACGCATGCGAGGGACTTTAACACCAAATCGGATGAAACATATATATGGGAGCTATAGCGATATCTGAATCGATTTTAACCAAATTTCAAGTACTTGTTTCTAGGATAAATTCCGTCGGAATTGATTCAGTCAATTTGGGCTAATATAAGCCATTTGATTACCCGAACCGATCATTGTTTTGGAGTGCATATTACGCATGAGATGGACTTAAAACCCCATATCGGATGAAACATATACATGGGAGCTATAGCTATATCTGAACCGATTTTCACCACATTCAGTTGGAATTGCCAAGATTCAATTCATTTGAGCTGATATTAGCCAAATCTGAACCGATCTTGGCAAAATTTTTGACATGTATTTCTCAGCTGTATCTGATATCTGATTTCAAATATCATTGTTGTAGAGTGCATTTTACGATTGTGAGGGAGCTATAGCTATATCTGAACGTATTTTCACCAAATTTCAAAATTCAGGACACTCGGACTGATGTTGGCCATTTGGTGCACAATTAAACCGATTTCAATTGAAGATATCTATGGCAGCTATATCTAAATTTGAACCGATTCTCACCAATTTCAATAGGGTTCGTCTTTCGGCCAAACAAATATTGTTTGGAAAATTTCATCTCAGTCGGAGATGCGGCCTGCATTTTGTTTCAAAGAATACATGGACAGGCAGACGGAAAGACGGAGAGACTGACATACATAAATCGGCCCAGAAAGTGATTCTATGAAGATCATCAATAGTAACTATGGGTCTATATCGTTTCCTTTTCAATGTTACAAACAAATGCACAAAGACATAATATAATAATATCGCTCGAAATAAATAAATTTTTTTGGTCACTAAAACGATTTTAGAATTATGAAAATGGAATACCTTGGTCGACTATATCTGGCACCTCACGCACATTTTAACATTTTTTAAAAATTATCACATATCTCATACAAAGTAAAGAAAGTATCCAATATAGTCCAAACTTGGCACATCGCAATATTTATATCATATATATTATGATATAAAACGAAATAGACAATATTGGCCCATTCCTTTGGAACCTATTGTATAAAGGGTGAACAATTCGGATAATCATAATAGAAGTAAACAAGTAAAAAAACATTAAGTTCGGCCGGGCCAAACTTTTAATACCCTCCACCCTAGGGTAAAAGAACATTAGAAGAAATGTGGCAAAAAACATTAAAATGCCGAATATCGGGAGGTACCGTTATATAGGGGCTACACCAACACGTGCACCTATAATTACAATGTTTCGCCACACGAACTAGGACCCATTATGACCCACAAATACCAACTTTTACACAAATCAGTGAAAAAATGTGGCATAAATCATCAAAATACCGAATATCGGGAGGTACCGTTATATGGGGACTATACCAGAACGTGGACCTATACATGCAATGTTTTGCCACACGCTCAGGGACCCGTTGTGACCTACAAATACCAATTTTCAGACAAATCCGTGAAAAAATGTGGCATAAATCATCAAAATACCGAATATCGGTAGGTACCGTTATATGGGGGCTATACCAAAACGTGGACCTATACATGCAATGTTTTGCCACACGCTCAGGGACCCGTCATGACCTACAAATACCAATTTTCAGATAAATCCGTGAAAAAATGTGGCATAAATCATCAAAATACCGAATATCGGGAGGTACCGTTATATGGGGACTATACCAGAACGTGGACCGATATATCTCATTTTCAATACCAACCATCCTAGGGACAATACACACACTTGTGCCAAATTTCAAAGGTCTACGTCAAATAATGTGGGCTCTATCGTGATTTCAACAGACAGACAGACGGACAGACAGACAGACAGACAGACAGACGGACATCGCTAAATCGTCTTAGAATTTTATGCTGATTATGAATATATATACTTTATGGGTTCTACGACGAATATTTAGAGGTGTTACAAACGGAATGACAAAGTTAATATACCCTCCTACCCATGGTGGAGGGTATAAAAATAAATATAAATAATGTAACATTGGCTGAGGGTAGGCATCTTTCGGCAAACCCGACTGATACTTTTTTAATTTTTTGTTGTTAGCAAATTTGTTTTAATTTGCTTTGGTTCGAAACTAGTGTTAATTTAGAACCGTCCGTCTAGCACCGGCTACCATCCCTAAGCTTTGCAAAATTGTTGCTTAGTAATATTTTGCTATTATTTGCTATTATTTTTACTTGTTTTTTATTTTTATATCCTCCACCATAGTATGGAGGGTATATTAAGTTTGTTATTCCGTTTGTAACACCTCGAAATATACATTTCAGACCCCACAAAGTATATATATTCTTGATCAGCATGAAATTCTATGTCAATTTAGCGATGTCCGTCCGTCTGTGGAAATCACCCTAGCTTCCGAACGAATTGAAGTAGATTGATAAAATTTTACTCAAATGTATGTTATGTCTACAGGACTTTTGGTATTAAAAATGAGTCATGTAGGTTCACGTTTTGGTATAGCCCGCATATAACGGTACCTACCGATATTCGATATTTTTATGATTTTAGCGACATTTTTCACCGGAATTGTTTCAAATTTGGTATTTAAAGTTCGTAATGGATACTACAGCCTAAGACAGAAAATTGTCTGTGCAAGTTCACGTCTTCATATAGCCCCCACATAACGGTACCTCCCGATATTCGGTACTCTGTTGATTTTAACGACATTATTCACCGGAATTCTTTCAAATTTGGTATTTAAAGTTCGTAATAGATTCTACAGCCTAAGACAGAAAATTGTCACTGCCGAACCACGTCTTCGTATAGCCCCATGTAACGTTGCCTCCCGATATTTGGTACTTTGATGATTTTAGCAACATTATTCACCGGATTTTTTATTAAA
The DNA here is from genome assembly GCF_030504385.1 of Musca domestica. Taxonomy (NCBI): domain Eukaryota; kingdom Metazoa; phylum Arthropoda; class Insecta; order Diptera; family Muscidae; genus Musca; species Musca domestica. Next base: position 723,649 of record NW_026712212.1, read on the forward strand.
GTTACGCATTTGAATATTGTAATGCCTTTTTACAAATGTTACCTATGCAGGTCCATGTCATCGTATAGACCATAATATAACAACTACATTCAGCATTTTTAAGATTTTAACAGAATTTTTAACGGATTTTATTGTTTTTGAGAATCGCCAAATTCGTTCGTATTCAAATTTTGGCCCGGCCGAACTTACAGCTTTTTTACTTGTTTTATAGAACAAATAGTAATAACTTCTTTGTGCATATGAAATTAAAAAACTTTGAAAGGTTCTCATGCTATGGTTGTATGTATTTATTTTTATCAGCTAAGCTTCCCATTATATGCCATTGAAATCACGTAAACTTGCTGTTAATTAAAAGCAAACGTTGCACACCTTATATTTCGCATTAAATAATAGTCCGTCAGTAAACCCAAATAATTCAATTTTCAGCAATTCAATTGAAAATATCGCAGCAATTTTCTGGATATTTTGCGGTATGCACAGCTCACACAAATACATATGCAAGCAAAAAATATAACACACAATCCATCATCTGAACACACATATATCCTTAAGGTATTATTTATATATTTACAAACGCGGTCGATAAGTTGGCTGTCTTCTCTTCAAGTTCGTAAAGTGTCTGCATATTTATTGCCCTTTAGGAATTCGCCAAAGAGTCATGTGAATGTGTGAAGATATTCCAAGGTGTTAATAAGGGAAAGGCAATAAATTTTCAGTTATGGATATTGAGGAGGGAAATTCTGCTTCTCATGTTAATTATTATATGCATTATGGAATATTTTCGGGGGGGTAGGTAAAGGAACATAAATGCCTTTGAGACTTTTTATACCTCTCAGCACTATATGTGGGGGGAATTATTACCCTGATTCGGGCAAAAAGTTTATACCACCACGAAATATTGATGCAAGACTCACGATGTTATATATAGATTCATGTCCATGTTAATGTGTAAACACGCTACAGGTCGCCATTGTGACCCGATTCGGAATTTCGCATGAATTGAAGGGTAAGGTCAGACGAAAAGTGATCGCAAAATATTTAGGGGTTCAATCGGATCAAAAACAGAAAAATTGCCTTATTTTACAAGTGCTATACAAGTCACAATTATAGACCAATCCGCTTGGAAATTTGCATGGGGTAATGGGTTAGTATGGGGCAGTAGCTTACAAATTGGGATGGTCATCGGATAATGTTGGGAGGGCGAAATTGACACAACAATCGATACAACAATTTCCCTTAAACCTCGATTATTTCTATTCCCGACAAAGTCACAAATACACGATAAGCTCCGTTCTGGAATGTTATTTACAACGCTTAAAACTCTACAACGGCGGAATCGACTCAAACAATTCTCACAAATTCAGAGCGGCCTCTCGACAAAAAAGGATAATATCTAAAAAATCCCATAAACAGTGAATACATTTTGTATTTTTATACCCTTCACCTTGGAATGGAGGGTATATTAACTTTGTCATTCCGTTTGTAACATCCCTAAATATTCGTCGTAGACCCCATAGTGTATATATATTTATAATCAACATAAATTTCTACGTCGATTTAACGATGTTCGTCTGTCAGTCTGTCCGCCTGTCTGTTGAAATCACAATACAGGCCACATTATTTGACATAGAGCGTAAAAATTTAGCAGAATAATTTGTATTGGATCTAGGATGGTTGATATTGAAAATGAGATATATCGGTCCACGCTTTGGTATAGCCTCCATATAACGGAACCACCCGATATTCGATATTTTGATTGTTTTTGGCACATTTTTCACAGATTTGCCAAAAAATTGGAATTTGTTGGTCAAAATAGGTTCTAGCTCCGTTGGCGAAACATTGTATGTATAGGTCCACTTGTTTGTAAAGCCCTATATAGCGCTACCTCTCGATATTCGATATTTTGATGATTTTTGCCACATTTTCCCACGAATATGTCTAAAAATTGGTATTTGTGGGTCATCATTGGTTCTAATGTTTCCATTGCCCTAAGGTGGAGGGTATTAAAAGTTCGGCCCGGCCGAACTTAATGTATTTTTACTTGTTTTATATCGCATGACTTGAATTTTGCATTTTGTATTAATCTCTTATATCTGTGTGTTAAAGGAGGTGCCGTGGATAAGGGGACATTATCCCCATTAAAATTTTGGGGATTTTAACCGTTTATTTTTCGGTCATACCCCCCAGAATGGAATGGGGACGAACTTAATGTTTTTTACTTATTAGCTTTGTTTTGTAATCAGTTTGTGAAGAATGAAATCAGATCAGTGACTGGATCATTTGAATGTCACTCAGACCTGCCTGACAGACTTCTTGATCTAGAGGCTCTCTTTTATAGCGTTGGACCTCCCTCTCTAGATTTTATATGTCCTTCCTGACACGCCTGGTTGGGGAGTTTTGTAAACCATATGATAAGACACAAGCAGGTACTGCAACGAAACCAGATGGCTATGCTGAAAGGATCTTCGGCTCCTCATGTGACAATCTACATGAGGAGGCCAAGATCATTTCAGCATAACCATATTGTGCTATGAGGAGCCTTGAGGACCTTGTTACCACTTTTCATTTTGTTGTTGAATGTGACCCCTAGGACCTTGGATTAGTTTGTGTCGGAATTAAATTCCCCTCGACCTGCACATTCAGCTGTGTTCTCCGCAGACAGAAGGAAAGGCAGACCAAGAATAGTAGAGCTAAAACAGTCCCGGTGATATCACCCCACCTTGGGGAACTCCGTGTTTTACTTTACGGACTTTGGACGTGCTGTTCCGGAATTCCACCTACGATTATTCAACTCTTCAAACGTGCAATGCTGTTGTTATAGTAAACGGAATCCGTGTTGAGGCTTGACAACTGGATAACTTCCTCTGATGCTGTAGAGGAGTAAAGCCTCAAGAGTCTTTGTTACTGACGACAAAAGCAAAATTGGCCTCTATGATTCGCTGTTACTGGCATGTTTGTCTGTCTTCATGAACTAGACCATCCTGCCCATTTTCCAAGCTACAGGAACGATGTGGGTAGCTATAGACAAGTTGAGAACTTTTGTCAGGTACTCAACTCCCGGCATATCCAGTTGTTTCAACATTACCATTGAGATTCTGTTTGGACCCATCGCTTTGGATGACTTAGCGCTTTGGATGACTTTCGCAACATCAACCATCGTAACATGGAGGATCTACCACAACCTCGGCGAGAATAGATCTAATACGTTGTAGTACAGGTTTCTCTACGAATTGTCGATTAAAATGGTAAACGCATCTTTACTGATCAGACACCGTTACGTCATTAAAAGTAATTGATGTCTTATCATCATTTTTCCTAGGGTTCGAGAACGGTTTAACCGATACCCATAGCCTACTTATATATATTCCAATGTTGCAACACTTCAGATGGTCTAGCCACTTTTTGCTCTTATGCTCCTATACCTACAGCTTAACTTCAACTGTCAATTTACTGATCGTGGTTGCAGTATGTTTGCAACGACGGAGGCCATCACACTCATTTCATAGTCCCGCTGACTCTGAAATTTGTGTATAGCGACGGCTGTAACTTTGATGATGTCTCGGAAAATCATGACATGTATACCCTGAGGTAGCAGCCACCATCCCTAACTGAGGTGTTGTTGTTTCAGGTCAAACCGGTAGCGTAGAACCCGCTGTCATTGGATTGATTACTTTTCGTACTTTTTAGTATGAATTTCCAAAAACACCTTAAAATCTCAAATCCAACAAAAAATTTCTATTATTAAATTGTTTACTTTTTACGCTTGCATTTTTTTTTTCAAAACCACTAATTTAAATTTATTTAGTTTTTGTGAGGAATTCCAAAGAATTCCTTTTGCTCTGACCTTGCAACCAAACGCAGTCCTTCAATATTTAAAGATTGATTACCAAAAGCAGCAATTAATATTTATTTTTTGGACTCCCCATTGCAGCAGAGTTGGAAAGTCATAAATATTGAATTAATGTTCAGTACTTACCCATCGAGTCAGCTGGAATATAGCTACACTCACTCTCGATGCAAAACTGGTCAAACACATCACCAAAATTTGGTATAGCCAAGTGAAAATAAAGACATATAGCAACAAAGTTTGGGAAAAATACATGGTGCCGTTTAATTTTTCCATCAGACAAAGGATGACTAGTATAAATATTGGAATGTGCGAAATTTAGAAAGAATCAGATGCATATTACGCATTCTAAGAGAGATATAATTATTTAAACCAGAAGTACTGAAACCAAACATACAATCTTCACATCAGATAGTTCGAAACCAGATCTTGTGTAAATAAAAATAATATTTTATCTATATATATAAAAATCAATTGTTGTTTGTTGGTAACGGAATCAGTTGAAAACGGCTGGACCGATTTGCATAATTTTTTGTACAAACGTTTGTCATACCCCGAGTTAGGTTTTTAAAGAAAAAAATATTGACTACGCCTCCTTTTACGCCCACTATTTCGATTTATCTACAATCCTTATATTTCCCAAATAAACAAGATATTGGTTTAAAAATTATTATACGAGATACTGTTGACCTTCCCTCCAACCCTAAGTATTTGTTTGGGGGCTGAGGAACTGACCACACATACTTTTTAATCTATCTATACATCTATATCTATATACGGAATAGATGATACCGAAATAATTTAATGCGGTCACACCAAAGAAAAATGATAATTACTTTTTCAAAATCCTTAAAAAAAAAATCACGAAAAAAGAGATCTCATTGCAACAATTCTCAAAACGGGAAAATATGTCCAATGGAATTGAATTTTAAAATAAAAGTACATTCTATAAACAAACTTTGTAAGGATCTTTAAACAGTTGTAAAAAATCAGCGAACAAGTTGAAGATTTTTTCCATTTGTTATTCGTTTTTTTGTCAATTTTTTTTCAATTTGTAATATCATATTGAATTCAGTGGATTTTTTGTGAACAAAATAAAGAATATTTTTTCACTATATAAAATTTTTCACCAAAAAAAAATGAAATAAGTGCGAAATACGATAGTAACTGACATCTACCTTTCAACTTCAGGGCCTACATCGTTCTTCAGCTGGAATATGCGCAGACATTTAAACAAACAATAATGACCGAAAAAGACTAATGGGGCTTATTTCAAAGCGTGGACCTACTTCTTTCATGTGAAAATAATCCATCCAATGAGAGCTCAAAATGCAAAAATTTTTGGGAGTACAATCAGTAAAATACCAAATATAAAGGGTGCAAAATAGTAGAGCGAATGGGACCTTTAGTAAGAAAAGGATTTCTATCCTTCCAAAAATTCTTCCTAAACATTTAAGATACCTTAAATCGCTTTTGCAGGTCATGATATCGATCATAAATAACCATCGTATAATTTAAGCTATTTTTGGAGTCTTCGCCACTTTCTTCTATTTTTGGCCCTTATTTGTCAGAGAACCTTTTCGCATAAAATTTTCGGAGTAGGGCCCATATTGGTCTTGACCACTAAAAAATTGTATTTATACTACCCTGGGGTAAGGAACCATCGTACAGATAATTGCCACATAGCAATTTATTCATGTAAAGTCCCCACATTGGGGTATCCCCAAGTACACTTTAACATCTAATGTGTGGTCAGAAAAGAAAAATTTGTATTCTATTGAATTTGTAACCCCCAAGAGAATATTGGTTGGGAACGTAGATTTGGGATATACATCTATATGAAATAAATTGTGAAAACATGGACAAATTACAAATATAAGAAAGTAGCACGGGACCGAATATATGTTGAATCGTCATTGAATTATACTATGATGAAAAATATGTACTTTGTGGGGTCTCCAATTTACAATTTAAATGACAAATAAAATTAGTTCCCATATTACGGTAATGGGTGTAAAATAGTAATTATATTTGACTATTCTGAAATCAGTCTGACCTCAATTATGAGGTGGATAAAACTATTTTTACTTATTTAAATCACGTGATTTTTTTTTTTTTTTCAGTTTAACATGCTATGTTGTTCTGCTATATTTTCTAATTGGCCTCTATTTGTCATCTTGGATTATAAGGGGTGAAGAAAGTTTTCAATGTATGTCGATGTTTCGCATTTTACCATATTTCAAAGGATTTGGCTAAAAATATGTATTTGTAGGTGAAAATCTTACACAAAAATTTCAATATATATATAAATTTTAGAATTTTCTCCATGTAATAGTACCCCCTCAAGTCCACCTTTTGGCGGACAAATAGACCGACATGGTTAGGGGGCTTATGAGGACTCTAATGCACAATCTGAGGTACTAATGGGTTTTAAAAAGTAATTAACTTTGCCTATTCTTAAATCAATTAGCCCTCAATTATGAGTTGTACAAAGTACAGTAAATTCCAAATTACTGCTCATTTGACTAAAAATTAAAAACTAATCGACCAGTACGTGAACATTTATAACATTCATATCTTTGAATAATTATGCTTTGACCAATATGCATAATAGACAAAAACTACGGACCGGCAACGCGGACCTGGCCAGCTAGTAAGAGATATAATTATTCGAAAATATTGACCCTTGTGGGGGAGATACTAGAAGGAGTGGACCGATATATCCTATCTTCAGATCTTGTATTAGTAAAAGTATTGGGATGTGTGAAATTTGAAGGCAATCGGACTCTAGTTTCATATTTTATAAGAGTTATAATTATTCCAAATTTTGACCCTTTGTGGGGAAGGTACTTGATGGCGTATGCCGATCTTATCCATTTTTGCACCTGGCCTACCACTGACAAAAATATTGCGATTTGCAAAGTTTGCACAACCTCGAATGATCCTTTCTCTTTCTATGAGGTAAATTATTTTCTTTGAAAATGTTGACCTTGTGTGGGTGAGATACCAGACAGGGTGGGCCATCTCCGAACTCGATATAACTTTAACAATAACATTACAATGTACCAAGTTTGGACCGAATCGGATACTCCCTTCGTGAAATATCGTATAACTTATAGCCCCCATATAACGATACCTCCCGATATTCGCTATTTTGATTATTAAACGGAATTGTTTCAAATTTCGTATTTGAAGTTCAGAATCGGTACTACAGCCTATAACGAAAAAAGTACTTCCACGTCTTCGAATAGCCCCCATATAAAAGATTTCATTTGAGAGGTATTTTGAAGAAGGTAGCGAAATAGACCTTTTGTTACCTTTGAAATTCATAGAAAATCGACTCAGATACATCTATAGCTCCCATATATAGGTTTCATCCGATTTGGAGTTTAAGTCCCTCACATGCGTAATATACACTCCAATGATATGCACTCCAAAATGATATAACTCCAAATGACACTTTTGACCGAATTCAGCCTAAAAGTAAGCGCTTCAGATTTTAGAGAAAATCAGTTCAGATATACCTATAGTTCCCATATTTATGTTTCATCCGATTTGGTGTTTAATTCCCTCATATGCGTAATATGCACAGATACTGCTCGAAAATACTTGTGCCTAATTTTATCGAGATCGGTTCAGATTTTTATATAGCTTCCATATACATATTTTCATCCGATTTTATGGTTATTGCTCTTCATGTATGTAATATCAACCCAAATTGGATAGATTTTTTCATATTCATCAGAATTTTTCCATTTGATTAAACTCGGTCCAGTCCGGTCCCTCAGCCATATGGCTAGAGATAGTATACAGGATGAGATGTAAAAACTGCAACAAACTTCAGACTGCTGTCATTTCTAAGCCACTCGTCCAACAAGAAGAAAACAGCAACATCAGCAGAAATGGTTCGAAAAGTAAAGAAGCGACTTGATCGAAACCCCCGTCGCAGTGGCCGAAAAATGACTCGAAAATGTATACCTTTGGTTGGCCACCAGAACTCAAGCTCCGGTCATGGTGATGGTGTAGGCCGCCATAACACCCGATGGTCGCTCTTCGTTCGTATTAAACGACCGTGGCATCAGAATATATGCCGAATATTATCGCGAAAATATTCTGGAGGGTGTATTAAAGCCTTGGGCACGCAAACATTTTTGCCGCAGACCTTAGACATTCCAACAGCACTCAGCACGCGCCACCCAAGAATGGTTACCGAATGAGATCTCTAGCTTCATTTCCAGCGCACAATCGCCACCAAAATCTCCGGATACCAATCCGTTGGACTAATGTGTCTGGAGTATTTTGGAAAGCAAGGTTGGCACTAAAAAATACCAAAGTGTCGATCACCTCGAGCAAGCGCTTTGCCGGGAATGGGTCAAAATACCGCAGAGCAACAAATGGTCAACGTGTGATGGTTTCATTGGCCGTTTGAAGGCCATAATTCGTGCCAAAGGTGACCAATTCGAACAAATCTAAACTTATTCCTAAATTTGATGCTATTTCCAACATTTTTTGCATTCATTCAATAAAATTAAAAAAAAAAAGTAAAAATTATAGCGTTTGACTTTGTTGCAGTTTTTATACCCTCCACCATACTATGGAGGATATATTAACTTTGTCATTCCGTTTGTAACTCCTCGAAATACTCATGCCAGACCCAACAAAGTGTATATATTCTTGTTGTCATCAAGGTATCTTTCGAACGAATTGAGATAGAAGGCTAAAATTTTGCACACTTGTTTATTTTTCCAGTAGGCAGGTTAAGTTCGTAAATGGGTCCAAGTTTTCATATAGCCCCCATATAACGATACCTCCCGATATTCGGTATTTTGATGATTTTAGCGACATTAATCACCGGAATTGCTTTAAATTTGGCATTTGAAGTTCGTAATAGATACTACAGCCTAAGACAGAAAGTAATCTGTGTAGGTCCACGTCTTCGTATAGCCCCCATATAACGGTACCTGCCAATATTCGGTATTTTGATGATTTTAGCGTCATTATTCACCGGAATTGTTTCAAATTACGTATTTAGAGTTCGTAATGGGAACTACAGTCTGTGAGAGAAAACTGTCTATGCTGTTCCAGGTCTTCGCACAGCTCCGACATAACGGTACCTCCCTATAAACGATATTTTGATGATTTTAGCTACATTATTCACCGTTTATTTCAAGTTTCGAATTTGAATATGGTAATTGCTTATGACAAACAATGCCTACGTCTTATAGACCCCAATATAACGGCTATATTCGAATATAGCAGTTATTTTTAAAATTTTAGCATTTTTTAAGGATGTTATTTTTTGAAAATTTCCAAATTCTTTCCAAATGGTGGGTGGTATTCAAAGTTGCTGCTTTTTAACATTTTTCCACGGATTTGTCTAAAAATTGGTAATTATAGGTCATAATGGATTCTAGTTCCGGTGACGAAACATTGTATTTATAGGTCCACGTTTTTGTATGTACCCATGCCGATATTCGGTGTCTTGATGATTTTCGGCACATGTAATTGTTGGTCCACATTATGTTATAGCCCTCACATGATCTTTGTTACATTTTTTTTTTCACGGATTTATATAACAATTGTTATTTGTAGTTCATAATGGGTTCTAGCTCCGGTGGCAGAACATTTAATACTTAGTTCCACGTTTTCCTATAGCGCACATATGACGATAGCCATCGATATTCGGTATTTTAATAATCCTAGCACATTTACTCACGAAATTGTTTCAAATTTAATATTTTAGAAGATTTAGTACATGACAATTATTGAAGTATAAAATTTAAATTAATTAAATAAATTAATTAATTTGGTATGGCCCCCATATAAAGGCTAAACTCACTTTATGGGTTTTTCAAAATTTTAACAGCATTATCCAAATGGTCTTACTGGTATTTATACCCTACAACACTATGCGTTGGGGGTATTATAAGTTAGATTGGGCCAAAAATTATGTAACACCTCGAAATATTGGTTTCCCACATAGGAAAGTATATATGGATCTTCCTATCGCACTGAGCTGAGTCGATCTAGCTATGTATGTCCGTCCGTCCGTCTGTCCGTGTTGATTTTTAATTACTCTACAAGTCGCGATTAAGGCCCGATCTTTACGAAATTTAGAATGGAGATTGGGCTAGGGTCAGAATAGAACCCTATTGCTTTTGGAGATGATCGCATTACATTTAAGGGTTGAAATGGACCAAAAACTGAAAAATTTCCTGATTTTGCAGTTGCTCTTCAGGTCGCTATTATGGACCAATCGGCGCGGAAGTTAGCATGGGTCTAGAGGGCTGGGCAGAAGTCTTCAAATTTTAGTGGTCATCGGGTAATATTTAGTGGGTGAAATAGACCATAAAATTTGTGTTAAATTAAAGACACATTTTCCATTAAACCTCGAATATTTTTAATCCCGGCAAAATCACAAACAGACGAAAAGGTCAATTCTGACCGTTACGTAGATGTCAATAATAAATACATCGGATACATATAGCGAAATATGTACAATGCGTATGTACTTTGTACATGGGAATGTTAGTTGGGAATGTTAGTTACAATGTTTATATCCCAAGAATGGCTGGACTGATTTCGACAAATTTTGTCAATTTAGAATGCCCTCTTGGCATAAAAGGATAAAATGTAAAAAAATCTCATAAAAAATATATGCCAATAATGATGTAAATAAAGATTTGCTAGTATTGTGTGACATTTTTTTTTAGTTTTCATATTTTTTATCGCATGCGATTTTTTTTTTTTTCAATTTGACTTATAATATTGAAGTATACATTTTGTAATATTTTTTCACCTAACAACACAGGTTGGGGTATATACAGATTGCAAGTATCGTCCGATCCTCACGAAAATTTGCACGTGGGTAGGGTGAGGCTCAGAAGGGCTAGGCCTATTGTTTTCAAAGATGTCCGCAACATATTTCGGGGTTGCAATGGATCAACAACCAAAAATATTCCTGATTTTGCACGAAATCTTGCATGAAATTAAAGTTTAGAACAGCGGGTAGAATGGACCACTAACTTACATACGAAATCCAAAATACACAAAAGGCGAACTTCTGGTTTTTTAATTTTGATTTCGTTGACGAATATAGCCAAATATAGATGAGTCTACATTTGGAGATACGAAGGTTCTCTTCCTTTTGGATATGATCGCAAAATATTTAGGGGTTCAAATAAATCAAAAACAGAAAACATTTCCTGATCACACAATTGAATCCAATCGACACGCCTGACAAGAGAGTTAAGGACAGGGAAGAATTCTAGCATTTTGGATGACCATTGGATTATATTGATCTGTAAAATAACTAACAGCACGACGGTGTGCGTAAATATTGGGCAAACTTCCCTGGTCAAAATTCTAAGCTCAGTGACATAATTTCAAAAGCGAAATCTTTCAAAATGGATTTGGACATAAAAGGGCTTCTAACATATTGTAGTATTGTAGGGTATCACATGGTCGGCCCCGCACGACTATAGCCTTTGCTTACTTGTTTTTATCTCACCCTGTATATTTTCATGATCAGTATAAAATCTAAATCGATTTAACGATGTCCGTCTATCTGTCTGCTGAAATCACGATACAGCCCACATTATTTGACGTAGAGCTTCAAAAGTTGTCAGAACAATTTGTTTTGTGTCTAGGATGGTTGGTATTGAAAATGAGATGTATAGTCCCCATATAGCGATCCCGCCGATATTCGGTATTTTGATGATTTTTGCCACATTTTTCCACGGATTTGTCTAAAAATTGGTATTTGTATTTCGTAATGGGTTCTAGATCCGATGTGGGTCAACGTTTTGTTATAGCCCCCATATAACGGTACCTACCGATATTCGGTATTTTGATAATTTTTGTCACATTTTTTCACGGATTTGTCTGAAACTTGGTATTTTGGGTTCATAATGGGTTCCAGCCTCGGTGGCGAAACATTGTATGTATAGGTTCACGATTTTGTATAGCTTCCATAAAACGATACGATACGAAACGAAACGATATTGAATATTTAGTTCCGCGTTTTCCTATAGCGTACATATTATGATATCCACCGATATTCGGTATTTCGATAATCCTTGTCACATTTTCCCACGAAATTGTTTCAAATTTTGGTAGATTTGGTAGATGACAATCCTTGAAGTATAAAATTGTCTATAGAGGTTCCCGTTTTGGTATATTTTTTATACCCTACAACACTATGTGTTGTGGGTAATATAAGTTTGATTGGGCCAAAAATTATGTAACACCTCGAAATATTGGTTTCCCACAGCTCGCCGAGCTGAGTCGATCTAGCTATGTCTGTCCGTCTGTCCATGTTAATTTGAAATCAAGCTACAGGTGGCAATTAGGGCCCGATTCCCACGAAATTGGAAATGGAGGTGGGATTTAGGGTCAGAATAGAACCCTATTGTTGTTGGAGACAATCGCAAAATATTTAGGGGTTGAAATGGACCAAAAACAGAAAAAATACTTGATTTTGCAGTAGCTCGACAGGCCACAATTATAGACCAATCGGCGCGGAATTTTGCATGGTGTTAGAGCAAAAGCGCACAAATTTGGATGGTCATCGGACCACATTTAGCGGGTAAAATAGGCCATAACTTTTTTGTAAAAAACACGAAATTTTCCATTAAACCGCGAATATTTTTAATCCTGGCGAAATCACAAATACACGAAAATGTCACTTTTGACCGTTACATTGATGCTCATATCCAAAATCTCGCATATATAGCAAAATATATACAATCTAATATATCAAATAAGAGAATGTTAGTTAGATCGCTGATTTTCACAATTCTCATAAATTTGGAATGTTCTCTTGCCAGAAAAGGATAAAATCAAAGAAAATCGCGTAAAAATCTGTCAATAAAAAAGTGAATTTTTTGTACATTTTTTTTTTTTTTTCAATTTTTGTCATATTTTTTATCGCATGCGATTTTTTCAATTTGACTTTCAATTTTGAATGGAAAATGTTTAAAGTTTTTATAGTTAAAGTTTTTTTGAGCATATTGGATGACCATTGGATTATACTTACCTGCAAAATTGACCATGGCTTTTGTGAATTTTTTTTCGAATACATAACACGACGGAATGCGTAAATAAGGGTATTTGGACATAAGGCGGCTTCCAACAGATTGTGGTGTTGTAGGGTATCACATGGTCGGCCCCGCACGACTGGTATTTGTAGTTTAAAGTGGAACACGTTGCAATTCAGATACTTATATAAAAAATGTTTTTTTTTACGGAATGGTGGAGGGTATTAAGAGCCCCGGCCCGGCGAACTTAATGTTTTTACTTGTTAAGTTATCCTCATGGTATAGAGAATAAATAGATTGGTCAAGCCAAACTGAATTCTTAACATTTGCTCCTATTCAACTATTAAATGTGAGACTTTACATCTCTGCCTTGTTGCATGTAATGCAATTGCAATAGGGCCAATAAATCAATCGATTAAAGCACTTCACAACACCAACAAAGCCTCAACGACAACCGCAATAATCTAATATAAAATTTTTAATTAAATATTGTAAATATTTGTTGTGGCGGGTGTTTGTGCGTTCTGTAATAATTTTTGCGTGTGAGTGTGTGTGCGTGTTGTCGTGCGAAAACATGCAATATATGGATGTACAACAATTTTTATTTTCTTTCCTTAATATCCTTAAAGCGTTGTTATATAAATAATGCGAAAGTACGAAAATCAAACAACGGAAATTAAATTAATAATAAAAATCAGGCAATTGAAATGAAAAAAAAAAAACCAAACACCGATAAACGATGAGATATAAAAATCAATAATCGCCAACATCATTCGCATCATTGAATGCGTTTATCGCCAGCTTTTTTTCAGTGGGGCTTTTTCTATTGAAATTTTGTTGTTAATGTTGCGGAATGAAATTAAATGAAACGTGCCACCAGCGACAATGTTTGTCTGATGGGTTTCCTGGCGCGAGCACACACACTCACAGAGAGACAGACAAGCACATGCAAAATACAATATTTTGATTTAATGCGATTAATTTAAGATTTCGCAGGATATGTTATTTTTCTCATTTCATCCGAATCTGACAGATATTCAATAAATTGATATTGTAATCTATCGATTTGTAACAATTCATAGGTGGTGAGGATGATGTATTCATTGACTTTTTGATACATTTTCGATGAATTCGGATAATAATTTAAAAAGACCTATTTATTGTAATTCTTTAGGATTTACCCAATTTTTTTTTTTTTTTTTTTTTTTGTTTTTCGATCAACTGGTATTATTTTTCCATTTCCTAGATCCATCAGTTGTTTAGAAAAAGATTTGGATGATTCGTTACATTGAAGTTGCAAATGCATATTAATCGTTCGTTTTAATGTCCGAACATGACTCCAAAGAAAAGATGATTTTGGGCATGGATTGAATTTAGAAAGATTTTTTTTGTGGGTCATTGCACACTCATCCCAAATTATGATTTTGCATTATTTGAGTACTTTATCCACTGTCAAAGATTTTTCATTGTTGTAAGTAAATGTACGAAATCAACAAAAAACAAGTTAAAAAGCAGTAAGTTCGGCCGGGCCGAACTTTAAATACCTTCCACCAATTTGGAATCGAATTTGGAAATAAAATCCTTAAAAAATTCTTTTAAAATTTTAAAAATGCCGAATATAGCCGTTATATTGGGGTCTATACGACGTGGACCCACACAGGCATTGTTTGTCATATATCATTACCAAATTCAAATTCGGAACTTGATATAAACAGTGAATAATGTAGCTAAAATCATCAAAATATCGTATATAGGGAGGTACCGTTATATCGGAGCTGTGCGAAGACCTGAACCTGCATAGACAATTTTCTGTCATAGGCTGTAGCATCCATTACGAACTTCAAATACGACAACTCAAACAATTTTGGACCTGCATAGACAATTTTCTGTCACAGACTGTAGTTTCTATTACGAACTCTAAATGCGTAATTTGAAACAATTTCGGTGAATAATGTCGCTAAAATCAGCAAAATACCGAATATCGGGAGGGGTACCATTATATGATAGCTATAAGAAGACGTGGACCTGCACAGACAATTTTCTGTCTTAGGCTGTAGTATCCATTTCGAACTTCAAATACCAAATATGAAAAAATTCCGGTGAATAATGTCGCTAAAATCATCAAAATACCGAATATCCGGAGGTACCATTATATGGGGGCTATATGAAAACGTGGACCTACATGGCCCATTTACGATCTCAATCTGCCTACTAGAAAAATAAATATATGTACAAAATTTTAGCCTTCTATCTCAATTCGTTCGAAAGATAGCGTGATTACAACAGACAGACAGACGGAGAGACAGAAAGACGGACATCGCTAAATGACATGAGTATTTCAAGGAGTTTCGAGGTGGAGGGTATAACATTATATAGGAGCTACAGGCAAATCTATACCAATTTCAATATAATTTGACAAATAAATTTTAGACCGAATTTCGTTGAAATTGGAGATACATATCGTGTTTGGCGCATCAAATAGACGAAATCGGCCGAAAATATATATAAGAGCTATATCCAAATCTGAACCTATTTCAAAATAATTTTGCAAAATTTATTTTCGATCCAAATTCCGTTACATATTAAAAATTTGAAGACTGAATCATATATCTGGTACCAAATATCATTGTTGTCGAATGCATATTACGAATGTGAGGCACTTCAACACCAAATCGGATGAAACATTTATATGGGAGCTATAGTTATCTGAACTGACTCGCTTCTGGACTGAATTCGGTCGAATATGCCGAAATTCAGGTCATTTGGATGGATATCAGCCAATATTTGCACAATAAACTTGAAATCGGATTAAAGATATATTTGGGAGCTTTATCCAAATCTAAACCGATCTCCATAAAATTTGGCAAAGGTATTTCCGAACTCTATAAGACATCTGGTGCCAAATATCATTGTTGTCGAATGCATGTCACGAATGTGAGGTACTTAAAGACCAAATCTGATGAAACATATAGCAGCTATAGCTGTATCGCCCGGATTTTCACCAAATTTGATGTTCTTGTTTCTATACTGATTTCGATCAGATTTACCGAAATGCAGGTCATTTGGAATTATATTGGCCATCTGGGGCACAATTAACCCAAAATCTGTTAAAGATATACAGAATAAACAAACAGCGATAAAAAGAAACTGCAACTAAGTCAACCGCCATAATTTTTACATTATTTTTTAAATTTTATTGAATGAAAGCAAAACATGTCGGAAATAGCATCAAATTCTAGAATAAGTTTAGATTTGTTCGAATTGGTCACCTTTGGCACGAATTATGGACTTCAAACGGCCAATGAAACCGTCACACGCTACCCGAATGTTGCTCTTCGGTATTTTGGCCCATTCCTGGCGAAACGCTTGATTGAGGTGATCGACACTTTGGTATTTTTTAGTGCCAACCTTCCTTTTCAAAATTCTCCAGACACAATAGTCCTACGGATTGGTATCCAGAGATTTTGGTGGCCATTGTGAGCTGGAAATGAAGCGAGGAACCTCATTTAGTAACCATTCTTGGGTGGCGCTTGCTGAGTGCGATGGTGCTGATTCCCGTTGCAATGTCCAAGATTTGCGGCCAAAATGTTTGCGTGCCCAAGGCTTTAATATACCCTCCAGAATATTTTCGAGATAATATTCGGCTATTATTCTGATGCCACGGTGGAGAGCTACCATCGGCTGTTATGGCGGTCCACACCATCACCATGCCGGAGCTTGAGTTCTGAGTTCTCGTGGCCAACCCAAGGTGCACATTTTCAGCTGACCACTTTGGGAAGTAAACACGATCATTTTGTTTGTTTATAAACTGCTTGACAACGAAAGTTTTCTCATCGGAGAAAACCACATTCGGCAGTGCACCAAATTCGGCCCAGCGAAGCAACACTTTAGCTCTTTTGAGTCTATTTCCTTTCTGATGCGGTGTAAGTTCTTGCACTTTTTGGAATTACAATGGCTTTACCCCGACCTCATTTTTCAATATTTGCCAAATGGAATATTGCGATATGTTCAGCTCACGAGCCATTTTTCGGCCACTGCGACACGGGTTTCGATCATGTCGCTTCTTAACTCTTCGATCCATTTCTGCTGATGTTGCTGTTTTACTTCGTCCACTTCCTTGACGTCGGGCTACGCTATCAGTATCACGGTAACGAGCCACTAGTGGTTTTCCAGCCAAATATAAATAAATTATGCTATCAAGCTTGAATTCCATCACGAATAACTTTTTTTCTGGAAAATTCTTAGCAAAATGCTTTTGTACGCTTGTAAACAATATAATGAGCTGTCACTGGAATAATTTTAACAGCTGTCGGATGAGTGGGTTCGAATTGACAGCAGTATGAAGTTGGTTGCAGTTTTTTCATCTCACCCTGTATATTATGAGGTTTTTGTACAAACTTTTGTAATCAATGTGTCATCTTTTAATTATGTAAGCCATATAATTAGCATTGGAATCTTATCCCAACTCGCTTCAAAATCAACACCAACTCTAGTAACAGCAAATTCTTCCAATATCTTTCCACAATAAATGTTCTAGAAACAGGAACACATCTTCATGTATGACCGCCGAAATCGAATCTAGGCCATATTAAATTATCAACTTGTTTTAAGAAAATTAAAAACGAAACGACACGAAATTTACTGGAGGCTTATTTCGCGGCACTGCAATTAAGAGGATACAAAAGAAAATTTCATAAATTAGAAGCTCCATCAGGATAACCATATTAAACCTATTAAGAATTCCTTGTTCAATTTCGTTTTATAAACGTTTATGCCGGTTTGGCGTTAACGCCCAGTGACAGGAAAATCCCAATGTCATTGTACTGACTTACTGCGTTATGTATATATATGGTTGTAACTGGTACAGTGGGGAAAAAATAAAAAAGCAATTAAGTTCGGCAGGGCGGAACTTTTAATATCCTCCGCCATTTGGAAGGAACTTGAAATATTTAAAAAAATACGAAAAATACCGTATACCTTTATTTGGAGGCTATACGAAGACGTGGACCTGCATGAGTATTTTTTTTTTTTTTTTTTTTTTTTTGTCATAGGCTTTATTATCCCTCAAGATCTCAAATACGAAATTTGAAACAATTCCCACGAATAATATCGCTTAAATATGGGGGCTAACGAAGACCTATGGACCTACATACGATATTTTTAGGCATAGGCTGTAGAACCCATTATAAACTTCAAATACGAAATTTTTAATTAAGTCGCTAAAATCAACAAAACGCCGAATATCGGGAGGTACTGTTATATGGTGGCAATACGAAGACGTAGACCTGCATACGAAATTTTTAGGCATAGGTTATAGTATCCACTAGAAACTTCGAATGCGAAATTTTAATCAATTCGGGTGGGGGCTTGCAGAGCTGGTATCCGGAAATTTGGATATAATATTACTGTCGGAGTGTAGGATTGGGATATGGAGGTAGTTTTGGATATTTGCATTTTTATGTACTAAATTTGGTAAAATTTGTATTTGGTCGAACCGATAGAGGTGGAATCCTAACATTTGTGTAGGATTGGGGTATGTACAAAATTTGGTACAACTTAGAATTGTGGTGAACCGATTGCGCTGGAATCCTGAAATTTGGAACTATTTTTGGAAATAAGTACTACAAGAGTACAAAAGGTGCAAAATGGTGTCAAATTTAGTATTGATTGTACCGATAGAGTTAGATTCATTAATTTTAGTGTTAGGGTCAGAATTGGTGTGTAGTGTTTAGATATGGAGGTGGTTTTGGAAATAACTACCATAGATATACGAATGTTACCAAATGGTACTAAAATTTGAATTATGGTCGATATTGATGTGTAAGGTTAAGATATAAAGTGGTTTTTGTTAATGAATACTTTCGTGAACGAAAAGTACCAACTGGCACCAAACTTAGTATTAGGGTATATTTATATTTTCAAACTCGGCAAATCGCAAAATTTCTATCAACACAAGATTAGGTATGCATATGAAATTTGTCGGACTATTCCTTCAGGTACCTCCCCCACAACGGGTCAAAATTTGCGAAATAAGCCTCCAAATTTCACACATCCAAATATTTCTACCAACACAAGATCTTGTGTGAAGATGGGATATATATCGGCCAACTCCTTCTGGTACCTCCATTATAAAAGGTTAAAATTTTTGAAAAATTACAATTCTTATAAAATGTGAAATAAGAGCCCGATTCTCTTCAAATGTCACACATTTCAATATTTTTACCAACACAACATCTGGTATGTAGAACGGATAGAACAGACCACTACTTCCTTTAATTAACAATTATTCATATAAAATTGGGATTGGATTTTCTTAAAATGTTGCTCATCCCAATATTTTTATCAGTATTAGATGAAGTATAACACTTCGGTCCACTATTTCTGGCATTTCATGAAAGTTTTAACATTTTCGAAAAAATATCACGTATCTCATATAAAGTGAAGGAAGTAGTCGATATATTCCAAATTTGGCACGTTGTAATATTTATATCAGACTTCAAACGGCACAAATTTAGATATAGCTCCCATATATATGTTTCATCCGATTTGGTGTTTAAGTCCCTCACATGCGTAATATACACTGCAAATACCCCTGTCAAATTTTATTGAGCTCGGATCAGATTAGGATATAGCTCCCATATATAAGTCTTTATTCGATATCAGGTTAATTGTGTACCAAATGGCTAATATCAGCTCAAATTGACTGAATGTTGGCAGTTCCGACTGAATTTGTCCTAGAAACAAGTACTTTAAATTTGGTGAAAATCGGATCAGATATAGCTATAGCTCCCACATATATATGTTTCATTCGATTTGCGAGTTTAAGTTCCTCATATGCATAATATGGACTCCACAACAATGCTCATTGGTACCAGATATCAGCTACAGCTCTGAAATAAGTGTCTTAATTTTTTTTTCAAGATCGGTTCAGATTTTTATATGCTTTAGATAAACATCTTCATCCTATTTTACGAAGTCATATCATGCGCTATACAGCAATGTTATTTGGTATTGGAGATACCAAACCCTTCGTCAGATTTGTTGAAAATCGATTCAGAGTTGGATATGGTTCTCAAATTGGGACTAATCTAAGGTCATGATACGGATTCAAATAAGGTTCATAGTTGGTATGATCTACTTTACATAAATTCCGAATATAAACTTTTTTTTGATACGGGAGCTCTACTAAATATTTATAGTGGTCTATGGTATTATATAGTCGGCCCCGCCCGACTTTTGACCTTTCCTTCCTTAGTGTTTTTGTAAATGTTAGCATTTAATTTAATGTTGGTATCTGATTTTCGGATGTAAAGAAAATCGCGTTTACGAACATTTGCTTACAGAAATTTTCTCCTCTGGAGAGGAGGTATTTAAGGAAGAGGACCATGACTACATTTCTGCGACATGTTCGTATTGCAGATATACGATTATTACCATTTGTGGAGGTGCTACCAGAAGGAGTGATCGATATTCACCATCTTGAAGCCGATTCCCACGTTGGATCCACCTAAATTCTTCCTTTGACAGATATACCATTCACAATTACTTCACTGAATCCAGCAATATGTTTTTTGTTCCCTAGAGTTACACACCGCTCTTGCTTTGATTGTTTTATGAGATTTAAAATTATCCGGCATTCTTAAATTTTAAATTATTTTTAAGAGTTTATATTTTAAATTTAATTTTCCATATTCCTCCCACTGTTAATTGCCCGTCAGACAGTCTGTGAAATTTGTGTTTTTTTTTTTTTGTATTTTCGTTCGCAACTGATGGCGCATATTCTCTTTCGCTGTGTAAAGCGGAATATTTTATGAGGCCGTAAACAGAATATGGGACTTAATTGCTTGAAGGACATGTGCTTAAAATGTTGCATTTGTTGCAACATTGTCAGCACCATGCCACATCGAAAAGCCACTTACAATATTAAACGTTTCGGTATTACTCGAGGATATGCAACAATGACCAGGCCAACTACGCGGCAATTTAAAGCGATAAACGGCCGCTATACGGCGGGACATACAATTACACCGACACACACACACAGGATATGACATTGATATGATACAAACGTTTCTAGGAGAGCTAAGGGAAATATTTTACAGCAAGAAACCCAAAGGAAATAGGTTAAGAAATTTAATGGTAGACTAAGGATCAGATTTCCTGGGAGGTGAAAGATGAGAAGTCCCTACGATGAGAAAGAGTTTTTCACCATCAAAGGTTCTATGAAAACCTAACAAAGAACCATACACATAAGGCTAACCCAGCAATTTTTTGGAACAAGGCAACAAAGTGATGTGGAAATTTAAAAATAAATGAGGACCCACATGTCTTAAACCAAAACACGAATTGGTAACTTCCAATTCTTGACTGTATCCTTGAGAGTCGTGTGAGGAAGATAGTCAGCTCCATGATCATGAAAGTAGAACTAAAACCAGTTTGGGAAGGTCAAAAGTCGGGCAAGGCCGACTATATGTATGATACCCCACACCACTACGCGTATTTAGTAGAGCTTCCGTAACTTAAAACAAGTTAAAAAGCTGTAAGTTTGGCCGGGCCGAACTTTGAATACCCTCCACCATTTGTAACGAATATAAAAATAAATATGTGGGCAAAATTTTAGCCATCTATCTCAATTCGTTCGAAAGATAGCGTGATTACAACAGACAGACAGGCAAACAGACAGACGGACAGACAGACGGACGTCTTAGAATTTTACGCTGATCAAGAATATATATACTTTGTTGGGTTTAAGATCATTATTTCGATGAGTTACAAACGGAATGACAAAATGAATATACCATCCATAGTATGGTGGAGAGTAGATCATACAGAGGGTTTTGTACCTGTAATACTAAATATAGTGCATGATATCACTTCGATAAGGAATATATTAAAACATTTTTTTGAAACCGGACCGAGTTTCACCAAATGGTAAAATTCATTTGCTTCTAGGCTAAATTTCCTCGGAATTTATAGGATTCAGTTCATTTTGGCAGTCATTTTGTGTGCAATAAAACTGATATCGGATAACGATATATATATGGGATCCGATTTCGATAAAATTTGACAGAGGTATTTATGGGCTGTATCTGATATCTGGTACAAAATATCATTTGTGAGGGACTTATGTGCAAAAATGCAGGTCGTTTGTGCTGATATTGGTCATTTGGTGCACAATTAACACGAAATCAGTTGAAGAGCTATATCTAAATTCGATCCGATTCTCACCAATTTCAATATGGTTCGTCCTTGAGCCAAACAAATATTGTTTGGAAAATTTCATCTCAATCGGATAATAAATGTGGCGAACGGACGAACAGACAGACTGACATGCATAAAACGATTCAGAAAGTGATTCTATGAAGATCCTCAATAGTAACTATAGGTTTATCTCGCTTCCTTCTCCAGATTACAAACAAATGCACAAAGTCATAATACCCTTAGCACCATAAAAAGAAGAAACGTGTAAGGACGTTTTGAAAGTTTACATCACAAAATAACCTAAATAGAGGGGCAAGTTACCCCTCCCCCTCTTGAACAATTTTGGAAATGCTATGACTAAGATTCCTTGAAATTCGTGCCTATAGTGTCCGTATACCTATGGTGTCTTCGGCAATATTCCAGCCAAATGTACGAGGAATATTTTAGTCGAAAACTTTAACCCTAAGTGATTCAACAAAGGGGTAATTTAGGACCTTCTTTAAAAATATGGTTAAAAATCCCTTTAAACGGGATCTTAGCAAGTCAAAATATTCTACAAAATTATTTGTAATATTATTCTACTATAGGTCCTAGAAAACGTCAAGAGTCTACATCTTACGTTAACGCCAGGAATTTATGTAGGTAAATAACACATTTTAGGGTTAAAGCTGTACATTGTATGAGTTCGTACAAAAATCTCCATCAAAGCATCATTTCAGAAAGATGTCGTCAAAGATATAAATAGTCTTCATCAAATTTTACTATAAGTCACCAATGAAATGGAATATGTATTTCCATTGTACATCAAAAAAAAAAATATTTGCACCAATGTTCCCAAAAATAAACCCTAAAATATTCCGTAGTTTTTCTTAACATTTTTTCTTGGAACTTTTTCCGAGTTTACGACTGAAAGTAATATAAAATTTCGTTTGAGGCAAAAGGTGTCAAAAGAAGAAACATAGGTCTAATAAAAATAGTTTTTATGTAAATTTCATTCGAAATTTATGACCTAAATGTGAAAATTATGTATTTGCCTTTCATAACCTCCACCAAAAAAGGTATAGAGGGTATATTAAGTTCGTCATTCCGTTTGTAACTCATCGAAATAATCATTTTAGACCCAACAAAGTATATATATATTCTTGATCAGCGTAAAATTCTAAGACGATTTAGCCCTGTCCGTCCGTCTGTCCTTCTGTCCGTCTGTTGTAATCACGCTACAGTCTAAACGAATTAAGATAGGAAGCTAAAATTTTGCACAGATCTCTCTTTTGTCTGCAGGCAGGTCAAGTTCGAAGATGGGGTGTATCGGTCCACGATATCGTATAGCCCCCATATAACGGTACCCCCGATATTCGGTATTTTGATGATTTGAGCCACATTTTTCAACGGAATTGTCTGAAAATCCACACAAGGAGTTCCTTGTGGGTACTTTATACCTCGGGAGAGAATTATCTATATAGGTCCACGATATCGTATATCCCCCATATAATGGTACCCCACGATATTAGGTATTTTGATGATGTTAGCCACATTTTTCAATGGAATTGTCTGAAAATCCACACAAGTAGTTCCTTGTGAGTACTTTACCTCCTGAGAGAGAATTGTCTATACAGGTCCACAATACGTATATCCCCCATATAACGATACCCCCCCCCCCCCCCGGAATATTCGTTATTTTGATGATTTTACCCACATTTATCAACGGAATTGTCAGAAAATCCACACAAGGAGTTCCTTGTGGGTACTTTATACCTCGGCAGAGAATTATCTATATAGGTCCACGATATCGTATAGCCCTTATATAACGGTACCCCCGATATTCGGTATTTTGATGACTTTAGCCACATTTTCCAATCGTATTGTCTGAAAATCCACACACGGAGTTCTTTGTGAGCACTTTACCCCTGAAACGGAATTGTCTATATAGGTCCATAATATCGCATATCCCCCATATAACAGTACTCCCCTATATTCGGTATTTTGATGATTTTACCCACATTTTTCAACGGAATTGTCTGATAATCCACACAAGGAGTTCTTTGTGAGTACTTTACTCCCTGAAAGAGAGTTGTCTGTATAGGTCCACGATATCGTATATCCCCTATATAACGGTACCCTTTGATATTCGGTATTTTGATGATTTCAGCCACATTTTTCAACGGAATTGTCTGAAATTCCACACAAGGCGTTCTTTGTGAGCACTTTACCCCCTGACATAGAGTTCTCTCTATAACGGCACCCCCGTTATTCGGTGATTTTAGCTATATATTCCAATGGTATTTTCTGAAAATCTACACAAGTTTTTTTTTGGGAGTACTTTAACCCCTGAAAGGTATTTGTCTATATAGGTCCACAATATCGTAAAATCCACACAAAGAGATCCTTGTGAGTACTTTACCCCCAGACATAGATTTGTCTATATAGGTCCACAATAGCGTATATCCCCCCATATATCGGCACCTTCCGATAATATATATTTTAAAGATTTTAACAGAATTTTCAATGGATTTTCTTTTTTTGAATATTTTCTAATTCGTTCCAAATGGTGGAGGGTATTCAAAGTTCGGCCCGGCCGAACTCACTGCTTTTTTACTTGTTTAATTTAATTTAATACGTATCCCATCCGAGTCGAAATCTCCCTTTATACGAGTAGGATATTGGTAAAACCATTACAGAAAGGACCCACAAACAATTTTTCTGTTCAAGACTATTTCAACGTCTCCATATGTAAACCAAGAAACCAACATTGACCTCAATAGCAATTTACAGAATTTCCGCTCCATCCCATTAATAGATTTAGTAACATTTAGTACGCATATCTCTTCATCCTGGACACCAACAGTGATCGAAAATTAGTACTACTTAATACTTTTTGAACAATTATAGTACACAGTTCCAAAAATACCCCCATATCTCAACACCAGATAACAAGAGTGACCTCAATATACAATTTCGACATTCCAGCTCTATACATTCACTCAATAGCAAATTTAGTAACATTTAGTACTTTTCGTATAATTTTAGTACACATTTCCAAAACCACCTCTGCACTTAATCCCTCTCAACCACAGACACAATCAGTGACATATATTTCCAACAGTGACCCCATTAACAAATTTAGTTCAATTTAGTACTTTTCGAACAACTATAGTACGTATTTCCAAACTCACCTCCATATTTAAACCACACACCCCAATTGTGACATCTATATCAAATTTAAGAATTTCAGCGATATTCCTTTACACAATGCCAAATTAAGTACAATGTAGTACTTTTTGTACTATCTCAATCTCAGATACTATCCTTTCACCCAATACAAAATTTTGTACCATTTAGTACTTTTCGTACAAATATAGGACATCCATTTCAAATTTCTTCGCCCAATACCAAATTTAGTACTTTTCGTAAAATTATAATACTCATTTCCAAAACCACGATCATATATCAATCCCAGATACCAAAACAGACCTCAATATTAAATTTTGAGATTTCAGCCCTGTCCCCTCACCGAATACTAAATTTAGTACTATTTAGTATTTTTCCTACAAATTTAGGACGAATTTCCAAGCCAGCGCCAAATCGCAACACATTTTCAAAGCACCCACTATATATCAATTTCAGATACCATCAGTAAAGTAAATATCAAAATTCAAAATTTTATCTCAATCCCTTCACCCAATAACAAATATAGTACCATTCAGTACTTTTTGTACAATTATAGTACACATTTCCGCAATCACTTCCATATGTCCAGGATACACTTGAACAAATTTCAGACTTCAAAAATAAA
Source organism: Musca domestica (assembly GCF_030504385.1). Lineage (NCBI taxonomy): Eukaryota > Metazoa > Arthropoda > Insecta > Diptera > Muscidae > Musca > Musca domestica. The sequence goes on from NW_026712212.1 coordinate 749,528, forward strand.
TATTAAAAACTCTTTCCAACATTCCCCTTTGGAGAAACCAGACATTTAAACCTCCATTCACGTTTCAAATAAAGTAATTTTCCTTTGGCGCCATCACCATGCCATCATCCACCAGTTTACAATGTATTTTTCTGTAACTTGTCCAGAATATTCTGTCCTCTGGGAAAACAAGTTTTGCAGGCACAGCATGACCAGGCCAATTCAGTCAAATGCGTTAATCCTGTCCCATATAACTTGTGAATGTTGTTCTCTGGCACAAAGTGTGTTCCAGTAAACAACCAAAACAACATTAAACTCACGATACCAAACAGCAACAACAACAACACACTCCGTTTTTTTATTGCTCTCATTTACAATGCTGTGCCTTTTCCTCCAAGATCCGCACCAGACCAAGATTGCACCAAGTTGAAATACAAATTTAAACGTTTAACTCGAAATAGGATTTCTAAATTTTCCTATGGCTCCGTTTTTTGTGTTGGGCTCCGTTTTATTTTTCTTTCTTCCTTTTTGTCGTTGTATATCTTCCTAGATTTAATTTTGGATGAAAGTCAAGCCTTCACCACTGCCACTGCACTTAACTGGCCGGAGGAACGACATGGTGGTTGACTTAACGCCCATAGAAACATGCGGACAGTATCAAAACCTAATGTTGCTGTGAGCTTAAGAGAACGCAGTCAGGCAATTTTGAAATAAAATAAAATACAATTTAGAAAACAGCAGCCATTAGAAGGGGCAATTATGGAGGGGAGGTTTGGAAAAGGTGGGAAATAAGTAATCTATGTAAAGTGGAGTTATGTTTAATTGGTTTTTTTAGGACAAACATATATACAGGGTGAGATGAAAAAACTGCAACCAACAATAGACTGCTGTTATATCTAAGGCACTCGTCCGACAGCTGTTAAAATTATTCCGTACAAAAGCATTATGGTGAGAATTTTCTAGAAAAAAAAGTTATTCGTGATGGGATTCAAGCGTGATAGTGGCTATCGTAAGAGCACTCCAGCATGAATAAATCGTTTGTGCCTCGTACCATCACTCGTTACCGTGATACTGGTAGCGTAGCCCGACGTCAAGGAAGTGGACGGAAGAAAACTGCAACATCAGCAGAAATGGTTCGAAAGGTAAAGAAACGACTTGATCGAAACCTCGTAAGCTGAACATATCGCAATATTCCATTCGGCAAATATTGAAAAATGAGCTCGGGGTACAGCCATTGAAATTCTAAAAAGTGCAAGAACTTACACCGCAACAGAAAGAAAATAGACTCAAAAGAGCTAAGAGTTGCTTCGCTTGACCGAAAGTGGTGAACTGCTGAATTTGGTTTTCTCCATCTCCGATGAGAAAACATTCTTTGTCAAGCCGTTTGTAAACCAACAAAATGGTCATGTTTGCTTGACAAAGAGGTCAGCTGAAAATGTGCACCTTCGGTTGGCCACCAGAACTCAGAACTCAAGCGCCGGCCATGGTTATGGTGTGAGCCGCCATAACAGCCTATGGTCACTCTCCGCTCGTATTAATCAAACGTGGCATTAGAATAAATGCCGAATATTATCGCGAAAATATTCTGGAGGGTGTATTAAAGCCTTGGACATGCAAACATTTTGGCCGCAGACCTTGGACATTCCAACAGAACTCAGCACCATCGAACTCAGCACGCCACCCAAGAATGGTTACGAAATGAGATTCCTCGCTTCATTTCCAGCGCACAATGGCCACCAAAAACTCCGGGTACCAATCCGTTGGACTATTGTGTCTGGAGGATTTTGGATAGCAAGGTTTGCCCTGAAAAATGCCAAGGTGTCGATCACCTCAAGCAAGCGCTTCGCCGGGAATGCGCCAAAATACCGCAGAACAACATTTGGGCAGCGTGTAACGGTTTCATTGGCCGTTGCCAATAGCCGTTTCCATTGAAGGCCATAATTCGTGCCAAAGGTAACCAATTCGAACAAATCTAATCTTATTCTAAAATTTGAAGCTATTTCCGGCATTTTTGCTTTCATTCAATAACATTTAAAAACAAGTAAGCAAAGGCTACAGTTGAGCGGGGCCGACCGTTGAATACCCTACAACACTATAATAAACGATACAGTTTATATATATTACCAATTTAATTAACGAAATAGTCAGAAGTGCGTCTTTCCTGTATTTGTGAATTCTCCAAAATGTCACTGGAATGGACATTTTCGTATTTTGTCTACAAAAGTTGCCAAACTCCTTTACACATTGAATATTTTTGGAAGGCCATCCAAAACTGCTTGGCTTTTGCAATGTCCGGTAACCCCCATTCAAATGTGCGTGAGGATCGGGCGCTAATTACGACCTCCTGTCAATTTTGCAGTTTTTTGGTCCATTTCAACCCCTAAATATATGGCGATCATCTCCAAAAAGAGTAGGCTTCTATTCTGACCCTCATCTTATCGCCATGCAAAATTTCGTAAGGATCGGGCCATAAATGCGATCTGTATGTGATATCCCGATATCCTAACTACTTAGTTTTGTTAGCTGTAGAAATTTACCAAATGTTTAATTCAAAATGAAAATATGCCAAAAATATGACAAAATTGAAAAAATATGAGAAAATGTTACAAAATCAATATTTTCATCTCTAGAGAGATATTTTTATGCGATTCTTTAGACGTTTTATCTTTCCTATCAAGAAGCCATTCTGAATTAATGAGAACTGTCGAAATCAGTTCAGCCGTTCTCGACATATATGAGATCTTTCAAGCATATCTTCTTTGATAGACATATATATCGCACATATTTTGCTATATATTCGATTTGTTGGATCTTAACATCAATGTAAAGATCAGAAGTAACCTTGACATGGCTTTGCGATTTCGCCGGGATTTAAAACATTCGCGGTTAAATATTAAGTATAAGGTGGTTTTTCGCTCTGAAAATCCTGGAGTTTGCGAGTCTTTATTTATAGAACTTATTTTTGGTTTAAGTAAAGTCCTTTTTGGTGTTGTTTATTTGCCACATGGTAATATTCATAACTTTGAGGAGATACATGAAGATATTTTGTCCAGATACGTATCTATAGTTGTTGTCGGCGACTTTAATTGTAACTTGTTCGACATTTCCAAATCGTCTGAAATGAGGAATTTTTGTCTTCGTCTTGGTATATCAATTACTCATAACTCGTTGCCTACCCATTTTAATGTTGCTACTGATTCTGTTTCTCTTATTGATTTTTTTGCCTGCAGTCACCTCTGTTCTCTTATCTCCTCTGATCAAGTCCAATGTCCTTCTATTTCTCACCATTCTTTGATTTTTGGTATCACTAATATAAATTTGACATCAGCAGAACATTTTTTTGAATTTCGGAACTATAATGATATAAATTGGGACGGTCTGCTTGATTATCTCGTCAATGTTGACTTTAGTAGTTTATATAGTACATCTGATATTAATTTACAGCTTTCGTTTCTCCAGTTGCTTATTGCTAATCTTTTTTCATATGTTCCTATAGTTAAAAAACGTGTTGTACATTCCTTGGATCCGTGGCTGAAATGTAAATCTATAATACTGGCGATCTCTTTGCGTGATATGGCGTACAAAAATTATTCAAAATTTCCTACGCTGCAAAATATGGCGGTGTATCGAACCCTCAGAAACAAAGCTAAGTCTATTCTTAGAAAGGAACGTAAAAAATATTATGAACAAATTTTCAATGGACTAAATGCAACTCATCTCTGGAGACAACTTCATGCCGGTGGTATCGTTGACAATGACGTCAACCTCTCAACTGACTTTGATGTTAATGTTTTGAATGACTCAAGAAAATGGTGTTGGCAATGTTATTGTTGATTTTCCAGATATTGATAGACAATGTCCTACATTTTCTTTTAATTGTGTTTTCGAGATAGATGTATTTGAGCCTTTCAGCAGGTCAAATCGAAGTCTGTAGGTGTTGATGGAGTACCCATTAAATTTTTGAAATTAATCTATCCATATATTTCAAGACATTTCACCTATATTTTTAATACAATGTTTACAACATCGACCTTCCCGAATGACTGGAAAATTGCTAGGGTTTTCCCTATTTCCAAAAATAAAGGAAGGAACACTATTGAGAATTTGAGACCTATAAGTATACTACCGTCGCTTTCTAAAGTTGCCGAACATCTCATAAGGCTGCAGATTCAATCATTTATAGATGACAATAAATTTTTGATTAATTATCAATATGGATTTAGGCGTGGTCTCAGCACTACTTCACTTTTAGTAGACTTAACTGACTTGATTAGAGAGACAATTGATGGACGTGATAGTGGTGTTCTTGTTGCGCTGGATATTTCGAAAGCATTCGATTGTGTGGATCATTCAATGCTGATTGAGAAACTGTTCTCATTATATGCATTTGACAGTAATTCTTGTAAATTAATTGCTTCATATTTATCTGGACGTTCTCAATATGTTTCATATAATGGCGAGAAATCCAGCTTACGTAATATTTACAGCGGAGTACCTCAAGGTTCAATTTTAGGTCCGCTTCTTTTTGTTTTATATGTCAATGACATTAGTAGCATTCTAACTAATTGCGACTGTCATCCGTTTATGTATGCGGACGACATTCATTTCTTTTTTAAAGGTCAATCAGACTTTCAACTAGAGAATACCATAAATACAACATTAGGTAATATTTCACGTTGGTTGAGAAATAATAATCTAGTAGTAAATGTTTCTAAGACAAAAGCTATGACATTTGGTTTACCTTGCCGACTGAATAGCGGTATTAATATACAGGTTAATGGTGTAGCGGTGGATTTTGTTGACCGCATAAATTGTTTAGGTGTTGTTCTTGATGCCAAGCTTGATTTTTCTTTGCATATTGATGCACTGTACCCCAAAGTTATAAATATGCTCCGAAAATTACACTCAACTGATTTCTATTTGCCCTTATTTGTAAAGAGAAATCTTGCTCATTCTATGTTATTTTCGGTAATTTCCTACTGTATTGAAGTGATTTCTGGTACAACACATGAGTATTTAATGAAATTAGAAAAACTTTTTAACATCATTGTAAGATATGTTTATAATTTGCGTCGTTTTGACCATATTTCTGCGCATGCAGTCCTCTTTCTAGGAGTGTCATTCTCTACTTTTGTTAAACAACGCGTGGTTTCATTTCTATATAAATGTATCTGTTTAAATTTTCCTGGTTTTCAGCGAGATCGGCTAGTGTTCTCTCGGTCTACTAGGAATACGCAAATAATTTTCCCTCATTTTTCTACGTCTCTATATGAAAGATCTTTCATAGTTCATTCCGCACGAATCTGGAATCAGCTTCCAGCTGAGCTACGACAATTCTCGTTTTCCCGCGGTGTTTTTCGCCGCATGTTTGAAAACTTTGCAGAGGCAAATGGAGGTTAACAATTTGTTTGTTAATGATATTGACGATACTGTATCGTTTGATTCAATATTGTTTTTTTTTTTTTTATTACCAGCAATAGACTTAAATTTATTTTCATTGGCTGGGGAGCCTTTTTGTCCATATTTTACATATGATTTCTTAGGTTACTGTAAGATACACTATGTAATATTTTTAAGATGTTTTTTTATTTTATTTTGGAGTACACTTTTGTAGTTTTCTGATAGTTGTGATACTTATTGGCCTAATGGCTTTTTCATTGCAACATATAAATAAATAAATGAAATAAATGAAATAAATAATGAAAAATTTTGAATTTTTTCAACACAAAAGATATGGTCTATTTTACCCGCTAAATATTATCCGATGAACACCGCCCTAAACTCTAGCTACATGCGAAATTCCGCGTCGATTGGTCTATAATTGCGACCTGTATAGCTACTGCAAAATCCGACATTTTTTCAGTATTTGGTCCATTTTATCCCCTAAACATTTGGCGATCATCTCCAAAAGGAATAGGCTTCTATTCTGACCCTAACCCCACCTTCGTGCAAAATTTCATAAGGATCGGGCCATAATTGCGACCTGTAGCGTGATTACGAATTAACATGGACAGACGGACAGACGGACGGACGGACATACATAGCTAGATCGACTCAGCTCGGCGAGCTAGGAAGATCCATATATACTTTCCTATATGAGAAACCAATATTTCGAGGTGTTACATAAATTCTGGCCCAATCAAACTTATAATACCCCCAACACATAGTGTTGTAGGGTATAAAAAGGTAAAAATTATGTCGTTTTTTATCTCACCCTGTATATAGGTTTTAGTCCCATTTTCCTACCAAATTAGCTATAATTTGATATTTCATATTTTGGTATAGCACCCATATAACATTGCTTTCTATGATATTGTAATTTGATATTTCAGGTCTTAGAGGGCAGTGGGCATCTTTGCTGGTTGAAATTTGGTCTTAGACATTTTATTTTAACTCGATATATCATACACCCATCGTTTGTTTCATTTTCACACAATAAATAGTGATGCGACAACACTTGCATCTAAACACGGAACTGGGTCAAGGATATCGAAATGAACAGCAACAATTTCAACGGGACCAAGTAATCTGATGTTGCTACTTCTACTGCTCGGTTGTATCTTTAACTTTATCTTGCAACCATTTCTCCGCTAGCCTTGTCATTGTCATGCTGACGGTGGTAGTGTTGTAGTTGTTGTTTTTGCGGCACTTCATGGTTTACTTCTTTAACTGGTTACAAAGATACGAATGCCAGGCAGTTTTTTTGCGAAGCTACAGATTCTGCATTTGTGTCCCTTTGCCTTGCTGCGATGATAAATTAATAAAATTCTCATTTAAAATGTTCTGCTGTTGAGGCAACAAAAAAAAGAAACGAAACGAAAAACAAACAACACAAACGGACAAACGACTCAGAGTGAGAACTAGAAAAAAAGAACTGGGTAAATAAAACCAGCAACGAAAAAAAGTTTGTTTGAAATAATTTTTAGTTTCCTCTGTCACTCGACACGAGGACCAGCGACCACCGAGAGGCATATTCAGGATACATTTTATTTGGTTTATGTTTAATTTTCTGCCACAAAAACACACAAGGTGGTCAGGGTATTATGTCTTTGTGCATTTGTTTGTAACAGGCAAAAGGAAACGAGATAGACCCATAGTTCCTTTTGATGATCTGCATAGAATCACATTCTGAGTCGATTTATGCATGTCCGTCCGTCCGTCTGTCCGTCCGTCCGTCCGTCTGTCCATGTATTTTTGTAAACAAAGTACAGGTCGCATTTATTGCCCGATCCAGATCAAATTTTGCACAGATCATTTGTTTGGCCCAAGGACGAACCCTATTGAAATTGGAGATAATCGGTCAAAATTTAGATATAGCTCCCATATATATCTTCGACCGATTTGCCTCTTATTGTGCACCAAACGTCTAATATTTGTCCAAATGGAATGGAATTTTGCACATACAACCAAATTAGGCCTGAAAATATGTATGCCAAATTTGATTGAAATCGGTTCAGATATAGCTATAGCTCCCATATATATTGTTCATCTGATTTGTTATTTTTGTCCACCGCCGCCGTAATATGCACTCTGCAACAACAATATTTAGGGAAATATATCAAATACAGCTCAGAAATACATTTGCAAAATTTTATCGAGATCGGTTCAGATTTGGATATAGCTCCCATATATAACTTCGTCCGATTTACCTTTTATTGTGCACCAAACGTCTAATATTTGTCCAAATGGGATGGAATTTGGCACATACGACCGAATTGAGTCTAGAAGCTAGTATGTCAAATTTAGTGAAGATCGTTTCAGATATAGCTATAGCCTCCATATATATTATTCATCCGATTTGTTATATGTGTTACCCACAACCGTAATATGCACTCCGTAACAACGATATTCAGGGAAATATATCAAATACAGCTCAGAAATATCTTTGCCAAATTTTATCGAGATCGGTTCAGATTTGGGTATAGCTCCCATATATATATATTTATCCGATTTCAAATTAATTGTGCACCAAATGGTCAATACAAGTCCGAATTTAAAAGATACAAATGCTTCGACATATTTAGTCCTTTGAACTTTAAATTATAATTATAATCATAGCGTGTATGATTGAATTCTCCCATAAAAACTTTTAATTGTTATGTGGAGCTCTACTAAATTAGCAAAGTGGTGTAGGGTATCATAAAGTCGGCCCCACCCGACTTTAAGACTTTCTTTACTGGCTTTTTTCTCAAAACTGTTTGGTCGAAATGAAAACGTTCCGTTTTTACTTTTATTTGGGCAGGCTTTACTTTCAAGGCTATACTCGTTAATTTAATTTGAGCAAATAAGAGAGTTTTCTAAAGGAGTTTAACATTGAAGTTGGTTATTTTTTTCCTTTAGAAGTCCTAATATAGTAACAACAAAAATTAATGTTTAAACTATTTGTATGCCTTCCACAATGTGAAAACTAGATTTATGGTCAAACAAATAATCCTCAAAATTCCCATAAAATGAAAATACACCATTAAATGGGGCTATACCTATATTCAATACTTTTTAATTTTTTCCAAAAGTTATACTACCCACTGGGAACCCAAAATGTCGAATTACAGATAATTTGATTGTAAATTGGGAACGAAAAAAATGGATCTACATTGAATGTTTTTATACCCTCAGCCATATGGCTACAGAGGGTATATATCATTTGATACGGCCAATCTATCTAGCGACGTCCGTCCGTCTGACTGCCTGCTGCGCACGATAACTCTAGTTAGTTAGTATCCGATTTGATCCAAACTTGGCACATCATAATATTTTTGTCAAAGTTAGATCAAGTTCGGAGATGGGCAATATCGGTCCATTCCTTCTGGTACCTCACCCAGAAAATGTCAACATTTTCAAAGAAAATCATTTACTGCACAGGAAGAGAAAGGATAATCCGATTTGGCTCCCACGTTGCAAATCCTTACATTTGTATCAGTGCTAGTCTGGTGGGAAAATAGACAATATCGGTCTAGTACCTCCCCACAAAGTGTCATAATTTTAAATATTTATAATTTTTATAAAATGTGATGTATGTGTCCGATTGCTTTAAATTACACACAGTACAATATTTTTATTGAACCAAGTTCTGATGAGAAGATGGAATATGTCGGTCCACTCCTTCTGGTAACTCCCCCACAAAGGGTCAAAGTTTTCAATATTCATGAAATACTCATAAAACACCAAATTAATATCCGATTCCATTCAGACTTGGTGCATCAATTTTACCATAAACACCAGATCTGTAATAAAGATGGTACAGATCGGACCATTTCATCAGGTAACTTCCCCACATATCGTTCACGATTTTTGAAAAACAAAACGCTCAAAGAAGGCGAAATAATCATCAAGCTCTCTTCATATTTCACACACCCAAAAATTTTTGCTAACGCAAGATCTGTTGTGAAAATGATATATATCTGCGAACCCCTTCTGGTACCTCACCCACAAAGGGTGAAACTATCCAATTCTTGTATCTGTCATAATTTGCGAAACTAGTCGAAATCTGATTCGAATATTTATTTTATCGAATTTTTTGATTTCGCATAAAATTTGATATAAATATTCGATTTCCTTCAACATAGAGAAGGAAGCTAGATAGACCCAGAATTACTTTCGATGATCTTAATAGAATCACTTTCTGAGTCGATTTATGCATGTCAGTCTGTCCGTCTGTCCATGTATTTTTGTGAGCAATACGCAGGTCGCATTTACTATCTGATTGAGATGAAAATTTCCAAACAATATTTGTTTGGCCCAAGGACGAACCCTATTGAAATTGGTGAGAATCGGTTTAAAGTTAGATATAGTTCCCATATTATCTTCAACCGATTTCGGGTTAATTGTTCGCCAAACGGCCAATATCAGTTTAAATGGCCCATCAGTTCGTTTTGGTTCGTCCGACTGAATAGCTAGTACTTCAAATTTTGGTGAAAATCGGTCCGCATATAGCTATAGTTCCCATATATATATGTTTCATTTGATTTGGGGTTTCGAGTCTCTCACATGCATAATATAAACTTCACAACAATGATCTTTGGTTCCAGATGTCAGATACAGCACAGAAATACCTCTGCCATATTTTATGGACATTGGATCAGATTTGAATATGGCTCCCATATATATCTTTATCCGATATCAGTTTTATTGTGCATCAAATGGCTAATATCAGCCAAATGAACTGAATCTTGGCAATACCGACTAAACTCACCCTAGAAAGAAGTACCTCAGAAAATCGGTTCAGATATAGCTATAGCTTCCACATATATGTTTCATCCGATTTTTGGGTTTAAAGTCCCTCACAAGCATAATATGCATTTTTTGGGTTTAAAGTCTCTCACAAGCATAATATGCATTCCACAATAATGATCTTTGGTATCAGATAACTTATCCAGCTCAAAAATACCTCTGCCAAATTACATCGAGATCGGATCAGATTAGAATATAACTCCTACATATATCATTATACGATATCAGGTTCATTGTGCCCCAAATGGCAAATATCAGCCCAAATGACCTGAATTTTGGCAAGTCCGACCGAATTAAGCATAGAAACAAATACTTCAAATTTGGTTAAAATCAGATCAGATATAGCTATAGCTCCCATATATATGTTTTATCCGATTTGGTGTTTAAGTCCCTCACATGCGTAAAATGACCCCGACAGTTCGAAAATACCTCTGCCAATTTTAATCGAGATCGGTCCAGATTTTTATATACCTTCGATATACATCTTCATTCGATTTTACGGTTATTGTCTACCATATATGTAATATCAGTCCACATTGGATAGATTTTTTCATATTGAACGGAATTTTTTCATTTGGTGAAACTCGGTCCGGTGTATATATTGCTCAAATAAAAACACTATGTGTTGGGGGTATTATAAGTTTGATTGGGCCAAAAATTATGTAACACCACGAAATATTGCTTTCCCACATACGAAAGTATATATGGATCTTCCTAGCTCGCCGAGCTGAGTCGATCTAGCTATGTATATCCGTCCGTCCGTCTGTCCGTCTGTCCGTCTGTCCATGTTAATTTGTAATCACTCTACAGGTCGCAATTATGGTCCGATCTTCACGAAATTTAGAATGGAGCTGCTTTTGGAGATGATCGCATAATATTTAGGGGTTAAAATGGACCAAAAACTGAAAAAATGCTAATTTTGCAGTTGCTCTACAGGTTGCAATTATAGACCAATCAAACTGAAATTTAGCATGGGGCTAGAGCTTAGAGCTGGGCAGATGTCTTCCAATTTTGATGGTCATCGGGTAATATTTTGTGGGTGAAATAGACCATAACATTTGTGTTAGGTAAAAGTCAAATTTTCCATTAAACCGCGAATATTTCTAATCCCGGCGAAATCACAAACAGACGAACAGGTCAATTCAGACCGTTACATAGATGCCGATAGTAAATATATCGGATATATAGAGCGAAATATATACAATGTGTATATGCAAAGGAAGAGGATGTTAGCTAGAGTGCTTATATCTCAGAATGGCTGGACCGATTTCGACAAATTGTGTCAATTCAGAATGTCCTCTTGGCATAAAAGTATAAAATCTCAGAAAATCGCATGAAAATATGCCAATATTGATATCAATATAGATTTTGTTGTATTTTGTGAATTTTTTTATGTTTTCATATTTCTTACCACATGTTATTTTTATACCCTACAACACTATGTGTTGGGGGTATTATAAGTTTGATTGGGCCAAAAATTATGTAACACCTCGAAATATTGGTTTCCCACATAGGAAAGTATATATGGATCTTCCTATCTCGCCGACCTGAGTCAATCTAGCTATGTATGTCCGTCCGTCCGTCTGTCCGTCTGTCCATATTAATTTGTAATCACTCTACAGGTCGCAATTATGGCCCGATCTTCACGAAATTTAGTGTGGAGGTGGGGTTAAGGTCAGAATAGAACTCTATTTCTTTTGGAGGTGATCGCATAATATTTAGGAGTCGAAATGGACCAAAAACTGAAAAAAATCCTGATTTTGCAGTTGCTCTACAGGTCGCAATAATGGACCAATCGACGCGGAAATTAGCATGGGGCTTGAGCTTAAGGCTGGGCAGAAGCCTTCCAATTTTGATGGTCATCGGTCAATATTTATTAGGTGAAATAGACTATAACATTTGTGTTAAATAAAAGTCGGGATATTTAGTCCTTTGAATTATAAATTATAATTATAATCATAGGGTGTATGTTTGAATTCTCCCATAAAAACTTTTAATTGTTATGTGGAACTCAACTAAATTAATGGTGTAGGGTATCATAAAATCGGCCCCGCCCGACTTTAGGACTTTCTCTACTGGTTAATAATTGAAAAATCAGAATCATTTCTTCGTGTATGAAAAGGAAAAACAAACCCATCGCTCGTAATTCGATTTCCATCACTTTCATTTATTTATTGTTTGGTATTGTTTGATAATTTTTTCCTCCATTTCTTTTCGTATCATCAGCGATTGGTAATTTGTTCACGTTTCTTGTTTTAACTTTTGCTTTTCCATTGAAAAGGAAAACTTTTGAAGAAAGCCACAATAACGCCTGATGATTTTTTGTTCCTTTGATTGGGAGAAATGGAATTAAAAGTTAACCATGACACTTTTTCCCATCTGAAGAGCTTAATTTCATTTAACCTCATTGCGGATCTATTTGAATATAATCAAACTTTGCCACGATATTGGTGGCAATCGATTGAATGGGTTTTGATAAACAAAATTTTGAGAAGTGTCAAATAAATTGGAAACAATTGTAACAATGATGTAAGGATAATACGAATTCGTTATTTGGGGAGAATCAAATAAATCTTAGTTTTCATTGTAGTCGTTATTGAATTTGCACCGGAGTTTTGAAGAACTTTACATGCAATACCTGGCGATGCATATTCTTATTCTACGAATATGCAAAAAAAAAGAAATATTTGTTTTTCCTGAATGTTCAATGTGATGGAGGACGACGGCTAATATCGAAGATATATGGTGATATTGATATTACATATATGGTGAGCACTAACCGTAAAATCGGATGAAGATGTATATCGAAGCTTTATAAAAATCTGAACCGATCTCGATTAAAGTTGGCAGAAGTATTTTCGAACAGTATCTGATGTCCAGTATCAAATATCATTGTTGAGTAGTGCATACTACGCATGTGAGGGACTTTAACACTAAATCGGATGAAACATATACAGGGTCAGATGAAAAACTGCAACCAACTTTAGACTGCTGTTATTTCTAAGCCACTCGTCCGACAGCTGATAACATTGTTACAGTGACAGCTCATTATATTGTTTAAAAGCGTTCAAAAGCATTTTGGTGAGAATTTTCCAGAAAAAAAAGTTATTTGTGATGGAATTCAAGCGTGATAGCGTGATTTCTTTAAATTTGGCTGGCAAACGACAAGTGGTTATCGTTAGAGCACTGGTAGCGTAGCCCGACGTCAAGGAAGTGGACGGAAGAAAACAGCAACATCAGCAGAAATGGTTCGAAAAGTAAAAAAGCGACTTGAACAAAACCCGCATCGCAGTGGCCGAAAAATGGCTCGTGAGCTGAACATATCGCAATATTCCATTCGGCAAATATTGAAAAATGAGCTCGGGGTAAAGCCATTGAAATTCTATAAAGTGCAAGAACTTACACCGCAACAAAAAGAAAATAGACTCAAAAGAGCTAGAAAGTGGCTTCACTTGGCCGAAAGCGGTGAACTGCCGAATTTGGTTTTCTCACTTCGATGAGAAAACATTCGTTGTCCAGCAGTTTGTAAACAAACAAAATGATCGCGTTTACTTGCCAAAGAGGTCAGCTTAAAATGTGCACCTTCGGTTGGCCACCAGAACTCAGAATTCAAGCGCTGGCCATGGTGATGGTGTGGGCCGCCATAACAACCGATGGTCGCTCTCCGCTCGTATTAATCGACCGTGGCATCAGAATAAATGCCGAATATTATTGCGAACATATTCTGGAGGGTGTATTAAAGCCTTAGGCACGCAAACATTTTGGCCGCAGACATACAAACAGGACTCAGCACGCGCCACCCAAGAATGTTTACAAAATGAGCTTCCGTGCTTCATTTCCAGCGCACAATGGCCATCAAAATCTCCGGATACCAATCCGTTGGACTATTGTGTCGGGAGTATTTTGGAAAGCAAGGTTGGCCCTAAAAAATACCAAAGTGTAAATTACCTCAAGCACTTCGCCGGAAATCGCCCAAAATACCGCAGAGCAACATTTGGGTAGCGTGTGACGGTTTCATTGGCCGTTTGAAGGCCAGAATCCGTGCCAAAGGTGACCAATTCGAACAAATCTAAATTTATTCCAAAATTTGACGCTATTTCCGGCATTTTTTGATTTCATTCATTAAAATTAAAAAAAAAAAGTAAAAATTATGGCGTTTGACTTTGTTGCAGTTTTTTTTATCTCGCCCTGTTATTATACATTTATATATTTCGCTATATATTTCCGATATATTTACTATCGGCATCTACGTAACGGTGATTTGTGATTTCGCCGGGATTAAAAATATTCGCGGTTTAATGGACAATTTGACTTTTATTTAACACAAAGGTTATGGTCTATTTCACCCACTAAATATTACCCGATGACCATCAAAATTTGGAAGGCTTCTGCTCAGCCATAAGCTAACTCCCGCGTCGATTGATCTATAATCGCGACCTGCAAAGCGACTGCAAAATCAGGAAATTTTTTAGTTTTTGGTCCAATATTATGCGATCATCTCCACAAACAATAGGCTTCTATTCTGATTATAACCCCATCTCCATGTAACATTTCGTAAGAATCGGGCCACAATTCCGACCTGTAGAGTGATTACGATTTAACATAGCTAAAATTTTGCACACATGTATATTTTGCCAGTAGGCAAGCTTAGTTCGTAAATGGGCCATGTAGGTCCAAGTTATCATACAGCCCCATATAACGGTACCTCCCGATATTCGGTATTTTGATGATTTTAACGACATTATTTACCGGACTTGTTTCAAATTTGGTATGTGAAGTTCGTAATGGATACTAAAGCCTAAGACGGAAAATCATCTGTGCAGTCCCACGTCTTCGTATAGCCCCCATATAACGGTACCCCCGATATTCGGTATTTTGATGATTTTAGCGACATTATTTACCGGAATCGGTTCAAATTTGGTATTTGAAGTTCGTAATGGATACTACTTCCTAAGTCAAAAAATTAGTCATGTAGGTCCACGCCTTTATATAGCCCCCATATAACGGTTCCCCCCGATATTCGGTATTTTGATGATTTTAGCGACATTATTTAACGGAGTCGTTCCAAATTTGGTATTTAAAGTTCGTACTAAATTTCAAATTTCGCATGTGAAGTTCGAAATGAATACTTCAGCCCATGCCAGAAAATTGTCTGTGCAGGTCCACGTCTTCGTATAGCCCTCATATAACGGTACCGCCTATATTCGGTATTTTGATGATTTTAGCTACATTATAAACAGACTTTTCTTCAAGTTTCGCAATTAAATATTGTAAAAACTTATGACAAAAGTTGCCTATGCAGGTCCACGTCGTCGTATAAGCATTCGGTATTTTTAAGATTTTAACAGATTTTTTAATGGATTTTATTTTATTTCTTTTATTTTATTTATATATTTATTTATTTTATTTTTTTTTTTTTTTTTTTTTTGGAAATTGCCAAATTTGTACCAGATAGTGGAGGTATTAAAAGTTCGGCTCAGCCGAACTTACAGCTTTTTTACTTGTTTAGTTTAGATATAGCTCCCGTATAGCTTCGTACGGATTAATATTTATTGCTCGCCAAATGTGAATTATAAAGGCGATAAAAGATGGACTGACCTAGAAGCGAGCCTGTCAAATTTGTTAAAATGTTTCTTTTAACATCCTTAGACTTTTCCCTATCCAGACTCCAAGTACAGCTACATTTTACGACTTCGTCTATAAATTCGCATTCCGTCGTGTTTACGACGTTATTAACTCCAGCCGTGAAGTGGATGAAACCAGTCTCCCCTACTCGCAAATGAACCTTTACGAAATCATATTAGCCCAATGTATACCTTCCCATTCTAAGACGTTTGCTTATTCATTATTTCATTTCAGGATAAATACAAAAGCGGAATAATATAATGTATTTTGTTGCTACACATTGGAATAACTTATTTTACGCCACCTCATACACTGGTCTACAGAAGAGTATGTTTGTTTCGAAATTGATGAGTACCGCTAAAAACCTCCACTTCTTCATACCTTTTCGCATTCCAAAAATAGCTAAATGTGTTCTCAAATTAAATATAAGTGTCCAAATTGTCAATATACTTTAAATTAACGAAGTGATAATTTGTTAACTAACCTCACGTGCCAAATGCTATGGCTACGTCAACTAGCCGTGTCATGTTTTAGGACATTTTTCAATTGGGTATAACATTGGTGTGACCCCAAAAGCTCCAACTATCCAGTTGGCTGTTTTTGGTTTTTTATAAAGTATTGAGTGTTTGCTCTTTTTTTCGATAACGACAAAAAAACACCCAGTGAACCAAAACGTGGTTCGGCATGGGAGGGCTAATGACAATGGGACGACACGAAAGATTGATACGCGTACCGAGTAGATTTTTTTAGTGTGCCCTGGAGACATGAGATGGACAGTGTTGAATCATGATGACGTTTCGCTATTACTTGTTGTTATTTCTATCCGCATCATTGTCCTTCCTGTTCTATTTTCGTTGATTTTTTTCCTACGTGTGCTTCATCACATTCTCATTTGGAGCTATGTGGTTTGGTTGGTTCTGTTACACTGGACACCATTTCACGTCGTTTTTGTTTTTTTTTTTTGCTGAATCATTTACAATGAATGCTTCAATCTCATGATGTTATTTCATCAATTCATTTTATCATCTCCTGTCTCCCGCTTTGTCTGACTTTTCACGTCCATGTGCCATGGTTTTTTTCTGATGGATCCGGCTATTTGTTTTTATTCATTGCATGAATTGTAATAAATACCGTTAATTTTCTATAATTTGTCAACAATAATGGCCAAAGGTCAAACGGACAGTCATAGCCGGGAACATCACAAATGACCCTAAGCCCGAAAACATTTTCGGTCATCACAAATTGCTGCGAGGCCAAATCCAGTGGGACAGGTAATGTTTGTAACATTTATTTTAGAGACAGCGGCTATTTGGGGGTAGGTTGCTTATAAACAAATTACAAATAATTATTTAGGGTGCTCTTTTCCGGGGGTGAATGTAATCTAAATACCATACTGGAGAGCATCAGCTATTTGTTACTGTTCGGAAGGGATACCAATATAATTTTAGAGATTTATTTTATAAATTGATAATACTGGTTTCTATGTACCAAACATAAATTAATGTTCGATGAAACATGTTATTCTAGAAGGTCGAAAAAAGCTTAGCACCAGAAGGAGTGGACCGATATATACCATCTTAACACCAGATTTTGAGTTTACAAAAATATTGGAATGTGGTAAATTTTAAGACAATCGGATTCTTGGAACAATTCATTTTGGAAATTTAAAGAAAATTGAATTTAATTTTTTCATGAAAGTTATCAGCGAAATCTAGAGGGATAGGTCCATATGGAAAGTACCATTGGAAAGCTAGCGAGGAGTACTTTCAGAAACTTCGAATCCGATTCGGATTCTTACATCACATTTCATAAGAGTTATAATTATTCAAAATGTTGACCCATATTATCCATTTTTGCACCTGACCGAGAACTGAGGCAAATATTAGGATTTCAAAACTTGGAGCAAAATCGGATTCTCGTCAAAACGAATAATAACAGGAAACTAAAAAAAATTTGCACCGATTCTGCAGGCAGGTCAAGTTCGAATATGGGCTATATTGGTTCATGATATCGTATAGCCCCCATACAACTGTACCCCCAATATTCGGTATTTTGATGATTTTTGTCCCATTTTTCCATGGAATTGTCTGAAAATCCATACAAGGAGTTCCCTGGAGGAGAATTGCCTATGCAGGTCTACATCTTAGTATAACCCCCATACAACGGTACCTCCCTTTATTGTGTATTTTGATGATATTAGCGACATTATTCACCGCAATTGCGTCAAAATTCGTATTTGAAGTTAGGAATCGTTCGGAAACAACGCGTCTTCGTATAGCGGTATCATTTGAGCGGTATTTTTCTTCTAATTTTTTCTTTTAATGTTTCAAGTTCCTTTCAAATGGTGGAAGGTATAAAAAGTTTGGCCCTGCCGAACTTATCTGCTTCTGTACTTATAGTTAACCTAAGGTCTGGTGTAAAGATGGAATATATCGGTACTCTCCTTCTGATACCTCTCCCAGAAGCGTTCATAGTTTTTAATAACCAAAACAACCATAAAACCCGCTATAGGCATCCAGTTCTATTTATATTTCACACATCCCATTATTTCCATTAACACAAAATCTGCTGTGAAGATGGGATATATCGGCCCACCTCTTCTGTTACCTCCACCACAAAGGGTCCAAATTTTGAATATCCATGAAGCTCATAAAACGCGAAATTAACATCCGCTTCCATTTAGACTTGAGACATCTCAATACTCCCATCAACACAAGATCTTTTATTAAGATGATAGAGTTCGCACCATTTCTTGTGGTACCTCCCCCATATAAGATTCAAAATTTTGAAAAACTAAGGAAGCGAAATAAGCATCTCTTCAAATTTCACACATCCAAATATTTTTACTTACACAAGACTGTTGTGAAGATGATATACAACTACCAACCCCTTCTGTTATCTCACCCACAAAGCGTCGCAATTTGCCATAACTTGGGAAACAAGTCGGCGATTCCTTATAACTTGCTATATCTAAATATTTCCCTCAACCAGAAACCTGAGATGAATATGGAATTTATGATTTCGAATAAAATTGAGTATGAATGTTCGATTTGCTTGTAATTTTTCTCATACCAATATTCTTATCTGTATTAGATGAAGTATGAAAATGGAGTACTTCGGTCGACTATATCTGGTACCTCACGCAGACTTTAACATTTTCAAAAAATTATCACATATCTCATATAAAGTGAAGAATTTACCAATATAATCCAAACTTGGCACGTCGCAACATTTATATCATATTTATTTAGGTCCGATACGAAATGGACAATATTGGCCCATTACTTCGGAATAGAATAATAATTTGAATAATAATAATAATAATAACAAGTAAGCAAAGGCTACAGTCGAGCGGGGCCGATCGTTGAATACCCTACAACACTATAATAAACGATACATTTTATATAGGCGAGATTCGAAAGAATTGCACAAGATATTGTGACAAATAATAAAAGAAAACCATCAGGTTTCGTTCTCTAATTTTCGAATAATAGCAACTTTAACTAATTTGCTCATTTCCAATTTATTGGAAGATGTTGCACGTAAATGGTCTTCCTATATCTGGAACCAATATTTCCCAAAAACCTATAATCTCTCAGAAGTGGCAAAAGATTCGCATTTATTATTGGTTTTTGACTGAAACGCATCTATATGAGATACAGACATTTGACTATTTTCTTCAACGAAATCAGCGTTAACGAAATAGTCAGAAGTGCGTCTTTCCTGTATTTGTGGAATGGTCATTTTCGTATTTTGTCTACAAAAGTTGGCAAACTATTTCACACATTGAATATTTTTGGATGGCCATCCATAACTGCTTGGCTTTTGCAATGCCCGGTAACCCCCATTCAAATGTGCGTGAGGATCGGGCAAAAATTACGACCTGCTGACAATTTTGCAGTTTTTTTTTGGTCCATTTCAACCCCTAAATATATGGCGATCATCTCCAAAAAGAGAAGGCTTCTATTCTGACCCTCATCTGATCCCCATGCAAAAATTTGTTAGTATCGGGCTATAAAGCGATCTGTCTATGATATCCTGATTTCCTAACTACTTAGTTTTGTTAGCTGTAGAAATTTTACCAAATGTTTAATTCAAAATGAAAATATGCCAAAAATGTGACAAAATTGAAAAAAATATGAGAAAATTTTACAAAATCAATATTTCATCTTTAGAGAGATATTTTTATGCGATTTTTTAGACGTTGTTTCTTTCCTGCCAAGAGGCCATTCTGAATTAATGAGAACTGTCGAAATCAGTTCAGCCGTTCTCGACATATAAGAGATCTTTCAAGCATATCTTCTTTGATAGACATAAATATCGCACATATTTTGCTATATATCCGTTTTGTTGGATCTTAACATCAATGTAAAGATCAGAAGTAACCTTGTCATGGCTTTGTGATTTTGCCGAGATTTAAAATATTCGCCGTTTAATGAAAAATTTTGAATTTTTTCAACACAAAATATATGGTCTATTTTACCCGCTAAATATTATCCGATGACCACTCAATTTGGTAGGCTTCCTCCCCGCCCTAAACTCTAGCTACATGCGAAGTTCCGCGTCGATTGGTCTATAATTGCGACCTGTATAGCTACTGCAAAGTCCGACATTTTTCCAGTTTTTGGTCCATTTCGACCTCTAAATATTATGCGATCATCTCCAAAAGAAATAGGGTTCTATTCTTACCCTAGCCCCACCTCCATTCTAAATTTCGTGAAGATCGGGCCATAATTGCGACCTGTAGAGTGATTACAAATTAACATGGACAGACGGACGGACGGACATACATAGCTAGATCGACTCAACTCGGCGAGATAGGAAGATACATATATACTTTCCTATGTGGGAAATCAATATTTCGAGGTGTTACATAATTTTTGGCCCAATCAAACTTATAATACCCCCAACACATAGTGTTGTAGGGTATAATAACAGAAATCAAAATATATTTAAATAATCGAACATTGGCTAAGGTTATACATGTGTCGGCAAAACCGACTTATACTTTTAATTTGACCCCCTTGTGGGGAGGAACCAGATGGAGAAGACCTATATACTCCATTCTCCAAGAGATTTTTTTTGATGAAAACCGGATCGTAATGGGATGATCATTTTTTGTTCTAAAGGGCAAATTAATTAAATATTGACCTTTTGTGGGAGAGGTACCAGAAGTCCATCCCCGAACTCGAGCTGAGTTTGACACTAAAATTACGATGTACCAAGTTTAGATAACGTCGGATATTTCTTTCAAGAGCTGTCGTGCACACCATCCGGACGGACGGATCTATTTGAAATGTCCTGAAATGGATTTAGTCCAAAGAGACTTAGGGCCTAAAACTGTTATTTTGATGAGGCACGTTTTGTCCGTATCAAATGATATATACCCGACAGCTTTTTCAAAATATTCTTAACAGTTTAAGATTTAAGAAGCAAATCAAAACGCATCCTTTAAGGAACTGCCTTCAATCGTCCATAATATTTATTTACGTATTTCATTTCTTTTTAAAGCCAATTCACTTGGCCACATTTCACAAGCCATTTATCAAACTTACATGCGAACGATTACATACTTATCCAGTTGTAATAATCTTCTCCGTAGGCAAACACAAACAGACGTACATATTCCTATTTGGATTATATTTGTATATGAGTTTACAATAGTCCTGTAATGCTCCTGTTCCTTTTCCTGTTCTTTTCTTTTTTGTGGGTCCTTTACATATCCACTGTGACAGTTTTTATTACGGAATCCAAAAAGCCGGAATGTTGATATGTTCGCTTAGCAAGTAAAAGTTCCTCCGGGGCTTTCCATTTTCATGCTATTGCATTGCAGGAGTAGCAGCCGCATCCGTCAGACCAACAAATCTTATTATTTCTGATCTACGACGACATTATCCCAGGAACATGTTTGAGAATTGAATTTGTTCCCCCCCCCCCCCCAACATAGCTACTGGATGACATGAAATCAGACACGAACTTTTTGATTTAACCCATATCTCTTGCCACATTTAGTCCTTGCCGGGATGAAACGGCATGTATATCTTACCGTCCCGTATAAGAAAGGATATGTTTTTTTCTCCTTACTCTGTTGCTTTACAAGACAAAAGTACAAAAAATTATCTCTTCAAGTTGTCTTTCGTAGTCGTAGCATTTTCTTGTTACATCTGGAAGCGTTGTCGTCATCGCAAGTACTTCAACGTCAATGTCCTTAGGGGCAAGAAAAAGGCAGTTGCAAAGAAGTCAGTTCAGGATATTAAGACAGAGAGTGAATAGGTTCGTCAGTATCGCGTTTCTTGATGTACATGTGCACATGCATGTACGTATGTATGTGTATCGTTGTCGTCGTCATTACATCCGCTTAAAAACGGTGTATACAAAAAACAACAACTTCTTTAACATGACCACGAATAACAAATAGAGTTAGTCTCCCTTCGAGAAGTTTTAAAAACGAGAAAATCTCGTTTAGGTGGGCCAGAGATTTTAATCTACAATGGTGTCCATGCTGTTGAGATTAAATTCGATAAAAACATTCAAAACTTGAAAGGGGCAATATTCAAAATATGAGGTAATTAGTCACCTCGTCCGTAAGAAAAGGCTAGGCCACAATTTTGAAATTTGACTTGTATGTAACTCTTGGAGAATATATGTCACTAATGATACGAGACAACAGATTAAACGGTGTTTTGGAGATTCGTACAAAAAATAGTCAAAACCGTATTTTTGGCGTTGAACTCTTTAATTTTAGAGCAAGAATCTTCAAATTTCGAATGTAGTCACAAGATATGAAGTCGTTTTTTATATCCTCCACCAAATATTTTTTCTGCTGGCGAGTCAAGTTCAAAGTTGAGCTATATCGGTCCACTATATCGTATAGCCCCCATATAACGGTACCCCCCGATATTCGATATTTTGATGATTGTAGCCACATTTGTCAATGGAATTTTCTCAAAAACCATACCTTCTGAGTACTTTACCCCCCACGATATCGTATATCCCACATATAACGGCTCCTCGATCCACGGTCCACGATACCGTATATGTCAAATATAACGGTACACCCTCGATATTCGATATTTTGATGATATTAGCAACATTATTCACAGGATTTTTTTTCAAATTTGATTATATTAGCGGAATTGTTTCAAAATTCGTACTTGAAATTCGGAAGCAGTACTACAACCTATGGCAAAAAATTATGCAGCTCCATGTCTTCGTTTTCACGGTTTTCATTTAAGGTGTATTTTTCGACGGATTTTCTTGAAATTTTTTTAGATCCCTCAAAATGGTGGAGGGTATTAGCTGCTGTTTAACTTGTTTTTCATTGAAATTGTCCGAAAATCCACACAAGGAGTTCCTTTTGAGTTCCTTTGGGCTAGTTATACCCTCAGTATATGGCTTGAGAGGGTATATATCATTTGATACGGCCAAAACGTGCCTCATCGATGTAACTATTTTAGACCCTAGGTCGCTTTGGACCAAATCCGTTTCATATAATTTGGAGTCGATCTAGAGGTGTCCGTGCATCTGTCTCGCTGGTGTGCACGATAACTCTCGAAGGAATTATTCAATTTGATTCAAACTTAGTACATCGTATTATTATTGCCAATCTTAGATCGACCTCTGCCACAAAAAGTTAAAATTTTGATTTGCAATTATTTGCATAAAATTTTACAATAGAATATTTTTATCATTATTAAATGAAAGGTACCTCCGGCAAATTTCAACATTTTTCAAATTAGTATTATGTCTTTGTGCATTTGTTTGTAACTTGGAGAAGGAAGCGAGATAGAGGATCTTTATAGAATCACTCTCTGCGTCGATTTATGCATGTCAGCCCGTTTGTCCATGTATTCTTGTGAACAAAATGCAGGACGCATTTATTATCCGATTGAGAAGAAATTTTCCAAACAATATTTGGTTGGACTAAGGAAGAACTCTATTGGTGATAATCTGGTCAGATTTAGATATAGCTCCCATATACTTATATCTTCAACCCATTTCGGGTTAATTGTGCACTAAATGGCCAATATAAGACGAAATTATCTAAATTTTGGTACATCCGATAGAATTCAGTCTAGAAGCAAGTACATCAAATTTGGAGAAAATCTATTCAGATATGGCTATAGCTCCCATATATATGTTTTATCCGATTGTTAAAGTCCCTCACAACAATGATAGTTAATACCTGACATCAGATGCAGCTCGATAATACCTCTGCCAAATTTTATCGAGATCGGTTCAGATTTTTATATACTTTCGATATACATCGTCATCCGGTATTGGGGTTATTGTTCACCATATATGTAATATCAGCCCAAATATGATAGACCTTTTTATATTCATCCAAATTTTTCAATTTGGTGAGATCCGGTATATCTACTGCTCCAATTTATATTTTTATACCCTACAACACTATGTGTTGGGGGTATTATAAGTTTGATTGGACCAGAATTTATGTAACACCTCGAAATATTGGTTTCCCATATAGGAAAGTATATATGGATCTTCCTAGCTCGCCAAGCTGAGTCGATCTAGCTATGTATGTCCGTCCGTCCGTCTGTCCGTCTGTCCATGTTAATTTGTAATCACTCTACAGGTCGCAATTATGGTCCGATCTTCACGAAATTTAAAATGCAGGTGGGGCTAGGGTCAGAATAGAACCCTATTTCATTTGGAGATGATCGCATAATATTAATGGGTTGAAATGGACCAAATACTGAAAAAATATCGGATTTTGTAGTAGCTATACAGGTCGCAATTATAGACCAATCGACGCGGAATTTCGTATGTAGCTAGAGTTTAGGGCGGGGAAGAAGCCTACCAATTAGGGTGGTCATCGGATAATATTTAGCGGGTAAAATAGAACATATATTTTGTGTTGAAAAAATTCAAAATTTTTCATTAAGCCGCGAATATTTTAAATCCCGGAAATCACGAAGCCATGACAAGGTTACTTCTGACCTTTACATTGATGTTAACATCCAACAAATCGGATATATAGCAAAATATGTGCGATATATATGTCTCCCAAAGAAGATATGCCTGAAAGATCTCTTATAACTGATTTCGACAGTTCTCATTAATTCAGAATGTCCTCTTGGCAGGAAAGAAAAAACGTCTAAAAAAATCGCATAAAAATATCTCTCTAAAGATGAAAATATTGATTTTCTAAAATTTTCTCATATTTTTTCAATTTTGTCATATTTTTGGAATATTTTCATTTTGAATAAAAAATTGGTAATATTTCTACAGCTAACAAAACTAAGTAGTTAGGATATCAGAATATCATATACAGATCGAATTTATGGGTCAGAATAGAAGCCTACTCTTTTTGGAGATGACCGCCATATATTTAGGGGTTGAAATGGACCAAAAAGTGCAAAATTGTCTGCGGGTCGTAATTTTCGCCCGATCCTCACGCACATTTGAATGGGGGTCACCGGACATTGCAAAAGCCAAGCAGTTTCGGATGGCCATCCAAAAATATTCAATGTGTGAAATAGTTTGCAAACTTTTGTAGACAAAATACGAAAATGTCCATTCCGGTGACTTTTTGTAGAATTCACATATACAGGAAAGACGCACTTCCGACTATTTCGTTAACGCTGATTTCGTTGAAGAATATAGTCAAATGTCTGTATCTCATATAGATGCGTTTCAGTCAAAAACCAATAATAAATGTTAATCTTTTGCCACTTCTGAGAGATTATAGGTCTTTGGGAAATATTGGTTCCAGATCTAGGAAGACCATTTACGTGCAACATCTTCCAATAAATTGGAAATGAGCAAATTAGTGTAAGTTGCTATTATTCGAAAATTATAATTTGTCACAATATCTTGTGCAATTCTTTCGAATCTCGCCTATATAAAATGTATCGTTTATTATAGTGTTGTAGGGTATTCAACTATCGGCCCCGCTCGACTGTAGCCTTTGCTTACTTGTTTTAATATAATCCATGTCGATGCACTATACAGTAATGTTATTTAGTATTAGAGGTACAAAAGCCTTCATCAAATTTGTTGAAAATCGATTCAGAGTTGGATATACTTCCCAAATTGTCACTTCTCGAAAGCCATGATACACATTCAAATAAGGTTCATAGTTGGTATGATATCTTCTTCATATAAATTTCCAATATAATTTTTTTTTGCTATGAGAGCTCTACTAAATATACATAGTGGTATCGAAGAGTCGGCCGACTTTTGACTTTTTGTTACTGGTATTTTAATATAATCCTTATCGAAATTATATCATGCACTATTCAGCAATGTTATTTGGTTCATAGTTGGTAAGATCTACTTCAAAAAATTCCCAACATAAACTTTTTTGCTACAAGAGCTCTACTAAATCCGCATAGAGGTGTAGGGTATCATATAGTCGGCCCCGACCGACTTTTAACCTTTCCTGTATGATTTTCATATTGTGTCTTGCGTTTTCCTTTGAATGTCACTGTATTTGAATGACATCGTCTAAATGCCTCTCTGTCTCACCATCTCTAGTCCTTAGAAAAAATATCTTTTAATAAGAATTTCGTAAGCAGTTGAATGTTACTTCATATATCAGTAAACCTTGTGGGGAAAGCTGCATGTTTGTTCATTTTTCCCCTTTATATTCGGTAATGGTGTAGGTATGCAATCGGGGGAAGCTGCGCAGAAAAGCAAATATATGAAATTTGTGGGCTGAGCAAAAGATTGCATAGCAAATAACTAACATATCAACTGATAAAAATGTACCCCAACGAAATGTATATTAAAGAAAAAACTCAATCTTTAGAACACAACTTGCCAAGAAAATACTAAAGTGGAAAATCGTAGGTTCAAACCCAGCCAGGGGTAAAGCCATTGAAATTCCAAAAAGTGCAAGAACTTACACCGCAACAGAAAGAAAATAGACTCAAAAGAGCTAAAGAGTTGCTTCGCTTGGCCGAAAGTAGTGAACTACCGAATTTGGGTTTCTCCGATGAGAAAACATTAGTTTTCCGGCAGTTTGTAAACAAACAAAATGATCGGGTTTACTTGCCGAAGAGGTCAGCTGAAAATGTGCATCTTCGGTTGGCCATCAGAACTCAAGCGCCGGCCATGGTGATGGTGTGGGCCGCCATAACAGCCGATGGTCGCTCTCCGCTCATATTAATCGACCGTGGCATCAGAATAAACGCCGAATATTATCGCGAAAATATTCTGTATTAAGGCCTTGGGCATGCAAACATTTTGGCCGCAGATCTTGGACATTCGAATTTCGAACAGGACTCAGCACCATCGCACTCAGCACGCGCCACCCAAGAATGGTTACAAAATGAGGTTTCTCGCTTCATTTCCAGGGTATAATGGCCACCAAAACCTCCGGATACCAATCCTTTGGACTACTGTGTCTGGAGTATTTTTGAAAGCAAGGTTGACACTGAAAAATGCCAAAGTGTCGATCACCAAATACCGCAGAGCAATATTCGGGCAGCGTGCGACGGTTTCATTGGCCGTTTGAAGGGCATAATTCGTTCCAAAGTTGACCAATTAGAACAAATCTAAACTTATTCTAAAATGTGATGCTATTTCCGACATTTTTTGCTTTAATTCAATAAAATTTAAAAAATTAAAAATTATTGCGTTTTACTTTGTTGCAGTTTTTTTTTATCTCACCCCGTATTCGCCGGAATTACTTCAAATTTCGTATTAAAAGTTCGCAATGGGTTCTACAGCCTATGACAAAAATCTGTTATAAAGATAAAGAATATATCGGTCCACTTCTTCTGGGAGGTACCACATAAAGTCAACATTTTGAATTGCCACGAAACTCATAAAACACGAAATTAACATCCGATTCCATTCAGTATTGGCACATCTCAAATTTATATCAACACAAAATCTGTTATAAAGATGATAGAGATCGGATAATTCCTTATGGTACCACCCCCACAAAGGGTAAAAATTTTGAATAACCAAAACGATTATAAAATCCTAAAAGAGCATCCGCTTCTTTTTATATTTCACACATCCCATTATGTCTACTAACGCAAGATCTGCTATGAAGAT
Source organism: Musca domestica (assembly GCF_030504385.1). Lineage (NCBI taxonomy): Eukaryota > Metazoa > Arthropoda > Insecta > Diptera > Muscidae > Musca > Musca domestica. The sequence goes on from NW_026712212.1 coordinate 777,392, forward strand.
GGGATATATCGGTTCACTCCTTCTAGCATCTCCCCCACAAAGGGTAAAAATTTTGAATATTCATGAAGCTCATAAAACGCGAATTTTACATCCGATTTCATTCAGACTTCGAATTTGAAGTTCGTAATGCGTACTGCAGCCTACGACTGAAAAGTGCCAGGTTCACGTCTTCGTATAGCCCCCATAACGATACCTCCCGTTATTCGGTATTTTTATGATTTTAGCATTGCTATTCACCGGAATTGTTTCAAATTTCGTATTTGAAGTTCGGAATCGGTACTACAGCCTATGACCAAAAATTACTTGTGCAGGTTTACGTCTTCGTACAGCCAGCAATATAAGGGTTTCATTTGAGAGTTATTTTCTGAGGATTTTTTTTTAAATTTTTTCAAGATCATTCAAAATGATGGAGGGTATAAAAAGTTCGACCCGCCCGAACTTAGCTGCTTTTTTACTTCTTTTTATACTCTACACCACATAGTGGTAAGGGTATTATGTCTTTGTGCATTTGTTTGTGCCATGGAGAAGGAAACGAGATAGACCGATAGTTACTTTTGAGGATCTCCATAGAATCACTTTCTGAGTTGATTTATGCAGTCCGTCTCTCCGTCTCTCCGTCCGTCCGTCCGTCTGTCCATGTATTCTTGTGAACAAAATGCATTTATTATCCGATTGAGATGAAATTTTGCACAAATCATTTGTTTGGCCTAAGGACGAACCCTATTGAAATTGGAGATAATCGGTAGAAATTTAGATATAGCTCCCATATATATCTTCGTCCGATTTGCATTTTATTGTGCACCAAACGTGTAATTTCAGCCCGAATAGTATGGAATTTTGCACATACTACCAAATTAGGCCTGAAAATAAGTATGCCAAATTTGATCGAAATCGATTCAGATATAGCTATAGCTCCCATATATATTGTCCATCCGATTTGTTATTTTTGTCCTCCGCAGCCGTAATATGCACTCTGTAACAACAATATTTGGGGAAATATATCAAATGCAGCTCAAAAATAACTTTGGTAAATTTTATCGGGATCGGTTCAGATTTGGATATAGCTCCCATATATAACTTCGTCCGATTTACCTTTATTGTGCACCAAACGTCTAATATGGAATGGAATTTTTTCCAAATTTGGTGAAGATCGGTTTAGATATAGCTATAGCTCCCATATATATTGTTCATCAGATTTGTTGTATTTGTTACCCACAGCCGTAATATGCAGTCCGTAACAACGATATTCAGGGAAACAAATCAAATACAGCTCAAATATCTTTGCCAAATTTTATCGAGATCGGTTCAGATTTGGATATAGCTCCCACATATATCTTTATCTGATTTCAAATTAATTTTGCACCAAATGGGCAATACAAGTCCGAATTTAAAAGATACAAATGCTTCGGCATATTTAGTCCTTTGAACTTTAAATTGCAATTATAATCATAGCGTGTATGATTAAATTCTCCCATAAAAACTTTTAATTGTTATGTGGAGCTCTACTAAATTAGCAAAGTAGTGTAGGGTATCATAAAGTCGGCCCCGCCCGACTTTAGGACTCTATTTACTGGTTATATATAAATAGGTGGGACTCTGTGAGTTTTCTAAAGGATTTTTGAAAATTCAAGCTTTAAACGTCCCATTTATTAATCAGAAGCTCCTAATTACAATCACCGACACTTTGATGTTTAAAAATAGTCAGGCTTAATTGCATTGCTGTTTTTTGAAAAAAAAAATTATTTATAAGTGGGGAAAATGACAATATTAACCAAGAGGTAGAGTGATGGTTTCGTAAAGTGGAACCAATCCTCTTCAAATCCCTTTTGTTTTTTTCCAGTCTTTAAATTTTTGTAACTACATAAAATAAAGGCAAATATTGGCCTAAATACTCCGCACTTGTATTTTATAACTCCTCGTTCAACAAGCCCAACAATAACCCACCGTGTTTCTCCACAACTTCCAATTCAACTGAAGTATTCCATTAAATCTGTATCTGTGAGCTGCGCATTTAATAAATAAATTCTGGTTAATTATCCACCTTAAATGCCAGACAGTCTATCCCCCAGAAAACGATGTCAGCAAAATGCCTTAAAAAGTTTTTGGGATAGGCAGAATTGAACAGGAGGTGTGATTTAAGTCAATTCTTGGCAGCTGAGTTCAAGGTAAGTTGAATTCAAATCACTGTTGTGATGAGAGGGACAGAGAGATATCCAATGGAATGTTATCCTGATTATATGGAATGCTGTAAATGTCAAGGTCAATAGATTTTTTTTTTTTTTTTTTTTGTAACTTAAGAAAATTCTCTGTAAGGAAATTCTGAAACCAAACGAAAATACTAATTTGTTGCAACACGAGTACCGAGAAAAAGTATCATCAGTGTTGGTAATAAAATAACACAAAATGTGACGACCACGACGGCGATGATGATGATGTTGGTGATAATAATGTTATTTGTTTTATGATTATGATGATAAAAAAAAAGTCGTAAATTTAAATGGATGAATGGTAGGATAAAAAATGGGTGTTTCACACCATAACACCATCCGCATCACCGCTCCTGCCTCTGCCACAAGCACCACCAACCAAAAGCCATTAGAAATTTAACAAATAGTTGCTGGTCCTATTGCCATTATTTCCCTTCCCTCCTTGCCGTAACATCTCAAATGCATTGCCAGCCAAGGAACGATGTGATAAACTCCATTTCCAACATTGGAACATCTTTGTTGCTGTTGTTGCTGCCGCTGCTAGCCCCATCCTTGGCCATAATGCACTAGTCGCAAAGAATTTTGAATAAAATGAACGACGACGATAAAATGCTGCTCCTGCATCTGCTAAAAAAACACAAAACAGAGAAATAATAATAAATTATGAATGTCTGTTTGGCCAACAACCACAACAACATGAAAATAGCAGCAGCAGCACCAACAACAACAACATTTTGCACACTTTGTTCATGCCACGGATCTGTTGCGAAAATATTTTATTTCCCTGAGTAATTACTCTATGAAATTAACTCGTAAACAGCTATAAAGATAATGACGCTGAAAATAATGATATTAATACCACCACTACTAACACCACCAACCAACACCACCATCTTGATAAATTAACACGAATTTTGAGACTTAAAGGACATTTGAGAGCAAGAAATAGTTTCCAAGAAAATTGTAGAATTTCCAAGGGAAATCGATGTCTACGGATTTTATATGAAAAATTGAAGAAAGACCGAAGACATTGGAAATGTTTACCGAATTACTATAAAATTTAAAATATTTAAAATTCGGCAAAGTATGAGTTGATTTGGCAACACATGTATGCCCTAAGCATGTGATCTATATATACACAAAATGTTGTAAATGATGTGTGATTTGTTGTCTTAACAACGCCAACAAGAAGAATCTTGAAATTTGGCCTGAAGCTCACTGTTTTGGGGGGGATGGTGTTCGATAATGATGTGTTTTGTTTTTACCCTAATACTACTCCTTATGGAGGGTATACTAAGTTTGTCATTCCGTTTGTAACTCCTCGAAATATACATTTTAGACCCCGCAAATATATATATATATATATATATATATTCTTGATCAACATAAAATAACCAGTAAAGAAAGTCTTAAAGTTGGGCGGGGCCGACTTTATGATACCCTACACCACTTTGCTAATTTGGTAGAGCTCCGCATAACAATTAAACGTTTTAATGGGAGAATCCAATCATACACGCCATGATTATAATTATAATTTAAAGTTCAAAGGACAAAATATGCCGAAGCATTTGTATCTTTTATATTCGGGTGCACATTTGGTGCACAATTAAATTAAAATCGGATAAAGATATATATGGGAGCTATATCCAAATCGGAACCGATCTCGATAAAATTTGGCAACGATATTTCTGAGCTGTATTTGATATATTTCCCTGAATATCGTTGTTACGGAGTGCATATTACGGCTGTGGGTAACAAATATAACAAATCGGATGAATAATATATATGGGAGCTATAGCTATATCTGAACCGATCTAAACCAAATTTGGCATACTAGCTTGTAGACTCAATTCGGTCGTATGTGCCAAATTCCATCCTATTTGGGCAAATATTAGACATTTGGTGCACAATAAAAGGTAAATCGGACGAAGTTATATATGGGAGCTATATCCAAATCTGAACCGATCTCGATAAAATTTAGCAAATGTATTTCTGAGCTGTATTTGATATATTTCCTCAAATATTGTTGTTACAGAGTGCATATTACGGCTGCGAAGGACAAAAATAATAAATCGGATGAACAATATATATGGGAGCTATAGCTATATCTGAACCGATCTAAACCAAATTTGGCATACTAGCTTGTAGACTCAATTCGGTCGTATGTGCAAAATTCCATACTATTCGGACTGGTATTACACGTTTGGTGCACAATAAAAAGCAAATCGGACGAAGAAATATATGGGAGCTGTATCGAAATTTTGACCGATTATCTCCAATTTCAATAGGGTTCGTCCTTGTGCCAAACAAATGCAAAATTTCATCTGGATAGGACAATAAATGCGAACTGTACTTTGTTTACAAAAATACATGGACAAACAGACGGTCGGACATGCATAAATCGACTCTGAATGTGATTCTATGCAGATCATCAAAAGGAACTATGGGTCTATCTCTATGGGTCTATCTCGTTTCCTTTTGCCTGTTACAAACAAATGCACAAAGACATAATACCCTGACCACTTTGTGGTGTAGCGTATAAAAACCTCGATTTAACGGTGCCCGTCCGCATGTCTATCTTTCTGTCTGTCCGTCTGTGGAAATCACTCTAGCTTCCGAACGAAATGAAGTAAGTTGATAAAAATTTACTCAAATGTGTACTATATCTGCAGGACTTTTGGTATTGAAAATGGGCCATGTAGGTCCACGTCTACGTATAGCCCACATATAATGGTACCTCCCGATATGCGGTATTTTAATGATTTTAGCGACATTTTTTACCGGAATTGTTCCAAATTTGGTATTTGAAGTTCGTAATGGATACTACAGCCTAAGACAGAAAATGAGCCATGTAGGTCCACATTATAGTCACACATAACGATAGCTCCCAATATTCAGGATTTTTGATGATTTTAGCGACTTTATTTATCGGAATTGTTTCAAATTCCAAATTTTAAAGTTCCTAATGAGTACTACAGCCTATTACAGAAAATTCTCTATGCAGGTACAGGTCTTCTTATGGTTCCCATATAACGGTACTATTTTCGGTATTTTGACTATTTTAACGGAACTGCTTCAAATTTCGTAATAAAGGTTCGTAATGGATACTACAGCTTGCGACAGAAATTTTATTATGCAGGCCCACATCTTCGTATAACCGCCATATATTTGGTATTTTAATGATTTTAGCGACATTATTCAACGGAATTGTTTCAAATCTCATATTTGCACTTCGTAATGGCTACTCTAGCATGTGACGGAAAACTGGCTATGCCAGCTCAGGTCGTCGTATATCCCCCATATAAATGTTCCTCCCTATATTCGGTATTTTGGTGATTTTATCGACACCGGAGATGTCTAAAATTTAGTAAATGCAGTTCCTTATCAGTACTACAGTTTGTTGCATTAAATTGTCTATGCAGGTCCAGGTCTTCGTATAGCCCCCATATAACAGTAACTTCCTATATTCGGTAATTTGATGATTTAAGCGACATTATTCACCGGAATTGTTTTCAGTTTCGTATTTGAATATTGTTATGGCCTATGACTAAATTGCCTATGCAGGTTCACGTCTTCGTATGGACTCAAGTGTAACGGTAACTCCATATATTCGGCATTTTTATGATTTTAACAGAATTTTTAAGAATTTTTTTTTTAATTTCCAAATTCGTTCCAAATGATGGAGGGTATTCAAGGTTCGGTCCGGCCAAACTTACTGCTTTTTTTCCTTGTTTTTGTTTTGTTTACTTTAACACATGAATTTTCAGTTTCTCTAAAAGCCAATATCAATTTGAGTTGTGTCAGCCTAGTTCACAGTTCAGTACATCAGTTCCAAAACGTATGAGTGATTTCATAAATATTTATATCACTCATACGCAGAGTTTTCATATAAACGACCGGAGTGTGCAAAACTAGATAAGGAACTAGTTCGTTCGATCGAAATAGATTGTCACAACTCTAACTAAAATGTATCAAATATTGTGTTGATTGAGCTAAAAGTCTTTTTTATCCGAGCTAGAATTTTTTATGTCCTCAGCCATATGGTTAGAGAGGATATAAATAATTTGATAAGCCAAAATTTGCCTCGTCGAAATAACGATTTTTGACCTTAGGTCTCTTTGCACCAAATCCGTTTCAGGACATTTGGAGTCAACATAGCGATGTCCGTCCGTCTTTCTTCTGGTACCTCCCCCACAAAGGGTCAAAATTTTTAATATCCATGATTCCATTCAGACTTGGCACATCAAAATATTTCTATCAACACAAGTTCTATTATTAAGATGGTAGATATCGAACCATTCCATCTGGTACCACCTCATTCTCATTCACTCTCCAAATAAAATATATATTTTTTTGCCGTGAGAAAATCAAAACACACATTTTTCTGAAATCAAAATTAAATATTCAGAAGTGTTAAAGTGTGTATTCGATATTGGGTCACATCGATTTCACCGATAAATCGATAAAAGTATCAGCAAAAAGTGTTGGAAGTCATATTTATTTACATCAATATTTCTAAGTGTTTTCTTCAAAAAATTTCCGGCAACACCTTCCTAACCGACTGCTCGAATAAAACTAAATATAACACCATAACCATTTTGACATAAAATTCAAAACAATTTATTTTTATACCCTGCACCACATAGTGGTAATGGTATTAAGTCCGAGTCGATTTGTGGATGTTCGTCCGTCCATGTATTTTTGTGAACAAAATGCAGGTCGCATTTACTGTCCGATTGAGAAGAAATTTTCCATATTTTTGAAATGAAAATTTTTGAAATTTATGAAAATCGGTTTAAATTTAGATATAGCTCCCATATATATATCTTCAACCGATTTCGGTTTAATTGTGCACCAAATAGGCCATATAAGTCCAAATGATCTGAATTTTGCCAAATCCGACAGTCGACAACAATGATATTTATAGAGCTCAGAAATACCTTTGCCAAATTTTATCGAGCTTGGCTAAGATTTGCATATAGCTCCCATATAAGTCCTTAATCCTATTTCAAGTTTATTGCGCAAATAATGGCTAATATCAGCCCAAATGGAATGAATTTTGGGACGTACATTTCTATTTTTTGGAACTCGGCTCCGATATATATTTTTATACCCTACCACACTCTGTGTTTTGGGGGGTATTATAAGTTTGATTGGGCCAAAAATTATGTAACACCACGAAATATTGATTTCCCACATAGGAAAGTATATATGGATCTTCCTACCTCGCCGAGTTGAGTCGATCTAGCTATGTATGTCCGTCCGTCCGTCTGTCCATGTTAATTTAGAATGGAGGTTGGGCTAGGGTCGGAATAGAACCCTATTTCTTTTGGAGATGATCGCATAATATTTAGGGGTTGAAATGGACCAAAAACTGAAAAAACCCTGATTTTGCAGTTGCTCTACAGGTCGCAATTGTAGACCAATCAAAGCGGAAGTTAGCATGGGGCTAGAACTTAGGGCCGGGCAGAAGTCTTACCCGTCTTCATCGGGTAATATTTATTGGGTGAAATAGGCCACAACATTTGTGTTAAATAAAAGTCAAATTTTCCATTAAACCGCGAATAATTTTAATCCCGGCGAAATTACAAATAGACGAACAGGTCAATTCTGACCGTTACGTAGATGCCGATAGTAAATAAATCGGTTATATATAGCGAAATATATACAATGTGTATATACAAAGGAAGGGGATGTTAGTTAGAATGCTTATATCTCATCATTTTGACAAATTTGGTCAATTCAGAATGTCCTCTTGACATAAAAGTATAAAATCTAAAAAAATAGCAGAAAAATATTCCAACAATGATGTTAGTATAGATTTTGTAGTATTTTGTGACATTTTTTTATTTTTCCATATTTTTTTATCGCATGCGATTTTTTCAATTTGTAATATTTTCACCTTACAACACAGGTTGGGGATATTATATAAGTATTGCAAATATTGTCCGATCCTTACGGAAATTTTCACAAGGGTAGGGTTGGGCTGAGAAGGGCTAGGCCTATTGTTTTCAAAGATGTCCGCAATATATTAAGGGTGGAAATGGACCAACAACTAAAAAATTTCCTGATTTTGCAGCCGTTATAAAAGTCACAAATAGAAACCATAGGATACGAATGGACCACTAATTTTGTGTGAAAAAATACCAGCATTACTTACAGGCGATATCCGAAATACACAAAAGGCGAACTTCTGGCTTTGTATGCTGATTTCCTTGACGAATAACGCCAAATATTGCAGACAAGCAAATCATATAGATGAGTCTAAATCTGGAGATACAGAGGGGCCTCTTGCTTTTGGAGATGATCGCAAAATATTTAGGGGTTCAAGTTAACCAAAAACAGAAATGTTTTTCCGATCACACCATTGAAGCCAATCGACACGCATGTGAAGAGAGTTAAGAACAGGGAAGAATTCTAGCATTTTGGATGATCATTGGATTATATTTAGCTATAAAAGGGACTACAACAACTAACAGCCCGATGGAGTGCAGAAATATTGAGCAAATGTCCCTAGTTAAAATCCTAATTTCAAAAGCGAAATCTTGGATTTGGATATAAGGGGGCTTCTAACATATTGTAGTGTTGAAGGGTATAACATAGTCGGCCCCGCAGGACTATAGCCTGCTTACTTGTTTATATTTTAAGTTTCTGTATTCTAAGAACTCTTCATATATATTGCAAAGTTGTTTTTCTTAAAACGAATTTAAATTCGAATAAATATCATGTTCTGGAGCATATGTCCTAGATTATCACATTTCCTACTTACTCTATATCGTATATCCTTTTTAATAATTCGTCATTTAAATTCAAAACAAAAACATTTTAGCCTAACCCTTTTGCCTGAAAGACTTAAAGTCTTAACATTTATCAAACATTTATGAGTGATTAACACTAAAGCCCTTAAGAGTTTAATGAGTTTGTAGTTGTAGTAGTAGCAGTTGTAGCAGGGGATGAAGTGGTCAACAAATCAAACACAACACTTTCAGTCTCTACCATCCATCAATGTTTTCAACGACACATACGCCTTAGGTGTTGACCTTCGACATATGAATGTGTGATATTAAATTTTCATAAGTCTCCAGCATGGACTTAAGAGGATGTTTTCATTCATTCCTTTTTTGTTGATAAACAAGAAAACTAAAGAAGAGTGTTTTTTTTTTGTTTTAAATATTTACATCGAAGACAAAGTTTGTCGGGCCACCCAGAGGCAAACAAGATTTAATGGATTTTATGTTTTTTTTTCGGTTTTGTTTTTTGATCATATGCAAATGATAACTAATATCCTGTCATTATGTCATGGCCCGAAATCAACAAAAACAAAAAAAAAACAGGCACATCACTCATGTTGAAAGAGTTTTGTTGTCATATTTTATAGGCTTTGCATAGATGATAGGCATAACAAAAGATAAAGTAAGGGTCGAGAAACATATTTCTAAATTATGCATGAGAGCAATTGGTTCAATGTCAAATAGATTATGCGAAGTTAAATGATACTGTAAATGGAAATAGTTTGTAATACCTCGGCATTTCTGTTACCATTAGAGAGATTCGAGGTAGCAATACATCTGAATCTAAATACTTCCCCGAATAATCGTTGCCATCGTAAAAATGCTTTTTTCCAAAAATCTGAGCCGATTTCAATATAAATTGACAACATTTATTTTAGACTATATTCCATCGCTTATTGCATATTTCATTGAAATCCGTCATACATTCGTGTTTGGTGCATACAATACACGAAATCGGCCAAAAATACATATATGTGAGCTATATCCAAATTTGAACCGTTTTCAATGAAATTTAAAAAGTCTATAAATAAATACATATCTTGCTTTTAGAATTGGAGATTCATATATATACATACATATATGGGAGCTATATCTCAATCTCAACCGATCGATTTCAGCATAATTTGACAAATTTATTTTTGTTTGTACTTAACACCGTCACTCATTCCGAATATCATTGGAATCGAACATACATATCATATTTGGTCCATCAAATACACGAAATCGGCCGGAAATGTATTTTCCAAACTTGAACCGATTTCAATATAATTTTGCAAATTGATTTTTGTTCCGAATTACGGCACTCATTTCAAATTTCGTGTTTCGTGCATCAAATACATGAAATCGGACGAAAATATACATGGGAACTATACCCAAATCTGAACCGACTCCAAAATAATTTAGCAAATTTGTGTTTGTGCCAAATTCTGTTACGGATTCCAAATTTCATTGAAAAATGCAATCAACTTCAAACTGCTGTCATTTCTAAGCCACTCGTCCGACAGCAGTTAAAATTATTCCAGTGACAGCTCATTATATTGTTTACATGCGCACAAAAGCATTTCCGTGAGAACTTTCCAGAAAAAAAGTTATTCGCGATGGAATTCAAGCGTGATAGTGTGATTACTTTTTATATTGGCTGGAAAACCACAAGTGGCTATCGTTAGAGCACTCCAGCATTTAAATGTGAATAAATCTTTTGTGTCTCGTACCATCGCTCGTTACCGCGATACTGGTAGCGTAGCGCGACGTCAAGGAAGTTGACAGAAGAAAACAGCAACATCGGCAGAAATGGTTCGAAAAGTAAAGAAGCGAATTGATCGAAACCCGAAAAAGGCTCGTGAGCTGAATATATCGCAATATTTCATTCGGCAAATGTTGAAAAATGAGCTCCGGGTAAGCCATTGAAATTCTGGAATGTGCCAGAACTTAAAATAGACTCAAAAGAGCTAAAGAGTTGCTTCGCTTGGCCGAAAGCGGTAAACTGCTGAATTTGGTTTTCTCCGATGAGAAAAAATTCGTTGTCCAGCAGTTTGTAAACAAATAAACTGATCGTGTTTACTTGCTAAAGTGGTCAGCTGGAAATGTGCATCTTCGGTTGGCCACAAGAACTCAAGCGCCGGCCATGGTGATGGTGTGGGCCGCCATAACAGCCGATGGTCGCTCTCCGCTTGTATTAATCGAACGTGGCATCGGAATAAATGCCGAATATTGTTGCGAAAATATTCTGGAGGGTATATTAAAGCCTTGGGCACGCATACATTTTGGCCGCAGACCTTGGACATTCCAACAAGACTCACCACCATCCCACTCAGCACACGCCACCCAAGAATGGTTACAAACGAGGTTCCTCGCTTCATTTCCAGCGCACATTGGCCACCAAAATCTCCGGATACCAATCTGTTGGACCATTGTGTCGGGAGTATTTTGGAAAGAAAGGTTAGCACTATAAATTACCAAAGTGTCTATCACCTCAAGCAAGCGCTTTGCCGGGAATGGGCCAAAATACCGCAGAGTAATATTCGCGCTGCGTGCATAAAATTAAAAAAAAATGTAAAAATTACGGCCTTTGACATTGTTGCAATTTTTTTATGTCACCCTGTGAAATATGATATTGGGGTCGCTGTTCAAGCTTGACCTGTATATATGGAGGTGGTCTCGGAATTGTGTACTATAATTGTGCAAAAAGTACTGAATGGTACAATTCGGTATTGATTGAAGAGATATCAGTTGAACTCCGAAATTAGGGTCGTTATTCATGTGTGGCCTGGATGTATGGAAATGGTCTCAGAAATGTGTACTATAAATGTACGAAAAGTACTAAATTGTACTATATTTGGTATTAGGTGAAGGGATGGAGATAAAATTACTGATGGAATATCGAAATATCAAATTTAAGAATGTGTTTGAGAAATGCGTCCTATATTTGTACGAAAAGTATTAAATCGTACTAAATTTGGTATCCTTAAAATTGATATGGATGTCATTGTTGATGTCTTTGATTGACAGAAGGATCTAGTTTTGGATATGCGTACTTTAGTTGTACTCAATGGTACAAAATTACAGAGCTTAAATCCAGAAATTTGATATTAAGGTCCCTGTTGGTATCTGGAATTGAGATATAGGGGTAGTTTTGAAAATGCGTACTATAAATATACGAAAAAACGAATTGCTTTTAAAATTGTTTTTGGGTAAAGAAATAGAGCAGAAACCGTTAACGTTTTAATCCAGATAAAATGCAGAATTTATCGGAAATCTATATTTTGTTACTCCAGCATATTTATCACAATAATATGGTGTTAATCGATATTGTATTTTTCATCCACTTGTCACACTAATTTGTACAGCATTCATCCACTCTTTTTCAACATTGCTTTAACATGGCAACCTTAATCAGAAACTAATGACCATATATGTGGCACAAAAACTAATGAACATCTCGTTAAGAGAAAATTTTCACAAGAAAAAAGGTTGCGATTTAAGTATTTGTCACCAGCTTGCCTATGCACAGAGGCAAGTTGGGAAAACTTTTAAGATTTTTAAATAAATTATGGAATTCTATTTTTAAACGAATGACCTTCATTTTGCACGAGTGACCACAATTTTTGAGACATTCATTATTAATCCCATTATATCCTTTGGTTGGTAATTAAATGAAAAACTTAACCATGAATGGGAAGATTAAATTTGAAAAATTTAAAGGTCATCAGAGAATTTCAAAGAGATTAAATTGAATAATGTTCCGTATTTATTTGTGAAATTAAGATAGAGAAGAGGTGGTCATATCAAGTAAATATTATACAGCCTTTAATTTTTAAAGACTAATTTAAATAAAATGCCAGGAAATGTTTAAAATTAATAAACTCTTGGCCTATGGCAAGAGAAACCTGTAAAGAAAGGACAATAGTCGGGCGGGTCGACTTTATGATACCCTACACCCAATCCTATGCTTTTTGAATTCAGACGCAGATATATATGGAAGCTATACCCCAATCGGAACCGATCACGACAAAATTTGGCAAAACTTATTTTTGAACTCTATGAGATATCTGGTACCAAATATCATTGTTGTAGATTTTTATTACGAATGTAATATCGGATGAAACATATATATGAGAGCTATAGCTTTATCTGAACCGATTTTCTTCAAATTTGATGTGCAATCTGGCGTCCAATAAATCCGTAAGATATACATGGGAGCTAAATCAAAATCTTTACCGATTCTCATTAATTGCAATAGGGTTCGTCTTTGGACCAAACAAATATTGTTTGGAAATTTTCATCTCAATCGGATAATAAATGAGAGTTCACAGAAATACATGGACGACGGACTGACATGCATAAATCGACACAGAAAGTGATTCCATGAAGATCCTCAAAAGTAACTATGGGTCTATCTGGCTTCTTCTCCATGTCATAAAACAAATGCATAATCCCCAAAAAGAACAAGTAAAAAAGCTGTAAGTTCGGCCGGGCCGAACTTTGAATACCCTCCACCATTTGGTACAAATTTAACAATTTTCAAAAAAATAAAATCCGTTAAAAATTCAGTTAAAATCTTAAAAATACCGAATGTAGCCGTATATTAGGATCTATACGACGGCGTGTACCTGCATAGGCAACTTTTGTCACAAGCTATTACAATATTCAAATGCTAAAATCATCAAAATATCGAATATAGGGAGGTACCATGGGGGTTATAAAACGTGGGCCTGCACAAACAATCATAGGCTGTAGTATCCATTACGATCTTCGAATACCAAATTTGAAACAAATCCGGTAAATAATGTCGCTAAAATCATCAAAATACCGAATATCGGGGGTACCGTTATATGGGGGCTATACGAAGACGTGGACGTACATGGCCCATTCAATACCAAAAGTCCTGCAGACATAATACACATTTGAGTAAAATTTTATCAACCTACTTCATTTCGTTTAGAAACTAGAGTGATTTGCACATTTCGAGGTGTTACAAACGGAATGACAAACTTAATATACCCTCCATACTATGGTGGAGGGTATAAAAACAGGGATTTAATTAATTTTACAAAAAATATAAAATTTAGAAAAACTGTGGATCGCGTAGCCAGTGTTTGGACATACCTCAGAGGATAAAAGCTTAAGCCCCGGTCGAAGGGCTGCTACTCACAAAAGTTATAAAATTTAGAAAAGCTATGGATAGCGCAGCTGGTGTTAGACACACCCCCGAGGAGGAAAAACCCTCCGGCTACTTTAAAAGCTATAAAGGTTAGATACATATCAGTGGAGAAAATAATGATTTCATGATTTTTATCACTAACTAGCCAGTGTCAGTTACTTCGTCAGCGAAAAGTCCCCCTTAAAATTTTACATTCGTTCCAACAGTTCGTGTTAGTCTTGTTTAGTACTCAAAATACACAATTTGTTAAATCTCAAAATTTCAGGTCTATCCCAATACCTAATACCAAAGAGTGATTTAAAATTGGTACTATTTATAATTTTTGGTACAATTATAGTACAGATTTCCAAAACCTCCTCTATGTCTCGATTCCAGATACCAGGAGAGACCTCATTTTTCAAATTTAAGGACTCCAGCCCTATCCCTTCGCCCTATACCAAATTTTGTACTTTTTGTATAATTTTAGTTCACATTGGCAAAAACGTTCCACATCACAATCCTAGGCATCAACAGTGACATCCATATCATATTTTAGGATTTAAGCCCCATTCCTTTAACCCAAGCCAAATGTAGTACTATTTAGTAAATTTGGTACAATTATAGTACCTATTTAAAACATCTCCATATTTCAATACCAAATGCCAATAGAGAACTCAATATCAAATTTATAGATTCCAGCCATATACCTACACCCAATACCAAATTTAGTACCATTTACTACTTTTCCTACAAATATAGGACATATTTCCAAACCACCGCCAAATCTCAAACACATCGTACAATTATAGTATACATTTCCGAAACCACCTCCATACGTCCAGGCAACACATGAACAGCGACCCTAATGCCAAATTTCATATTTGACGCACTATCTGTTCACCCAAGCCAAATTGTACCTAACTTAGTAATATTTAGTACTTTCCGTGCACTTGTATACACATTTATAACAAACCAACTACCAAATACGAAATTTTAAAATTTCACCTTTATCCGTTCGCACCAAACCAAACTGTTCCACATTTAGTACCATTTAGTACAGTTCCCTCGCTTAGTACGCATTTTAAAAACCACTTCACATATCAAATGTACTTGCCAACTTTAATTCTCATAAAAAATTTCAAGTTTTTAGCTTTATCCGTTTACGTAATACCAAATGGTACCATTTTAGAACATAGTACCATTTTAGAATATAGAACCATTTTAGAACATTTTCATGCATCTATTCTACACTCCATCTTTGAATTTCATTCCAAAGTTCAGAATTCCAGCTCCATCGGTTCATCACAGTTACAATTTGTGCCAAATTAAGTACCATATAGTAAATAAAAGTACGCATTTCCGAAACTTCCTACACAACCAAATCCTATACTCCCACTGTAATCTCAATTCCAAATTTTGCTTCTCCCAAAATTTAAATTGTACCAAACATAATAGTACACTTTAGTACACATAACTACGATTTTCCAAAACTTCCTACATAATCCATCTCTGTTGCTTCACCCAAATCCAAATTGTACTAAATTTAGTGCCATTTAGTACACTTATATACGAATTTTCCTAAATACCTACGTTATACAGTCTAATTGAAATCATACTTTCAAATTTCAGGATTCCAACTCTACCGGTACACCCAAAATTTAAATTGTATCACATTTAGTACACATAAGTACGAATTTCCAAATCTACCTTCATTCCTTAGTCCTAGATAGTAATTTATAAATTTCAGAATTCCAGCTCTATCGGTTCGCTCAAATCGAAGTTGTACCAAATGTAGTATCATTTTGTACTTTTGTGCACATAAGAACACATTTCGAAAACTTCCTCCATGTCCCAATCCTACACTCCACCATTCATGTTAATTTCAAATTTCAGAATACCACCTCCATCCGTTCCTCCAAATTCCAATTGTACTAAATTTAGTACCGTTTAGTACTTTTCGTATACATGAGTACACACTTCCAAAACTACATCCTTACATTGACATTACATTCCTAAACCTTTGTTCTCATTCCAAATTTCAAGTTTTTACCTCTAACCGTTCCCATGATACGAATTGTTGCCAAATGTAATACATTTTAGTACTTTTCGTACATTTGTAGTGCGAATTTCCGAAAACCCTTTGGTTCATCTATCATACTCCTTCATACTCCATCATTCCAAATTTAAGAGTTATAACTCTTCTACTTCCTCAAATACAAAGGGTAGCATATTTAGTACCTTTGGGTACCGTTCTAGTACGAATTTCCAAAAACCCAGCCTTATCTAACACCTTCTAACATCTTAATATCCCATAATAATTCGCCTTTTTAGGGATTTTCAAAAAAATTCCGGTACGAAAATACTAATTTTCTTATATTAAACCGGATCCGGTTCAAAAAACCCAATTACACAACATTTGTGTTAAATAAAAGTCAAATTTTCCATTAAACCGCGAATATTTTTAATCCCGGTGAAATCACATATAGACGAACAGGTCAATTCTGATCGTTACGTAGATGCCGACAGTAAATATATCGGTTGTATATAGCGAAATATATACAATGTATATATAGAAAGGAAGGGGATGTTAGCTAGAATGCTAAGACAGATGGCTGGACAGAATGGCTGGACAGATTTTGACAAATTTTGTCAATTCAGAATGCCCTCCTGTCATAAAAGTATAAAATCTAAAAAAATCGCAGAAAAATATGCCAGTAATGATGTTAATATAGATTTTGTAGTATTTTGTGACATTTTTTCATATTTTTTATCGCATGCGATTTTTTCAATTTGACTTATAATATTGAAGTGTATATTTTGTAATATTTTTGCACTATACAACACAGGTTGGGGTTATTATTTATATACAGATTGCAATTATCGTTCGATCATCACGAAATTTTTGACAAAGGTAGGGTTAGGCTCAAAAGGGCTAAGTCTATTGTTTTCAAAGATGTCCGCAATATATTTAAGGGTTGACATGGACCAGCAACTCAAAATGTTCCTGATTTTTCATCCGTTATAAAGGTCACAAATAGAAACTAAAGGACACGAAATCTTGCATGAAGTAAGAATTTAAGACAGCGGGTAGAATGGACCATTACTTTTGTGTGAAAAAATACCAACATTACTTACAGGCGATATCCGAAATACACAATAGGCGAACTTCTGGCTTTTTTATGCTGATTTCGTTGACGAATATAGCCAAATATCGTAGATAAGAAAATCATATAGATGAGTCTAAATAAAAAAATCCTGATCACACAATTGAAGCCAATCGACACGCCTAAGAAGATAGTTGAGTACAGGGAAGAATTCTGGCATTGTGGATGACCATTGGATTATATTTAGCCATAAAATGGACCACAAAAACTAACAGCACGACGGAGTGCATAAATATTAGGAAAATATCCCTGGTCAAAATGCTAAGGGTAATATCGGGCAGTGCTCCGTGACATAATTTCAAAAGCGAAATCTTCCAAAATGGATTTGGACATGAGGGGGCTTCTCAAAATTTGTAGTGTTGTAGGGTATCACATAGTCGGCCCTGCACGACTATAGCCTTTGCTTACTTTTTCCAAAACTACCTTCATTCCTTAGTCCTAGTCCTATATAGTAATTTATAAATTTCAGAATTCCAGCTCTATCGGTTCACTCAAATCGAAATTGTACCAAATGTAGTACTATTTTGTACTTTTCGTGCTCATAAAAAAAAATTTCGGAAACTTCTTCAATATCCTAATCCTACACTCCACCATTCATGTTAATTTCAAATTTCATCATATAGATGAGTCTAAATAAAAAAATCCTGATCACACAATTGAAGCCAATCGACACGCCTAAGAAGATAGTTGAGTACAGGGAAGAATTCTGGCATTGTGGATGACCATTCGATTATATTTAGCCATAAAATGGACCACAAAAACTAACAGCACGACGGAGTGCATAAATATTGGGAAAATATCCCTGGTCAAAATGCTAAGGGTAATATCGGGCAGTGCTCCGTGACATAATTTCAAAAGCGAAATCTTCCAAAATGGATTTGGACATGAGGGGGCTTCTCAAAATTTGTAGTGTTGTAGGGTATCACATAGTCGGCCCCGCACGACTATAGCCTTTGCTTACTTTTTCCAAAACTACCTTCATTCCTTAGTCCTAGTCCTATATAGTAATTTATAAATTTCAGAATTCCAGCTCTATCGGTTCACTCAAATCGAAATTGTACCAAATGTAGTACTATTTTGTACTTTTCGTGCACATAAGAAAAAATTTCGGAAACTTCTTCAATATCCTAATCCTACACTCCACCATTCATGTTAATTTCAAATTTCATCATATAGATGAGTCTAAATAAAAAAATCCTGATCACACAATTGAAGCCAATCGACACGCCTAAGAAGATAGTTGAGTACAGGGAAGAATTCTGGCATTGTGGATGACCATTGGATTATATTTAGCCATAAAATGGACCACAAAAACTAACAGCACGACGGAGTGCATAAATATTGGGAAAATATCCCTGGTCAAAATGCTAAGGGTAATATCGGGCAGTGCTCCGTGACATAATTTCAAAAGCGAAATCTTCCAAAATGGATTTGGACATGAGGGGGCTTCTCAAAATTTGTAGTGTTGTAGGGTATCACATAGTCGGCCCTGCACGACTATAGCCTTTGCTTACTTTTTCCAAAACTACCTTCATTCCTTAGTCCTAGTCCTATATAGTAATTTATAAATTTCAGAATTCCAGCTCTATCGGTTCACTCAAATCGAAATTGTACCAAATGTAGTACTATTTTGTACTTTTCGTGCACATAAGAAAAAATTTCGGAAACTTCTTCAATATCCTAATCCTACACTCCACCATTCATGTTAATTTCAAATTTCATCATATAGATGAGTCTAAATAAAAAATCCTGATCACACAATTGAAGCCAATCGACACGCCTAAGAAGATAGTTGAGTACAGGGAAGAATTCTGGCATTGTGAATGACCATTGGATTATATTTAGCCATAAAATGGACCACAAAAACTAACAGCACGACGGAGTGCATAAATATTGGGAAAATATCCCTGGTCAAAATGCTAAGGGTAATATCGGGCAGTGCTCCGTGACATAATTTCAAAAGCGAAATCTTCCAAAATGGATTTGGACATGAGGGGGCTTCTCAAAATTTGTAGTGTTGTAGGGTATCACATAGTCGGCCCCGCACGACTATAGCCTTTGCTTACTTTTTCCAAAACTACCTTCATTCCTTAGTCCTAGTCCTATATAGTAATTTATAAATTTCAGAATTCCAGCTCTATCGGTTCACTCAAATCGAAATTGTACCAAATGTAGTACTATTTTGTACTTTTCGTGCACATAAGAAAAAATTTCGGAAACTTCTTCAATATCCTAATCCTACACTCCACCATTCATGTTAATTTCAAATTTCATGTTAATTTTAATTTCAAATTTCAAACTGAACCGATCTCGATAAAATTTGGCAAAGATATTTCTGAGCTGTATTTGATATATTTCCCTGAATATCGTTGTTACGATGCACTCCGTACGGAGTGGGTAACAAATACAATAAATCGGATGAACAATATATATGGGAGCTATAACTATATCTGAACCGATCTTCACCAAATTTGGCATACTACCTTCTAGACTAAATTCGGTCGCATGTGCCAAATTCCATCCCATGGTGCACAATAAATGGTAAATCGGACGAAGTTATATATGGGAGCTGCATTTGATATATTTCCCCAAATATTGTTGTACAGAGTGCATATTACGGCTGCGGAGGACAAAAATAACAAATCGGATGAACAATATATATGGGAGCTATAGCTATATCTGAACCGATTTCGATAAAATTTGGCATACTTATTTTAAGGCCTAATTTGGTTGTATGTGCAAAATTCCATACTATTCGGGCTGATATTACACGTTTGGTGCACAATAAAAGGCTAATCGGACGAAGATATATATGGGAGCTATATCTAAATTTTTACCGATTATCTCCAATTTCAATAGGGTTCGTCCTTGGGCCAAACAAATGTTGTTTGCAAAATTTCATCTCAATCGGATAATAAATGCGACCTGCATTTTGTTCACAAGAATACATGGACAGACGGACGGACGGACGGACAGACGGACTGACATGCATAAATCAACTCAGAAAGTGATTCTATGCAGATCATCAAAAGGAACTATGGGTCTATCTCGTTTCCTTTTGCCTGTTACAAACAAATGCACAAAGACATAATACCCCGACCACCTTGTGGTGTAGGGTATAAACTTTCTCCTCACAAAATTCATTCTCCAACGTTGTCGATTTGAATTATTGTTCAAAAGTTAGCAAAAGCTAAAGTTGTACACAAATCATTGAATGAATTCTTCTTCCATTTTATGAACTGTTTTCCCTCTGTTTTCTGTTTTTGCGATACTCCCCACCTTTCTCCTTTTCTTCCTAGTGGCAAAGGCATACGCAATACAAAAGACAAAAAAAAAAAACAAAACTATCACCCAAAGCATGTGTTGTTGTAGTTGGTGAAAATATACCACCGCAAACAAAAGGCCATGCAGCAGTGTTCATATCTGCCAAATGTTCATTTCATCTGGCCACTGCCTGCTTGCGCTCAAGCTCACGACTGTCACTGCTGGCATTCCAATAGAGCCGTGCCCATTTTCACTCATTTGCAATGTTTTCTTCGAATTCGGATTTAAATTTATGTGATCTCCTCCGGCAGTGGTTTCAATATTTCTAGGTTGTTGTTTCTGCTATTTGAAAAATAAATAGTGCAAATAAAAATAGTGAAAAAGAACAAAAAAAAACAACGGACATTGAAGATGTAAAACTGGTCCTCGATAATGAGCTGAGCATTGCTGCTATCTGTTATACCATTCTTCAATGAACAACATAAGAGGGGGGGGGGGGGGGGGATAGAATGCTGGGCAAGGAAACAAAATGTTTAAGCAGTAAGGAAAAGTCATGATACCCTACACCACTATGCATATTTAGTAGAGCTCCCGTAACAAAACAATGTATTTGAAGTAGATCAACATTTGGCTTTAGAGCAGTTATAATTTGGTTTCAGAGGGAAGGCATATCCAATTCTGAATCGAAATTTGACGGAGACATTGTCATTCTTTATACCAACTAACATTTTGAGAAGGATTATATATATTTGATGTATTTATTTTTAGACTGAATTCGGTCGGATGTGCCAAAATTCAGGTCATTTGGACTGATATTGGCCACTTGGTGTACAATTAACCCGAAATCGGTTGAAGATATATATGGGAGCTATATCCAAATATGACCCGATCTGGATACAATTTGGGTTGGGTTGGGTTGAGAGGATTGCTACAGCAGGGCGCATGCCAAAGAGTAGTAAGTGATTTTCTGAATCATTTTCTGTCCTTCGACTAACAGAATCGTTAGCAAGGAATACTCTTTGAACCGGCTCTAATTAGGTTGGAGTACCATGTAATTCATTTATACAGGGGCTTCGAAAGGTACTCATAAACCGTAGCGTTAGCTAGAACAATTTTCTAGTCATTTTAGACGAGCCAAACAGCTAAGCTCGACAGATATCGGAATTATCACTGCAGTGAACTGCCGTTGCCGTATCAGCGCCAACGACCACTCATCAAAGTTCCCAATTACCTTCAAATCGTTAACATCCCAAGCACCGGCGTCTCTCTGAACCCAAACATCGAAATTCCTGACCTCCCTAACTTATCAACAGCCAACGACCATCTCCAAGTTTCCGATTACTTCTAAATCGCCAATATCCCAAACGCCGGCGTCACTCCGAACATAAACATCGTTATTCCTGATCTGTCTCACTTATCAACATCCGCTGATCGTCCAAGAGTTCCCGATCACATTCGCATCGTCGGTAACCAACAGTCTTTCAATTATTTTATCAAAGTTTAAGATTTCCTCCAAAACAACAACATCTCGAACCCAAGCCTAAAAATTCCTAATCTCCCTCACTTATCAACAACCAACCCCAAGTTCCCGATTACTTTCAAATCGCCAATATCCCAAACGGAGGCGTCACTCCGAACCTAAACATCGTTATTCCTGATCTCTCTCACTTATCAACTTCCGATGATCATCCACGAGTTCCAGATCATCTTCGCATCGTCGGTAACCTGAGTCTTTAAAATTTTCCATCAAATTTAACGATTACCTCCAAAACGACAACATCCCGAATACCAGCGTCTCTCCGAACCTAAGCATCACAATTCCTAATCTCCCCCACTTATCAACAATCATCCCCAAGTTCCCGATTACTTTCAAATCGCCAATATCCCAAACGCCGGTGTCACTCCGAACCTAAACATCGTAACTCCTAATCTCTCTCACTTATCAACTTCCGATGATCGTCCAAGAGTTCCAGATCATCTTCGTATCGTCGGTAATCTGAGTCTTTAAAATCATTCATCATAGTTAACGATTACCTCCAAAACGACAATATCCCGAACACCAGCGTCTCTCCAAACCCAAGTATTGAAATTCCGGACCACCCTCACTTAATAACATCCAACGACCATCCCCAAATTCCCGATTACTTTCAGATCGTCAATATCCCAAACGCCGGCGTCATTCCGAACCTAAACATCGTAATTCCTGACCTCGAGTTCCCGATCACCTTCGAATCGTCGGTAGCCTGAGCCTTTATTTTGAGGTTTACCGAGGAGGATATTAGTAAAACTATTACACAATGGCCCACATCCACTTTTTTTGTCCAAAACTTTTTTGACCTCAATATCAAATTTCAGAATTTCAGCTGTATCCCAATTTTAGTAACATTTAGTACGTATATACAAAATAATCTGCATCTCTCCATCTTAGACATCAACAGGTGATCCAAAATTAGTACCATTTATTACTTTCCGTACAATTTTGGTACTCATTCGCAAAACCGTTCCATATCTCAATCCTAGACACCAACAGTGACATCTATATGAAATTTGAGGATTCCATCCCTATCGCTTCCCCTAATAACAAGTTAAGTACTATTTAGTACTTTTCGTACAATTATAGTAGGCATTTCCATAACCACCTCCAGTGACGTCTATATCAAATTCCAGGTTTTCAGCTCTACTCCTTCAACCAATA
Organism: Musca domestica; assembly: GCF_030504385.1. NCBI lineage: Eukaryota > Metazoa > Arthropoda > Insecta > Diptera > Muscidae > Musca > Musca domestica. The sequence goes on from NW_026712212.1 coordinate 800,653, forward strand.
CCAAATTTAGTGCCATTTATAACATTTCGTACCATTATAGGACACATTTCCGAAGTCAACTTCATATCTCAACCTCAGATACCAAATGTGATCTTTATATCAAATTTCACGATTTCAGCTCTTAATTTCCCCATTACCAAATTTAGTACCATTTAGGACTTTTCGTGCAAATATAGGATTTTTTCTTTCAGAATTTTATCTTTATTTTATCTTTATTCTAATTGTATCTCTATCCCTTCATCCAATACCAAACATAGTACCATTCAGTACTTTTCGTACAATTATAGCACACATTTCCGAAACCACTTTCATATGTCCAGGCTACACACAAAGAGCGACCCCAGTACCAAATTTCAGATTTCAAGCACTTTCAGTTCACCCAATACCAAATTGTACCAAGCTAGTGCATTTTAGTACTTTTAATAAACGTATTGTTAGAATTCGGAAAAAACCCATCAGATTGCTCATCTTATACAACATCAAAGACTCTCACTCCAAATTTCAGATTTCGAGTAATATTCCTTCCCCAAATACCGAAGGTGATACTATTTAGTAATTTTCGTACTTGGATTTTCGAACCATGTACTTTGAGTTCGTAATATGCACTGGCTTTTTAAATTTCAGCAACTCTTTTTCAACCCGAATGTCAAGGTATATGTTCCCGATCAATCAGGACAATCGGTCCGTTGGATTGTGTTTATCCTATACCGTATTATTTTAACCCATCATCATACCCTCCTCATAATCACCTCAAAACACATACACACCCAACAATTGTGGCAGCATTTCGAGTGTAATGAGTCAGTCAGATTGTTCCAAATATTTGTGGAAATTCTTCATTTTGTGTTCTCAAAAGGAAACCATACCAGCACCGCCGACCGACCGACCTACCGCCACCACCATTGGCTAATGATAATTTTTCATTTTTATTTTTAAAAGTATGAATGCCAAAGTAGGAAAATGAACCTGCCCAGCCCATGGGCATTTCATGGATGTTTCTTCTAACAGCTCTCTATATGGATTTAAATGTGGTTTCTTTTATGGCTATGGCTATTCCTAGATTTGTACGGGGTATGAATGTGCGCTTTCAATTTTTTTTTTTTTTGATTATGTTTGTATGTGTACCTGACACACATACACGCCCACACACACACACGTCCAATCACTCTGCTATAAACTCTTTGGTTTTTGCCTCTTTCATTTCCATTTCATATGAATTCATTTTGAGGCATAAAAATGTTCTTAGAGTGCAATGTGCCCACAAATGTAATTGTCAGTTTTCCAGTTAAAAATTTTCCATAAAACTAGAGAGATGTAGAAGAAGAAGAGAAAATTATTCGGATTTGTTGCCAAGAAATATTGCAATGCTGCAATTAATGTCCTTGTAACAGTTCAATATGTATGTGGTGTGTGTGTGTATGTGTGGGAGGAAATGGGAACAGCGCTTCTGGAAATGTCAATATTTTCTTTAATTCCGTGAAAAAAAAAGATGTGAAGAATGGGGGAATTTTAAATTCAAAAAAAAAAATTATGGTAAACATTAAAATAATATTTAAGAACAAATAGAGGGGAGCCGTCTTCAAGCATGGATCTTTAAAAGCAACCACACAATGAATGCGATACTATATCTACAGCCGTCAGGCTTCGTTTAGATTCGTTCCACCAGATCATTTTAGTATGCATTCCCAAATCAAACTTCTTTTCTCAAAACTATATATCAACAATGGCCTATATTTTAAATTTCAATTTCTCGATATCAAATTTCAGAATTTCACCTCTAACCTAACACCCAACGGCACATTTTATACTTTTCGTACGTTGATTGTACGAATTTCCAACGGCACATTTTGTACTTTTCGTACGTTGATTGTACGAATTTCTAAAACCACCTCCTTGTCTAAACTACAGACAACAATAGTGACATCCATATTAATATTCTGGATTTCAGCGCTATCCCATTACCCAATACCAAATATGGTACCATTTAGTACCGTTCGAATATAGGACACGTTGCCATATTTTAATTCCAGAGAGACTTCGATATCAGCTCTATCCCTTTATCCAATACGAAATTTAGTACCATTTAGTACTTTTCGTATAGTTATAGCACACATTTCCAAAACACCTCCGAATCTCAAACCCAGATACCAACAGGGACTTCAATATGAAAATTTCGGGAGTCCAGATCTATCCCTTCACCCAATACCCAATATAGTACCACTTAGATCTTTTTAAACAATTAAAATACACATTTCTAATACCATCTCCTTATCTTAACCATAGCCATCAACAGTGACATTTATTCCTTCACCCTACACTAAATTTAGTACTATTTAGTACTTTTTGTATGATTTAGTACACATTTCCAAAACCAGCCGCTTGTCGCAACTGCAGGCCCAGCAGTGCCATTCGTATCAAATTGCAGCATTTTAAACACATCCCTTCATCCAATACCAAATTTAATACCATTTCGGGAGTCCAGCCCTATCCCTACACCGAATATACAATTTAGTACCACTTCGTAGTGCCACCACCAAATCTCAATTTCAGATACTATCAGTCAGATACTATCAGTAAAGTCAAATTTCAGAACTTTTATCTATCCCCCTACCCAATACCAACTATAGGACCATTTAGTACTTTTCGTACTATTATAGTACACATTTCTGAAACCATCTCCATATATCCAGGCTACACATGAATGTCAAAACCAATACCAAATTTCAGATTTCAATCACTACATATTCACCCAATACCAAATTGTACAAAATTTAGTACTTTTCGTGCATTTGTAGTACACATTTCAAAAAACCCCTCTTTATCACAAACCTGCCACCAAAGGGAACCCCAATACAAAATTTCAAAATGCCAGCTACATCCGTTCACCCTAAACCAAACTGTCCAAATTTAGTACAGTTTGCACACATAGTACACATTTGCAAAACCACCTCCAGATACCAACTTCCAATTCCAATACCACCTTAATATCTAGCCGCAGACACCAACAGTGATATCCACATCAAATTTCAGGATTTAAGCCATATTCCTTCCCCAATATCAAATTTAGTACTATTTAGTACTTTTCGTACTACTATAATATAGGACACGTTTCCAAAGCGCCATCAAATCTCAAACACAGATACCATTTATAATCTAAATTTCAAATTTTAGAATGTCATCTCTATCCCTTCAACCAATAACAAATATAGTACCATTTAGTACTTTTCATACAATTATAGTACACATTTCTGAAACCACCTCCATATGTCCAGGCTACACATGAATGTCAAAACTAATACCAAATTTCAGATTTCAATCACTACATATTCACCCAATACCAAATTGTACAAAATTTAGTACAATTTAGTACTTTTCGTTCATCTGTAGTACACATTTCAAAAAAAAACCCTCTTTATCACAAACCTGCCACCAAAGGGAACCCCAATACAAAATTTAAAAATTCCAGCTTCATCCGTTCACTCTAAACATAAATGTTCCAAATATAGTACCATTTAGTACAGTTCGCATACTTAGTACACTTTTTCAAAACCACCTGCATATATCAAACATATTTTCCAACCCTAATTCTCATACAAAATTTCAAATTTTTATACCCTCCACCAGGGTATATTAACTTTGTCATTCCGTTTGTAACTCCTCGAAATACTCATGTCAGACCCAACAAAGTATATATATTCTTGATCAGCGTAAAATTCTAAGTCGATTTAGCGATGTCCGTCTGTCTGTCTGTCCGTCTATCTGTTGTAATCACGCTATCTTTCGAATGAATTGAAAAAGATGGCTAAAATTTTGCACACATATTTATTTTTCCAGTAGGCAGGTTAAGTTCGTAAATGGGCCATGTAGGTCCACGTTTTCATATAGCCCCAATATAACGGTACCTCCCTATATTCGGTCTTTTGATGATTTTAGGGACATTATTCATCGGAATTGTTTCAAATTTGGTATTTGAAGTTCAAAATGGATACTACACCCTAAGACAGAAAATTGTCTGTGCAGGTCCACGTCTTCGTATAGCCCCCATATAACGGGACCTCCCGATATTCGGTATTTTGATGATTTTAGCGACATTATTCACCGGAATTGTTTCAAAATTGGTATTTGAAGTTCGTAATGAATACTACAGTCTAAGATAGAAAATTGTCTGTGCAAGTCCATGTCTTCGTATAGCCCCCATATAACGGTACCTCCCGATATTCGGTATTTTGATGATTTTAGCGACATTATTCAAAATTGGTATTAGAATTTCGTTATGGGAACTACAGTCTGTGACAGAAAATTGTCTGTGCGGGTCCAGGTCTTCGTATAGGCCCCATATATCAGTATCTCTCTATATTCCGTATTTTGACGATTTTAGGTACAATACCCACCGAAATTGTTTGAGATGTGGTATTTGAAGTTCGTAATGGATGCTACAGCCTGTGACAGAAAATTGTCTATGCTGGTCCAGGTCTTCGCACAGCTCCTATTTAACGGCACCTCCTTATATACGATATTTTGATTATTTTAGCAACATTATTCACCGTTTATTTCAAGTTTCGAATTTGAATATGGTAATCGCTTATGACAAACAATGCCTATGTATGTCCACGTCGTATAGACCCCAATATAACGGCTATATTCGGTATTTTTAAAATTTTAACAGAATTTTTTAAGGATTTTATTTTTTTTAATTTCCAAATTCGTTGCAAATGGTGGAGGGTATTAAAAGTTCGGCCCAGCCGAACTTACCGCTTTTTAACCTACATTTCTCAGTCGTAGAATGCAACAGCAATCCTATTTCAAAATTTCAAAATTCCAGCTCTATCGAAATTGTAACAAATTTAGTACCATTTAGTACTTTTCGTGCACATAAGTACAAATTTCCAAATCTTCCTCCATATCCCAAACCTACACTCCGCCAGTAATATTAATTTCAAATTTCAGGATTTCAGCTCCATCCGTTCCTAGAAATTCAAAATGTACTAAATTTAGTACCGTTTAGTACTTTTCGTATACATGTGTACACACTTCTAAAAGTACCTCCTTATATCGACTTTACTCATCAGCCTTGATTCCAAATTTCCAATTTTTAGCTGTGACCATTCACATGATACGAAATGGTACCAAACATACTTTGGTACATCTACCATATGCTCTATCAATGACCCTCATTTCAAATTTAAAAGTTCTAGCTTTACTACTTCCTCAAATACAAAGAGTAGCCTATTTAGTTCCTTTTAATACTTTTCGTACCGTTTTAGTACGAATTTCTTAAAACACAGCCTTATCTGACCCCTCCGGGCCAGGAATGACCCTCATCCAAAATTTCATGTTTCCAGCTTCAGCCTTTTCGTCTGGGCGTTGATGAATCTTTTAGTCAGTCAGTCAATTACTTTACTCTTTTATTAAAATAGATTAACTCCGATTTATCAAATTTTAGCCGATCCAGTATATGTAGCCCATTTATGGAAATTACTTCCTATAATCTCAAAATTTTTAGAAATTGTGCAGAACTATATAAATATAAATGCCTTTAAATCGAAAATTATCCTTAACATTTCTGATCATGAATATTGCATCGATATCCATGCGCATTGCTTCTACGAGCCCGATAACTTCAATAGCTTTCCATCTTCCCTTTGAAGTGAACATAAAAAGATTATCCTCATATTTCATCCGTTGAAACGATAAACCTGCACAGATGTTTTTTCCTCGTTTGAAATGTTACACGACCTCGTAAAACAAAAACAATGTTCCAATCACAATTTTGGTGATGAGCGATTATGGGCAAATGCGAAAAAAAAAACACAAAACTGAAGTCAGGCATCAGATGAAGTTGCAACTTTGTGTTGCAATTTCGTTGTTATATCGAACGAAAGTGTTTTTCTTTTTTTTTGCCGCTAGAGGCCGGAGGTGGGTTTGTAGAAAATGAATTTAGAATTGAATAGAACTCACAAAAAAAAACAGAAACAACATTCATGTTGAAAGGCCATTCATTCGAAATAGTCGATTCAAACAAACAAACAGCTTTGGGGTGGGCAATAGAAAAAAAACAAATGTTATATAAATTTCATAACAAAAGGGAGTTCTGGTTTTGGCAGGATGGACCTTTTTCCTGAGTTCGAAGAAAATCCTTAACTCATACATCATTTGTTAAATATATAGTATCGTATAAGAAACCATATGACATGGATAGAAGGCACCATTTTCCTGGAGTACCGTGTAGGCAGGGCTACTAGATAATTTTAATTAAAAACTCTCAAAATTACAATAAATAAATTCTAAAAAAACCTCAAATTTTTTTATTTAAAAATGTTCAAAAATAATACACACACATAAAGCTATATCCAAGCCCATTTTATATTTAAAGAAGAATATTCAAATTACACTCATTTACATTAGGTTTGTACCCTACACCACATAGTGGTAAGGGTATCATGTGTTTGTGCATTTGTTTGTAACATGGAGAAGGAAGAAAGATAGACCAATAGTAACCTTTGAGGATTTTCATAGAATCGCTTTCTGAGTCGATGTCAGCATGTCAGTCTGTCTGACCGTCCGTCCGTCCGTTTGTCCATGTATTTTTGTGAGCAAAATGTAGGTCTTATTTATTATCCGATTAGATGAAATTTTTCCAACAATATATGTTTCTTCCATGGACGAACCCTATTAAAATTGGCGATAATCGGATCAGATTTAGAAATAGCTCTCATATATATCTTCGTCCGATTTTGGGTTAATTGTGCACCAAATGTCACGATATCAGACCAAATGACCTGAATTTTGGCACATCCAACTGAATTTATTCTAGAAACAACTACTTCAAATTTGGTTCAGGTGAGATTAGAAAACTGCAACCATCTTCTGTCTGTCATTTCTAAGCCACTAGTCCGACAGTGACAGCTCATTATATTGTTTACAAGCGTACAAAAGCATTTTAGTGAGAATTTTCCAAAAAAAAATATTAGTGATGGAATTCAAGCGTGATAGTGTGATTTCTTTATATTTGGTTGGAAAACAACAAGTGGCTATCGTCAGAACACTACACCAGAAGTGGACGGAAGAAAACAGCAACATCAGCATAAATGGTTCGAAAAGTAAAGAAGCGACTTGATCGAAACCCGCGTCACAGTGACCGAAAAATGGCTCGTGAGCTGAACATATCGCAAAATTCCATTCGGCAAATATTAAAAAATGAGTTCGAGGTAAAGCCATTGATTTTCAAAAAAGTACAAGAACTTACACCGCAATTGAAAGAAAATAGACTCAATAGAGCTAAAGAGTTGGCCGAAATTGGTATTCTCCGATGAGAAAACATTCGTTGTCCAGCAGTTTGTTAACAAGCAAAATGATCGTGTTTACTTGCCAAAGAGGTCAGCTGAAAATGTGCACCTTCGGTTGGCCACCAGAACTCAAGCGCCGGCCATGGTGATGATGTGGGCCGCCATAACAGCCGATGGTCGCTCTCCGCTCGTATTAATCGACCGTGGCATCAGAATAAATGCCGAATATTATGGCAAAAATATTCTGGAGGTCGTATTAAAGCCTTGAGCACGCAAACATTTTTGCCGCAGACCTTGGACATTCCAACAGAACGCAGCGCACAATGGCCAGCAAAATCTCCAGATACCAATCCGTTGGAATATTGTGTCTGGAGTATTTTGGAACGCAAGGTTGGCACTAAAAAATACCAAAGAGTCGATCTTAAGTCAAGAAAGCGCTTCACCGGGAATGGGCCAAAATACCTCAGAGCAACATTCGGCAGCATGTGACGGTTTAATTGGCGGTTTGAAGGCCATAATTCGTGCCAAAGGTGACCAATTCGAACAAATCTAAACTTATTCTAAAATGTGATGCTATTTCCGACATTTTTTGCTTTCATTCAATAAAAAAATGTAAAAATTATGGCGTTTGGCTTTCTTGCAGTTTTTTTTTTATCTCACCCTGTATGGAGGAGGTGCCTGATGGAGTAGACCGAGACATCCCCATCAGCAGATCTTGCGTTAGTAGGATTTTACAATCGTTTTTGTTATTCAAAATTTCCCCCCTATGTTGGGAAGGTACCAGAATAAATGGTTCGATCTCTACCATCTTTATAACAGATCTTGCGTGGATGGAAATATTAAGATGTGCCACATCTGAATGGTATCGAATGTTAATTTCGTGTTTTATAAGCTTTATGGATATTCAAAAGGTTGACCCTTTGTGGGGGAGGTGTAATTTGAAGACAATCGGACTCTTACATTACATTTTATAAGATTTATAATTATTCAAAATTTTGAAGGATTTGCAAAGCTTGAGCAAAATTGAAATGTCCTTTCATTTTCTGTGCAGTAAAATATTTTCTTTGAAAATTTACATCTTTTGTGTGGGAGGTACCAGAAGGAGTAGACCGATATTGCCCATCACCGATCTAAGTCTGACATTAATATTACGATGTACCAAGTTTGGACCAAAGCACCAGCCGGACAGAAAGACGCTAGATCGACTCCAAATGTCCTGAAACGGATTTGGTCCAAAGGGAACTAGGGTCTAAACCCGTTATTTCGATGAGACAAGTTTTGGCCGTATCAAATGATCTATACCCTCTGTAGCCATATGGCTGAGGGTATAACTAGCCATATGGCTGAGGGTATAATAATGTACTTTTAAGGCCAGACAGACGGATGCACCCGCCTGGATCGACTCAAATGTCCTTAAACGGATTGGTAACATGCCGATGTTGTTGCGTTAGGGCAGACTCCGTGATATGCAACAAACAATTCATTCCAAAAATTTAAAAACGATGACCAATGTAAAAAATTCGAGTGTACGGAGACGGTAGTCTAAATAATTTTCAAGGTTGCCCACATTTTGGTGTTCTTCCAATATAGCGGTGTCGACTCTAACATTCTACCGCATTTTTATACCCTTCACCATACTATGGAGGGTATATTAACTTTGTCATTCCGTTTGTAACTCCTCGAAATGTCAGATACAACAAAGTATGTATATTCTTGATCAGCGTAAAATTCTAAGTCGATTTAGCGATGTCCATCTGTCTGTCTATCTGTCCAGTTAGACATCTGTCTGTCCGTCTGTCTGTTGTAATCACGCTATCTTTCGAATGAATTGAAATAGATGGCTAAAATTTTGCACACATGTTTATTTTTCCAGTAGACAGCTTAAGTTCGTGAATTGGCCATGTAGGTCCACGTTTTCATATAGCTGTTACCTCTCTATATTCGGTATTTTGACGATTTTAGCGACATTATTCACCGGAATTGTTTCAAATTTGGTATTTGAAGTTTGAAATGGATACTACACCCTAAGACAGAAAATTGTCTGTGCAGGTCCACGTCTTGGTATAGCACCCATATAACGGTACCTCCCAATATTCGGTATTTTCATGATTTTAGCGTCATTATTCACCAGAATTGTTTCAAATTACGTATTTAGAGCTCGTAATGGGAACTTCAGTCTGTGAAGTCTGTACCCCCCTATATTCTGTACCCCCCTATATTCGGTATTTTGATGATTTTAGGTGCAATACCCACCGAAATTGTTTGAGATGTGGTGTTTGAAGTTCGCAATGGATGCTACAGCCTGTGACAGAAAATTGTCTATGCAGGTCGAGGTCTTCGCACAGCTCCGATATAATGGTACCTCCCTATATACGATATTTTGATGATTTTAGCTACATTATTCACCGTTTATTTCAAGTTTCGAATTTGAATATGGTAATCGCTTATGACAAACAATTCCTATGTAGGCCCACGTCGTATAGACCCCAATATAACGGCTATATTTGGTATTTTTAAAATTTTAACAGAATGTTTTAAGGAATTTATTTTTTGAAAATTTCCAAATTCGTTCCAAATGGTGGAGGGTATTCAAAGTTCGGCCCGGTAGAACTTACTCCTTCCTAACTTGTTCAAAATCATTTTGTTTTTCACTGATTTTAATTTTTCAAAAAGAAATTACAGAACGTTTCAATCTTACACAATTCACACATTATGCTGGAGATTTAAAATCTTCCCACACTGAAAATTTAAGAGTAATTCATTTGCTACCCTTAAAGTTCAAATATATCTCCCAAATATTGCGATTAACAAAATACCTTCATATTATTCTTGAAAACCAAACAAAATCTATCACATTTAATATATAATCCCTACCAATCAAACAACCGGCCAACCAACCAAACGACCGTCCGAACATCTGCATAAACCACTCATATATCTTCATTTGTACATCTCTGTGTGATAGTTTAATATAAAGTCTATTAATCCGTTTTTCTCTCAGCACGAATGGGACTTTTTTGGTTTTTTTGTTTTTATTTGTCGTCAGCCACAAAATATGTTTGCATGGGTGTGTGTGTGTGTGTGCGTGTATATATGTTTGGATGTACGTGCAGACCATATGTTACCCAAAAATTTGAAATAAAACCCAAATTTGTTATTGATTACAATCCACTTGCTGTGATATAGTCCATAATACCACTAGTCAGTCGGTTGGTTGGTTGGAGGGTTTACTCCAACTTGCTTGGTGGCACTGGGGCATACAACGACAAACAACAACAACAGCACAGGCAACATCATACATATCTTCCTGTCATCTGTGGCATATTTTTATTGCAACTAGTCGGCAATTGAGATTTTGAGCAATTGAATTGTTTTTCTTTTTTTTAATAAAAATGAATAAATCACATTTAATCACTTGAGCAATTGATTCTGTGCTTTGCACTTGCACAAAATGCAATCGGGTCCCGTTTGTTATTAAAGAAATATTAGAATCTGATAAATTTTTGGAATAATAAATTAAATTCCTAATGATAATAAATAAGTGTAACGAAAGCATCAGTACATTTTATAATCAAATGGGCTTTCTTTTGAACGAATTGAAATAGAAAACTAATATTTTGCACACATTTTAATTTTGCCAGTGGGGAGGTTAAGTTCGTAAATGTGCCATGTTGGTCACCCCACATGTAATGGTACCTCCCTTTTTTTGGTGTTTTAAGTCCTAATGGGTACTACAGCCTATGACAAAAAATTGCGTATGCAGGTCTTCCTCTTCGTATAGCCCCATATAACGCTTTTCATTTAAACGGTATTTTACGACGATTTTTTATACCCTACACCACATAGTGGTAATTTATACCCTACACCACATAGTGGTAAGGGTATTATGTCTTTGTGCATTTGTTTGTAACATGGAGAAGGAAACGAGATAGACCCATAGTTACTTTTGAGAACCTTCATAGAATCACTTTCTGAGTCGATTTATGCATGTCAGTCCGTCTGTCCGTCCGTCTGTCCGTCCGTCTGTCCGTCCGTCTGTCTGTCCATGTATTCTTGTGAACAAAATGCAGGTCGCATTTATTATCCGATTGAGATGAAATTTTCCAAACTATATTTTTTTGGCCCAAGGACGAACCCTATTGAAATTGGTGAGAATCGGATCAAATTTAGATATAGCACCCATATATATCTTCATCCCATTTGGGGTTAAATGTGCACCAAATGTCCACTATCAGTCCAAATTACCTGAATTTTGGCACACCCAACCGAGTTCGGCCTAGAAGCAAGTATATCAAATTTGGAGAAAATCGGTTCAAATATAGCTATAGCTCCCATATATATTTTTCATCCGATTTGATCTTTAAGTCCCTCACATTCCTACTATGCACTCAACAACCGTGATATTTGGTACCAGGTATTAGATGGAGCACAGAAATAGCTGTTTTAAATTTTATCGAAATCGGTTCAGATTTGGATATAGCTCCCATATATATCTTCATCCGATTTCGGGTTAATTGACCACCAAATGGCCAATATCAGCCCAAATGGCCCGAATTTTGGCACATGTGACCGAGATTAGCCTTAAAGCAAATACAACAAATTTGGAGAAAATCGGTTCAGAAACAGCTATAGCTCCCATATATATGTTTTATCCGATTTGGTGTTTAAGCCTCTCACATTCGTAATATGCACTCCACAAGAATGATATTTGGTACCAGATATAAGATACAGCCCAGAAATAGCTGTTTGTATTTTTATCGAAATCGGTTCAGATTTGGATATAGCTCCCATATATATCTTCATCCGATTTCGGGTTAATTGTGCACCAAATGGCCGATATAAGTCCAAATGGACTGAATTTTAGTACATCGGACCAAATTCAGCCTATAAGCAAGTATATCAAATTTAGTGAAAATCGGTTCAGATATAGATATAGCAACCATATATATGTTTCATCCGATTTAGTGTTTTAGTCCCATACATTCGTAATATTCACTCCAAAACCGTGATATTTGGTACCAGGTATTAGATGGAGCACAGGAATAGCTGTTTTAAATTTTATCGAAATCGGTTCAGATTTGGATATAGCTCCCATATATATCTTCATCCGATTTCGGGTTAAATGTGCACTAAATGGTCAATATCAGCCCAAATCACCTGAATTTTCGTACATAAGACCGAATTCAGTCTAGAAGCTAATACGTAAAATTTGGAGAAACCCGGTTCAGAGAGCTCTACTAAATATGCATAGTGGTGTAGGGTATCATATAGTCGGCCCCGCCCGACTTTTGAGCTTTCCTTACTGGTTTTTATGCTGATTTCGTTGACGAATATAGACAAATATCGTCGACTAGCTTTTGGAGATGATCGCAAAATATTTAGGGGTTCAAATGAACCAAAACCAGAAAAAAATTCCTGATCACACAATTGAAGACAATCACCACGCCGGAGAAGAGAGTTAAGGACAGCGAAGTATGCTAGCATTTTTGATGACCATTAAATTATATTTAACTTTGAAATGGACCACAACAACTAACAACACGGAGTTCGTAAATATTGGGCATATGTCCCTGGCCAAAATGCTAAGGGTAATATCTGGGCATATCTACGTGACGTCATTTCAAAAGCGAAATCGTCCAAAATGGGTTTGGACATAAAGGGGCTTCTAACATATTGTAGTGTTGTAGGGTATCACATGGTCGGCCCCGCACTACTATAGTCTTTGCTTACCTGTGTTTTTTTTTAAATTTCGACCTTTTGTGGGGGAGGTACCAGAAGGAGTGGACCAATGTATTCCACCAGACTTTGGGTTGATAAAAATATTAGGATGTTTGAAATTTGAAGACAATCGGACTCTTAAATCAAATTTTATAAGAATTGTAATTAATCAACATTTTGACCCTTTGTGGGGGAGGTACTGGATGGAGTAGACGGATATTGTCCTTTTTCGCACCTGACGTAGCACTGACGTAAATAATAGGATTTGCAAAAGTGGAGCAAAATCGGATTATTCTTTCTCTTTCTGTACAAAAAATATTTCGACCTTTTGTGAGGGTGGTACCAGAAGGAGCTAACCGATATATTCCATCATAACACCAGACCATAGGTTGTTAAAAATATTTGGATGCATTAAATTTGAAGACAATCGGACTCTCATATCACATTTTATTAGAGTTTGCAATTATTCAAAATTTAGACCCTTTGTGGGGGAGGTCCTTTATAAAGTGGACCAATATAGCCCATTCTCGCACCTGACGCAACATTGACGCAAATTTTAGGATTGGCAAAGTTGGAGCAAAATCGGATTATCGTTCCTATTTTTGTACAGATCTAGGACCCATACGGTCCTAGGCCTTTCTCTCTGTCTGGCGCACGATAACTCTCGAAGGGAGTGTCCGATTTGGTCCAAACTTGATACATCATCATATTATTATCAAACTTAGATCGAGTACGGGAATGGACAATATTGATCCACTGCTTCTGGTACCTCCCACGCAACATTTTCAAAGAAAATAGTTTACTGCACAGAAAGAGAAAGGATAATCCATCTTTACTTCAACTTGCGAATCCTAATATTTGCATCAATGCTTGCAATGTCTGGTGCGAAAATGGACAATATCGGTCCACTCCATCAAGTACCTCGCCACAAGGGTTAAAATTTTGAATAATTATAACTCTCATAAAATGTGATGTAAGAGTCCGATTGTCTTCAAATTCCACACATCCCAATATTTTTATTAACCCAAGATCTAGTGTGAAGATCTAATATTTCGGTCCACTCCTTTTGATAACTCCCCCTCAAAAGGGTTAACATTTTCAATATCCATGAAGCTCATAAAATGCGAAATTAACATCCGATTCCATTCAGATTTGGCACATCTCAATATTTCCATCAACACAAGATCTGTTTAAAAGATGGTAAAGATCGGACCATTCCTTCCATCCGAAATAAGCATATGGTTGTCTTTATATTTCACATATCCCCTTACTTCTACTAACACAAAATCTGCTGTGAAGATGGAATATATCTGTCCACTCCTTCTGGTACATTCCCCACAAAGGCTCACAATTTTAAATACCCATTAAGCTCATAAAACGCGAAATTAACATCCGATACCATTTAGACTTGGTACATCCCAATATTTCCATTATTTAATAGTATTTAGAAAATTTGTACAACTTTATTTTTCACATATCTGAAAATGATTTTTTACAACTATTCTACTTTTCTAAATACATATTTTGACAGCAAATGTCAGCTTATATTATTACAAAGGAATTTAAACCATTTTTTTGGACTGGGACATTCTGCGGAATCTTCTCAGTAACTTTGGTTCAAAGGATTCGCTCGACTCGTCTGACTCCTTGGATTCCTTTGATTCTTTCAATTCCTTCGACTCGTTCGATTCATTTAACTCTTTGGATTCACTCGGTGAGACTTCATCTTCTTCGACCACAATATCATCGTTTTCCATTACATCATCAGAATCGACAATATCGCTGTTCTCTTCATCCACCGCTACACTTTGGCCCAAAGCCAATGCCACGAAACCGAATAAGACGAGAACTAGTAAAAGACGCATTTTATTGCCCGGCAAAACTTGAAAGACTCGTTAAAGACTAATTGGAAATGTGCGAAAATCTAGAATATTTATATTCAAAGAAATCCAGAAACAGCTCACATCATAGATTCAGCGGAATTATACCAATAATAATGAAGCAATTTATGCCATGGCTAAAAGGTTGTTTTTTATTGGAACAAGTGTATTTCTATGGTATTATTTACTTAAGAGAATATCAACTAGCTTGGAATTATTATCGAACGGTTGTTCGATGAGTGTAAACAATGCTTGAAGTCGATGTTGACAAGCATTTGTATGTCGTCATGTTTAATTTTTTGACTTAGACTATCATGATAATATTAGCAACAGAAGTGTTATTGCCTGTCGTAAATTTCAAGGTTTTATTAGTCATTTCCGTATCTACATATCCATACTTCCGTATGGATGAAAAAGTCAAATCAGTAAACCAAGTGTGGAAATTATAACTGAAAGTAGGGTTTATTACACCCTACACCACATAGTGGTAAGGGTATTATGTCTTTGTGCATTTGTTTGTAACACGGAGAAGAGAGCGAGATAGACCCATAGTTATTTTTGAGGATCTTCATAGAATCACTATATGAGTCGCTTTATGCATGTCAGTCCGTCCGTCTGTCCATGTATTTTTGTGAACAAAATACAAGTCGCATTTATTATCCGAGTGAGATGAAATTTTCCAAACAATGTTTGGCCCAAAGACGAACCCTCTTGAAATTGTTAAGAATCGAATCGAATACAGCTCCCATAAATATCTTCAACCGATTTCGGGTTAAACAAGTAAAAAGGCCCGAACTTTGAATACCCCCCACCATTTGGAACGAACTTTGCAATTTTCAAAAAAAAATATCCGTTACCATTTCTTTTAAAATCTTAAAAATACCAAATGTAGCCGTTATATTAAGGGTCTATACGACGACGTGGACCAGCATAGGCAACTTTTGTCATAAGCCATTACAATATTGAAATGCGAAACTTGAGAAATAGGGGTGAAAATCTAGCTAAATCATCAAAATACCGAATATAGCTGGTACCATTATATGGGCGATATACCAACAAGTGGACCTGCACAGATAATTTTCTGTCTTAGGCTGTGATATCCATTACGAACTTCATATACCAAATTTGAAACAATTCCGGTGAATAAGGTCGCTAAAATCGTCATTATACCGAACATCGGGAGTTGCCGTTATATGGGTGTTAACGTGGACCTAAGTGGCCCATTTTCAATACCAAAAGTCCTGTAGACATAATATACATTTGAGTAACATTTTATCAATCTACTTCAATTCGTTCGAAAGCTAGAATGATTTCCACAGACGGACAGGCGGATAGACGAACAGACGGACGGACATCGCTAAATCGACATAGAATTTTA
Source organism: Musca domestica (assembly GCF_030504385.1). NCBI lineage: Eukaryota > Metazoa > Arthropoda > Insecta > Diptera > Muscidae > Musca > Musca domestica. The sequence goes on from NW_026712212.1 coordinate 816,915, forward strand.
TGCTGATCAAGAATACTATGGTGGAGGGTATAAAAATAAAAATCATGGCGTTTGACTTTGTTGCAGTTTTTTATCTCACCCTGTATATGTAATATCAGGCCAAATTGGATAGATTTTTTAAATTCAGCCCAATTTTTCCATTTGGTGAAACTCGGCCCTGTATATCTATTGCTCCAATAAATATTTTTTAATATAATCCTGATCGAAGTCACATCATGCACTATACAGCAATGTTATTTGATACTAGAAGTGCAAAAACCCTACGTCAAATTTGTTGAAAATCGATTTAGAGTAGGATATAGTTATACTCTAAAGCCATGATACGCATTCAAATACGTTTCATAGTTGGTATCATCTACTTTACATAAATTCCCAATATAAACTTTTTTGTTACGGTAGCTATACTAAATACGCATAGTGGTGTAGGGTATCATATAGTCGGCCCGTCCGAATTTTGACCTTTTCTTACTGGTTTTAATTTCTAACTTGTGTCTTTAGTTCGGCTAGCATAAGTTGGACAGATGAGTCAAGCCATACACTTTTTTATAGTCAGATGAACTAGAATTAAACCAGTAAAGAAAGTCTTAAAGTCGGGCGGGACGGACTTTATGATACCCTACATCACTTTTCTAATTTAGTAGAGCTCCACATAACAATTAAAAATTTTTATGGGAGAATTCAATCATACACGCTATTATACGTATAATTTAAAGTTCAAAAGACTATGCCGAAGCATTTGTATCTTTTAAATTCGGACTTGTATTGCCTATTTGGTGCACAATTAATTTGAAATCACATAAAGATATATATGGGAGCTATACCCAAATCTGAACCGATCTCGATTAAATTTGGCAAAGATATTTCTGAGCTTTAATTGATATATTTCCCTGAATATCGTTGTTACGGAGTGCGTATTACGGTTGTGGGTAACAAATATAACAAATCGGATGAACAATATATATGGGAGCTATAGCTATATCTGAACCGATCTTCACCAAATTTGACATACTAGCTTTTAGACTCAATTCGGTCGTAAGTGACAAATTCCATTCCATTTGGACAAATATTAGACGTTTGGTGCACAATAAAAGCTAAATCTGACGAAGTTATATGTGGGAGCTATATCCAAATCTGAACCGATCTCGATAAAATTTGGCAAAAATATTTCTGAGCTATATTTGCTATATTTCCCTAAATATTGTTGTTACAGAGTGCATATTACGGCTGCGGAGTAGAAAAATAACAAATCGTATGAACAATATATATGGGAGCTATAGCTATATCTGAACCGATTTCGATCAAATTTGGCACACTTATTTTCAGGCCTAATTTGGTTGTATGTTCAAAATTCCATACTATTCGGGCTGATATTACACGTGTGGTGCACAAAAACGGCAATTCGGACGAAGATATATATGGGAGCTATATATAAATGTTGACCGATTATCTCCAATTTCAATAGGGTTGGTCCTTGGGCCAAACAAATGATCTGTGCAAAATTTCATCTGGATAGGGAAATAAATGCGAACTGTACTTTGTTTACAAAAATACATGGACAGACGGACGGACATGTATAAATCGACTCAGAATGTGATTCTATGCAGATCATCAAAAGGAACTATGGGTCTATCTCGTTTCCTTTTGCCTGTTACAAACAAATGCACAAAGACATAATACCCTGACCACCTTGTGGTGTAGGGTATAAAAAGAAATATAATTCAGCATCAATACTTCCAGCTGATGGCTCCTTTGGGGAGAAAACGATTGATTTTCTATCAACTGATGACACTGGATAAGCCTTCCTGAGAACATTTCCCCAGTAAGAAATTGCAAATACTCAGTTACTCAAGAGTCAAAGTTGCTCTCTTCATTTACAGGACTCTTGGGTTATTGGACAATTTTTTTCGCCTTAAAGTATAATTTTGTAAAAAAACATCGGTTGGCTTAATCTTGTAATTTTTTACGACCTCCCTCATTTCATTTTTTATTTCCTCAAAAAAAAAAAAAACATTCTAGAACTCATAATATTTGGTATTGGAAATGAGCCATTAATTATAGGGCAAAACACATCTTTGAACAGAATTACCCAATGTGGGTCCAAATTGTTTTATAGACCCTATATAACGTTACTTTCTAGCCCATTTTTGACATTTATAGCTACTTACAACGTTTTGCTGGACTGATCTACAAAACAAAGTCTAATTTAAATGGCATTGCAAAGTCTTATCTATGTAAGTCAGCTCTTAAGTACACATTGCATTAATTCAACAGAAAACGTTATTAACTTTCGATTATACTACCTTCCCGCAAGGATTAAACTCAATTTCACTTGGCTGAAATCGAATTCGAAATAGGTTTCAATTTTGTCAGCATTTTAATCGTCAAATCTCTCATTTGAGCTCATTTAATATGCCAACTTAAAAGACAGGCTGATGATGGCCGTGTTACGTTTCAATTAAATTGTCATCTGGAAAATATTAAATAAATGATTTTTCAACAGTAATCAGTGGCTATTATTCGAATCGACCATCCACACCGTCCTCCCTCCATCCATCGTAATCAAACAAATGTGTCTGTGTGTGTTTGATGGTGTTGTTTTTCGTATTTCATCACTTATGTATGGCCAATACCAATGATGGATGGATTGATGGAATAACTATTTGCGATTTATGAGGCTTCCGTTTTATAATTCCACCCCCCCCCCCAACTTGTGTGTCCTGCGAACTGACGTTTTTGCTGCTCCAAATTTTACCCGGGATTAGAACAATTCCAATTTTTAAATTTTATTAAATGAAAGCAAAGAATGTCGGAAACAGCATCAAATTTAAGAATAAGTTTAGATTTCTTCGAATTGTTCACCTTTGGCACGACTTATGGTCTTCAAACGGCCAATGAAACCGTCACACGCTGCCCGAATGTTGCTCTGTGGTATTTTGGCCCATTCCCGGCGAAGCGCTTGCTTGAGGTGATCGACACTTTGGTATTTTTTAGTGCCAACCTTGCTTTCCATAATACTCCAGGCACAATAGTCCAACGGATTGGTATCCGGAGATTTTGGTGGTAACTGTGCGCTGGAAATGAAACGAGGAACCTCATAGCCCTATTGGAATGTCCAAGGTCTGCGGCCAAAATGTTTGCGTGCTCAAGACTTTAATACACCCTCTAGAATATTTTCGCGATAATATTTGGCATTTATTCTGATGCTACGATTAATGCGAGCCGAGAGGGACCATCGGCTCTTTGGCCTTTGACCTTAGGTAAACACGATAATTTTGTTTGTTTATAAACTGCTGGACAACAAATGTTTTCTCATCGGAGAAAATCAAATTCGGCAGTTCACCACTTTCGGCCAAGCGAAGCAACTCTTTAGCTCTTTTGAGTCTATTTTCTTTCTGTTTCGGTGTAAGTTCTTGTACTTTTCGGAATTTCAATGGCTTTACACCGAGCTCATTTTTCAATATTTGTCGATGAAATATTGCAATATGTTCATCTCACGAACCATATTTCGGCCACTGCGACGCAAGTTTCGATCAAGTCGCTTCTCTACTTTTCGAACCATTTCTGCTGATGTTGCTGTTTTCTTCCGCCTACTTCCTTGACGTCGGGCTACGCTACCAGTATCACGGTAACGAGCGATGGTACGAGACACAAAAGATTATTCACATTTAAATGCTGGAGTGCTCTAACGATAGCCAAATATAAAGAAATCACACTATAATGCTTGAATTCCATCACGAATAACTTTTTTTCTGGAAAATGCTCACCAAAATGCTTTTGTACGCTTGTAAACAATATAAAGAGCTGTCACTGGAATAAGTTTAACAGCTGTCGGACGAGTGGCTTAGAAATGACAGCAGTCTAAAGTTGATGGTAGTTTTTTCATCTCACCCTGTATAGAACGAGGAGTTTTATGTTTTCATTTCTTCCAAAGAATATTTTCATAGACACAGATTTTCTTTGCCTTCAGATAAAACTAGTAAGGAAAAGTCAAAAGTCGGGCGGGGACGACTATATGATACCCTACACCACTATGCATATTTAGCAGAGCTCCCGTAACAAAATAATTTATTTGAAGAAGATCGTACCACCTATCAGCTTTTCGCTTTGGAGCAGTTATAATTAAGTTCCAGAGGAAACAAATATGTGGCAGGCATATCCAATTCTGAATCGATTTTCACCAAATTTGAGGGAGACATTTTTGTCTCCGTGCATGATATAACTTCCAGAATGGTTATATAAAAACAAGTAAAAAAGTTTTAAGTTCGGCTGGGCCAACCTTTGAATACTTTCCACCATTTGAAACGAATTTAGCAATTTTCAAAAAAAAAAAAAAAATAAATAAAATCCGTTAAAAATTATATTACTATTTTAAAAATACGGAATTGTGCCCTTATATTAGTGTCTATACGACGACGTGGACCTGCATAGGCAACTTTTGTCATAAGCCATTAAAATATTCAAATGCGAAACTTGAAAAAACAAAACAAGTAAAATAGTATCAGTCGGCTTTGCCGACAGATGTATAGCCCCAGCCTTGACTTATGATTATTCAAACTGTTGCCTCTTAATGGAGGAAGTTCCCAAGCAGTTGGCCAATATTGACCAATTCGTTGTTGACCTAAGACTGATATAAATATTACAACATGACAGCTTTGGACAATATCGACTATTTCCTGTACCTTATATGGAAAATATGGAAATATGCGTGAAGTAACAGATATAGCGGACCCAAATATTCCATTTAGCAGATTTATATCATCTTCACAACAGATCTAGTGTTAGCAAAAATGTTTGAGTGTGGAAAATTTGAGGAGATGGATGGATGGATTTGTATGCTTATTTCACTTTCTTTGAGCGTTTGGTTATTCAAAATTTGATTCCTTTTTGTTGAAGGTACCAGCGGAAATGGTGCGATCTGTACCATCTTTATAACAGATCTTGTGTTGATGGAAATATTGAGATGTATAATGTCTGAATGGAATCGGTCGATATTTTCTCGTTTTATGAGCTTCATGGATACTCAAAATGTTGTCCCTTTGTGGGGGAGGTACCAGAAGACCTTAAGCTAATAAACATATTGTGATGTGTGTAATTTGAAGAGATCCGGATGCTTATTTCGGATCTTATGATAGTTTTGGTTATTCAAAATTTTAATCCTTTGTAGTGGATGTACCAGAAGGAATACTCCAATCCATCTTTATAAGAGATCTTGTGTTGATGGAAATATTGGGATGCGCCAAGTCTGAATGGAATCGGATGTTCATTTCGTGTTTTGGAGTGGACCGATATTTCCGTACCTGACCTAGCACTGATCCAAATATTGGGATATGCAAAGTTTGAGCAAAATCGGATTGTCCTTTCTCTTTCTGTGCAGTAAATTATTTTCTTTCAAAATGTTGACATTTTGTGGGGGAGGTACCAGAAGGAGTGGACCGATACTGTCCATTTCCGAACTCGATCTAAGTTTGACAATAACATTACGATGTATCAACTTTGAATCAAATCGAATACTCCCTTCGTGCTCACCAGCAAGACAGACAGACGGACGGACGGACATCGCTAGATCGACTCCAAACGTCCTGAAACGAATTTGGTCCAAAGAGACCTAGGGTCAAAACCGTTATTTCGATGAGGCACGTTTTGACAGTATCAAATGATATATATACATGGCCCATTTTCAATATCAAAAGTCCTGCAGACATAGTATACATTTGCGTAAAATTTTATCAACCTACTTAATTTCGTCCGGAAGCTAGAGTGATTTCCACAGACGGACGGACAAAATCGACATATAATTTTATCCTGATCAAGAATATATATACTTTGTGGGGTCTAAAATGTATATTTCGAGGTGTAACAAATGGAATGACAAACTTAATATACCCTCTATACCATGGTGGAGGGTATAAAAATACATGTATATATATATTGGTTCCACCAAATAGAAACGTAGTTCCGAAATTCACTCCATTTGGGCTGATATTAGGATTTATATGGGAGCTATATCCAAATCTAAACCAATCTTCATAAAATTTGGTATAGGTATTTCTGGGCTGTATCTGATGTCTGGTACCAAATATTATTCTTGTGAAGAGCATATTACGAATGTGAGGGACATAAAGACCAAATCGGATGAAACCTATATATGGGAACTACAGCTGAACCGATTTTCATCAAATTCGATGTACTTGCTTCTACACTGAATTCGGTCGGATGTGCCAAAATTCAGGTCATTTGGACATTTAGATATTGATAATTTATTAACCCGAAATCGGTTGAAGATATATATGGAAGCTATATCTAAATTTTAACCAATTCTCTCCAATTTCAAAAGGGTTTGTCCTTGGGCCAAACAATAATTGTTTGGAAAATTTCATCTCAATCGGATAATAAATGCGACCTGCATTTTGTTCACAAGAATACATGGACGGACGGAACTAAGTAACACACGGACAATTCTATACCAGGCAATACTTTTCTTTCCCCAATTCCCATACGTTTTAAAGCTATTTTTCCTCTAAAGTTTTTCAACTCCCACACACAAAATATAGAATAATAGGTCATTTAAAAGATCCATTGAATCCGAACTTAAGATGTAATGTTATGCCTCGACATTAGATATTCATGCATTTCAGCCATTCATCCATACCCTTTCATCTACTCCATTTTCATGCTGTTTACTGCAATCTATGGCATTCTGATAAACTTTCCCTTTTTTAATGAATGGAAGAGTGATGTTTGTTGCCGGATGAATGAGATGCCGAAGCCGATTTCGCATGAAATGAAACCTTAGAAGTGGAGGTGGTTGATTGTGTCGTCGTTGAATTTTTTGTGCGAAAAAGAGGTGTCTCAATAAGTAGCTTTGAAATGCCTTAGGCGGATAAAGAAGTGTCAAATGGAATGTAACTAAAGTAGGTATTAAATGGGACAAAAATTTATGACATAATCAGAGCAAAGGCAATTGTTTGGGAACCCCAACGTAAATGGAGAAAATTAGCTGCTAATATCAAGTTGGGAAATATACGGTGAGATCTGCAGACCGTCCGTCCATCGGTGGAAATCACTCTAGCTTCCGAACGAACTGAAGTAATTTGATAAAATTTCACTCAAATGTATGTTTGGCCTGTATGACTTTTGGCATTGACTGGACTATATAGGTCCACGTTTAGGTATAGCCCCCATATACTGCACCCCCCCTTTATTCGGTATTTCGGTAACGGTATTTTGATGAATTTAGCGACATTATTCACCGGAATTGTTTCAAATTTGGTATTTGAAGTTCGTAATGGGTACTACAGCCTGTGGCTGAAAATTGGCTATGCACGTCCAAGACTTCGAATAGCCCTCATATAAAGATACCTCCCGATATTCGGTATTTTGATAATTTTAGCGACAGTATTCACCGGAATTGTTTCAAATTTTATATTTTAAGTTTTTAATGGAGACTACAGCCTAAGACAGAAAATTTTCTGTGCAGGTAGACGTCTTCGTATAGCCCCCCTATATAACAGTACCTCCGATATTCGGTATTTTGATGATTTTAACGACATTATTCACCGGAATTGTTTCAAATCTGTCATTTGAAGTTCGAAATGGATACTATTGCCTAAGACAGAAAATATTCTGTGCAGGTCCACGACTCCGAATATCCCTCATATTACGATACCTCCCGATATTCGGCATTTTGAAGATTTTAGCGACATTATTCACCGGAATTGTTTCAAACTTGGTATTTGAAGTTCGTAATGGATACTACAGCCTAACCCAGAAAATTTTCTGTGCAGGTCCACGACTTCGAATAGCCCCCATAAACGGGACCTCCCGATATTCGGTATTTTAATATTTTTGACTACATTAATTACCGTAATTGTTTGAAATTTGGTGTTTGAAGTTCGTAAAGGATACTACAGCCTGTGACAGAAAATTGTCTGTACAGGTCCACGTTTTTGTATAGCCCCATATAATGGTACCTCCCTATATTCGGTATTTTGAATATTTTAGCTACATTTTTCACCGAATTTTGTTTTTCAAAGTTTCGCATTTGAATATTTTAATGGCTTATGACAAAAGTTGCCGATGAAGGTTCACGTCGTCCTTTAGACCCTAATATAACATCTATGTAGGGTATTTTTAACATTTTAACAGAATTTTTAACGGATTTTATTTATTTATTTATTTATTTTTATTTATTTATTTATTTTTTTTTTTTTTTTGAAAACTACCAAATTCGTTCCAAGTGGTGGAGGGTATTAAAAGTTCGACCCGGCCGAACTTACAGCTTTTTTACTTGTTTGAATATCCACTTTATTTCCTGCAATTATTATACCACTAATATGCATGCACCTTTTCTTTTTTGTTTCCAGGCACAAAATTTCTATTGAAATGTTAATCTACGCCAGCATTCACCAGTCTTCAATTCTATTCACATCAGATTTGAATGAATTGCGTTGAATGGAACACATTTCAAGAAGAGAATCGCTTTGTTTGTGGGTGTCTAAAGCTGGGTATGACAGCAAACTTATTTTGAAAATTTTACACAAAGTCCTATCAATGAGAATAATGGAAATGTCTGCAATAAAAAGGGTCACAAGTTAATAAAACACAAACATACAGTTTTGAATGTATTGGGCATATACATAAAAGCATAAAAGTTCAATTGGTGGAAAATTCAAGCGTTTCTTCATATCAATTGAGGCTATGACCGCTTCCCCTCAGAATTTAAATTAAATTTTCACTCATTTTTAAGAAGACTTAAAAAAACAGAAGAGATGAACAAACTTCCTGGATTTTCTTTTACAGATACAATTCAACCGGTTTCAGTTCCATGGTAAAACTGAATAATGTCTTTGAATTTTTTGCGCAGTTTGTAAATCAAACTTTGTTACACAAACTAAATGCAAAATTTCGTGAGGTTTACGTCATAATTGTGACCTGTAGCGTTATTGCAAATGAAAATGGACACACATAGCTAAATCGACCCAGCTCGGCGAGTTAGGAAGATAAATATGTAAAATCGTTGGTCTAGAACCAATATTTCGAGGTTTGTAGCATCACCTAAGCTTTGGCGGATTAAGTTGATATTTCCGCCACCCCCATTTACATTTAAAATGAGAAATTCATTTTAATCCACATTCATAAACAATCCCATACATTCTAAACAATATTTGTTTGGCCCAAGGACGGATCCTATTGAAATTAGTATTAGAATTAGTTAGTATCGGTTTAAATTTAGATATAGCTCCCGATTTCGGCCAATGTCACCAAATAGGTAATATCAGCCCAAATGACCTGAATTTTGGCACATCCAACCGAATTCGGTATAGAAGCAAGTACATTAAATTTGATGAAAATCGGTTCAGATATAGCTATAGCTCCCATATATATGTTTCATCCCTCACATTTGTATATATAGCTATAGCTATAGTTCCTATATAGCTATAGCTCTCATATATGTGTTTTATCCGATTTGGAATTTAAAGTCTCTCACAAGTACTCCACAACAATGACCTTTGGTACCAGATATCAGATACAGCCATGAAATAAGTGTTTCAAGTTTTGTCAAGATCGTTTCAGATTTGGATATAGCTCCCGGCCGGACCAAACTTTGAATACCCTCCTCCATTTGGAACGAATTAGAAAACTTTCAATAAATAAAATCCATTAAACATTCTGTTAAGATCTTTAAAATATCTAATATCGGAAGGTGCCGATATTTGGGGGATATACGATATTGTGGACCTATATAGACAATTACCTTTCAGGGGTTGAAGTGCTTACAAAGAACTCCTTGTGTTGATTTTCAGACAATACCAATTGGAAATAATACCATTGGAAAATATGGATAAAATCATCAAAATACCGAATATCGGGGGTACCGTTATATGAGGGATATACGATATCGTTAATCTATATAGAGAATTCTCTGTCAGGGGGTAAAGTGCTCACAAAGAACCTCTTATGTACAATATCAGACAATTCCGTTGAAAAATGTAACTAAAATCATCAAAATACCGAATATCGGGGGTACCGTTATATGGGGGGCTAACGATATCGTAGACCTATATAGATAATTCTCTTCCAAGGAATAGAGTACTCACAATGAACTCCTCGTGTGGATTTTCAGACAATTCCGTTGAAAAATGTGGGTAAAATCATCAAAATACTGAATATCGGGGGGTACCGTTATATGGGGGCTATACGATATTGTGGACCTATATAGATATTTCTCTTCCAAGGGATAAAGTACCCACAAGGAACTCCTTGTGTGGATTATCAGACAATTCCATTGAAAAATGTGGCTAAAATCATCAAAATACCGAATATCGGATGGTACCGTTGCATGGGGGCTATACGATATCGTGGACCGATATAGCCCATCTTCGAACTTGACCTGCCTGCAGACAAAAGAGGAATCTGTGCAAAATTTTAGCTTCCTATCTTAATTCGTTTAGACTGTAGCGTGATTACAACAGACGGACAGACGGACGGACAGGGCTAAATCGTCTTAGAATTTTACGCTCATCAAGAATATATATACTTTGTTGGGTCTAAAATGATTATTTCGATGAGTTACAAACGGAATGACGAACTTAATATACCCTCCATACTATGTATGGTGGAGGGTATAAAAATATATATATACAAAATTGACTGGCAATTAAGCCTTTCTATCTGAAATAGACTAAAACCTTATAATATATTTAGAAAAAAATATATGTGACTGACATTTAAAAAATCATCCTCACTTACAACTCTCTTATTGTCTTAAATTGGATCATCAGTCAAAATTGAGGGTGAAATAAGTAACCTCACCACTGATTTTTTAAAGAGGCTGCAATACTTTTATGTATGGTTTTATATATAGTATAGAATTCCAGTTAATAACAGTATAAAAACCCAAGAGAAACTTCTTTAGAAAGACCAACAAAAAAAAACCAATAAAATAGAGAACAAGATCAAAGTACATTCATCGCAAAATCAGTTGACTATTTTCACCATTTTTGAAATTAAACAAAAACGACAAAAAGCACACGAGTTTTTTGCTGATTATGAAAGATGACATTCCATACTAAAAAACAAAATTAAAATTTTAAGACCTTCTCGATATTATTTTTTTAAAACTCCACATACTTTTCGGATATGGTGAAAATATGGTAATATTTTGAATTAATTTTTAGAATATTTTTACATCAATATTTTTAAAACTTTTTTATTCTAAAACACTGATAACTACCTGTATTCGATATTTCAATTTGAAAATAATAACTTTTGATGAAAAAAAACTAAATTATTGCACTTCAAAAAAACCAAAGACAATTTTTTTCCTTCTTCTTGCGAAGAAGTGAAATGTTTCTTAACTTTGCCACTGTGTAATTAAAAAACTAAGCAACGTATGACTTTGAAATTTTTGGCACTGAAGTAGAATTTAGTGTTCTATAATAGTTTAAAAACATTTATTCCAAAAGACGAATTTCATTTTTCAATTGATCTCCGTGTTTTGTGATTTCACCCCTCTGTGCGACGCGGGGTTCGATCAAGTCGCTTCTTTACTTTTCGAACCATTTCCGCTGATGTAGCCACTTCTGTGTTTCCAGCAAAATATAAAGAAATCACACTATCACGCTTGAATTTCATCACGAATAACTTTTTTTCTGGAAAATTCTCACCAAAATGCTTTTGTACGCTTGTAAACAATATAATGAACTGTCACTGGAATAATTTTAACAGCTGTCGGACGAGTGGTTTAGAAATGACAGCAGTCTCAAGTTGGTTGCAGTTTTTTCATCTCATCTTGTACATATCTTTATCCGATTTCGGGTTTTTGTGCGCCAAATGGCTAATATTGGCCCAAATGACCTGAATTTTGGCAATTCAGGCTAGAAGCAAGTGTGTCAAATTTGGTGAAAATCGGTGCAGATATAGCTATAGCTCCCATATGTATGTTTCATCCGATTTGGGGTTTAAGTCCCCCACATGCGTAATATGCACTCCACAAGAATGATATTTGGTACCGGGCATCACATACTGCTCGAAAATACGTATGTCAAATTTTATCGAGATCGAGATTCAATGCATATTTATGACCTCCCCTCCTCATAGCGGCGTGGTGAATAGGCGTGTGTAATTTTCTCCCTTTCTCTCTTTTTCTCTCTTACACTTAGTGCTAAGTTAGGTTAAGTAATATAATCAAAAGTAGTTCTTAAAAAAGTTAATAGTTATTTACCTTCCTTTATATCCTTCCTTTTTCAGAAAGAATATTATGACTTTAAATAACTGCAAAACAGATTTTAGAAACAAAGTGACATCAGATACAGTTTCATCGTTTTTATTTACAAAAGCAGATTTACATAGGAATTGAGGTCCACAATTTGAACCCACACAAGAAATGGATAATAAAGTCGATTGGTCCTTGCAATAAAAAATTCAATGTATGTCCACTATATGGTATATCCCCATATAAAGGTAGCTCCCGACGTTCAGTATTTTGAAAGTTTTGGTTCCAATTTACAATCATCTCAGTTAAAAATTTAATATTCAAGAGCATTAGCACGAGGACATGAATTTAAGCCGCAAATAGTTACAACTATTAAATATATATATATATATCCATATCTATGGTAATGTTAAATACCTTACTCTACCATTTATATGTCACATAATTGAAGCATTCCCTGCATTGATTCTTCGTTTCGTTCGTCGATCTTACATATCCACAAAAATATTGTGTAATACAATAAAAAGCGGATGTACGATATTTCGCTCTATTGACTGCATTACAACATCCGGCCGTTAATCGCAACTTACATTCTCTCAATCCCACCTAAATAAATGTGCATACATAAATACATATGTATGTATACATATGTATGTATAAATACATATGTATGTATGTATGCGACTAAATGTACGAAAGGAGAGAGCACGTTCGGCTTATTCCAAGTGAATGTTTTCTTGCGATGAAAACACATGTTTTGGGGAAAATTATATTCAGTAACATTCCAGGACCTTGAAATATGTTCTACTAAAGAAACTCTTTTACCCTTGACTAAAGTCAAATCTATGGTAGAATTAAGAAGGTAAAATGATATCAAAAAAGCATATCCGTCTCCGTTTTTTATACCCTACACCACATATTATTAAGAGTATTATGTCTTTGTGCATTTGTTTGTACATGGAGAAGGAAGCGATATAGACCCATAGGTACTTTTGAGGATCTTTATAGAATCACTTTCTGAGTCGATTTATGCATGTCAGTTCATCCGTCTGTCAATGTATTTTTGTTAACAAAATGCAGGTCGCATTTATTATCCTATTGAGATGAAATTTTCAAACAATATTTGTTTGGCCCAAGGACAAACTCTATTGAAATTGGTGAGAATCGGTTCAAATTCAGATATAACTCCCATATATATATTCAACCGATTTCGGGTTATTATGCACTAAGTGACCAACATCCGACCGAATACATTCTAGAAGCATGTACATCAAATTTGGATAAAATCGAAAAAATAAATCAAATTTGGATATGTTTCATCCGATTTGGTGTAATATGCACTCCACTTGAATGATACTTGGCACTAGATATCAGATACAGCCCAGAAATACCTCTGCCAAATTTTGTTAATATCGGTTAGGATATAGCTCCCATATATATCTTCAACCGATTTGGGGTTAAATGTGCAACAATTGTCCAATATCAGTCCGTGAAATATTAGTTGGTGAAAATCTGTGCAGACATGGCACAGACAACCAAGTTCAGACTGCTGTCATTTCTAAGCCACTCGTCCGACAGCTGTTAAAATTGCTCCAGTGTCAGCTCATTATATTGTTTACAAGCGTATTTTGGTAAGAATTTTGCAGAAAAAAGTTATTCGTGATGAAATTTAAGCATGATAGTGTGATTTCTTCATATTTGGCTGGAAAACCACATATGGCTATCGTTAGAGCCCTCTAGCACTTAAATGTGAATAAATCTTTTGTGTCTCGTACCATCGCTCGTTACCGTGATACTGGCAGCTTAGCCCGACATCAAGGAAGTGGACGGAAGAAAACAGCAACAACAGCAGAAATGGTTCGAAAAGTACAGAAGCGACTTGATCGAAACCCGCGTCGCAGTGGCCGAAAAATGGCTCGTGAACTGAACACCGCAATATTCCATTCGGCAAATATTGAAAAATGAACTCGGGGTAAAGCCATTGAAATTCCAAAAAGTGCAAGAACTTACACCGCAACAGAAAAAAAAATAGACTCAAAAGAGCTAAAGAGTTGATTCGCTTGGCAGCAGTTTGTAAACAAACAAAATGGTCGTGTTTACTCGCCAAAGAGGTCAGCTGAAAATGTGCACATTCCGTTGGCCACCAGAACTCAAGCGCCGGCCATGGTGATAGTGTGGGCCGCCTAACAGCCGACCGTGGCATCAGAATAAATGCCGAATATTATCGTGAAAATATTCTGGAGGGTGTATTGAAGCCGCAAACATTTTGCACTCAGCACGCGCCACCCATGAATGGTTACAAAATGAGGTTCCTCGCTTTATTTCCAGCGCACAATGGCCACCGAAATCTTCGGATACCAATCCTTTGGACTATTGTGTCTGGAGTATTTTGTAAAGCAAGGTTGGCACTTAAAAATACCAAAGTGTCGATCACCTCAAGCAAGCGCTTCGCCGGGAATGGGCCAAAATACCTCAGAGCAACATTCGGTCAGCGTGGGACAGTTACATTGGCCGTTTGAAGGCCATAATTCGTGCCAAAGGTGCCCAATTCGAACAAATCTAAACCTATTCTAAAATTTAATGCTGTTTCCGACATTTTTTGCTTTCATTCAATAAAATTTAAAAAATGTAAAAATGATAGCGTTTGACTTTGTTTCAATTTTTTATCTCACCCTGTATGGTGAGAAATAACCGTAAAATCGGATGAAAAAAAATTCTGAAACGATCTCGATAAAACTTGGCATATGTATTTTCGAGCAGTACCTGATGCCCGATATCAAATATTATTTTTGTGGAGTGCATTTTATGCTGGTGTGGGACTTAAACACAAAATCGGATGAAACATAAATATGTATATATATATATATATATATATATATATATATATATATATATATATATATATATATATATATATATATATATATATATATATATATATATATATATATATATATATAGCTATATCTAAATTTGAACCTATATTCCCCAATTTCAATAGTGTTCGTCTTTGGACCAAACAAATATTGTCTGCAAAATTTTATAATTGGCTGGGACCATGGTAGAAGAATACAGGTAGTCGCATCGACACAGCTTCTGGGACAATGAACTGTCAAACCAATTTTTAATAAAAAATTATTCAGATTTGTAACAATTCTTGAAAAATGCATTTCATAACAACCTCCGATTGGCGTCAAATAAGAAAACTTATAAAAAAACTGCTTATTTTTCAAAAAACAATTTTACAAACTTTGACGTTGTTTGATGCATCTACCTGTATTTTTCTACAATTGCTTGGACCTTATACTTGGACCATGTTGTTTATTTTTTCATACGTCCAATTCACAATTGAGTACATTTTTACAATAGGGGTGAAATCAGCTGGTCTTATCTGACTTGTTATGGGAAAAATTAAAAGTTCTTACGAGTCCCCTGTGGTGTTATTAATGCTGAAGCTTTTTTTCTGTAAAATTTTTCAAAATACAAATTTTTGAGGCAATTGATGTATTTATTTCCATTGTCTTCTTCGCTGGGTAAGTCCAGACATTGGTAAATTGAATCTTGTTTGCTCGTCATCATTTATTCTCATTTTGAGCATAGTGCACGTTGAACAGCATAGAACGCGGATATGAATGTGGGTACGTCGACACCATCACACTTCACAACATTCAATTCAATGTCCCCATTACCTTGGCTGCTGTGTGTCGAGAAGAATTGGAGTTTACGCAACACCATCGCAAATTCCAATTGAAATTGTGCATTTAACGGTATTTTGCGTATCGCTCCCGCTTAAATCCTATCGCGGAAACACAGACATTTATTCTTGCGTATAATAGTTGTGTTCCAGTACTTTTTTAGTAGTAAAACTAGCAGAAGAGAGAACAGTTCGAATTGTCATTCTCATTTAGGTTTGCTCAAAAAATAAGGGAACGGAAAATTAGCAGAAATGCGATAAAATGTCAAAATTCAAAATTCCAAAAGTAAACAGCCTAAATCGGACTGGTGAAACCTTACTGAAAAGAGCGCCATCATTTAAAAAATGAGTATTGAAGACGATAAGTTAAAATTAATAATTTATAATAATAATTAATAATCTGATTCCTCATTCAGCCAGTCCTCTTCACTGCTGGAATCATCCAAAAGTGAATACATCAGTTGCTCCATATTTTCTTTTTTGTTTTTTGCACGACAAATATTAGTTTTTCCTTTAGTTTTCAAGTTGATCATTTTCTTTATTGAAATGTATCAATACATTTTTCAACCTTGTTAGCCCTGCCAATTAAATGTCAAATTTACAATATGCACATTTCTGCTCGGCCAAATTCATGTAGCTAAAACGAGCAGAAATGTGCACCACTCAGCGCCATTTTTTTCTCGAGAGAGCTGCAAGTTTTGCTAGTTTTTTGAGTACGGGAACGCGTTGTAGCAGAATTAGTGCTAATTGGTACTAATTTGCAGGTTCTGGAACACAACTAATGTGAATTGATGAAAGTGGCGTCTGTCCATCAAGGAGTTCTTAGCCAATGCTAGTTGAAGTCAAACGGCGTCATATGGGCAATGTTTATACCCTCCACCATACATGATATGGAGGGAATATTAAGTTCATCATTCCGTTTGCAACTCATCGAAATAATAAATTTAGACCTAACAAAGTATATATATTCTTGATCAGCGTAAAATAAGACGATTTAGACGTGTCCGTCCGTCCGTAATCACGCTAGAGTCAAACCGAATAAAGATAGGAAGCTAAAAATTTGCACGAATTCGAAGATGGGATATATCGGTCCAGGATATCATATAGCCTCCATATAACGGTACCCCTGATATTCGGTATTTTGATGATTTTAGCCACATTTTTCAATTTAATTGTCTGACGTTCCAAACAAGGAGTTCTTTCGGAATACTTTACCCACTGGAAGAATATTGTCTATAAGGTCCACGATATCGTATAGCCCCCATACAACGGTACCCACCAGATATTCGGCATTTCGATGATATTAGGGACATTATTCACCGGATTTTTTTCTCAAATTTCGCATTTAGAATTCGTAATGGAAACTACAGTCTATGACAGAAAATTGTCTATGCAGGTCCAGGTCATCTAATAGACCCCATATATCGTTACCTCCCGATATTCGGTATTGTGATGATTTTAGCGACATTATTCATGGGAATTGTTTCAAATTTGGTATTTGAAGTTCGTAATGGATAATACAGCCTATGCAGGTACACGTTTTGCCATAACCCCCATGGTACCTTCCTATATTCGGTATTTTGATGATTTTAGCTACATTATAAACAGAATTTTTTTTCCAGTTTCGCATTTGAATATTGTAATGGGTTATGACAGAATTTGCCTATGCAGGTCCACGTCGTCGTATAGACCCTAATATAACGGCTACATTCGGTGTTTTTAAGATTTTAACAGATTTTTTAGCGGATTTTATTTTCTTGAAAATTTCCAAATTCTTTCCAAAGGGTGCTTTTTATACCCTACACCACAAGGTGATCACAAGGTCTTTGTGCATTCGTTTGTAACAGGCAAAAGGAATCGAGATAGACCCGTAGTTCCTTTTGATGATCTGCATAGAATCACATCCTGAGTCGATCTATGCGTGTCCGTCCGTCTGTCCATGTATGTTTGTAAACAAGGTACAGTTCGCATTTATTACCCGATTCAGATGAAATTTTGCACAAATCATTTGTTTGGCCCACGGACGAACTCTATTAAAATTGGAAATAATCGGTAAAAATTTAGATATAGCTCCCATATATATCTTCGTCCGATTTGCCATTTATTCTGCACCAAACGTGTAATATCAGCCCGAATAGTATGGAATTTTGCACATACTACCAAATTAGGATTGAAATTAAGTATGCCAAATTTGATCGAAATCGGTTCAGATATAGCTATAGTTCCCATATATATTGTTCATCCGATTTGTTATTTTGGTCTTCCGCAGCCGCAATATGCACTCTGTAACAACAATATTTGGGGAAATATATCAAATGCATCTCAGAAATACCTTAGCTAAATTTTATCGAGATCGGTTCAGATTTGGATATAGCTCCCATATATAACTACATCCGATTTACCTTTTATTGTGCACCAAACGTCTAATATTTGCCCAAATGGGATGGAACTTGGCACATACGACCGAATTGAGTCCAGAAACTAGTATGCCAAATTTGAAGATCGGTTCAAATATAACTATAGCTCCCATATATATTGTTCATCCGATTTGTTGTATTTGTTACCCACAGCCGTAATATACACTCCGTAACAACTATATTAATGGAAATATATGAAATACAGCTCAGAAATATCTTTGCTAAATTTAATCGAGATCGGTTCAGATTTGGATATAACTCCCATATATATCTTTATCCAATTTTAAATTAATTGTGTACCAAATGGACAATACAATTCCGAATTTAAAAGATACAAATGATTCGGCATATTTAGTCCTTTGAACTTTAAATTATAATTATAATCATAGCGTGTATGATTGAATTCTCCCATAAAAACTTTTAATTGTTATGTGGAGCTCTACTAAATTAGCAAAGTGGTATAGGTTATCATATCATTAGGACTTTTCTTACTGGTTTACTTGTTGGGTCTAACATTATTTCTTCAACAAAGGAAATTACAAAGTTAATACAAATTCCATTATATGAAACAACGCCGTTTATTCCTCATCGACTTCGAACTCTTTTCCACAAAATCTCCGTTTCATTTTATTTTTTCTTTCTTTGATTTGTGGCATCAAGCAAAGTATTCCATTATTGCGAATAACGACGAATAAAATGCACCACATCGATATTATACTGTGGTTGATGCTACGCTTCGCATTTTGAGACGTAGATGCATGCAGACAATAAATATGAATGTTACGCTTGAAAATGTTCTATATGGGGCTTTTCTTTTAATGGTAAATTTGCCTTTGAGCTCTTTTGGTGCCTCTATTAGGAGTAATGTTGACAAAACTGTTTTTGATAGCATTTTAAGGGAGACTGTGGTATTGAAGTTGCTTAGAAAACTGCTGCATATATGCAGAGATAAAAAACATGGCTGAACATTGTCAGGGCAATCACTCAACATTTCGAGTAAATATATAATTGTTTCCTTAATTTTATTTTCATAACCACATCATTATTTCTCAAATAAGAACTGATCAATATTTTATAAGAACATTATATTTTATTTAAAAAAATTCAGTACATTTACTTTGAAACCCCATAACATTATTAGACAAACTTTTTAATAGTTGAATAATTGTTTGAACTCCAAGTCAGATCTTTATAAATGTCTCCTTTATTTATATCGAGATTTCACAATTACTTGAAATGCATCTTCAGGATAAGTAACCTACAATAAATACACATTTATTTAATTACCACAGAGTTTTTCATTCTTAAGGCCAAAGCTCCTACATCATCATTACAAAAGAAACAAGTAAAAAAGTTGTAAGTTCGGCCGGGCCGAACTTTGAATACCCTCCACCATTTGAAACGAATTTGGCAAATTTCAAACAAATTACATCTATTAAAAATTCTTTTAAAATCGTAAAAATACCAAGTGTAGACGCCATATTTGGGTCTAAACGACGACGTGGCAACTTTGGTCATAAGCCATTACAATATTCAAATGAAAAAAAAAATCGCTGAATAATGTAGCTAAAATTATAAATATAGGAAGGTACTATTATATGGAGGCTATACCAAAATGTGGATCTGCACAGTATCCATTACGAACTTCAAATACCAAATTTGAAACAATTCCGTTGAATAATGTCTCTAAAATCATCAAAATACCAAATATAGGGAGGTACCGTTATATGGGGCTATAAGAAGAAGTGGACCCGCACAGACAATTTTCTGTAATAGGCTATAGTATTCATTACGAACTTCAAATACCAAATTTGAAACAATTTCGGTAAAAATTCGCTAAAATCGTCAATCGAATATCGGGAGATACCGTTGTATGGGGGCTATACCAAAACGTGACCTACATGACCCATTTTTAATACCAAAAGTCGTGCAGACATAATACACATTTGAGTAAAATTTTATCAACCTACTTCATTTCGTTCGGAAGGCAGAGAGATTTCCACAGACGGACGGACATCTCTAAATCGACATAGAATTTTATGCTGATCAAGAATAAATGTATATTTCGAAGTGTTACAAACGGAATGACAAACTTAACATACCCTCCATACTATGGTGGAGGATATAACAATGAAAGAGCAATATTGTCTGTAGAGGAAATGAAAAAGAAAGTTATACGATGGAACAACACCAAAAATAAATTAAACAAGTAAGCAAAGGCTATAGTCGTGCGTGGCCGACTATGTAATACCCTACAACACTACAATATGCTAGAAGTCCCCTTATGTCCAAATCCATATTTGAAGATTTCGCTTTTGAAATTAGGATTTTGACTAGAGACAGTTGTCCAATATTTATGCACTCCATCGGGCTGTTAGTTGTTGTGGTCCATTTTACAGATAAATATATTCCAATGGTCATCCAAAATGATAGAATTCTTCCCTGTCCTCTCTTCACAGGCGTGTCGATTGGTTTCAATTGTGTGATCGGAAAAACATTTCTGTTTTCGGTTAATTTGAACCCCTAAATATTTTGCAACCATCTCCAAAAGCAAGAAGCCCCTCTTTATCTCCAAATTTAGACTCATCTATATGATTGCTTGTCTACGATATTTGGCTATATTCGTCAACGAAATCAGCATAAAAAGCCAGAAGTTCGCCTTCTGTGTATTTCGGATATAACCTGGTATTTTTTCACACAAAATTAGTGGTCCTAAACTCTAACTTTATGCGAGATTTCGTGTCCTTTGGTTTCTATTTGTGACCTTTATAACGGCTGCAAAATCAGGAAAATTTTTAGTTGTTGCTCCATTTCAACCCCTAAATATATTGCGGACATCTTTGAAAACAATAGGCCTAGCCCTTCTGAGCACAACACTACCCTCGTGAAAATTTTCGTGAGGATCGGACGATATTTGCAATACTTATATAATATCCCCAACCTGTGTTGTAAGGTGAAAAAATATTACAAAATATACACTTCAATTGAAAAAATCGCATGCGATAAAAAATATCAAAATATAAAAAAATGTCACAAAATACTACAAGGAATACTACAGGAATTTTTTCAGTTTTTTGGTCCATTTCAACCCCTAAATATTATGCAATCATACCCAAAAGAAATAGGGTTCTATTCTGACCCTAGCCCCACCTCCATTATAAATTTCGTGAAGATCGGACTATAATTGCGACCTGTAGAGTGATTACAAATTAACATGGACAGACGGACGGACAGACATACATAGCTAGATCGACTCAGCACGGCGAGATAGGAAGATCCATATATACTTTCCTATGTGGGAAACCAATATTTCGTGGTGTTACATAATGTTTGGCCCAATCAAACTTATAATACCCCCAACACATAGTGTTGTAGGGTATAAATATCAGGCAGTATGGAAAAACAAAACCAGTAAAGAAAGTCCTAAAGTCGGGCGGGGCCGATTAATTAATTTGAAATCAGATAAAGATATATATGGGAGCTATATCCAGATCTGAACCGATCTCGATAAAATTTGGCAACGATATTTCTAAGCTGTATTTGATATATTTCCCTGAATATCGTTGTTACGGAGTGCATATTACGGCTGTAGGTAACAAATACAACAAATCGGATGAACAATATATATGGCAGCTATATCTAAATTTTTACCGATTATCTCCAACTTCAATAGGGTTCGTTCTTGGGCCAAACAAATGTTGTTTGGAAAATTTCATCTGAATCGGATAATAAATGCGACCTGCATTTTGTTCACAAAAATACATAGATAGACGGACGGACAGACGGACTGACATGCATAAATCAACTCAGAAAGTGATTCTATGCAGATCGTCAAAAGGAACTATGGGTCTATCTCGTTTCCTTTTGCCTGTTACAAACAAATGCACAAAGATATAATACCCTGACCACCTTGTGGTGTAGGGTATAAAAAGTTTATATTGGGAATTTGTGTAAAGTAGATCATACAAACTACGAACCTTATTCGAATGCGTATATTGGCTATAGAGTAGTCACAATTTGGGAACTATATCCAACTCTGAATCGATTTTCCTCAAATTTGACGGAGGTTTTTGTACCTCTAGTACCAAATAACATTGCTGTATAGTGCATGATATGACTACAACACTACAATATGTTCTAAGCCCCCTTATGTCAGAATTCATCTTGGAAGATATCGTTGTTGAAATTATGTCCTAGAGCCCTGCCCAGATGTTACCCTTAGCTTTTTGACTGGGTGCATTTGCCCAATCTTTACGCACTCCGTCGTTTTGACCTTCCAAATTTGTAGGCTTCTGCCTAGCCCTGAACTGTAACTCCCTGCAAAATTCCGCGTAGATTGGTTCATAATGGTAACCTGTGGAGCAACAGCAAAATTAGGAAATTTTTCTGTTTTTGGTCCATTTCAACCCCTACATATTTTACGATCATCTCCAAACACAATGGGCTTCTGTTCTGAACCTAACCCCACCTCCATTTTCAATTTCGTGAGGATCGGCGACACGTATCGTGATTACAAATTAACATGGACATACATGCATAGCTGGATCGACTCAGCTCGGCGAGATAGGAAGATCCATAAATAGTTTCCTATTTCGGGGATCAATATTTCGATCAAACTTATAATACCCCCAACACATAGTGTTGCAGGGTATGAAAATATTTATAGGAGCAATATATATACCGGACTGAGTTTCACCAAATGGAAAAATTCCGTTGAATATAAAAAAATCTATCCAATTTGGGCTGATATTACATATCAGATAGACTATAACTGTAAAATCGGATGAAGATTTATATCGAAGGTATGTAAAAAGCTGAACCAATGTCGATAAAGCTTGGCAGAGGTATTTTCGAGCTGTATCTGACGTCCGGTATCAAATCTCATTGTTGTGGAATGCGTATTACGCATGTGAGGGACTTTAACCCCAAATCGGATAAAACATATATATGGGAGCTATAGCTATATCTGAACCGATTTTCAGCAAATTTGAAGTCTTGTTTCTAGGATGAATTCAGTCGGAATTGCCAAGATTCAGTAAATTTGGTCGAATATTAGACATTTAGTGCACAATAAACGTGATATCGGATAAAGATATATATGGGAGCTATATCCTAATCAGATACGATCTCGATAAAATTTGAAAGTGGAATTTTTGGGCTGTATCTGGCACCATTACAAATGTGGGAGATTTAAACCCCAAATCGGACGAAACATATACATTGGAGCTATATCTATATCTGATCCGATTTTCACCAAATTTTATGAACTTGCTTCCATGGTACAATGAAGTCAAGGTAGGATAACTTTGAAAAAAATTTAAAATATAGAGGTCTAACTGTTTGGCTTGTCATATCATCAATAAAAAAAACCAAACACCTTGTTGCATTGATTTTAAATAAATAATTGAAAACCGAATGAAAGGCCAAAATTTCTTTTCAAAATCATGTTCTATATATCTCTTAAGGTTTATTTCGCTACAAAAACTGTAGATTTTATCGATGCATACGTTGCAATAAGCATTTTGAAACCACCAGAATTTAAATATTTTCTGAAAAAATAAAGTTGGCATATTAAGCCAAGAAAATAAAAAATTAAAATTATATGGTATCATAGCCATACCTTTATTTTATTGTACCATGGATACAATCATGGCACAATTACAGAAGGTAGAATAAAGCTACCCCCCAAAAACAATTATTTTCTTTTAGTGTCCTTATTCTGCCAAAACATATAGGGTAAGTGTGCCTAAATTCAGCATGTCCCAGTAGT
Organism: Musca domestica; assembly: GCF_030504385.1. NCBI lineage: Eukaryota > Metazoa > Arthropoda > Insecta > Diptera > Muscidae > Musca > Musca domestica. The sequence goes on from NW_026712212.1 coordinate 841,010, forward strand.
CGGCACTTTTTATTTTTAAGCCCAAATAAATGAAACTATTATAACTAAATGCATTTTGTTTACTTCAAATATATTGTCAGCTATCTTTATGCACAATTTTGCTAAGAAAAGATGAATTATTCTAAAAAAATTAAATTTTTGTCTGAGAAGGTCCTCGACAATTCATATTCATAAGAAAAGTACAATAAAAACGTCGAATCAGTTTAACTAAACAAAAATATTATATTTTAATGAACTAATTTATTATTATTATTAATTATTCTTACAAAAAAATTGGTATGCCGACTGTTGGAAAATGCCATACCGACAATTGGCAAGTGGTGCCGACTACTGGCAAAAAAGCATTGTTTTAATAAAACTACAAATTTAGCAAATTTAATAAAAAGTTATTAAAACTTTATTTATTGTTGCAAAAACTATACAAAATTTCGAATCTGAATAAATTAACTTTGTAATAATTGAAATATTCCACTCAGAATGGCGAGCGATTAAAAACGCGAAAATCCTAAAAGTGCCGACTACTGGTGCACTTACCCTACATATTTTGTGTATGCCTGTGTATTGTTTTGAATAAAAAATTCAATAATTTAAAAATATTTCAAATTCTGTTGCAAAACAAATGCATATTTTCGACGTTATTGGAAAACACATTGTACAATTTCGGGATAAAACTGTATTGTCCTACTATTTTAATTTCAATTTTGTGGAATAACCACAAAATTATATTCTTGTTAAGCGGGTTTTCCCCATAAGAAGAATTTTGTTAAAAAATGAAAAATAAACAAAACCAACTATTGCATATTTAAAGGTCTATTTGACACTGTAAGACTCCAGCACAGAGTTGCATTTTTCTAGTTTCTTTCAAGTTGAGCAACCTTTCTTATTGAGCCATGGATACAATCATGGTAGAAGAATATATGTAGACGCATCGACGCAGCTGCTGGGACAATGAAATGTCAAACCAATTTTGGAAATGAAATTGTTGAATGAAAAATTTTTTAAATTTGTAAAAATTGTTGAAAAAGGCATTTTATAATAACCTCCGAATGACGTCGTATAAGAAAACATATAAAAAGCTACTTATATTTGAAAATAAATTAAAAAATTTTTTGACATATCAATGCTCATATTTATTGTGCTTGGTCAATAATCTGGTTTGAACCGTGATTTATATTTGGTATGCACATTTTTGCAACGAAAATGTTTCAAAATTGGCACTTAGAATTTGTAACAGGTTCTACCTCCGGTGGTAGAACATAATCCATATAGGTCTACGTTTCCCTACTGCGCCCATGTAACGGCGCCGTCCGATATTCGGTATTTTGATCATTTAAGGAATCTTTTTACAAGAAATTATTTTAAATTTGAAGGCATATTTGAGTTAGAACTTTTTTCGGGGTTAAACATATTTATGAAGATTAATTTGAGCTATATGCAATGGAATTTTTTCTAAATCCTTTACAACGCACATGTGGGACAACATTGTCTATGAAGGTCCATATTTTATTCTTGACGATCAGTGTGACCGCTGGAAATTTTCAAAAAGTATCACAAAAAGTATCATTTCTTAAAAAAATTGGCACATATCACTTTAAATGGTGGCACAGAAAGTGGCACAATTTATTTCACATTTTATTTAAAACAAGTAAAAAAGTTGTAAGTTCGGCCGGGCCGAACTTTGAATACCCTCCACCATGTGGTAAAAATTTGGCAATTTTCACAAAAAAAAGAAAATCGGTTAAAAATTCTGTTAAAATCTTAAAAATACCGAATGTAGCCGTATATTAGGATCTATACGACGACGTGGACCTGCATAGGCAAATTTTGTCATAAGCTATTATAATATTTAAATGCGAAACTTGAAAAAAATCTGTTTATAATGTAGCTAAAATAAATAAAATACCGTATATAGGGTGGTGCATTGGGGTTATAAAGCCTGGACCTGCACAGACAATTTTCCGACATAGGCTGTAGTATCCATTACGAAGTTCAAATACAGAATTTAAAATAGTTCCCGTAAATAATGTCGCTAAAATCATCAAAATACATAATATCGGGTACCGTTATATAGGGGCTATAAGAAGACGGGAACCTACACAAACAATCTCCTGTCATATGCTTTAGTATCTGTTACGAACTTCAAATACCAAGTTTGAAACAATTCCGATAAAAATGTCGCTAAAATCATCCAAATGCCGAATATCGGGGGTACCGTTATATGCACTGACCTGTACACACTTCAACTTACTTCATTTCGTTCGGAATCTAGAGTGATTTCCACAGACGGACAGACGGACGGACATTGATAAATCGACGTAGAATTTTATGCTGAGCAAGAATATGTGGGTTCTAAAATGTATATTTCGAGGTGTTACAAACAGAATGACAAACTTAATATACCCTTCCTACTATGGTGGAGGGTATAAAAAAGGTGGCACAATGTATAAAAAAGTGGCATAAAAATTCAAAAAAGTGGCTCATTTAGGATCAAAATAAAAAAAGTGGCACAAAGGTATCAAAGCCCAAAAAAGTGGCAAAATTGATACTTTAGTGGCACAACGGTCACGCTGTTGACGATTCATTTTTTAACGGATTTAAAATTCGATACTTGCAGCTCATAAAAAGTTCTATCCGATATTCGGTATTTTCATAATTCAAGTTACAATTTTCCACGGAATTTGTTTTTTTTTAAATTTGGTATTATAGACTAACAATAGATATCAACATTGTAGGAAAATAATTGTCCTACATAGACAATGCATTCGGCCAATGGATTTCGTTGCTGTCAACGTAATTGGTTATAGGTATACGCATGGTAGAATTAAGAAGGTAAAGTAATGCAATCATATGTTTATATATATTTTTTTTTTTCAAAATTATTCGTTTGACAACAACGACAAAATTTATATTTATAAATACATTGTATGCAGAGAAATCAGAGATGGGAATCTGTTTTTGACAAGGTAAATTGCAGAAAATCCAGAGAAGGACAGTCTTTTTTGAAATGATTATACTTTCTTAATTTTACCATGGGTAAACGTAGCAATCATGATACAATGAAATAAAGGTAACCTCATTTCAAATTAGCATTCCCAACTCTGCATTTTCTGTAATTTACCTTGTCAAATTTCAATGCATAAAAAACAGTTCCCATCGTTGATTTTATGAATATAGATTTTGACATTGAAATGTGGTCAATGTAAAAAATTTGAAAAATTTACCTTCTTAGTTCTACCATGGTAGCAATTAATAAAAACATTTTCCAGAAAGTACCAAAGCAGCATGCTGCAATACCGATTGTAATATGTTCCTATCAAGGTGCAATTAGGACTCAAAGCAGGACATGGATACTTCTTCTTGAATGAAAAATAATTTCTTTATAATTTGTAAAACTAATTAAATGCAGCCCTGAGGCTATGACAAATGCCTGTTAGAATAATTAAAAATTGTTCTTATTTATTTCAAATATTTTAAATTGATAATATGATTGATTAAGGATATACCGGGATTTTCTATAAAAAAAAGCGACCCATACTGTTCAATATTTCATTTCTATAGCAAAAATATATAGATAGGATATCTATTGCGCGTTCCGCAATATATGTTTCTTTCAATAATTGAAAATGGTTTTTATTTTTCAAAACAATAAATACACAAACTAAATTTGGCAGAAGTCGAGTACGCTCAGAAAAAAATTATTATCAGCTAATAGAGGTATACACCTTTTTGTTGCGCCAATACCAATTTCAAATTTCTGTGTCTGCGTTTTTTCTTAACCATACTTTCAAAAATTTCAACATGTGGCAATATGTTTCTTATTCGTTTTCTAAAACAAGTGGTAACACCAACCACAGATTTAGCGATTTTTCAGGTTTTAATAGTTGGCATTACCTAGAGCGTAAAATTGACCAATCACAAACGTCTACGTCTGTGTAGAGAGAGATTTGACATTCTGCAAAGTAACAAAGTAAGGTAAACATATGAGGATTTGTTAGTTTAATTTTTAATTTAAAAGTAACAAGATATAAGACAAACATTTACTATATTGTAAGAAATACCGTAAATCGTGAAATTATTATTCTTCAATTTAACATTGCTTCTTCTTTCTACTTTTTTTTAATTAACAACAATAAAGAAACTTGTCAACGTCACCGGCTTTTTGCTTTGTGAGAACTTCAACATTCTAGAAGTATTTATAGCGGTAGATAATCAACAAAATATAAAATGAAGATAAAAGGTTAGTGACTGGCTCTAATATTGGTCGAATAGTAAAATAATTGCAACCTTTCCTATTCCAGGACTTTTATGTCTTTTGCTGTCGGTGGCTGTGCCATCTGTTTGGGGTTTTTACTCATCCGGCGATGCTGTCGTTGAATTGACTCCCACTAATTTTGATCGTCTCGTTATTCAAGACGATGCAATTTGGGTGGTTGAATTCTACGCCAACTGGTGTGGACATTGTCAAAGTTTGGCTCCTGAATATAAGAAGTTGGCTAAAGCATTGAAGGGCGTTATCAAAGTTGGTGCTGTTGATGCAGATGAACATAAATCGTTGGGCGGTCAATATGGCGTACGGGGTTTCCCAACAATTAAGATTTTCGGTGCAAACAAACGCTCACCCACAGACTACAATGGCCAGCGCACAGCTAAAGCTATTGCAGAGGCGGCTATGGCTGAAGCCAAGAAAAAAGTACAAGCTGCTTTCGGTGGCGGTAGCAGCGGCGGCAGCTCTTCTAGCGGTGAAGATGGAGGCAGCGGTGATGTAATTGTATTGACTGACGACAACTTTGACAAATTGGTGTTGCAATCCGAAGATGATTGGTTAGTTGAATTCTTTGCTCCATGGTGCGGCCATTGCAAGAATTTGGCTCCCGAATGGGCCAGAGCTGCCACAGAGTTGAAGGGCAAAGTCAAGTTGGGTGCCTTAGATGCTACGGTTCACCAGAGCAAGGCTGCAGAATATGGTGTTAGAGGTTATCCCACAATCAAATATTTCCCAGCTGGCAAGAAATCCTCTTCAGATGCTCAAGAATATGATGGTGGCCGTACTTCTTCGGACATTGTTACATGGGCTTTGGACAAGCACGCTGCTAACGTTCCACCTCCAGAACTGGTCGAGATCATTGATGAAACTTCATTTGATTCTGCTTGTGAAGGCAAGCCATTGTGCGTTATCTCCGTGTTGCCCCACATTCTTGACTGTGACGCTAAATGCCGTAATAAGTTCTTGTCAACCCTTCGTGAGTTGGGCGAAAAATTCAAACAAAAAGCCTGGGGCTGGGGATGGGCTGAAGCAGTGGCTCAACCTGAATTGGAATCCGCATTGGAGATTGGTGGTTTCGGTTATCCTGCCATGGCTGTTGTTAATTTCAAGAAAATGAAATTCTCTGTACTAAAAGGTTCCTTTTCCAAGGATGGCATTAATGAATTCTTGCGTGATATTTCCTTTGGCCGTGGTCAAACGGCGCCAGTTAAGGGGGCTAAAAAACCTTCCATTAACACTGTACCTGCCTGGGATGGTAAAGATGGTCAACTACCCGAAGAAGAGGAAATTGATCTTTCCGATGTTGATTTGGATGACATTAAAGATGAATTGTAAAGTGGTTTAATTACATTCTAAGTACAAGAACAACAAAATTCCACCAACAACTTCTTCCTCATTTCATATTGTATTTTACAACCAAATCACTTAATTCTTTTTCATAAGACTGTCATTAATTTCATAGATTATTTTTTATAAAAAACTACAACTAAATATAATTTAATTAAATAAAAGAAATATTAGTAAAGCCAATGGTTTTATATATCTGGAAGCGTAGTGTTTTATTATAATTGTTGTTGGTATTGTCCTTAAAGAATCTTAACCATGAAAAGATTTATATATAATTGAATAAATCGAGCCCTGCCTATTTAATCATTCCATTATGATGATTTCAAAGCATTATCATCTTTATGATTGTCACTTCTCCAATTAACACAAACATGCTTTCTTATTTTTAAAATATTGTCGGGGGCATTCTTATCTTTAGGATAGTATTGATGAAGCAGGGCATTTAAAATGTCTACAATGTGGAGATAAAAACCACTGTTTATTTTAAATTAAATATTGCCAAAATATTCATGTGTTTGTACACTTATATATTAATGTTTTGTTTATTTATAGATAAGCCGGGTTCATCGTTAATATATGTTGAAGGTAAATGACCAAGTAATATCTTTTAAATTCATAAAAATTGTATAGCGATTATGTTTAACAAATAATAAAAACGTCATTACAATAAAATGATGCATGCTTTTTTGAAGACTTTAAACTGCGCCAGAATACATTAATGCATTTGCGATAAACTGTGTGTAGTCTGTATAACACATGGTTTAATAGCATTTTCTGCTTATAGTGAGTCAAACATTAAGACGAACCGAAAAAAGACACGTATACACACAAATCACTATAATCAATCTTTACAATTCTGAAAATATGAACAAATTAAGTGGGTGTATTGCCGTACAAGGAAAAGCAGACAATTTTATCAGCGCGACTAGTGTTCTGGAGACTTGTTTATAAGAGAAAAAAAAAAACGGATTGATAGGAAACATTTGTTTTTTGAAGTGCTAATAACGACGTTTCATATTAAATAGAGTAGCTTAAGAATAGTTTACACATCATGTTAGTCATGTTTGAAGTGACGTCTCACACTAATTTTTAGTATTGTGTGGCATATTTACAGGCGCATTCAATAATTTTTAAACTAAGAAATGCTTCATACAGAGTGGCATTTCTATTTAAACAAGTAAAAAATATTAAATCCACGTTAGGGTAAAGGAAACATTAGAACCCATTATGACCCACAAATGCCAATTTTCAGACATATTCATGGGAAAATGTTTCAAAAATCATCAAAATACCGAATATCAGGAAATACCGCTATATGGGGCTATACAAAAACGTGGACCTATACATACAATGTTTCGCTAAAGGAGCTAGAACCTATTAGGATCCACAAATACCAATTTTTAGACAAATCCGCGAAGAAATGTGATCAAAATACAGAATATCGGGAGGTACCGTACTACACCAAACCGTGGACCGATATATCTCATTTTCAATACCAACCATCCTAGACACAGTACAAATTGTTCTGCTAAATTTTGACGCTCTACGTCAAATAATATGGACTGTATCGTAATTTCAAGAGAAAGGCAGGCGGACATTATTAAATCGACTTAGAATTTTATGCTGATTATACATATATGTACTTTATGGGGTCTACGATGAATATTTAGGGATGGAATGACAAAGTTAACATATCCTCCTTTCCAAAGTAACATTTTTTTGTTGAAGTGCTAATAAATACGTTTCATATTAAATACAGTAGATTAAGAATAGTTTACACATTATGTTAGAGTCATGTTTAAAGTCACTTTTCACACTATTTTTGAGCATTTTGTAGCATACTTACAGGCACATTCAATAATTTTTAAACTAAGAAAAGCTGTATACAGAGTGCCTCTCAAAGAGCCCCACTTAGAGGTTACCCTTAGTTTTTTGGCCCGGAGAATTTGGCAAAACTTGTGGTCCATTTTACAGCTAAATGTTAGACTTCTTCCCTGCCCTTAACTCTCTTCCGATGCGATTAGTTTCAATTGTGGCCTATAGAGCGACTACGAAATTAGTAAAACTTAAATTTTTTAGTCTAAATGTACATCTTAGGAACAATAGGCTTTAATTCTTACCCTACCCCTACCCCCATGCCAAATTTCGTGAGGATCGGACGATAATTGCGACATGCATATAATACCCTCAAAACGTAGTGTTGAAGGGTGTAAACATTTAGAAAATTTACAATTCAGAATTGTAAGTCAAATTGAAAAAATCGCACGCGATAAAAAATATGGCAAGAATTGAAAAAAATGGAACAAAAAATATTTACTTTTTTATTTTCGCGATTTTCTTAGATTAGCAAAAGACCATTCCGAATTGATGGGAATTGTGAAAATCAGCGGTTCTTGATTTATAAGCAGAATAAATAAGATCAATTCTTTTACATATATATTGTACCTATTTTGCTATATATCCGATTTCTTGGCTATTAGCATCACTGTAATGGTCAGAAGTGATCTTTTAATGTATTTGTGATTTGGCTGGGGTTGAAAATATTCGCGGTTTAGTGGAAATTTTCCTATTTTTTTAATAAAAGTTAGGGTCTATTTTACACGCTAATTATTGTCCGATGGCCGATGGCCCAAATTGGTAGGTTTCTGCTCACTCCTAAACTGCAACTCCATATAAATTTTCCCGTCGATTGGTTTATAATTGTGACCTATAGAGCAACTGCAAAATCAGGAAATTTTTCTGTTTTTGGCCCATTTCAACCCCTAAATATCGTGCGATCATCTCCAAAAACAATAGGGTTCTATTCTGACCATAACCCCACCCCCATTTTCAATTTCGTGAGGATCAGTTCATAATTGCGACCTGTAGCTTGATTACAAATTAACATGGACAGACGGACGGACGGCCATACATAGCTAGATCGACTCATCTCGGCGAGATAGGAAGATCCATATATACTTTCCTATGTGGGAAACCAATATATATGTTACATAATTTTTGACCCAATCAAACTTATAATACCCCCAACACATAGTGTTGTAGGGTATAATTAAAAAATGTCACAAAATAATACAAAATCTATATTAAAATCATTATAGGCATCTTTTTATAAGTCTTTTGTGCCACGAGGGCATTCTGATTTGACAAAATTTGTCAAAATCGGTCCAACCATTTTTGAGATATAAGTATTTTATCAAACATCCCCTTCCTTTGTATATAGTACATATTGTATATATTTCGCTACTTATATATCCGATATATTTACTATCGGCATCTACGTAACGGTCAGGATTGACCTGTTCGTCTATTTGTGATTTCGTCGGATTTAAAAATATTCGCGGTTTAATGAAAAATTTGACTTTTATTTAACACAAATGTTATGGTCTATTTTACCCACTAAGTATTACCCGATGACCATTAAAATTGGAAGACTTCTGCCCAACCCTAAGATCTGCTTACTTTCGCGTCGTTTGGTCTTTAATTGCGACCTGTAGAGCAACTGCAGTATTTGGTCCATTTCAACCCCTAAATATTATGTGATTATCTCCAAAAGCAATAGGGTTCTATTCTGACACTAACCACACCTACATTTTCAATTTCGTGAGAATCGGGCCATAATTGCGACCTGTAGAGTGATTACAAATTAACATGGACAGACGGACGGACGGGCATACATACATAGCTAGATCGACTCAAGAGATACAGAGGCATAATACCCTTATCACTATGTGGCGTAGGGTATAAAAAATGTATCATAAGTGTTACCATCAATATAACAGTACTTTTAAGAAGTGGAAAGTATTTCAGGTAGTAATTACACCATCGAAATGATGATAAATCTGTTTTAAGTTTGCTTGTTAATTTAAAGTATTTTAGAAAAATTGAACGACCATAGACATTGTTTTTTTTTTAATTTTTCTACAAAAGTTTATTTTTATTTTATTGTAAAAATTTGTATATGTGTGTATAAAAATGTATAAAAAACTATCAAAATATGCAATTTAAAAATTTCTTAACAGCTAATCTTATAAATAAATTTGTAAATATTCCAAAAAGCATTATATAATTTGATCTTATACAATTTTGTTTTGTAAATTCTTTCGACTAAATGCCATTGTATTTTCTTAAAAGTATAATTATTACACATGAGCAATAATTAAATTCTATAGGAGTAAAAAACTACAAGGAGTTGGGTATTTATCTTATTTTTGTAAACAACCTACTTTATATCTATCTGTCTAATGGATAGACTTAAAAAAACTCAAATAATAAATAAATGGATTGTATTCGAACGTATCGAGACTTTGTTAAGAATGTCTAATCACAATATTATTAAGTAGGTATAAAAAGGGTGGCGTTGTTTCTTTACGTAAAAAAAGAAGTTGGGGTATTTGAAAGGAAAATTAAAGAGAACATTCAATTGGAATTAAATAAAATGTAAAATGGTTTTTGCATTTCACAGAGATAGTCGGGCATACATATGTTCCTATATGTCAATGCATTCTTTCTTAGAAGGAGAAATTAGTGTCTGCTTTATGTGATATATGAGATTTTTAAAAATCGAGATATCCACAGTAATTTCGAGAGGTTGTTGTCTACAGACAAAATGACAACGATAATACTTTATCCAAGGTGCACATGTTTTATATAGACTGCCCATTGCAACCCTGCTATTACTTCGTATTGTGGAACTGTTTCTTGTGCTGTATCAGTTTACGGTTAGAAAAGTGAATTTTTACAAAGTTGATCCAAATTCCAGATATTCCCTCAAATGATAATATTATCCTATGGGCCCGTATACATTTACTTGGAATGCAACAAACAAAGAAAATATTTAACTGAATTTCGATTTGATACCTGAGTTAAAATAAATCAAAGACTGGTTATGAGCAAACACTGACATTCCACAAACAACGTTCTTCTCACTGAGTAATACAATAAAAACAACAACAAAATAAATAAGCAGACAAATAGACTGAGGTCAACATGGGGATTAATAAGCCACACTAACACACATACACGCACAGAAATACATACATGGCGTACGTAAAGCCAAAAATAGCAACAACTATCACAACATTACCAACAACGCTTCATCGATGACTACGGCTACAAACTGAAAACATACAAAAGTAACAATGGCTCTAAGGTTTAAACAGTGAAACCAATTCAGAGAAGTAAAGATGTGAGCGATGAGGGCTTGTTAAGAAATAAATACGTAGTCTAGACTTGTGTGGTTTGATGTTGTTTGCAGACTCAGATGCTGGCAGAATCAATTTGTTGTGGATGAAGGAAAAAAGGAGTACATAAATTGATATTGGTAGAAGCAACAGGATAGTTTCTAAAACAATTATGGCTACCACATAACCATGTGATCATTCAATCGGTTCACTTTGAGCATTTCGGGAGGAAAATTGCCTAAACTACTAAAACTATCTAAGAATTGTATTTAAAAATATAAAATCTTACTGCATAAGAAAATTGCTTTCATACACATACATCCCTATACCCATTACTTCTTATCGTCTTAAACTATCAATCTGGATTTCTCACCATAGGCCACAAATAACCAAGTTGCGGCCTTATTTAAATCTATGCTCCTCATTATTGTGTTGCTGAGCATGCTTTTGGTCTTCAGGGAAATTTTCTATTGATTGTATCGAACGGGATGTTGTAGCTGTTATGGTCGATGACACATCCATAAAGCGATATTTCTTTTCATCTCGACACAGGAATGGATAACACATGATTCCATAGTAGAAGGCTAAGCAACTTATTATGACCACAAATATAATGGCAATTATGCCAAACGTTGAGAAGCCAGATTTCTTGTCTAAATATTCCTTCGGCGTGATGGCAGGAGCTTGTGTAGGCTGTTGCTGTTTTGGATTTTGGGAACCGTAGTAAGAGCGTCGAGAATTAGAAATGCCAGATCGTCCTCTGCCTACATTTCCCGCTTGGCAGTAGTAATTGAAACTCAAGGTAACTGAAACGACAAGTCACGTAGCAATTTTGGCCATTAAAAATCAACATTTGTTGCACATAAATCATTTTACATACTTATCAGCAAAATTATCACAACTTTCTTCATCATTTCTTTCTTGCGTTTTTTACTCTACTTAAATATTTATATATCCTTTGTTATTTAATTATAGTTCGTATACACTTTGCAAGGAATGAATGCAACTTGATTGATGTTATTTGTTGGTGTTTCCTTTTATGTTTCCCTTCTTGCTTCTTTTCTTTTTGTGTACTTGCAACATGCGTGCGTGTGTGTGCATTCACAAAAAATATCGAGAGTTGTATTTTTCCAAACATAAAACACAGTTGTATTTTGTAATCCGAAAGAATACATTTGACTAGAAATCGAAGCGAGCCGATTATTTCGACGTCGACAGTGGAGACTCATCAAGTATAAACTACTAATTGACACTGGAAAATTTGTGCCTGGAAGAAAATTAAAAATTAGCGCGCACTTGACAAATGTGCTTTTATAAGAAACTACTAACTATATTTGACATATGCTTAGGTATAGACCCTGGCTCAATAATAAAGTTTGTTTTACTTCAAAGAAACTAGGAAAAATGCAACTCTGTACTGGAGACGTATTGTATCAAATAGGCTTTTAAGCTTGCAACAATTAGTTTTGTTTATTTTACATTTTTTTCACAGAATTACTACTTTGGGGAAAACTCTCTAAAACGACTGGAATATTGGGATTTCTCCAATATAGAGGGACAATATTGTTTCATCCCAAAATTATATATCTTGTTGCACGATAAAGTAAAAAATAAATACGCATTTCAATTGCATCTAAATTTAGAATAATTTCAAATTATTTTTTTTACTTAAAACAGTACACACACAAACACATTGTACAATAAAATCAATGTAGAGGGCTATGATACCATATGGTTTAATTTTTTTATTTCCTTGGCTTAATATGTCAACTTTATTTGTTTATGTGTGTGTATTATATTCAATAATGAAAAAATTTCAGGAAATATTCAAATTCGGGTGTTTTTAAAATGCTTATTGCAACGTAATCTATAGTTTTTGTTGCGAAATAAACCTTTTGAGATATATAGAACATTATTTTGAAAAGAAATTTCAACCTTTCATTCAGTATTCGCGTTTTTTCAATTATTTATTCAAAATCAAAGCAACAAATTGTTTGGGGTTTTGATTGTTTTAATAGTAATTCTGACATTACAAGCGAAACAGGTACACCTCTATACTTGCAATTTTTTCAAAGTTAGCCTACCTTGTCTTCATTGGACCATGGTGCCATGGTACAATGATATCAAGGTAGGGCTATGATACCACATGATTCTAATTTTTTTATTTTCTCGGCCTAATACGTCATCTTTTTTGTTTATACGTGTGTTTTCTTTTCAATAACAAAAAAATTGTTCAGAAAACATTCAAATTCGGGTGTTTTCAAAATGTTCATTTTAACGCATGCATCGACAAAATCTAGAGTTTTTGTAGCGCAATAATCCTTTAGAGATATATAGTACTTGATTTTGAAAAGAAGTGTTGACCTTTCATTCAGTTATCGCGGTTTTCAATTATTTATTCAAAATAAAAAAATCAAACAACTTGTTGCATTTATTTTGAATAAATAATTTAAAATCGCGAAAACTGAATGAAAGGCCAACATTTCTTTTCAAAATCATGTCCTATATATCTCTTATGGTTTATTTCGCGACAAAAACTGGAGATTTTGTCGATGCATACGTCGCAATAAGCATTTTCAAAACACCCGAATTTGGATATTTTCTGAACAATCTCTTTATTATTGAAATGAATACACACACATAAACAAATGAAGTTGACATATTAAGCCAGAAAAATAAAAAAATTGAAATCATATGGTAGTTCTGCCCTACCTCGAATTCATTGTACCATGATTGTACCATGCATGGTGCATTCTATTGACAAACTTCGTAGGGACCTTTAAACGTTTGCTGTAAAAAGTTAGCGAAAAGTTGAATATTTTTTTGTCAATTTTATAAAATGTACGATTTTTTTAATTTGGCTTACAGTACGTTCATATATAAATGGGTTAACCCATGGTACAATGATATCAAGGTAGGGCAGAACTACCATATGATTTCAATTTTTTTATTTTCTTGGCCTAATACGTCATCTTTTTCTGTTTATGTATGTGTTTTCTTTTCAATAACAAAAAAATTGTTCAGAAAACATTCAAATTCGGGTGTTTTCAAAATGTTCATTTCAACGCATGCATCGACAAAATCTAGAGTTTTGTAGCGAAATAATCCTTTAGAGACATATAGTACATGATTTTGAAAAGAAGTGTTGACCTTTCATTCAGTTATCGCGGTTTTCAATTATTTATTCAAAATAAATGCAACAAGTTGTTTGATTTTTTATTGTTTTGATACTAATTCTGACATTACAAGCCAAACAGGTAGACCTCTATACTTGCAATTTTTTCAAAGTTGACCTACCTTCTCTTCATTGTACCATGGGTTAACCGACTGGATTTGGATTAAAATTGTCATATCCATTACTTATACTTCAAATAAATCCTCTCAAAGTAGGTTAACCCCACAAAAAGTTCTAACGTAAACATGGCATTATCATATTAAATTCAATCGTTTTTGCGAACAAAATAAAGAATTATTTTTACCATATAAAAGAAAGTTATGTTAGTTACTACGCTCCATGGTAGAATCAAGGAGGTAAACTCATGGAATGATATGTTTACAATTTTTTTCAAATATTATTCATTTGACAACATCTCATTGTCAAAATTTGTATTTATAAATCCATTGTACATACACAAATGGGAACCTGTTTTTATGTAGTAAAATGTGACAAGGTAATGCTAAGTTCACATTGCACGTGATTTGCTCTCTATTCCTTGTTCGACCATTAATTAAGAAATATCTACTTAATTCACCACACAAAATTTGCTGAGCGAACAAAGATTTTTGTTCTTTGTTCCATTGTACAATCCCTAACAAATGAGAGCATTTATCGAAAAAATAAATTATGACATTTAAAAATTCAAAATAGACAAATTTAATGAAATTTTACATAATTTTGGGAAGACTTAAAATTATGAATGAAAACTACAATGTTGAATGGCGTATGTACATTCAAACGAAAGTAAATTTTGTTTTCTCTGTCATCCGAGGTGGACATTTTGCCCACGAGTTGAAATTTCCACAGAAAGCTGGAAACAAAAGAGGCAATATTTTCAAAATTTTTGTATCGGCAGAAAAAATGTTTGACAACTCTCTCCAGCAGAATTTAAAAATAGAAAAATACAAAAATACTTTCAAAATGTCAACATTTACACAAAAAGTTGAAAACATGAATGAAAATGGTAAAGTTAATGATATAATAAATCTTTGGGCGAAAAACTTGATTGAAAGTGCAATGAGAACATAGCATAAGTTACAGATAATGCAGAGATGGGTATGCTTATTTGAAATGACTTTACCTTCTTAATTTTTTCCATGATACGCTCATAACTCAAGAACGGCTTGACGGATTTTTACAATTCATAAAATTTCGGAATGGTATCGTGGCAAAAAAAAATCGCGTGAAAATGTGTTAATAAAAATATGAATTTGACATACTATATTGAAGTGTACATTTTTTGTTTTGAATTCTGAAATAATTAAATGAAAAATGAAATGAGTGCGCAATGCCATATCGTGCTTCATCTGGAAGATGCGAACGCGTTTAAACAAAAATGGACCTACCTCTTTCATATGACAATAATCCATCCAATGACGAATCAAAATGCAAAATTCATTGGAAATGCATTCAGTGAAATACTGAATATATAGGGCGCAAAATAGTATGGCGAATTGGACATTTAGTAAGAAAATGAATTCTATCCTTCCAGAAATTGTTCCTAAACATTCAAGATACCTTAAATCGCATTTGCAGGTCATGATATGGGTCATATCATAAACTTTCCAGAAATTGTTCCTAAACATTCAACATACCTTAAATCGCATTTGCAGGTCATGATATGGGTCATAACCCCCGGATCCCTTATCTGGGATCCGATTTCAAGTATATTTTACCTTTTAACCATATTTCCACCCTAATTTCCGCAAATGTTTTTCATTTGAGAAGAAATCATTCTTGCAAAAAATGATTACGTTTTGGTATAACCATCATATGAATAAAGCTATTTTCGTGGTATTGGACATTTTTTTAATTTTTTGGTCTTTATTTGGCATCTTGGCTTCTAAGAGGGTAGGAAATTTCTTCAGATAAAATTTTCAATTTTTGAAATAGGACCCATCTTGGTCTTGACCACATTCATCATTTGATTTGGCTAAAAAAATTGTATTTAGGCTACCCTGGGGTAGAGAAGTATCGTACAGGTAATTGTCCACATAGGCATTTATTTAAGTATAGTCCCCACATTATGTGTACCCCCAAGTCCACTTTCCTAAAGGTACAAGTACTTAAAAAGCTTGAAGTCATGGGTAGTCACATTAATGTCAAATTATAATGGAAAACGACGGCAGGATTTTAGTGCGGCTCTGTAATCCCTTTATTAAATGTCACAAAATATGCCTAGCCATGACTTCAAGCTTCTTATGTACTTATTCCTTTACTAATGCTTGGTTAGAAAAGAAAAAAATTTATTTTATTAAATTTATAACTCCCAATATTGTAGAAGAATACAGGTAGTCGCATCGGCACAGCTGCTTGGACAATGAACTGTCAAACTAAATAGAAAAATATACCTATTTTAGAAAAAAAAAACATTTCAAAATATTTGACATACCAATGTTCCCAAGCGTTGATGCAACCATGGTAGAAAAATACAGGTAGATGCATCAACGCTTAGGAGCATTGATATGTCAAAAAAAATTAAATTTCTTTTCAAATATAAGTAAATTTTTATATGTTGTCTAATACGACGTCATTCGGAGGTTATTATAATATGGCTTTTTCAACAATTTTTACAAATTTAAATAATTTTTCATTCAACATTTTCAATTCCAAAATTGGTTTGACAGTTCATTGTCCCAGCAGCTGCGTCGATGCGTCTACCTATATTCTTCTACCATGGATTCAACTAACTATATTCTTTTACCATGACCCCCAAGAAAAAATTTTTGGGAACGTAGATTTGGGATTTACGTCCACATAAAATAAAAAATTGTGGCAGAAACATGCAAAAAATTACGAATATTAGAATATTAGTCATTATACTATGATGAAAAATATGGACTTTATGGGGTCTCCATGGTACATTGACATAAAGGTAACCTCATTTCAAATTCGCATTCCCAGCTCTGCATTTTCTGTAATTTACCTTTTCAAATTTTAATGCATAAAAAACAGTTCCCATTTCTGATTTTGTGTATATACAATGGATTTATGAATGGGTCCCCAACGCACAATTAAAATGGCAAAAAATTAATTCCCATCTTACGGTAATGGGTTTTAAAGGGGTTATTATCTTTGACTATTCTGAAATAATTCTGACCCCAATTATGTTGTGGACAAAACTAAATACCACGCAGCACGGTATTCTAAACGTTGGAAATTCAAATTCCAAATTACAGCTAAGCTCTTTGCAATATCAAAAATTGTGCTAAGTTTTCACATGGGGCTATTATAAATGTTCTATATCATATAGGTTTTTAACACTCAAATTTAAGCCTATGGCTGAAAAATAAGATCAGGCTATTCAAAATATTTAACACCGACGGTAATTTTTGACATGAATATATATTTATATTTACAAATTACTATGGAGCCATTCATTACTTATAATAAAAATGAAGCCGCTTATATAAGTGAGACTTGCAATTTATTATGCTTTAAAACATATGCATTAAAGACTAAAAGTACGGGCCGGCAATGCGGACCGGTCCAGCTAATTGATCAAAAAGGAATAATCGATTATTGAGTTAAAATTTTTATATCATTTTGCGCTTTAAAACATAGCAGATTTTTAAAAATGTTTAATTATTGTTTTGACGTGCAAAAGAACTATCTCTATGAAATTTTTAAAAATTAAAGGAATCGATAAACTAATGTTCAAAGTCAGTTAATCGATGAAGGCAATAAATCGATTACACGTTAGTCAATCTACATATCCCTAGTACCTCAAAAGCAAGCAAAAGATAAAGTATGAAAGAAAAAACGAGCGTCAAACGAAACGATACGACGATTACAAAAAGTTGATACGTTCTGTGTAAAGTTAAAACAAATTCAATAAAACTATAGTAGATTAAAAGAAAAATAACCAAAAAACAACATCATCATAAACTGTTTTATATGTACTGCATGGAATTTAGATGAAAACACCCAAATAAATATAGAAAACTTGTGAAAAAACCCCAGAAAGCCAACGCTCTGACAAAGCCCAACAACAGCACCAAGCAAGCAACGGGGAAAAATTTAAACGATTGCGAGAAGATAAAATTACTTTTAATTTAATAAAAGAAAAAACTTGAAAGTATGTGTAACTACGGCATCAAATAAGAAAAAAGAATTGCAAATAACGCAAAATTACAAAGAAATTCTCATATATCGAGTGTGTATGTGTACGCGAATCGTTTTTATTGAAAGTGTTAAATTTATACAACATAGCAAGCTCTAGCTTGCTGACTACAGTATAATAACAACAACGGCAACGAAGACAACGCGAAACAGAGACAGCAGAAACATTGTATGTCGGGACTTTCTTTTTGTTTGAACTAAGTTTTTGTTGTTGTTTTATATTATTTTTCTCATTATTCCTCTTCGCACTGTGCCCTCTACGAACCGAAATCAATGTATGCGGAGAGCGCTAGTGTGAGTTTCACAAGAAAATGTCACATTTGCCAGTGGATGCACGCGCCATTTTGCATTATTTAAATGAATTGGGCTTCCGAAATATATCGGCAGAACAACTGAAAGAATTCCTAAAAGGTAAAACATATTAAATAATATTAAATTTTGTAAAATTGCTAACGGTATAGAAGTGTTGAGAGAATGCAAGAGAGAGCCATAGTAGAGTAGAGAGAGAGAGTGTATGAAAGAAGTGTGTGAGAGTGAGAATGCGATATTAATTGTAAACAAAAACATTTTCGTTTATTATTATTTGTTTATTTCGTTTTGGCTTGAAAACGATTTAGTTAACCTCATTACTTTGATGAATATCGCCTTTGAATTGAAGTTTTATGAAACGAAACAAGTTTAAATGCTGCAACTTTTAAACACATCATCTTCCAGTCAAGCAAAAATACCACAATCGCTTGTGTTCTACCGAGTTTTTTCTTCCATCAATACAAAAATAAATGTTTGATACATAATGTACTTTCTGGCTGTATTCGTTAAATTGTTTCCATGTTTTTGAGACGACGACCACGACAACAACGACGAACAGCACAAAATACATTTAATTTTTGAACATTCGTTTGTTGGTTGCTGCAAAGTGAGCTCTTATGTGCTGTGCTGGGTTTGTTTGCCATAGTTGTGTTTTTGTCGGTAGGTCTGCCTGCCTGGCTGCCAGTCTGTCGGTCGGTTGATTGCTTTGTATAATATGCCGGCTGTATGTGTATTTTATTGTTTGTTTGTAGTGTGTAGTCAAGGTAGAGGAGGAGTTAACACACAACCAACCACACTGGGTTCGTAGTCACCACGCCAATTGCCACACATACATTATAAATGGTATTTTTCATGTTTTTAGCTTTGATAGTAGGAAAAAACAAGAGCATACAGGCCAGTGTTGTTTCGTCAGTCTGTTCGAGCCAACAAACGAACGAAAGAATCAACCGACAGACCGACCAACCATGTACTAAAAGCAACTAGATCCACAGACCGAATCAACCGTCCTAAAAAAATAACTAAAGCACACACAAAACATCATCACATATTTTACTTGCCTGGTTTTTTCATCCACATTCATCCACTGCATACAAGCAGCCTACCAAGCAAGCAACCTTATATAAAATGACAAAACGAACACACTTTTATTTTTTCGTATTTAAGTATTGTTTTCTCCCTGTACTTTTGTTTCCATTTTCACATTTTCTTCCCTGACAACGTCAACACACCAACAATTTACAAATCATACATGCATTTTTGTGTGTCGGCAATAATAATTTTAATTTGTATATTCGTCGTCTGCCTACTGTCGCTGGCAATTTGTTAATATTATTTTTATAATTGCATTTTTTATATTTTCTTTCCAATGACTTTTATCGCATTTTTCTGTTTTCTCTCCAATTATTTGTTTTCGTCAAATTTTTGCCATTATCACTGCTTTTATTTTGTTGTCGTTTGTTGTTTTTCATGTTTTCATTTTGACAGTGTGGTGACTTTGTTGTCTTCTCCTTTTTCTTGAGTTTTCGTTATTTCTTGATTTTACTTTACGCTGATTTCTTAGCGCGCAACCTGAATCTGATCAGTGATGCTAACACGACGTTATTCGTTACGGCGTTATACATTTACGAATGCGGTATGCTACTAAGATTTGGAAAACTATATACTTGGGAACGGGAAAAAATATGTGAAATTGTTTACAATGATTTGATTAATCTTGATATATCTGGCCCCGATAAGGAATAATCTGGATCCGACTGATCCATACCATCGTGACCATATAAAAAGCTTAAATGCCATGTGTTACCATTACTATAACATCATAAATCAATTTTACACATATTGACTTAAAAACAACTTTTTATTTATTTATTTTTTTTTTTTTTGTGAATAAACTTAAAAGGCTTTGTCTTTAAACATTTTCACTGAATTTCTATGAAAGCATGCATTGAAAAATATTTCCTTAAAATGTTTTTCATTTGAAATTTCTTTCATTTATAAAAGTTTTTATTTAACGTTTTCACAGAACAAGAGTTGAGTTCCATATTATTAAGTTTCTTTAATTGACAGCTTCTTCCACAAACAACGTTGTTTACAGTCAAAATACTTTCCATATGCCTCAAAATAAGCTTGCTCTATTTCTGTAAGCCTTTGAGTTTTTTTTAACGAATTCGATTTAGCGGAAAATTATTTCAGCAACATTAGCAACACCGTTCATAACAGACGGCACAGGGTTGCATTTTTGACGTACAATATAAGAAAATACGAAAGACAAAAGAAAAAAAAAACGAAAATAAAAGCAAACGATATTTTACTTAAAATGCAATAATCTACAATTTAAGATGACACAAACGAATATTCAGTTAGAAACAGCTATTAATGGTAAGCTAAAATTATATTTTCCACAAATCTTCTGATTTGCTATGAAAATTAAAATCTATTTCTGCCTCCTACAGATTAGCTCTCGAATATTGTTGTGCAAATGATAGGGACAAGGGACTACAATGTGCGTGTTTGCCTTGCCAATCCAAAGGGAAGATTTTCATTGCAATTTTCGCCATATTTCACATAAGAAACGTATTCAACTCCTAGCATGAGTCAAACCAGAAACCAAAATACATAGAAATAAGTCTTATAAAACATCTACACAAAATCAAATTGTGTGCTTTTGACGAACGCATATTCTGCTGTGCATTGTCGCTGTGATGTTGTTCTTTAGACTATTTTCTTCTTTATTATTACTTTTTTTTGTTCACTTGCCAGCCATATGAACATACGAAGAAAAATGCCTACGTATTTATGTACATAAAAATAACATCTTTAGGAGAAACAAAAAAACGTGATGTGAGCTGGCAGGGAAAAGAAGTCATTCCCGCTGCAGAGGAATCGTGTTTGCTTTTTTTGTGTAATCTCAACCATATACAATGTTTTGGGCATACATTGTCCACTATCGTTTTCTACGTAGTTCATAGTTCTGTAACTTTGCAAATAACAAATTTGTTTTGCTACTAAACTGGCTGGAGCAATAGGTATGCAATAGGCATATATCTAAAATGGTTGGTGTTCGTTAGTCTATTATGGAGATAATTTCATGTCTATCATCTATGAAAATCAATTTCATGTAATAACTAACTAATGTTCAGAATGGAAAATGTTTACAAAATGAGTTTTAAATTTGTTATAGGTATGTAGTAAATTGAGGTCACTGTAATCGAATTTAAAGAGTCGATCAAATTTTCGGTTTAAACTAATTTCAAATTTAGGTTCAATTTGTATGTAACAACCCTTTTGATTGAATTCTAATTTTTGAATAAGTTATTACATTTAAATTCGAAGATAAACATTCTTTTAGAGGATTTAAATAAGCTTCTTTATGCGATATATTGGTACATGGGATACATGCCTCAATTGGCCCGTTCCATAACAGTAAGGGTGTAATATTTTTACTACCAAGCCGATTTTCCCTTTATGATATCAAAAACAATTGCCAAACTAGTAGATTCTTGCAGGTTCTGGAAAAGAGCCTGAGGGTAAATATAGATTATAGGTTGGGTTGTTTTAAGGATATACATCTACATGAGATTCCACAACTGCTTAACTCAGAGTCCTTTGGCCCAAGGAAGAAATTAAATTGTTGGGGATATATAGAAACGAGAAAGAGAAGAAGAAAGCACCTCTATAAGTATATTTACCAGGGTGGTCTGCCTAGCCAGGGAATGCTGTTGGTAAACAGTTTCTACCTCCCAATTGCTATATTTCTTGTCTTTACTTTCTGTCAAATAGCTATGTTTCTTGTCTTTACTTTCTGTCAAATAGCTATATTTCTTTATGGGTAACATGAGACATTTGTATTGTATGCAGGGTGAGATAAGAAAACTGCAACAAAGTCAAACGCCATTACTTGTAATTTTTTTTTTAAATTTTTATTGAATGAAAGCATAACAATGTCGGAAATAGCATCACATTTTAGAATTTAGATTTGATTTGTTCGAATTGGTCACCTTTGGCACGAATTATGGTCTTCAAACGGCCCCTGAAACCGTCACACGCTGCTCGAATGTTGCTCTGTGGTATTTTGGCCCATTCCCGGCGAAGCGCTTGCTTGAGGTGATCGACACTTTGGTATTTTTTAGAGCCAACCTTGCTTTCCAAAATACTCCAGACACAATAGTCCAACGGATTGGTATCCAGAGATTTTGGTAGCCATTGTGTGGTGGAAATGAAATGAGAAACCTCATTTTGTAACAATTCTTGGGTGTCGCGTGCTGAGTGCGATGGTGCTGAGTCCTGTTGGAATGTCCACGGTCTGCGGACAAAATGTTTGCCTGCTCAAGGCTTTAATACACCCTCCAGAATATTTTTGCGATAATATTCGGCATTTATTTTGATGCCACGGTCGATTAATACGGGCCAGCCATGTTTCCCCCTTATCCTCTTTACTAACACATTTCATAAAATCAATTGTACTATTTATTTTATATAATGGAAAATAACATATATACATATTATATGTATACAGGTAAATGTTTGGAAAATTCAAATATGTACATATATACTATTTGATGCCCACACGTTATACATATGTTGAATTGCTAGTTATGTATTTTTAATAATACACATACTTACATATGCATTATTTGTATTTACAAGAATAACTTTGGTTTGAAGAGTATATTCCACCTCCCTATTGCTAAATTAAGCATAGCTTCATTGTATATAAAATTATTGTGTATATACAAATTAAGATTTGTATTTCATAGATATGATATGTCATTTTATAATTTAACATGGAAACAAGAAGAGAAAATTTCCGAGCCAATACTATGCACCTGACTTTAGGTGTTGAGTTTTGTGGTGACATCCGCTACATCTCCAAAAAGCTATAAAACATAAATGGTTATAAAACAAAACCAACAACAATCATTTTTCAAAAATTTAATATATTTAATTGGATTCCATTGTATAACAAGAATTAATTTAATTTGTATACCCTCCGCCTTGAAAAGGAGGGTATATTAACTTTGTTATTCCGTTTGCAGCACCCCTAAATATTCGTCGTAGACCCCATAAAGTATATATATTCCTAATCAGCATAAAATTCTAAGTCGATTTAACGATGTCCTTCGGTCTGTCTGTTGAAATCACGATACAGTCCCCATTATTTGACATAGAGCTTCAAAATTTGGCAGAACAATTTGTATTTTATCTAGGATGGTTGGTATTGAAAATGAGATACATCGGTCTACGTTTTGATATAGCCACCATATAACGGTACCTCCCAATATTCGGTATTTGGATGATTTTCGCCACATTTTTTCACGGATTTGTCTAAAAATTGGTATTTGTAGTTCATATTGGGTTCTAGCCGGAGCATTTTATGCATAGATCTACGTTCTTGTATAGCCCCTATATAACGGAACTTCCCGATATTCGGTATTTTGATGAATTTTCCAACATTTTTTTCTATGGATTTGTCTAAAAAATGGTGTTTATAGATCATAAACGGCTCTTGCTCCGGTAGCACAACATTGTATGTATAGGTCCCCGTTTTTGTATAACCCCCATATAACGATATTCCGTATTTTGAGTATTTTTGCCACTTTTTCCAGGGATTTGTCAAAAATTGGTATTTGCAGTTCATAGTGGGTTATAGTTTCGATGGCAGAACATTTAATATTTAGGTCCACGTTTTCCTAAAGCGCACATATAACGATACCACCGATATTCGGTATTTTGATAATCCTAGTCACATTTGCCCACGAAATTGTTTCAAATTTGATATTAAGGAAGATTTGGTAGATGACAATCCTTAAAGTATAATATGACCTATATAGGTTCCCGATTTGGTATGGCATCTATATAACGGTCTCACTTAATTTATGTTTTTTTTTGAAAAGTTTAACGGTATTATAACACGTTTGAATTCAGGTATTTTATATAAAAATGTTTCCTTTATCCAAAGGTGGGTGTTAAAAGTTTCGCCCATTTGTCTTCAGTTGAGATTCCATAGGTATAAATAAATTTGCTCATCTACATTTTTGTAATAATCGAAGACAGATCGATATCATCATCACTACAATTACAACACTGATATACACATGCAGAGTTGTATTTTATTGTGCAATATATCCTGATGGTCCTTTCCATCTCAGTGTGTGTGTGTGTGTGTTTGTTTCCCACTGCTGAACGTTTATGCATGTGTGTATGCGTGCCTGTGTGATCACGGGGGATGATGTGTGATTGTTGTCATTTTTTTTGTACATCTGGCTTGTCAGATTTCTATTTACTTTGGTCGTTTTTAGTTTGGCTTAGACGTTTTTCGATTTCGTTTTGGTTTATTGTTTTTTTCTGTTCGGATAGTGTTAAAAAAGGTTTCTATAGAGTTTTGGCGGTCTTTTTTTTAAATTTTACATAAAAATGATTTCATTTACCTACCTTGTATTGAACAAAAATTAATTAAAATTGTTTTTCTCCAAACTTTTCTCTTTTTTCGTTTCAAAAAAATCTCGCAACACTGTGTTCCACTGCAAAATGAAAAACAACTTCAAACGACAACAAACAAAAAATTTCTCCGCTCATCTCGACCCAACGAAAAAATTTCGAAATTGTAACATTAGCCATATTGGGCCTAAAGGTATGCAACCACAATCGGAAATCATCAAAAAAAGCAAACTTAAAACACAGCAACAGCGGCAAAGTACTTTTCAGCAATTGCCAACAACGCCAACAACAAGGAACCTCCCGACAGGCTCTGCAGCAGCAACAGCTTCGCCAGGAGCATCACCAGCAGGTGCTACGGTATCCGATATACACAAACAACGTACTCCTGTCAAAGTAATCAAATGCAAGAAACCCCTTTGCCATTTTAAATTCTATTTGGATATATGTGATCATCAGCTAACGAAACGTATTGAGGAACAAATCAGACTATTGGGTGGTTCATTGGAGTTCTTCTTAACACCCAGTGTTACACATTTTGTAACCGACAAGCCAGTTGTTGCCGCCGCCGGGGTTGTTAATAGTAATAACACCAGCTGTCCAGGTACTCCACAAACACCTCAGACACCGCAAACGCCGCAGACTCCATACTCAATAGAAAATTTTGAAAGCTCTAGAGTAGCAAATAATGGCAGTACATCAGTCATATCCAAGAAACCAATACGAAATTCTAGAGCCGATGCCATATTAAACCGTGCCAGACGTCTAAGTACTGCCGCAACAACAACACCCACTACAACTGGCTGCATTACCCGAAGAGCGTCGACCGTTGATCAACTACCACAAGCAGCCGCCGTAATTGCAACAACACCTTTAAAGTCCAGAGATAATGTCGGACCACCCCCACCCTATGTTGTATGGCAGTGTGAGAATGCTTTAAGATTTTTCAAAAAAGTCCAACACGAGCTCAAGGATTATTTGGGAGATTCAGCCAAGGGATCCCAAAAGTCGTACACAGTCGAACCAATTAGTCTAAAAGGTGGTTTTATAAAAATCGAAGCCCTCAAACGCAATTATCGCCCCTATTACCATCTTTTCAAAAAGCCAGCAAGTGAGTGGCCTAAAATAGAATTGACACGTGAAGACGGGGCTTTTCGACTGTCGCCCAAGAAGGATATCCCAAAGGAGGAGGATAAACTGAACGACGGTGGTGAGACAAATCAACAAAAAGATAACAACATGACTCGCAAATCAAGATCTAGATCGGCCCAAAACATTAGAAAACCTCAAGATAATGAACTTCTCAAATCGCCCGCGAATTCACAGAAAAACAACGTTTGTAAAAATCAGGCTCAAGCACCCAAGGACTCGTCCGACAAGCAATGTGGTGTATGTGAAATATGTAAAATTGAATATGATGCTTTAACCATCCACCTGAAGACCAAGGATCATGAATATTTTGCCAAAAATTCGCAGAATTTTATAGCCTTGGATTCGCTGATAACATCCTCGGCGGATGTCAATAAATTCTTAAGTGAAAATCGTAAATTAGATTCTAAAGCTGAGTTGGAAGAAATGGAAGTAGACCAAGAAGAGCTAGTCGGTCATGAAGTAGATCCTCTGGAGGATGATGAAGCAGTCGACGAAGCAGTCGATGAAGATACTTGTTCCTTGAATAAGCCATCAAAGACCAAAACCGCTTCACCAACACTGCGCGAAAAGTCTAAAAGGTCTACCAAGGGAAAACATTCCTCTGAAAAATTTAAGAATGCAATCATCACCACCAAATCACCAAAGACACCTAGTCCACAGAAGACGGCACCACCACCATTACCACCTTTGGTTGTGAAGACGCCAGTTACAGGTCGCAAAAAACACTCTGGATCGGCGTCAAATGCTGTTTTGTCGCCACCAATACGTGCCATGTTGCCACCAAATTCCCTCTACAAAGTCGTGGAAACGCATACAACTGATGTGCAGTGTACACCAACTAAAAATAGAGTGGGTGTCGACAATTCTGTAACTGCATCACCGTCCATTATTGTGAAGTTTAAAAAGGTGCGCAATACCGAACTGCAGGTTTTGAATGGTGAGGCGGAGAACTTTATGTTTCCCAAGAAGCGAAGCGACTCAAGTGAATTGCCCACTGATATCGATAGGCACACAAGTTCGGAAAGGGCCCAAAACACGGCATCGATTTGCACATCCTCATCCTCGGGCACTCCATCGGAGGCGACACCATCATCCGAATCCGAAGACGAGAATGAGGAATACTTTGAAGAATGCCCAAAAAAGGCCATAGTTAATGGTCAGAAGGCCATAGCGAGGGCCACGAGAAAACTGTCTGCCCAAACAACGGGAAAACGTAATGTAATTATAACACCTGTAAATACCCAGGAAGAGGGCAGACAAACCTATGTGAAAACTCCCATACCAACAAAGGGGCTAAAAACTAGTTCTACTACCAACCTCACCACCTCCTCCAAAGGTGAGGGAGGTAGGCAGAGCTTTCCGAAAGCCCCCATCCAGCCACTTGAACAACTGAAAAAGAACACAGCCCAAAGCGGTGGACGTAGAAATTCGGCGGCAGCACCAAGTTCTGCTGAAATTTTAGCGGAGACAGCTAAAATAATAATTCCTGAAGCAACACGCAAAAGTTCCCGAACCGCAACGGCAATAGTTACGGCAGCTACAACCAGCACGCGTATTATGCAGGCCGCTGTGGATGCAGCAAAAAACAAGTGTAAGCAACAACAATCAGGTGCAATAGTAACAGCGGCATCATCCAACGGCACAACAGCTAAAGCCAAAGTCGGTAGGCCTCCCTCCCTAGCCACAAAGAGAGCTCAGGCAAGAGATGAGCAAAAAAGTGAAAGGCAAGAAGAGGAGGAGGAGGCAAAAACGCCAAAAGAAAATAAACCAAAGTCTGAAATTGCGGAATTAGGAACTAGAAGATTGCGCTATAGTCACCGTCAATCAGTTGTTTTTAATCTGGAGGATAGGATGGGGGAGAATACAAAAACCAACAAATCTATAAAGTCGAATAATAATATTGAAGCGATCGCTTTGCCAACTACAAATAACACTAACACATGCGAAAAGAGGTTGCGCGCTGGAACTGCCATAGTGTATAAGAATGAAATTCTTGATGAGGAGGACTACGACGATGATGTCTCCGTGGATAATGACGATGAAAATGACGAGGATTTTAAGGTGACAGAAAGCAAAGCTAAAACATCGCCCAAGAAGTCAGCTAATATTACAACACCAGCTCAAACAAATCCACAAGCGCAATCAATAAATAAGTTGACAGAAACGACGGTCACCAAGTGCGTCGCTACAACAAGGCAAAGAAGAACACGTTTTGGTGGAGCCGTCGTTAAAGTGGAAGTTACTTCGGATGTTGAAAAAGAACAAGAAGAAGCTGTTGAGCAAACACATGATCTTCCGAAGGTCCAGACGAGAGCAAAAGCTGGCGATAAAGATGTGATAGAAAAGAGGAAATTAGAAACTCAACCATCAGTACCACTACCTGCTGCACCACCATCATCTCCACCGAAGAAATCTCTGAGAAAGTCGGCCCTAACAGCCAAAGAGGAAAAGTCTGCCCAACCAGCTGACAAGAAACAAGAGCAGCAGCATACATCACCCAAATCCTCCTCGCCACCTAAAAAGGAGCCGTCTTCTCCTTCTAGGTTCTTCGATTTTACCAAGAGCGAACGTCTCAAGCAACTGCGATATGCCTTCGAACGTTTACCCGAGTATGATTTATGGTATCGTGTATACAAACGACAAGATAACTGTCAAGAAAAGTACTTTGAGTATTATGGTTCCACAACGTATCGAAAATTGCCCTATGAATTGGGACCGGTGCCCTTTGAAATGTCCCTACAAGGCGCAATGGGAACGAAAGTGTGTTGCAAACTTTGTCAGAATAAAGATATGAACCAACAAGAGACTGATGGCAAGCAGGCCGTAGCTGTAGCATCATCATCATCTAGGGCTGGCAATAAAGATTTACAAACGAAATGCGAAAACCTAATAAAGCAAGAGGAGGATACGCAGCATTGTGGGACATCTTCCAACTCAGGACTCCCCCCTGCTACACCACAGCAGCAAGAACATTCCAAACTTTCAATATCCACCACCGATTCCAATGCAACCGCAACACCATATACGCACAAACACAAGAAACTGCACTTGCTTCAACGTTATCGCCAAGAACAGGAGCAGCAGGAAAAGCTGCAGCGTCAAAAACTAGAAGAACAGGTACAAAGTAGCAATGCTCATCGCTTATCTGCAGCAGCGGCGGCGGATGGTGACAGTATAAAAGTGGAAACAAAACACGAAGATGGTACCCGCAGTAGACACGAGCGTGCTGGCTCTACCCACAGCAATGCCAGCAGTTGTGCAAGTAGTACGGCCACTTTTGGTAAATCTCGACGGATGCATAAGAAACTTCTTAATAAGGCAGCGTTCATGGCCCATTTGGAGCTACCACCACGGAAGTCACCCCGCGAGCATGCTTCCACCCTGGCATTAGTAAGTTGTATTATAAAACAGAGAAAGGACTCGGTGAGTAAGTCAAACTCTGAGTGTGATGAGCCAAAAACACCAACAGAGGACTCTAGGCCGCTTCCGGCTATTCCAACTGTCCAGGAGCTTGCTGAAAAAGAAGTAAATCTACAAAAAGTTGCGCAGCGTTTGAAAACTCCACCACCTGGTGTCAAAACACCTGCCAGACAATCACCCCTGCCACAAAGCACGGTTGTGAATTCGCCCAGAACCCGTTCACAGGCGGCCACACCCGTGGAGGAGCTACGCTTTGCTACCGAAATATCGGAAAATGTAAAGCGTATGCGAAGGGGTCGAAACAAGTATGATTATTCACCGCCTTTTGTTGCTCGAGTGGCAAGTGCTACTGCTCGTTCCTCTAGAGGTCGAGCTGCTGCCAATAATGTTGCTATGAACCTATTCGGTAGGTATTCAACGGGAAATTCTTCGTTGTCGATACAGCAAAGATCAAGAACGCCGAATGCCTCGAATAAAACTCGTGAATCTCTGGGTGCTAGTGGTAGCGGAGGCATTCTTAAACGAGGCAGGGGTCGGCAGAGATTAGTGGGTGTTCCCCGAAATTCGTTAACTGCCAAAAACAACAAAAATATTCTACCAGCCATTCGCAAGACAGGCTCCAAAAAGGGTGTCTTAGAATTTGAAGCAGACTCCTCAGCATTGGAAGCCTTAAAGAAGATTACCACAGAATACAAGAGTCCTCGATTTCTGGAATGGCAAATAGATAAGTTTTTGACATTAACACCACCCAGCGGCTTAGACGTGGACAATGATCTGTTTGAGTTGAATGGTTCGACCCTGGAACCGAGTGTAAGCCATCAGTCCTCACAGCTAACAACCCGCCAAGAACAAGATATGCCTACTGCCTCCTCATCAAGTATTCTTAACACTCCGCCATCTACCGATTACTTTTCCAGTGATTTCGATCTCTGTGATTTGATAAATCAAGACCTGGAAAATGGTCAAAAAGACGCTGACGATGGCCGAGCTGGTCAAGATGCTAAAGCGAAAAAGTTTAGCATATTTAATACGTCACATATGTTGGGCTATTATCGTAAACGAAAAAATCTCAAAACCAATCGAACGGGATGGCCCAAAGTTTGTCGAAAGAAGACAGTTACCCGCCAACAATCTCAAAGTAATAAAATATATTTCTTGGAAAATGGTCTGGGGAAACAAGAAAGTTCACAAGTGGTGGAGAATAAAAAGGTACACATTAAGCAGGAACAGTTAGATGTGCAGGATGAAGAAAAGTTAGTGGACGATGATGAGGAAACTACGCAAGAAAAAACAAGAAACGATGGTGTTATTACACCACCCGATTCTGATGTTGAGATGGGCGAAAATGGAAAATGTGTGGCAGAAGATGATGAAACAATGAACATCATGGCAGATGAGGAGGAGGATTCTCAACTGGGATTGAATGAAGATTCACAGACGGCTAACGATGAAGAAGACGATGATGATGAGGAAGAGGATAATGATACTATGGCCGATTCCATTGAAGAAGATACCGTCAATGTACCACAAAAAGTGACAGCAGAATCTGAGGTCGAATTGGAGGAGGGAGATAACGAAAACGATGAGGAGGAGGAGGATGAGGAGGAAGAAGAGGAAGACGATGATAAAGAACGCGAAGAAGATGATGATGAGGATGCTCCCGATGTTGAATGCAAGAAAATCCTAAAGAAATCGAAACGTTCCACATCGAAAACATTTCTCACACAAGACGATGAAGATTCCTATGAACCTCAAGATAAACGATTGCGTTGTTTAGCTGATGACGCCGCCACATTAAGTCCTGTGGACAAGTCTCGCCCGAATGTGGCAACAACATCAACACCCTGCACCCCGTTTATGCGTGCTATGCGGCGCACACCTCAATTGAATGGCAGTCTTGGTAGCTGTATTAGTCCCAGCGAAAAGGCTGGTGATAATTCGGATATTTTCACTGTTTCGTCAGATGGCCTGGACACCGATCTCGATCTTAGCAATTCCCATTCTCAGCTAAGAAATGCCGGTGACGATGAAATGCATCCTAATCACCACCACCATCATCATCATCCTAATTTACAGCAACACCATCAGCATGATCATTCGAGCAATACAACACTGAATAGTAGTGCCGCAACGACAACGCCAAAACGAAAATTTGATATATCCAAATATGCTCCCACCAATGCCGCATCGTGTGCAGCTGAAGCGGCGACAGCAGCCGTCAAATCTTTGGCAATTTCACAGTTTCTAAAGAAGGAGGTACGAGTGACATGCCGACGTTTGAGGGCACCGTTTAGAAGATTTCGTTATCGCAGATAGGGACAGGGTTATATTTTAATACCCATTTTTGACTGAACACCATCATCGATCGACAACAGCGGTAACATTGTCATCAGTAATAGAAGCCATGCAACAAGGGTGTGATGTGAAATTTTGAGGACTTGATGAGGAAGTTGTGGTATTTTTGTCAATAGATAAAGGGTTTATTATTACATACCGAAGATTTCGAGATTTGGGTTCACAAATTTTCCTCAAATCGTTTCGCAAAATGGATTGCAAATGGAATTTTATTATTTCATTTGGTTTTCATGAAGAGTAGCGATTTAGGAATCTAAAGGAATATTAATCTGGTGACAGCAACAGAAAATTTTATGAAAGAAAATAAATGAGTTTTTGGACATTTTGGAAGATTTGGATTTTGTCTTCTTTTCCCCAAAAAAATCAGATTTTATTTCAGACAATTTCCTGTGTGTGAAGAAAGAAAATCTTTCGAATAAAATTACATTTTGCAGTAATATATCATTGAACCCATAACCTGAAACCTAAGGTCTTATGAAAAAATCTCTTTTTTTTATTAAAATATCAAACTCCTCGGAAAGAACTTTATATTTCCCTATGCAAAAAAATACACACACATCAGAACACAATGTTGTATTCGTATAAAAAAAGTTTGAAAAAAACAACATATATTACCTTTTGTAATTTATATACATATAAATGGTATTAAGATACGCCTAGGATAAATTATTGTAAAAAGCTACAAATTAGCAATATATATGCCAACGCAAAGTATACTAATAAGATTTTTGTCTAAAATTTGTTTACAAAAATCATTTGGGATTTTTAAAACCCTTTTGTTTGATAATTTGTTGTTTTCGTTTACTGTATTTCTTTATTTTTTTTTAATTTTTGTGCGTTATCCGTTCCATTTGTCGAAAAAAAAAAACAACAACCAACCAAACGAAAAAAACTGAAATAACTGTTCCATTAACAATAAAATGAATAAACATCAATACATACAACATAACGCTTATACCATAATCCATGTACTTTGCTCTTTGTAATTCAATTTGTTTAGTTCAAAATAGATCACCAGAAACAAAATTTATTGTAATACAATTCTATAAATATATAAATACATACATAAATATAGTTAAATAACATGTAGGCTTTTAGTATTTAGTTTAAAATAAATAAAACAAATGATAATTTAAAATAAATGCAAATGAAACATACATAGTAAATGGTCATTATCAAAATATATTTGTTACTATTAATTTATACAATATATACTGATTTTTTTTACAATAAATTCCTATTAAACATATATATGCATTATAGAACACATTTAAATCATGAAGTGAAATGTTGAGGATTTGAAGAAGTCGAAGAAAAATAGGGTTTTTTTTTATTAGGTTTTATCCATTTCTAATCCACACTTCATTTAAATTTACGTTTACATGACTGTACATTTTAATCGTCGAGTTTGGGGACTGAGTTTCACGTTAAACATATTTCCATGAAATATTATCTTCTGATTTGTCTGAATCTTGTTTTTTTTTTGTGGTCTCGAATTGGGTTTCTGAATGATAATAGGGCCAAATTCTCGCATTTGATATCGGTATTAATGTTCTCTTCCTCGTCAGACAAGCTTGAGGAATAAGTTTTGCGTTGAACATATTTCCATGAAATGTTATCTGCTGTTTTGTCTGAATCTTGTTTTTTTGGTCTCGAATTGGGGTTTGAATGATACTTGGTCCAAATTCTCGCATTTGATATCGAACACATGGTATTAATGTTGTGTCAGAGCATTATCGCCTCCCAGGCTTACTGTCCGTTTCGTCCTACTGCTGGTAGCAAACGATCCTGAATAACTGTCCGAGTCAGTCTAAGGATTATTGGCTTGCGGGTATTTAAGCCGAGACATTCTCCCTAGACCCGCTCACTGTCCGCGAATGCTACCCAGTATACATGGTGAGATAAAAAAACTGCAACAAAGTCAAACGCCATAATTTTTACTTTTTTTTTTAATTTTATTGAATAAAAGCAACAAATGTCGGAAATAGCATCAAATTTTAGAATAAGTTTAGATTTGTTCGAATTGGTCACCTTTGGCACGAATTATGGCCTTCAATGAAACCGTCAAACGCTGCCCGAATGTTGCTTTGCGGTATTTTGACTCATTCCCGAAGCGAAGCGCTTGCTTGAGGAGATCGACATTTTGGTATTTTTCAGTGGCAACTTTGCTTTCCAAAATACTCCAGACACAATAGTCCAACGGATTGGTATCCGGAGATTTTGGTGGCCATTGTGCGCTGGAAATAAAGCGAGGAACCTGATTTTGTAACCATTCTTGTGCGGCTCATGCTGAGTGCGATGGTGCTAAGCCCTGTTGGAAAGTCCAAGGTCTGCGGCCAAAATGTTTGCGTGCCCAAGGCTTTAAACCACCCTCCAGAATATTTTCGCCATAATTTTCGGCGTTTATTCTGATGCGACCATCGACTGTTATGGCCAATCCCACGGCAGCGGGTTCTACGATACCGGATTGACCCGAAACAACAAGATTCCAGTTTCGGCCAGCGGCTGCCAACCCAGTATGTACATGTTTGTGTTTGTTTATTTTTCTGCATTGGGAGCAGCATATCCCGGAATGCTTGCTCCGGATTTTATTGGTCCGTGCCGGGATTGAGGAAAACCCCGGACCTTGGTTCTGCTCGGTTTGTCAGAACGTCATCCACCACAGATCTGTCTCGGTGCGATGTAATGGATGCAGAGAGTGGGTGCACTTCAAGAACTGTTCCGGATTAAGGCGTTTGCGAGACTACAGCGAAAGGGACTATGTTGCGACTTGCTGCAGTAACGTAGTCCCCAGCGAGTCCTCTTCTTCGTCGTCCTCGTCAGAGACGTCGTCGGAGTATGGCACTCCACCGCAGTCTCCAGAACAGCAACCAACACCGCAGCACCTAACGCCACATGTTGCTGTTCCAACTCCGGATTGTGCATCATTCTTGCAATTCAATTGCAACGGACTTCGAGGCAAAATAGATGAGATAGTGGAATTTATGAGTCGGAGGAATATTAAGATCGCAGCGGTGCAGGAAACCAAGCTGAATGAAAATTGAAGCCTACAACGTTGTTATGGTTACAATGTACTAAGGAAGGATCGCACCAGAAGTGGAGGTGGGGGATTAGCGTTCCTGTTACACCATTCTGTTCAGTACAGACCTATCTCGCTTGAGCTAGTCTCTAGTGACCCATACATGGAATGTATGGGAGTAGCAGTCAAGTGTGGAACTGCCGAGGTAGAGGTGCTTAATGTGTATATCCCGCCGATTAATAGCTGTGAACCACGTTATTTGCCTGATATTAGCCCATTATTGGTAGGCAATAACCGCCTGGTACTAGGGGATTTTAATGCCCACCATGAGTTGTGGCATTCCGTCCTAGGTAATGACCAGAGGGGATCAGCGCTGGCGGAGCAGATTGACTGCTCCACATTCTGCACGGTTAACGAGGATGCCCCCACCAGAATAAGAGGAGAGTGTCACAGTTCGCCAGATTTAACCATAGTGTCACCCGGTCTGATAAATGACGTGACTTGGCAACCCGTCATTTCTCTTGGCTCAGACCATCTCCCGATAATCGTCTCCATAAGCAGGTCGCCCGATTTCATAACCTCTGAACGCCGCACTTTCCTTAACCATGGGAAAGCTCACTGGCCAGAGTTCAGAGAATTCACCAACCGCCGCTTCAGAGAACTGCCCAACCCTTCTGATGTTCGGGTAGCAGAAAGGATTTTCCGAAACATCATCAGAGCTGCAGCCGCTCGCTATATACCTGCTGGTCGAATACCCGAGATAAGACCAAACTTCCCAGCAGAGGCAGCGGGATTAGCAAACGAGCGTGATGATCTCCGTCGTACCAACCCTACTGATCCTAGAATCAGTGATTTGACAGTGGAAGTCAACCGGTTGGTACAGGAGCATAAGAGGAAAAAGTGGCTAGACCATCTGAAGTGCTGCAACATTGGAACCGATATGAGTAAGCTGTGGGTAACGGTTAAGTCGCTCTCGAACCCTGGAAAAAAGGATGATAGGACCTCAGTCACTTTTAACGACGTAACGGTGACTGATCCGAAGAGGTGCGCGGAATATTTTAACCGACAATTTGTCGAGCACCCCGAGAGTGATAGGGCGAAGAGTACTACGTCGTATCAGATCTCTTCCCGCCGAGGAGGAACCACCACAGTTTACGATGGGTGATGTTGCAAATGTCATCCGTAACGCTAAGTCATCCAAAGCGTTGGGCCCGGACGGAATCTCAATGGTAATGTTGAAGCAGCTGGATACGCCGGGAGTCGAGTACTTAACAAAAGTTCTCAATTTGTCGCTAGCCACCCACATAGTGCCCGAAACCTGGAAAATGGGCCGGGTGGTCCCGCTACTGAAGCCAGGCAAGGATGCCAGTAAAGGCGAATCGTACAGGCCGATTTCGCTTTTGTCGCCAGTAGCAAAGACTCTTGAGGCTTTACTCCTCCCCAGCATTAGAGGAAGCTATGCAGTTGCCAACCACCAGCATGGATTCCGTCCACAACATAGTACCACAACAGCATTACACGCCATTTCCACACATATTAGTAGAGGACTAAACCAGAACAGGCCGTGTGACAGAACAGTGTTGGTAGCCCTTGACCTATCAAAGGCATTTGATACGGTCAATCATGCCACACTGTTTGAGGACGTACAGAGAACTACCCTCCGGCCAAGTTTGAAACGTTGGATAATCAACTATATGTGTGGACGCCAGTCGTACGTGGAATTCCGGAACAAGAAGTCCAAAGCCCGTAGAGTGAAACAGGGAGTTCCCCAAGGTGGGGTGATATCTCCGGAACTGTTTAACCTCTACCTTTCCGGAATTCCTCGCCCTCCAGACGGCATTGAGATCGTAACGTATGCGGATGATTGTACGATCATGGCGTCGGGTCCAGTGGTCGATGACATATGCGAAAGGTTGAACCCCTATCTCGCGGAGCTTGCCGCATACTTCCACGCGAGGAATATGAAAATATCCGCCACGAAATCAACGGCCACACTCTTTACCACATGGTCTGCGGAGATGAGAACACAGCTGAATGTTCAGGTCGAGGGGAATTTAATACCGACCACGAACTACCCCAAGATTCTTGGGGTAACGTTCGACAGCATGTTCAAGTCGTCCGCGCAAGCCACAGCTATCTGCGACAAGATGAAAAGTAGGAACAAGGTCCTCAAGGCGCTAGCCGGCAGCTCTTGGGGTGCGGACAAAGAAACCTTGTTGACCTCTTATAACGCGATAGGTCGGTCTGTGGTCAACTATGCGGCTCCAGTGTGGTCTGCGAATACTAGTGCTACGCAGTGGAAGAATATCCAGACCTGCCAGAACGCTGCCCTGAGAACTGCGACAGGGTGCCTCCTCATGACACCAGTGGACCATCTACATGAGGAGGCGAAAGTCCTTCCCTTACGTCAGCATAATCATATGCTTTCGTTGCAGTACCTGCTTGGGTGTTACCGTGAGAGCCATCCCAACCATCACATGGTGGATAACTCTCCCCCACCCAGGCGTGTCAGGAAGGACATACATGATCTAGAGAGGGAGGTCCAGCGCTACAAGAGAGAGCCTCTAGATCAAGAAGCCTATCAGGCAGGTCTGAGTGGCATTCACACCGATACAGTCGCGGATGCTATTAGCAGTTACAAAGTGAATGCCGTCCTCGGAGTCCACCCCCCATCCATTGCAGCCGAAGAACGTCAGCTGCCTAGACAAACCAGGGTAGTTTTGGCGCAATTACGTTCAGGATGGTGTAGTCGCCTCAATTCGTATTGGGCACGAATTGATGAAGATGTGCGTGACGCCTGCCCGGCGTGTGATACAGGCCCGCACAATACGCTACACCTTTTTAATTGCTCAGCCAAACCTACCCAACTCACTCCAGAGGATCTCTGGCTACAGCCCGTTAAAGTAGCCGAATTTCTAAACCTGGAGCTGGAACCAGATTAGCAGAACACAAACACACACATGTACTACTGCTACAACAACAACAACTGTTATGGCGGCCCACACCATCACCATGGCCGCCGCTTGAGTTCAGTAGGCCAACCGAAGGTGCACATTTTCAGCTGACCTGTTTGGCAAGTAAACACGATCATTTTGTTTGTTTACAAACTGCTGGATAACGAATGTTTTCTCATCGGAGAAATCCAAATTCGGCAGTTCACCACTTTCGGCCAAGCGAAGCAACTCTTTAGCTCTTTTGAGTCTATTTTCTGTCGGCTGCTGTTTAAGTTCTAGCTACGCTACCAGAATCACTGTAACCAGCGATGGTACGAGACACAAAAGATTTATTCACATTTAAATGCTGGAGTGCTCTAACGATAGCCACATGTGGGTTTCCAGCCAAATATAAAGAAATTACACTATCACGCTTGAATTCCATCACGAATAACTTTTTTCTGGAAAATTCTGACCAAAATGCTTTTGTACGCTTGTAAACAATATAATGAGCTGTCACTGGAATAATTTAAATAGCTCTCGGACGAGTGGCTTAGGAATGACAGCAGTCTGAAATTGGTTGCAGATTTTTCATCTCACCCTGCATCTACTGGGCTTTCCACTATCTGCAACATATGGATGGGTCCGATAGCAATCAACTATGTTTGTTTCTATCCGAAAATTTAAAATTATTCAAGCTAAACCACCTGTTTTTGTAAGGAAATTTTGGTTTCTCAAAATTAACCGAGGCAACTAGCTCCGCCTCCAGAGGACTGAGATTTTTTGTCGCCGAAAAAAAATTGAAGCAAACCATGTGAATGGAAAATCAGACATGTGATTGGAAAATCAGTTTTGCCTTCAATACCTTTTTTTATTTATTTTTTTTTTTGTAATTTGATGCCCTTCCCGCCATACGACACCCAGAATTTTCAAACAAAGGAAAAATACTACCATAACATAGCAGGTTCCCTTCATTTAAAATTAAATGTTTTTTTTCACCATTTTAAATGTAAAAATTATATATGAACAAATTATTAGATCATCTAAATGTAATTTATTATATGTAATCTTAAATTTAAAACAACACAGAACAAAAGTCATGAGTGGTAATATAAAATTTTCTTTTTTTAACAAACCAGAAACACATTGATTACATTTGAAAGTAACTATAGATTGTAACAATTTTATGTTGCAATAATAATAAAGAAAAAATATTAATTTAAAAGTTTGTTGTAATTTTAATTTATCAAATGAGGAGGGGGGAGGTGGGTTTAAAATAAAAACTTAAAAATGTTATTCTCAATAAGAGTCTTAGAATATGTATTAAGAGTAATACTCTTAACATCTTAGCAATATGAGGGTAGCAATATAGGTAGGTAACTGAAAAGATGATATTCTTCCAGGTGGCTAAATGCATTGTCAGACATTAATTTGTTCTAAATTACAAGGTAATTTAGAGCCTGGAAATGACTGTTGGCGATAAATGCAACAACTACACAACAAAGAATTTACACGAACACCACAAGTATACGAAATTATACGTACATGTTGTTTGTAAATTGAGGCACAATGAAAATAAAACTTTTAGTTTGATCTTATGGTGATGATACCCCTCCGATCACCGCACCTTAAAGGTCGAGGTCGATAAGCTCCTCATCGATCTCTTGGGTCTCCATTGGGGTAGATCGCACGGTGGGCCTAATTGGTTTACGAGGATGGAGGTTTGTTCGAACTTCAACAGACAGAAATCGTATAGGATAGACTGGGACCAATCTCTTGTGTCTTAAGTTGAAATAGAATTCTTGAGGTCTGAAATTAATCAACGATGTCGAGAGAGAAGTAAATTTTTATACTGTCCTTATACAGCGCGAGAAGAAAAAACTGCCACCAACTTCAGACTGCTTCTAAGCCACTCGTCCGACAGCTGTTAAAATTATTCCAGTGACAGCTCATTATATTGTTTACAAGCGCACAAAAGCATTTTGGTGATAGTGCGACTCCTTTATATTTGGCTGGAAAACCACAAGTAACTATCGTTAGAGCACTTCAGCATTTAAATGTGAATACATCTTTTGTGTCTCGTACCATCGCTCGTTACCGTGATTCTGGTAGCGTAGCCCGACGTCAAGGAAGTGGACGGAAGAAAACAGCAACATCAACAGAAATGGTTCGAAAAGTAAAGAAGCTACTTGATCGAAACCCGTGTCGCAGTGGCCGAAAAATGGCTCGTGAGCTGAACATATCGCAATATTCCATTCGGCAAATATTGAAAAATGAGCTCGCGGTAAAGTCATTGAAATTCCAAAAAGTGTAAGAACTTACATCACCACAGAAAGAAATTAGACTCAAAAGAGCTAAGGAGTTGCTTCGCTTGGCCGAAAGTGGTAAACTGTCGAATTTGGTTCTCTCCGATGAGAAAACATTCGTTGTCCAGCAGTTTGTAAACAAACAAAATGATCGTGTTTACATGCCAAACAGGTCAGCTGAAAATGTGCACCTTCGGTTGGCCAACAGAACTCAAGCGCTGGCCATGGTGATGGTGTGGGCCGCTATAACAGTCAATGGTCGGTCTCCGCTCGTATTAACCGACCGTGGCCTCAGAATAAATGCCGAATATTATCGCTAAAATATTCTGAAGGGTGTATTAAAGCCTTGGACACGCAAACATTTTGGCCGCAGACCTTGGACATTCCAACAGGAATCAGCATCATCGCACTCAGCACGGGCCACCCAAGAATGGTTACAAAATGAGTTTCCTCGCTTCATGGCACAATGGCTACCAAAATCTCCGGATATCAATCCGTTGGACTATTGTGTCTGGAGTATTTTGGAAAGCAAAGTTGGCATTAAAAAATACCAAAGTGTCGATCACCTCAAGCAAGTGCTTTGCCGGGAATGGGCCAAAATACCGCAGAGCAACATTCGGGCAGCGTGTGACGGTTTCATTGGCAATTTGAAGGCCATGATTCGTGCCAAAGGTGACCAATTCGAACAAATCTAAACTTATTCTAAAATTTGATGCTATTTCCGACATTTTTTGCTTTCATTCAATAAAATTTAAAAAGAAATTAAAAAGTATGGCTTTTGACTTTGTTGCAGTTTTTTTATCTCACCCTGTACTTCTCTCTATAAATCCTGTACTTCCTATCCCCATAATTTTATTTCTTCCAAGGATAAACGTAATGAAGCAGTTGCCGATTTCTGTGCATCCATAAACCTAAACCTGTCATGACCCATTGCTAATAACATATTAGATCAGCCTGAGAGAATTAAGCACCGCTTGAAGTAGACATATGGGCTCGGAAACTGTGTGTTGTATAACAGAAGGAATGGCGAAATTAACACCTAATTCAGTGTCTTCCTACATTTTGGATCTCTCTGGATATTATGCCAGACCGTGTTTACCAATTGTTGATTATTGGTCTGTTCAGAACTTTTAGAATGTACATCTTTTTACTACGATAACCAATTTTCCCTTTATGATATCGAAAAAACGTACAAAACCAATAGATTCTTGCAGGTTCTGGAACAGACCATATGTTTTTTATTTTAGTTTATTTTATTTAGATTTTTATTTAATTTTATTTGTTGATTTATCTTTAAATAATTCTTCTTCTTCTTTTTCATTTAAGATCTACGGAAGTTAATCAAATATGAAGAACGAATGGGCGTTAATGCCCATCAAGACGATTATTATGAGAGTCTATTCCGGCGAACCACGGCCAGTTTTAGGGCCAAGCATAACAAGGAGAATTTACGCCAGGGAAGAGAAGTACCACTCCGAAACAATTCCGATGACAACTTGCCAACAACAAGTAAACAAGCTCGCCAAAGACGGCAAAAAGTTTTGCAAGAAAAAAATAAATCTTCAAACGAAACAAACACATCAACTGATGATAGCAGTTTGATTGCAATTGGAAGGCAAGAACATGTCTCCAAACCAACACAAACCGCATCTATCCGTTCCACTGTGGAGCAAATTGTTGCTGATATTTTGGAACAGAAATTTTCCAATTCGCAAGTTCACAAACACAATTGCCAAAAGAAAACAGCTGCAGCAACGAATGACTTCTTTATGGATCCCACCGCCCTAAGGACAATTGTACAAGATTTAGTAAACAAAGCATTAAAAGACAAACTTTATGGACAGCAAGAGACATTTCCAACAAAGCCATTGCCATCTCTAATAGAGGATATTGTAAATGAAAAGTTAAAAGAACATTTTGCCAAGATGAAACATAATAATGACCAAACAAAAACACCCGGCAATTTAGATAACTTATCTCGGGAAATTCATGAGAAATTAAATTTGACAAATTCTGAAAATATAGGAAAGCCAATTGATTCCCAGGCTTTGATGGCAGAATTGCTGTCCGATTCATCTCCAGCCAAAAATCATATTTCGTCATTACGCAAACAAAAGTCGCCAGTTAATCGCTGCCATACACCTGAATGGGAGAATTTGAGTGGTGACAAATCAACAACAGGTATAACACGTCTAGCACGATCAAAACCAAACCAAAAGTTACCCGAATGGCAAGTGGAAATCGAAGGAAAATCCAAAACACGAGCAAAAAGTGCCCAACGTTCATGTAGTCCTGTTTCAACATGTAGTGGTGGACGTAGCAGTGTCCGTTCACGTGTTCCAAAATCTACAAGTGTTTTAAGTGAGTAAATGTGCAGCATTATAAATTGTTAATATAAATAACAATATGTTTATTTCTTTTAGTTCGCCGTTCATCTTCTCAAGGACGATCTCGTAAGCCAAATAATGCCGATCCCGTGGCTTTGTATCAATATTATAAGAATGAATGGGATTATTTTCGCAAACACATACCGGGTGAAACTAATCATAATCGTTTACGTTGGCATGTGCGTCAACGTTTTTTGGATCCAGAATAATTTATATATGACACGGAATTTTCAGAAAAATCAAGATATATGCATGTGGAAGTACTACGCCTTAAAAGGCGTTTGCTGTTCTAAGACGATGACACGCGTGTGTGGATGGATTTCATATTTTTTGACAATATTCAAGTTACAACCTTAAAATATTGCACAGATTTTTTAATTCATAGGTTTCTGCTCTATTCCA
Organism: Musca domestica; assembly: GCF_030504385.1. Classification (NCBI taxonomy): domain Eukaryota; kingdom Metazoa; phylum Arthropoda; class Insecta; order Diptera; family Muscidae; genus Musca; species Musca domestica. The sequence continues at coordinate 883,858 of NW_026712212.1, forward strand.
AAATCAGTAATAACATAAAAATATTGAGTTTTCCTTTGGATATCAAAACAAATTGTAAAACTAGAAGATTATTGCAGGTTATGAAATAGAGTATATACTTTCATATAACCAGATTTGAGTTTATAACCACATTCCCAATGGCGGCTGTCATAGTTTGACACCTAAAAAATCTTATATACGATGAAGATTTTACTCATAAGATCAGTATTCGTGTCCAATTTCTATTATAAATTTTGTAAGCCTTATTGTTTATATGTACAACCTCCATCAAATGGTGGAGGTTCGGCAAATCGCCAAACGCCTTGAGATAATATGCTGACATAGAACTTTCATTCTCATTTTACACATTAGACTTTTCTGCGTACACCTACATTCCAATTTTATATTACATAAAAAATAATAAAACATTTACTTTTTTAAAGTCACTAAAGAATATTAATAAAAAAATGGATTTTATAAAAAAATATTTTAAATTTAATTGTTTAATTTATTTTTGTTATAGTGACAATTGTATAACCTTTACAGTTGAATACTCTCTGTGACGTACCATTCTATGAAATGTCCTGAATTAAACTTTGCAAAAAACCGGCAGAATTTTCAAATACTCCAGGACTTAACGAGTTTTTACTAGTTATACCCTCCACCTTGATAAGGGGGGCACATTAACATTGTCATTTCGTTTGTAACATCCCAAAATATTCTTCGTAGACGCCATAAAGTATATACAGGGTGAGATGAAAAAACTGCAACCAACTTCAGACTGCTGTCATTTTCAAGCCAATGGTCCGACAGCTGTTACAATTATTCCAGTGACAGTTCGTTATATTGTTTACAAGCGTACAAAAACATTTTGGAGAGAATTTTCCAAAAAAAGTTATTCGTGATGGAATTCAAGCGTGGTAGTGAGATTTCTTTATATTTGGCTCGAAAACCACAAGTGGCTATCGTTAGAGCACTTCAGCATTTAAATGTGAATAACCTTTAGTATCTTGTACCATCGCTCGTTACCGTGATACTGGTAGCGTAGCCCGACGTCAAGGAAGTGGACGGAAGAAAACAGCAACATCAGCAGAAATCGTTCGAAAAGTAAAGAAGCGACTTGATCGAAACCCGCGTCGCAGTGGCCGAAAAACGGCTCGTGAGCTGAACATGTCGCAATATTCCATTAGGCACATATTGAAAAATTAGCTCGGGGTAAAGGCAGTGAAATTCAAAAAAGCCCAAGAACTTACACCGCAACAGGAAGAAAATAGACTCAAAAGAGCTAGAGAGTTGCTTCGCATGAATGGTGAACTGGAATGGTGAACATGGTGAACTGCCGAATTTTGTTTTCTCTGATGAGAAAACATTCGTTGTCCAGCAGTTTGTAAAAAAAAAAAAAATGATCGTGTTTACTTGCCAAAGAGGTCAGCTGAAAATGTGCACCTTCGGTTTGCCATCAGAACTCAAGCGCCGGCCATGGTTGTTGTTGTAGTAGCAGCTCATACATCTGTGTTCGTTCGGTTTCCATTTTTCTGACTCCATTCAATCAGGTTCTGCCTCTAAGTCCAGTCTCAAAAAGGATGCAACCTGTATGGGTTGTGTCCATAAGGAGACTGGAGTTAGGTGAACAGGCTTGGCTGGGCAGCGAAATAGGTGCACTGGGTCATGTGGGCCTGTGCCACAAGCTGTTCTGCACGTCGCTGTTAATCCGGGCCCAGTAGTAATTTAGGCGGCTGCACCATCCGGATCGTAATTGAGCCAAAACTACTCGGGTTTGTTGCGGCAGCTCTCGTTCTTCAGCTGCGACGGCAGCGGGATGGTCTCCTAGCACAGTATTCACTCTATATCCTTCAATGGCTTCTGAGACCGCATTAGAGTGAATAATTTTCAGTCCCGCTTGATAGGCCTGTTGATGATGGTGATTCGGATGGCTTTGTCTATAACACCCAAGCAGGTACTGCATTGACAGCATTTTGTTATGCTGTCGCACCGGTAAAACCTTCGCATCGACTGGTGTCTTGACAAGGCACCCTGTTGCGGTTCTAAGGGCGGCATTCTGGCAGGACTGAATATTTTTCCACTGCGTAGCACTGACGTTGGCGGACCACACCGGAGCCGCATAATTTACCACAGGCCATGGTGATGGTGTGGGCCGCCATAAAAGCCGACGGTCGCTCTCGGCTCGTATTAATCGACCGCGGCAACAGAATAAATGCCGAATATTATCGCGAAAACATTCTGGAGGTGTATGAAAGACTTGGGCACACAAACATTTTGGCCGCAGACCTTGGACATTCCAATAGGACTCAGCACCATCGCACTCAGCACGCGCCACCACAATAGTCACCAAGATCTCCGAATACCAATCCGTTGGACTATTGTGTCTGGAGTATTTTGGAAAGCAAGGTTGGCCCTAAAAAATACCAAAGTTTCGATCCCCTTAAGCAAGCGGTTCGCCGGAAATGGGCCAAAATACCGCAGAGCAACATTCGGATAGCGTGTGGCCGTTTGAAGGTCATAATTCGTGCTAAAGGTGGCCAATTCGAACAAATCTAAACTTATTCTAAAAGTTGATGCCATTTCCGATATTTTTCGCTTTCATTCATTAAAATTAAAAAAAAAAAAAAAAATAAATTATGGCGTTTAACTTTCTTGCAGTTTTTTTTATCTCATCCTGAAGTAGTTGAAGGGACAGTGATAAAATTCTTAAATATGCTATTTATATAACTGTTGGTATCTGAGCTTAAGATTTGGCTGTGGGTTGGAAAATGCTTACCTTATGCCATGTTTACGTTAGGACTTTTTGTAGGGTTAACCTACTTTGAGAGGATTTATTTGAAGTAAAAGTAATGGATATGACAATTTAAATCCAAATCCAGTGGGTTAACCCTCATATATATAAACGTACTGTTAGTTGTTGGAAAAGTACTAAATTGAACTGAATTTGGTATTGGGTGAAGGTGTAGAGTTGAAACAGTGAAATGTTATATTACGATAACTTTTGGTGCCTAGGATTGAGGTATCGATCGGTTTAGCAATGAGTACTAGTACAATTTAGTACTAATTTCGCATCACTGTTGGAGTTTAAGATGGATAGATGTAGATTGTTTTGGATATACGTAATAAATATTACAAAATTTAGTATTGGGTTTAGGGATAGAACTGAAATTCTGAAATTTACTATTGAGGTCACTGTTGGTTTCTAGGGGTTACCTACAGAGACGTTTTGAACAGAAAATTTGGAAGTGGGCCCATTGTGCAATGGTTTTACTTATTTCACCCTTCCTAAATGTAATAGCTTATTTCTTTAAAAAATATATTGGTTAAATTTGTAGAGCTGTTGTTACTAGATAATTCTTACTGGCTACATTTTTCCAGAAAAAAAAAGGCGAATTCTCAGTAACGCAAATGTCAAAATGTCTCTCTCATTTATTTCGTTCTTACTTACCGTACTTTTGGGTAAATGAACAGCTTACAGTAAAAATGTGTACAAATTATTGAGTAAACGAATACTCCTAATATTCATGTGAATGAGTCATAGTTTTGCCTTGTTACATCGAAAGGCGACATCTATATTTGAGTTATACAATTGCAGTTTGATAGTCATTGTGTCTTTATATCAAACTACGTATGTAGTGTCACGACTTCGTCATAGATGTCTCTCATAAAATGAACAACTTTTGTGGACATGTTTAGAAATGTTTTATTTTCGTACCTCACTTTTCGAGTTCATGGATTATTTGTCAAAATACCAAAATTTGTCCCAGTGGCGTGGGCGTCCCGACAAATGAAATCAAAGAATAGCAATATCATCAATTATATATTTTTTATTTTCTGCTCCGTTGTTGATGTTGGATTTGACTTTTTACAACAAAATGCTTATTCTGCTAGAGTTTACTTCATGTTGTAAATTTTTGTACATAAGAGAAAAATAGTTATTATTCTCCGACATTATTAACATTTTAACATTTATTGAATTACTAGCAAGTGCCCGCTACTTCGTCAGCTAAAAATCCACCTTAAAATTTAGATTCTTTCCAAGAGTTCGTCTTTGGCCTTTTTATACCCTACAACACTGTGTGTTGGGGGTATTATAAGCTGAGTCGATCTAGCTATGTATGTCCGTCCGAAATTTTGCACGAAGGTGGGGTTAGGGTCAGAATAGAAGCCTATTTCTTTTGAAGGTGATCGTCAAATGTTTAGGGGTTGAAATGGACCAATTACTGAAAAAATGTCGGATTTTGCAGTAGCTGTACAGGTCGCAATTAAAGACCAATCGACGCGGAATTTCGCATGTAGCTAGAGTTTAGGGCGGGGAAGAAGCCTACCAATTTGGGTGGTCATCGGATAATATTTAGCGGGTAAAATAGACCATATATTTTGTGTTGTAAAAATTTAAAATTTTTTTAATAAACCTCGAATATTTTAAATCCCGGCAAAATCACAAAGCCATGACAAGGTTACTTCTGATCATTACATTGATGTTAACATCCAACAAATCGGATATAGCAAAAAATTGTTGCGATATATATGTCTATCAAAGAAGATATGCTTGAAAAATCTCTTGTAAGTCGAGAACGGGTGAACTGATTTCGACAGTTCTCATTAATTCAGAATGGCCTCTTGGCAGGAAAGAAAAAACGTCTAAAAAATCGCATAAAAATATCTCTCTAAAGATGAAAATATTGATTTTGTAACATTTTTCATATTTTTTCAATTTTGTAATATTTTTGGCATATTTTCATTTTGAATGAAACATTTGGTAATATTTCTACAGCAAACCATGGTACAATGAATTCAAGGTAGGGCAGAACTACCATATGATTTAAATTTTTTATTTTTCTGGCTTAATATGTCAACTTCATTTGCTTATGTGTGTGTCTTCTTTTCAATAATAAAAAAATGTTCAGAAAATATTCAAATTCGGGTGTTTTCAAAATGCTTATTGCAACGAATGCATCGACAAAATTTACAGTTTTTGTCGCGAAATAAACCATAAAAGATATATAGAACATGATATTGAAAAGAAATTTTGACCATTCATTCAGTTTTCGCGGTTTTAAATTATTTATTCAAAATCGATGCAACAAGTTGTTTGCTTTTTTATTGTTTTGATAGTAATTCTGACATTACAAGCCAAACAGGTAGACCTCTATACTTGCAATTTTTTCAAAGTTGACCTACCTTCTCTTCATTGTACCATGCAGCTAACAAAACTAAGTAGTTAGGATATCAGGATATCATATACAGACCGCATTTATGGCCCGATCCTTATGAAATTTTGCATGGGGATAAGATGAGGGTCAGAACAGAAGCCTGCTCTTTTTGGAGATGATCGCCATATATTAAGGGGTTGAAATGGACCAAAAAACTGCAAAATTGTCAGCAGGTCGTAATTATCTCCCGGTCCTCACGCACATTTGAATGGGGGTTACCGGACATTGCAAAAGCCAAGCAGTTTTGGATGGCCATCCAAAGATATTCAATGTGTAAAGGAGTTTGCCAACTTTTGTAGACAAAATACGTTCCATGTCCATTCCAGTGACTTTTTGGAGAATTCACAAATACAGGAAAGACGCACTTCTGACTATTTCGTTAACGCTGATTTCGTTGAAGAATATAGTCAAATGTCTGTATCTCATATAGATGCGTTCCAGTCAAAAACCAATTATAAATGTAAATCTTTTGCCACTTCTAAGATATTATAGGTCTTTGGAAAATATCGGTTCCAGATCTAGGAAGACCATTTACCAATAAATTGGAAATGAGCAAATTAGTTTAAGTTGCTATTATTTGAAAATTAGAGAACGAAACCTGATGGTTTTTTTTTATTATTTGTCACAATGTCTTGTGGAATTAATAGTGTTGTAGGGTATTCAACGGTCGGCCCCGCTCGACTGTAGCCTTTGCTTACTTGTTCCTACTCAAAATACTTATTTTTTTTTGCCAAAATTTTTGAATCATAACTTCATATAACTTACTTAATTTTCAGATTTTCAAGGTTTTCTATATTATTCGAGTAGGGTAAGTGTGCCTAAGTTCGGCATGTCCCAGTAGTCGGCACTTTTTATTTTTAAGCCCAAATAAATGAAACTATTATAACTAAATGTATTTTGTTTACTTCAAATATATATTCAGCTATCTTTGTGTACAATTTCGCTAAGAAAAGATAATTTATTCTAATAAAAATTAAATTTTTGTCTGTGAAGGTCTCAACAATCAATATTCTTAAGAAAAGTACAATAAAAACTTCGAATCAGTTTAACTAAACAAAAATATTATATTTTAATGAATTAATTTATTATTATTATTAATTATTCTTACAAAAATTTTGGTTTGCCGACTGTTGGAACATGTCATACCGCCAATTGGCTAGTGGTGCCGACTACTGGCAAAAAAGCATTGTTTTAATAAAACCACACATTTATGAAATTAATTAAAAAGTTATTAAAACTTTATTTATTATTGCAAAAACTATACAAAATTTCGAATCTGAATAAATTAACTTTGTAATAATTGAAAAGTTCCTCTCAGAATGGTGAGCGATTAAAAACGCGAAAATCCTAAAAGTGCCGACTACTGGTACACTTACCCTATTTTCCTTTTTGGAAAGAGTTATAGGAAAATGTTTATCTTTTATACCAAAAAGTCTTCAAAATCTTTCATTTTGAAACTGACCGAGGAGGATATTAGTAAAACAATTGCAGAATGGACCCAATTTTTGTGTCCAAAACTATTTCAACGTCTCCATATGTAAACCCAAGAAACCAACAGCGAAATCAGTCGCATATTCAGCTCTATCCCAGTAAAAAATTTAGTAATATTTAGTACGTGTATCCAAAACAATCCTTACACCTCCATCCTAGACACCAACAATGATCCAAAATTAGTACCATTTAGTACTTTTCGAGCAATTATAGTACGCAGTTCCACAAAGTACCCCAATATCTCAACACCAGATGCCAAGAGAGACCTCAATATCGAATTTCGAGATTCCAGCTCTATACATTCACTCAATACCAAATTTAGTAACATTTAGTACTATTCATATAATTTTAGTACACATTTCCAAAACCACCTCTATATCTCAATCCCTCTCAACCATAGACACCCACAGTGACATAAATTTTAGCCTTTCAGTTCTTCAATTTCCCCTATTACCAAATTTAGTTCAATTTAGAACTTTTCAAACAACTATAGTACGCATTTCCAGACCCCAATTGTGACATCTATATCATTTTCCTTCATACAATACCAAATCAAGTACAATTTAGTACTTTTCGTAATATTATAGTAAATATTTCTCAATTACCTTCATATCTCAACCCCAGATAACAAAACAAACCTCAATATCAAATTTTGTGGTTCCAGCCCTATCCATTTACCCAATACCAAATTTAGTACCATGTTTGTACTTTTCGTACAATTAACAAAAAAAAAAAAACAATAAATTTAAATTGTACTTTTCGTGCAATCACTTCCATATGTCCAGGCTACACATACCAGCTCCATCGGTTCACCCAAGCGCAAATTGTACCACATATATGAACGAATTTCCAAAACTACCTTCATACCTTAGTCCTACAATGCCATATTAATCTTATTTCCAAATTTAGGGATTCCAACTCTATTGGTTCACCCAAAATTTAATTTGTACCAAATTTAGTACCATTTAGTACTCATATGTTCGAATTTCCAAAGCTACCTACATTCCTCAGTCCTAGAATGTAATAGTAATCTCATTTCTAAATTTTAGAATTCCATCTCTGTTGGTTCACGCAAATTGAAATTGTACCTAATTTAGTACCATTTAGTAAACATACAGGTTGAGATAAGAAACTGCAACAAAGTCAAACGCCATATTTTTTTTTAATTTTATTGAATGAAAGCTAAAAATGTCGGAAATAGCATCACATTTGAGAATAAGTTTAGGTTTGTTCGAATTCCTTACCTTTGGCACGAATTATGGCCTTCAAAAGACCATTGAAACCCTCACATGCTGCCCGAATGTTGCTCTGCGTTATTTTTGCCCATTTCCGGCGAAGCGCTTGCTTGAGGTGATCGACTCTTTGGTATCTTTGCTTTCCAAAATACTCCAGACACAAAGGTCCAACGGATTGGTATCCGGAGATTTTGGTGGTCACTGTGCGCAGGAAATGAAGCGAGTAATCTCATTTTATAACCATTCTTGGGTGGCGCGTGCTAAGACCTGTAGGAATGTCCAAGGTCTGCGGTCAAAATGTTTGCACGCCCAAGGCTTTAATACACCCTCCAAAATATTTTCGCGATAATATTCGGCATTTATTCTGATTCCACGGTCGATTAATACGAGCGGATCGGCTGTTATGGCGGCCCACACCATCACCATGGCCGGCGCTTGAGTTCTGGTGGCCAATCGAAGGTGCACATTTTCAGCTGACCTCTTTGGCAAGTAAACACGATCATTTTGTTTGTTTACAAACTGATGGCTAACGAATGTTTTCTCATCGGAGAAAACCAAATTCGGCAGTTCACCACTTTCGGCTAAGCGAAGCAACTCTTTAGCTACTCTGAGTCAATTTTCTTTCTGTTGCGGTGTAAGTTCTTGCACTTTTTTGAAATTTCAATGGCATACATGGGCCCTACTCCTCAACCTTCATTCCCATACCAAATTTCAAGTTTTTAGCTCTAACCGTTCACATAATACGAAATCGTACCAAATGTATTACATTTTTGTACTCTTCGTACACTTATGGTGCGAATTTCCGAAATCCCTTTGATAAATCTATCACTCACTCCATTTGTGACCCTTATTCCAAATTTAAGAGTTATAGCTCTACTGGTTCGTCAAATACAAATGGTATCATATTTCGTACCTTTTAGTACATTCCTACCGTTCTACTCATTAAATCAGTCAATTTCTTTACTCTTTTTATTAATATAGATGTTGGTCTGTATGAATTTGTATGGAAATATGAAAACATTGATAAAGAATTGGAGTAAAGAAGGCTCCCTCAAAATATTATAGTCGACATCGATCAACTAACGGCAGTTCTAGGTAATAACCAACCAATTAAGAAAGTCCTTCCCCCTACAATATTGTCTCCCAATTTGATTCTAGTGTTCCTCTAAATCTTATGAATTATCTACAAATTGGCATCACTTACTCACACTGCCTACATTGGAATTCAAATTCTTTGAATTAATTTATTATCCCCGAAATAGAACTGAGTAATTGCATTGAGCATCCAAGTGTCCTGGGCACAACAATTGGCATGGCAAGGCGAAGCGAAACGAAACAGATTACATTGTTGTCATGTAATTACTTTGCTGCTCGCAATGTGTAATAAATGTGCTCGCACCTAAGCAACAGGACTTAGTCCTTGTGTCGTCATGATAATGCACTTTGGAGAACTTTTCTGGGGGTCTAATTTGGCTGCCATGCCATTGAGATGGAGATAACGTTGGCGGGTAACTTTATGTGTTTACCTTGCGGGATACTTAAGCTAAAGTTAATAAACAGCAACATATTTGTTGCAACAGTCTCAAACGGTCAGGGCATCAGAATGCTATACTGAGATAATGAGATGATTGTTAAGAATTTATTTGGTGTGGTGATGTGGTTGTTGGTGTTATTGTGGGAACTACTGGAGTGGCGTAAAGTAAATTATGCTCATGAATGGAGATGAAATTTATATTCGGAATTTTATAACATAAAAAATTTAAATTAATTTTACAAGGCTACTAAAGGGTGATCTTGGGGGGCAAAAGGAAAATTTTCCAAAAAAAAAAAAAAAAAAAAAAAAAAAACAAATAAAAATGCTGTAAGTTCGGCCGGGGCGAACTTTGATTACCCTCCACCATTTGGAACGAATTTGGCAATTTTCAAAAAAAAAAAAAGAAAAAAAAAAAAAAAAACAAATTCTGTTAAAATCTTCAAAATACCGCTGAATAATGTCGCTAAAATAATCAAAATACCGAATATAGGAAGGTACCATTATAGGAGGGATATACGAAGACGTGGACCTGCACGGACAATTTTTCTGTCATAGGCTGTAGTATCCAGTACAAACTTCAAATACCAAATTTGTAACAATTCCGGTGAATAATGTCGCTACAATCTTCAAAATACCGAATATCGGGAGGTACCGTTACATGAGGGCTATACGAAGACGTGGACTTGCACAAACAATTTTCTGTCATAGACTGTAATATCTATTACGAACTTCAAATACTAAATTTGAAACATAATGTCGCTAAATCATCAAAATACCGAATATCGTGAGTTAAATGGAGCTATACGAAGGCGTGGACCTCCACAGACATACGGACGGACATCGCTAAATCGACATAAAATTATATGCTCATCAATAATACATATACCTTGTTGGGCTTTAAATGTATATTTCGAGATGTTACAAACGGAATGACAAACTTAATATACCCTTCATACTATGTGTGGAGGGTATACAAATCGGTATAGCCCATATAACGGTACCACCCTCTTTATGGCACTTTTAACTGGATTTTCCTATCGATTTCACTGACATTTGAATTTTAAAATTGATCTTGACCTTGATTCTTATGTTTATAAATGTTAATGTTATCTCAGGGTTGTGGGTATTAAAAGTTCGTCTTGACCGAACTTAAAATTTTTTACTACTTTTAACAAAAATGTAGTATTTCCTTAAGATAGCAAATATCCTCCTTCCATCTGCCAACCATTTTGCTATTGTTCACTTTCCCATTACATATAATGTTGTTTTTGTTTTATATTCTTTGAAAAGGATTACATGAGCAGATACATAAAGGTATAACAGTTACGAAACAATAGAAAGAATAATAATAATGAAATTATGCACTAGAAGTTGTGCTAAGAACTCTTAATGGTTGTTGCTGTTACAACTTAGTTACATTTGTTCGGTGGAGTGTTGTAGTTGGTCGTTATTGTTGCGAGTTGTGTTTGAACATATAGCCAGTAAGAAACGGGAATTCGCCAGAGAAAAATTATATAAATTGTCGACTCCAGGGTTATATATATATCCTACACCCCACTGTGGTACGGGACATTATGTAGGCCTTCTCAAAGTCATAATATGCAATATAGAAATGTTATTGGCTACGAGATATCACCTGCAAAAAATGCTTCTGTCAAATATTGAGGAGAACGATTCAGATATAGGAGATATATTTGTTCCATCGGATGCCAAAGTTGAGTCGCTCTAAAGCCGATAAACAAAAAATACTTCTGTCAAATTTTGAGGAGATCGATTCTGATATAGGAGATATATTTGTTCCATCGGATGCCAAAGTTGAGTCGCTCTAAAGCCAATAAACATATTCAAAATGATCAAAGTTGGTATGGGTTGAACTGCAAGCTACTCAGTAGGAAAGCTGGAGTTATGAGACGTCGTCACACATTCAGTCTATTTGGGCTGATATTCGCCGTTTGGTGCACAATAAAACTGATATCGGAAAAACATATATATTGGAGCTATATCTGAATCTGATTCGATCTTGACTTAATTTGACAGAGGAATTTTCGAGCAGTATCTGACATCTGGAATGAAACATATCTATGGGAGCTATAGCTATATCTGAACCGATTTTTACCAAATTTGATGTACTTGGTTCCAGGCTGAATTCCATCGAAAGTGTCAAAATTCAGTCCATTTGTGCTGATATTAGCCATTTGGTGAACGAAAAACCTGAAATCGGATAAATATATATATAGGAGCTATATCCAAATCTGTATGGATCTTAACAAAATTTTAAACACTTATTTCTGAGCTGTATCTGATATTTGGTTCCAAAGATTATTGTTGTGGAGTGCATATTACGCATGTGAGGGACCTTAACACCAAATCAAATGAAACATATTTATGGGAGCTAAATTGCAAATTTGATTTACTATTTGATTTCAAAATTCAGGTCATTTGGACTAATATTGGCCATTTGGTGCACTATTAACCCGAAATAGGGTGAAAATATATATGAGAGTTATATCTAAATCTGTAATGATCTTGCAGAGATATTCTGGGCTGTATCTGGTATCTGGTACCAAATATCATTTTTATGGGGCTCATATACGAATGTGAGTGACTTAAAAAATAAAATCGGATAAAACCTTAATATGGGAGCTATAGCTATATCTGAACCGATTATCACCAAATGTGATGTACTTGCTTCTAGACTAAATTCATCGGATGTGCCAAAATGCAGGTCATTTGAATTGATATTGGCCATGTAGTCCACAATTAACCCATTGCATTTTGTTCACAGGAATATATCGACAGATTGACGGACGGACAGATGGACTGACATGCATAAATCGACTCAGAAAGTGATTCTATGAAGATCCTCAAAAATAACTATGGGTCTATCTCATTTCCTTCTTCATGTTACAAATAAATGCACAAAGACATAATACTCTTACTACTACATGGTGTAGGGTATAAAAATGTAGTTCCCTAAAAATTCTGATAAAATGTTAAAAATACCGAATGTAGGGAGTTACCTTAATTTTGGGGTCGACACAAAGATGTGGACCTGCATAGACAATTTTAATTTAAAGCAATTTCGGTGAATAATGTATATAAATCATCAAAATAGTGAATATAGGGAGGTACCGTTATGGGGGACCTATACGAAGACCTGCATTGATAATTTTCGGTAACAGGCTGTAGTACCAATTAGGAACTTCAAATATGAAATTTGAAATAATTCCGGTGAATAATGTATCTAAAATCATCAAAATACCGAATATCGGGAGGTCCGATATTTAGGGGGCTATACGAAGACCTGGACCTGAATAGACAATTTTCTGTCATAGACTGTAATACCCATTAGGAACTTCAAATACGAACGTTGAAACAATTCTGGTGAAAAATGTATCATAGCCTCCGGGCTGTATTTCTGTAGTTTTACGAAGCTGTACCATGCTTGTTAGTAAGGCTTATATTCTACCATTATTATACCCTCAGCCATATGGCTACAGGGGGTATATATCATTTGATACGTAAGAGTCCGATTGTCTTCAAATTTCACACATCCCAATATTTATATAAACCCAAGGTATGGTGTTAATATCGATCCACTCCTTCAGGTACCTCCCCACACATGGTCGAAATTTTCAAAAAATACATATTTTTTGCACAGAAAGAGAAACGATAATCTGATTTTGCTCCAACTTTGCAAATCTTAATATTTGCAACAGTGCTAGGCCTGGTGCGAGAATAGACAATATCGGTTCACTCCTTCTGGTACCTCCCCCACAAATGGTCAAAATTTTGAATAATTACAACTCTCATAAAATGTGATGTAACATTCCGATTGTCTTCAAATTTCATAAACAACTTTACAACTTTACATAAATTGGATATGATATGGTCGATTTTCTTATATATTCATAATACTACTTATATCACTTATACTTATATATTATTTAGGTCCGATATGAAATGGACATTATTGCTCCATTATTTCAAAATCCATTCTATAGAGGGTCATGAGTTTGAAAATTCACAACAGAGGTCAAAATATGTCCAAATAATTGAACATTGGCTGAGGGTATACATCTAAAATGTACTATATCTCAGTCCCAGGACTTGAACTTTCCCTGGATTTAACTCTAAAGCTAGCCAACGATGAACGTCTTCCTAAAATGTATATAACTTTAATTTTCAATTTTCCATTTTACATCAGCTTGAAAACTACTACAAAGATAACACCTCTATTGTGGCTGTCGAACATTTGATATGTTTTTTCTGCATTTCTTCTTTTCCAATTTCCAAGAGGAGGAGTCTCAGTGACAAAACATTTGCTCTTTCACTTCAAAGTCAAAGGATTTGTGATTTAACGAAGGCGAGAAAAAAATGCTTGAGTCAGCAGTACTTGTCACTGGATCAATGTTCAATATAAATGGCAACATGTGGATTATTGGCCAGCACATGTAATTCCAACAAGACGGTTGATTGGATAAATTGCAATTTATAAAAATGATATTACAACTGTTAAAGAAATCAATTTCGAATGGTGGATGGGAGAATATCGATGTTTTACACTGAAAGAAAAAGCTTCATATCATAAATGAATTCCTACGTTCCGTCGTATCTCAAAACCTAGAGAAAATCAACTTGTTCCCAAAAAGGATGAAACTCTACTAATCTATTTAAGGGAGCTCCCTTAAACTGGGCTTAAATTCGTCAGATCATACCACCTATGAACGTTTGGCTTTAGAGCAGTTATAGTCTGTTTTCAGAGGGAACTAATGTATGGGAGAACCGATTTTCACTAAATTTGGCGGAGACATACGTCCCGAACTTCACTACATTTGGGTTAATATTAACATTATTTGCACAATAAACCTGAAATCTGATTAAGGATATATATATAGGGGCTATATCAAAATCTGAATCGATCTTGATAAAAAATGGCAGAGGTACTTCTGGGCTGTATCTGATATCTGGTACCAACTATCATTGTTGTTGAATGGATATTACTAATTTGAGGGACTTAACACCATTACGGACGAAACATATAAATGGAAGCTATAGCTATATCTGCAAATTTGATGTACTTACTTTTAGACTGAATTTGGTCGGATGTGCCAAAATTCTGGTCATTAGGATTGATATTGGCCATTTGGCGCACAATTAACCCGAAATCGGTTGAAGATATATATGGGAGCTATATCCAAATTTGAACCGATCTTGATACAATTTGGCAGGATATTTCTGGGTTGCATCTGATATCTGATACCAAACATCATTTTTGTGGGGTGCATATTACGAATGTGGAGGAGTTAAACATCAAATCGGATAAAACCCATGTGTGGTAGCTATATCTGAACCGATTTTCTCCGAATGTGATGTACTTGCTTCTAGACCGAATTCGATCGGATGTACCAAAATTCAGGACTTTTGGACTGATATTGGGTATTTGGTGCACAATTAACCTTAAATCGGTTAAAGATATATGGGAGCTATATCTAAATCTATTTCAGAGCTGTATCTGATATCTAGTACCAGAAATCATTCTTCTGGAATGCCTATTGCAAATGTGAGGGACTTTAAGCCCCAAATCGGATAAAACAAAATTCAGATCATTTGGACCGATATTGACCATTTGGTGCACAATTAACCCGAAATCGGTTGAAGATATATATGAGAGTTATATCTAAATTTGAACTAATACTTACCAATTTTAATAGGGTTTATCGTTGGGTCAAACAAGTATCCTTTGGAAAATTATATTTCAACGACCTGCATTTTGTTCACAAAAAATACATGGACAGACGGACTGGCATGCATAAATCGACTCAGAAAGTAATTCTATGAAGATCCTTAAAAGTAACTATGGGTCTACCTCCTTCTCCATGTTGCAAATAAATGCACATAATAGCCTTACTGTGGTGTAGGGTATAAAAACAAGTCCCGTTATCTTAAAATTCTCTTTTTAATGGCCTACACTACTTTGTTCATTTGCGAAGAATCCAGCCAATGACTCAAGCCAGTCAAAAAAAAGTTTTTTATGTACCCTCACCTTTACTACTTCCTTCATACTGGAAACCCTGACGAACGATATGAGTTAATTCATTGGTCATTTTCCATTTCTTACAATAAAAAGTAAGAGAGCATCCAAAATAAATAATAAGACTGCTCTACAGATGTCATCTGGATTCTGGGCAAAATTGATTTAACTCTTGGATCATTGTTGAAATAACTATGAATGGTGTGCGTGTGCCCGTCTGTATTCACCGATATTTTGAAGTATTTGTAACTACGATTGCCATTTGAGATTTGGTAAATTTGTTCATTTTATGTACGGAAATAGCATGTGAGGGTTGGGTATCTCGAAAGTGCACATTTGCCATTCTTGCACTGCTGCTGTTGTTTGTTGTTCTTCGTATTCCTCAGCCATTGTTGTTATTGACAACAATTGGCGAAGAGTGCCCGCCCTTTGGGCACAAGTGATATTATCGAGTGGCTTGTAAAGCTGTTGATATTTTATTGCATTAGCCAACAATTGAAGACGGAAGGTAGAAGAATTACCGTAATATTCTAGGTGTTTTCTTTCAGGGTGGGCAATAAACAAGATGGAGAATTAAGGGGGGTGGGTAACATTTGATATATATAAGAGAAATGATTGACTCACTGACTGATGTGCCAATACCCGGGCGGAATGGCTGAGGTATATTATGGGGGTCACAGATATTGTGAAAGCGATTATTATTAAATATATACTTTAAAGCCAATACAAATAGTGCAAAAAAAGGTACAAAATAGCAAAATAACAGAGCTTGAGCTTTGAAATTTTGTATTGGTGGTGGATTTTGGGAAGTGAGTAGTTCAAGGGTATAAAAAGTACAAAAAAATACATTATTGTTATTGAACGATTGGAAAGGGGGCTACTTTGGTCAGAGCGTCAAGATAATTTGCGATTTTTATACCCTCCACCATACATGGTATGGAGGGTATATTAAGTTCGTCATCGAAATAATAATTTTAGACCAAACAAAGTATATATATTCTTCATCGGCGTAAAATTCTAATACGATGTAGAGTTAAAACGAATTAAGATAGGAAGATTAAATTTTGCACAGATCAGTCTTTGTTTGTTATATCGGTCCACGATATCGTATAACCTCTATGTAACGGTACCCACCGATATTCGGTATTTTAATGATTTTAGTCAAAATTTCTCAATAGAATTGTCTGAAAATCCATACCAGAAGTTCCTTCCGAGTACTCTACCACCTGGAAGAGAATTATCTATATACGTCCACGATATTGTATAGCCCCCATACAACGGTATCCCCGATATTTTGTATTTTGATGATTTTAGCGACATTTTGACCGGAATTGTTTCCAATTTCGTATTTAAAGTTTGAAGCTCGTAATGAGTACTACAACCTATGACGGAGAATTGTCTATAGCCCACATATAATGGTACCTTCCTTTATTCGGTATTTATACCCTACACCACAAGGTGGTCAGGGTATTATGCCTTTGTGCATTTGTTTGTAACAGGCAGAAGGAAACGAGATAGACCCATAGTTCCTTTTAATGATCTGCATAGAATCACATTCTGAGTCGATTTATGCATGTCCGTCCGTCTGTCCGTCCGTCCGTCTCTCCGTCTGTCCATGTATTTTTGTAAACAAAGTACAGGTCGCATTTATTGTCCGATCCAGTTAAAATTTTGCAAAAATCTTTTGTTTGGCCCAAGGACGAACTCTATTGAAATTGGAGATAATCGGTCAAAATTTAGATATAGCTCCCATATATATCTTCATCCGATTTGCCTTTTATTGTGCACCAAAAGTGTAATATCAGCCCGAATTGTATGGATTTTTGCATATACACCTAAATTAGGCCTGAAAATATGTATATCAAATTTGATCGAAATCGGTTCAGATATAGTTATAGCTCCCATATATATTGTTCATCCGATTTGTTATTTTTGTCCACCGCCGCCGTAATATGCACTATGCAACAACAATATTTGAGGAAATATATCAAATACAGCTCAGAAATACATTTGCTAAATTTTATCAAGATCAGTTCAGATTTGGATATAGCTCCCATATATAACTTCGTTCGATTTACCTTTTATTGTGCACCAAACGTCTAATATTCGTCTAAATGGGATGGAATTTGGCATTTACGACCGAATTGAGTCTAGAAGCTAGTATGTCAAATTTGGTGAAGATCGGTTCAGATATAGCTATAGCTTCCATATATATTATTCATCCGATTTGTTGTATTTGTTACTCACAACCGTAATATGCACTCCGTAACAACGATATTCAGGGAAATATATCAAATACAGCTCAGAAATATCTTTGCCAAATTTTATCGAGATCGGTTCAGATTTGGATATAGCTCCCATATATATCTTTATCCGATTTCAAATTAATTGTGCACCAAATGGGCAATACAATTCCGCATTTAAAAGATACAAAAGCTTCGGCATATTTAGTCCTTTGTAATTTAAATTATAATCATAACGTGTATGATTAAAACTTTTAATTGTTATGTGGAGCTCTACTAAATTAGCAAAGTGGTGTAAGGTATCATAAAGTCGGCCCTGCCCGACTTGCAGGTCCACGTCTTTGTATAGCTTCCGTATTCAAGTAGTATTTTTCGACGGATTTTTTTTTAATTTTTCAAGGTCCCTAAAAATGGCTGAAGGGTATTAAAAGTTCGGCCCGGCCGAATTTTTTAAATCTTTATACCCTTTTTTTATACCCACATAGTGGTAAGGGTATTATGTTTTTGTGCATTTGTTTGTAACATGGAGAAAGAAACGAGATAGACCCATAGTTCCTTTTGATGATCAGCATAGAATCACATTTTGAGTCGATTTATGCACGTCCGTCCGTCTGTCTGTCCATATATTTTTGTAAACGAAATGCAGGTTGCATTTATTATGCGATTGAGATGAAATTTTCTAAATAACATTGATGAAATGAAATTTTCTAAATAAATTTTCTAATAACATTGGTTTGGCTGAAGGACAACCCTATTGATATTGAGGAAAATCGGTCCAAATTTAGATATAGCTTCCATATATATCTTCATCCGATTTTAGGTTTCTAGTGCACCAAATGGCTAATATCAGTCGAGATGGTGTGAATTTTGCTACATCCGACCGATTTCAGCCTACAAGCATGTGCGTCAAATTTGGTGAAAATCGGTATATTTGGAAATCGGCATATATATGTTTCATCCGATTTTTGGTATTTAAGTCCCTTACAATCGTTATATGCACTCCACAAGACAGATATTTACCAAAATATATCAGATACAGCCTAGCAATTCAAAGATCAAATTTTATCAAGTTCGGTTCAGATTTGGATATAGCTCCCATATATATCTTCATCCGACTTTAGGTTTCTTATGCACCAAATGGCTAATATAATTTCAAATGGTGTGAATTTTGGCACTTCCGACCGAATTTAGTATAGAAATAAGTACTTTAAGTTTGGTGGAAATCGGTTCAGATATAGCTATAGCTCTCATATATATGTTTCACCCGATTTTGGTGTTTAATTCCCTTACACTCGTAATATACACCCCATAAAATGATATTTGGTACCAGATATTAGATTCAGCCTAACAATACATTATTCAAATTTTATCGAAATCGGTTTAGATTTGGAAAATGAGCCCATACATAACTTCGTTCGATTTCGGGTTAATTGAGCACTAAATGGCCAATATCAGTCCAAATGACCTGCATTTTGGCACATCCAACCAAATTAAGTCTAGAAGCAAGCACATCAAATTTGGTGAAAATCGGTTCAGATATAGCTATAGCTCCCATATATATGTTTCATCCGATTTTGAAACAGCCTGAAGTTTGGCACATTCGGCCAAGTTTAGCCTAGTAGCAAATACATAAAAAATTGGTTCATAGCTGTTTTCAATTTTATAAAGATCGGTTCAGATGTCGATATAGCTCCCATGTCATTATCCGATTTCAGGTTTATTGTGCACCAAATGGCTAATATGCAAATGGATTTTCGCATTTCAACCGAATTTAGCATAGAAGCAAGTCTTTCACATTTGCTTCCATATATATGTTTCAACCGATTTGGTGTTTAAATCTCTAACTTTCGGAATATGGTGTAGGGAATCATATAGTCGGCTTCGCCCGACTTTTGAGCTGTCCTTACTGGTTCAAATAATCTCCGTTTTTTTTTGATATTTCAACCCCTGTGCGACGACTAATGCAAAAAAAAATCATCATATTTTTATACACTACAACACAATGTGTTGGGGTATTATAAGTTTGATTGGGCCAAAAATTATGTAACACCTCGAAATATTGATTTCCCACATAGGAAAGTATATATGGATCTTCCTATCTCGCCGAGCTGAGTCGATCTAGCTATGTATGTCCGTCCGTCCGTCTGTCCGTCTGTCCATGTTAATTTGTAATCACTCTACAGGTCGTAATTATGGCCCGATCTTCACGAAATTTAGAATGGAGGTGGGGCTAGGGTCAGAATAGAACCCTATTTCTTTTGGTGATGATCGCATAATATTTAGGGGTCGAAATGGACCAAAAACTGAAAAAATGTCGGATTTTGCAGTAGCTATACAGGTCACAATTATAGACCAATCGACGCGGAATTTTGCATGTAGCTAGAGTTTAAGGCGGGGAAGAAGCCTACCAATTTGCGAGGTCATCGGAAAATATTTAGCGGGTAAAATAGACCATACCTTTTGTGTTGAAAAAATTCAAAATTTTTCATTAAACCGCGAATATTTTAAATCCCGGCGAAATCACAAAGCCATGACAAGGTTACTTCTGATCTTTACATTGATGTTAACATCCATCAAATCGGATATATAGCAAAATATTTGCGATATATATGTCTATCAAGGAGGATATGCTTGAAAGATCTCTTATATGTCGAGAACGGCTGAACTGATTTCGACAGTTCTCATTAATTCAGAATGGCCTCTTGGCAGGAAAGAAACAACGTCTAAAAAATCGCATTAAAATATCTCTCTAAAGATGAAAATATTGATTTTGTAAAATTTTCTCATATTTTTTCAATTTTGTCATATTTTCATTTTGAATTAAACATTTGGTAATATTTCTACTGCTAACAAAACTAAGTAGTTAGGATATCAGGATATCATATACAGATCGCATTTATGGCCCGATCCTTACGAAATTTTGCATGGGGATAAGATGAGGGTCAGATTAGAAGCCTACTCTTTTTGGAGATGATCGCCATATATTTAGGGGTTGAAATGGACCAAAAAACTGCAAAATTGTCGGCAGGTCATAATTATCACCCGATCCTCACGCAAATTTGAATAGGGGTTACCGCGCATTACAAAAGCCAAGCAGTTTCGAATGGCCATCCAAAAATATTCAATGTGTGAAATAGTTTGCCAACTTTTGTAGACAAAATACGAAAATGTCCATTCCAGTGACTTTTTAGAGAATTCGCAAAGACAGGAAAGACGCACTTCTGACTTCGTTAACGCTGATTCCGTTGAAGAATATAGTCAAATGTCTGTATCTCTTATAGATGCGTTTCAGTCAAAAACCAATAATAAATGTTAATCTTTTGCAACTTCTGAGAGATTATAGGTCTTCGGGAAATATTGGTTCCAGATCTAGGAAGACCATTTACGTGCAACATCTACCAATAAATTGGAAATGAGCAAATTCGTTTAAATTGCTATTATTCGAAAATTAGAGAACGAAACCTGATGGTTTTCTTTTATTATTTGTCACAATATCTTGTGGAATTCTTTCGAGTATCTCGCCTATATAAACTATATCGGTTATTATAGTGTTGTAGGGTATTCAACATTCGGCCCCGCTCGACTGTAGCCTTTGCTTACTTGTTTTTACTTAGAGTTACTTAAAAGTTACTTAAAAAATTCCACCAGAAAAAAAAAAACATTCTACAACCCAGAATACTTTCTCTAAGTGTATTTTGAAAATTACTTTCATAAAGACATTAAAAAAAAAATAAAAAACAAACCACAAAAAAACTTTTAATCAAAAAATTGTGTCCTTTCAAAATTTATCTGTATTCCTTTTCCAGAAAAAGTATGTCCGCCCGTCTCTCGAATTCGAGACATTTGGTTATTGCAAATAAAACTCCCACAACTTTGGCCTCACTTCAAAATTTAAGGTAAGAAAGATTTGTAATGAATACATCTGTACAAATTTCTATTTCTTTGCTTAATGATGTTTCGAAAAAAAAAACATTTTTTGGAAAACATTAATTTCCATACAGGGATGTTGATTTATCGTCACTTCTGTATTAATCGTCGTTTATTTCCAGAAATCCCGTAAATTATATTGTAAGTTTAAAGCCGTACAATGAGTCATTGACGCGCCATGGAAAATATCTTAAAAGGCGGTGGTCTCCTCGCAATAGAAATGACGACGCTATTCAACAAGTTATTGTCGAATCTGAAGATATATGGAGAGGAAGAAATATGTTGGGTAAGCTGATATAATGGTTTTGTTTAAAATGTTTTGATTCTAATGAAAATTGGTTGTAATATGAAGCAACCATTCTTTTCTAAAAGATAAATTAACACGATTTCAAGTTCTGAAGAGAGAGGGAGAGGTCTGCAGAAATAGTGGTATTCTACTCATTTATATACCCTCTAATATTGACTTTAACTTTGTCATTCGTTTGCAACTCCTCGAAATACTCATGGTAGACCCTACAAAGTATGTATATTCTAGATGAGCTAAAATTCTAAGTCGATTTAGCGGAATCCGTCTGTATGTTGTAATACCGCTATCTAAAACACTTGTGCCAGTAGGCAGGTTAAGTTCGTAAATGGGTCATGTCGATCCAAGTCCCAATCTTCGGTATTTTTATGATTTTAGAGACATTATAGAGAGGAATTGTTTCAAATATCGTATTTGAAGTTCGTAGTGCAGGCCCTCGTCTTCGTATAACCCCTATGTAACGGTTTTCATTTAAGCGTTTTTTTGACAATTTTCAAATTCTTTCCAAATGGTGAAGGGTATTGAAATGCCGAAGACATTATATATGTAAAAATAACGGATTCTAAGGAATCTTAATCTGAAAATGTGGGATATGAGGAATCTTGCTTAGCTTACTTTGCGATGCAAACGCCGATGTGTGTGACATGTGACATGTGTGTTCTATTTTAATACCCTACACTATACATAGTATGGAGGGCATATCAATTTCGTCATTCCGTTTGTAAATCATCGAAATAATAAATTTAGACACATCCAAGTATATATTTTTTTGATCATGTTGTTGCAAAATTCTAAGACAATTATAGCCCTGTCCGTCCGTTCGCCTGTTCGTCTGTTTAATCACGCTGGAAGAGTAATTTCTGTATAGCTCCACGAGATCAAATAGTCTAATATCCCCGATATTCGATATTTTTACGATTTTAAGGACATAATTTACCGGAGTTGTCGTAATGGGCACAACAGGAGGTCCAGGTTTGCGTATAGCCCCGATATAACGGTAACTACCCATATTCGGAATTTTTATGATTTTAGTTTTAGATTTTAGTTTAGAAGTTTCGCATTTCAATATTGTAATGGCTTATAACAAAAAGTTGCCCATAAATTCGTATAGACCCCAATATAATGGCTATATTCGGTATTTTTAAGATTTTAACAGAATTTTCAACTGATTTTATTTTATTCGTTCGAATTTACTTTTTTTACATGTTAGCTTTACTTTCGTAATCTGGTGGATTTCCTTGTAATATTTTATGTCCTCCACCATACATACTATGGAGGAAATATTAAGTACGCCATTCCGAAATAATATTTAATAATAATTAACTAAATATATATATTCTTGATCAGCGTAAAATTCTAAGACGACTTAGCCATGTCTACTTAGCTCATGTCTAATTTAAGAATAATTAGTTTTTTCCTTCCGCTGAACGAATATGGTAGGGTGTGCACTTGAACACCGCTGGGAAATATTGCGATATTACTTTGAAAATGAATGCAATGTTGCAGAATGTGTACGAAAATTGCATACGGATATTGGAAGAAAAGAAGAACCGTCAGCTTCGTATGTAAACATGCTAAGTTGTCACATTTGGAGCACCAAAGAAAATCGAGCTGATGCACCCAAAACGAGTCACTGTTTGGTGCTAATTTTGGTCCAGAGGCATTATTGTAACATTTTTCTTCGTAAATAAACAAGGAGTGGTCGTTCGGTTATCGGGCAAAGTCAACGAATTTCTGTTCACAAAAAAAAAAAAAAAAAAAAAAAATACTTTCAACTCTGACATGTTACTCAAGTTATGAGAGAATAACTCAAAAATTTTAAGCCTTTGTGGGAAGGGTACCGGAATATGATAATCGATATATTCCATCTTCACACCAGATCTCGTGTTAGTGGAAATATTTGAATGTGTGACGCTTAGAAGAAATCCTGTGCTTATTTATCCCATTTTATGAGAGTTTGAGTTATTCCAAATTTAGATCCGTTGTGGGTGATGTCCTATTGATTACATCTTTATACCAGATATTGTCTTAGGAGTTGTTCGATATATCCCGTCTTCATACTAGACCTAATGTTAATAAAACAGGTAAAAAACAGTTAAATTCTTTAATACCCTCCACCATTTTGATGGAAATTGAAACATTTTCAAAAAATTACCCGCTAATATCATCAAAATACCAAATGAAGGAAGGTGCCGTTATATATGGGCTATATGAAGTCGTGGACCTACTTAGACAATTTTCTGTGATAGATTGTAGTTCCCTTTTTGAGCTTAAAGCACGAAATTTGAAACAATTCCGGTGAATAATGATCTTAAAATCATCAAAATACCGAATTTCAGGAGGTACCGTTATATGGGAGTATACGACGATGTGGACCTGCATATGCAATTTTTTGTCATAGGATGTAGTACCTAAATACGAAATTTGAAACAATTACGGTAAAAAAGTCGCTAAAATCATCAAAATAGCAAATAGGGAACTATACGATAACGTGGACATATATTGACAATTGTCTTCTAAAGGGTAATGTACTCAGAATAAACGCCTTATGTGGATTTTCAGGCAATTCCATTGAAAAATGTTGCTAAAATCATAAAAATACCGAATTTATATGGGGAAATATACGATATCGTGGACCTTTTTTTGTGGTGCCATTATATGTGGGCTATATGAAGACGTGGACCAACATAGAACATTTTTATACCCTACACCACATAGTGGTAAGGATATTATGTCTTTGTGCATTTGTTTGTAACATGGAGAAGGAAACGAGATAGACCCATAGTTACTTTTGAGAACCTTCATAGAATCACTTTCTGAGTCGATTTATGCATGTCAGTCCGTCTGTGAACAAAATGCAGGTCGCATTTATTATCCGATTGAGATGAAATTTTCCAAACAATATTTTTTTGGCCCAAGGACGAACCCTATTGAAATTGGTAAGAATCGGATCAAATTTAGATATAGCTCCCATATACATCTTCATCCGATTTCGGGTTAAATGTGCACCAAATGTCCACTATCAGTCCAAATTACCTGAATTTTGGCACACCCAACCGAGTTCGGCCTAGAAGCAAGTATATCAAATTTGGAGAAAATCGGTTCAGATATAGCTATAGCTCCCATATATATCTTTCATCCGATTTGATCTTTAAGTCCCTCACATTCCTACTATGCACTCCACAACCGTGATATTTGGTACCAGGTATTAGATGGAGCACAGAAATAGCTGTTTTAAATTTTATCGAAATCGGTTCAGATTTGGATATAGCTCCCATATATATCTTCATCCGATTTCGGGTTAATTGACCACCAAATGGCCAATATCAGCCCAAATGGACTGAATTTTAGTACATCGGAACAAATTCAGCCTAGAAGCAAGTATATCAAATTTAGTGAAAATCGGTCCAGATATAGATATAGCAACCATATATATGTTTCATCCGATTTAGTGTTTTAGTCCCTTACATTCGTAATATTCACTCCACAACCGTGATATTAGGTACCAGGTATTAGATGGAGCACAGGAATAGCTGTTTTAAATTTTATCGAAATCGGTTCAGATTTGGATATAGCTGCCATATATATCTTCATCCGATTTCGGGTTAAATGTGCACTAAATGGTCAATATCAGCCCAAATCACCTGAATTTTCGTACATAAGACCGAATTCAGTCTAGAAGCTAATACGTCAAATTTGGAGAAACCCGGTTCAGAGATAGCTATAGTTCGTAAAATGCACAATAGAATTAGATAGATTTTGATTTTGTACCAAATATCTCATAGAGCTCTGAAATGCCCTATAAACCTTTTTACGTGAGCTCTACTTAATATGCATAGTGGTGTAGGGTATCATATAGTCGGCCCCGCCCGACTTTTGAGCTTTCCTTACTAGTTTGTCATAGGTTTTAGAGCCCATTACGAGCAGAAAATACGAAATGTTAAACAATTCCGGTGAATAATGTCCATAAAATCATCAGAATACCGAATATAGATAGGCATTGTTATATGGGGGCGTGAACCTACATATACAATTTTTTGTCATAGGCTGTAGTACTCATTACGAACTGTAATTACTAAATTTGAAACAATTCAGGTAAAAAACGTCGCTAAAATCATCAAAATAGCGAATATCTTTATAGAGAATCCTCTTCCAGGTGGTAAAGTACTAAGACTAAGATTTCAGATAATTCCATTTAAAAATGTGTCTAAAATCATTAAATACCAAATAATAGGGGCTATACGATATCGTGGATCGATATAGCCCATCATCGTACTAGACCTACCTGCAGACAAAAGACTTGCAAAATTTTAGCTTTCAATCTTAATTTGTTTTGACACTCTAGATCTAGGTCTAAAATTATTATTTCGATGAGTAGGAGGGTATAAAAATATTGGAATGCGCGAAATTTAAAGACAATCGAAAGCTTATTTCGCATTTTGTGAAATGAATCAAAATTTTGACACAGGAAAGTGACAGGCTTCACACCATATTTCATTTTAGTAAAAATATTGGGTTATGCGAAATTTTAAGAAAATTGGAGCTCAATTTGCATTTTAGGATCGTTTTGGTTATTCAAAATGTTGACGCTATTCAAAATTTTAACGAGGGAGGTAACAGAAGGTGTGGGCTGATATCTTTCATACTCATAAGAGATCGTGTGTAGATAGATAGATAAATATTGAGACGTGGCGAGTTCTACGAGGTCCTGGCTATTCAAAAATTGGATCCGTTGTGGGGAAGGTACCAGAATTAGTGGGTCGATATATCCCATCTTCACACTAGATCATGTATTAATAAAAATATTTGGTTATTTGCCATTTGAAAACCATCGGGCTCTTATATCACATTCTATAAGAGTTAAAATTATTCCAAATTTGATCCCTTTTTCGAGAGGTACTTGATGCAGTGGGCCAGTATTGTGCATCTTAACACCAGACCTATCACTGACAAAATTATTGGTATTTACAAGGTTTGCACAAAATCGAATGATCTATCTTGTTCTAAAAGTTAAATTATTTTCTGTGAAAATTTGGACATTTTGTGGGAGAGGTGCCGGAAGGAGTGGACCGATATTACCCACCTTCGAACTAGATCTAAGTATGACAATAACATTACCATGTTTGGGCCAAATCGGATACTCCTTCGTGCGCACCAGCCAGCCAGAGAGAAAGACAAACGGACATACCTAGATCGACTTCAAATGTCCTGAAAGGGAGGGTCTAAAACCGTAATTTCGATGAGGAATGTTTTGGCCACATCAAATAATTTTTTGGCTTAGGCTATAAAAAGCTGAGTCTAGGTTCAATACAACACGTCCTCCTAGAGGTACAAACAAAAAAGGGAGTGTAATTTTAAATCAAATATTTTTATTTATTACTCTACACAAAAAGGACACTGGTAAAAACGAAGAATGGCATTGAACTGGAACAAAAAAAAAATTATTTACAAATACAGAAATCTTATTTCTATGAACTTAATTCACAATTTCCATTTTTTAAGAATTGAAATTATTGCAAAAATATATATAACAATTAAAAATAATCTTTTTTCATATTTACAAATCAGAAATGAAGCGTGTTGACATTTTAAAATGCCAACGATAATTAATTTGATAGCTGTTGATCCTGCGGCGGCTGCTGTTTCTGAAGTTTGAGAGCAGCATTTAGACGTTTCTTCTCTCTTTGACGATACATTTTGTTCTCATCGGCACATTTGGTGGTAATGGCATTGCGCACTTCTTTGGCCGTCAGATTGGTGTGCTGGGTCACCAGGTGAATAATATCGGCCACCTTTTGGGTGTCCAACTGATTTTTCATTGGTTTATCACAATCCATGAAGGCGGGTGAGGGTTTGCCGGTTAATGTGTGGAATGCCAGGGTTTCTCTGTCGAAAACTTCCATGAGAATTTTCCGGGTCAATGCCGCCCCTGATAGGGACCAATTAATGGCACTCAGGGCACTCTTGGCAATTGTTGTGCCATTAGGACCTATGACCACCATACCATCTTCGTTGGCAATGAATTTTTCGACTATTTCCGAATTGTCTGCCTTTTCGGGTTTTCGCGTAATGGGCGTGGAGGTGGCTGAAATTTTGACACGTTTATTTTGTTGTTCCTCACGTTTGGGAGTCTGTGGTTGTAACTCTTCCAGGGCAACCAGCGGTTCCATCATGGGATATGTTTCCATTTGTTTCTGATAGAAAGCCTCAAAATCGTCTTCGTTAATTTCAATGTTTTTCTCATCCAGCAGATCCTCAAGTTTTTCGATTTTCTCTTCCAACGCCTGAAGTTCTTCCACATCCTTGACCAGCTTTTCAATGGCTCTGCGTTTGCTGAGTTCCCATGTTTCCAAAACTTTAAGTTTCATATCGATAAGTTTGGCCTCATCTTTGTCGGTGGACACTAGCTTTGGCATGACCTCCGGCTGAGGTGGAGTTGCTGGTTCCTTGGGTGTGGTTAAATCTAAACCCACGAGCTCTTTGTTTTCTTCTGGCTGCGGCGGTGGTGGGGGCGGAGATGAATTCGCAGTTTCTTCTCTGAAAGCTTCCAAAATGCGACGCTTACGAATGTTCTAAAATGGGAAATAAAAATTAATAAATAGTTCTCTGGAGTGAAGCATGAATTTAGAAAACCTACCACTTGATGATGCATTACTTCGGCCATTCTGTCTGTAATCGGGTTTTGGTTGTGTTCTCAATGACAAGCGTTGGGTTAATGTTGCCTCTACACTTGGTAACATTCAAATATATACTCTAAATGTATAATTCGCGGTGCAGGCAGCAGGTGCTAACTGCTAACCCTGTTGATAGTCGCCCAAATTAACCGCCGTCGAACAGGTATAGCCTGCGCAGAATATTCCTTTCATTAATCTAACGCTACCTGTTGTTAATCCACGCACACACTGCTCGCTTGTGGGTTTCGTCTTCATGTTGCGCCTTTTTACAAATTAGGCTGGGAATTTCCCATGATTAAATTTCCAAACATGGGACATCCTTTAAAATGCTTCGACACTTAAGCAGAGCAGGTCAGTTCGTTTAATCGGCAATAATCTGAAATTTATTGAATATGCATTGTGTCCAATCAGGGGATTCCACGGCGTAGTACCACTGCACTGGTCTGCATTGAAGTGGGAGTGTCCAAAAAATCTAGTTCAACGGCATACATCGGATTTGTGTTCGTGTGTTGGTATCTATTGACGAATTTAAAATCCGAACATTAAGAAGAGACAGATTATGTTTTCCTGTGGTACTTGAGAGCATTTTGTTGCTCTACAGATGAACTAAATCTAATCTCGGCGCATTTGGAGTTGGGTATACAAATTAGTTGAAATAATAATTAGGTGGGATGACAGTTAATGGGATAATAACAAAATGCATAGTTGGTTGCGCACGAGGCCGAACTTATTGTAAACTAAAATTGGAAAATCTATCCAAATTATTGTGAACCCTTTTTAATAATTTATTTATCGGGTAATTTCAATAAAACTAATAATATCTAAAATAGAGTAGACTGCAATTATACCCTCAGCCAAATGGCATTTGATACGACCAAACGTGCCTCATCGAAAAAAACGGTTTTAGACCCTAGGTCTCTTTGGACCAAATCCGTTTTAGGGCATTTGGAGTCGATCTAGCGATGTCCGTCCGTACGCCCGCCTGTCTGTCTGGCAGGTTCGCACGATAACTCTCGAATCGGATAATCCGATTTTGCTCCAACTTTGAAAATCCTAATATTTGCATAAGTGCTAGGTCAGGTGCGAAAATGGACAATATCGGTCCACTCCATAAAATACCTCCCCCACAAAATTTTGAACAATTATAGCTCATAAAATGTGATGTAAGAACCCGATTATCCTCAAATTTCACACATCACAATATTTTTATTAACCCAAGGTCTGGTGTGAAGATGGAATATATCGGTCCACTTCTTATGGGATCTCTCCTCAAAAGGGTTAAAATTTTGAATAACCAAAACGATCACAAATAATAAGCACCCGGTTCTCTTCACATTACATATATCGCAAACCTTTTTATTAATCCAAGGTGTTGTGTGAAGGTGGAATATATCGGTCCACTCCTTCTGGTACCTCCCCCACAAAGGGTCAAAATTTTGAATATCCATGAAACTCATAAATCGTCGAAATTACATCTGATTCCCTTCAGACTTGGTACATCTCAATATTTCCATCAACACAAGATCTGTTATAAAGATGGTAGAGATCGGACCATTCCTTCTGGTATCTCCCCCACAAAGGTAAAATTTATAAAATCCGAAATAAGTATCCCGTTCTCTTCATATGTCAAACATTCCATTATTTCTACTAACACAAGATATGGTGCGAAGATGGGATATATCGGCCCACTCCTTCTTGTATCTCCCCACAAAATCAAAATTTTGGATGTCCATGAAGCTCATAAAATGCGAAATGAACATCCAAATCCATTTGGACTTAGCACAACTCATTATTTCCATCAACACATTATCTATTCAAATGTCACACAAATATATTTGCGAGCCTGTTCAGGTACCTCACCCACAAAGGGTCACAATTTTCAATACTCATATCTGTCTTAAATTGCGAAACAAGTCAGCGATTCTTTACTACTTGCTACATCTAAATTTTTCTCTCAACCAGAATCTAATATTTTTTTTCTTCATATTCAACCCAATTTTGTGCATTTCTTTGTAACATGAATTTATGCATGTCAGTCCGTCTGTCCATCCGTCCGTCCATGTATTTTTGTGAACAGGTCGCATTTATTATCCGAATGAGATGACATTTTCCATATATATCTTCAACCGATTTCGGGTTAATTGTGCACCAAATGGACAATATAAGCTCAAATGACCTGAATTTCGGCATATCCGACCGAATCAAGTACTTCAAATTTGGTGTAAATCGGTTCAGATATAGCTACAGCTCCCATATATATGTTTCATCCGATTTGTAGTTCAAGTCCCTCACATGCGTAATATGCACTCCACAACAATGATATTTGACACCAGATACAGCTCAGAAATAAGTGCGTGAAATTTTGTCAGATTTGGATATAGCTCCCATATATAACTTTATCCAATTTCAGGTTTATTATGCACCAAATGGCTAATATTAGCCCAAAAGAACTGAATTTTGGCACCTACGACGGAATTCAGTCTAGAAATAAGTACTTCAAATATTGGTGAAAATCGTTTCAGATATAACTATAGCTCCAATATATATGTTTCAACCGATTTGGTGTTAAAGTCAATCACATGCGTTATATGCACTCCACAACAATGATATTTCATACCGGACATCAGATACAGCTCGGAAATACCACTGCCAAATTTTATTGAGAGCGGTTCATATTTTTATGTACCTTTGATACACATCTTCATCCGTTTTTACGGATTATTGTTCACCATACATGTAATATCAACCCAAATCTAATATTTTTTTCTTCATATTCAACCCAATTTTTCCATTTAGTGAAGCTCGGTCCCTTGTATCTATAGCTGCAATAAATATATTTACAGCAATATTTTTTGGTACTAGAGGCACTAACGGCTCCGTCAAGTTTGTTGAAAATCGATTCGGAGTTGGGTATAGTTCCCAAATTGTGTCTATTCTAATACCATGACACGCATTCAAATAAGGTTCATAGTTGGTATCATGGTACAATGAATTCAAGGTAGGGCAGAACTACCATATGATTTCAATTTTTTTATTTTTCTGGCTTAATATGTCAACTATATTTGTTTATGTGTGCGTATACTTTTCAATAATAAAAAATTGTTGAGAAAATATTCAAATTAGGGTGTTTTCAAAATGCTTATTGCAACGAATGCATCGACAAAATCTACAGTTTTTGTCGCGAAATAAACCATATGAGACATGTAGAACTTGATATTGAAAAGAAATTTTGACCATTCATTCAGTTTTTGCGGTTTTAAATTATTTATTCAAAATCAATGCAACAAGTTGTTTGCTTTTTTATTGTTTTGATAGTAATTCTGACATTACAAGCCAAACAGGTAGACCTCTATATTTGCAATTTTTTCAAAGTTGACCTACCTTCTCTTCATTGTACCATGGTTGGTATGATCTAATTCACATAAATCGCCAATATAAACGGTTTCTATTATGGGAGCCCTATTAAATACGCATAGTGGTGTAGGGTATCATATAGTCGGATAGTAGTTCGACTTTTGCCCTTTCCTTACAGATTATTACCAAAAACGACCAATTTAAATTGAACAATATTTAGTACTTTTTAGGTATAAATTTGGTCAATAATCTCAGCATATCTGTAGGCCTATTCTTTAAATCTTATCAATTGAAAAGCTATTCGTTTGTTATGCAAATGAAGTTTTGAAGTTACAGAATAGGGGCAGGTGAAGTATATTGCGAAGGAGAAGTATTCGAATATATTTAAAAATTCTAATACTTCTCCTTCGCACTTTCTATAATTTATTGTACCTCACACGATTTTTAAAACGACTTTCGCAGAAAATACCTTTTTATACCCTCCACCATGGGTAGGAGGGTATATTAACTTTGTCATTCCGTTTGTAACACCTCTAAATATTCGTCGTAGACCCCATAAAGTATATATATTCATAATCAGCATAAAATTCTAAGACGATTTAGCGATGTCCGTCTGTCTGTCTGTCCGTCTGTCTGTCTGTTGAAATCACGATAGAGCCCACATTATTTGACGTAGACCTTTGAAATTTGGCACAAGTGTGTGTATTGTCCCTAGGATGGTTGGTATTGAAAATGAGATATATCGGTCCACGTTCTGGTATAGTCCCCATATAACGGTACCTCCCGATATTCGGTATTTTGATGATTTATGCCACATTTTTTCACGGATTTATCTGAAAATTGGTATTTGTAGGTCATGACGGGTCCCTGACCGTGTGGCAAAACATTGCATGTATAGGTCCACGTTTTGGTATAGCCCCCATATAACGGTACCTACCGATATTCGGTATTTTGATGATTTATGCCACATTTTTTCACGGATTTGTCTGAAAATTGGTATTTGTAGGTCACAACGGGTCCCTAAGCGTGTGGCAAAACATTGCATGTATAGGTCCACGTTCTGGTATAGTCCCCATATAACGGTACCTCCCGATATTCGGTATTTTGATGATTTATGCCACATTTTTTGACTTATTTGTGTTAAAGTTGGTATTTGTGGGTCATAATGGGTCCTAGTTCGTGTGGCGAAACATTGTAATTATAGGTGCACGTGTTGGTGTAGCCCCTATATAACGGTACCTCCCGATATTCGGCATTTTAATGTTTTTTGCCACATTTCTTCTAATGTTCTTTTACCCTAGGGTGGAGGGTATTAAAAGTTTGGCCCGGCCGATCTTAATGTTTTTTTTACTTGTTAATACTCCAACATCTTATCTCAAGCTTTTCACCTTAGTTTTCATTTGGGAATTTCCATTTTAGTGTGAATTTCAAAAAAAAAAAAAAAATTCCGAAAAAATGTATATGCAGGTCCACCTCAATATAACATTTATGATTTTAGCTTAGTTTTGTAACGGATTTCTTTTTTTGAAAAAATTCAAACAATCCACGAGATAGAACACAGTTGATAACCCTTGACTTATCATAGGCGTCTGATACAGTCAACCACGCCACATTGTTTAAGGATGTAGAGAGGACTATCCTTCGAAGGTTCTTCCAACAGGCGAATTCCATTTTTTTAAAACTAATTTTTGAAGAACGTAGAGAGGACTATCCTTCGAAGGTTCTACCAAAAGACGAATTTAATTTTTTTAATTAATCTCCGTTATTGGTGATTTCACCTCTCTGTGCGTCCACTGCCTCGACAAACCAGGGTAGTTTTGTCCTAACTACGTTCAAGATTGTGCAGTCGTTTCATTTCGCATTGGGCAGGAATTGGAGAAGATGAACGAACCTACCCACTGACTCTTGAATGCCTATGGTAGATAAGCAGAAAGATATATTGCCGTAACAACAACGAGATCACAAAACAATTTCGTTAAAAATGTAGCTTAGAATTAGAAGAAAAAAAAATACGAAGATGTAGACCTGCACATAAAATTTACAGTCGTAGGTTGTAGTACCCATTTCGAACTTCAGATGCGAAATTTGAAAGAATTACGGTGTATAAATGCATCAAAATACCGAATAAAGGGAGGTACCGTTATATGGGGGCTATACAAAGATGTGAACCTGTAAATGCATTTTTTTTTTGTCATAGACTGTAATGCTCATTATGAATTTTAAATAGAAAACTTTAGATTATTCCGGTCTAAAATGTCTCTAAAGTCATAAAAATACCGAATACGGACGGACATCGGAAAATCGATATAGAATTTTACGCTGATAAAAAAAGACCGGTGGTCCCATAATTTGGGGATATAGGAAAACTTAGACCTATAGAAACCTCGCTCTGTTTGAGAGATGGGTATCCAGCTTGAACTGCAATTTCCAAAAATTCACATAATTCCGTTGAAAAATGTGGTCACAACTATCAAGATACAGAATTTCGGGAGGTTTTGTTAATGACTTTTCTATTGCTAGATTAAAATACCAAATTTTGGACAAATATGTTGAAAAATGTGGCTTAAATTATTAAATTCCGAATATCGGTAGGTACAGTTGGGGACTAGAGGAAAATTTAGATCAAAATAGACCTTTTTGTTGGTTGGTATCCACTAATATCTTTAAGTACCACATTACAATCAATTCCGTTGAAAATCATATCGGAATTTCGGGATGTACTCCGATCATTTTCAACCCTATAAAATTTTCAGATATAACATGCATATGACCAAGATTTTAGTTATATTTTAGTAGCGCATTTTAAAAATTAGAGTGTTTAGCACAGTCGGGCTTGTTTAAATCGTCTTAGAATTTTACTCTGATTTGTTGGATCTTAAATGATTATTTCGATCGGTTACAAACGGAGTGAAAAACTTAATATAGACTGTATAATATGTATTGTGGAGGATGTAAAAAACTCACGTTCCAACGAGTATTTTAACATATGTATTCTCTTGGAGTCTAGTCCAACAGGAGTTTATCGCTTTCACTTACGACTCAAACCTTTTAAGACTCAAGCCATATCCTTGTTGTGCAATTTTTTTTATGGCACATGTGATGGTGGTTTAGGTTTTTTTTTGTTTATGACGGTTCCATGGAAATTGCTTTGTCAAACTATCGCTGGCTGGATGGCTACAGCTGCCGTAACATGAATCTATTGATAGCAATAAGCAGCGTGGTATGCACCAACAACAACTACAACAACTATCAACTGAATGAAATGCATAAATTTGATTATTCCAAGTCACTTTCCGTGTGCCTGCTGGATGCATGACAGGTAGTTATCCATATACATAGAGAGATATGAATCTCTCAGGATTGAATGACAATCGAGCAAAATTCGTCATGTTTGCAATGTCGAGAATGAAAAGTTTGGCCACAGCTTGAATGTGAATTGCGATCCGCATATAAGTGGTGAATATTAGGTTTTGATACGATTTCAATTTCATTGTTCATAAAAATAAGTATAAGGGTAGGTTGAAAATGGGAGGAATGAAATAAAGATCAATAATTTAACTTAATCGTTACCTTCTACATTTTTACGGATGTATATGGTATGAGGATTATATGTAAACGTCGACCTGATATTCCTATCCTATGTTCTGCCAGAGAAGATAGTAACCATTTCAAACTCTGAATTCAAAAATTTAGACAATTTAGTTAAAAAATGTGGCTAGAAGCATTAGTTCAGAGGAACTGTTTTAGAGAGGCTTTGCAATAACTTGGACTTTCAGTTTTTTTTTTGAGGTAGGTATGTGTACCCCCATTCCTTGAAAGTATTTTTTAAGGTTGTATCATAGAATTTTGGTAAAGTTGGAGTGTTAGCTGTAATTATACCATCAGAAATATGGCTAAAGAGGGTATGTATTATTTGGTATGGCCAAAACGTGCATCATCGAAATAATGGTTTTAGACCCTATGTCTCTTTCCAACAAATCCGTTTCAGGACGTTTGGAGTCGATCTAGCAAAACACGCCCTTCCGTCCGTCTGTTTCTGATGGGCAATATCGGCTCACTCCTTCCGGTAATTCCCACACAAAAGGCCGAAATTTAAAAAAAAAAAAATATTTTACTGCACATAAAGAGAAAGGATAATCAGATTTTGCTCCATCTTTACAAGTCCTAATATTTGCATAAATGCTAGGTCAGGTGCGAAAATGGACAATGTCGGTCTACTCCAACAAGTACGACCCCCACAAAGGATAAACATTTTGAATAATTATAGCTCTTGTAAAATGTAATGTAAAAGTCCGATTGTCTTCAAATTTTACACATCCCAATATATTTCCTTACCCAAGTTCTGGTGTTAAGATGGAATATATCAGCCGACTTCTTCTGATACCTCCCCCACAAAGCGTCAACATTTTAAATATCCACGGAGCTCATAAAACGCAAAATTAACATCCGATTCCTCTCGTACTTGGTACATTTCAATATTTCCATCAACACAAGATCTATTATAAATAAAACCTACAGTAGATATCAGACCATTTCTTCTGGTACCTCCCCCACCTAGGTTTCAAAATTTCAAAAGCAGAACGCTCTAAGAAATCGAAATAGCATCCAACTCTCTTCAAATTTCACACATACAAACATTTTTGCTAATACAAGATCTGTTGTGAAGATAATATATATCTGCGAACGCCTTCTGGTATCTCACCCACAAGGGGTCGCAATTTTCAATATTTTTATCTGTCATTAGCTGTCTATGATTTTGCATAAAATTGGATATAGATATTCGATTTTCTTATAATTTGCCTATGCCAATACTTTTATCGGTATTAGATGAAGAATGACAATGGAATACTTCGGTCGATTATATCTGGTACCTCACGCACATTTTAACAATATATAAAAACTATCACATATCTCATATAAAGTGAAGGAAGTAACCAATATAATCCAAACCTGGCACGTTGCAATATTTATATCATATTAGGCCCGATACGAAATGGACAATATTCGCTCATTCCTTCGGAAACCACACCATAGAGGGTCAAACATTTGAATAATCATAATAGAGGTGAAATATGTTTGAATAATCGAATCACTTTCTGAGTCAATTTATGCCAGTCCGTCGGTCCATGTATTTTTGTGAACAAAATGCAGGTCGCATTTATTCTTCCATTGATATGAAAATTTGCAAACAATATTTGTTTGGCCCAAGGATGAACCCTATTGGAATTGGTGAGAATCGGTTCAAATTTAGATATAGCTCCCAAATATATCTTCAAACGACTTCGGGTTATTTGTGCACCAAATGGCCAATACAGTCCAAATGACCTGAAATGACTTCCGACAGAATTCAGCATGGAAGCATGGATGTAACAAATATAGTCCAAACCTGGCAGGTCACACTATTTATATCCGATACGAAATGAACAATATTGACCCATTCCTTTAGAACCAACTCCATAGAGGTCAACAATTTAAATAATTATAACAGAAGCTAAACTATATATAATTAATCGAACATTGGCTGAAGGTATACATCTGTCGGTAGAACCGACTGATACTTTTTATACCCTACAACACTATGTGTTATTTTGCACGAAGGTGGGGTTAGGGTCAGAATAGAAGCCTATTTCTTTTGGAGATGATCGCCAAATATTTAGGGGTTGAAATGGACCAAATACTGAAAAAATTTCGGATTTTGCGGTAGCTATACAGGTCGCAATTATAGACCAATAGACAATAGAATTTCGCATGTAGCTAGAGTTTAGGGCGGGGAAGAAGCCTACCAATTTGGGCGATCATCGGATAATATTTAGCGGGTAAAATAGACCATATCTTTTGTGTCGAAAAAATTAAAAATTTTTCATTAAACCGCGAATATTTTAAATCCCGGCGAAATCACAAAGCCATGACAGGGTTACTTCGATCTTTACATTTATGTTAACATCCAACA
Organism: Musca domestica; assembly: GCF_030504385.1. NCBI lineage: Eukaryota > Metazoa > Arthropoda > Insecta > Diptera > Muscidae > Musca > Musca domestica. The sequence goes on from NW_026712212.1 coordinate 921,802, forward strand.
AATCGGATATATAACAAAATATGTGCGATATATATGTCTATCAAAGAAGATATGCTTGAAAGATCTCTTATATGTTGAGAACGGCTGAACTGATTTCGACAGTTCTCATTACTTCAGAATGGCAGGAAAGAAAAAACGTCTAAAAAAATCGCATAAAAATATCTTTCTAAAGATGAAAATATTGATTTTGTAAAATTTTCTCATATATTTTCAATTTTGTCATATTTTGTTGGCATATTTTCATTTTGAATTAAACATTTGGTAATATTTCTACAGCTAACAAAACTAAGTAGTTAGGATATCAGAATATCATATACAGGCCGCATTTATGGCCCGATCCTTACGAAATTTTGCATGGGGATAAGATGAGGGTTAGAATAGAAGCCTACTCTTTTTGGAGATGATCGCCATATATTTAGGTGTTGAAATGGACCAAAAAACTGCAAAATTGTCAGCAGGTCGTAATTATCGCCCGATCCTCACGCACATTTGAATGGGGGTTACCGGATATTGCAAAAGCAAGCAGTTTTGGATGGCCATCCAAAAATAGTTTGCCAACTTTTGTAGACAAAATACGAAAATGTCCATTCCAGTGACTTTTTGGAGAATTCACAAATACAGGAAAGACGCATTTCTGACTATTTCGTTAACGCTGATTTCGTTGCAGAGTATAGTCAAATGTCTGTATCTCATATAGATGCATTTCAGTCAAAAACCAATAATAAATGATAATCTTTTGCCACTTCTGAGAGATTATAGGTCTTTGGGAAATATTGGTTCCAGATCTAGGAAGACCATCTACAATATCTACCAATAAATTGGAAATGAGCAAATTAGTTTAAGTTGCTATTATTCGAAAATTAGAGAACGAATGCTGATGGTTTTCTTTTATTATTTGTCACAATATCTTGTGGAAGGGTATTCAACGGTCGGCCCCGCTCGACTGTAGCCTTTGCTTACTTGTTTTTTAACTTGTTTTTGGATTCCAATATAGATAAATTTTTATATCACAGAGATGTGTTATGGCTACAGGAGTAAAATGAATAATGAACAGCCAGAACGTGAACTTAAGTTCATAGACCATAGTACCGACGGAATTAATAAATTTTGTTTATTTTTATGCCGGATGTATTGTGGCGCTCAACGTACATGGGGAAAATAAATTATGGGCGTTATGAGCGTCAAAAAAGGGGAACGGAATTATCCTTAAAAAAACAACAAATAAAAAAGCTGTAAGTTCGGCCGGGCCAATCTGTGAATACCCTCCACCATGCGGAACGAATTTGGCAATTTTCAAAAAAAAAAAAAATAATAATAATAATAAAATCCGTTGAAAAGTCTGTTAAAATCTTAAAAATGTCGAATGCAGCCGTTACATTAGGGTCTAAATGACGACGTGGTAACTTTTGCATAGGTAACTTTTGTCATAAGCCATTAAAATATTCAAATGAGAGACATGAAAAAAATGTTTAATGTCAAAAGTCCTGCAGACATATTTGAGTAAAATTTTATTAACCTACTTCATTTCGTTCGGAAGATAGAGTGATTTCCACATGTAGGTCAACGTCTTCGTATAGCCCCAAATAACGGTACCTCCCGATATTGGGTATTTTGATGATTTTAGCGACATTATTTACCGGAACTATTTTAAATTTGGTATTTGAAGTTCGTAATGAATACTACAGTCTATGACAGAAAATTGTATGTGTCGCCATATAACGGTACCCCTCGATATTCGGTATTTTGATGATTTTACCGGAATTGTTTCAAATTTCGCATTTGAAGTTCGTAATGAATACTACAGCCTAAGGCAAAAAATTGTCTGTGTAGGTCTACGTTTTATAACCCCCCTATATACGATAATTTGATGATTTTAGCTACATTATAAACAGATGTTTTTCAAGTTTCGCATTTGAATATTTTAATAGCTTATGACAAAAGTTACCTATGCAGGTCCACGTTGTCGTATAGACCCTAATATACGGCTACTTTCGATATTTTTAAGATTTCAACAGAATTTTTAACGGATTTTATTTTTTTGAAAATTGCCAAATTTGTACCAAATGGTGGAGGGTATTCAAAGTTCGGCTCAGCCGAACTAACAGCTTTTTTCTTGTTTTTATATAAAAAAAAACAACTAAACTCCTATTTTTCACTTCCTTTGTAAAAGTTAGAAGTCATTTTGGGTACTTCTGCCAAATTATGGAAAATCCAATTCGAAAATTTTAGGAGTCTGTCAGTCATTTCTCCTTAAGAGCTGTATTCGTTATTAGGCCTCAAACATCATTGTTTAATGCCAGAAACAATAGTGAAAACGATTTCTGTGAATTTATGTTGTAAATAGTTTTCAAATCTCTATTCGAATATGGGAATTTCCGTACAATTAAGTTATCGTTAAAAATCACAAATATTGTGTCTGGGTACGCAAAATTCAAACTGGACATGATTTCCCAGAGAGTGCGGTAATTTCCTAACATGTGTTGGCACAAAACCAATTGACTTTGACAATGACTGGCCGGCAAAGGACCTGTGGTCATAAAATCTGGTCATAAATTTATGCTTCGTGGAAATGTGGCTGTAATAAAATGCGTGGGTTATTACAGCGGTGAGGACAGGTAGCTGCCGAATTTAGTGATTATGGAAAATACGCAAGCCAGACTAGGTAGGCTGAGTATTTAAATCAAGTACGCGTAACGGGAGATTAGCAGTTCTAAACTATCAGTCTAACTGAAAACATAATTATCTCCTCGAGTGTGATACAAAGTGCCAAGTGTGTCGAAGTGAAAATGACATCCCTACAGCTAATGCAGAATTCCCGTGAAATTTGTCGCATGTCATGGTTCCTCATCGAAATGGACGAGGGCCAGTCGAAGGGGGGCAAGGAGAATGGCCGCATAGTCTACGGCGTCATACACTCCATTGATTTGGTGGACAATGATTCCAGCAATATGTATATAAATCGTCGGGTGCGCTTCAATTGGAATCATGCCATCATCGAGGGCCGCGTTAAATTGGCCTCGGATGATCGCTACTTCATCGAACAACAGTTCAAGACATTGACGAAAAACAACGAGGAGGTGATCTTAAAACAGAGATTATCCAAACGTTATTTGGTCCAGTTCAACAAGGGAGCCAACACCATTGTCCATGCCATTGTACATCAAAAGGAGATTGTTTGGCCCAAGGAGGATTTTCATAATTCCACAATACGAGAGGTATTGATTCGGGATGGTAAAATTCAGAGAATGGCAACGGTGTTGCATGTGAGTGAATCGGATGATTTGATACAAAAAGAATTGGATATGCTCAAGGCTAGATGTTTTGAGGGGGTAAGTTTGAAATGCTTTCGAAATATTTTGACTTAGAAACTAATTTATTTTAAAACACCTTGCAGGCCTTTGAAGAGCCATATGATAACGTTGACATTGAAGAGACCCCGTGGCTATTTGTCCAGTACAGTAGTGGACCAAGTAATGTCAGCTATTCCATTATAAATATTTGTGGCACGGTGTGGCAGGAGGACAATCTGTACCGCAATGTTGTGGCCTACATTAAGGAAGGAGAAGCTGTTTATCAGGCCATTATCATACGCAAATCCAAAGATCGCAATAAATTAGATGCTGAATTGCGTTCCATGAAAGATTGCTGTCTGACCACCGACTTTCCCATCAGCGGCACCAGTTGTGTAAGTAGTCGCCAACGAATCGAGCAAATATTACATAAACATGTAAGTTCTCGACGCAGAACCGAGCGATGTTGTGTAATGTTAAATATTGAAAGAAATTTTAATAAATTTGTTGTTTTTCTTTTAGTTCAAGGTTTCACTACCACCGTTGGATCATCAGGGCCTGTGCGCCAAACCAGTTACAATATTGCCAATGAAACGTGACAAATGTCAAATCATAAGACACTAGGTGACATCAAAACTTGAAAAAAAGAAGATGTAGATGTGTAAAACGAAGAGATAAGCCAAAATTGTGTGACAATATAAAACAAAGATTGTGTATTCAAAATATAGTTTAAGTGTTATTTCAAATAAATATCTGAAAGATGAAACTATGCTGTTTTTTATTGAACTTTACTGATATTGCAAATACAAGTTCTTTTCAGGGAGAAAGGAAGCATTTTCTCCTCATCAGAAAAATAGAGAGAAAGAGAGAGAGGGAGAGAATTTAATAAAAACGTAATAAAAACGTAACGACGTAAAAATCTCTACAGATAAGTTTTAAAAAACACCATAAATCGATTCTGATTAAGATCAAATAACACCACGAAAATTTAAAACCAGTAAAGAAAGTCCTAAAGTCGGGCGGGGCCGATTTTATGATACCCTACACCACTTTGCTAATTTAGTTGAGCTCCACTTAATAATTAAAAGTTTTTATGGGAGAATTCAATCAGGCACGCTATGATTATAATTATAACTTAAAATTCAAAGGACTAAATATGCCGAAGCATTTGTATCTTTTAAATTCGGACTTGTACTGCCCATTTGGTGCGAAATTAATTTGAAATCGGATAAAAATATTTATGGGAGCTATATCCAAATCGGAACCGATCTCGATAAAATTTAGCAAATAGGTTTCTGAGCTGTATTTGATATATTTCCCTGAATATCGTTGTTACGGAGTGCATATTACGTCTGTGGGTAACAAATACAATAAATCGGATGAACAATATATATGGGAGCTATAACTATATCTGAACCGATCTTCACCAAATTTGACATACTACCTTCTAGACAAAATTCGGTCGAATGTGCCAAATTCCATCCCATTTGGACAAATATTAGACGTTTGGTGCACAATAAATGGCAAATCGGTCGAAGTTATATATGGGAGCTATATCCAAATCTGAACCGATCTCGATAAAATTTAGCAAAGGTATTTCTGAGCTGCATTTGATATATTTCCCCAAATATTGTTGTTACAGAGTGCATATTACTGCTGCGGAGGACAAAAATAACAAATCGGATGAACAATATATGGGAGCTATAGCTATATCTGAACCGATTTCGATAAAATTTGGCATACTTATTTTCGGGCCTAATTTGGTCGTATGTGCAAAATTCAATACTATGCGGGCTGATATTACACGTTTGGTGCACAATAAAAGGCAAATCGGATGAAGATATATATGGGAGCTATATCTAAATTTTTACCGATTATCTCCAATTTCAATAGGGTTCGTCCTTGGTCCAAACAAATGTTGTTTGCAAAATTTCATCTCAATCGTATAATTTTTTCACAAGAATACATGGACAGACGGACGGTCGGACAGACGGACTGACATGCATAAATCAACTCAGAAAGTGATTCTATGCAGATCATCAAAAGGAACTATGGGTCTATCTCGTTTACTTTTTCCTGTTACAAACAAATGCACAAAGACATAATACCCTGACCACCTTGTGGTGTAGGGTATAAAAACTGCAGAAATAATCGATCTTCACACAGAAATAGGAAAATTAAATAAGTAAAAAAGCTCTAAGTTGGGCCGGGCCGAACATTGAATACCCTCAACTATTTGGTACAAATTTGGCAATTTTCAAAAAAATAAATAAAAAAAATAATAAATAAAATAAAATCCCTTAAAAATTCTGTTAAAATCTTAAAAATAACGAAAGTATAAGGGTCTATACTTTTGTCAAAAGCTTTTACAATATTCAAATACGAAATTTGAAATAATATGTTTATACAGACAATTTTCTGCCATAGGCTGTAGTAAATAATGTCGCAATTCCGGTAAATAATGTCGCTAAAATCATCAAAATACCGAATATCAAGGGGTACCATTATATGGGGGCTATACGAAGACGTGGACCTGAACAGACAATTTTCTGTCATAGGCTGTAGTATTCATTACGAACTTCAAACGCAAAATTTTAAATAGTTCCGGTAAATAATGTCTCAAAAATCATCAAAAGACGCGGACCTGCATGACCCATTTTCTGTGCTATGCTGTAGTATCCATTACGAACTTCAAATACAAATTTTGAAACAATTCCGGTAAATAATGTCGCTGCAATCATCAAAATATGGAATATCTAGAGGTATCGTTATATTGGGGCTATATCAAAACGTGGACCTACATGACCCATTTTCGATACCAAAAGTCCTGCAGACACAACATACATTTGAGTACAATTTTGTCAATCTACTTCAATTCGTTCGGCAGCTAGAGTGATTTCCACAGACGGACGGACATCGTTAAATCGACATTGAAATTTATGCTGATCAAGAATATTTATACTTTGTGGGGTCTAAAATGTGTATTTCGAGGTGTTACAAACGGAATGACAAACTTAATATACCCTCTTTACTATGGTGGAGGGTATAAAAATCAGTTAAAATCTCATATATACAGGGTGAGATGAAAAAAACTGCAACCAACTTCAGACTGCTGTCAATTCTAAGCCACTCGTCCGACAGCTGTAATTATTATTTCAGTGACAGCTGATTATATTACTTAAAAGGGTACAAAAGAATTTTGGTGAGAATTTTCCAGAAAAGAAGTTAACTGGAAAACCACAAGTGGCTATCGTTAGAGCACTCCAGCATCGAAATGGGAATAAATCTTTTTTGTCTCGTACCATCGCTCGTTACCGTGATACTGGTAGCGTAGAACGACGTCAAGGAAGTGGACGGAAGAAAACAGCAACATCAGCAGAAATGGTTCGAAAAGTAAAGAAGTGACTTGATCGAAACCCGCGTCGCAGTGGCCGAAAAATGGCTCGTGAGCTGAACGTATCGCAATATTCCATTCGGCAAATATTGAAAACTGAGCTCGGGGTAAAGCCATTGAAATTCCAAAAAGTGCAAGAACTTACACCGCAACAGAAAGAAAATGGGCTCAAAAGAGCTAAAGAGTTGCTTCGCATGGCCGAAATTGGTGAACTGCCGATTTTGGTTTTCTCCGATGAGAAAACATTCGTTGTCCAGCAGTTTGTAAAAGAACAAAATGATCGTGTTTACTTTGCAAGGAGGTCAGCTGAAAATGTGCACCTTCGGTGGGCCACCAGGACTCAAGCGCCGGCCATGGTGAGGGCGTGGGCCGCCGACCGTGGCATCAGAATACATGTCGCGAAAATATTCTGGAGGGTGTATTAGAACTTGGGCACGCAAACATTTTGGCCGCAGACCTTGGGCATTCCAACAGGACTCAGGACCAACGCACTCAGCACGCGCCACCCAAGGATGGTTAAAAATAAGATTCCTCACTTCATTTCCAGCGCACAATGGCCACCAAAATACCAATCCTTTGGACTATTGTGTCTAAGTATTTTGGAAAGCAAGGTTGGCACTAAAACATACCAAAGTGTCGATCACCTCAAGCAAGTGCTTCGCCGGGAATGGACCAAAATACTGCAGAGCAACATTCGGGCAGAGTGTGATGGTTTCATTGACCGTTTGAAGGCCATAATTCGTGCCAAAGGTGACCAATTCGAACAAATCTAAACTTATTCTCAAATTTGATGCTATTTCCGATATTTTTTGCTTTTATTCAATAAAATTATAAAAAAAATATGGCGTTTGACTTTGTTGCAGTTTTTTTTATCTCACTCTCTCACGTCTACCATCTGTGGCCATATAGCTGAGGGTATAATAATACATACAATCTTTATTGGTGGTATATTATTATACTATTGAAGGTATATACTATTGGAGGTATATTAACTACGTCATTCCGTTTATAACTCATCATACTTACTCATATCTAAAATTCGATTTACCGATGCCCGTCTCTCTGTCCGTCTGTCTGTTGTAATCACCCTATTTTTCGAACGAATTGAGATAGAAAGTTAAAATTTTGCACACATGTGTATTTTGCCAGTAGGCACATTTTCATACCTCCCAATATTCGGCATTTTGATGTTTTGACATTGACAGTGTAAACTGGAATTATTTCAAATTTCGTATTTGAAGATCCTAGTGGGTACTACAGCCTATGACTGACTGATTTTAGCGACATTATTTGCCGGAATTGTTTCAAGTTTTAAATTTTCACATTTCAATAATTGGTACTACAGCCTATGACAAAGTTATGTGTTTGCAGGTCCACGTCTTTGTATACAACGATGCATCTCGATATTCGGTATTTTGATGATTTTAGCCACACTATTTATCGACATTGTTTCAAAAAAGAAAATTGCCTATGTAGGTCCAGGTCTTCGTATAGTCTCCATATAACGGTACCTCCCTATATTAAATATTTTGATGATTTTACTAACATTCACCGGAATTTTTTTTTTAAGTTTCGTATTTGAATATTGTAATGGCCTATGGCAAAAATTGCCTATGCAGGTTCACGTCTTTGTATAGACCCCAATATAATGGTAACTCCCTATATTCGGTATTTTCAAGATTTTAATAGAATATTATTTTATTATACCCTACACCACAAGGTGGTATTATGTCTTTGAGCATTTGTTTGTAACAGACAAAAGGAAACGAGATAGACCCATTGTTCCTTTTGATGATCTGCATAGTATGACATTCTGAGTCGATTAATGCATGTCCGTCCGTCTGTCCATGTATTTTTGAAGAAAGTACAGTTCGCATTTATTACCCGATGCAGATGAAATTTTGCACAAATTATTTGTTTGGCCCAAGGACGAACCCTATTGAAATTGGAGATAATCGGTAAAAATTTAGATATAGCTCACATATATATCTTCGTCCGATTTGCCTTTTATTGTGCACCAAACGTGTGATATCAGCCCGAATAGTATGGAATTTTGCACATACAACCAAATTAGGCCGAAAAATAAGTATGCCAATTTGAAATCGGTTCAGATATAGCTATATAATGTTCATCCGATTTGTTATTTTTGTCCTCCGCAGCCGTAGTATGCACTCTGTAACAACAATATTTGGGGAAATATATCAAATGCAGCTCACAAATACCTTTGCTACATTTTATCGAGATCGGTTCAGATTTGGATACAGCACCCATATATAACTTCGTCCGATTTACCTTTTATTGTGCACCAAACGTCTAATATTAGCCCAAATGGGATGGCACTTACGACCGAATTGAGTCTAGAAGCTAGTAGTCAAGTTTGGTGAAGATTGGTTCAGATATAGCTATAGCTCCCATATATACTGCTCATCCAATTTGTTATATTTGTTACCCACAGCCGTAATATGCACTCCGTAACAACGATATTCAGGGAAATATATCAAATACAGCTCAAAAATATCTTTGCTAAATTTTATCGTGATCGGTCCCGATTTGGAGATAGCTCCCATATATATCTTTATCCGATTTCAAATTAATTGTGCACCAAATGGGCAATACAAGTCCGAATTTAAAAGATACAAATGCTTCGGCATATTTAGTCCTTTGAACTTTAAATTATAATTATAATCATAGTGTGTATGATTGAATTCTCCCATAAAAACTTTTAATTGTTATGTGGAGCTCTACTAAATTAGCAAAGTGGTGTTGGCTATCATAAATTCGACCCCGCTGCCGAACTTAGTGCATTTTTACTTGTGATATATAGTTTTAATTTTCCAGTGTAATTGGATAGATATTTTTTTTATCTTATTTCAGACCCAATGCGAGTACCTCTGAATATGTCTTTACAAAAAATCGAAGAAGAGCCGGAACTTTTAGGTGATGGTGATGATGATGACGACAACTATGATTTGAAGGTAACTAAATCTTTTGGTAACTTACGCCGCCTAAGTGGTGGATGTTTGAGTAAAAAGGAAAGTGAGGAAAATGTTGATGGGAAGGACATTTCAGCTGCAAGCAAGGAACAAAAATTGAAATCGTAAAAAAGGAGTACACTCTTTTTGAATATTTTATAAATGTATTAATTTTAGGTCAAAATTCAAAGATAAAATTCCACTGATGTTGAGGTCCACTCAGTGTGGCACCTGTGCAAATTGCTTTGGTAAAAAGCGTAAACTTAATGGAAACTCTGAGTGTTCAAAAATAGAAGATTTAGAAAAACAAATACAAAGCTTGGATAAGCATTTGACAGATATACGTCAAAATATGAGCCAAAGAGACGAGGTGGAGAAAATAGCAATGCTTTCCCAAAAAATAAACGAAGTGAATGATATTTTGAAAGAATTAAAACTGAGTTGTTTGCGTCTCGAAGAAACGTTGATGGATGGGAATCAAACTTCAGGAATGGACATAAAACAGACTCGGGTGCCACAAGGAAGGAACATTTCCAAATTAATTGACAATGAAAACACCGCTGGCATAGGGAAAATGTCAAAGAAGACAGTGTTTCACCGGAAAATCTAGAATATCCTGTACCCATCATTAAGAATTCTAAAATAGTAGGAAATATTGATATGGAGAGCGATTGGAAACATTTATCGAGTCATTCATCGAGAAGATGTAACAACTCACCTAGAGAAAGTTTGGAATATCTACCAGCCAATCATTCAATATCTACGTGTCCGATTAGGAAACTGGGAAAAACTCATTGTTATCGTTCGTTTCCAAATTCACAACAGTCTCCATGTCTATCCTGCCAAAGATCTTATCGCGGTGAGGGGACGACATCTGGTCCTAGGATACCAATACGCTATTTCAATAACAATACCGAAAATCATTGTTCTTCGTGTGAATTCCAAGTATCAGCTCAAAAAAGTCGAAACAATTACCGATACCGAAGAACACACGCAGGAAATGAAAGTCCTCCTCTCACAGCCAAGCCGAGTGAAATGCAGCACGAATCCAAATTCCTGAAATCACCCAAATCTAATGAAAATATCTCATATTTCACTGCCAATTTGCCGGTGATAAATTCGAATTTATTGAATGCCATTCTTCAAATCATTGGGCCCACAGATACAGGTTATATAGCGCTGACAGTAATTCTGCAATCGAATGATCTCTACCACATCAATATATCCGTTACAAACACCGGCCAGTCCTTGGGTGATGTCTATACCACCGAAACAGCTTTGCAACAAGCCGAACAAAATCGACTCTTTGAGCGATTTCTAACATTTTTCGTTTTGAATTCCAACAACACATTGGAACAAAAGAATCGAATTTTGGGGCATTCATTTGAGTTCCTCAATTTGGGTGAGTGACACAATTTTTGAAAATTAAATTGGACATTGTTTTTAAGGCTTGTTTCATAATTCAAAAAAATAATGAACTATATTTTTAAATAACACCATAACATTTGTATTATTCAAATTTGAATTTTTGGCTATATATATTAATAAACAGTGAAGAAATGTCATAAGTCGGACAGGGTCGACTATATGATACCCTACACTACTATGCGTATTTAGTAGAGCTCCCATAACAAAAAAGTTTATTTTGCGAATTTATGTCAAGTAGATCATATCAACTATGAACCTTTGAATGTATATCATAGCTTTGGAGTAGTCACAATTTGGGAACTATCCAACTCTGAATCGATTTTCAATATATTTGATGGAGGTTTATTTCATTTATTCTGATGCCACGGTCGATTAATACGAGTGGAGAGCGACCATCGGCTGTTATGGCGGCCCACACCATCACCATGGCCAACGAAGGTGCACATTTTCACCTGACCTCTTTGGCAAGCAAACACGATAATTTTGTTTGCTTATAAACTGCTGGACAACGAATGTTTTCTCATCGGACACGCAGAAAACCAAATTCGGCAGTTCACCACTTTTGGCCAACCGTTGCTTCGCTTGGCTCTTTTGAGTCTAGTTTCTTTCTGTTGCAGTGTAAGTTCTTGCTCTTTTGGAATTTTAATGGATTTACCCCGAGCTCATTTTTTCAATATTTGCCAATGGAATATAGCGATATGTTCAGTTCATGAGCCATGTCGGCCATTGCGACACGAGTTTCGATCAAGTCGCTTCTTTACTTTTCGAACCATTTCTGTTGATGTTGCTGTTTTCTTCCATCTACTTCCTTGACGTCGAGCTACGCTACCAATATCACTGTAACGAGCGATGGTACCTGACACAGTTGAAACAGGGATTTCCCCAAAGTGGGGTGATATCTCCGAAACTATTAAATCTCTGTAGACGACATAGAAATAATAACGTACGCAGATGATTGTACGTTCGTGGTGTCCGGACCTATCATTGATGACATTTGCGATCGGTTAGACGCTTACCTAGTTGATCTAATAGCCTGTTTCACTGTAAGGAATATGCACGAAATCGATGGACACACTTTTCACCACGTGCACTGCGGAGATGAGGCAATCTTTGAAAGAGCAGGTCGATGTTGTTGTAATTCCGACCACCTTAGGGGTCTTAGGGGTCACATTTGGTAGCTCTTTAAATCGTCCGTGCATACCACAGCTCTCGGCGACAAAATCAGAAGTAGGAAAAAGGTTCGCAAGTCTCAGGCCGGAGGCTCTTGGGGCCTGTAAGGAACCCTTGTTGACCTCTTACAGCACGATAGGTCGGTCTGTGACATACTATGCGGTTTCGGCGTGCTCCACCTACATTAGTTATACGAAGTGGAAAAATATCCAGTTCTGTCAGAACGTTGCCCTTAGAATCGCAACAGGGTGCCTCATCGCGAAGGTCTTACCGGTGCGACAACATAATAAAATGATACCTTCTTGGGTGTTACAGACAGAGCCAACCCAATCACCAGGCACTTAAGAAAAGACCTTTATGATATAGAGTGAGGTACAGACATAAAAGAGAGAGAGAGAGACAGAGAGCTTCTATATCAACATACCTATCAAGCAGGACTGAATGGTATTTACTCTAAAGCGGTTTCAGAAGTCATGAAAGGATATGGATTGAATACCGTACTAGGAGACCATCCCCCTCCCATTGCAACTGCAGAGCGAGAGCAGCCCCGACAAACCCGAGAAGTTTTGGCGCATTGAAAATGCGGATGGTGCAGCCGCCTCAATTCGTATTGGGATTGATAGTGATGTGCAGAACATCTGCCCAGCATCCAACCAAACCTTTTCAACTAACTCCAGTGACATTGTGGACTTAGAAGCAGAACCCGATTGAGATGAATCAGAACGGACACAGCAATACTAGCTGCTAAAATAACAAAAACCAAGTAAATGTGAATTATTTGCAACGATAAACGGGACAGTCCAATCTGTGTTTCAGACCCGGGCTAGATCCGGATCCACAGAACCGATATGAAAGCATGTGGTCACGTGATGGGGTTATTTAATGTAAGGTATATTTGATAATTATTTATATTATTTGATATATAGTTTATATGAGCCTTTTTCGCCTTTTTGTGGATTTTATTAAAACCAGTTCCAAAAGCTTGATATCGGAGTAGACCGATATATCCAAACTTCACAACAGGTCTTCTATTAATATAAATATTGGGGTGTGTCAAATTTGAAAATAATCGGATTCTCATTTCGCGTTTTATGAACTTCATAGTTATTCAAAATTTTGACTCCTTTGTGGGGGAGGTAACAGAAGAAGTGGATCATATCTTCACACCTGATTATGTATTGATAAAAATTTTGGGATGTGGAAAATTCGAAGACAATCGGATGCTTATTTCTAATTTTTAAAATATTTTTAACTATTCAAAATGTTGACCCTACGTGTGGAAGGTACGTAATGCAGTGGGTCGACATTGTCCATTTTCGCACCTGACATAGCACTGATGCAAATATTGGGATTTGCCAATTTTGTACAAAGCTCGTCTAGCTTTCGAGTCGACCTATATTGCCCCTCTCCGAACTCGATCTAAGTTTGATAATAATATTACGATTTACCAAGTTTAGACCAAATCGAGAGTTATCGTGCGCACCAGCCAGACAGACAGAGGAAGGACGGACACCTCTAGATCGACTCCAAATGCCCTGAAACGGATTTGATATAAAATCGTTATTTCGATGAGGCACGCTTTGGCCATATATATATACCCTCTGTAGCCATATGGCTGAGGGTATAACAATATATACATTTTTTCGTAGAGACTATATACCTCCGTTTTTAAAACAAACAAGCCTGTTTAAATATGTTTTGCAGGTTATTCGATGTTGTATCACGTTTCCTCTTTTCATTTACAGAAAATTCACAAAAACACGATGACCAAAATATGGACAACTTAGGAACTAAAACGTCTAACACATCCGAGGATTCTTTGAAAATAAGTTCTGACAATCCACTATCGCCTGAGATTTTTAATTCCAAGAATAAAAATTCCCCTGAATTTCGAAGAAAGGCTGGTGAAAGTAATGATTATGGAAATTCCCCTGAAACAAAAAATTTAGTTTTAAATAAAGATATTCAAAGAGAGTCTCCCCTAGATGAAACAAAATACGATAGCTACAACACACGTCTGGATAATTTAGAGCTTGAACTGAAGAAAATGCGCCAAGATCTTCATCAACTGAATGGCAAATTAATGCCCCAAGATAAATGGTCTAAATTACAACAATTTGGCGAAAAACTAAAAGATTTATATTCATTGTTGGAATATTTAAGGAATGCATCAATAACAGGTGCGGGAAGTCGTCCAAAGGAAATGGCCGAGCAGGCCGATGATAAAAGTGAATACAATACCGAACAATGCCAACAATTTACTGCTGAAATTAATCGCCATCCTACTCTGTTGGAAAAGTATTTATTAACATTGAAAGATTTCCGCACCGATGCCGAATTAAGAAGGCAACGATTGGAAAGAAGATGGCAAGAGAAACTTTTGCGGAAACAACAACGGCAACAACAAACCAAACAAGGATATGGTTTGGATATTGACCATAAATCACCGAGGAAATTAAGTGATGGCAACATTAAACAATTTGTTGGAAAAGTTGTACGAAAACTTGTTGAAGTTTCTTCCAGACAAGTGGTGCAGGAAAAACATGTTAATACACCAACTCAAATTAAGAGAAATATTAATGAAGTGGAAAACAGTTCGACCCAATTCAACTGGGAGGAATATGGCAATCCACAAAACTCCTTAAATGTAAAGATAACAGATGCGAATGACGCGAAGTCCCACCCAAGTAGCAAATCTGTGAAAAGTGAGGCAGAAATCTCTTTACCTGAAGTCCTTTATGTTAGATCTTCCAATTCAGATCGCGAAAATATATCCATAATTTATTCGAATCTTGTCGCAGAGATAGAGGAGCTTCAGAATCATTTTCCTCTTAACCAAACTCTGGCTCTCACAATTTCTTTAGAAATCAATGGACTTTATCATATCAGCCTTTCGGATGCCCATACTGGTGAATCACTGGCATGTCTCTATGCCAGCAAGGAAGCTATTCGTGAGGCACAAAGGGAGAATTTATTCAAAAAATATTTAACCTTTTTCCTATTGAGTGGAGACCCCTTAATTGATGAGGTCAATCCTTTAATTGGACATCTCTTCGAAATTGTCCAATAAAAAATTAAAGTTTTAAAATTAACTTTTTAACTAGCCGATATTAAATCTCCCATTTAAGTGTAAATCGAATTTAAAATTGTTTGGTTTTTTCTGCACATCTTTGTAATGGATATGCCTGTCAATTTCCAAAACCATCCATTACAACATGTAACGAATAAGAAATGTTTGGAAAATTTTCTAAAATACCAAAATAAAAATGCTAATCCCTTATCGAGGACTTTATTATGGCGTAGGTCATTTTGCAATGCTGTAATGGCATTGTAAAACATTTACAATTTGAATGTGGCTGGCAATTGTTGTGGTGGTGTGTATGGGAGGACTATAATTGGTAACTTCGAATAGCGGATTTACTATTTCAAACTCTAACACAAAAGTTCATAAATGCAATTTGGAATTTGAAATGTAGTCCCACATGTACATATATTAACATAGGCCTTTAAATCTATATTGGTAGATCTGAAACCAACGTTTCCCGGAAGAATAGGAACCAATGTTTCCCGTTCGCTAGAAGAATATTGACCCTATTCGCTAGCGAAAAGTCTTATAATTTTATATTCGTTTCAACAGTTCGTAATTAATTTTCTTTGAAAATAGTGGTAATGGTATTATGCCTTTGTGCATTTGTTTGTAACATGCAGAAGGAAGCGAGATCGACCCATAGTTACAATTGAGGATTTTAATAGAGTCACTTTCTGAGTCAATTTTTGTATGTCAGTCAGTCTGTCCGTCCGTTCATGTACTCTTGTGAACAAAATGCAGGTCGTATTTATTATCCGATTAAGATAAAATTTTTCAAACAATATTTGTTTGGCCCAAGGACGATGATAATCCGATCAGATACAGATATAACTCCTATATGTCATCAACCGATTTCGAGTTAATTGTTCAAATAGCCAATATCAGTCCAAATGACCTGCATTTTGGTACATCCAACCGAATTTAGTCTAGAAGCAAGCACATCAATTTGGTGAAAAACGGTTCAGATATAGCTATAGCTCCCATACATATGTTTCATCCGATTTGGTGATTAAGTCCCTCACATTCGTAATATGCATTCGACATCAATGATATTTGGTACCAGATATCTTATAGAATTCGGAAATATATTTGCCAAATTTTATTGAGATCTGCTCAGATTTGGATATAGCTTCCCTATATATCATTGACCCTATTTCAGGTTTATTGTACCATTATTTGTCTAATATTAGTCCAAATGGAGTGAATTTCAGGACGTATGTTTCCATTTTATGGAACTCGCCTGCGATACATATTTTTATACCCTCCACCATAGTATGAAGGGTATATAAGTTTGTCATTCCGATATATACATTTTAGATCCCACAAAGTATATATATTCTTGATCAGCATAAAATTCTATGCCGATTTAGCGATGTCAGTCCGCCTGTCTGTCCGAACGAAATGAAGTAGGTTGATACAATTTTACTAAAATGTATATTATGTCTTCAGGACTTTTGGTATCGAAAATGGGCCATGTAGGTCCACGTTTTGGTAAAGCCCCCATATAATTCTACCTACCTAATTTCGGTATTTTGATGATTTTAGCGACATTATTCACCGGAATTGTTTCAAATTTTGTATTTGATGTTCGTAATGAATACTATAGCCTATGACAGAAAAATGTCTGTGCAGGTCCACGTTTTGGTATAGCCCCCATATAATGGTACCTCCCGATATTCGGTATTTTGATGATTTTAGCGACATTATTCACCGGAATGGTTTCAAATTTGTTGTTTGAAGTTCGTAATGGGTACTACAGCTTATGACGGAGAATTGTTTATGTAGGTCCATATCTTCGTATAGCCCCCAATATAACGATACCTCCCGATATTCGGTATTTTGATGATTTTAGCTACATTATTCTCCGATTTTTTTATTCAAGTTTCGAACTTACAGCTTTTTACTTATTTCATATTCAGTCGAATATTTCCATTTGTGGTAACTCGGTTCTGTATATCTAATGTTCCAACAAATATGTTTTAATATAATTCTTATCCAAGTCATATCATGCACTATACAGCATTGTTATTTGATACTAGAGGCACAAAAGACTCCTTCAAATTTGTTGAAAATCGATTCTGAGTTGAATATAGTTCCCAAATTGTTATCTATTGCGAGTTTTAAATACGAGATTTGAAAACATTCTGTTAAAAAATGTGCTTAAAATCGCCAACATACCAAATGCTTTATGAGTCTCCCACCACCATATCTGAACCAGATACCCAAATAGTGACATCTATATTAAATTTCAAACATATTCCTTCACGTAATACCAAACTAAGTAGAATTTATTACTTTTCGTACATTTATTGTACATATTCCCACAACCACCTCCATATCTCCATCTCAGATACCAAAAGAGTCCTTAATATCAAATTCCGGGATTCCAGTACATAGTTTCAACACCAATTTCATATTTCAATACGAGATACCAACAGAGACCTCAATATAAAATTTGAGGATTTCAACCATATCCCTTCGTTGAATATCAAATTTGGTACGTTTCGAAAAATTATAGTATGCATTTTTTTAAATAATCTCCATATCTCAACTTCAGATATCATCAGTGACCTTAATATCAAATGTTAGGATTTCAGCTCTGTAATGTCCCCTGTTGCCAAATTTAGTACCATTTAGCATAACTGTAGTACATATTTCCAAAACCACCTTTATATCTCAACACCAGATATCAAGAGAGATAGCTCAATAACAAATTTTGGGATTGTAGCTCAAAGGATTCACTCAATACCAAATATAGCACGATTCAGTACTTTTTGTACAATTATAGTACACATTCTCAAAACAATTTCCATATCTCAATTCCAAATACCAACAGAGACTTAAGTATCAAATTTGAGGATTCCATTTGACCCTATACAAAATTTGGCACAATTTAGTACTTTTCGTATACATATAGGACTCAAACAGTGACATCGATTTCAAATTTCAGGATTTTACGCAAACCAAATCTGGTACTATTTAGTTATTTTCTTGAAAATTTACTATTAATTTGTAAATATGTACTAGCTCAAAATGTGTACTATTTCCAAAACCACAATCATATTTCAATCCCAGACACCAACAGTGACCGCAATATCAAATTTCGAGATTTCAGCCCTATTCCATCACTGAATACCAAATTTAGTGCCATTTAATTTTTTTTTTTTTTGTACAAATTTAAGACGAATTTTTAAGCCACCACAAAATCTGAAAAACAAATACCATCAGAAATCTATATATCAAATTTCTGAATGTTGTCTCTCCTTTCACCCATTATCAATTGATATATATCATATCAACCATTCAGTACTTTTCGTACAATTGGAGTACACATTTCCGCAATCGCTTCCATATGTCCAGGGTACACAAGAACACCAATTCTAATGCTAAATTTCAGATTTTCAGCACTATCTCTTCACTCAAAGCCAAACTGTACCAAATGTAGTACTATTTGGTACTTTTCGTGCACTTATAGTACACATTTCTAAAGCCGCCTCTTAATTACGAACCTACTACCAACAGGGATCTCAATACAAAATTTTAAGATTACATCTTCATTTGTTCACCTTAAAACCAAACTGTTCTGAATTTGGTACCATTTAGTACAGTTCCCTCACTTAGTGCACAATTCCAAAACCATCTTCATATGTCAAAATTACATTTTCAACCTTGGTTCTCATTAAAAATTTCAGTTTAGCTTTTGGCTTTATCTGTTCACAAACCAGATGTTACCATTTTTGAAGCTTACAGCCAGTTCCACGATATCGAAAGAACACGTTCGCACAACTTTTACACGACAAACAGCTGATTTCCGTTCCACTAAAATCCATCAGAACGAAAATTTGCACGAAAATCAAAGCGAACGAAAACGTAAGCGTTTCAGTGTAATTTTGCGTTCCACTATCTTTTTTCTTTCGTACGCATGCGAACACAAATGTCAAAATCAGTCACTTGTGTGTTTGCTGTCGTATGATAACAATTAAGGATTGATTGATTGAAAATGGAAACAAAAATGTAAGTAAAAATAATAAATGCAATTTAATATGTGAACAACAAATATATATTTTTTTATTTTCTCAATTTCAGCACGAAAAAATCATCAACTACACAGCTGCGGGGACTAGATGAGTATATGGAGGAGAATCCTGAGTTCGCCAGAGGAGTGCCAATTTTTGGAAGCAGCAGAAGAAGTTTTAAATCGGGGCGGATTTGGGTAGTTCTGCAACCGGGCACTCACTTCTCTTCCATCATATCCAAAAGAGCCCGAAAAACTTCCTTCGACACCCGAAAATTGGCCACAAACCTAGAAAAACTCATTTTTTATTAAAAAATTTTTTATTCAAAAATGTAAAAATACAATAAAACTTACTGGTTGTTAGGTACTTCAAATAAATTCGAAGCATCTCTTAAATGCCTCCGTGGCACATTTTGAACCTCCTTCACATCATCCATAAAAATAGGGCTACGGAAATATTCATTTTTTATTTTTTAAGAACACAAATAGTTTGAACACAATCACTAGAAATTTTATTTTGTTTGTTTATTTACAATTTGTTTGATTACAGCTGAACTGTCAGTTGGGACAGAGCCAGTGCTGCTTTTTCGCGTTTAAATTAGACATTTGGCGCTTTTTTTTGCCTTATTTCGCGATTAATTTTTCCAAAAAATATTTAGCAACACTGAATCACGCAAGGCTATGCGAAAGAAAGAACGAAAGTTAGTGGAACGCATTCTTATACGAAAGTGAGTGAGTAGCCTTCGTTCGCACAAATTTTCTTTCGAGATCGTGGAACAGGCTGTTAGTAACATTTTAGAACATTTCTTAAATATAAAGTTTGAATTTCCAATAAACCTTTAGTGCATCTATCCTGCACACCATCAGTGACCCTCATTGTGAATTTCAGAATTCCAGCTCCATCTGGTCATCACAATTCCAATTTGTACAAAATTTAGTTCCACATAATAATACAGATGAGTACGATTTTCCAAAACTTCCTACATACCCCAATCCTACACGTCGACCATAATCCCAATTCCGAATTTTAGGATTCCAACTCTGTTGGTTTTCCCAAATACAAATTGTATTTTAGTTAGTAAATTTTAGTAAGTACAAATTTCCAAAACGACCTACATATCCCAACCCTACACTCCGATAGTAACCGTAATTCCAATTTTCAGGATACCAGCTCTTTTGGTTCACTCAACATAAATTGTATCAAATTTAGTACCATTTAGTACACTTATGCACAAACTGCCAACATCATACAATCCGATAGAAATTATATGTCCAAATTTCAGGATTCCAACGCTACCGGTTCACTCAAAATTTAAATTGTACTAAATTTCGTACCATTTCGTACGAACTTCCAAAACTACCTACATTCCTCAGTCCTAGAATGCATTTGTAATCTTCTTTGAAATATTCAGGATACCAGATCTAATGGTTCACCCAAATCCAAATTGTATCATTTAGTACACGTAAGTACGAATTCCCAAAACTACCACAGTCCTACAATGCAATAGTAATCTTATTTCCAAATTTTAGGATTCCAACTCTATTGGTTCTGCCAAAATTCAAATTGCACTAAATTTAGTACCATTTAGTACACATAAGTACGAATTTCCAAAACTACTTACTACTACTTAGAATGCGATAATAAAATTTTCAGAATTCCAGCTTTATCTATTCACCCAAATCGAAATTGTACGAAAAGTAATACCAAATAGAACTTTTCGTGCACATAAAAATAAATTTCGAAAACTTCCTCCATATCTCAATCATATAGTCCACCAGTAATGCTAATTTAAAATTTCAGGATACCATCTCCTCATTCCATCGTTCCTCTAAATTCGTATACATGGGTACACACTTCCAAAGCTACCTCCTTACATCGACTCTACTCCTCAACTTTGATTCCCATTCCAAATTTCAAGTTTTTAGCTAACCGTTCACATGATACGAAATGATACCAAATGTAGTACATTATAGTACTTATCGCACACTTATAGTGCGAAGTTCCAAAAACCCTTTGGTACATCGATCATACACTCCATCTGTTACCTTCATCCCAAATTTTACGAGTTCTACCTCTAGAGCTTCTTCAAACACAAAGGGTATCATATTTAGTTCCTTTTAATACTTTTCGACCCTCACCCAAAATTTCAAGATTTTAGCTTCAGCCGTTTCGTCTGAACCAAGAATGTAAATGAATTATCTTTCACCGAGTATGCCACCCCGATCAGTGTAAGGCGCAGTTAATGCCAAATCATCTCTTATTGCATACTTTGATGTTTTTATAAAATTACGTTTTTGGTTTGGCGGATTTTGTGGTGAAATGAATAAGCATTCGATTCGAATTCGAATGACGTCGAAAGCAATCAAATGCATTTTTCATACTAAACTAAACATTCGACTAAAATATGTGGTTTGTCAGTAAAGCCAGCATTACATACAGCGCCACACACAAACTCACACACACAAATGCACACGGTCAATTCACTTCACCGCACATCTAATATTCAATGTTACATTGCGAGTCTGTATGTGTGTTCAAACAAAGCCAACAGTATAATGTAACGAATCGCATTTTATTTAGTTGGAAACGTGTCCAGCAAAATAAAATGAGGAGGGAATTCTTTGTTTGAAACTCGTTTGAACAAATGCATAAATTTTGAATTCTAAGCAATGCAATGTTTTGGCAGTACCTGTTTTTTAGTGTAAATGACCAGTATTTGTGGAAATTCCAGGAATATTGAAGGATTTCGAACAATTTATATTTTGGAAGAGTGACAATAGCGGGCTATGTTCCCAAAACTGGAGGTGAAGCAAGCTTCCCTCACTGACAGCATGTTCTAATTGCAGTTAGCTAGAGATATAAAATCACAGAGCAGATCGCAATATAGAAAACAAGTAAAAAAGCTGTAAGTTGGAACGAATTAGAAAATTTTCAAAAAATAAAATCAATTAAAATTTCTGTTAAAATCTTTAAAATATATAATACTGTTATATGGGGGCTATACTATATCGTGGACCTATATAGATAATTTTCTTCCAAGGGATAATTTACCCACAAGTAACTCCTTGTGTGAATTTTCAGACAATTCCGTTGAAAATGTGGCTAAAATCATTAAAATACCGAATATCGCGGGGTACAATTATATGGGGGCTATACGATATCGTGAACCCATATAGATACTTCTCTTCCGAGGTAAAAAGTATCTACAAGGTACACCTTGTGTTGATTTTCAGACAATTCCGGTGAAAAATGTGGCTAAAATCATCGAACTACCAAATATCGGGGGGTACCATTATATGGGGGCTATACGATATCGTGGACCGATATAGCCTATCTTCGAACTTGACCTGCCTGCAGACAAAAGAGGGATCTGTGCAAAATGTTAGCTTCCTATCTTAATTCGTTTAGACTGTAGCGTGATTACAACAGACGGGCGGACGGACAGGGCTAAATCATCTTAGAATTTTACGCTGATCAAGAATATATACACTTTGTTGGGTCTAAAATGATTATTTCGATGAGTTACAAACGGAATGACGAACTTTATATAGGGTATAAAAATTGTCAACATTTGTGTAGCTTGGTAGCGTAGTTTTGTAACAATGTCGATGGCTTTTTTTAGAAACTATACCTAAACCTTGGTACAATTAATGTTCGCCGCACCTTGGTATAGGGAATTTTAGCTTTGGTACCCTTTGTATTTAAGGAAGCAGTAAAGCTAGCACTCTTAAGTTTGGAATGAGTCCAATGCCTTCAGCGGGATGTATGTTTTTGGAAGTTCGCACTATAAGCCTACGAAAAGTACTAAAATAATCTACATTTGTATCATTTCGTATCATGAGGACTGTTAGGTCTAAAAATTTAAATTGGGAATCAAGGTTGAGGAGTAAAGTCAATGTATGGAGGTAGTTTTGGAAGTGTGTACTCATGTATACGAAAAGTACTAAACGGTACTAAATTTGGTTCAATTTGAATTTGGAGAAACGGTTGGAGACAGAATCTTGAAATTTGAAATTAACATTACTAGCGGCGTGTAGGATTTTGATTTGGAGGAAGCTTTCTACCTCATCGGAAAGATAGATGTACCACATCCTCCCGTCGATCAGCAGCCAAAGATCCTTACTTATGAACCCGTTTTGATCAGTTTGATCAATAACCGCTACTATCTGCTCCTCCGTGATATTCGTTGAGGAACTGGACAATTCTGCTTCGTAAGGTTTCTGTGAAGCTGTATCGGCCGGTTCAGCTTTCGTTTTCGCATCAGTTACCCACTGTCCTCTATCACCGCGACCAAAGCATACGAGGTTGTAACGCCTGCTCCGTTATCTTTTTCTTCACTTTGAGTTGCTGCCCTTCAATTGGCCTCATCCTCTTCACCGCCACTGGCTCCGGGAGAATTTAGTCACCTTTGGGCTGCTCCTTTTGATGGTCCGTTTTGCTGTCCGCTCTTCGTGACCACCTTCTTGGCAGATTTTGCCCTGCTCTTCTGTTTCTTTATCTTCGACAAGATGGAGATGGAGAAGCTATAGCTGTGCTTGGCAGAGTCTGTTTGGAGAATTCAGAAGTTGACAGATTTTTCAAGATCTGCGGTTCTGAAGACTTCATCGTAGCCCCCGAATTGAGGCAAGATCTCGAGAAGCCATAACAGCCTTTAAAATAAACTGCTTAGGTGCTGTTCCCTTCGAATCCCCATCTCAGGTAAGCAGGAGTTTTACACAGTCGTCACCTTTTAGTGTCATCGTTAGGTTTCACTGCTGCTCCTTAAGTGGGAATCCTACTCAGTTGGGATAGTTCCCCTCAATCTTCCTAACAAACTTCACCTTCGTTCTCGTAAGCTGTAACTCCTTATCAGTGAGTTTGACCGGATCCCCATAAACATAACGATTGCAGTAATTAAGTGCTCATCGATAGGGCTTTTTGTCGCTCGCTTTGGGTTTGGCAGTTTTGGCGACCGGAGAATACAGCGACCCCTCCCTCTTTTTACAGGCGTACCGTTCTGTTTTCATTCTGCCCCAAGCGTCTCTTGCTTTCTAGGCATTGCTGGCCGATGGTGTAGAGGTGGGACTACCAGAACATTTCAGGTCAGACCGATTTTGACTGGAGGTCGAATATCGTAGTAGCTATATCCTCATCCTCATCTGTCAAGGGGGCCTCCCAGAAATCAATAAGAATGCTCTCCTGACTTAGCCTGAGTGGCTCCGTATCCGCAATAATTTGGGAGATTGCCTGCTGCTATCTTGAAACGCTCTAATTAGGCACGTCTAAAGTCAGGCATTGTCACCTCCCGAGTTAGCCTTGAAGTGGCAGAAGAATCAGCTTGTTGTCCGTCTCCGATCTTATGGTTATGTAGGTGGAGGAATACTTCGCACTTGTGGTTTTTTTGACTGGGGCGTCCACGCCAGCATCAGCCGAAGATAAGTTGGTTGTTTTTTTCGTCGAGGGATTTTGATCATCGGATTTTGACGAGTCTAAGGTTGACCATGGCATGTATCAACGAAGCTCCGTTAAAAACCCGTCGGTACCTTGACAGCAAATCTGAAATACGACTGGTTACGAGGTCGCATAACACCGAAGCATTTGGTGGTCGGCTGTATGTGGGGACCAGCACAGTGGTTTGGCTAATTTTTGGGCGGCGAAACATCTCCTCGCCTGTCTAAGGATCATTGGCAAGGGGGTATTTGTGCCGAGACTTGAGGAGTAAAGACTCTCCCCATACCCGCTGACTGTCCCCGACTGCTTATTCAATTCACAGCTACACATTATATCAATTGGACTTTTTACTATCCACAACCCGCTGACGCCTTCTATAGCAATCAGCTATGCCCCCGAAGGCGGAGTTATTTGCACAAACTTCCATAAGGTAATGCTTTAACCCTAAAAAGTGTTCTTAGTATATATGAATTCCTGGTATTTAGGTAAGATCTAGACTTTTGATGTCTTCTTCAAATAAATTTCTAGAATACTTTGACTTGCAACGATACCGTATAAAGGGAGTTTTTAGCCATAATTAGAAAATTAGCGGCCAAAAAGGCCCGCTTGCTCTTTTGAGGGTTAAAAATTTTGAGAATTACTATTTTCGTATTATTATTAGTAATATTGCCGAACAAGAATGTCTGGCTTTCAAGAACTCTTAAAATGTCAAAGAATTTCGAAGAGGGAGGAACTTGTTCCCGCTATTTGGGATACTTTGCTATGTAAACTTTAAAAATTTCGATAGACGTGTCTTCCATTTTTTAGTTCTTCTATCATAATCTGATAGATTTTTCATGTAATTTTGTCGTACAGCAAATCACTCTACTGATCTAGCATCATTTCCCTGGGAAAAAAGTTTAAGCTATTCAATTCCATCGCTCACAGGAGATTTTAAAATAAAAACGCGTTTATTTTTGCTTCATACAAACTTTATTTCATTATCAATTTTTTTTTTTAATTTCTTTGGGTTTTTCTTTTAATTTTAGAAATTGTAAAGCAATATTTTATTTATAAATTAAATTACAATATATGTGTATATATAATTTTTATTTTGGTATAATTTTATATAAGGACAACTATAGGCATTTCGATAAACCATTCAATTCAATTTTTTTAATATTCTTGGAAAGTTTTTGACACATTAGCGTTTTATTTGGATAAATTCTTTTAATTTTTGTTTTATATTTGGCATTGTGGTTTTGGTTTTATAAAATAATTTTTTTTATTTTAAGTTTAGTTTTTTGAATATTTAATATTGTTTATTTTTTGTTTTGCCATTCGAGTAAAAATATTTTGTTGACATATAATTATTCATTGGTGGTAGGTCAAGGTTATTGTTATCTGTTTGCATTTATAATGAACTGTGGAAATCGAATATTGGAAAGTATATACATATGTGTATATGGGTATATAGGGTGGATTTATCATTTATTTTTATTCCAAGGAAAGACCGTGGAGATGGAGAATTTCAGCGAAAAATATACTTGTGAAAGTCATTGCTACACGACCCATTTGGAAATTCGAATTTAGCCATTTATGTTTCGAATTATTCCACATGAAATTCGAGATTTTCCATTTGAAATTTTGATCACATTATTTGTAATTAAATAGAAACCAGTAAGAAAAGTTTAAAAGTCTGTCAGGTCCGACTATATGATACCCTACAGCGCTATGCGTATTACGTAGAGCTCCCGTAACCAAAAAAAGTTTAATTGGAAATTTATGTGAAGTAGATCTTACCAACTTTGAACCTTATTTGAATCCGTATCAAGGCTTTAGAGTAGTCACAATTTGCGAACTATACCAAACTCTGGATCGATTTTCAACAAATTTGACATTCCTGTATAGAGCATAATATTACTTCGATAAGAATTTTATGAAAAAATAGTTATTGAAGCAATAGCTATACCGGACCGAGTTTCACCAAATCGAAAAATTCGGTGGAATATGAAAAAATCTATGCCATTTGGGCTGATATTAGATATATAATGGACAATAACCGTAAAATGGGATGAAGATGCATAACGAAGGTATATACAAATCTGAATCGATCTCGATAAGATTTGGTAGATATATTTTCGAGTTGTATCTAATGTCCAGTATAAAATATCCTTTAGGGGTGCATATTACGCATTTAAGGGTCTTAAACACCAAATCGGATGTAACATATATATGGGAGCTATAGCTATATCTGAACCGATTTTACCAATATTTGAAGTATTTGCTTCTTGACTGAATTCCGTCGTTCAATTGGGGCTGATATTAGCCATTTGGTGCCCAATGCAACTGAAGTCGGATAAAGATATATATGGGAGCTATATCCAAATCTGAACCGATCTCGATAACATTTGACAGAGGTATTTCTGGGTTATATCTGATATGTGGTACCCAATACTATTATATGATAATTATACCTATATCTTAACCGATTCTCAGCAAATTTGATGTACTTTCTTCTAGACCGAATTCGGTGGGATGTGCCAAAATTCAGGTCATTTGGACTGATACTGGCCAATTGGTGCACAATTAACCCGAAATAGGTCGAAGATATATATGGGACCTGTATATAGATGTGAGCCGATTCTCACAAATTTCAATAGGACCTTGGACCAAACAAATATAGTTTGGAAAATTGCATCTCAATCGGATAATAAATGCTACCTGTATTTCGTTTACAAAAATTAATGGGCAGACGGACTGACAGACATGCATAAATCGACTCAGAAAGTGATTGTATGAAGATCCTCCAATGAAACTATGGGTCTATATCGCTTCTTTCTCCATGAGGCGACTGATTGCCGACTGAAAGCAGTCCCTATAGGCGACTTAAAGGAGGCCCTATAGGCGACTGAAAGGAGGGCATATAGGCGACTGAAGAGAGTCCCCTATAGGCGACTGGAAGGTGTTCCTATGGGCGACTGAAATTTTTCGAATATCAAATGGCCTAATTCGAATTACAAATAAAATAATTTCGAAATAAATACGGGGTGAGATTAAAAAACTGCAACCAACTTCAGACTGCTGTGATTTCTAAGCCACTGGTCCGACAGCTGTTAAAATTATTCCAATGACAGCTCATTATATTTTTACAAGCGTAAAAAAGTATTTTGGTGGAATTTTCCAGAAAAAAGTTATTCGTGATGAAATTCAAGCGTGATAGTGTGATTTCTTTATATTTGGCTGTAAAAGCACAAGTGGCTATCGTTAGAGCACTCCAGCATTTAAATGTGAATAAATCTTTTGTGTCTCGTACCATCGCTTCTGAGTCGATTTATGTATGTCCGTCCGTCTGTCCATGTGAACAAAGTACAGTTGGCATTTATTACCCGATCCAGATAAAATTTTGCACAAATCATTTGTTTGCCCCAAGGACAAACCCTATTGAAATTGGAGATAACCGGTAAAAATATATATATAGCTCCCATATATTGTGCACCAAACGTGTAATATCAGCCCGAATAATATGGAATTTTGGACATACAACCAAATTTGGCCTGAAAAATAAGTATGCCAAATTTGATCGAAATCGGTTCAGATATAGCTATAGCTCCAATATATATATTGTTCGTCCGATTTGTTATTTTAGTCCTCCACAGCCGTAATATGCACTCTGTAACAACAATATTTGGGGAAATATATCAAATACAGCTCAGAAATACCTTTGCTAAATTTTATCGAGATCGGTTCGGATTTGGATATATCTCCCATATATAACTTCGTCCGATTAACCTTTTATTTTGCACCAAACGTCTAATATTTGCCGAAATGGGATGGAATTTGGCACATACGACTAGGTAGGTTTGGCACTAGAAGCTAGTACGTCAAATTTGGTGAAGATCGGTTCAGATATAGCTATAGCTCCCTGTTACCCGCAGCGGTAATATGCACTCCGTAACAACGATATTCAGGGAAATATATCAAATACAGCTCAGAAATATCTTTACCAATTTTTATCGAGATCGGTTCGGATTTGGATATATGGTAGCTATATCCAAATCCGAACCGATCTCGATAATGTATATCTTTATCTGATTTCAAATTAATTTTGCACCAAATGGGCAATACAAGTCCGAATTTAAGAGATACAAATCCTTCGGCATTTTTAATCTTTTGAACTTTAAATTATAATTATAATCATAGCGTGTATGATTGAATTCTCCCATAAAAACTTTTAATTGTTATGTGGAGCTCTACTAAATTAGCAAAGTGGTGTAGGGTATCATAAAGTCGGCCCTGCCCGACTTTAAGACTTTCTTTACTGGTTGTATATAACCCTGTATATTTTTCACGAAGAAAACTCTCCAAGTTTTCTATACGTAGAAGAGCTTCCAGGAATTGTTGTAAAATGATTCTCCTCCCATAGGTGTTCCCCTTCGAAATGAGTTTTAATATTTTCGTTGGAATTATTTATTAATTAGTTACAAAAATTTCAATAATTTAGGCACCAAGTGGGTCTTGTGGACAGGGTAGGTTTATACCGCCCAACGTATGTGATTTAATTTAATTATAATTCATCCAGTTTATATATGTACTATTATTGTTGATGTTGTTGCTCTTGTTGTTAAGTATAATTCAAATTCATCTTTCTCTCTCTTTGTGGTTAATTTATTTTATTGATTGTAATTGGTTGGAACTTTCATTCATTCTATTCGATTCAATTCAATTGGCTTTAATATGGATCATTGTGGCAATATTATTGGGTTGTTTTGTTTTTCCTGTTTTAATAACATTTTGCAATTACAAATAACACCATTAATTATTTTTGTATTAATGCACTACATACAGGTATGTATAAATGTATTTATTTATAAAGGATAGATGGATGTATATTATTATTAATATATATTTGTTATTTTCATATTGGCAATTAATACCCATAAATATGTTGGCATGAACGAGCGAATGTTTGTTTGTATGCATGCTTTCATATAGGTATGTCAGAATGTGTGTGTGTGTTTATCATATAAATTTTGGGAAAATATTTTCTAATTTTAATTGGAATAAACATTAATATTATATAAATATTTGATTTGATTTGATTTTGTTTCAAATTTTAAAGCACTTTGACAAAAACTCAATTCATATTTGTATCAAATTATAAAGTATGTTTGTGTGTCTGTCTGTCTGTCGATCCGTCTGTGTCTGTCTCCTGGTTTGTCTGTATTAAAGTACACTTAAGGCTGTTTACGGTTATCGTCCTAGATTGATTGCATTTCTTAAGAAAATAATATTCGAAGGAATTTTACTGTATCAATGACATCTTCTTAAGCAACAAAAAGGTAATTGTTTGTATTTGATGTATGTATGAATGTGTGTAAATATTTTTAATATTATTTTAGTGTTTATTTATAAAACTAATATTAATTGTTTTAACATAGCTTATTGGTTAACTAAGAATTCTATTAAAATTAATCAGAATAATGTGAAATTGGAAAATTATTTTGAAGCATGTGTTTTGAATGCCCCAAGACATGTGAATTGGAAGAAATTATGGGGGTGGTTTTTAAAGGTTATGATTTTGATTGGATTAAATACAAGTTAAATATCAGGATATTCTCCAATTATTTCGAATATTGTGGCACTGAACATTTATATTTATAGGAATGGTCTTCCCCCAGTGATCTTAGACAGCACTGTGGTGTAAGAGTCAGAGTAGTAGTTGGAGTTGGGTCTGATTATTTTTTTACAAAAAATTATGAGTACAGGTCGTAAGTTTTGGTAGACAACTAAAAGGTCCGGCAAATATTTTTTTTGAAAATGGTATGAAAGTGGACTTCTGAATATTTTTTCAAATTATTTTTATATCCTACACCTCCATAGGAGGAGGTTCATTAAGTTTGTCATTCCGTTTGTAACACCTCGAAACATAAATTTTAGAACACACAAAAATATATATTCTCAACCAGTTCAAAATTCTATGCCGATTTGGATATATCCGTTCGTCTGTCTGTCTGTCCCTCTGTAGAAATCACTCTAGCTTCCGAACAAAATGAATTTAATTGAGCAAATTTTAAATGGACCTATAACTGTACCTCCAGATTCAAGGTGTTTTGATTGATTTAGTCCCAATTTAAATCCGAATTTGCTGGTAATTTGCAGCTTGTGTTCCCAGCATTTAGGAATCATCCTTGCATAGAACTGTTTATTTTTATAGGTCTAAGTTTTCGAATCGTTTCATATAACTGTCCGTCACTTTCCACCGAAATTGTTTCAAATTTAGTATTTGGGGTTTGTAATTGGTATTACCTCCTATATACAAATTCACGCCTTCGTATAGGCCCCATATAACAGTACCTACCAATCTTCGGCATTTTGACGTCACAAGAAATATTTCTAATTCGGACTATAAAGTATGGGTACCACGTTCTCTGGTAGATAATTGGCTGTAGATCACCACATAGCCCTATATAACTGTAACACCTGATATTCGGAATTTTTACATTTATAGGGACAATTTTGACTGATGTTTTTTACATTTTGAGAATTTGTTGCAAATGGTGGATGGTTTTAAAGATCGACCCGAAATTAGCTGTTTTTTACTTGCTTTATTTTTCAAATTACAATATTTCTGGTAAATAATGTCAAATGGTGAGCAGCAGTATTTCACCAATAGCTTCACTAATATTGCTCCTTAAAGTGTAAATTTTCTCTGGCTATGTCGATAATAATATTCCAAAGATGTCAAATCATAGCTCAGAGGTGGCCAACCAACATCGGCTGATAATGAGATCTTCTAAAACAAGGCGCAATACATCGAATGTGGCTTCTCCCATTTTTGTGAACAAAAGTTCGTTCAACATGACCCGATAAAGATCGCCATTGACTGTAACGGCCACTCCTTGCGTATTTTCGAAGAAAAATTACCCAATTATGTCCCTGGACCAAAATCCACACCAAGCATTGACTTGCTTTGGGTGCACTGGCTTTTCAAAACATGAGCATCGGTTTTCAGCGTCTCAAAAAAAAAAAAAAAAAAAAAAAAAAAAAATAATAATAATAATAATAATAATAATAATAATAAAATAAATTATCCACTGATTCTATATAGTATGTTCTTAGCTGAATGGATAAAGAGGGCATGCATCATTTTATATGGCCAAAATGTCTGTACGTACTATAATTCTCAAAGTGAGTATCCGATTTGGCTCGGACTTTAAACATTCTACTATTTTTGTCAATTTTAGATCGCGTTTCGAGGGTAGGAAACATCGGCCCACTACTTCCTCTACTTCAAATGGTAACAATTAATAAAATTTTCGAAAGTAAATATCTCACAGAAATCTAGTGGGTTTTTGATTCTACTCAAACCAGGCATAACATTTTCTGCCCACGCCTTCTTGTATTATTCCCAAAAAAAAAACTTAAATTTAGAATAAAAATCTATCTATCTTCACGCCAGATGTTGTGCTAATAAAAACATTGCGATGTGTGGACTTTGATGAGAAGCTGAAGCTTATTTAGCATTTTATGCCAGTTTTGGTTTTTTAAAACTTTAACCCTTTGTGGGGGAAGTACAAAAAAAGTTGGCCCAATTCTACCACCTTCACATCAGATTTTGGGTAAAAAAATTTTGAGATGTTTGAAATTCGAAGCGGATCGAATGCTTATTTCGCATTTTATGAGTGATATAATTATTAAAAATTTTGACCCGTTGTGGGGGAGGAAGGAGTGAACCGATATATATTTTTTTAAAGTAAATTATTTTCTTGGAAAATGTTGACCTTTCGTGGGGCAGGTACCAGATAGAGTGGACCGATGCTGCCAATGGCAGACGGACGGACACCTCTACATCGACTACAAATCTTCTGAAGCGGATTTGGTCAAGTACACCCCAGCTCTTATTATTTCGATGAAGCACGATTTGGCCGTATCAAATGATATTTACGCTCTGTAGCCATATGGTTTTGTAAATTTGGACTTTTCTAGGTAAGGTATGAGATTGGACCCATATTGGCCTAAACATTTTATGGTCTACCACATTTTGTACCAACTCACATATTTCCTTCATTCGCACTAGATTGTTAGATAGACTAACAACTGAATGGACTCCAAATGCCGTGGAACGAATAAGGTCTAAAACAAGTATTTCGATGATGTACATTTTTATACCTTTCATCATTCTATGGAGGATATATTAACTTGGTCATTCCGTTTGTAACTCCTCGAAATACTATGTTAGGCCCTACAAGGTATATATATTATGGATCAGCGTAAAAATGCTATCGATTCTATTGAGTCGATTTAGTGATATCCGTATGTCTGTGTGTCTGACTGTCTGTCCGTCAGTCTTAATCACGCTAACTTTAGAGCGAATAGAGATAGAATTCTCAAAATTTTGCACACGTTTGTATTTTGCCAGCTGGCAGGTTAAGTTAGTAAATGGACTATGTTGGTCCATGTTTTCCTATAGCCCCCATATAACGATACCCCTGATATTCGGTATTTTGATGATTTTAGCGACATTATTCGCCGGAATTGTTTCAAACTTTGCGCTTGAAAGTCTTAATGGGTACTACAGCCTATGACAGAAAATCGTATAGCCCACATATAACTGTACCTCCCCTTATTCGGTGGTCCCAATATTGATCATTTATTCGACAGTATTCACCGGAAATGTTTCAAATTTCGTATTCAGTACTACAGCCTAACGTAGAGAATTACTTATGCAGTTACACGCCTTCGTATTGCTGCCATATAAAGTGCATTTTTCGGCGGATTTTTTTAAAATTTTTTTTTTAGATCCCCCTAAATGGTGGATGGTATAAAAAGTTCGGCCCGGCCGAACTTAGCTTCTTTTTTACTTGTTGTCGTGTCAAATAATATATACCCTATGTAGCCATAAGACTGAAGATTTAAAGAAGTAAGAAGCAGTAAGTTCGGTTGGTCCGAACTTTGAATAGCCTCCACAATTCGGAAGAAATTTTGCAAATTTTTAAAGAAAAATATTTTGAATAACACTGCTTAAATCAGAAAAATGCCGAATATAGAGATATACCGTTATATTGGGACCTATATGAAAACATTTGTTAATTTGGAATGTCGCCAAAAATCATCAAAATAGCGAAATAAACGGTGCCTCCGTTATATGGGGCTATACGAACACGTGGACATAGGCAATTTTCTGTCATAGGATGTAGTACCCATTAGGAACTTCAGATACGTAATATAAAAAATTGCCGGTGAAAAGTGTGACACAAATCATCAAAATGCCGAATGTCATCAAAATACCGAAAGTCATCAAAATATCGAATGTCAATAACAGTTTCATGCGAGAATATTTCTAAGATGAAGGCAACACATGCTGCCAGTTTACACCAAATTCGGGTTAAAATTGAGACTACAACACTCAAAAAAAACCTTAAATCTGTCGTTGAAGTTATGTGGGGGCTATATAAAAACGTGGACCTATATGAAAATGGGCTTTCATTATCAAAATTCCTGCCGATATTCCTGAGGATATTCATAGAATCACTTTCGGAGTCGATTTATGCATGCCAGTTAGTCTGACCGTCCGTCTGTCCATGTATTTCTGTGAACAAAATGCCGGTCGCATTTATTATCCGATTGAGATGAAATTTTCCGAACAATCTTTGTTTGGTCCAAGGACAAACCCTATTGAAAATGGTGAGAATCGGTTCAAATTTAGATATGTATCCCATATATATCTTCAATTTCGGGTTAATTGGGCATCAAATGGCCAATATCAATCCAAATAACCTGAATTTTGGCACATCTGACCGAATTCAGGCTAGAAGCAAGTACATGAAAATCGGTTCAGATATAGCTATAGCTGACATACACATGTTTCATCCGATTTTAAGTCCCTCACGTGGTTATATGCAATCTACAAGAATGATCTTTGATACCAGATATCAGATACAGAAATAAATGTTTACAATTTTGTCAAGATCGGTTCAGATTTGGATATAGCTGCCATATATATCTATATCTATATCTTTTTGTGCACCAAATGGCTAATATCAGCCTAAATGGACGGAATTTTCGCACTTCCGGCTGAATTCATCCTACAAACGAGTACTTCAATTTTTGTTGAAAATCGGTTCTGATATAGCAATAGCTGGAAACGTAGACCTATATGAAAATGGGCTTTCAATATCAAAAGTCCTGCCGACCTAACACACATATCAGTAAAATTTTATCAACCTATTTCATTACGTTCGGGAGTTAGAGTGATTTCCACAGCAAACAGACGAACATTGCGGAATCCATATGACATCAGGAATATATATACTTTTTGGAGTCTATAATGTTTATTTAGATATGTTACAAACGGAATGACAAACTTAACGTACCCTCCATATTGCATCCTTCAATCTATTGTTTCTCTTCAAGTGTAAATGACCTTGTTGGGATGCAAAAAAAAAAAATCTTTCTCTTCAAATACAATTCACATTGTTGTTAATGATTTGTTTTAATAGAATTCCTAATTTGTTTGAATACTTAACATAAAAAAAGTTTTGACTTAACTTAAATACAATTTAGATATAAGTTTACTAGGTCCTGCTTCTTTTTTTACTTTTTATATCATCATTTACTTCATTTAAAATGGAAGAAGCGAAAAAGAAAATGATATTATAACAATGCGAGAACTTGCCATGCAAACGTTAAATTAAGGCCAGAACAAATCAAGTTGTTAAACAATACCAGGACAAGATGTTAATATGCCAGGCATCCAGTCTCCAGGCAATACCGTGTCCTCTGAACTTACTTAGGGATTTTTTCGCCCGGGCGAAAAAAAATTAAAGAAAAGAAATTATAAAGCTTAAAGTAAACTATAAAGACAAATTGACGATAAGGCGCGAGCAAAAAAAAAGTAAAACAAGTAATATAAAAGACCGGATAAAGACTACGGGACCATTATGCACTCTGCACAGACAGCAGGCTAAGCGTTTTTGCATGACGGCCACTTAAAATTAAAAGTAAACAGCAGCAGTGGCAGCCGAATGAAGTTGGTGATGACAATGGCGACGAGGACTTCAATGCTGTTGCTGATGAACTCACAAACGGCCGCCATCAGCAGCCGCACCCACCATCCCATGACTACCCAGGGGAATGGCGATTTGACGAGCTCCCCGCAGAAAAGCTGTAATGGGATTGGCAAATGTTAAATCAGAGCTTAACATTAAGGCCACCAAAACGAAACACAAGATGTGGGTAAGCGATGAACAGACGCTGGACGATGAGCCGCTCGTCTGATTGTATTTGGTGCGTAGCTTCTCCACACGGGTCCAATCACTGAAGCCGGCAACGTTACGCGAAGCGGCACGTACCAGATAAGTGGTGTTCTCCTCCAGATTGTTAAGCAGGAATGTGGCACCTGCAAGCAAAGGGAAAAAGGGGAAACAAACATGCGACACGATTACGGTTAGATTTAATGAAAATACTGCTCGAGATCTGGACATAATCCACTTACCACTGGCATAAGCATAATCTTTGTGCTTGGCATTGGTCCACTGGCCGGCATCCTTCTTGAATTGCAGCTCCGTTATGTATTCAATGCGATAGCCATTCACCCCCATCATGGGCTTGGCGGTGACGTTCTTTGAGGTCGACAACTCAATATCGAATGTATGGGAATTTAGGCCACGCAATTGCAGGGGCAGCGGTGTTGGTGGCTTTTCGCCACGTTTAAGCGTGATTGCGCGTTCAATGGAGCCCAAGTGATTTTTAACCTTGCACTTGTATGTGGCGAACACTCCGTCGTCCAGGGCCGTGATGTGCAATATGGAAATGTAATTATCGTGTTCGATGTGATAGTGTTTGTCGTTGGTGATTTGTTTTTTGTTGCGATACCAGGTGAAATTGCCTGGTGGCTCGGCCACAGCTTCACAGTCGAATTGAACGGTGCCATTTATGTAGGCGTAGCGCTCCTTTGGCATATCGGCATGTGTCCACATCGGTTTGTCTGCGAACGAAAGTGGTAATTTATTCGCAAAATATATGACAAAGAAATGTGTGTGATGTGTGTGTAAAGAAGGGAGGGAATTGAGGGGAAATGAAGGGGAAGGAGAGATGGTGTAAATAATGTTAATTAATTTTACAAAAAAATTTGCAGTACAATTTGGGTAATAAAATAACTAGCAAAAGTAGCCTAAAATGTGAGAGGATGAGACTTTCATAGCACATAAAGTGGAGGGGACTCCATTTGTTTTTATACCGTACACCGGTATTTTGTCTGTGCGCATTTGTTTGTAACATGGAGAAGGAAGCGTGATAGTCCCATAGTTACTATTGAGGATATTCATAGAATCACATTCGGAGTCGATTTATGTCCGCCTGTCAATCTATGTATTTCTGTGAACAAAATGCAGCTCGCATTTATTATTCGATTGAGATGGAATTGTTCAAACAATATTTGTTTGGGCCAAGGATGAACCCTATTCAAGTTGGTGAGAATTGGTTCAAATTTAGATACGACTCCCATATATACCTTCAACCGATTTTGGGTTAATTGTGCACCAAATGGCCAATATCGATCCAAATGACCTGAATTTTGGCAAATCTGACCGAATTCAGAATAGAAGTAAGTGCATCAATTTTGGTAAAAATTGATTCAGATATAGCTATAGCTCCTATACACGTGTTTTACCCGATTTGGGCTTTTAAGTCCCTCACAAGCGTAATATGCAATCCACAACAATGATCTGTGGTACCAGATATCAGATAAAGCCCAGAAAGAAATGTTTACAATTTTGTCAAGATCGGTTCAGATTTGGATATAGCTGCCATATATATCTTTATCCGATTTTAAGTTTTTTGTGCACCAAATGGCTAATATCAGCCTAAATGGACGGAATTTTGGCACATCCGGCTGAATTCATCCTACAAACGTGTACTTCAATTTTTGTTAAAAATCGGTTCTGATATAGCTATAGCTCCCATATATATGTTTCATCCGGTTTGGTGTTCTAAATCCCTCACGTGCGTAATGTGCACTCCACAACAATGATACAGGGTATCAGATACTGCTCGAAAATACCTCTGCCAAATTTTCGATATCGGTTCAGATTTTTATATAGCTTCGATATAAATTGATGATTTTACTATATACATATTCATAGATTTTTTCATATTCAACCGTATTTTCCAATTTGGTGGAACTCGGTCCAGTATATCTATTTCTCCAATTTTAAACCTAACAAAGTATATATATTCTTGATCCCGTCCGTCCGTCCGTCTGTTTGTTTTAATTACGCTAGAGTCAAAACGAATTTTGCACAGATCAGGCTTTTGTCTACAGGCAAGTCAAAATTTCAAATTACATATCAGATATCCAAATTCTAGCTCAAGCACTCCAATATTTAGACCGTTTGTAGCTCTCACATATCCGTAAGTTACAAAATTGTATCATCTTGTTCTATTTCCTACTTTTGATACTCTTACTGTATCAATTTTCAAATATTCCGCCTTGTCTCACCCATTATTGGCCTGCGTGCTAAAAGTTTCTTGTATATTTGCTGATTATACCCTCTGCCATATGTATGGCTAGAGAGGGTATATACCATTTGATACGACCAAAACGTGCCTCATCGAAAAAAACGGTTTTAGGCCTTAGGTCTCTTTGAACCAAATCCGTTTCAGGACATTTTGAGTCGATCTAGCGATATTCGTCCGTCGGCCTGTCTGTCTGGCTGGTGCGCACAATAACTCTCGAAGGGAGTATCCGATTTGGTCCAAACTTGATACATAGTAATATTATTATCAAACTATCGGTCCACTCCTTCTGGTACCTCCCCAACAAAAGGTCAACAATTTCAAGGAAAATAATTTTCCTCAAGGAAAGAGAAGGCATCATTCGATTTTGTGCAAACTTTGCCAATCCCAATATTTTAGGTCAGATGCGTAAATGGACAATATCGACCTACTCCATCAAGTGCCCCCCCCCCCCACAAAGGGTTAAAATTTGGAATAATTATAAAATGTGAGATAAGAGTCCGATTGTCTTCAAATTTCCCACATTGGTGTGAAGATGGAATATATCGGTCTACTTCTTTTGGTACCTCCCCCCAACGAGTTAAAGTTTTGAATAGCCATTAAGCTCGTAAAATGCGAACTGAGCCGCAGATTCCTTCCAAATTCGGTATATCTCAATATTTCTATCAACACAAAACCAGGTGTGATTATGTCGAGCTACTACTTTTTGTGCCTCCTTTTTTTTGTACCTGGGAAATATCGGTCCACTTCTTCTTCAACTCTCCCACAAAAGGTCAACATTAAAAAAAATCGGCATATGTTGTTGGTCGAAGTTGGTCGAAACTCATAAGTATTTCATTCGTTACCAGTATTATGGTTTTAAAGCAGTTGTTATCTAAAGCCAAAAGGCAATTCTGAGCTGTATTTCATATATTTCCTATATATATATATATATCGTTGACGAAGTGCATATTGCGGCTGGGCTTATACAAGGACTAATAGAACAAATCGGTTGAAGAATATATATGGGAGCTATAGGTATATCTGTTCTATTTTTGGATTTCTAGGCTCAATTTGGTCGTATGTACCAAATTCCATCCTATTTGGACTAATATTAAACATTTGGTGTACAATAAAAAGTAAAACGGACTAAAATATATGGGAGCAATATTCAAATCTGAACCGATATTCACCAAAATTTCTCGACATGCTTTGGACGTGTGTGCTAAAATTCATTTGATTCGGACTTACATTATGCATTTGGTGCACAATACTTATGAAATCAGTCGACACTAAATATGGGAGCTATATACAAATGTAGTCCGATTATATCCAATTTCAATGGGGTTCGTGCTTGGGCTAAACTAATGACTTATGCAAAGTTTTATCTCGATCGGGCAATTAGTATGACCTGTACATTGTCTACAAAAATACATGGACGGACGGACA
Source organism: Musca domestica (assembly GCF_030504385.1). NCBI lineage: Eukaryota > Metazoa > Arthropoda > Insecta > Diptera > Muscidae > Musca > Musca domestica. The sequence goes on from NW_026712212.1 coordinate 961,515, forward strand.
TGCATAAATCAATTCAGAATGTGATTCAATTAATCTCGTTTTCTTGTGATATTTCCCCTCTGTGCGTCGGCTGTACATATAGACAAACCAAGATAGTTTTGGCCCAACTACTTCTAGGATGATGAAGTCGCCTCAAATCCTATTGAGAACGAATTGATGAATGTGTGTCAAACGTCTGCCGAGGCCCGCACAATTTCGTACTTTTTGTTCCTTTTATGTAAAGTTATCCAAGAATATCCCCTTTTTTACACAGCTACATAAATTGTGGCCCATATACATAATATCAAATTTCCAGATCTTAACCGTCGCTCAATATCAATGGTGTAACTTTTAATACTTTTCGTACCTTTTTATACCCTACACAGCAAGGTGGTCAGGGTATTATGCCTTTGTGTATTCGTTTGCAACAGGCAAAAGGAAACGAGATAGACCCATAGTTCCTTTTGATGATCTGCATAGAATCACATTCTGAGTCGATTTATGCATATCCGTCCGTCCGGATAATTGGAGATAATTGGTAAAAATTTAGATATTGTTCCCATATATATCTTCGTCCGATTTGTCTTTTATTGCGCATCAAACGTGTAATATCAGTCCGAATAGTATGGAATTTTGAACATACAACCAAATTAGGCCTGAAAATAAGTATGCCAAATTTTATCGAAATCGGTTCAGATATAACTATAGCTCCCATATATATTGTTCTTCCGATTTGTTATTTTTGTTCTCCGCAGCCGTAATATGCACTCTGTAACAACAATATTTGGCCAAATATATAAAATGCAGCTCAGAAATACGTTTGCTAAATTTTATCGAGATCGGTTCAGATTTGGATATAGCTCCCATATATAACTTCGTCCGATTTGCCCAAATGGGATGGAATTTGGCACATGTGATCGAATTGAGTCTAGAAGCTAGTACGCCAAATTTGGTGAAGATCGGTTCAGATATAGCTATAGCTCCCATATATAATGTTCATCCGATTTGTTATATTTGTTACCCACAGCCGTAATATGCACTCCGTAACAACGATATTCAGGGAAATATATGAAATACAGCTCAGAAATATCTATGCCAAGTTTTATCAAGATCGGTTCAGATTTGGATATAGCTCTCATATATATCAAATGGGCAATAACACAAGTCCGAATTCAAAAGACTTCGGCATATTTAGTTCTTTGAACCTTAAATTATAATTATAATTGTAATTATAACTATAGCGTGTGTGATTGAATTCTCCCATAAAAACGTTTAATTGTTATGTGGAGATCTACTAAATTAGCAAAGTGGTGTAGGGTTTTTGTTTTTTTTGCAACATTGATCCAAATATTTTTTTTTTTTTTTTTGATATCCAGCGGAAATAAAGATTCTTTCCTTGGTGACCTTTACAAAAATTTGGCGAAGAATATTTTTATCTTTGATGATATCCTTCTAAAATGATGCACAAACTCGCAAAAAGTACGGCTTATGGTAATATTTAGACTTTTGTCATCCTTTAGGAGATTAGTTTTGTGGTATATTTTGACTTGGTTCAATCCTGTTTAAAGTTTACCCTTAATGTAAAACTATCAAAGAATATCTCCTTAATTTACACCGCTAAATCAATTGTGAAATTGTGATAGATCTTAACGGTCACCTCAACATCAATGCTGAACCTTTTAGAACTTTTCGTACCTTTTTAACTCTCTAAACCAGATAATTCTTTTTGGCACATCAGCTTTGACTGGATTTTACTGAATGTCGTTCCATAACTTTGTGTTATATTTTTTTCGTGAGAGAGAAAATCCTCTCGGTACAAGTTACTCAGTAATTTTTACTGGGAAAAGTTATGGTCGTACGCACCTTTTCCACAAAATGTTTCCTTTTCAGCAGAAAAAAAATCTGTAATCCAAAACCTGGATGACATATTTACATAAATAATAAATCCAATTAGTATTCACTCGAATTCATGTTGTTGATTGTATCTACAAAAGTCAACGCTTACCGATGAAATAAAAAAAAAAACAATGAATAAAGTTTCTATGCTTAACAATACTACATGGTTGTAACCAAAAAAAAAAAAAAAAAAAAAAAAAAACTTCTTGGCCAAAATACCAAATATGGTTTCCAAAAACATGATATCTAACTATGTAGCTACAAAAAAAAAAAAAAAACAACCGCATAGAACCAAAAAAAAAAAAAAAAAAAAAAACACAACCCGAGCTGAATATTGTATAAATTCCTCATGAAATTTCAATTTTAAAACTATTATGCTGCGATAACAAAAATGCTTGATTTCTCCGCACTTCATGTGCTGATGCTGGCATTTCGTTGTCGTCATCGTCGATGTAGAAGAGCTCTTTCTCTCTGTATCTGATCCATTGGAGTTTGAATCCCTTCATAACACGACAAGGACTGCCACACACAAAAAACACATTTCCCATTGAACACGGATATATCAGGGATAGGGAAAAAAGAACGCAAAATCCGGTATTCACTCTAACACACACACACATACGCACTCACTTCAGCTCAGTGGAAAAAAATAAGGAAACACTAAAATAAACACCCAAAAAATTGGATGGCTAGCACACAAAAAATGCACATTCAATAACAATTCACCCAATTCCCCCATGAAATGCCATGTGTTGCAGTCAAATTGTTGGAACCCCCCTCAGCCTGTCTAACATTTGCCCGGAGTGATGCATGTTTGGGAAAAATCACAATGCAAATGGCTTGTGGTGGTTGGAGGCGAAAATGACAGGCGCTATATATGTTTATACCCTACACCACAAGGTGGTCAGGGTATTTTGTCTTTGTGCATTTGTTTGTAACAGGCAAAAGGAAACGAGATAGACCCATAGTTCCTTTTGATGATCTGCATGGAATCACATTCTGACTCGATTTATGCATGTCCGTCCGTCCGTCTGTCCATGTATTTTTGTAAACAAAGTACAGTTCGCATTTATTGACCTATCCAGATGAAATTTTGCACAAATCATTTGTTTGGCCCAAGGACAAACCCTATTGAAATTGGAGATAATCGATAAAAATTTAGATATAGCTCCCATATATATCTTCGTCCGATTTGCTTTTTATTGTGCATCAAACGTGTAATATCAGTCCGAATAGTATGGAATTTTGCACGTACGATCAGATTGGATCTGAAAATAAGTATGCCAAATTTGATCGAAATCGGTTCAGATATAGCTATAGCTAACATATATATTGTTCATCCGATTTGTTATATTTGTTACCCACAGCCGTAATATGCACTTTGTAACAACAATATTTGGGGAAATATATCAAATACAGCTCAGAAATATATTTGCCAAATTTGATCGAGATCGGTTCCGATTTGGAAATAGCTCCCATATATAACTTCGTCCGATTTACCTTTTATTGTGCACCAAACGTCTAATATTTGTCAAAATGGGATGGAATTTGGCACTTACGACCGAATTGAATCTAGAAGCTAGTATGTCAAGTTTGGTGAAGATCGGTTCAGATATAGCTATAGCTCCCATATATATCGTTCATCCGATTTGTTATATTTGTTACCCACAGCCGTAATATGCACTCCGTAACAACAATATTTGGGTAAATATAGCAAATACAGCTCAGAAATATCTTTTCCAAATTTTATAGAGAGCGGTTCCGATTTGGATATAGCTCCAATATATATTTTTATCCGGTTTCAAATTAATTGTGCACCAAATGGGCAATACAAGTCGGAATTTAAAAAATAAAAATGCTTCGGCATATTAAGTCCTTTGAACTTTAAATTATAATTACAATCATAGCGTGTATGATTGACTTCTCCCATAAAAACTTTTAATTGTTATGTGAAGCTCTACTAAATTAGCTAAGTGGTGTAGGGTATCATAAAGTCGGCCCCGACCGACTTTAAGACTTTCTTTACTGGTTATTTACGAATGTGTGTTGTCCAGGTTTTCGGGTAGCCCTCCCTCCTTATATGCGGTATATTTTAATTTTTAAATTAAAATTCAAATCAAATTTGGTATGTATTCCATTTATTATTCAAAGTTTGAAGTGGACATTGCTTGTTGTATTGCTCCAAATTCGGAATATCATTGTTTATATCCCCTACATGACTTGACATTAAGATTTAAAATTTTGCCCCGATTTTGTAAAAGCTGCATGATGTAGAGTTAGATCTCACAATTTTGGTTTGCTTTTTTTTTTTGCAAAAAAAATCAAAATTGTCTTCTTTCGTTGGAAAACATACAAGCGATTCCAAAGTAAATGTTGTTACCAATACACCAGCCATATACATGCATACATACTTCTATCCATACATATGTATATTTTCACATGCATTCGGTTAGAAAAGAACACGGGAAAATGAAAAGTGGATGCCGCCATAATGGTTAGGGATGTGTGGGGGGGAGAGAACTTCAGCGCAGAGAATGATAAAAATCAAAATCAAATTGTTACATAAGCGAACATTCAACAATGACAGACAATAACAAGTGCCGTCGACTTGTGGCCGACGGGGGTGAGGGAAGATAAGGGAGATACATATAAAGTAAATCACACTCACGTTCGATTTTCATCAGGATGGTGCGCTCCTGCATATCGGATGCGATGTTGCTAACTTGATAAGCGCGACACGTATATTCGCCAGTTTCATTCTGCGTAACAGCGATGACACTTAATCCGTCACCCAAATATCTAAATTTGCCAGCATTCTCTGTAAAAAGAAAGAACAACAACAAGGATGAAAAAAACACAAACACTCACACATAAAGAGACTTGGTGCAAAATGAACAGAGAAAAAAACGAAAGAAAGAAAAAATTGATGAACAAGAATTGAATGATGAACAAGAGAAATCAATTGAAATAAATAACAAAGATTCTTCGTCAAAAAGAATAAAAAAAGAGAAGAAAATGTTAAAATATTTGATTTTGACAAATGCATCAGCTGTTGGCAACCGCAGGTGTAGTGACTGCTCTAATTGGAATTTTAAATGTGGTTGTTGCGAATGTCAATTATTTTAAGAAAATATAACAAAAAAAAAAAAAAAATGTGAATATAAATTAAACCCTTTGTATGTAATTCTAGAAATTTTAAGGATATTCATTATTAATGGTTACTCCAACTTCCTGTTTTCTTTCATGTTTTAAGAGGATCGATATTAATGGATTTGTACTTTGATCAATTATAACGAGTATTGACATTATTTTCAAAATTTCAATAAATAATATGAAGCCCTCGAAAATTCCGGGCATAGATTCAAGTAATACTACTTGTTTAGCCTTATGGCTACAGAGGATATACCATTTGATACAATTATATAATTTGATTCTAAGATAAAATCGACACGAGGAAATATCCAAGGTTCCTCTTCGCCATTTGATCTATCTGGCTGTTTCCTGCCGTAACACTTGAAGCTCCATCCGATTTCGTCCAAATTTGGTACATCACAATATTTTTTATCGAACTTAGATTGAGAGAGGCAGAGATGGGCTAAATCTACCAAAATTCTCCTGGTAGCACCGTCACAAAAAATGTTAAACTTTTCAAACAAAAAAAAAAAAAAAAAAACTGTAGGGAAATGTCAAAAGTCGGGCGGGACCATTTACATGATTTACCTACCGACTATGAACCAAATAACATTGCTGTATAGTGCGTGATATGACTTCGATAAGGAATATATTAACCAGTAAGGAAAGCTCAAAAGTCGGGCGGGGCCGACTATATGATACCCTACACCACTATGCTTATTTAGTAGAGCTCTCGTAAAAAGGTTTATACAGGGCGTTTCAGAGCTCTATGAGATATTTGGTACAAAATCAAAATCTATCTAATTCTATCGTGCATTTTACGAACTATAGCTATCTCTGAACCGGGTTTATCTAAATTTTACGTATTATCTTCTAGACTGGTGATTTGGGCTGATATTGACCATTTAGTGCACATTTAACCCGAAATCGGATGAAGATATATATGGGAGCTATATCCAAATCTGAACCGATTTCGATAAAATTACAAACAGCTATTTCTGGGCTGTATCTTATATCTGGTACCAAATATCATTCTTGTGGAGTGCATATTACGAATGTGAGAGGCTTAAACACCAAATCGGATGAAAGATATATATGGGAGCTATAGCTATATCTGAACCGATTTTCTCCAAATTTGATATACTTGCTTCTAGGCCGAACTCGGTTGGGTGTGCCAAAATTAAGGTAATTTGGACTGATAGTGGACATTTGGTGCACATTTAACCCGAAATCGGATGAATATATATATGGGAGCTATAGCTGTTTCTGAACCGATTTTCTCCAAATTTGTTGTATTTGCTTTAATGCTAATCTCGGTCACATGTGCCAAAATTGGGCCATTTGGGCTGATATTGGCCATTTGGTGGTCAATTAACCCGAGATCGGATGAAGATATATATGGGAGCTATATCCAAATCTGAACCGATTTCGATAAAATTTAAAACAGCTATTTCTGTGCTCCATCTAATACCTGGTACCAAATATCACGGTTGTGGAGTGCATAGTAGGAATGTGAGGGACTTAAATATCAAATCGGATGAAAGATATATATGGGAGCTATAGCTATATCTGAACCGATTTTCTCCAAATTTGATATACTTGCTTCTAGGCCGAACTCGGTTGGGTGTGCTAAAATTCAGGTAATTTGGACTGATAGTGGATATTTGGTGCACATTTAACCCGAAATCGGATGAAGATATATATGGGAGCTATATCTAAATCTGAACCGATTTCGATAAAATTTAAAACAGCTATTTCTGTGCTCCATCTAATACCTGGTACCAAATATCACGGTTGTGGAGTGCATAGTAGGAATGTGAGGGACTTAAATATCAAATCGGATGAAAGATATATATGGGAGCTATAGCTATATCTGAACCGATTTTCTCCAAATTTGATATACTTGCTTCTAGGCCGAACTCGGTTGGGTGTGCCAAAATTCAGGTGATTTGGACTGATAGTGGATATTTGGTGCACATTTAACCCGAAATCGGATGAAGATATATATGGGAGCTATATCCAAATCTGAACCGATTTCGATAAAATTTAAAACAGCTATTTCTGTGCTCCATCTAATACCTGGTACCAAATATCACGGTTGTGGAGTGCATAGTAAGAATGTGAGCGGCTTAAAGATCAAATCGGATGAAAGATATATATGGGAGCTATAGCTATATCTGAACCGATTTTCTCCAAATTTGATATACTTGCTTCTAGGCCGAACTCGGTTGGGTGTGCCAAAATTCAGGTGATTTGGACTGATAGTGGATATTTGGTGCACATTTAACCCGAAATCGGATGAAGATATATATGGGAGCTATATCCAAATCTGAACCGATTTCGATAAAATTTAAAACAGCTATTTCTGTGCTCCATCTAATACCTGGTACCAAATATCACGGTTGTGGAGTGCATAGTAAGAATGTGAGCGGCTTAAAGATCAAATCGGATGAAAGATATATATGGGAGCTATAGCTATATCTGAACCGATTTTCTCCAAATTTGATATACTTGCTTCTAGGCCGAACTCGGTTGGGTGTGCCAAAATTCAGGTGATTTGGACTGATAGTGGATATTTGGTGCACATTTAACCCGAAATCGGATGAAGATATATATGGGAGCTATATCCAAATCTGAACCGATTTCGATAAAATTTAAAACAGCTATTTCTGTGCTCCATCTAATACCTGGTACCAAATATCACGGTTGTGGATTGCATAGTAAGAATGTGAGGGGCTTAAAGATCAAATCGGATGAAAGATATATATGGGAGCTATAGCTATATCTGAACCGATTTTCTCCAAATTTGATATACTTGCTTCTAGGCCGAACTCGGTTGGGTGTGCCAAAATTCAGGTGATTTGGACTGATAGTGGACATTTGGTGCACATTTAACCCGAAATCGGATGAAGATATATATGGGAGCTATATCCAAATCTGAACCGATTTCGATAAAATTTAAAACAGCTATTTCTGTGCTCCATCTAATACCTGGTACCAAATATCACGGTTGTGGAGTGCATAGTAAGAATGTGAGGGGCTTAAAGATCAAATCGGATGAAAGATATATATGGGAGCTATAGCTATATCTGAACCGATTTTCTCCAAATTTGATATACTTGCTTCTAGGCCGAACTCGGTTGGGTGTGCCAAAATTCAGGTGATTTGGACTGATAGTGGACATTTGGTGCACATTTAACTCGAAATCGGATGAAAGATATATATGGGAGCTATAGCTATATCTGAACCGATTTTCTCCAAATTTGATATACTTGCTTCTAGGCCGAACTCGGTTGGGTGTGCCAAAATTCAGGTGATTTGGACTGATAGTGGACATTTGGTGCACATTTAACCCGAAATCGGATGAAGATATATATGGGAGCTATATCTAAATTTGATCCGATTCTCACCAATTTCAATAGGGTTCGTCCTTGGGCCAAAAAAGTATTGTTTGGAAAATTTCATCTCAATCGGATAATAAATGCGACCTGCATTTTGTTCACAAGAATACATGGACAGACGGACGGACGGACGGACGGACAGACGGACTGACATGCATAAATCGACTCAGAAAGTGATTCTATGAAGGTTCTCAAAAGTAACTATGGGTCTATCTCGTTTCCTTCTCCATGTTACAAACAAATGCACAAAGACATAATACCCTTACCACTATGTGGTGTAGGGTATAAAAGTCTATTCAATTTGAGCTGATATTACATATATGGTGAGTAATAACGGTAAAATCGGATGAAGGTGTATATCGAAGCTATATAAAAATCTGAACCGATCTCGATAAAATTTGGCAGAAGTATTTTCGAACAATATCTGATGTCCGGTATCAAATATCATTGATTAGGAGTGCATATTACATATATAAGAAACTTAAACATCAAATCCGATAAAACATATTTGAAGCACTTGCTTTTAGGGCGAAATCCGTCGGAAGTGTCACAATTCGGTCCATTTGGGGTGATATTAGCCAATATTTGCACAATAAATATGAAGCCGGACTAAGGATATATATGGGAGCTCTATATAAATCTGAACCGATAAATTTTGGCAGAGGTATTTTCGAACATTTTTATTTTCACTGGTATTAGCTTTTTGGTGCACGAAAAACCAGCAATTCGATAAAGATCTATGTGGGAGCTATATCTAAAACCGACCTGATCTTGACAAAATTTTAGGCACTTTTTTCTGAGCTGAGCTTGATATCTGGTGCCACAGATCATACTTGTGGAGTGAATATTACGCATGTGAGGGACTAAAAAAGCCAAATCGAATGAAACATATATGCGGAAGCTAAAGCTATATCTGAACCAAATTTGACGTACTTCCTTCTAGACTGAATTCGGTCGGATGTGCCAAAATTCAGGATATTCGTACTGATATTGGGCATTTGGAGCACAATTAACCCGAAATCGGTTGAAGATATATATAGGAGCTATATCCAAAACTGATCTGATTATAAACAATTTCAATAGGATTCGCCCTTGGGTCAAACAAATGTTGTTTGCAAATTTTCATCTCAATCGGATAATAAATTCGACCTGCATTTTGTTCACAAGAATACATGGACGGACGGACGGGCGGACTGACATGCGTAAATCGATTCAAAAATTGATTCTTTGAAGATCCTCTCTTGGCGAGGTACCAGAAGGGGTTTTCAAATACATATCATCTTCACAACATATCTTGTGTTAGCAAAAATGTTTGTATGTGTGAGATTTGAAAAGAGTTGGATGCTTATATCGCTTTCTTTGAGTGTTTTGTTTTTCTAAATCTTGAAACCTATATGGGGGAGGTACTAGAAGGAGTGGACCGATATATATCTTCATAGCAGATCTTGTGTCAGGAGAAATATTAGGATGTGTAAAATATGAAGAGAGCAGGCTGTTTATTTAGGACTTTATAATCGTTTTGGTTATTCAAAACTTTGACTCTTTGTGGGGGAGGTACCAGAAGGAATGGTGCGATCTCTTCCATCTTTATAACACATCTTGTGTTGATAGAAATATTGAGATATGCGAAGTCTTAAAGGATTGTTAATTTTGCGTTTTTTGATCTATAGGAATAGTCAAAATTTTGACCCTTTGTGAGGGAAGTATAAGAAAAACAAGTAAGCAAAGGCTACAGTCGAGCGGGGCCGACCGTTGAATACCCTACAACACTATAATAAACGATACAGTTTATATAGACGAGATACTCGAAAGAATTCCACAAGATATTGTGACAAATAATAAAAGAAAACCATCAGGTTTCGTTCTCTAATTTTCGAATAATAGCAACTTAAACTAATTTGCTCATTTCCAATTTATTGGTAGATGTTGCACGCAAATGGTCTTCCTAGATCTGGAACCAATATTTCCCAAAGATCTAGATCTGGAACCAATATTTCTCACAGAAGTGACAAAAGATTAACATTTATTATTGGTTTTTGACTGAAACGCATCTATATGAGATACAGACATTTGACTATATTCTTCAACGAAATCAGCCTTAACGAAATAGTCAGAAGTGCGTCTTTCCTGTATTTGTGAATTCTCCAAAAAGTCAATGGAATGGATATTTTCGTATTTTGTCTACAAAAGTTGGCAAACTATTTCACACATTGAATATTTTTGGATGGCCATCCAAAACTATTTGGCTTTTGCAATGTCCGGTAACCTACATTTGAATGTGCGTGAGGATCGGGCGAAAATTACGACTTGCTGACAATTTTGCAGTTTTTTTGTCCATTTCAACCCCTAAATATATGGCGATCATCTCCAAAAAGAGTAGGCTTCTATTCTGACCCTCATCTGATCCCCATGCAAAATTTCGTAAGGATCGGGCCATAAATGCGATCTGTATATGATATCCTGATATCCTAACTACTTAGTTTTGTAAGCTGTAGAAATATTACCAAATGTTTAATTCAGAATGAAAATATGCCAAAAATATGACAAAATATAAAATTGAAAAAAATATGAGAAAAAGTTACAAAATCAATATTTTCATCTTTAGAGAGATATATTTATGCGATTTTTTAGAAGTTTTTTCTTTCCTGCCAAGAGGCCATTCTGAATTAATGAGAACTGTCGAAATCAGTTCAGCCGTTCTCGACATATATGAGATCTTTCAAGAATATCTTCTTTGATAGACATATATATCGCATATATTTTGCTATGTATTCGATTTTTTGGATCTTAACATCAATGTAAAGATCAGAAGTAACCTTGTCATGGCTTTGTGATTTCGCCGGGATTTAAAATATTCGCGGTTTAATGAAAAATTTTGAATTTTTTTAACACAAAAGATATGGTCTATTTTACCCGCTAAATATTATCCGATGACCACCCAAATTGGTAGGCTTCTTCCCCGCCCTAAACTCTAGCTACATGCGATGTTCTGCGTCGATTGGTCTATAATTGCGACCTGTAAAGCTACTGCAAAATCCGACATTTTTTCAGTATTTGGTCCATTTCAACCCCTAAAAATTTGGCGATCATCTCCAAAAGAAATAGGGTTCTATTCTGACCCTAGCCCCACCTTCATTCTAAATTTCGTTAAGATCGGGCCATAATTGCGACCTGTAGAGTGATTACAAATTAACATGGACAGACGGGCAGACGGACGGACGGACATACATAGCTAGATCGACTTAACTCGGCGAGATAGGAAGATCCATATATAGGTTCCTATGTGGGAAATCAATATTTCGAGATGTAACATAATTTTTGGCCCAATCAAACTTATAATACCCCCAACACATAGTGTTGTAGGGTATAATTAAACCGATATATTCTATCTTCACACCAGACTTTGGGTTAATACAAATATTGTGACGTGTGTAATTTGAAGACAAGCGGACTCTTACGTCACATTTTATAAGAGTTGTAATTTTTCAAACCCCTTTGTGACCTTTGTGAGGGGGATACTTGATGTAGTAGACCGATATTGATGCAAATACTAGGGTTTGCAAAGTTGGAGCAAAATCGGATTATGGATTCTCATTCTGTGCGTATTTTATTTTTTTTTAATTTTGACTTTTTGTGGGGGAGGAGTGGACCGAAATTGCCCATCTTTGAGCTCGATCTAAGTTTGACAAAAATATTACGATGTATCAAGTTTGGATCAAATCGGATATTCCCTGCGCACCAGCCAGACAGACAGACGGAGGAAGGACATTGCTAGTTCGATTCCAAATGTACTGAAACGGATTTGGTCCAAAGAGACCTGGGGTCTAAAATCGTTATTTCGATGAGGCATTTTTTGGCCGTATCAAATGATAGATATCCTCCGTAGCCATGTTTCTTGATAAGAAAAATATTCTTAAAAAAAATGTTCTTTAGCAAAAAATTACCATTTCTAGATCTTAGCGCAAAACGAAACATTCTTTAAATTGCTTATGGTTTTCAATATTTCGTATTTTAACAATGTACATCTGAAATTCCAAAAATGGGACTGAATAGAGTTTGTCAATTCGTTTTAGGGCACTCAATATATGGTTCAATATGAAAACGCCGATACACGTGTCTTCGTGTTTAGTTTCTTTTTCAGAATAGGTATTTTTATACCCTCCACCATAGTATGGAGGGTATATTAAGTTTGTTATTCTGTTTGTAACACCTCGAAATTTATATTTTAGACACCACAAAGTATATATATTCTTGATCAGCATAAAATTCTATGTCGATTTAGCGATGTCCGTCCGTCTGTCCCTCTATCCGTCTTGGAAATCACTTCCGATCGATTAAATTTTACTCAAATATACAGGGTGAGTTAAAAAACTGCAACAAAGTCATAGGCCATAATTTTTACACTTTTTTTAAATTCTATTGAATGAAAGCAAAAAATTTCGAAAACAGCATCACAGTTTAGAATAAGTTTAGATTTGTTCGAATTGGACACCTTTGGCAATTAAACCGTCACACGCTGTCCGAATGTTGCTCTGCGATGTTTTGGCTCATTCCTGGCGAAACGCTTACTTGAGGTGATCGACACTTTGGTATTTTTTAGTGCCAACCTTGCTTTCCAAAATATTCCAGACACAATTATCCAACGGATAGGTATCCGGAGGTTTTGGTGGTCATTGTGCATTGAAAATGAAGTGAGGAACCTCATTTTGTACCCATAATTGGGTGGCGCGTGCTGAGTGCGATGGTGCTGAGTTTCGTTAGAATGTCCAAGGTCTGCGGCCAAAATGTTTGTGTGGCTTTAATACACCCTCCAAAATTTTTTCGCGATAACATTCGGCATTTATTCTGATGCCAAGGTCGATTAATACGAGCGAAGATCGACCATCGGCTGTTATGGCGGCAGCATCACCATGGCCGGCGCTTGAGTTCTGGTGGCCAACCGAAGGTACACATTTTCAACTGACCTCTTTGGCAAGTATACATGATCATTTTGTTTGTTTATAAACTGCTGGACAACGAATGTTTTCTCATCGGAGAAAACCAAATTCGGCAGTTCACCACTTTCGACGAAGCAACTCTTTAGCCCTTTTGTGTCTATTTTCTTTCTGTTGCGGTGTAAGTTCTTGCACATTTTGTGAATTCCAATAGCTTTACCCCGAGTTCACCTTTGCATTTCGAATTCAGCTCACGAGCCATTTTCGGCCATTGCGACGCGGGTTTCAATCAAGTCTCTTCTTTATTTTTCGAACCATTTCTGCAGACGTTGCTGTTTTCTTCCGTTCACATCCTTGACGTCGGGCTACCCTACCAGAATCACGATAACGAGTGATGGTACGAGACGCAAAAGATTTGTTCACATTTAAATGCTAGAGTGCTCTGTCGATATCCACTTATGGTTTTCCAGCCAAATATAAAGAATTCACACTATCACGCTTGAATTCCATCACGAATAACTTTTTTTCTGGAAAATTCTCACCAAAATGCTTTTGTACGCTTGTAAATATTATAATGAGCTGTCACTGGAATAATTTTAATAGCTGTCGGACGAGTGGCTTAGAAATGACAGCAGTCTGAAATTGGTTGCAGTTTTTTTCCTTTCACCCTCGTCATTTTGGAAAATGTTGAGTTTTATTGCACAATATAATTTCGAAATCTTTTAACCAATATAAAGTCCATTTAGCCAATTTTTTTATTATAAATCCATAATTAATTGCAATTATATTTCCAAGTGCTAGTATCAAAATGAAAATACTGGTCGTTATTCTCTATTAAAAGAAAATTAAATAAATTAACAATTTCCCAACCGAAAAAAAACTTTAACGTATACAAAAACAATGCAGTGAGCCTTGAACAAAGACATTCCATTCAAGCATAAAAATAAGAAAAAACAACAACATAAAATACCACATCTGAAATAATAGGCCTCTTAATGCGAATATCACCTACACCTGGGCCAGCTTTAAATTCGCTGTAAGAAGAAAGCTTCAATAATTGAAATGTATTGTTATTGAACTCACCAACATTGGGTATAAATTGCCCATTGAAATACCAGGTAATATTCGGTTGTGGTTCGCCAGTAACTTCACACCAGATTGTGGTATTTTCTCCTTCCTTTACGGTCAGGACTGATGTATTTTCGGTGAAGGTAATTTTCTCTGGAAAAAAAAATGCGAAAACGGAATAAGAGAGAGCAGAAGGAGAAGCAGAATATGTTGATGTAACAGAACAGAACAGAAAAGAAGAACAATTTTCTTTTAGAAATCTCGTCACCATTGTTCTCAAGTCTATTATGGGAGCATTTTTTTCCGAATTGCTGCAGACGTATTTTATGGTCTGCTTCAGTTCACGTTTGTACGACCGTCCGTCCGTCCGTTCCTTCGTTTGTCTTTTCCACTTTTTTCGTTTGGTCTTAACGATCAATTAGTTTTCTATTGTTCGCAAGATATTCTGCCTGTTGTTTTTGTTGCACAATACTTACGATAGACTATTAAATCAAACGCCTTCTCAGCACGGCCACCTTCAGCATCGACGCACGACCAATTACCTTTATCGCCCAATGTGAGATGCATAAAAACCAATTTCAGTTCTTTGGGATGGTATAAATCGAGCAGTGCGACGTCAGCGCCATGTAAAAGAAGAAGAAAGACGAGAAAAGAGAAAATCAAATAACAATAATAATAGCTTAAAGCAACAATAGCTTGAAGTACTTCATATACAGTGGGTCTAATGCATGCCTCGAGAGGTCTGTGTTTCGATAGTGTAAAAATGAAATGAAAAATGATCCGATACACGGTATTTTAAAGATTTTAGCGACATTTTTGATCGGAATTGTTTAAACTTCGTATATGAAATCCCTAATAGGTACTACCAACTATGACTGAAAATTGCTCTTGCAGGTCCATGTCTTCTTATAGCCCCCATATAACGGTACCTCCCATTATTCGGTATTTGGATGATTGTAGCCAAATTTTACAATGGAATTGTCTGAAAATCCACACAAGGAGTCTATATAAGTCAGGGAGTCTATATTGGTATACGAATACCCCATACAAGGCCCCCATATTCGGTATTTAGATGACTTTTGCCATATTTTTCAATGGAATTTCATGAAATTCTACACAAGGAGTCCCTTCTTAGTACTTTACCACCTGGTAGAGAATTGTCCATATAGGTCCGGGATATCGTATTGCCCCCATACAATAGTACCACCCAATATTCGCTATTTGGATGATTTTAGCGACATTTTTTACCGAAAATAATTTTAAATTCGTATTTAAAGTTGGTAATGGGTACTACAACCCATGACAAAAAATTGTGTATGCAGGACCACGTCTTCGTATAGGCCCCATAAAACGATTTTCCTTTGAGCGGTATTTTTTGAGCGAATTTTTTGGAAATTTTCAAAATGGTGGTGGGTATTAAAAGTTCAGACCACATCAGTCATCACGATTTTTGAATGGAATTGCAGATTATTTTCATGCCTTTTAAGGTCCCATTCCGAAAAGACACGATGTTGCTGATGATTTAAAAACAAGTTTCATACCCGCAGCCATATGTCTAGATACGGTATGTATCATTTGATATGGTCAAAACGTGCTTCATCGGCCTCATTGCCTCATTGGTCCCTTTGGACCAAATCCGCTTCAGGACATTTGGAGTTGATCTGGGGGTGTCCGTCTGTCTGTCTGGCTGCCTGGTGCGCACGATAGGGAATATCCGATTTTATCCAAACTTGGGACATCGTCATATTAATGTCAAACTTCAATAGAGTTCGGAGATGGCAACATTAGTTCAATTCTTCCAGTAAGTCCCTCACAAAAAGTCAACAATTAAACAGAAAATAATTGAGCATATAGAATATGAAAGGATAATCCACTTTTGCTCCAACTTTGCAAATCCTTATATTTTTATCAGTGCTAGGTCAGATGCGAAAAGGACAATATCGACCCACTCCATCAAGTACCTTCCCTACAAAGTGTGAAAGTTTTGAATAATAGAACAGTGTTGGCTTGTTTGTTCGGGATACCGTAGTATTTTTGAATAATATAAAAAGCGAAATAACCATAAGATGAAGATGAGTGTGAAGGTGAAATATATCGGACAACTCCTTCTGGTACCTACCCCATAACGGGTCAAAATTTTGAATTATTATGTCTCTCATAAAATACGAAATAAGCATCCGTTTATATTCAAGTTTCATATAGTCCAATATTTTTTTACTAAAGAGAGTTCTGGTGTAAAAATTATTAATATCGGCCTACCCTCACAAAAGGTCACCTTTTTCAACATCTTACATATTTCATAATTTGCAATTTGCAATCTAATTATTGAAACCTTTATGGGTGAGGTTCTTGATGGAGTGGGCCGACATTGTCCATTTTCGTAACTGACCTAGCATTGATAAAAATAGTGGGATTAGCAAGGTTTGCATAAAATCGAACAATATTTTCTCATTCTATGAGGTTGTTTATTTTCTTGGAAAATTTTGACCTTTTGTGAATACCGATGTTGCCCAGCTTTTACTAATTTATACCCTCTGTATCCATATGGTTGAGTGTATAAAAACGGTTGAGGACAATGTTACCAATCTTTTCCAACTAAACATATGATACTGTTATTGCTTTTGTTGTTTTTATAAGGAGCCTTGGTTCTCCGATGGCTTGTGTATACGCCTACACCAACAACAATAAAGCCTGGTCGTTAATAAATACACAACGATCTCACAAATTAGAAAATAAAATATTTTTCACACTCGATGGCTAGAGAGGGTATTTGATGTAGCATCAAAAACATGGCTCATCGAAATAATGGTTTTAGGTCTACTCGGACCAAATCCATTTCAGGAATTGGGACAAACTTGGTACATCGTAATAAATCTATTAAATATAGATTAAGTTCGGAGATGGGCAATATCGTTCAAATCCTTCGGGTATCTCCCCCACAAAAGTTCGACATTTTCAAAGATAGACAAAGAATGATCCAATTCTTCTCCAACTTTGCAATTCTTAATATTTGTATCAGTGCTAGATCAGGTGCGAAAATGGAGAATATCCGTCCACTCCATCAAGTATCTCTCCAAAAAGGGTCAAAATATTGAATAATTATAACTCTTACAAAACAAACAAAACGCTCAAAGAAAGCGAAATAAGCATCCAAAGTTATTCAAATTTCATACATCCACAATTTTTGCTAACGCAAGATCTATTGTGAAGATGATAGATATCTGCCAACCCCTTCTGGTACCTCACCCACAATGGGTCACAATTTCCAATACTTTTATCTGTCATAACTTGCGAAACAAGTCGGCGATTCTTTACAACTTGCTATATCTAAATCTCCAGAAACCTGATATGAATTCGGAATTTATCGAAATGCATGATTTCGCAAATAAAAATTGGATATACATGTCCGATGTCAGTATTTATACCCTGCACCACATAGTGGTAAGGGTATTATGTCTTTGTACATTTGTTTGTAACATGGAGAAGGAAGCGAGATAAACCCAAAGTTTCTTTTGAGGATCGTCATAGAATCACATTCTGAGTCAATTTATACATGTCCGTCCGTCTGTCCATGTATTTTTGTAAACAAAGTACAGGTCGCATATATTGCCTGATAAAAATGAAACTTTTCACAAAACATTTTTTGACCTAAGGACGAAATTGGTGTAAATCGGTTCAAATTTGTATATATATATATATATATATATATATATATATATATATATATATATATATCATCCGATTTGGTGTTGAAGTTCCTCACATTCGAAATATGCACTCCACAAGAATAATATTTGGTACCAGATATCATATAAAGCCCAGATTTGGATATTGTTCCCATATATATCTATATCCGATATTAGGATAATTGTAATATATATATATATATATATATATATATATATATATATATATATATATATATATATATATATATATATATATATAGATATAGCTATCATCCGATTTGGTGTTTCAGTTCCTCACATTCGAAATATGCACTCCACAAGAATAATATTTGGTACCAGATATCATATAAAGCCCAGATTTGGATATAGTTCCCATATATATCTATATCCGATATTAGGATAATTGTGCACCAAATGGCCAATATAAGTCCAAATAACCTAAATTTTGGAACATCCGACGGAATTCAGTCTAGAAGCAAGTGCTTCAAATTCGGTGAAAATCGATTCAGTTATTTTTAAAGCTCCCATATATATGTTTCATCCCATTTGTTGTTTATGTTGTTTATGAGTAATATGCACTTCACAAGAATTATATTTGACACCACATGACGGATACAGTCCACAAATACCTCTGTCAAATTTAATCGAGATCAGAACAGATCAGTATATTGCTCCCATATAATTATCTTTATCTGATATCAGGTTTATTGCACGCCAAATGGCTAATATAAGTCCACTAAGTCAACTGCATCTTAGCAATTCCGACTGAATTCATCCTAGAAAGAAGTACTTACAATTTGGTGAAAATCGGTTCAGATATAGCTATAGCTCCCATATATATGTTTCACCCCTCACATGCGTAATATGCACTACACAACAATGATATTTGATACCGGATACCAGATACAGCTCCAAAATACCTCTACCAAATTTTATCGAGATCGGTTCAGATTTTTATATACCTTCGATATACAGTTTCATGTGATTTTACGTTTATTGTCCACCGTATATGTAATATCAGCCCAAATTGGATAGATTTTTTCATATTCAACCGAATTTTTCCATTTAGTGAAACTTGGTAGGTAGTTTTTAAATAGTTATACCCTACAACACTATGTGTTGGGGGTATTATAAGTTTGATTGGGCCAGAATTTATGTAACACCTCGAAATATTGGTTTCCCATATGGGAAAGTATATATGGATCTTCCTGGCTCGCCGAGCTGAGTCGATCTAGCTATGTATGTCCGTCCGTCTGTCCTTCTGTCCATGTTAATTTTTGGCACTTGCTCTACAGGTCGCAATTATAGACCAATCAACGCGGAAGTTAGCATGGGGCTAGAGCTTAGGGCTGGGTAGAAGCCTTCCAATTTTGATGGTCATCGGGTAATATTTAGTGGG
This sequence comes from Musca domestica, assembly GCF_030504385.1. NCBI lineage: Eukaryota > Metazoa > Arthropoda > Insecta > Diptera > Muscidae > Musca > Musca domestica. Next base: position 981,013 of record NW_026712212.1, read on the forward strand.
TGAAATAGACCACAACATTTGTGTTACATAAAAGTCAAAAGTCGAAATCATAAATAGACGAGCCGGTCAATTCTGACCGTTACGTAAATGCCAATAGTAAATATATCGGATAATATATGCAATGTGTATATACAAAGGAAGGGGATGTTAGTTAGAATGGCTGATATCTCAAGAATGTCTGGACCGATATTGACATATTCAGAATGCCCTCTTGACATAAAACATAAAATCTTAAAAAATCGCTGAAAAAGATGCCAATAATGATGTAAATATAGATTTTGTAGTATTTTGTGACATTTTTTTTATTTTTCATATTTTTTATCGCATGCGATTTTTTTCAATTTGACTTATAATATTTTGTAATATTTTTTCACCTTACAACACAGGTTGGGGTTATTATATAAGGATTTCCAATGTCGTCCGATCCTCACGAAGAGCTAATATATTTAGGGGTTGAAATGGACCAACGACTAAAATTTTTCCTGATTTTGCAGCCGTTATAAAGGTCACAAATAGAAACAAAAGGACACGAAATCTCGCATAAAGTTAGAGTTTAGGACAGCGGGTACAATGGATCACTAATTTTGTGTGAAAAAATACCTGCATTACTTACCGGCGATATCCGAAATACACCAAAGGCGAACTTCTGGATTTTTTATGCTAATTTCGTTGATGAATATAACCAAATATCGTAGACAAGCAATTCATATAGATGAGTCTCAATTTAGACTTTTGGAGATGATCGCAAACAACAGAAACTATTTCCTGATCACACAATTGAAGTCAATCGACACGCCTGATGAAAGAGTGGAAAAGGAAGAATTCTAGCATTTTGGTTGACTATTAGATAATACTTAGCTGTAATATCGACTACAACAACTAACAGCACGACGGAGTGCATAAATATTGGGCAAATGACTAGGGACATTCCAAATCCTAATTTCAAAAGGATCCGAATTTCAAAAATTTCCTAATTTCAAAAGCGAAATTTTCCAATATGGATTTGGACACAAGGGGCGTCTAACTTATTGTAGTGTTGTAGGGCATAACATAGTCGGCCTCGCACGACTATAGCCTTTGCTTACTTGTTTTTAATATAATTTTTATCGAAGTCATATCATGCCCTATTCAGCAATGTTATTTGGTACTATACGTAATGGGTACTACGGTCTATGACAAAAAAATACCTATGCAGAACAACGTCTTCGTACAGTCCCCTTTATAACCGATTTCCTTTGAACGGTATTTTGTAGACGGAACTTTGTGGGCATTTTCAAGTTCCTTCAAAATGATGGAAGGTATTAAAAGTTCCAGTCGATGGAACTTAACTGCTTTTATTTGTGATACCATCATATGGCTAAGGTAGCTATATATAATTTGATACGGCAAAATGTGCCTCATCGAAATAACTGTCTGGAGTTGATGTAGGGGTGTCCGTCTGCGCACAATAACTCTCGAAGGGAGTATCCAAACTTAGTACATCTTAATATTATTGTCAAACTTAGATCGAGTTCTGTGATAGACAATATCGGTCCACTCCTTCTTCCACTCTATCAAGTACCTCCCTTACCCTATTCAAATTTCACACATCCCAATATTTTTGTTAACAAAGTATCTGGTGTGGAGATGATATATATCGGTCCAATCCTTCAGGTACCTCTCCCACAAAAGATAAAACATTTTAATATTCATGAAGCTCATAAAATGCGAAATTATCCGATTTTTAACATAATTCATACAACACAAGACCTGCTGTGAAGATGGGATATATCGTTCCACTCCTTCTGGAACCTCCCCCATAAAGGGGTCAGAATTTTTCAGACAAGTCAGCAATTCTTTACAACAAAAATTATCACACATTTTGTATAAAGTGAAGGAAGTACCCAGTATAGTCCAAACCTGACAAGTTGGACAATATTTGCCCATTCCTTCGGAACCTACTCCATAGAGGGTCAACAATTTGAATAATCATAACAGAAGTCACAAAATATTTAAATAATCGAACATTGGCTGAGGGTATGCATCTGTCGGCAAAACCGATTGATAATTTTTAACTCGTTTTTTATGTCAAATAACCCATAGTGCAGAACCTTATTAAAATTGCTAAACAATAGAGAAAGGCGAGGAAAAACTCTACTTAGTTTGAACACAATGTTTTACAACGTCTTAACAATGTCATTAAATACGCATTAAAACACCCGCCATTGGCATTTTGTTCGTTTGCAACACCAGTAAACATCTATTACTAGCTCCTCCCCCTCTGCACACACCCACATATACACATAAATATAAAAAAGGACATACGATAAGGTTAGTTGATGATGATACTGCGGCTAAAAAGGAAACACTAAAGTTCATTTTACCTGTTTTCGAACTCGACTCGATGTGGATGCGTCCTTTGTGCTCTTTGATTATTTCACCTTTTGGCGACTTCCAGTGGAGTTTGACATCCGGTATGGGACTGCGGCACAGGACCATAAACGAATCATTTATGTAGCGGACCATTTGTGGTTCATACGGTATCAGTGTTAGGCCACTGCTGACACCAGCATCGTTGGCATTGGCTGTGGCATCGTTTTCATGATGACTGCCAGAAACGGTGACCACTACAACAGCGAACATGAAATGAAAGAAGAGAGAGAGAAAAAAGAATGTTACAAGAATTACAACAATAAGAATAAGTAACAAAGATAATTAGCTGAACATGTTGGCATTGCAAAAACAAAGGGCATCAAATTTTCTATTGTTTGGCTTAAGTTAACTGCTAATGACACTTGTCCCCCAGATAAAAATCAATGCTGCAGCGTTTTGTTGCAAATGTTGCCCTCCATCCATTGAGCCGGCAATACAACCTTTGGCAATATTGAAAATTATTTTGTTGTTGTTTCGCCCCATTATATCCTTTCATCATCAATTGTCTAATATTGACATTTTGCGAAAGACAAGGGATCGACCGATCGGCATAACAGTGCAAATGAACTGGCACGTTTTTGACGACGTCGACGATAATGACAACATGTTTTGATGGTGGTTCTCAGGTTTCTGGCCCAAAGGTAAATGTACGCCATTGATTGACAGGCAGACAGGTTGTTGGCAACTTTATGGACAATTATCTGAAAAAATAATTTACGGTACTTTTTTAATTATATTAATTATGTTAATTATTTAAAAATTTTGGGAATCGAGATAAATCAAATCTTGAATCTTGGTACGAAGGTACGAAAAGTACTAAATATGTTAGCCTTTGTATTGACGAAGCAGTAGAGCTAGAACTCTTAAATTGGGAATGAGCGTCACTGATGATGAATGTACCAAAGGGATTTTGGACGAAAAGTTCTAAAATGTACTACATTTGGTACAATTTGAATTTGGAGCAACAGATGGAGCTGGAATCATGAAATTTGAACTTAACATTATTGGCGGAGAGTTGGATTGGTGTATGGAGGTAGTTTCCGAAACTTGTACGTATGTGCACGAAAAGTAGTAAATGGTACAATATTTGATACAATTTCGATTTGGGTAAACCGATAGAGCTGTAATGCTGAAATTTGGAATTAAGATTACTAATGCATAGTACGACTGAGGTATTTAGGTTGTTTTATAAATTTTGTACTTATGTGTACCAAATGGTACTAAATTTACCATAATTTTCCTTTTTGGAGAACCGATAGAGATGTAACCGGAAATTTGGAAATAACATTTCTATTGCATTATATGGAGTATTTAGTTACGGAAATGTGTACTTATGTGGAACTTAAATGCTAAATGGTACTAAATTTGGTATAATTTAGATTTGGGTGAAACAATGGATTTGGTATTATAAAATTTAAGATAACTGTCGGAGTTGTAACGTCTCAGATTCCTCCGTTTGCTGAGGTTAGCTCACGGTGGCCAGAGTTCGTCACAGAAATTTATTTCTGTCAGCGACGGGAGTAAGGAAAATACGACTCTTTATTAATATGGGATCACCCCGGTTTATTGTTCTTCAGTTCAATTTATTTACAACCGGGATATTACACAGAGTCCTTGGAGTGATCTCGAATATTCGTCCGGCTCCGAGATAAGTGGACTCCTAGCAGCTTCCCCGGTTTCTTATCCCAGTGGCTTCGGCAACTCACTGGACTTGACCCAGGTGTTCTTGAGCGGCTTTGACAACTCGCTCTTCCCCTTCCTGGTGGCTTTACTAACTCACTCAGGTATATCGTTGTCCTGGGTTTTTTTCGCTTCGGCGGTCGCGTTTCCAAGATCTTTGGTTTCACTTTACTCACCTGAATTTGCAAAAATAGGCTGCTTCGTTGATCTAGACTCCTGTTGGCCTAGTGACTCTCAATCGACTGTCCCCCCTGCAACTTTCTACTTTCCTTTTATAATCCGGTGTCAACAACTTACCGAAGTCCTTTAACTGCATACGCAGACGCATTGTTGCTAGTTGTTTACAAGTTAGCCGCGCAATGCAGTCCCTACGACGTGCATTTTGTTGCTAGTTGTTTACATGTTAGCAACGCATTGCAGTCCCTGCAACGTGCGTTTTGTTGCTAGATGTTTACGCATCACAGTTCCAGAGACTTGCGTATTGTTGCTGGTTGTTTTCGAGCCAGTAACGCATTACCGATCCAACGACGTGCGTTTTGTTGGTAGTTGTTACAAACAAGCAGCGCATTGCAGTCCCTGTAACGTGCGTTTTGTTGCTACTTGTTTACGATTTAGCCACGACGTACGTTTTGTTGCTACTTGTTTTGAAGTTAGTATCGACGTGCGTTTTGTTGCTACTTGTTTACAAGTTAGGATCGACGTGCGTTTTGTTGCTACTTGTTTACAAGTTATCATCGACGTGCGTTTTGTTGCTACTTGTTTACGATTTAGCAACGACGTACGCTTTGTTGCTACTTGTTTTCTTAAGTTAGGATCGACGTGCGTTTTGTTGCTACTTGTTTTTCTTAAGTTAGGATCGACGTGCGTTTTGTTGCTACTTGTTTTTCCCCCGATAAGCGGTCAGTGGCAACAATCGAAAATAAAGGGAAATATAAGTTTTCTTCCAATTAATCCAGAATTGCCATATATTTACTAAAAAAAAGGATTCATAAAATATAAATAATTTCCGCTAATTACCGGAACTAGACACGTTTGTGTGACCGGAAACGAGCCTGCGACTTCCGCCATCACACTTCTCCCTCTCCTCGGGTTCATCGAAATCAACGGCTTTTGACGAAAACCTTCCCTTGTCTGTTAATCAGCAGTCTATAGGAGCGTCCACAGACTTCCACGATACGTTTGTACTGTTTACAAGGTACCCGTAACGCCATGCCCATCCGAATGTGTCTCTGCAGTCCCACCTGAACCTCACTGGAAAATTTCTCTCGGCATGAAAACCGGCACCATGAGTTTCTGCCGTCGGGAACCACTACCACGCTACGCATTCTTCTCGGGTCCCCATCGCTACTAGAACCGCTTTCTTCCTCTTCAGACTCTGTCCAATCAGCATACCTTGGTGACGTGCTAAGCTCGGCCTGGTACCCATTGTCCGTACCTTCCCTGACCTCGAGGTCGGAAACTATTTCGTTTCCCTGGGAATTATCCTCTGCTGACGAAGCTTCAGATTGTGAAACGATGCTAGTCGGTATCACTTCTGGGAGGGATTCTTCCTCAAGGGTGATTATTGAAGATCCCGGGGACATTATAGGTGCTGGCAAGGATTCATGCGACGTTACACTTGACAGGGAGTCCTCGTCGAGGATGATAATCGACGATCCCGGCGACATAATCTGCGGTGGCGTAGGGGAATTTGCGGACCCATGTCTCGGCCTGGGGGGTGTGGGCTGGTCATCGGTATTTGGGGCGAATGACCCGTTGACTGGAGGCCACATAAAACCTGGGTTTGCCGCGTTCTCTTCATCCGAAATCTCGATTATATCGAGCGAACTTGGCCGCCGCTGCACTCTAAAGGGACGAACAATAGCCACTGGTCGCGGTACGTCCCCTATGGTCGTTCTTCCCAGCCGGACTGGGTTGGGCTGCGTAACTCCTGCTACGCCCTGGCAAATACGTTTGCTGGACGTTGGTGTAACCTCATCTTCCTGGTTCTGCCACTGTTGTTTGTAATAGGCTTTGGTCTTTAGTACAGGCGATCGGTTTTCCATGTTGCCGTCGAGGCTCTTTTTTACACCTGAAGAAGAAACAACAGAACATTTATTAGTGGCCGCCTCCAATACTGGTGCGTTAACGCGTCCAGAAGAGGAAGTCTCTGCCGAAGCGAAAGCTTTCAGTTCACTTAGGTGTGCCCTGCGCACATCGTTTTGTTGTTGACCGCGAACGTTTACAATCACGGGGGAAGTGTAGCCCATCACTTCATAGGGTCCATCATATTTTGGGGCCAACTTTGCGGCAAAGCTTTCAATCGCCTTTGACAAGGGGTGTTGTCGTACCCATACCCAGTCGCCCACAGCGGGTTTCCATTGCCGCCGTCTCAGATTGTAATATCTCCTCTGCTGTTCTCCGGCTTGACCTATTCGTTGACGAACCATTTTAAAAACATCGCGGAGTTCTTCCGCTCTTTCCTCAGAGCTTTTCCCAGTTGTACCAGTCCCATTCGTTACTTCATCGTAGAGAGTGTTTGGTAACCGCGGTTCCCGACATTGTATTATATAGGCAGGACTATGCCCCGTGGTTACGGATATACACGAATTCATGGCCAAGTTTATCTCTGGAAGAAATTCATCCCATTTATTATGCTGATTCTGACAGACCTGTGCCAGCATCGTCTTAAGAGTCCGGTTCGCCCTCTCCGTTGGGTTCTCCTGTGGACAGTAAGGTGCGGTGAACTGCTGTCGAACTCCAATTTCTCTAAGGTATCTTCCTAATTCGCGACCCGTAAATTGACTACCATTATCCGAGAGAAACACTTTGGGAGTACCGAACCTAGACAAAATCCGCTCTCTAAATGCCTTGATCACGGCACCTGTGGTGGCTTTACGCAACGCCACCAGTTCCACCCATTTTGAAAAACGATCAATAAATACGAGAAGCATCGTGTTGCCATGTTTTGTCCTGGGTAGAGGTCCGACGAAGTCTGCACAAACCATGGACCACGGTTCCTCGGGGATTGTTAGTAACATCTCTCCAGCTGGTACCAACTGACTAGGCTTGTACTGTTGACAAGAAATGCAACTTCTCACATACCTAGCAATATCCCTCATCATTCCGGGCCAATAGTATCGCTCAGAAACTCGTCTCGCCGTCTTTCTTATCCCAAGGTGGACTGCGGCTGGCTGGTCATGGTTTTCGCTAAGTACGCGGTTCCGAATATTGGTGGGTACACACAGCTTCCAAGTATAATTTTCTCCATCACTCGAGTGTCTTGGTATATGGCGGTAGAGCTGGTCCCCAACGACAGCATAATCGGCGAATTTCTTGGGATCCTTGTTGATCTCCTCCAGTTTTAAGCGAATCCAGGGACACACATCCAATGTTTCAGCAACCGCCCTTTGCAACGATTCTACTGGCTGCCTAGACAGAGCGTCGGCGACTACATTTAGACCTGCTTTCCTGTATCGTATAGTGTAGCGATACTGCTGGAGCTCTAGTGCCCATCTCGCCAATCGGCCGGTGGGGTTTTCGATCGAATTCAGCCACTTCAGCGCCAAGTGGTTCGTTAAAACTTGGAACTCGTATCCTTCCAGGTATGGCCTCATCTTTCTGATGCCCCACACAATTGCCAGACACTCCTTTTCAGTTGCGGAATAATTCCTCTCCGCTCCATTCAGAGATCGGCTCGCGTATGCAATGACCCGTTCACCGTCAACAAATTCTTGGGTCAACACTGCCCCAAGACCAACATCACTGGCGTCGGTCTGCAACAGGAACGTTCGACCGAAATCTGGGCATGCCAATACTGGAGCTTGAGTCAACCTAGCTTTGAGTAGTTCGAACACAGTATGCTGTTCTTCCGTCCATCGCCAGTGTTTACCCTTTTTTAAGAGGGATGTCAATGGTTGAGTAAGTGTCGCGAACTCGGGCACAAAACGGCTTTACCAGGACGCCACGCCTATAAATCGTCTCAGCTCTTTAGGGTTCTGCGGCTGTTTCATTTCCATGATCGCGGCAACCTTGTCTGGATCAGTTCGGATGCCGTGCTCGGAGACAATGTGACCCAAGTATCTCGTCTCTTTTTGGAAAAACTGGCACTTGTCAGGGTTAATGCGAAGGTTGGCGGCTCGTAGTCTTCGGAACACCTCCAACAGATTGGCCAAGTGCTCGTCTAGATTTCTTCCGATCACAATTATGTCATCCAGGTATGCAAACGCAAAAGGCTCCAAGTCTGGTCCTATTACGCGATCTAAAGCCCGCTGGAAGGTCGCAGGAGCTGAATGCAGACCAAACGGCATTACCCGCCATTGAAATAATCATCTTCCTGCAACCGTAAATGCAGTGTACTTCTTGCTGTCCTCCTCCAAAGGAATCTGCCAGTATCCATCCTTAAGGTCAATACTACTGGTGTAGTTTGCCTCTCGAAGTCGGTCCAAAATCGACTGGATTCGAGGTAGGGGATAGGCGTCGGGGTCGGATTTGGCATTAAGGTGACGAAAATCCATACAGAGTCTCCAAGCTCCGTTTTTCTTTCGCGCAAGAGTAATTGGAGAACTGTAAGGACTATGTGATGGTTCAATAAATCCGTTCGCCAATAACTCACTGATTTTGGCATCGATCACTTCTTGCATAGCCGGGTTACATGCCGCATAACGCAATTTAAATGGACGATCGTCTGTCATGACTATACGGTGCGTTGCGGCCGTAGACGGTCCATGAATATCTCTGAATTTCTGTAGTTCCTGGTCTAGGAAGCTCTGGATCCGTTTCTGCTCCTCTATGGTCGGGGCCTTTGACGGCACTGAAGCCTCTAGGACGTTCTGGCCGTCCAACGTCCTCTGACACCGTTGATCGGGCATTCCGCAATTACACGAAATGCTGGTGTTCAAATGCTGCTTTGGCTCTGATGCTTCTCTAGTCGTTGTAAAAACGCAGGATAGCCCAGCTATCGTCAGGCGAGCCCCGATCTTTGCCAGAAGATCAAGCCCGATGATTAGGTCTTCCGTGGCATCTGGCATGATCAAGAGACGAGCGGGCACAAGTTGACAGCCTAATTCAATAGTTGTTTCGACAGCATGTTCCACATTTCGTTGGGATCCATCTGCCAAAGTCACCAGAGAAGAGCAAGGTATACGTTCGACTCTAAGTACCGCTGCAAGATATTCCTTAATGAACGACGTGGTGGCTCCTGTATCTACCGTGGCAGCGATTTTTCGTCCAGCGATCCCAACGGTGGCCACCAACCTGTTGGGTTCCATGTGGAGTGTCGTGTCTAATTGAGGGGCTCCTTTTCGAACTGCCGACCCGTCTCCCCTCTATCCTGGCGAGTCCGGTGCCCATTTCCCGCTGCTCGTTTCCGACAGCACTCTATGGAACGGATACCTCTTCGTCCGCACTCCCAGCAGAATAAAATTCCCTCATTTCGACAGCCTGCGGCAAAATGACCGTCTTGTCCGCATCTTCGACACGCCGTTCGTGGATTGATCGGGGACTGGCGGGGTATGTTTGGTGGGCTGTCAGCGGGATCTAAACGCCGGTGTTGTTCCTTGGATGGTGTCATTAACGGTGGTAGACTCTCCAAGTCTTCGGCCATCGATATCAGTTCGTGCAGGCTCTGGAAGTCACGCCGCCGGATGTACCACAGGTATTCTGGCAGCGCGTTCTTGAAAATCCGCTCCAACTTTTGCTCCTCGGAGTAGTTGCTGTGTCTCATCATGTTCTGCATTCCGAGCGAATAATCGCGAAATTTCTCCCTTGGACGCTAGCGCCGTTTCCGAATGTCGTCTTCCAAGCGCTCGAAATAGCGAGTTGGCAGGAAGAACCTCTGGAAATCCTCTCGAAAGTCTGCCCATGTCTGCCATTGACGGTTATTGTTTCTGAACCATACCAGTGCCTTACCCGTCACTATTTCTGGCATCATCTTGGGTAGAATATCAATATGTAGCGCGTACATTCCAGCTAACTCCTCAGCTCTTTCGAGAAATTCTAATGGGTCCTGCTCACCATCGAATCCCAAGTTCCACTTTCGCACTTGATCCACCACCGCCCGGAAATCGATGTTGGTAGGAGCTCTGATTCGGCCAACCGGGGACGTTGGTCGTGTTGGGCTGTTACCCGGAACCGGAACTGTAACTCCACTGGGGCTCGTAATAGCCAAGCTTGGAGATCTTTTTGGGGAAAGGCTGGCCTTGCTGTCTTTACTGGACGTATGTTGATCATGGTAGTCCTGGTACCGAAGTAACTTTTCCAACTCCTCTGGTTCATGTTCCTCCCCCAAAAATTTGCCGAATCTCCTTCGAAGCTCGTCTACCGTTCCATTTACGTCGAGGCCAAATTCGGTGAGGTAGTTCCCCAGCTCTTCTTTACGTAGGCTGTAAGCCCAGGTGGTCCGCAGCGTTGTTGACATACCTGTATGCCGATGGTGACCCCCTTTCTTGTTGGTACTGATTTTTTTCCCTTACTCAGGTCCCTGCTCGGGCGCCACTGTAACGTCTCAGATTCCTCCGTTTGCTGAGGTTAGCTCACGGTGGCCAGAGTTCGTCACAGAAATTTATTTCTGTCAGCGACGGGAGTAAGGAAAATACGACTCTTTATTAATATGGGATCACCCCGGTTTATTGTTCTTCAGTTCAATTTATTTACAACCGGGATATTACACAGAGTCCTTGGAGTGATCTCGAATATTCGTCCGGCTCCGAGATAAGTGGACTCCTAGCAGCTTCCCCGGTTTCTTATCCCAGTGGCTTCGGCAACTCACTGGACTTGACCCAGGTGTTCTTGAACGGCTTTGACAACTCGCTCTTCCCCTTCCTGGTGGCTTTACTAACTCACTCAGGTATATCGTTGTCCTGGGTTTTTTTCGCTTCGGCGGTCGCGTTTCCAAGATCTTTGGTTTCACTTTACTCACCTGAATTTGCAAAAATAGGCTGCTTCGTTGATCTAGACTCCTGTTGGCCTAGTGACTCTCAATCGACTGTCCCCCCTGCAACTTTCTACTTTCCTTTTATAATCCGGTGTCAACAACTTACCGAAGTCCTTTAACTGCATACGCAGACGCATTGTTGCTAGTTGTTTACAAGTTAGCCGCGCAATGCAGTCCCTACGACGTGCATTTTGTTGCTAGTTGTTTACATGTTAGCAACGCATTGCAGTCCCTGCAACGTGCGTTTTGTTGCTAGATGTTTACGCATCACAGTTCCAGAGACTTGCGTATTGTTGCTGGTTGTTTTCGAGCCAGTAACGCATTACCGATCCAACGACGTGCGTTTTGTTGGTAGTTGTTACAAACAAGCAGCGCATTGCAGTCCCTGTAACGTGCGTTTTGTTGCTACTTGTTTACGATTTAGCCACGACGTACGTTTTGTTGCTACTTGTTTTGAAGTTAGTATCGACGTGCGTTTTGTTGCTACTTGTTTACAAGTTAGGATCGACGTGCGTTTTGTTGCTACTTGTTTACAAGTTATCATCGACGTGCGTTTTGTTGCTACTTGTTTACGATTTAGCAACGACGTACGCTTTGTTGCTACTTGTTTTCTTAAGTTAGGATCGACGTGCGTTTTGTTGCTACTTGTTTTTCTTAAGTTAGGATCGACGTGCGTTTTGTTGCTACTTGTTTTTCCCCCGATAAGCGGTCAGTGGCAACAATCGAAAATAAAGGGAAATATAAGTTTTCTTCCAATTAATCCAGAATTGCCATATATTTACTAAAAAAAAGGATTCATAAAATATAAATAATTTCCGCTAATTACCGGAACTAGACACGTTTGTGTGACCGGAAACGAGCCTGCGACTTCCGCCATCACAGAGTGTAGAGTTGAGATATTGGGTCAGTTTAGGAAATTCGTACTTAGGTGTACTAAATAGTACTACATTTGGTACATTTTTAGTTTTGGGAAAACCAATGAAGTTAGAATACTGAAATTTGAAAATAAGATTACTGCAGTATTGTAGGACTGAAATATTTGGGCAGTTTTGGATGTTCGTACTTATGTGTGCACTAAATGGTACACAGTTTGGTACAATTTCACTTTTTGGGGAACCGATAGAGTTGGCGTACTGAAATGTGGAAATAAGATTACGAATGCATTTTAGGACTGAGATATGTAGATAGTTTTGGAAATTCGTACTTATGTGTATTAAATTGTCCTAAATTGTCAACAATTTAAATTTTGCGAGAGCCGGTAGAGTTGGAATCGTGAAATTTAAAAATAATGTAGGTAGATATGGAAATTTGTTCTTATGTGTACTTAATGCTACTAAATTTGGTACAATTTGGATTTGGGTGAACCTATAGAGCGGGCATCTTTAAATTTTGGAAATAAGGTTATTGTCGTAGTGTAGGATTAGGGTATGTAGGAAGTTTTGAACATTTTTTACTTATGTGTGCTACATGGTACTACAATTGGTGCAATTTGTAGATGAATAAACCGATAGAGCTGGAATCCTGAAATTTGGAATTAAGATTACTGTTGGAGTGTAGGATTGGGGTATGTGAAAAATTTTGAGATTGTGTGTACTACATTGTACTAAATTTGGTACAAATTGTATTTTGGAGAACCGGTACGAGTGGAATCCTGAAATTTGGAATTGGGATTACTTTGGGAGTGTGAGATTGGGGTATATAGGAAGCTTTAGAAATTTGAACCTATGTGTAAAAGAAGGGTACTAAATTTGGATTTGGTTGAAGAAATAGTGCTTGGAATATGAATGTGGATGGAATGGTACTATTTCTGATATTGGGTGAAGGGATCTGTGTTTGAAATCTGAGATTTGTTTGAAATTTGGTGGTGGTTTGAAAATGATTCCTATGTTTGTACGAAAAATACTAAATTGTACTGAGTCTGGCATTGGGGAATAATTAGCGCTGGAATCCTCAAAATTTGTCATTGAAGTTGTATTATAATTGTACGAAAAGTACCAAATAGTACTAACGTGGTATTGGGTGAAGGGATAGAGCTGGAATCCCGAAATTTGGTATTGAGGTCTGTGTTGATATTTTGAATTGAGATATGTGTGATGTTCAACTAACTATTGGTTTACCAAATTGCTTGTACAAGGACAGTAGTCCTTGACTATATTCTTGACTTTTAGGATGAACATGAAGGATATACGATGGAACTAGGGTTATATGACATTCGAGAGCAATCAGACGAATGGGAGCCATTGATTTGCTAGCTTTCAGCCGTGTGGGGGGGTTCGTGTCTGTTATTGCAGTCAAATAAATATCCTACCAACATAAACAAAAAATATTTAGTATTGTAGACTCCCGATAAACAAAGTAATAATGGTGATTAGACTAGTTTCTGGCCAACTATTGTACCCCTGTTGGTCCAGATATTATATAATTGACGTCGGAAAATCAATCCTAGATATTAATATCCAATTCTTTTAGCAAACTCCTGATGTTCGTTGGAGTTTGAGCCTCTAAACCCATTCCCAACCATGGTCTCAAGGCTTAATTTTATTGAGACCCCAAAAGCAAATACGTTTCCTCTCTAAACTACTTCACCACAGTAAGAAATATATATGAATATTTAGAAATTCATCTTATTAATTCAAGATTTATTAAATAAAATTGACATAAGCTCTTATTATATACCAAAAAAAAAAATTCAGAAAATCAGAAAATTTAAATCTAAGAGTCTAACTGGTTGAGTATTCATTTTTATGGACTATTTCTATGAAAATTTATAATTATAGTTCAATATCTTAATGGCAATAGGAAGCCAATAATTACCAATTAGTTTGCTAAAAAAAATATAAATTTATAAAAAGGAGTTCAGGAAATTATATAATAATAAGTATACATAATCCTATAACGTAATGCAATTAATCAGTATAAAAGAACTGAGAAGACAAAAAATACCTAGATCAACGTTACAGATGCGTGATGTAATCAAAAAAAAAAAATGTATCTACATTCCAATGGAATAACAAGTTTAAGCAATAAAGATTTCTGCCATTGGCTCAAGGATAACTTGTTCCAAGGACATTTCTTCTCTAGTAGACGGATCCTTTTGATTACATGACATCCGAATTTTTAAAGCATATGCAAATATTTTAATATGAACTTCAAATTTTTTTTTTTTTTTAACACTCACGATTGTTTGTTTTTACTTTCTCCTTTAAGGATTTTTACATACTTGCGCGCGTGCGTAGTATCCTTTAATTCCACATATATATGATGATTCGCCGAGGCCTCGATGAACAGGATGTATGTGTGTAGGATTGAGGATATATATTGTTGTAGTGTATGTGTCTCTGTTTAAAAAAGGGGTAATTAATATTAAAATGGTTGCATATGTTAAGGGTGTTTTTCTACATATTTTTGTGATACTTAGGACATTTTAATTGGTTTTGGTTGGTTGTGTACTGATTTGATTATTGATGGATTTTTGCTGGTTTTTGCTTGCTTAAGGTATAGTTTGGTTTTTTTTGGTATGTTTTATATTTAATCACGCATAATTAATTTTTTTGATGTCGGTGGGATTCGAACCCTCGATGCTGATCATTTTCAGCACTCTGTACATGTTGCGTCGCCCGCTTCCACTCTGGGCTACTAGGCTTGGTTGCAGGCTACTGGCTAATGCTCGCTTTTACTAGGCTAGACAACAACCACTGTGGATTCTAAAATGGCACAGTCCACGAATAAATCTATTTTTAGAATACCAGCTACAACTCTTTCCAATTACTGTCAGGTGGTGGAATCCCTTTTTGTGCACGTGTTGGCGCACACAGTGGGGTATTTTTTCACTTGTGATTTTTTCTGGTTCGTTATTTTTGGCGGCAAAAGCAAGGTTATGATGTATGTGGTCTTCGGCCGAATATTATTAGCCGAAGTAACAAAAAAAATGCCAATGCAAATATACGGCCACTAATGCAAATATAAAGAAAAGAAACTCTTCTAACACCAATTTTTTTATATTTAATTTCATTGCTGCTTACCTAGTTGTTTTATAATGGATTTTTTTTTATTCGTGCTTGTGATTTAGCAAGGAGTAAAAAGCTTGACAATCGAATCAAAACTTCCTTAAGGGTAAATTTTTTTTTTTTGTGTTATAAAAAGATTACTTCAATCTTAAAATTTCATAAAATTCACCTGGTTTGGGGTTATTATAATTTAATCAATTATAAATTTATGTACGTTGAAAACTAGTGATTAGTAAATGTTTCACTGGTCGGTTATGCAACGATTGTGCTTTATCAAAGTTTGTTTTTTTTTCTTATTCACGGTGTTGTCTCTAACAATGTAGGCGAACAAAAGAACGATTTGATTTTGTTGAGAAGCTGTGTGAGTCGTGTTCAGGCGTTTCATTATTTTCCACCACTTATAAAGGTTATTAGTGAGAGCTTAACGAAAAAAAGTAACTGACAAAATAATCGTTTAACCTAACCGTTAATTACCAATACTATGACGGATACGATGTTGACTCCGCCTACTCTCCGAAAAAATAAAAAAAAATATGAAAAATAAAAAAAATGAATTGTCCTGGCTGGGAGTCGAACTCCGGACCTTGGGACTTGAAGTCCAGCACGACTCCTCTGAGCTAACCAAAGGCGTGTGGGTGGCTTGGCTAATTGCTTACTTCCGCTTATGCTGTTGTAAAGGTGGAAATATGTAGGCACCCTGTTTTTTACTTTTAGAGGTGAATAAATATAAATAGTGGGAATATGAAAAAAAATTGACGACATCCCAGCAAACATATTTAACAGTAATGGTAATTAGATTAAGAATGTGAGCAGACCATAATTTCCCACAAAACCGAGTAATATCGATCTTTGAATTACGATATTAATCGGAATTAGATTAAATTATGGTCTTATGTCTTTAGCATGGTAAGTACCGAGAAGCTTACCATCTAAGTCTTCTAATTCGTAATAGACATTACCTACTTTCTTTCGGATTTTTGCTGGTAAAAAAATAGGAGCAAGTTTGGCGTTAAACTTCTTTTCGGCATTGCTTTGTGCAAAATTACGTCGGAAAACAGATTGACCGACAGTATAATTAATTGGTCTCGTCCTTAAATTGTACTGGTCCCGATTGGTTTCTTGCGCTTTTGAAATATTATTTTTGATTTCCTTTCGAATGAGTTGAAGTTGGTCTTCTCTACTGATATAACTGAATGGTTCATCCAGAGCTTTTATATTTTTCAATAGTGCGTACGTCTCACCGTGTGTAATCATATTTAGACCAAATACGGCAAAATATGGTGAGCATTTCGTAGCTTGATGAATAGAATTTCGTAAGGAACAACTTATATAGGAAAGATATTCATCCCATAAACGTTGATCACTTTTAAGGTATGCACGAATACTAGCTATGATAGATCGATTAACGCGTTCAGACGCGTTGGCCTGTGGCGAATAAAGTGCCGTATAAACGTGTTTTACTCCGAACTTCGTTAAAAAGGAGTTAAATTCATTGGATTTGAATTGAGTTCCATTGTCACTGACAATTTCTTCGGGTACACCAAACGCATGAAAAATGTTCTTTAGCAAGAAATCTCGAATGGGTATAGTGGTAAATTTCTTAAGAGGACATAGCCAGTGATATTTTGTTAAATGATCCAGTACAATCAAAACGCCAATGTACCCATTCTTGGAACGTGGATAAGGACCAAGTATATCTATATATAACCTTTGAAAAGGTCTTATTGTTTGGGTTGGCTTTCCCATTTCAGGCTTGAGAATGAAATTGGGATGCTTAGAAGTTTTGCAGGTTTCGCAAGATCGGATATATTCTCGAACATCAGTTACCATACCTGGCCAGTAAAAATTTCGTCGTATCAGGTCCAGTGTTTTTACTATACCACCATGTGAAGCTACAGGACTATTGTGGAACCTAAATATTAATGAATGTCTCATTTTTTCAGGAACCCATAACTTCCAAGCATTACATTCTTGAACGGAATCTCCTGTAAAATGCTCTGTTCTGATATATACAAATTGGTCTATTATTTTGATGTCGGGATATTTGGAGGGGTTATCCTGAATTTTATGTCTTAATGCTATATAGTCAGAGTCTTCAAAACAAGGAGAATTTAACTCGATTTCCGGCTCAACCTGATCGATGGCAGAAATCTCATCAACAGGTATTCTAGACAAGGCATCGGGCACAACATGGTCTCGGCCCTTTCGGTGGCTAATCGTAAAATTATAGGGTTGCAATTTGAAAACCCACCTTGCTAATCTACCCGTCAAGTCCGGTTGTTTCATCAGCCATAGCAGTGACGAATGATCAGTCACGACCTCAAAATCCTGTAATTCTAAATAGCATCTAAATTTCTTTATAGCCTCTATTGCAGCTAGACACTCCCGTTCAGTCACACTGTAATTTCGTTGGGCAGTGTTTAGCTTTTTAGACATGAACGCAATAGGACGTTCATTATTCTCTTCATCTAGCTGTACCAGTACTGCTCCAATGCCATAATCAGAAGCATCACAATGTAAATAAAATTTTTTTGTGAAGTCCGGATTAGACAAAACTGGTGCTGTACTGAGTAATTTTTTTATAGCTTCGAAGGAATCTTGAGCCTCCGGAGTCCATTTAAATTTAGTTTTTGATGAAATGGTTTCAGAGATGGCAAAGGTGATCGAGGAAAAATTCTCAATGAACCTTCTATACCAACTAGCAAGGCCTAAAAATCCCCTAACCTGTCTGACAGTTTTTGGAGTTGGCCAATTGACAATAGAGTCTACCTTTTCGGGGTCCGTGTGAATTCCACCATCACCGATAACATAACCCAAGTATTTTGTCCTAGTGACACAAAATTGCGATTTCTCGATATTTAATGTTAAATTGGCTTTTCGCAGCTCATTTGCTAGACGGGCTAATATTGCTAAGTGACTAGTAAATTCTTCGGAGACAATTACAATATCATCTAGATATCCGAATACACAATACCTAAGGTCCGGTGGAATAATCATGTCAATAAGTCGACACATGGTCTGTGGAGCTGTACAGAGCCCGAAAGGCATCACTACAAATTGGTACAATGGCCTTCCGGGCACTGTAAACGCAGTGAGAGCCTTTGAAGCCTCTGACAGTCCAATTTGCCAGTAAGCATCTTTTAAATCCAGTTTGCTTATAATGTTTGCCTTGGGCAACCTTGCAAAAATACCTTCAATGCTAGGTAAAGGATAGGCATCCTTTTTTGTAACTAAATTTAGTTTCCTCGCATCCAAGCATAGGCGAAC
Source organism: Musca domestica (assembly GCF_030504385.1). NCBI lineage: Eukaryota > Metazoa > Arthropoda > Insecta > Diptera > Muscidae > Musca > Musca domestica. Next base: position 999,292 of record NW_026712212.1, read on the forward strand.
TTTATTAGGTTTTACGACCAAACGCATAGGTGACGACCACGCAGAGACGGAAGGCTCTATGACTCCAAGTGACAACATACGATCTATCTCCTTATACATTAAGTGTTCCACTGCAGGAGACACTGGATAAAATCGTTGTTTTACTGGTTTAGAGTCACCTATGTCGATATTATGTTCCAAATATGAAGTTCTACCTAAACCTTGCTTAGCAAAACTTGGAAAAAGATCTATAATGGTTTTAAGCTGAAGCTGTTGGTTGGATGTTAAGGGGTAATTAAAATCAAAAGGTATTTCAGATTTGGAAGGGTTTAGCTGTAACTTCTTATCGGACAACGACTTATTGGATTCTAACATTGACACCTCAAGCTGATAAGAAGGTGGAGAAGTCAGACTGGATGGATCAGTAGTAATAGAGTTATCAAAAATGTTGGGAGCCAATGAAAAAGATTTCCAAAAATCTAAGCCAAGTATGAGGCGTTGTGTTATGGATGGCACAATTAGTAATTTGAGTTTGTTCGTTTCTCCTCGAAAATGCATATCAACAATTAGGTATCCTAATGTTTTTTGTATGGATCCATCGGCAGTTCGAACGCCGGATTTTCCTGGTGTGTATTGTGTAAAATTGGAAAAATTATATGTGGCTAAATCCGATCCTATACAGGACACGTTGGCACCAGTATCTAATAGACCATATTCGGTAAATGTTAAGAATGCTACTTTGGCATAAAATCTTTTATCGGACGGACAATTAACTATAGTAGATATAATATATTTGGATGACTGTTTCCTTCTTTTGAAATATAGTCGAAGTCGGCGGGTAGATCTCTTTGGACCTTTTAAAGTGGTGCCTGAAATTTCAGATACCGAAAATATTTTATTTCTTTTTTCAAAGTATTCTTGATATCTTTCATGATAAGGACGAATCGGGTATAGTAATTTTTGAATTGGTTGGTTGGGTCTTATTTCCGGTTTAAGAATTGTTATGGTATTTGGTAGATTTTCAGAGAGATTCGTTTCGGTTTTAATTTCTAACTTAGAGGGCGATTCGGATTTAGTCGATTGGAGTTTTTTGGCTGAACTGAGATTTTTCGTGTGGCACATTTAACACATTGCGGCTTGTACATATTTTTGGTACCACATCCATAGCAAAATACTTTACGATCTTTGAGACAATCATCCCAGAAATGACCAGTCTCGTCACAGTTCCAACATTTCACAGTGGATGGGTCCTTATTAAGGGCATCTACACAGGCATCGTTACTCAGATCTTCAGATTCAAATTCATTTGAATTCAGTTCGGCAATATTTTTTCGAACATTTGAAATATTGTTGTTAGCAAAGTGAGATTTCTGATTTGAATATTTTCTATATGGTTCTTCATTCAATAAATTTTCTCTCATTTGAACTAGTTTCCTGAGATGAGGAATAGTTAAAATGGGAACATATAGAAGTTCATGCCGAATATCTGGTCTCAGATTCCTCACAAGAATTTCGACTAATTGTTCTTCAGGTATAGAATGTTGAAGTCTATCAGCTATAGAACATATATCATCATAAAACGAATCGAAGGATTCTCCGGGTCTCATCTTTCTACCTCGGATAGCTTCCATGAGGTCAAAATTGGATCTAAGGTCTTTAAATTGACACCGTAAAGCTCCACAAAATTCATTCCATTGAATGGAATCCACACTTTTGTGGTATCTCCAGTACCATTCTTTAGCTTTGCCTGTCAAAATTAATGGCAAATTTTTGCAAATATATGTGAAGTTATCATTTAAGTGTTCTCTGGTTAACGTTTTTATCCGATATAGAAACTCATCAACTGATAGTCCATTGCGGGAGCCATCAAATTGGAGGTTCCAGTTCTGGATAATAAAAGTTACCCTATCTGGACGAAAAATAGGTGTATCAACTTCCACATTGGAACGTTGATTGGAATAAAATCCATTGACACTATTAAAATTCGGTTGTTGATTTAAATTCAGATCAGGGTTATTATTCCTGGAAGACATGGTTATAGGAATATCCGTATTATGGGCTTTAAACTGTGACCCAAGATTAAGATTTTGGAAAATTTTACTAAGATTTTTCTCAATCATTTGATTGATTCGAGAATAATCAATTTCATTTGAAGTAGAAGGGATTGCATCTTGAATTCGACCATTTTGGTTGGAGGGATTTTGCACCGTATTCGTAAAATTCATAAGGTTATGGTTGGACATGTGAGCTGAAGAATCTCCTGGAAGCTCGTCTATAGCATTTGTTGGAAATTCAAAATCCTGGCTTACATTCAGGGTTTCAGAATGTAAGGTCCGACTTAAATTTCGAGTGATTGGGCGATTTGCCATGGAACCACGTCCTTTACCACGATAGGCTGGACGCGACTTTTTAATTGTTCCCGTCTGTGTGGAAATTTCATTTGAATCTACACAAAGAATAGGATATTTTTTAAGGTTTGATAATTCAAATGGCTCTTTACACAAAGGACATTGTGCCGAGTTCGTTATAGCTTGTTCTATACAGGAACGATGAAAAATATGTTGACAAGTGTCAATGATACAACAGTCTTGTAATTGGGAATTTATCCCATCGTGACAATAAGGACATTTTAATCCTTCTTCCGCTAAATTTCCAGAATCCCTATTAGGGTTTGGCAGAGGGCTTCTTGGTAAAGACATTTTAATAAAAAAAATACAAAATCAAGAAGACAAAATGATTATCAACGAGATAACTTGGTATTTATTGCCAGTATCAATATTGGATTTAAGGTAGATATTAGATAGTTAAATAGACTTATTTCTTACATTTGTGGGTGAAGTAATAAGGAAGGAAAACATTTTGGATATATCTAAGGATTGATTAGAAAAAAAAAGGAAAACAAAACTGGGCTATGGAGTAAATAATTGGATTATAAACTGTTGTAGGCATAACAAACCATCATTCTTGTATAACTTCAACTGATAATTTCGGACTTTGCTTCGCAACGGCAACAACAAAATGTATCCAGAAAATAATCAGGATGACGATAACTAAGTCATTACTAACACAAATTTATAAACCCATTATATACTTTACATATTTTTTAACAAATTACCTTGCCAACATTTGACAGGTATGGAAAATATTGGAGAAAAACTTCTCGGTCAGAATTTTCCGAAACGATCAGAAAACTGAAAATCCTGAGAACTTTCAACAACTATTCCAAACTCTGGCTAATGAAGACTAAGCAATTTGAAAATAAATATTTTGAAGTAAATGAAATTTAGTAAAAAAAGGATAAAAGGGGCAATCAATGCCTTACGGATAACCAGCAAATATTTGTAAATTCTAACAGAATTCCTACCTGAAATTCTAAAAGACTTTACAAGTATCTGTAGTATGATTCGAATAAAATTTAATTCTAAGGAAAGAATAAAATTTTATTTGAATGACATCCAAAAAGGATTAGATTCTTTCGCCCCACGTTGGGCGCCATTCTATTTATGTGATGTTCAACTAACTATTGGTTTACCAAATTGCTTGTACAAGGACAGTAGTCCTTGACTATATTCTTGACTTTTAGGATGAACATGAAGGATATACGATGGAACTAGGGTTATATGACATTCGAGAGCAATCAGACGAATGGGAGCCATTGATTTGCTAGCTTTCAGCCGTGTGGGGGGGTTCGTGTCTGTTATTGCAGTCAAATAAATATCCTACCAACATAAACAAAAAATATTTAGTATTGTAGACTCCCGATAAACAAAGTAATAATGGTGATTAGACTAGTTTCTGGCCAACTATTGTACCCCTGTTGGTCCAGATATTATATAATTGACGTCGGAAAATCAATCCTAGATATTAATATCCAATTCTTTTAGCAAACTCCTGATGTTCGTTGGAGTTTGAGCCTCTAAACCCATTCCCAACCATGGTCTCAAGGCTTAATTTTATTGAGACCCCAAAAGCAAATACGTTTCCTCTCTAAACTACTTCACCACAGTAAGAAATATATATGAATATTTAGAAATTCATCTTATTAATTCAAGATTTATTAAATAAAATTGACATAAGCTCTTATTATATACCAAAAAAAAAAATTCAGAAAATCAGAAAATTTAAATCTAAGAGTCTAACTGGTTGAGTATTCATTTTATGGACTATTTCTATGAAAATTTATAATTATAGTTCAATATCTTAATGGCAATAGGAAGCCAATAATTACCAATTAGTTTGCTAAAAAAAATATAAATTTATAAAAAGGAGTTCAGGAAATTATATAATAATAAGTATACATAATCCTATAACGTAATGCAATTAATCAGTATAAAAGAACTGAGAAGACAAAAAATACCTAGATCAACGTTACAGATGCGTGATGTAATCAAAAAAAAAAAAAATGTATCTACATTCCAATGGAATAACAAGTTTAAGCAATAAAGATTTCTGCCATTGGCTCAAGGATAACTTGTTCCAAGGACATTTCTTCTCTAGTAGACGGATCCTTTTGATTACATGACATCCGAATTTTTAAAGCATATGCAAATATTTTAATATGAACTTCAAATTTTTTTTTTTTTTTAACACTCACGATTGTTTGTTTTTACTTTCTCCTTTAAGGATTTTTACATACTTGCGCGCGTGCGTAGTATCCTTTAATTCCACATATATATGATGATTCGCCGAGGCCTCGATGAACAGGATGTATGTGTGTAGGATTGAGGATATATATTGTTGTAGTGTATGTGTCTCTGTTTAAAAAAGGGGTAATTAATATTAAAATGGTTGCATATGTTAAGGGTGTTTTTCTACATATTTTTGTGATACTTAGGACATTTTAATTGGTTTTGGTTGGTTGTGTACTGATTTGATTATTGATGGATTTTTGCTGGTTTTTGCTTGCTTAAGGTATAGTTTGGTTTTTTTGGTATGTTTTATATTTAATCACGCATAATTAATTTTTTTGATGTCGGTGGGATTCGAACCCTCGATGCTGATCATTTTCAGCACTCTGTACATGTTGCGTCGCCCGCTTCCACTCTGGGCTACTAGGCTTGGTTGCAGGCTACTGGCTAATGCTCGCTTTTACTAGGCTAGACAACAACCACTGTGGATTCTAAAATGGCACAGTCCACGAATAAATCTATTTTTAGAATACCAGCTACAACTCTTTCCAATTACTGTCAGGTGGTGGAATCCCTTTTTGTGCACGTGTTGGCGCACACAGTGGGGTATTTTTTCACTTGTGATTTTTTCTGGTTCGTTATTTTTGGCGGCAAAAGCAAGGTTATGATGTATGTGGTCTTCGGCCGAATATTATTAGCCGAAGTAACAAAAAAAATGCCAATGCAAATATACGGCCACTAATGCAAATATAAAGAAAAGAAACTCTTCTAACACCAATTTTTTTATATTTAATTTCATTGCTGCTTACCTAGTTGTTTTATAATGGATTTTTTTTTATTCGTGCTTGTGATTTAGCAAGGAGTAAAAAGCTTGACAATCGAATCAAAACTTCCTTAAGGGTAAATTTTTTTTTTTTTGTGTTATAAAAAGATTACTTCAATCTTAAAATTTCATAAAATTCACCTGGTTTGGGGTTATTATAATTTAATCAATTATAAATTTATGTACGTTGAAAACTAGTGATTAGTAAATGTTTCACTGGTCGGTTATGCAACGATTGTGCTTTATCAAAGTTTGTTTTTTTTTCTTATTCACGGTGTTGTCTCTAACAATGTAGGCGAACAAAAGAACGATTTGATTTTGTTGAGAAGCTGTGTGAGTCGTGTTCAGGCGTTTCATTATTTTCCACCACTTATAAAGGTTATTAGTGAGAGCTTAACGAAAAAAAGTAACTGACAAAATAATCGTTTAACCTAACCGTTAATTACCAATACTATGACGGATACGATGTTGACTCCGCCTACTCTCCGAAAAAATAAAAAAAAATATGAAAAATAAAAAAAATGAATTGTCCTGGCTGGGAGTCGAACTCCGGACCTTGGGACTTGAAGTCCAGCACGACTCCTCTGAGCTAACCAAAGGCGTGTGGGTGGCTTGGCTAATTGCTTACTTCCGCTTATGCTGTTGTAAAGGTGGAAATATGTAGGCACCCTGTTTTTTACTTTTAGAGGTGAATAAATATAAATAGTGGGAATATGAAAAAAAATTGACGACATCCCAGCAAACATATTTAACAGTAATGGTAATTAGATTAAGAATGTGAGCAGACCATAATTTCCCACATATGGAGTGTACTAAATGTGTACTGTAGTTGTACAAAAAGTACTAAATTTGGTATTTGGCTAAGGCTGAAATCCTGAATTTTGATACTAAAATTTGACTGTGGCTTGGGAATGCGTACTATATTTGTACGAAAACTACTAAATAGTATTAAATTTGGTATTGCGTGAAGTAGTAGAACTGGAATCTTAGAATTTGAGGATTCTATTGGTATCTGGAATTGAGATACGGAGGTGGATTTGGAAATGTGTATTATAATTGTACGAAAAGTACTAAATTTGGTATTTGGTAAAGGAGCCTGAGACTTGATATTAAGATCACTTTTGGTTACTGAGGTTCAGATATGGAGATTGTTTTAAAAATGCGTACGAAACGAACTAAATATTACAAAATTGGTGTTGGGTAAAGGGATAGAGTAGAAATCCCGAAATTTGGTATGAATGTCACCGTTGGTGACTGTAGTTAAATGAAGAGCGCGATTTTGGAAATTCGTACGAAAAGTGCAAAATGCCAAAAAATTTGCTTTTGGGTGTTGGGTTGGAGATGGGATTCTAAAATTTGGTATAGAGTCCATTTTTTGTGTTCAGGGTGGAGAGAATGTGGTGGTTTTGGACATGCGTGGTATAACTATACGAAAATTATGGCAATACTTAAGCATTTGGTGTTTGGACAGAGTTGGAATTCTAAAATTTGATGTGCACTTCTCTGTTGGTATTTGAAACTGTCCGTCTGTGGAAATCACTCTAGCTTCCGAACGAAATGAAGTAGGTTTATACAATTTTACTCAGATCTGTGCTAGGTCTGCAGGACTTTCGGTATTAAAAATGTGCTTTTTTAATACCGAAAATGGGCTATAGAGGTCCATGTTTTGGTATAGCCCCCATATAACTGTACCGACTGATTTATTTTTTTAGGTTTTTTTAGTCACCATTTTGGCCCGAACTTGCTGTTAATTGGGCAGCATGTGTTCTCATTATGTAAGAAACACCCTTAGAACTGTCAATATAGGTCTACATTTTTGTATAGCCCTCATATTACTATACTCCCAGATATTCGGTATTTTAATGATTTGTGTCACACTTTTCATCAGAGATGTTTGTCAAATTTAGAATTTAAAGTTCCTGATGGGTACTACAGCCTATGACTAAACATTGCCTATGGAGATCCACCTCTTCGTATAGTCCCCCTATAGCGCTACCTCCCGATATGCGGTGTTTTGATGATTTTAGCGACATTATTCACCCAAATTATTTCAAAATTCGTATTTAAAGGTAATGGGTTCTACAGCCTATGACAGAAAATATTGTCAATATTTTCCAATTTGTATCTGATCGAAGTCTGGTATAAATATTCCAACGTGCCACATTTGAACTCTATCGTCTATTTTCTATACTTTTTATGAGATGTGTGCAAATTTTTCGTCTATGTGGAAATATGCGTGAGGTATCAGATATAGCGGACCGAAATTTTCCACGTCATCTAATACAGATAAAAATATTGGTATGTTCAAAATTTAAAGGAAATCGAACATTAATATTAAATTTTGTACGAAATCGTAAATTCCGATTCATTACATATTCATATCATATTTATGGCAGATTTCCGCAATTATTATAGATTTATGTTTTGGAAATTGTGCAGATATCTATCATCTTCACAATAGATTTTACCTTTGTAAAAATGTTTGGATTTATGAAATTTGGAGAGAGTTGGATGCTTATTTCGCGTTTTATTTCGCATTTTCTTTTTCAAAATTTTCTACCCTTTGCGGGGGAGGTACCAGAAAGAGTTCACAGATATATCCCATTTTCACAGCAGATATTGTGTTAGTAATAATAATGGTATGTTTGAAATTTGAAGAGAACCGGATGCTTATTTTGTATTTTATGATCGTTTTGGTTATTCAAAACTTTGACCCTTTGTGGGGGAGGTACCAGAAGGAATGGTCCGATCTCTACCAGCTTAATATCAGATAATGTCTTGATAGAAATATTGAGATGTCCGAAGTCTGAACCGAATCGGATGTTAATTTCGCGTCTTATGAGCTTCATTGTAATTAAAATTTTGACCCTTTGTAGGGGAGCTACTAGAAGGAGTGACTCCATCCCATCTTCACAGCAGATCTTGCGGAGTACCGCAGGGAACCGGATGCTTATTTTGGATTTTATGATCGTTTTGGTTTTTCAAAACTTTGACCCTTTGTGGGAGAGGTACCAGAAGGAGTGGTCCGATCTCATCCCATCTTCACAGCAGTTCTTGTGTTAGTAGAAATAATAGGATGTGTGAAATTTGAAGAGAACCGGATGCTTATTTTGTATTTTATGATCGTTTTGGTTATTCAAAACTTTGACCTTCAGTGGAGGATGTACCACAGGAATGATCCGATCTCTACCATCGTTATAAAATATCATGCCTTGAGAGAAATATTGAGATGTAATAAGTCTGTATGGAATCGGATGTTAATTTTTCGTCTTATGAGCTTCATACATATTCCAAATTGTGTCCCTTTGTGGGGTAGCTACCAGAGGGAGTGGACCGATATATTCCATCTTCCCAGCAGACCTTATGTTGATAAAAATAATTGTGATGTGTTATTTGAAGACAATCGGACACTTACATCACGTTACATAAGAGTTATAATTAATCAAAATTTTGACCCTTTATGGGGGAGGTACCGGAAAGAGTTGTTCGATACCTACCATCTTCACACCATATCTTGCTTAAGTAGAAGTATTGGGATGTATGATATTTCAAAAGAATCGGATGCTCATTTCGGGTTTTATTCAAAAATTGAATTCTTTGTGAGGGAGGTACCAGAAGGAGTTCACACCTTTGGGTAATAAACATATTGCGATGATATATACCTTCTCTAGCCATATGGCTGAGGGTAGTTATGATGTTAAATACTAAACCATTGGACAATGAAGCCACAACTTATTGAGTCTCCTGAGAAGAGTTTATTTCTACAAAATTGAATTTCATTTGTGTCCAGCGTGATTTCTCTCAACGAGTTTACCTCCACCTCAGTGTTGACGGAGGATAAGCCAAGTGTCAAGAGACTTTGTGCTCTTATGACCTATGAGGCAAACATATTGTTTGTTTTTAGTGCTCCTACTACAACATTTTAATATTATAATTTAAATACTCTGTTCTCGTTTCGTTTCCCTTTTGTGTAAATATTTCTCTTATCACCTTTCATTCATAGATTGCCATATGACCCAACAGAAGAACTTCCAATCCAACGAAATAAAAAAGGGAACCCAAAACAAAAGTTGCGCCAGTTTTCATTACCTCTGATAGCCGGGGTGAACATTGTTGTAGCTGTAGTTGTGTTATCAGTTCTCCGTTATGTTTGGGATTTGCCCAAATCTCCGCAATCAAAATGCATCCCGTGGGTGAAGGTGTTGTACCGATCATGCACTGACCATTCTCAAAAATAATGGACTTTCATATTCACTAAATGTTCCATGAAGTTTGGCAAGTTTTTTTTTGGACTGTTTGGTTTTTTTTGTTGCTTTCGATTTGGTTTTTGTTGCTAAATTTTTACGACTTTCGAAAGGATTTGCAGAGTTAAGCTGTTTGCAAAGAGATTGTTTTTAACGTCCGTTCGTTCGTTCGTTCATTCATTCGTTCGTTTTCGTTTTTTATTTTCGTTCAACATTTCCAGTCCAAACAGCAGCAGGGAGGAGGTCAGTGAATGGCACTCCTGGACGACAGCTAATAGGTTTATCAATTTAAAAACATTCAAATAAGATTAGGCCAAAAGATTGTTTTGCAAATGGCTGAGAAGGGATTTCCAAAGTTGGGGATTTGTTGCTGCATTTATTTGCACTGAATTGAAATTCATATGGCGAGGGGTTTGTGAGAGATGTGTAATGGAGCAGGGTCTTAGCTGCGATAGAAGTTTTAAGAGAGATTTAATGCGGAGTTGGTATAACTTTTTTGTTTTTTTGGAAAAAATGCATAGCAGTGATTCGCTTAGACAAAAATGAACAGCTCTGGGTAATGCGTATCTAATGTAAGATAAATGGTGATTCAAATATTCTTAAAGGGGCAAAGACTTGACCAAGGAGATAAAATATTTGCATATATTTTCAATGCATTTTATTTTGGGGTAAATTACGTTAGGTTATTATGGGGGAAGTAAGTGTCTTATTATGTCAGCTTCAAGAAACGTCTTAAGCTTAAAAACAAGTAAGGAAAGGTCAAAAGTCACACGAGCCGACTATATGATACCCTACAACACAATGGGAATTTAGTAGAGCTCCCGTAACAAAAGAATTTATTGGTAGTAGATCATGTCACCTATAAGCCTTTGGCTTTAGAGCAGCTGTAATTTGGTTTCAGAGGGAACTAATATGCCTACCATATTGAAATTCTGAATCGTTTTTCACCAAACTTGACGGAGACATTTTTATCTTTTATACCAAAGACATTGCTAAAGAATGCATAATATCACTTCGAGAAAGATTATATTAAAACAGGTAAAAAAGATGTGAGTTCGGTCGGGCCGAACTTTGAATACCCTCCATCAATTAGATCGAATTTGGCACTTTTCAAAAAATTAAATTCCGTTAAAAATTTTGTTAAAATCTTAAAAATACCAAATGTAGCCTTTATATTATGGCCTATACTACAACTTTTGTCATAAGCCATTACAATAATCAAATGTGAAACTTGAAGAAAAAAGTCGGTGAATAATGTAGCTATAATCATCAAAATACCGAATACAGGGAGATACAATTATATGTTGGCTATACCAAAACGTGGACCTGCATTGCGTACTTTAAATGCCAAATTTGAAACATTTCCGGTGAAAAATGTCACTTAAATCACCAAAATACCGAAAATAGGGAGGTACCATTATATGAAGACTATACCAAAACGTGGACCTACATCACCCATTTTCAATACCAGAAGTCCTGCAGTCATAATACATATTACTTCATTTCGTTCGGAAGGTAGAGTGATTTCCACAGACGGGACGGACATCCCTAACTCGACATAGAATTTTATGCTGATCAATAATATTTATACCTTGTGGGGTCTAAAATGTATATTTCGAGGTGTTACAAACGGAATGACAAACTTAATATACCCTCCATACTATGGTGGAGTGTATAAAAATATATCGGAATGGAAATATATCTGCGAACCCTTTTCAATACTTTTATTTGCCTTAACTTGCGAAACATGTCAGCGATTTTTTGCAACCTGATATGAATATGGAATTTATGATTTCGCATAAAATTGGATATAATTGTCCGATTTTCTTGTAATTTTTCCCATACCAATATTTGTATCCGCATTAGATAAAGAATGAAAATGGAAATGTTTACAAGCGTAGAAAAGCATTTTGGTGAGAATTTTCCAGAAAAAAGTTATGATTTCCAGAAAAAAGTCGTGATGCAGTGGCCGAAAAATGGCTCGTGAGCTGAACATATCGCAATATTCCATTCGTCAAATATTGAAAAATGAGCTCGGGGTAAAGCCATTTAAATTCCAAAAAGTGCAAGAACTTACACCGCAACAGAAAGAATATAGACTCAAAAGAGCTAGCGAGTTTCTTCGCTTGGCCGAAAGTGGTGAACTGCCGAATTTGGTTTTCTCCGATGAGAAAACATTCGTTGTCCAGCAGTTTGTAAACAAACAAAATGATCGTATTTACTTGCCAAAGAGATCAGCTGAAAATGTGTAAATTCGGTTGGCTACCAGAACTCAAGCGCCGGCCATGGTGATGACCTCGTGCCAGAGGTGACCAATTCGAATAAATCTAAACTTATTCTAAAATTTGATGCTATTTCCGACATTTTTTGCTTTCATTCAATAAATTTAAAAAAAAGTAAAAATTATGGCGTTTGACTTTGTTGCAGTTTTTTATCTCACCCTGTATATCTGGCATCACTCGCACATTCCAAACATTTCTAAAAATTATTACATATCTCATATAAAGTGAAGGAAGGAAGGAATATCATATTTATTTAGGTTCGATACGAAATGGACAATATTAACCCATTCCTTCGGAACCTACTCCATAGAGGGTCAACAAGTTGAATAAAATATATTTAAATAAACGAACATTGTCTGAGGGTTTACATTTGTTGTGGATTGTTTATTATGCATGTGAGGGACTTTCTCACCAAATCGGTGAAACATATACATGGGAGCTATAGTTATATCTGAAAAGATTTTGACCAAAAGTTGAAGCACTTACTTTAGGCTGAATTCCTTTGGAAGCGCCAACATTCAGTCAATTTGCGTTGATATCCTCCATTTGGTACAGAAAAAAACTTCGGATAAATATACATACGGGAGCTATATCCAATTGTGAAACCATCTTGACAAAATTTTAAACACTTATGTCTGAGCTGTATCTGATATCTGGTACCAAATGTCATTCTTGTGCAGTGCAAATCTTCAAAATACCGAATATAGGAAGGTACCGTTATGTCGGGGCTATACAATTTTCTGTCACAGGCTGTAGTACCTATTAGGGACTTCAAATACGAAATTTCAAACAATTTCGGTGAATATTGTACCTAAAATCGTCAAAATACCGAATATAGGGAGGTACTGATATATGGGGCCTATACGAAGATGTGGACAGACAAATTTATGTCATAGGCTGTAGTTCCCGTTACGAACTATAAATACAAAATTTTAAAATACTCCGTTGAATAATGTCCCTAAAATCGTAAAAATACCGATTATCGTGGGGAGGTATCGTAGGCCCCCATATAACGCTACCCCCGATTTTCGGTATTTTGATGATTGTAGTCAAATTTTTCAATAAAATTGTCTCAAATTCCACACAAGGAGTTCTTTCTAAGCACTTTATTCCCCGGAAGAGAATTGTCCACATAGGTCCATGATATCGTATACCCCCCACAGATCGGTACGCCTCGATTTTCGGCCTTTTTATTATTTTAGCCACATTATTCACCGGAATTTTTTCAAATTTTGTTTTTAAAGTTAGCAATAGGTAGTGCCAGCTATGGCGGAATATTTTCTATGCAGGTCTTCGTATAGCTTACATGTAACGGTACCGCCCGATAGCGACATTTTTCACCGGAATTGTTTAAAATTTCGTATTTGAAAATCTTAATGGGTACTACAGCCTTTGTCAAAAATTATCTATGCAGGTCCACATTCCTGTATAGTCCCCATATAACGTTACCTCACTATATTGGGTATTTTGATAATTTTTTCAATATAACGGTTACTCCCTATATTCAATATTTTTATGATTTTAGAAGTATTTTTCAACGTTTTCTTTACATTTTCAAATTTCAAATTTACTAATTTCTTACTTGATTGATAAGGATGAGTAACACTGGCTTTTTTCTTCGAAAGATCTAATTTAAAAGTTTTATTTTTTATGGAATAAATAATGTCGAACTGTAGTTGGCTTCGAAGGCAGAGTAGTTAAGGAAACGACTTTGGAGAACCCTTAAATTTTGACGTCAAAGTTATGTTTTCGCTTTTTCAATATGTGGACCTATGCCTCAAAATATCATTTCAGGAGCTCAATTAGAAATATTTTTGTCAGGTCTCTTAATTAAAATTCAACCAAATTGCAGTTTATCAATTAAATTAAGGAACTCATAACCGATTCTTAATAAACTACCTTATTCGTATAAATTCTTTATAACCACTTAAAATATTCTTGTCTAATTGGTAGCTGTCAAGTTAACATTCATAGGTTTTTCTTTTTCAGCAGTAATATATAAATATGAAATGTTTTTACATTTAGATCATTGTTTCTTTTCCTTGGCCAAACTTGTACATATTTCATGTCTTCTTGAAGAATAAGAAAACTTTCAAATAAAATTCATTCCACCCCCCAATGCAGAATAATGGAATAATTTCATGTGCCTGGCATTCACGCCAGACAATGGAGTAACAAAGTTCTCACAATGAAGAGGTTTCCTAAGTCATAAAAATGAAAATAACAATAATAATAAGTATAAATTTTCTCTATTTTGGAATGTTTCCGGAAGCCTTTTTAAACATATAAACAATAGTCAGCCAGCCATATATTATCAGCGAGATGCAACGCAATGCGCTGCAATGAAATGCTACGCAACGCAGTGTAGGGCAAAAAAAAAAAAACAAACATTGTTTCGTTTTAAGATAAAAACAATAGCAATAACAACAGAAGGTTGCCAATAGAGATTTTGATATTGTATCGAATATGTTTTCAGAAAATCGACCAAAAAATCTAAGACATCTCGTTATGTGGTTTCTGTTAGAATTGCAATTTTCGAATTTCGAAAAAAAGAAAGTTGTGCTGAATTTTGTTAGGTTTGTGCTCAATCGTGGCGATTTTTTTCGCAAATCGAAAAAAATTATGAGATATTCGAAAAAAGATTTTTTTTGAAAAAACTGAGAGAATTGCAATTTTCGAATTTTGAAAAATTAAAGTTGTAATCGATTTGTGCTCTTTTGTGCCTTTAAAATTTTTTCGATATCTCTTACCAAATTCGAAAATTATTATAATTTTTAAATTTCTGTCAAAATTCTACCTTTTGAATATCATTCAATTTAAGGCTTATGGTAAATTTTATACCCTTAACCTGTGGATTTTTTAGTCCTACTCATGCAAAAATTTAAATTTTAGCTATAACAATGCCCCATAACAATGTTGTACCATTTTATACATTTTATATCTATCCCCAAATATTGTTGTTACAGAGTGCATACTACGGCTGCGGAGCACAAAAATAACAAATCGGATGAACAATATATATGGGAGGTATAGCTATATCTGATTTCGATCAAATTTGGCATACTTATTCTCAGGCCTAATTTGGTTGTGTGTGCAATTCCATACTATTCGTGCTGATATTAGACGTTTGGTGCACAATAAAAAGCAACTCGGACGAAGATATATATGGGATCTTTACCTAAATTTTCACCGATTATCTCCACTTTCAATAGGGTCCGTCCTTGGGCCAAACAAATGATGTGTAATAAATGTGATCTGTACTTTGTTTACAAAAATACATGGACAGACGGACGGACAGACAGACAGACAGACGGACGGACAGACGGGCGGACGGACATGCATCAATAGACTCAGAATGTGATTCTATGCAGATCAACAAAAGGAACTATGGGTCTATCTCGTTTCCTTTTGCCTATTACAAACAAATGCACAAAGACATAATACCCTGACCACCTTGTGGTGTAGGGTATAAAAACTTAGATATAGCAAGTTGTAAATAATCGCTCACTTTTGAAATTGAAAATTGTGGCCCTTTGTGGATGAGGTACAAGAAGGGGTTCACAGATAGCAAAAAATGTTTATATGTGAAAAATTTGACGAGAGTTGGATGCTTATTTCGTTTTGTTTGAGCGTTTTGTTTTTCACAATCTTGAAACTTATGTGGGGAAGGTATCAAAAGGAATAGTCCGATCTCACCCTTTAAAAAATATCTTGTGTTGATGGAAATATTGAGATGTACGAAGTGTGAATGGAATCGGATGTTAATTTCGCGTTTTATGAGCCTCATGGATATTTAAAATTTTGACCCTTTGTGGGAAGGTACCAAAAGGAGTGGACCGATATATCCCATCTTCATAGCAAATCTTGTGTTAGTAGAAATAAAGAGATGTGTGAGTTGTGAAAAGAAACGGACGCTTATTTCAGATTTTATGATCGTTTTGGTTATTCAAAATGTTGACCCTTTGTGGGGGAGGCATTAGAAGGAATGGTCCGATCTCTTTCATCTTTATAACTAATCTTGTGTTGATGAAAACATTGAGATGATCCAAGTCTGAATTGAATCGGATGTTAATTTCGCGTTTTATATTCATATAAAAATTTGGCCCTTTGTGGGGGAGGTTCTAGAAGGCGTGGAGCGATATTACCTACCTTCTCACCAGACCTGGTGTTAATAAAAATATTGTAATGTAGGTAATTTGAAGACATTCGGACTCTTACATAACATTTTATAAGATTTATAATTATTCAAAATTTTGACCCTTTGTGGGGGAGGTACTTGATGGAGTGGACCGATATTGTCCATTTTCGCACCTGACCTAGCACTGATGCAAAAATTATGATTTTGCAAAGTTGGAGTAATAATCGGATTATCCTTTCTCTTTCTGTGCAGTAACATGTTTTGTTTTTTTAATTTCGACTTTTTGTGGAGGAGAGAAGGAGTGGACCGATATTGTGCATCTTCGAACTCGATCTAAGTGTTTTAATAATATTACGATGTACCAAGTTTGGACTGAATCGTATACTTACTTCGAGAATTATCATGCGCACCAGCCAGACAGACAGATGGACGGACGGACATCGATAAATCGAAATGTCCGGAAACTGATTTGGTCCAAAGCGAACTAGGGTCAAAAAGCGTTATTTCGATGAGGCACGTTTTTTGGCCGTATGAAATGATATCTACCCTCTCTAGCCATATGGGTGAGGGTATGATAATTCTCCTTACCAAGTAATGAGAAGTGGCGGCACAGAGTATGCACGTCCGACTACAAAACCTAATGACGTTGTATCGAATCTCCTCGTTCCAGGGTTTAGGATCCAGTTTCGTAAGTAGTTACTTGTTCCGAAAGTGCTTAATAAATACATTATTTGGTAATGAGATTTTTTGCTGGGCACTTCTAATGAATTTTATATATTTAAAATTCTCTACACCCTACACCACATAGTGGTAAGGGTATTATGTCTTTGTGCATTTGTTTGTTACATGGAGAAGAAAGCGCGATAGACCCATAGTTACCTTTGAGGATCTTCATAGAATCACTTTCCGGGTAGATTTGTGCATGTCTGTCCGTACGTCTGTCCATGTATTGTTGAGATGAAGTTTTTCAGAAAAATATTCGTTATGCCCTATTGAAATTGGTATGAATCGGTGCAAATTTAATTATAGCTCCCATATATATCTTCAAACGATTTCTGTTTAATTTTGCACCAAATGGCCAATATCAATCCAAATGACCTGCATTTTTGCACATCCTACCAAATTCAGTCTAAAAGTAAAGTAATATATGTTTTATCCGATTTGGGGTTTTAAGTCGACAAAAATATAGATATTGGTATTAGATACCTCTGCCAAGTTTTGTCAAAATCGGTTCAGATTTGGATAAAGCTCCCATATATATCTTCAACCGATTTCAGGTTAATTGGGCACCAGATGGCCAACATCAGTCCAGATGACCTGACATAAATTCCCAATATAAACTTTTTTTGTGTTTATTTCTCTTTCGAGACGAGCTTAATGGTCTGAAATTTGCAGTGAAAAGGAAAGCCAGATATACACTATCACACACTCACAACTATGCGACGCGTTTCGCCATTGGTTAAGCGGCTCATCAGACATATTTGGTGTGAATGATGGCTTACAAGAGCCATTCTCTGGATAGTAGTATTTATTTGGAACTTATTGCGATTAGGCATATGCCAATTCAACATCAGAGACCCTCCAAGTTCGACACAAGTTCTATTAGCAAATCTTTTTCACAGTAAAGTTTTTTTTTAATACTCCGAATTACTCCAAAGCAATTTTATTTATTATGTTAACATTGATCGACCAAAATATAAATATTGGTCGAAAAATACCAAAAGCAAACGGCATCTCTGCTAATGAACCACATTCAGACGCAGCATAATTTCATAATGCATTCCATGAATACATGAACTAAAAAATTTCCATATGAGAGTTTCAAAATGAATGTTTTGCAGTCACTGAGTATGTGTTTTGCACAAGTATTTGTGTATGTTCGAGTGTGTGTATGCATGTGTTGTTGTTATATAGAAGGTTCATATATAAAATACAAATGCTGAAATATGTACATATTTGAAATGTTGGCAAGAAAGATCCTTAAATAGGTCATAAATGTTAGTTGAATTGCACTTGGTTGCATTCCATCCCCCGCACCCAAACCGTCACCACTCAACGAATTTGTTTCAACATCAACAGAAATTTAATTCAGTGGCTGCTTTAATGTGACACGAAATGAGATATGAAGAGATCACTTGTCATAATTTTGGCATGCACACATGAAAATTATTTTATTAATTGTAATTTGACGCCATAAAATAATGCTCTTGAATGTTATTACATGTCCAGGTGGATACTTGCCAATTTTAGGAGAACATTAAAATGAGAAATCATGTCCTGCAGCTTCAAAAACTTACTAACATTGAATAATGGGTTTGAAGTCGCCGAATCCTTCTAAATGAAACTTCAACAAGTAAGAAAAGGTTAAAAGTCGGGCGGGGCCAACTATATGATACCCTACACCACTATGCGAGCCTATGAGCCGATCCCGAGAAACTTTTAAACACTTATATCTGAGCTATATCTATTATCTGGTACTTAAAAATTATTGTTGTGGGGTGCATATTACGCATGTGAGGGATCTTAACACCAAATCGGATAAAACATATGCATGGGAGCTGTAGCTATATCTGAACCGATTTTCACCAAATTTGACATACTGGTTTCTAGGATGAAAGCAATTGCTAAAATTAAGTCCATTTGGGCTGATATTAGCCATTTGGTGCACAATAAACCTGATATCGGATAAAGATATATATGGAAGCTATATCCTAAGTGAACCGATCTCAATAAAATAAAAATACGTATTTTCGAGTGGTATCTGATGCGCGGTACCAAATATCATTCTTGTGGAGTGTACAGGGTGCGATAAAACAACTAAAAAAACATTAAGTTCAGCCGGGCCAAACTTTTAATACCCTCCACTTTAGGGTAAAGGAAACATTAGAACCTATATACCAATTTTTAGACATATTCATGGGAAAATGTGCCAAAAATCATCAAAATACCGAATATCGGGAAATATGGCTATATATACAAAAACGTGGACCTATACATACAGTGTTTCGCCAAAAGAGCTAGAACCCATCAAGACCAACAAATACCAATTTCTAGACAAATCCGCGAATAAATGTGGCAAAAACCATTAAAATACCGAATATCGGGAGGTACCGTTATATGGGTACTGTACCAAATCGTGGACCTATAAATGCAATGTTTCGCCTAAGGAGCTGGAACCTATTATGACCTACAAATACCAATTTTCAGACAAATCCGTGAAAAAATGTGGCATAAATCATCAAAATACCGAATATCGGGAGGTATCGTTATATGGGGACTATACCAAAACGTGGACCTATACATACAATGTTACGCCACACGAACTAGGACCCATTATGACTCACAAGTACCAATTTTTAGACAAATCAGTGAAAAAATGTGGCAAAAACCATCAAAATACTGAATATCGAGAGGTATCGTTATATGGGGGCTATACCAAATAATGGACCCATACATGCAATGTTTCGCCACCGGAGCTGGAACCCATTATGACCAACAAATACCAACTTTTAGACAAATCCGTTAAAAAAATGTGGCAATAATAATCAAAATATCGAATATCGGGAGGTACCCTTATATGTGGGCTATACCAAAACGTGGACCTATACATGCAATCTTTTGCCACACGTACAGGGACCCGTTATGACCTACAAATACCAATTTTCAGACAAATCCGTGAAAAAATGTGGCATAAATCATCAAAATACCGAATATCGGGAGGTACCGTTATATGGGGACTATACCAGAACGTAGACCGATATATCTCATTTTCAATATCAACCATCCTAGATACAATACCAATTGCTCTGCTAAATTTTGGAGCTCTACGTCAAATAATGTGGGCTGTATCGTGATTTCAACAGACAGACAGACGGACAGACAGACGGATACCGTTAAATCGACTTAGAATTTTATGCTGATTATGAATCTATATATACTTTATGGGGTCTACGACGAATATTTAAGGATGTTACAAACGGAATGACAAAGTTAATATACCCTCCTTTCCAAGGTGGAGGGTATAAAAATGTGGGAAATAGCATTAAATTTTAGTTTAGATTTGTTCGAATGGGTCACCTTTGCCACAAATTATGGCCTTCAAACGGCCAATGAAACTGTCACACGCTGCCCGAATGTTGCTCTGCGGTATTTTGGTCCATACCCGGCGAAGCGCTTGTTTGAGGTGATCGACACTTTGATATTTTTTAGTGCCAACCTTGCTTTCCAAAATACTCCAGGCACAACAGTCCAACGGATTGGTATCAGGAGATTTTAGTGGCCATTATGCGCTGGAAATAAAACGAGGAACCTTATTTTGTAACCATTCTTGGGTGGTGCGTGCTGAGTGCGATGGTGCTGAGTCCTGTTAGAATGTCCTAGGTCTGCGGACAAAATGTTTGCATGCCCAAGGATTAATAAACCCTCCAGAATATTTTCGCGATAATATTCGGCATTTATTCTGAATATTATTTATGAGGTCGGTTAATACAAGCGGAGAGCGTCCATCGGCTTTTATGGCGGCCCACACCATCACCATGGCCGGCGCTTGAGTTCTGTTGGCCAACCGAAGCTGCACATTTTCAGCAAACCTCTTTGGCAAGTAAACACGATCATTTTGTTTGTTTACAAACTGCTGGACAACGAATGTTTTCTGATCGAAGAAAACCAAATTCGGCAGTTCACCACTTTCGGCCAAGCGAAGCAACTCTTTAGCTCTTTTGAGTCTATTTTCTTTCTGTAGGGGTAAGTTCTTGCACTTTTTGGAATTTCAATGGCTTTACCCCGGGCTCATTTTTCAATATTTGCCGAATGGAATATTGCGATATGTTCAGCTCACGAGAGAGTTTTCGGCCACTGCGACGCGTGTTTCGATCAAGTAGCTTCTTTAGTTTTCGAACCATTTCTGCTGATGTTGCTGTTTTCTTCCCTCCACTTCCTTGACGACGAGCTACGCTACCTCTATCACGGTTATGAGCGATGCGATACGAGACACGGGAGATTTATTCATATTTAAATGCTGGAGTGCAATTCCATCACGAATAACTTTTTTTCTGAAATTTCTCAACAATATAATGAGCTGTCACTGGAATAATTTTAACAGCTGTCGGACGAGTGGCTTAGAATCAGAATCTGACCTGCAGCTTTATACAACTTACTAACATGGAATAATGGCAATAAAAAAAATATTCAACACCGTTCTGCCATTAATGAATCAAATTTTATTTAAACTAACTTTCGCAGCTCAAGATTCAACCCACTGAACGCATTGTTTCATATTTAATTAATTTCCAATATTTATCAACAATTAATTTCGTTTCCGCCACTTTAAGACTGAAAATATCGCAAACAAAGACTGAA
The DNA here is from genome assembly GCF_030504385.1 of Musca domestica. Lineage (NCBI taxonomy): Eukaryota > Metazoa > Arthropoda > Insecta > Diptera > Muscidae > Musca > Musca domestica. The sequence goes on from NW_026712212.1 coordinate 1,020,744, forward strand.
CTGTTTCTGGCATCAACTTCAAAATAATTTTTCTCTTTCTCTGCAAAAGTTAACGTAAAAATCTAATAGCAACGGAAGTTAAGAAATTGCTACTGGCAATTCGTTTTTTTGTATTTCTCACAAAACAATTGTTTGTGAAACTTGGAAAAGAAAATAAAAAAATAATGAATACAAACTTTTAAAATTTCCATCGAATATTTGAGTACGACATAACAAAAGGAAGCTTGTAAAATCTATATTTATATAATAGTTATGAAGTTTGAAAGAAACTAAAGAAATACTGAAAACATTTTAAATGAGTTCGAACGTATCTTTCGCTTGTTTCAACAGAGGAATGGCCTCAGACTAGGGCTTTGACCATTCCTTTGTGAGAAGGGTATAGGAAAACATTGAAGAATATTGTCAAATTTTTGTACACGAAATTAGTTCGATTAAAACCTTAATTTATCATATATAACGAATGGAGTACTTAATATACAAGGTGGCACAAAAGTAATCCGAAAATATATAACTTTTACGATTTACCCCTAATGTCAGCTCTGTTTTGCTATTTTTATACCCAACAACACTATGTGTTGGGGGTATTATAAGTTTGATTTGGCCAACAAAATTATGTAACACCTCCAAATATTGGTTTCCCACATAGGAATGTATATATGGATCTTCCTATCTCGCCGAGCTGAGTCGATCTAGATATGTATGTCCGTCCGTCCGTCCGTCTGTCAATGTTAATTTGTAATCACTTTACAGGTCGCAATTATGGCCCGATCTTCACGAAATTGCTTTTGGGGATGATCGTATAATATTTAGGGGTTGAAATGGACCAAAAACTGAAAAAATCCTGATTTTGCAGTTGCTCTACATGTCGCAATTATATACCAATCGAAGCGGAAGTTAGCATGGAGCTAGAGCTTAAAGCTGGGCAGAAGCCTTCCAATTTTTGGGTAATATTTAGTGGGTGAAATAGACCAAAACATTTGTGTTAAATAAAAGTCAAATTTTCCAATAAACCGCGAATATATTTAATCCCGGCGAAATCACAAATAGACGAACAGTTAAATTCTGACCGTTATGTAGATGCCGATAGTAAATATATCGGGTATATATAGCGAAATAAATACAATGTGTATGTACATAGGAAGGGGATGTTAGCTAGAATGCTTATATCTCAAGAATGGCTGGACCGATTTTGACAAATGTCAATTCAGAATGCCCTGTTGGTATAAAAGTATAAAATCTAAAAAAATCGCATATAAAGATGTCAATAATAATTTTAATATAGATTTTTTAGTATTTTGTGACATATTTTTATTTTGTCATATTTTTTATCGCATTAGATTTTTTCAATTGACTTATAATATTGAAGTGTACATTTTGTAATATTTTTTCACCTTACAACACAGGTTGTTGTTATTATATACAGATCCTCACGAGAAATTTCACAAGGGTAGGGGTAGGCTCAGAAGGGCTAGGCCTATTGTTTTCAAAGATTTCCGCAATATATTTAGGGGTTGAAATGGACCAACAACTAAAAATGTTCCTGATTGTGCAGCCGTTGTGAAGGTCAGATATAGAAAACAAAGGATACGAAATTTCGCATGAAGTTAGAGTTTAGGGCAACGGGTAGAATGGACCACTACTTTTGTGTGAAAAAAATATCAGAATTACTTACAGGCGATATCCGAAATACACAAAAGGCGAACTTCTGGCTTTTTATACCCTACACCACATAGTGGTAAGGGTATTATGTCTTTGTTTTGTGCATTTGTTTGTAACATGGAGAAGGAAACGAGATAGACCCATAGTTACTTTTGAGAACCTTCATAGAATCACTTTCTGAGTCGATTTATGCATGTCAGTCCGTCTGTCCGTCCGTCCGTCTGTCCATGTATTCTTGTGAACAAAATGCAGGTCGCATTTCTTATCCGATTGAGATGAAATTTTCTTAACAATATTTTTTGGCCCAAGGACGAACCCTATTGAAATTGGTGAGAATCGGATCAAATTTAGATATAGCTCCCATATATATCTTCATCCGACTTCGGGTTAAATGTGCGCCAAATGTCCACTATCAGTCCAAATTACCTGAATTTTGGCACACCTAACCGAGTTCGACCTAGAAGCAAGTATATCAAATTTGGAGAAAATCGGTACAGATATAGCTATAGCTCCCATATATATCTTTCATCCGATTTGATCTTTAAATCCATCACACTCCCACTATGCACTCCACAACCGTGATATTTGGTACCAGGCATTAGATGGAGCACAGAAATAGCTGTTTTAAATTTTATCGAAATCGGTTCAGATTTGGATATAGCTCCCATATATATCTTCATCCGATTTCGGGTTAATTGACCACCAAATGGTCAATATCAGCCCAAATGGCCCGAATTTTGGCACATGTGACCGAGATTAGCCTTAAAGCAAATACAACAAATTTGGAGAAAATCGGTTCAGAAACAGCTATAGCTCCCATATATATGTTTTATCCGATTTGGTGTTTAAGCCTCTCACATTCGTAATATGAACTCCACAAGAATGATATTTGGTACCAGATATAAGATACAGCCCAGAAATAGCTGTTTGTAATTTTATCGAAATCGGTTCAGATTTGGATATAGCTCCCATATATATCTTCATCCGATTTCGGGTTAACTGTGCACCAAATAGCCGATATAAGTCCAAATGAACTGAATTTTAGTACATCGGACCAAATTCAGCCTAGAAGCAAGTATATCAAATTTAGTGAAAATCGGTTCAGATATAGATATAGCAACCATATATATATTTCATCCGATTTAGTGTTTTAGTCCCTTACATTCGTAATATTCACTCCACAACCGTGATATTTGGTACCAGGTATTAGATGGAGCACAGGAATAGCTGTTTTAAATTTTATCGAAATCGGTTCAGATTTGGATATAGCTCCCATATATATCTTCATCCGATTTCGGGTGATTGACCACCAAATAGCGTCAATTTTGGCAAATCCGACCGAAACCAGCTTAGAAGCAAGTACACCAATTTTAGTAAAAATCGGTTCAGATATAGCTATAGCTCCCATATATATGTTTCATCCGATTTGTTCTTTAAGTCCCTTACATTCGTAATATACTCTTCACAGGAATGATATTTGGTACCAGATATCAGATAAAGCCCAAAAGACCGAATTCAGTCTAGAAGCTAATACGTCAAAGTTGGAGAAACCCGGTTCAGAGATAGCTATTGTTCGTAAAATGCACGATAGAATTAGATAGATTTTGATTTTGTACCAAATATCTCATAGAGCTCTGAAATGCCCTGTATGAACCTTTTTACGAGAGCTTTACTAAATATGCGTAGTGGTGTAGGGTATCATATAGTCGGCCCCGCCCGACTTTTGAGCTTTCCTTACTGGTTTATGCTGATTTCGTTGACGAATATAGAACAAATAACATAGACAAAAAAATCATATATATAAGTCTATATTTGGAGATACGAGGGGCCTTTTACATTTGGAGATAATCGCAAAATATTTAGCTGTTCAAGTGAACCAAAAAAAAAAAAAAAATAAATAAATAAATAAATAAAAAAATAAATCATGGTCACACAATTGAAGCCAATCGACACGCCTGAGAAGAGAGTTAACGACAGGGAAGAATTCTAGCATTTTGCATGACCATTGCAGTAAAATGGGCCACAACAACTATCAGCACGACGGAGTGCGTAAATATTGGGCAAATAACCCTGGTCAAAATGGTAAGGGTAATATCTGGGCTGTGCTCCGTGACATAATTTTAACAGCGAAATCTTCCAAAATGGATTTGGACATAAGGGGGCTTCTAACATATTGTAGTGTTGTAGGGTATCACATGGTCGGCCCCGCACGACTATAGCCTTTGCTTACTTGTTGTAGTAAACACATGCGAAATACAGGAATATTGGTGACTATTTATTTGACCAATAATCGGTCGGGGGCATTGACACAGCGTGAATTTCGTGGCAGATTTCCTGTCTGTTCAACGCCAGGAAAACAATGGTGAAACATTGTGACGTTTAGCCGCTCACCTAGAACAGACTGGCACAAGAAAAGATGCAACCAGGGGTAGCAGATTCCGGAGAGATATTGCTGCTATAGCAGAGGATGCCAAGGAAGCGCCGTCGACATCGATTATACGACGTGCCACGCAAATGGGTATCAGTCAATGGTCTTTACAGCGAATCTTGGTACAAGGCTTGAAGATGTTTTCGTGCAAAGTCCAGTTGGTGCATCAGCTGTTAGCGGCTGACAACAGTCGCGTCTAGATTACGGTTCTGGGGCACTGAAAATCCGCGTGTAACCCACGAAGAGCTATTACACCCGTTCATAGTCACTGTATGATGTGCTGTTTTCGCTGGAGAAGTCATCAGTCATTTTTTCTTCGAAGACGTCGTGGTCCAAGCGGTTACTGTGAATGGAGAACGCTTTAAAACAATGATCAACGACTTCTTTCTGATGAGTTGGGATTGGGAAACATGTGGTTCCAACAGGACGGAGCAACGGCACACATTGCACGTCCACAATCGATATGCTGAAGGGTGCATTTCCCGGGCGCCTAATTTCCCGTTTTGGTGATTTCCACTGGCCAGCAATATCGCCTGATTTGACCGCTCCAGACTTCGTTTTGTGGGGCTTTTTGAAGTCGCGGTTTTACGTCAGCAAGCCTCAGATTCTTTCAGCTCGTAAAGACAATATCCGTTAAGAATGTGAGGACCTATCACCGGAAGTTCTGGCCAAAGTGGTGGAAAATGCCATAAAAAGGACAATAAACTGTATTTAAAAGAGCGGTGGAATAACTTTCAGATCTAGAATCAACGGCCAGACGAAACGGATGAAACTGAATAAGTACTAAAATTTACTAAAAATTGAATACTTTGTATTGGACAAACAGAATTTTTGGATGAGAGACCACGATGCGGGCGCGGGAAGGATGTACCAAAGGGTTTTTTAAAAATTCGAAATTTAAGTTTACGAATATTTCGAAAATGTTACTAAACCTCTAATATGGTCCCGTTTTGATTTATGCTAACGAATAGAACCAAAAACTTGAAACTTGGTATGAGAATCAAGGTTGAAAGGCAAGTTTGATGGTGAGGGTGAGATAAAAAAACTGCAACAAAGCCAAACATTTTTACATTTTTTTTAAGTTTATTGAATGAAAGCAAAAAATGTCGAAAATAGCATCAAATTTTAGAATAAGTTTAGATTTGTTCGAATTGGTCACCTTTGACACGAATTATGGAATGTCCAAGGACTGCGGCCAAAATGTTTGCGTACCCAAGGCTTTAAAACACCCTCCAAAACATTTTCGCGATAATATTCGGCATTTATTCTGATGCCACGGTCGATTAATACGAGCGTCCATCGGCTGATATGGCGGCCCATACCACCACTATGGCCGGCGCCTGAGTTCTAGTGGCCAACCGAAGGTGCACATTTTAAGCTGACCTCTTTGGCAAGTAAACACGATTATTTTGTTTGTTCACAAACTGCTGTACAATGAGTGTTTTCTCATCGGATAAAACCAAATTCGGCAGATCATTACTTTCGGCCAAGCGAAGGTGAAGGGATAGATATAAAACCCAGAAATGTGATACTGAGGTCTGATATGCACTGTTGGTACCTGGAATTGAGATATACAGTTGGTTTTTGGAAATGTGTACTATAATTGCACGAAAAGTACTAAATAGTACTATCTTTGATATTGGGTGAAAGGATAGAAAAAAAAATTTAAAATTTAATATTGAGGTCTTTGTTGATATGCGGAATTGAAACATGGCAGTGATTTTGAAACTGTGTACAATAATTGTTCGAAAAGATTGTTACTAAATTGGAATCCCAACATTTGATATTGAGGTCTCTGTTTGTATCTGTGATTGAGATATGGAGATTGTTTCCAAAATGTCTATTTTAACTGTACAAAAATAATTAAATGCTACAGAATTTTTATTGGGTGAAGGGATAGAGCTGAAATCCCGAAATTTGATATGGATGAGGTGGTTTTGGAAATTCGTACTATGAACGAACGAAAAGTGCAAAATGCCATAAAATGTACCGTTGGGTGATGTGATAGAGATGGAATTGTGAAATTTGGTATCGATGTGACTGTTGGTGTATAGGGTAGAGAAAAGGATGTGGATTTGGATATGCGTAGTATAATTGTACGAAAATGTTGGTAATACATTTGGGATTGGGTCTTATAATAGAGCTGTTGGTTTCTAGGATTTAGATATGGTGGTGATCAATTTTTATTCGGAGAAGACGTGGAAATAGTTTTGGTCAGAAAAATTGGGGTTGGAACCATTGTGCAAGGGTTTAACTAATTGGTTTAATAGGAAATTTAAACAAATTGTGCATTTTGAGTACTTAACTAAACTAGTGAAACGGATCTAACATTTTAAGGTGGATTTTTCTCTGAGGATGTAGCTGATATAGCTCCCATATATTACTGCCATCAGACATTATAGCTCAACCATGATATAACCGATGTTGTGAGATCAATCAATAATGAAATATGTTGTGCAAATTCTACCGAAAACGGACTTTTTACAGGTTTTCCACATTGTCGTGTATAATATTAAACAACATGTGTAATTTATAAAGGATCCGGATACCAACAGACGAAGTATTCTCACACTAACAATGACAATAAAAGATAAAAATATGTAATTGTGAAGATATCCTTTCGTTTCTTGCTTTCCAACCATAATGTGCAACAGTTTGCATTTCCTAAGAAACAAATTTATTGTTAAAACTAAAATAATAAAATTTTATTTCAAAACCACAGAAAAAAACTTGCTCATTCTATGAACCAAAGTGAAATTAGTAGCCATGCCAGCCAGTCAGCCAGCAACATGTGCATTTAATGGTGATGAACTAAAACGGAATTGCGAATATCATTTGGTCAGCATAACAGTCAAAAGGGAAAATTATAACTTGGCCATTGCAAACCAATGGCAGTAGTTAACAAGAAGGTACTCCTGAAACTAAATAAAACCAGTAAGGAAAGCTCAAAAATCGGGCGGGGCCGACTATATGATACCCTACACCACTATGCATATTTAGTAGAGCTCTCGTAAAATGGTTTATACAGGGCATTTCAGAGCTCTATGAGATATTTGGTACAAAATCAAAATCTATCTAATTCTATCGTGCATTTTACGAACTATAGCTATCTCTGAACCGGGTTTCTCCAAATTTGACGTATTAGCTTCTAGACTGAATTCGGTCTTATGTACGAAAATTCAGGTGATTTGGGCTGATATTAACCATTTAGTGCACATTTAACCCGAAATCGGATGAAGATATATATGGGAGCTATATCCAAATCTGAACCGATTTCGATAAAATTTAAAACAGCTATTCCTGTGCTCCATCTAATACCTGGTACCAAATATCACGGTTGTGGAGTGAACATTACGAATGTAAGGGACTAAAACACTAAATCGGATGAAACATATATATGGTTGCTATATCTATATCTGAACCGATTTTCACTAAATTTGATATACTTGCTTCTAGGCTGAATTTGGTCCGATGTACTAAAATTCAGTCCATTTGGACTTATATCGGCCATTTGGAGCACAATTAACCCGAAATCGGATGAAGATATATATGGGAGCTATATCCAAATCTGAATCGATTTCGATAAAATTACAAACAGGTATTTCTGGGCTGTATCTTATATCTGGTACCAAATATCATTCTTGTGGACTGCATATTACGAATGTGAGAGGCTTAAACACCAAATCGGATAGAACATATATATGGGAGCTATAGCTGTTTCTGAACCGATTTTCTCCAAATTTGTTGTATTTGCTTTAAGGCTAATCTCAGTCACATGTGCCAAAATTCGGGCCACTTGGGCTGATATTGGCCATTTGGTGGTCAATTAACCCGAAATCGGATGAAGATATATTTGGGAGCTATATCCAAATCTGAACCGATTTCGATAAAATTTAAAACAGCTATTTCTGTGCTCCATCTAATACCTGGTACCAAATATCACGGTTGTGGAGTGCATAGTAGGAATGTGAGGGACTTAAAGATCAAATCGGATGAAAGATATATATGGGAGCTAAGCTATATCTGAACCGATTTTCTCCAAATTTGATATACTTGCTTCTAGGCCGAACTCGGTTGGGTGTGCCAAAATTCAGGTAATTTGGACTGATAGTAGACATTTGGTGCACATTTAACCCAAAATCGGATGAAGATATATATGGGAGCTATATCTAAATTTGATCCGATTCTCACCAATTTCAATAGGGTTCGTCCTTGGGCCAAAAACATATTGTTTGGAAAATTTCATCTCAATCGAATAATAAATGCGACCTGCATTTTGTTCACAAGAATACATGGACAGACGCACGGACGGACAGACGGACTGACATGCATAAATCGACTCAGAAAGTGATTCTATGAAGGTTCTCAAAAGTAACTATGGGTCTATCTCGTTTCCTTCTCCATGTTACAAACAAATGCACAAAGACATAATACCCTTACCACTATGTGGTGTAGGGTATAACCAGTAAGGAAAGGTCACAAGTCGAGCGGAGCAACTATACCCTATACCACTAGGCGTATTTAGTAGAGCTTCCGTAACAAAAAAAGTTTACATTGGGAATTTATGTAAAGTAGATTATACCAACTATGAACCTTATTTGAATGCGTATCATGGCTTTAGAGTAATCACGATTTGGGAACTATATTCAACTCTGAATTGATTTTCAACAAATTTGACAGAGGCCTTTGTACCTCTGGTACCAAATAACATTGCTTTATGGTGCATGATATGACTTCGATAAGAATTATTTAAAAAAATATTTATTGAAGCAATAAATATCTCACCAAATGAATCGGACCGAGTTTCACCAAATTGAAAAATTCGGTCGAATATGAAATTTGGGCTGATATTACATATATGGTGGAAAATGACCATAAAATCGGATGAAGATGTATAACGAAAGTATATAAAAATCTGAACATATCTCGATAATATTTGGCAGAGGTATTTTCTGATGTTCGGTATCAAATATCCTTGTTGTGGAGTGTATATTATGCATGTGAGGGACTTTAACATCAAATCAGATGAAACATATATATATATAGGAGCTATAGCTATATCTGAACCGATTTCCACAAAAATTTTGAAGTAGCTGTTTGTAGGATGAATTCAGCCCGGAGTGCCAAAACTCCATTCATTTGGGCTAATATTAGCCATTTGGTGCACAATAAACCTGAAATCGGATAAAGATATATGTGGGAGCTGTGCCAAAATTTAAGGCTCTTATTTCTGAGATGTATCTGATATCTGGTACCAAAGATTATGAGAGGGACTTAAAACCCCAAATCAGATGAAACATAATTGATGTACTTGACTGAATTCGGTAGGATGTGCCAGGACATTTCGACTGATATTGGCCATATGGTGCATAATTAACCCGAAATCGGTTGAAGATATATATGGGAGCTATGTCTAAATTTGACCCGATTCTTCCAGGTTCTTCTTCAATAGGGTTCGTCCTTGGGCCAAACAAATATTGTTTGGAAAATTTAATCTCAGTCGGATAATAAATGCGCCCTGCATTTTGGATCAAATCCGCTTCCGGACATTTGAATAAAAAATTTTTTTTTTTTTGAATATTTATGACTCCTAAAAAATGTGATGTAAGTGTCAGATTATATTTAAATTACACACATCACAATATTTATGTTAACACAAGGACTAATGTGAAGATGAAATATATAGGTCCACTCCTTCTGGAACCTACCTCACTAAGGTTCAAAATGAATATTCATGAAGCTCGTGAAACACGAAATTAACGTCCGATTCCATTCGGTCTTGCCACATCGCAATATTTCTAACACAATATTTGTTTTAAAAATGCTAGAGAACGGACCATTCCTTCTTTTACCTCCCCCACAAAGGGTCAAAGTTTTGAATAACCAAAACGATCATAAAATCCGAAACAAGCATCCGGTTCTCTTCAAATTACACACATCAGCATATTTGTGTTAACCCAAGATCTGGTGTGAAATCGGGATATATCGGTACACTCCTTCTGGTACCTCTCCCACAAAGGGTCAAGATTTTGGATATTCTTCGAGGTCATAACACGCGAAATTAATAACCGATTCCATTCAGACTTGGTGCGCCTCAAGATTTCTATCAACGCAAGAGGTGTTGTAAAGATGGGATGGGAAATTTCTTCTAGTGCCTCCCCTACATATGATTAACAAGTTTGAAGAACCATACACTCAAAGATAAGCATCCAACTCCCTTCAAATTAAGTACATGCAATCATTTTTGCTAACAAAAGGTCTGTTGTGAAGATAATATACATCTGCCAACCACTTCTGGTGCCTCAACCACAGAGACTCACAATTGCACAATTGATTCTTTACAACTGGCTATCTATCTATATCTATAAAAGAGGAAAATGTTTGTATGTTTGTTTGTTTGTTTGTAATTTATGGACTCGAAAACCGCTGAACAGATTTTCCTGAAAATTTCCATGTATACTGCAACATCGCCTGAAAGTAACATAGGCTATATACATTTTTGAAATTCCACTTGGAACTGGAGATATAGCATCAGAATCGGATGTAGCTCCCAAAAATTTAGATTTTATATGCACATACCTATTGATCGATTACAGATACAGTCTCCAAATTAGGTATGCGTAACGGAATTTGGAACAAAAATAAGTTTGCCAAATTATATTGAAATCGGTTCAGATTTAGATATAACTTCCTTATATATTTTCGACCGATTTCGTTAATTTGATGCCTCAAACACGATATGAATGTTCGATTCCAATGAAATTTGGAATGTGTGACGGGATTTAATCCGAAAATCAATTTGTCAAATTATATTGAAATCGGTTCAGATTTGGATATAGCTCCCACATATATTTTCGGCCGATTTCAAGCATTTGATGCACCAAACAAGCTATGTATACCAATTTCAATAAAATTTGAAACGTGTGATAGATTTTATCTAAAAAATTGATTTCCCAAATTATATTGAAATCGGTTCAGATTTGGATATAGCTCCCATATACATTTTCTGACAATTTCATGTATTTGGTGCACGATATGTATGTTCAATATTAATGAAATTTAAAATAAGTAACGGAATTGGGAGCAAAAATGAATTTGTCAAATAATATTGAAATCGGTTCAGATTTGGATATAGCTCCCATCTATATTTTCGACCGATTTCATGTATTTGATGCACCAAACGCGCTATGTATCTCTAATTTCAATGAACTTTGGAATGTGTAGCGGAAATTAAAACGAATATACATTTATCAAATTATATTAAAATCGGTTCAGATTTGGATAAAGCTCTCATATATATTTTCGACCGATTTTATATATTTGATGCACAAAACACGATACGTATTTCCGATTCCAATGAAATTCGGCATGAGTGACTAAATTTGGTACAAAAATAAATTTGACAAATTATATTCAAATACGCTCAGATTTGATCATAGCTCCCATATATATTCTCGACCGATTTCAAGCATTTGATGCACCAAAAGCGAGAGAGGCAAAATCTGGCACCAGAAATAATTGCCAAATTATATTGTAATCAGTTGAGGTTTGGGTATAGCTAACATATATATTTCGGCCGATTTCATATATGTTATGCACCAAACATGATATATATGGCCGATTCCAATGAAATTCAGAATGTGTGGCGGAATTTGGATACAATAATAAATGTGAAATTAATTGGAAATGAGTTAAGATTTGGATATAGCTCCTATATATATATATATATATATATATATATATATATATATATATATATATATATATATATATATATATATATATATATATATATATATATATATATATATATATATATATATATATATATATATATATATATATATATATATATATATATATATATATATTTACGGCCGATTTCACATATTTGATGCACCGATTTCAATGAAATATGAAAGGTGTGGCGGAATTTGGTGTAAAAGTAAATCTTTTAAAATTATATTTAAATGGGATCAGATTGGGATATGATTTTAATAAGAACCATTGACCCACAACGCCTTAGGCTAAAACTAAAAAACAACACAACAATTAATTTGAAATACGCTTATTACGGGGAAGTATGTTGCTACCTTGAATTCACTAATTGCAATAGAAATGCCACTCAACTTCAAAAGATTGCAGTTTACTGCACGCTTAGTATTTGCTATGAAATAAATAAATCCAAAGGACAAACCCTTCGTGTATGCATGTCATGTTACTGCTTTTCTAATGGTTTTGTTTATTTACGCATTAAATCAGTGCAATATATATTTTTTTTTTAATTTTTAAATTTGTTTTGTTTTTAACCAACATATTTTTCTAAATAAAATTTTGAATGCATATAAAATCAAAAGGGGTAGCGGAGCGCACCGGGTTCAGCTAGTATAGAAATATTTCTCTTAACCAGAAATCTGATATGAATACGTAATTTATAGAATTTTTTAATCTGACACTTTGTAATATTTTTATCAGTCTTAGATCAATATTGGCCAACTGCTTCAGAACCTCCCCCATAAAGGGTCAACAGTTTGAATAATCATAACTTAAGGCTGGGGGTATAAATCTGTCGGCAAAACATACTGATACTCTTTTACTAGTTTTTTTTTTCTCAATATTACCTTTATCAAAGTAGATAGTAGTCGTCACAGTTTTAGACATATAATAGTAAAACTTCCAGTCTCATCTAAAGTATTCTTCTACCTTAAATGCATCTTGAAATCGGCTGCAAAGTCGAAATTTTACTTCACCTTTATTCTCTCCATTCAGTGTTTTCTTCACATGAATTGTGCCACAACTCTTGATTTGCAAATCTTACAAAAAAAATCTTTAAACATTAAAAAACCACAGCATGCCTTGATTTCAACTTTCTTTTAGTTTGAGCAGCAAATAAATCACTGTTCGACAAGTTTTTTTTTTTAAAACCCTTGTGGCCACAATGTTTAGGCTGTGATAACAGTCTCCGGTGATTAATTTCAAACTTACAAAACTGTGGAAAACACATTGGCAACAACAGCAAGCCAAAGAAAAAAAAATTGATAAACTTATAACAATTCTCATGAGATTTCTAAATAGAAATTCCAATGTTACATTTGGAATTGTTGGAAAAGGGTCATGGTGGCGTATGATGGTTTATTTTATAAACATAAATAAAATATACGCTCCAAACGCCAAGCTAAAATAAAAATCAAATTAATTTGTTTCAATGGAGCATTTCGATGCGCCGCCACCAAAAGTATCCCATTTCATAAAAAATTCAGAAAATATAGCAAATATATTAAATTATTGTGGCTCAAAATAAGCGATTTCATTGCGAATGGAAATTTCAAATTATATATTAATCAGTCTCTATGAAAGTGTAGAATGATGAGTGACTCTTAGACTGATTCATCAACGTCCAGGCGAAAGAGGTGAATCTGGAATCTTAAAACTATGTATGTAGGTCAACGTTATTGGTGTGTATGGGTGAGATAAGGTTTTTTTATACCCTCCACCATAGTATGGAGGGAATATAAAGTTTGTCATTCCGTTTGTAATACCTCGAAATATGCATTTTAGACCCCACAAAGTATATACAGGGTGAGATGAAAAAACTACAACAAACTTCAGACTGCTGTTGTTTGTAAGCCACTCGTTTGACAACCGTTAAAATTATTCCAGATACAGCTCATTATATTGTTTACAAGCGTACAAAAGCATTTTGGTAAGAATTTTCCAGAAAAAAAGTTTTGCGTGATAAAATTCAAGCGTGATAGTGTGTTTTCTTTATATTTGGCTGGAAAACCACAAGTAGCTATCGTTTGAGCACTCCAGAATTTAAATGTGAAGAAACCTTTTGTGTCTCGTACCAACGCTCGTTACCGTGATACTGGTAGCGTAGCCCGACGTCAAGGAGGTGGATGGAAGAAAACAGCAACAGCAGCAGAAATCGTTCGAAAAGTAAAGAAGCGACTTTATCGAAAAATGGCTCGTGAACTGAACATATCGCAATATTCCATTCGGCAAATATTGAAAAATGAGCTCGGGGTAAAGCAATTGAAATTCCAAAAAGTGAAAAGAAAATGGCCGAAACTGGTGAACTGCCGAATTTGTTTTTTCCGATGAGAAAGCAGTTTGTAAACAAACAAAATTAACGTGTTTACTTGCAAAGAGGTCTGCTAAAAATGTGCACCTTCTATTGGCCACTAGAACTCAAGCGTGGTGTGGGCCGCCTCCCTTCGTATTATCGACCGTGGCATCAGAATAAATGCCGAATATTATCGCGAAAATATTCTGTAGGGTGTATTTGGCACGTAAATATTTTGCCCGCAGACTTTGGATATTTCAACAGGACTCAGCACCATCGCACTCAGCACGCGCCACCCAAGAATGGTTACAAAATGAGGTTCCTCGTTTCATTTCCAGGGAATAACCGGATACCAAGCCGTTGGACTATTGTGTCAGGAGTATTTAGGCACTGAACCATCGATCACCTCAAGCAAGCGCTTGGCCGGGAATGGCCAAAATACCGCAGAGCAACATTCGGGCAGCGTCTGATGCTTTCATTTGTTGTTTGAAGGCCATAATTCGTACCAAAGTTGACTAATTTGAACAAATCTAAACTTATTTTAAAATTTGATGCTTTTTCCGACATTTTTCGCTTTTATTATAAAAAAAAAAAAAAAATATATATATATATATATATATATATATATATATATATATATATATATATATATATATATATATATATATATATATATATATATATATATATATATGAAAATGGGCTATATAGGCCTATGTTTAGGTATAGCCCCCATATAACTGTGCCTTCCTATATTCGAGATTACGATGATTTTATCGACATTGTTTAAAATTTCGTAATAAAAATTCATAATGGGTTCTACAGCCTGTGACAGTCTTCGTATAGCCCCCATATAAGGGATTTTATTTGAGCAGTATTATTCTACGGAGTTTTTTAAAAATAGTTCAAGTTCCTTTAAAATGATGCGATGTTATTAAAGTCAGGCCCGGTCAGACTTAGATGCTTTTTTATTAAAGTTTTTAAAGTTAACGTTTTTATTAAAAGTTCGTCCCGGCTGCTTTTTTACCTATTAAAAATGAGATGATCTATAAAAATATGCTGCCTTTCGTATCGGTTTGCTATATCAAATAGTAAAACCAGTAAAGAAAGTCTTAAAGTCGGGCGGGGCCGATTTTATGATACCCTACACCACTTTGCTAATTAAGTAGAGCTCCACATAACAATTAAAAGTTTTTATGGGAGAATTCAATCATACACGCTATGATTATAATTATAATTTAAAGTTCAAAGGACTAAATATGCCGAAGCATTTGTATCTTTTAAATTCGGACTTGTATTGCCCATTTGGTGCAAAATTAATTTGAAATCAGATAAAGATATATATGGGAGCTATACCAAATCCGAACCGATCTCGATAAAATTTGGCAAAGATATTTCTGAGCTGTATTTGATATATTTCCCTGAATATCATTGTTACGGATTACAAATATAACAAATCGGATGAATAATATATATGGAAGCTGTAGCTATATCTGAACCGATCTTCACCAAATTTGACATACTAGCTTCTAGACTCAATTCGGTCGTAAGTGCCAAATTCCATCCCATTTGGACAAATACTAGACGTTTGGTGCACAATAAAAGGTAAATCGGACGAAGTTAATTATGGGAGCTATATCCAAATCTGAACCGATCTCGATAAAATTTAGCAAATGTATTTCTGAGCTGTATTTGATATATTTCCCCAAATATTGTTGTTGCATAGTGCATAGTGCGGCGGTGAACAAAAATAACAAATCGGATGAACAATATATATGGGAGCTATAGCTATATCTGAATCGATTTCGATCAAATTTGGCATACATATTTTCAGGCCTAATATGGGTGTATATGCAAAATTCCATACAATTCGTGCACAATAAAAGGCAAATCGGACGAAGATATATATGGGAGCTATATCTAAATTTTGATCGATTATCTCCAATTTTAATAGGGTTCGTCCTTGGGCCAAACAAAAGATCTGTGCAAAATTTCATCTGGATCGGGAATAAATGCGACCTGTACTTTATTTACAAAAATACATGGACAGACGGAAGGACGGACAGACGGGCGGACATGCATAAATCGACTCAAAATGTGATTCTATGCAGATCATCAAAAGGAACTATGGTTCTATCTCGTTTCCTTCTGTCTGTTACAAACAAATGCACAAAGACATAATACCCTGACCACCTTGTGGTGTAGGGTATAAAAATAATAAAAGATTTTATCTATGATAAATATTAAATAATTTGAAGTTCTGACTTGACAAAGTAGTTTCATTTAATGATTTGTGGGTCTAATTGTTTGGATTTTTTAATTTGTAAAAATAATAGAAACCACAAGTTTTGACCCCATATGGTTTGCATGTTTTATTGGACAAAGGTTAAGAGTATCAATCTTAGGACTATTTGAATGGCATTAACTATTAACTACTACTACTAACTATTGTTTTGGTTGTGTCGAAATAGTCAATTGTGTCTCTGAAATACTATTATTGGTAGGTTGCATAAATGTCGTTCAAAATTTTTTGCGGGTAATAATTTGGGGTCGTACCTTTTAAATAATCTATGCATTTTAAATGAAATGATGATTAAATAAACATGATTTTATTCTTTATAAGTCAATGTGTAT
Organism: Musca domestica; assembly: GCF_030504385.1. Lineage (NCBI taxonomy): Eukaryota > Metazoa > Arthropoda > Insecta > Diptera > Muscidae > Musca > Musca domestica. Next base: position 1,037,531 of record NW_026712212.1, read on the forward strand.
TTCGTTTATGCAAACATTCTTTTGACATCACATTTGAATCAAAACTAGAAAAACACAAAAAAAGTAAAAAAATAAAAAGAAAAAAAAATGGGAAATAATCCCTACAAGGATATTTTTATCCCAAAAACGTTGCTTACTACAAAAAACTACTATTTGTTGGGTTGGGCCGAAATTTCTTCACCAACTACGTGAAACCATGATATTTAGCCTATCTTCTATCCAAAAATCTCTAAAATTTGGGGAGCTACACGTTAATATGAACCCTTATAGATAATTATATCCTCAGTCATATGGCTAAAAAGGGAGTATAACTTTTCTTATCCCTATAACCGTTTCAGGATATTTGTAGTCGATCTAGAGAGTCTGCCTGTCTGGCTGGTGCGCACGAATATCCGATTTGGTACAAACTTGGTACATCTTCATAGTATTTTCCAAACCTAGATCGAGTTCGGAGATTGGCAAAGTCGGTCCACTCCTTCTGCTACCTCTCCCACAAAAGTTTAACATTTTCAAAGAAAATAATTTACCGTATTGAGTGAGAAAGAACTATCCAATTTATTCAAACTTTGCAAATCCCAATATTTTTACCAGTTCTAGATCAGTTGTGAAAATAGGATAATTCAATCAAATACCTCACCCACAAAGGGTAAAATTGCGAATAATTATAACTCTTATAAAATGTGATGTAAGAGTCCGAATGTCTTCAAATTTCACGCATCCCAATATTTCTACTAAAACAATGTCTGTTGTGATGATGGAATACATAGGACGACTCCTTCTGGTATCTCCCTCATAGCGGGTCAAATTTTAGTATAATTATGTCTCTTACAATTCTCATTAAATATCAAACATCTTAATATTTTCATCAACACAAGATCTATTGTGATAATGGTAAATATCCACCCATTCCTTCTGGTACCTCCCGCACAAGGGATCAATATTTTTAACAACGTAAACGATCATAGAATGTAAATAAGCCTCCAATTTTCTTCAAAGTTCACAATTCCAAAATTTTTACTAATGATGATAAAAATCTACCCAATTCACACAATTTTCAATAATTATATTTCTTATAACTTGAAACAAGTCAGAGATTTTCGGATTATCTAATTATTCTTCTCAACCAGGGAAAAAATAGTCCAAATCTGGCTAGTTATCAATATTATATTCCGGAAATTCCGGAAAATACCGCTTAAAAGAAAATCTTTTATTTAAGGGCTATACGAAGACCTGCATACGAAATTGTTTGTCATTGTTACAGACACTGAACATGAAATACGAAATTTAAAACAATTCCGGTGAATAATATCGCAAGTATCATCAAAGTACCAAATAAAGAGATATACTTTTATATGTGGAATATACGATGACGCAGGTGCATGTCTTCGATTTTTTCTATTATAGGCTGTAGTACCCATTACGAAATTTGAAATTGTAAACATTTCCGATGAATAATGTCGCTAAAATCATCAAAATACTGGATATCGGTAGGTATACGAAAACCTGGACCCGTATGTCCCATTTACAAACCTGCCTGTCGGCAAAATATATCTCACTTCGTTTGACAGACGGACATCGCTGATTCAGAATATATAAACTTTGTACGGTTTATAAAGAGTATTTCGAGGAGCTACAAACGACATGCCAAGTGAATATACCCTCCATAGCCACCATTATATAATATAATAAAAATACAAAAAATATAAATTATTTTTTTTTCACATTTTTATGCCTTCCATTTTATACCCTCCACAGTATGTCCGTTCGTTCGTCCGTCTGTTGTAATCTCGCTAGAGTCAGAGCGAATTATGATAGGAATCTAAAATTTTGCACAGATCAGTCTTTTGTCTGCAGGCAGGCTAAGTTCGAAGATAGTCCACGATATTTTATAGGCCTTATATATACCCCGATATTCGATATTTTGATGATTTGATCCACATTTTTCAATGGAATTGTCTGAAAATCCACACAAGGAGTTCGTCCTGAGTATTTTACCCCTTGGAAGAGAATTGTCTATTCGGTATTTTGACGGTTACTTGTTTACAATGGCGGAGGGTATTAAAAGTTCGTCCCGACCGAACTTAGTTGCTTTTTACTTGTTATTGACTTACTTTTACTCGTTTTTTTTTTGATATTACCCTGTTCTGTCAAGAGACCCTTCTTAAATTATGTAAATTGTCAAAATCAGACCAGCTTTTCTTAGGTGATAAGCGTAGTAACTAACTTATATAGCTGTTAGGCTCGGCGATGCATATTTGAAGGTGTTACAAATGAAATGACAAATTTTGGAGGGTATTAAAATGGAAACATGTACGGAGTTAATTTTTTTGTTGACAACTCCGATACCAGCAATCCTGAGCAATTGCATAACATGGAAACATATTGCTATTATTTGCAAATGGAATGACAAAATAAATATATTCTTCATTGGTTTCTGTCTCCCGTTTGTTTTTCCCCTTTTCTGTCTCCCTGGCCTCCAGAAACACCCACCAACTATTGTGCAAAAATCCAGAATGGTTTTTGTATTCTTTTAAGTGCTATGAAAAGTCTGCAGCATTTTGAATACAACAAATAAACCAATTTACTAAAAAATTCACAAACTAAATGAGAGGTGTATACCACCTGCCGGTACACTTGTTTGGTAAAATTCATTTGGTTGTAAACCCTTTTTGTTTCACTTTACACCACTTCAGTGGAATTCCCAACTAAACTAAACATTTGTAATACTATTTCTGCTGTTGTGATTTTGAAAAACATTTCCACCGCTGTTGTTGCAACATGCAATTGTGGTGTTTCTGCGCAAAACAAGGATATATACAAACATTTTGAAGTTGGCAAACATGCGAATGTGCAAATAAAATATTTAAACGCAAATAAAATAATAAACGCGTCGCATAGTGGTGAGTGTGTGATAGTGTCTATCTGGCTTTCCTTTTCACTGCAAATTTCAGATCATTAAGCTCGTCTCGAAAGAGAAAACAAACACTTAAATCATAAAACACATGATCTTCGCCTTAACAAGGCAAAACTCTAAAATATTTTTATTTAAGACATATATTATTATATATTTCCAGCGATTTTTAAAAATATACAAGTAAGAAGTTAAAAAGTATCAATTGGTTTTGCCGACAGATGTGTACCCTCAGCCTATGTTCGATTAATTAAATATGTTTTAACTTCTGTTATGATTATTCAAATTCAAATGGAGTAGGTTCTGAAGGAATGGGCCAACGTTGTCCATATCGTATCGGACCTAAATGAATATGATTTAAATATTGCGACGTGCCAGGTTGGGACTATATTGGTTCCTTCCCACATTTTATTTGAAATAAGTGAAATTCTTCCATTCCATTTTCATAATTCCATAATTCACAGAAAAAATATTGGTATGTGCAAAATTACAAGAAAATCGAATATTTCATCAAAACTTTGACCCTTTTTGGGGAAGTACCAGATGGAATGGTCTGATCTCTATCAGTTTTTTTAACAGATATTATACTAATAGAAATATTGAGATGCGCCAAGTCTGAATTGAATCGTATATTAATTTCAAGTTTTATAAGCTTCATGGATATTCAAAATTTTAGCCCTTTGCGGGGGAGGTACCAGAAAGAGTTGACCGATATATCCCATCTTTATAGCAGATCTTCCCTCAGTACAAATAATCAGATGTGTGAAATGTGAAGATAACCTGATGCTTATTTCGGATTTTATAATCGTTTTGGTTAATTAAAACGTTGACCCCTTGAGGGGAAGGTACCAGATAAAATGGTCCGATCTCTACAATCTTTAAAACAGGTCTTATGTTGATAGAAATATTGAGATGTGCCAAGTCTGAATGTAATCGTATGCTAATTTCGCGTTTTATGATTATTATACTATTTTGACCCTTTGTGGGGGAGGTACTTGATGGAGTGGACCGATATTATCTATTTTTCACCTAGATAACCTAGCACTGATGCAAATATTAGGATTAGCAAAGTTGAAACAAAATGAGAATATGCTTTCTCTTTTTTACCCTTAGCTATGTGGCTAGAGAGGATATACAGGGTGAGATGAAAAAACTGCAACCAACTTCAGACTGCTGTCATTTCTAAGCCACTTGTCCAACAGCTGTTAAAATTATTCCAGTGACAGTTTATTATATTGTTTACAAGCGTACAGAAGCATTTTGGTAAGAAAATTCCAGAAAAAAAAGTTATTCGTGATAGAATTCAAGCGTGATATGGTGTTTCTTTATATTTGGCTGGAAAACCATAAGTGGCTATCGTCAGAGCACTCTAGCATTTAAATGTGAACAAATCTTTTGTGTCTCGTAACATCGTTCGTTACCATGTTACTGGTAGCGTAGCCCGACGTCAAGGAAGTGAACGGTAGAAAACAGCAACATCAGCAGAAATGGTTCGAAAAGTAAAGAAGCGACTTGATCGAAACAGCGTCGCAGTGGCCGAAAAATGACTCGTGAGCTGAACATATCACAATATTCCATTCGGCAAATATTTAAAAATGAGCTCGTGGTAAAGCCATTGGAATTTTAAAAAAGTGCAAGAACTTACACCACAACAGAAAGAAAACAGACTCAAAAGAGCTAAAGAGTTGCTTCGCTTGGCTGAAAGTGGTGAACTGCCGAATTTGGTTATCTCCGATGAGAAAACATTATTTGTCCTGCGGTTTGTAAACAAACAAAATGATCGTGTTTACTTGCCAAAGAGGTCAGCTGAAAATGTGCACATTCGGTTGGCCACCAGAACTCAAGCGCCGGCTACGGTGATGGTGTGGGCCGCCATAACAGCCTATGGTCGCTCTCCGCTCGTATTAATCGTCCGTGGCATCAGAATAAATGCCGAATATTATCACGAAAATATTCTTAAGGGTGTATTAAAGCCTTGGGCACGCATACGTTTTGGCCGAAGACCTTAGACATTCCAACAGGACTCAGTACCATCGCACTCAACACACGAGAATGGTTTCAAAATGAGGTTCCTCGCTTCATTTGCAGCGCACAATGGCCACTAAAATCTTCCGTTGGACTATTGTGTCTGGAGTAGTTTGGAAAGTATGGTTGGCACTTAAAAATACTAAAGTGTCGATCACCTCAAGCAAGCGCTTCGCCGGGAATGGGCCAAAATACCGCGGAGCTATTTCCGACATTTTTTGCTTTCATTCTATAAAATTAAAAATTATGGCGTTTGACTTTGTTGCGGTTTTTTTTATCTCACCTTGTATTAGGATTTGCAAAGTACGAACTAATTGGGATTATGTTTTCTCTTTCTATTTTTTTAAAATTGTGACCTGTTGGTAACAGAAGGAGTGGATCGATATTGCCCATTTCTGAACTTAATCTTGGAGTTGATTTAGTTCAGAAATGGGAAACGGATTTGGTGCTAAGAGACCTGGGGTCCAAACCGTTATTTCGATGAGGCACATTTTGGCCTTATCAAATGATAAAATCATTAAAATGCCGTATAACCTTCATATAATTTCCCATTATGTTGACCTGTATAGGCAATTTTCTGTCACAGGCTATAGTAACCATTACGAAATCTGAAAAAATTCCATTGGATAATATCAAAATCTTCAAAATACGGTACAGTGATATGGGGATACACCAAACATAGGTCAATATAGACCATTTTCAATACAGAAAGTCCTGTCCAAACACACATATGATTAAAATTTTATCAAACTGCTTCATTTCATTCGGAAGCTAGAGAGATTTCCACAGATGGACTGACATCGCTTCATCGACATAGAATTTAATGCCGATCATGACTATGTATATTTTGTAGGTCTAAAATTTAATATACCCTCCATACTATATTAATGTGACATAAAATTCCTACTCAATAAAATATCACTTATTTTATATTCGCACAACCTATTGTACCGAAACATACACTCCTCTACTGCAAACTAACATGCATTCTAAATACAACCATACCTGAACAAATATTCAAATATTTGCCAAAAATACTTCAAGAGTAAAGGAAACAAATATCCAGTTTGTGGCAACATCAATACCAATACTGGAATGTTTAAACACACATTACACAACTTTTTTGCAATTGGCATGGTTTTCCACTGAAATGGCTTTCGAAAACACAATATCGGACAGGTTGGAAAAATTAAGAGAATTTTAGAACGGGCAGAGCGTAACCATTGCTGACTGGGCTATAAGATATTACATAAATAAAATATTGATACGAATGATTTTTTTGGATTTGGTCATTCGTAAAGAATATTCCGTTTGTTCCATTGTTGAAATATTTATTTTTGATTCCCAGTAGCATCTTATTTTAATTTGTTGAAATTCCAAATTTTTGAAATTTCTTCAAATGTGGTTTGTGGAAAAAATTCGACAGTTCAAACCAAACGCCCCTCTTTTGGTTTTCCTATCAAATGAATTCAATTCTTTTACTAGCATTAGTTGTAGATGATTTTTTGTTGTTATTCAAATAGCAATAGATACACCTACCAGTTGTAAATCACAACTTGTTCGAATGAATTTTAGTGGAAATGAATATTATTTTTTTTTTTGCAATTATTTTCTGGAAATAGCTATTGACAAACTTTTTCCCAGATTTTATTTCAAACTTTGGTATAAACATCTGCAACTAAACTACGGCATGTTCACAGATACTTAAGCGCCAAATGAGAACAGAAATACGATGTAAACAATTTATATATTGATATCGTACTGAGATAGCTGAATAATATATATGGAATAGAGATTTTTATACCACGAGCCATATAGTTAGAGGGGGTATTTATCATTTGATACGGCCATACATTGCCTTATCAAAATAACGGTTTTAGACCCTAGGTCTCTTTGGACAAAATTCGTTTCTGGACATTTGGTGTCAATCTAGCGATGTCCGTCCGTCTGCATGTCCGCATGCTAGTCTGACTGACTGGTGCGCACGATAACTCTCGAAGGGATATGTGATTTGGTCCAAACTTGTTACAGAGTAAGATTATTACCAAACTTATATCAAGTTTGAAGACGGGCAACATCGGTCCTTTCCTTCTGGTGCTTCCCCACAAAGGTCGAAATTAAAAAGTAAGCAAAGGCTACAGTCGAGCGGGGCCGACCGTTGAATACCCTACAACACTATAACAAACGATACAGTTTATATAGGCGAGATACTCGAAAGAATTCCACAAAATATTATGACAAATAATAAAAGAAAACCATCAGGTTCCGTTCTCTAATTTTCGAATAATAGCAACTTAAGCTAATTTGCTCATTTCCAATTTATTGGTTGATGGTCTACCAGATCTGGTAAATGGTCTTCCTAGATCTGGAACCAATATTTCAAAAGACCTATAGTCTCTCAAAGGTGGCAAAAGATTAACATTTATTATTGGTTTTTGACTGAAACGCATCTATATGAGATACAGACATTTGACTATATTCTCCAACGAAATCAGCGTTAACGAAATAGTCAGAAGTGCGTCTTTCCTGTATTTGTGAATTCTCCAAAGAGTCACTGGAATGGACATTTTCGTATTTTGTCTACAAAAGTTGGCAAATTATTTCGCAAATTGAATATTTTTGGATGGTCATCCAAAACTGCTTGGCTATGCAATGTCCGGTAACCCCCATTCAAATGTGCGTGAGCATCGGTCGATAATTCCGACCTGCTGACAATTTTGCACTTTTTGGTCCATTTCAACCCCTAAATATATGGCGATATATGGCGATCATCTCCAAAAAGAGTAGGCTTCTATTCTGACCCTCATCTTATCCCCATGCAAAATTTCGTAAGGATCGGGCCATAAATGCGATCTGTATATGATATCCTGATATCCCAACTACTTAGTTTTGTTAGCTGTAGAAACATTACCAAATGTTTAATTCAAAATGAAAATATGCCAAAAATATGACAAAATTGAAAAAATATGAGAAAATTTTACCAAATCAATATTTTCATCATTAGAGAGATATTTTTATGCGATTTTTCCTGCCAAGAGGCCATTCTGAATTAATGTGAACTGTCGAAATCTGTTCAGCCGTTCTCGGCGTATAAGAGATTTTTCAAGCATATCTTCTTTGATAAACATATATATCGCACATATTTTGCTATATATCCTATTTGATGGATGTTAACATCAATGTAAAGATCAGAAGTAACCTTGTCATGGCTTTGTGATTTCGCCGGGATTTAAAATATTTGCGGTTTAATAAAAAATTTTGAATTTTTTCAACACAAAATATATGGTCTGTTTTACGCGCTAAATATTATCCGATGACCACCCAAATTGGTATGCTTGTTCCCCACCCTAAACTCTGACTTCGTGCGAAATTCCGCGTCGATTGGTCTATAATTGCGACCTGTATAGCTTCTGCAAAATCCGACATTTTTTCAGTATTTGGTCCATTTCAACCCCTAAACATTTGGCGATCATCTCTAAAAGAAATAGGGTTCTATTCTGACCCTATCCCCACCTCCATTCTAAATTTCGTGAAGATCGGGCCATAATTGCGACCTGTAGAGTGATTACAAATTAACATGGACAGACGGACGGACGGACATACATAGCTAGATCGACTCAGCTCGGCGAGCTAGGAAGATCCATATATACTTTCCTATGTGGGAAACCAATATTTCGAGGTGTTACATAAATTCTGGCCCAATCAAACTTATAATACCCCCAACACATAGTGTTGTAGGGTATAAAAAAAAAAACAGGAAAGAACGTCTTAAAGTCGGGCGGGGCCGACTTTATGATACCCCACAGCACTTTGCTTATTTAATAGAGCTCCACATAACAATTAAAAGTTTTTATGGGAGAATTCAATCAGACACGCTATGATTATAATTATAACTAGCTGAACCCGGTGCGCTTCGCTACCCCTTTTGATTTTATATGCATACAAAATTTTATTTACGAATATATGTTGGATAAAGAAAAACAAATTTAAAAATTAAAAAAATATTGCACTAATTAAATGCGTTAATAAACAAAATCATTACAAAAGCAGTAACATGACATGCATACACGAAGAGTTTGTCCTTTGGATTTAATTATTTCATAGCAAATACCAAGCGTGCAGGAAACTGCAATTTTTTTTAAGTTGAGTGGGATTTCTATTGCAATTAGTGAATTCGAGATAGCAACATACTTCCCCGTAATAAGCGTATTTCAAATAAATTGTTGTGTTGTTTTTTAGTGTTAGCCTAAGGCGTTGTGGGTCAATGGTTCTTATTAAAATCATATCCCAATCTGATCCGATTTAAATACAATTTTAAAAAAATCCAAATTCCGCCACACCTTTCATATTTAATTGAAATTGGTCCGTCAAATATGTGAAATCGGCCGAGAATATATATATATATATATATATATATATGGGAGCTATATCCAAATCTTTACTAATTTCCAATTAATTTCTTACATTTATTATTATAACCAAATTCCGCCACACATTCTGAATTTCATTGGAATCGGTCATATATATCGTGTTTGGTGCATAATATGTATGAAATCGGCCGAAATATATATGTTAGCTATATCCAAACCTCAACTGATTTCAATATAATTTGGCAATTTTTGCTGGTGCCAGATTTCGTCTCTCTCGCTTTGGGTGCATCAAATATGTGAAATCGGCTGAGTATATATATGGGAGCTATAATCACATCTGAGCGTATTTGAATATAATTTGTCAAATTTATTTTTGTACCAAATTTAGCCACTCATGCCGAATTTCGTTGGAATCGGAAATACGTATCGTGTTTTGTGCATCAAATATGTGAAATCGGCGGAAAATATATATGGGAGCTATATCCAAATCTGAACCGATTTTAATATAATTTGACTAATTTATTTTCTAATCAAAATCCCGTTACATATTCCAAATTTCTTTGGAATCGAACATACATAAAGTGTATGGTGCATAAAATACATGAAATCGGTCGAAAATATATATATGAGAGCTATATCCAAATCTGAACCGATTTTAATATAATTTGACAAATGTATATTTGTTTTAATATCCGCTACACATTCCAAATTTCATTGAAATTAGAGATACATAGAGATAGAGATACATTTGGTGCATCAAATACATGAAATCGGTCGAAAATGTATATGGGAGCAATATCCAAATGTGAACCGATTTCAATTTAATTTGACAAATTCATTTTGGTTCACAATTCCGTTACTTATTTTAAATTTCATTACAATTAGAAATACATGTCGTGTTTGGTCCACCAAATGCTTGAAATCGGCCGAAAATATAAATGGGAGCTATATTCAAATCTGAACCGATTTCAATATAATTTGACAAATTTATTTTCGGATTAAATCCCGTCACACATTCCAAATTTCATTGGAATCGAACATTCATATTGTGTTTGAGGCATCAAATGAACAAAATCGGTCGAAAATATATATGGGAGCTATATCCAAATCTGAACCGATTACAATATAATTTGGCAAACTTATTTTTGTTCCAAATTCCGTTACGTATTCCAAATTTGGAGACTGTATCTTCAACCAATCAATAGATATGTGCATATAAAATCTAAATTTTTGGGAGGTACCTCCGATTCTGATGCTATATCTCCAGTTCCAAGTGGAAATTCAAAAATGTATATAGCCTATGTTACTTTCAGGCGATGTTGCAGTATATATGGAAATTTTCAGGAAAATCTATTCAGCGGTTTTCGAGTCCATAAATTACAAACAAACAAACAAACAAACAAACATACAAACATTTTCCTATTTTATAGATATAGATTTAAAGTTCGAAGGACTAAATATGCCAAAGCATTTGTATCTTTTAAATTCGGACTTGTATTGCCCATTTGGTGCACAAATAATTTAAAATCAAATAATAATATATATGGGAGCTATATCCAAGCCGATCTCGATAAAATTTGGCAAATATATTTCTGAGCTGTATTTGATTTATTTCCTGAATATCGTTGTATCGGAGTACATATTACGGCTGTGGGTAACGAATATAACAAATCGGATGAACAGTATATATGGGAGCTATAGCTATATCTGAATCGATCTTCAGCAAATTTGATATACTAGCTTCTAGACTCAATTCGGACAATGATATATGTGGGAGCTATATCCAAATCTGAACCGATCTCGATAACATTTAGCAAATGTATTTCTGAGCTGTATTGGCTATATTTCCCCAAATATTGTTGTTTCAGAGTGCATATTACGGCTGCGGAGGACTGAAATAACAAATCGGATGAACAATATATATGGGAGCTTTAGCTATATCTGAACCGATTTCGATCAAATTTGGCATACTTATTTTCAGGCCTAATATAGTTGTATGTGTAAAATTGCATACTATTCGGGCTGATATTACACGTTTGGTGCACAATAAAAGACAAATCAGACGAAGATATATATGGGAGCTGTAACTAAATTTTGACCGATTATCTCCAATTTCAATAGGGTTCGTCCTTGGGCCAAACAAATGATCTGTGCAAAATTTCATCTGGATTGGGTAATAAATGCAAACTGTACTTTGTTTACAAAAATACATGGACAGACGGACGGACAGACAGACGGACATGCATAAATCGACTCAAAATGTGATTCTATGTAGATCGTCAAAAGGAACTATGGGTCTATCTCGTTTCCTTTTGGCTGTTACAAATAAATGCACAAAGACAAAATACCCTGACCACCTTGTAGTGTAGGGTATAACAAGTAAAACAGTATCGGTCGGATTTGCCGACAGATGTATACCCTCAGCTAATGTTCGAAATTTTGAGCCGATGTAGGGGCTGTACCAGAATAAGAGCTCCAATATATCCCATCTTCACAACAGATCTTGTGTTAGCAAAAATGTTTGTGTGTGTGAAATATAAAGATAACCTGATGCTTATTTCGGATTTTATAAACTTTTTGGTTATTCAAAACTTTGAATCTTTGTGGTGGAGGTACCAGAAGGAGTGGACATATATATTTCGTCTTACTACCAGATGGGTTCATGGGTTCATAAAAATATTAGGATGTGTTTATAAGAGTTATAATGTTTTATAAGAGTTATAATTATTCAAAATTTTGACCCTTTGTGGGAGAGACACTGGATGGAGTGGACCGATATTATCCATTTTTGCATCTGACCTAGAACTGAAGCGAATATTAGGATTTGCAAAATTAGAGCAAAATTTTATTATTTATTGCTTCTCTTTCTGTGCAGAAAATATATTTTTTGTTTGAAAATGTTAACCTTTGACAGGGGAGTTAAAAGAAGGAGTGGACCGATATACTCCATTTTAACACCAGACCTTGGGCTAATGCAATTATTGGGATATGTGAAATTTGAAGACAATCGGACTCTTATATTACATTTTATAAGATCTGTAATTGTTCGAAAATTTGACATATTGTGGGGGAGGTACTTGATGGAGTGGACCGATATTGTCCAGTTTCGCAACAGACCTAGCACTGGCACAAATATTCGAATTTGCAAATTTGGAGCAAAGTCGGATTATCCTTTCTCTTTCTGTGTAGTAAAATATTTTTTGTGAAAGTTTCGACCTTTTGTGTGGGAGGAACAAGAAGGAGTGGAACGATATTATCCTTCTCGAACTCGATCTAAGTTTGACAATAATATTACGATGTACCAAATCGGATACTCACTTCAAAAATTTATAGTGAAGCTAAGATCTTAAAATTTTGGGTAAAGGTCATTCTTGGTCCGGAGGTCTCGGATAAGGCTAAGTTTTTGGAAATTCGTACTAGAACGGTATGAAAAGTACTAAAAGTTACTAAATATGGCACCCTTTTGTGTTTGACGAGTCAGCAAATTAAATTCGAGACTCTCACTCTAAGTGTACGAAAAGTACTAAAATGTACTAATGACTTTAATTTTGGAATTGGAGTCAAGGTGGGAAAATAAGTTGGATACATGAAGGCGGTATTGGAACTGTACTAAATGCTACTACATTTGAAACAGCTTGGTTAAGGGTGAACGGATGAAGCTGGAATTTTTAAATTTTGTATTGGGGTCCCTGTTGGTAGTAGGTTTGTGATAAAGAGATGATTTTGGAAATTTGTACTACAAATGTACGACAAGTAATAAATATTACAATATTTTGTACAATTTGGTTTTGGGTGAATAGATAGTGTTTGAAATCTGAAATTTGGTATTAGAATCGCCGTTCGTGTGTAGCCTGGATATATGAAGGTGGTATCGGGAATAATTGTACCAAAAGTACTGAATGGTACTAAATTTTGGTATTGGGTAAATACGTAGAGATAACATGCTGAAATTTCATGTCGAGATTTGTAGGTAGTTTCGGAAATACGTCCTAAATTTGTACGAAAAGTACAAAATAGTACTAAATTTGGGCTGGAATCCTCAAGAATGAAGTTGAGGCCTCTCTTGGTATCTGGAATTGAGATCTGGTGTTGGCTTTGCAAATGCGTACTACAATTGTTCAGAGAGTATTAATTGGTACTAATTTTTCCAGAATTGAGAGATGTAGATTGTTTTGGATATGCGTACTAGTTATACCCTCAACTATATGGCTAGAGAGGGTATATATCATTTGATATGGTCAAAACGTCCTAGTCGAAATAACGGTTTTACCTTAGGTCTCTTTGGAGCAAACCCGTTTCAGTATATTTGGAGTCGATCTAGCGGTGTCCGTCCGTCCGCCCGTCTGTCTGACTGGCTGGTGCGCAATATAACTCTCGAATGGAATATCCGATTTGGTCCAAACTTGGTACATCGTAATATTATTATCAAACTTAGATGGAGTTCGAAGATGGCCAATGTCGGTCCACTCCTTCTGGTACCTCCCCCACATAAGGTCGAAATTTCAAAAAAATAAATAAATAAATAACAAGTAAGCAAAGACTATAGTCGGGCTGGGCCGACTATGTTATACCCTACAATACTACAATATGTTAGAAGCCCCCTTATGTCCAAATCCATATTGGAAGATTTCGCTTTTGAAATTAGGATTTTGACTGGGGACATTTGCCCAACATTTATGCACTCCGTCGGGCTGTTAGTTATTGTAGTCCATTTTTACAGCAAAAATAATCCAATGGTCATCCAAAATGCTAGAATTCTTCCCTGTCCCTAATTCTCTTCACAGGCGTGTCGATTGGCTTCAATTGTGTGATCGGAAAAACATTTCTGTTTTTGGTTAATTTGAACCCCTAAATATTTTGCAATCTTCTCCAAAAGCAAGAAGCTTGCTATATTATTATTTTGCTTGTCTACCATATTTGGCTATATTAGTCAACGAAATCAACATAAGAAAGCCAGAAATTCGCCTTTTGTGTAATTCGGATATCGCCTGTAAGTAATTCCGGTATTATTTCACACAAAATTAGTGGTCCATTCTAAACGCTGTCCTAAAATCTAACTTTATGCGAGATTTCGCGTCCTTTGGTTTCTATTTGTGACCTTTATAACGGCTGCAAAATCAGGAAAATTTTTGTTGTTGGTCCATTTCAACCCCCTAATATATTGCGGACATCTTTGAAAACAATTGACCTAGCCCTTCTGAGCCTAATTCTACCCTAATGAAAATTTTCGTGAGGATCGGACTATAAATGCAATATGTATATAATAACCCCAACCTGTGTTGTAAGGTGAAAAAATATAACAAAATATTAAAAGTCAAATTGAAAAAATCACATGCGATAAAAAATATGAACAAATAAAAAATTTCACAAAATACTACAAAATCTATATTAACATCATTATTGGCATATTTTTCGGCGATTTTTTTAGATTTTATACTTTTATGTCAAGAGGGCCAGCCATTCTTGAAATATAAGCATTCTAACTAACATCTACTTCCTTCAATATATACATTGTATATATTTCGCTATATATAACCGATATATTTACTACGGCATCTACGTAACGGTCAGAATTGACCTGTTCGTCTATTTGTGATTTCGCAGGTATTAAAAATATTCGCGGTTTAATGGAAAATTTGACTTTTATTTAACAGAAATGTTGTGGCCTATTTCACACACTAAATATTACCCGATGGCCATCAAAATTGAAAGGCTTCTGCCCAGCGCTGAGCTCTAGCCCCATGCTAACTTTGGTCTGTTTTTGGTCTTGGATCTCCAAACGAAATAGGGTTCTATTCTGACCCTAGCCCCACCTCCATTCTAAATTTCGTGAAGATCGGGCCATAATTGCGACCTGTAGAGTGATTACAAATTAACATGGACAGACGGACGGACGGACATACATAGCTAGATCGACTCAGCTCGGCGAGATAGGAAGATCCATATATACTTTCGTGGTGTTACATAATTTTCGGCCCAATCAAACTTATAATACCCCCAACACATAGTGTTGTAGGGTATGAAAATGCTTTCTGCACAGAAAGAGAAAGGATAATCCGATTTTGCACAACTTATGTACTTATGATCAAAGCAAATACCCAAGTTTAGGTTAAATATAAAACTTACGAAAGTAAACCTTTGGCCTAAATTTGATTCAACCCATTCTGGAGGTAATTCGAAAATTTGTTTGTTTTCTTATCAACAACAACTCTTATAACCTATGGCCACCATCTACCATGCTACAGGACATCACAAATTGTCTACGCAGAAATGCTGTTGTTGCCCCTATTCCATTCGCCTAACATCCTGTCAATTTAACTTGTCCCCTTTTTTTGGGGTTTGGAAAACAAACAAAACACACAGTTGCTGAAATCATTTGACTACAAAATACAAAAGAAACAACACGAAAATCACGAAGGACACCAAGCATCCTTTTAAAATTTCGCCGATATGTTGGCTTTTGGCATTCCTCTTGTTTTTCCTGTCGTGTGTGCCTATGTTTTTGTTTTTGCAAGCAGTTTTATCATCAAGTGCAGACAATACATCCTTTGCTCGCCATTCTTGCCGGAATGGAGGTAATGTTACTGTGTCAAGTAACGACGACGGGCTCGGATGACATTGTTGCGAATGGCGTGCCTGTTTAGAGGCGGAAGTGTTCGCTCTTTAGCTTTGCTTGTTTTGTTTGGTTGTTAACGGGGGAGGAATGGCATGTGAACGCCATTCATTGCGAGTCGGTGATATCGACTAAAGTAGACGGTTTAGCTCCGGTAGTTGCATGTTTTTCGAGTTTAATAACAATGCGTAAAATGCTAAAAATCCTTTGAAATATCGCTGTTTGTTGTTGTTCTTGTTGTTGCAGTGGGGAAAGGCACTTCAATGGTCCGTTTGGTCACTTTGTAATGAATGAATTCGCTCGGTTAGATGGTTGGTTGGTTGGTGAGTTTTGTAAAGCCTGTTGCCAAAAGAGTACAACACAATGGGTACGAAGTGTCTTTGTGAATGAACGCCCAATCTATTGAAAATTAATGTAAGCTGCCCCGCAATATGGGGAGAAGGGAGATAACTTCGGCAAAAAAATTGAAAAACGTGGCTATGTCGGTCCACCATATCGTCCTCCCAATATTCGGTATTTTGGTAATTTTAGCCAAATTTTTCCATGGAATAGTCTGAGAATCCACACAGGGAGTTCCTTCTGAGTACATTACCCTGTGGAAGAGAATTATTTATATAGGTCCACGATACCGTATGTCCTCCATACAACGGTACCCCCCGATATTCGGTATTCGGATGATTTTAGGCACATTTTTCAATAGAATATTCGGAAATTCAAAAGAAGGAGTTCTTTGTGAGTACTTTACATCCTGAAAGAGAATTGTCTATTTAGGTGAACGATATCGTGTAGT
The DNA here is from genome assembly GCF_030504385.1 of Musca domestica. Classification (NCBI taxonomy): domain Eukaryota; kingdom Metazoa; phylum Arthropoda; class Insecta; order Diptera; family Muscidae; genus Musca; species Musca domestica. The sequence continues at coordinate 1,054,240 of NW_026712212.1, forward strand.
CTCCATATAACGATATAACGATATTCGGTAGTTTAATGATTTTAGCCACACTTTTTACTAGAATTGTATTAAATTTCTTATTTGAAGTTCGGAACCAGTACTGAAGCATACTGGGTGAGATAAAAGAAAACTGTAATAAAGTCAAACTACAAAATTTTTACATTTTTTTTAATTCTATTGAATGAAAGCAAAAATGTCGGAAATAGCATGAAATTTTAGAATAAGTTTAGATCTGTTCGAATTGGTCACCTTTGGCACGAATTATGGCCTTCAAACGGCCAATGAAACCGTCACAAGCTGCCCAAATGTTGCTCTGCGGTATTTTGGCCCATTCCCGGCAAAGTACTTGCTTGAGGTGATCAACTCTTTGGTATTTCTAGTGCCAACCTTGCTTTCCAAAATACTCCAGACACAATAGTCCAACCGATTGTATCTGGCAATTTTGGTGTCAATTGTGGGCTGGAAATGAAGCGAGGAACCTCATTTTGTAAACATTTTTGGGTGGCGCGTTCTGAGTGCGATGGTGCTGAGTCCTGTTGGAATCTCCAAGGTCTGATATTCAAGGCCAAAATATTTGCGTGCCCAAGGCTGTAATACACCATCCAGAATAATTTCGCGATAATATTCGGCATTTATTCTGTTATCACGGTCGATTAATAGGAGCGGAGAGCGACCATCGGCTGTTATGGCGGCCCACACCAGCACCATGGCCGGCGCTTGAGTTCTTGTGGCCAACAGAAGGTGCACATATTCAGCTGACCTCTTTGGCAAGTAAACACGATCATTTTGTTTTTTTACAAACTGCTGGACAACGAATGTTTTCTCATCGGAGAAAAACAAATTCGACAGTTCACCACTTTCGGCCAAGCGAAGCAACTCTTTAGCTCTTTTGAGTCTATTTTCTTTCTGTTGCGGTGTAAGTTCTTGCACTTTTTGAAATTTCAATGGCTTTACCCCAAGCTCATTTTTCAATATTTGCCGAATGGAATATTCCGATATATTCAGGTCACGAGCCATTTTTCGGCCACTGCGACGCGGAATTTCGATCAAGTCGCTTCTTTACTTTTTGAACCATTTCTGCTGACGTTGCTGTTTTCTTCCGTCCACTTCCTTAATGTCGGGCTCCGCTACCAGTACCAAGGTAACGAGCGATGGTACGAGACTCAAAAGATTTATTCGCATTTAAATGCTGGAGTGCTCTAACGATAGCCGCTTGTGGTTTTCCAGCCAAATATAAAGAAATCACACAATCAAGCTTGAATTCCATCACGAATAATTTTTTTCTGGAAAATTTTCACCGAAATGCCTTTGTACGCTTGTAAACAGTATAATGAGCTGTCGCTGGAAAAATTTTAACAGCTGTCGGACGAGTGGCTGAGAAATGACAGAAGTCTGAAGTTGGTTGCAATTTTTTCATCTCACTCTGTGTTTTTGATCAGCTTAAAATTCTGAAACGATATAGACCTGTCCGTCCAGTTTGTCTGACCGCCTGTTGTAATCACTCTAGAGTCAAAACGAAATAAGATAGGAAATTTTGCACAGATCAGTCTTTTGTCTGCAGAAAGGGTAATTTCGAAGATAGGCTATATCGGTCCAGGATATCGTATTGCCCCCACATAACGGTACCTCACAATATTCGGTATTTTGATGATTGAAGCCAAATTTTTCGATGGAATTGTCTGAGAATCCACACAAGGAGTTCCTTGTGCTTACTTGATCTAGTGGAAGAGAATTGTCTCTATAGGTCCACGATATCGTATATCCTCTATATAACGATACCTCCCAATATTCGGTGTTTTGATGATTTTAGCGGCATTATTCACCGGAATTGTTTAAAATTTCGTATTTGAAGTTCAGAATCGGTACTAAGCCTGTGACCAAAAATTAATTATGAAGGATCCCTTCTTCGTACAGCCCCCACATAAGGGTTTTTATTTGAGAAGTACTTTTCTACGGATTTTTTTAAAAATTTTCAAGTTTCTTCTAAATTGTGGAGGGTATGAATAGTTCGGCCCTGCCGAAATTAAGTGTTTTATGCTTATTCTATATTAATTTTTATAGCCTCCTCCATGGATTCACATATTTGTATCTCCAATTTTAATGAAGTTTGGAATGAGTGACGGAATTTTGTCAAATTATATTGAAATCGGTTCAGATTTGGGTATAGCTCTCATATATATCTTCACCAGATTTTTTTTATTTGATGCACCAAACACGATATATATGCCCAATTTCTATGAGGTTTGGAATGAGTAACGGAATTTGGTCTTAAAATAAATTTGTCAAATTATCGGTTCAAATTTTTTCGAGATCGAGTTCAGAACTGGATATAGCTTCCATATATATTCCATATCTTCAGACGATTTCACGTTTATTGTACACCAAACATGTAATATCAGCCCAAACTGGGTGGATCTTTGAACATTCAGCCAAATTTTTCCATTTCAATTTCAAAACCGTTTTTAATTCCTAATCATAACAACGATAATATGTAAAATTTCCAATATAAACATGTATTTATGGCGACTACCTCTGATATGCATAATGGTGTAGGATCTTATATAGTCGGACTCGCCCGACTTTTATGCTTTCCTCACCACTTTTTATTCTTCCTTCCCAACCCAATGTGCAGCTTAACCAAAAAGGAAAGATAGTCTTGTAACCACCGGGGTTTTTGGGATATTCCTGAAAAAATATGTTAGCCATTGTTGTTGCGATTCTGACTGTTGTTCGTTTTCGATTTCGTGTTGTTGTTGTTGTGGATGGTTATTTCGCCTTTGGTATAGTTTATGGCGTGTGTGATTGTTTTGTTTGAGGCACTTCAATGATTTAAGCTTAACTTACTTTTGTGGTTTCATGCGTAAACTATGTTCGACATATGAATCCGATACATGCACTCATACCATATCCTCATGACGACCATCCCTTCTTCCACCCCACACACATATGTTGCGAAGTGCGTTGCATACACTGAATAAACAAATACACTCATATATGTATGTGTGCGGACGCAACACTGACCACATTACGCATATCCTTCGTTTCTGTGGCAATGTTCGAGCGGAAATGTACAGCACGATTTGTATACAAAATGTTAGAGTAGCGGCAATTTGTATGTGTGCACCCCCAAAACATGGTGGACTACACTTGCTCGCACTCACGCACACATCCACACACACATGGAAATTGCAATGGCACTTTTGAAAACGTTGTGAATTTAAAATATTCTGGTAAATAGTAACGAGTGCCCAGAGCAGATAAATATTTTAGCAAATATTGTAACGATGACTTATGGCTGAGCAAATGAACTTCAATACACAAGTTGCCATCATAAACAACAACAACAAAAAGCGAAGATTCAGCGATTACAGTCAACATGTTTAGATATTTACTTAAGCTTCTTAGAGCCTGTAAGGATATAAGCGGATGTCGGTTTATTAAAAGTAGCTCATGTATGCGGATAAGAATGATTGGTATTTTGTAAATTGAAATTAACTTTAGCGAACAAAAATCGAAGGGAGAAGGTATATGGAGATGTATGTGGATATTTGATGTTGATTTAAGAAGTTAACTGTTGACTTAGTGGTGGGCAAGTAATTAAAATGAATCGCTTTTAGGGGAAATCATTTGAGTTTAAAACAGAGCAAGATCTTGCGGATTTTGTAAAGCATTTTAAAACAGTAAAAATTAGATGTTTAAGAAAAAAAGAATCAAAAGAGGACACTTATTTTCCATTCTATAGGAGTATTTATTGGTCAACAGATTAACCAGAAGGAATGGGCCGTAATATCTATTAGATCTTTGGGTAACAGTAATATTGAGACACACAAATTTTAAAATCGCTGACGTGTTTTTTTGCATGTAATAAGGGTTATAATTATTCAAAATGTTGGTCCCTTGTAATGGAGGTACCAGATGGAGTGGACCGATAAATTCTAGATTCATACCAGATCTCTGGTTGAGAGAAATATTTAGATAAGCCAAAATCTTGCGTTAATTGAAATATTGTGATGTGTGAAATTTGAAAACAATCGGAATCTTATTTTGCATTTTATAACAGTTTTTTTAACAGAATTATTCAAAATGTTGACCTCATGTGGGCAAGGGACTAGAAGAAGTGAACCGATATATTCACCACAGTTTACCTAGAAATTCTGGAATGTGTGAAATTTGATCGTTTTGGTTATTCAATAAATTGAACCGTTGTGGGGGAGGTACCAGAGGGAGTGAACCGATATTACCCATTTTCATACCTGACTTAGCATTGGCAACAGTAATGGGATTTACAAGGCTAATTACTAAATCGAATGATCCTTACTCTTTCTATAAGGTAAATTATTTTGTTAACTTTATTTTGGCTTAGGGTCAATTGAAAAACATCAGTGTTTTATTTATTTTTATAATTTTGATTTTTATTTTCCGATATTACTTCAGGGAATTTTTTTTTATTGAAAAAAACAAGGCTGTTGTTTCATCGTCTATGCTAGACAAGTGGTATCCGGAGAATTTGGTGGCGATTGTGCGCTGCAAATGATGCGAGGAACCTCATTTTGTAACCATTCTTGGATGGCGCGAACTGAGTGTGATGATGCTTACTCCTCTTGGAATGTCCAAGGTCTGCGGCCAAAATGTTTGCGTGGCCAAGGCTTTAATACACCCTCCAGAATATTTTCGCTATAATATTCAGCATATATTCTGATGCCACGGTCGATTTATACGAGCGGAGAGCGACCATCGGCTGTTATGGCGCCCACACCATCACCACGGCCGGGACTTGAGTTCTGGTGGCCAACCGAAGGTGCACATTTTCAGCTGACTTCTTTGGCAAGTAAACACGATCATTTTGTTTGTTTACAAACTGCTGGACAATGAATATTTTCTCATCGGAGGACCCCAACTTTGGCAGTTCACCACTTTCGGCCAAGCGAATCAACTCTTTAGCTCTTTTGAGTCTATTTTCTTTCTGTTGCGGTGTAAGTTTTGCACTTTTTGAAATACCAATGGCTTTACCCCGAGCTCATTTTTCAATATTTGCCGAATGGAATATTGCGATATGTTCAGCTCACGAGAGAGTTTTCGGCCACTGCGACGCGGGTTTCGATCAAGTCGCTTCTTTACTTTTCGAACCATTTCTGCTGATGTTGCTGTTTTCTTCCGTCCATTTCCTTGACCTCGGGCTACGCTACCAGTATCACGGTAACGAGAGATGGTACGAGACACAAAAGATTTATTTACATTTAAGTGCTGGAGTGCTCTAACGATAGCAACTTGTTGTTTTCCAGCCAAATATAAATAAATCACACTATCACGCTTGAATTCCTTCACGAATAACTTTTTTTCTCGAAAACTCTCACCAAAATGCTTTTGTACGCTTGTAAGCAATATAATGTACTGTCGGACGAGTGGCTTAGAAATGACAACAGTTGGTTGCAGTTTTTTCGTCTCGCCCTCTATAGGTTCCTATTTCGAGGTGTTACATAATTTTTGGCTCAATCAATCTTATAATACCCCCAACACGTAAAGTATAAGAACCATCCACCATTTCGAAAGAACTTAAAACTCAAAATATCGAATATTGGGAGGTACCGCTATATGGGGGCTACACAGAAACGTGAACCTATACATACAATGTTTCGCCACCGGAGCTAGAACCCATTATGACCAACAAATACCATTTTTTAGACAAATCCGTGGAAAAATGTGGCAAAAATCATCAAAATACCAAAAATCCAGAGGTACCGTTATATGGGGACTGTACCAAAACGTGGACCGATATATTTCATTTTCAATACCAACCAATCTAGGCACAATATAAATTGTTCTGCTAAATTTTGACGCTCTACGTCAAATAGTAAAGGTTGTATCGTGATTTCAACAGACAGACGGACATCGTTGAATCGATTATGAATTTATGTACTTTATGGGGTCTACGGCGAATATTTAGTTATGTTACAAACGGAATGACGAAGTTAATATACCCTCCTTTCCAAGGAGGAGGGTATAAAAATGGAAACCCTTAAAGAAAACCCATTATATACGAAAACTTGGTTCAGCACAAGTAACTTTTTGTCACCGGCTGTAGTACCCATTACGAACTGTAAAAAACGAAATTTGAAACAATTCGTATTTTTAAATATTTTCAAGTTTCTTCCAAATGTATTTATTAAAAGTTCGGCCCGGCTGAACTTAGCTGCTTTTTACAGGTTTGTTATTCAAAATTTTGACTCGTTGTGGGGGTGGTACCAGAAGGAGACGTGTCGTGTTTGAAGGTATCCTGATGGCAATTTTGCGCTTTATGAGCTCACACCTGACCTAGAAACTTTGCAAATCCTATTATTTTTACCAGGGTTTGTACAAAATCTAATGATCCTTTTTTTTCTAGGAGTTAAAATATTTTCTTCGAAAATTGCGATTATTTTGGGGGGAAATACCAGAAGGTGCGGTCCCATCCGCCCATCCGCCCATCTCCGAACTTTATCTTAGTTTGATAATAATATTACGATGAACCAAATTTAGACCAAATCGGATTCGAGAGTTATCATGATAACCAACCAGACAGACGGACGGACTGACACCTCTAGATCGACGCCAAATGTCCTTAAAGGGATTTGATACAAAGAGACTTAGGGTCTAAAACCGTTATTTCGATGAGGAACATTTTGGCCGTATCAAAGGATATATACTCTCTGTAGCCATATGGCTGAGGGCATAAGAACGTAATACCCTGTAACACAAGTTGGTGTAAGGTTTAAAAAGTTATAATTCATGATTATGTCCTAAAACGGATTTGGGTCTAAAACCCTTATATCGATGAGGCACGCTTTGGCCGTATTAAATGATGTATACCCTCCCAGATGGCTAAGTGAATAAAAATGTTATTTTTTTATTCGCCCTCATTTAATGGACTTTTGGGTTATCGAGCAACATTTTGTAGAAATTATTATAAAATATTTGGTTATCCTGCACACCGTTTGCAACCAAGGACTTAAATAAATTCTTAATTAGATTTTTTTTAAATCCTTTGAATAGAATATATATTCCATTCGGCAAATACTGAAAAATGGGCACGGCCATGAGCCATTGAAATTCCAAAGAATGCAAGAACTTAAGCCGCAACAGAAAGAAAATAGATTCAAAATAGCTAAAAAGTTGCTTCGCCTGGCTAAAAGTGGTGAACTGCCGAATTTGGATTTCTCCGATGAGAAAACATTCGCTGTCCAGCAGTTTGTAAACAAACAAAATGTCATGGTGATGGTGTGGGCCGCCATAACAGCCGATGGTCGCTTTCCGCTCGTATTAATCGACCGTGGCATCGGAATAGATGCCGAATATTATTGCGAAAATATTTTGGAGGGTGTATTAAAGCCTTGGGCACGAAAATATTTTGGCCGCAGACCTTGGGCATTCCATCAGGACTCAGCACCATCGCATTAAACACGCGCCACCCAAGAATGGTTACATTTCCAGCGCACAATGGCCACCAAAATCTCCGTATACCAATCCGCTGGAGTATTTTGGAAGGCAAGGTTAGGACTAAATAACACCAAAGTGTGGATCACCTCAAGCAAGCGCTTCGCCGGGAATGGGCCAAAATACTGCAGAGCAACATTCGGGCAGCGTGTGACAGTTGCATTACCCGTTTGAAGGCCATAATTCGTGCCAAAGGTGTCCAATTGGAACAAATCTAAATTCTAAAATTTGATGCTATTTCCGACATCTTTTGCTTTCATTCAATACAATTTGAGAAAAAAATGTGAAAATTATGAAGTTTGACTTTGTTGCAGTTTTTTTATCTCACCCTGTGGTAAGTAGTCAAGAGACACTCCTGGCGATAGCATCAAAAGTTATTCTAGAAAATAAAAAAGAACCCGACAAGTTATGCCGTTCGTCAAGTGTAGTTATTAGTTTGATCCTCTTCGATAGAATATTTGTCTGTTGCAATAAAATTAATTTCAAACAACTCATAATACATCCGACACCTATTTAAGTATAAATCATAAAGGCTGTGCTCCAAATACTCTGAATGCGACACCTAAATGTTTAAGCATTTTTCCAATGTGTCGTATACTTACTATTGTCTCACAAATATAAATCATACGCACCTGAGAGAACAATACCAACAAAAAGATTATTCATATTTATTCCCATTTTAATTACACAAATATAAATTTTCTTTCTTTTGTATTTCCGTTTCAATTAAATAAAGTTTACAACACCCCCAGAAGTAAAATAAAATAAAAGTTACTCTCCCAACATGCATTCGTTCGTTCATTGAATGCTGTTCGGCAAGCCACGACAACATGCATGCAATATTCCCCAACAAAAAAAACAAAAGTTTCCATTTACAACAATATCTGGTCGAACAAAGACTAAGTGACCACAACAACCCAAACAGAAGTTCAAACTTTTCCATTAGAAATACCAATCATCCGTTTTAAGGGAAAAACTGTATAGTTAAATATTTTTTGGGACAGGAATGCGACCGGAGGAAGAACGGCAAGAAACTCGAGATTTGTTGCAGATATTAATACTTCAAAAAGAATAAGTATTGAACTTTCGTTCTTCCATTCTTTGTGGTATATTTGTGTGTATGTGTGTGTTGTCAAATATAATCAGAATACGAAAAAGTTTTCGTTTCACTCAAAGTTTGGAATAAAATTTTAGAACACTTCAAATAAGTAACTAAAACCTGCCATTGGCGTTACGAAGATTTGAGTTTTATAGAAAAGGGAAGGATTTTTTTGAACAAAGGATGTAACGCAGAGGCTATGGTTTTGTATTTTTATGGAGACACTTATGGTCCTTCAAGAAGTCAAATTTGAAATTTTGTCCATAGAAGACTAGCGGCAAAAGGGTATTCGAAAAAGATATTGCTTTCATACGAAGGACGATATTTTGTTTATATAACTGAAAGCCCCTTATATCGAATTATAGGCAATTTCTTTGGAAAATAAGTCAAACCCTCAGAAAGACCTGAATTTGGGCTATACCAGTTATTTAATCGATTCCAAAACAAGTAAAAAAAACATTAAGTTCGGCCGGGAACTTTTAATAACCTCCACCTTAGGGTAATGGAAACATTAGAACCAATTATGACCCACAAATACCAATTTTTAGATATATTCGTGGGAAAATGTGGCAAAAATCATCAAAATACCGAATATCGGGAGGTACCGCTATATAGGGCTATACAAAAACGTGGACCTATACATACAATGTTTCGCCAACGGAGGTAGAACCTACTATGACCAACTAATTCCAATTTTTAGATAAATCCATGAAAAAATGTGACAAAAATCATCAAAATACCGAATATCGGGAGGTACCGTTATATGGGGGCTATACCAAAACGTGGACCTATACATGCAATGTTTTGCCACCGCAGTTAGAACCCACTATGACCAACAAATACCAATTTTTAGACAAACCCATGAAAAAATGCGGTAAAAATCATCAAAATACCGAATATTGGGAGACAGACGGACAGACGGACAGACGGACAGACAGACGGACATCGTTAAATCGACTTAGAATTTTATGCTGATTATGAATATATATACATTATGGGGTCTACGACGAATATTTATACATGTTACAAATGGAATGACAAAGTTAATATACCCTCCTTTCCAAGGTGGAGGGTATAAATTGGGATGTTTGAAATTATAAGAGAATTGAATGCTCAATTCGTATTTCATGATGGTTTTGTTTATTCAAATTTTTTACCTTTTGTGGGGAGGTACCACAAGGAGTGGGCCGATATCCACCATCTTCACAACAGCTCTTATATTGATAAATATAGAGAAGTTGCCGAGTTTTAAAACAATTAGGTGATTATTTTATAAGAGACTAGCTGAACCCGGTGCGCTTCGCTACCCCTTTTGATTTTATATGCATTCAAAATTTTATTTACAAATATATGTTGGTTAAAAAAAAGCAAATTTAAAAATTAAAAAAAAAATATTGCACTACTTTAATGCGTAAATAACCAAAACCATTAGAAAAGCAGTAACATGACATACATACACGAAGGGTTTGTCCTTCGGATTTAGTTATTTCATAGCAAATACTAAGCGTGCAGTAAACTGCAATCTTTTGAAGTTGAGCATTTCTATTGCAATTAGTGAATTCGAGTTAGCAACATACTTCGCCGTAATAAGCGTATTTCAAATCAATTGTTGTGTTGTTTTTTAGTGTTAGCCTAAGGCGTTGTGGGTCAATGTATCAATCATATCATATCCCAATCTGATCCGATTTAAATATAATTTAAAAAAAAAATACTTTAACACCAATCTCCGCCACACCTTTCATATTTCATTGAAATTGGTGCGTCAAATATGTGAAATCGGCCGATAATATATATATATATATATATATATATATATATATATATATATATATATATATATATATATATATGGGAGCTATATCCAAATCTTAACTAATTTCCAATTAATTTGTCACATTTATTATTGTAACCAAATTCCGCCACACATTTTGAATTTCATTGGTATCGGTCATATATATCATGTTTGGTGCATAACATGTATGAAATCGGCCGAAATATATATGTTAGCTATATCCAAACCTCAACTGATTTCAATATAATTTGGCAATTTTTTCTGGTGCCAGATTTTGTCTCTCTCGCTTTGGGTGCATCAAATATGTGAAATCGGCTGAATATATATAGGGGAGCTATCTCCAAATCAGAACCGATTTCAATATAATTTGACAAATGTATATTCGTTTTAATTTCCGCTACACATTCCAATTTTCTTTGAAATTAGAGATACATAGCGTGTTTGGTGCATCAAATACATGAAATCGGTCGAAAATATATATGGGAGCTATATCCAAATCTGAACTGATTTCAATAAAATTTGACAAATTCATTTTTGCTCCCAATTCCGTTACTTATTTTAAATTTCATTAAAATTGGACATACATATAATGTTTGGTGCACTAAATACATGAAATCGGCCGAAAATGTATATGGGACCTATATCCAAATCTGAACCGATTTCAATATAATTTGGGCAATCAATTATTTAGATAACATCCATCACACGTTTCAAATTTCATTAAAATTGGGGATACATAGCGTTTTTGGTTCATCAAATGCTTGAAATTGGCCGAAAATATCTCCCATATATCCAAATCTGAACCGATGTCAATATAATTTGACAAATTTATTTTGTAATCAAAATCCCGTTACACATTCCCAATTTCATTGGAATCGAACGCACATATCGCGTTTGGTGCATCAAATAAACGAAATCGGTTGAAAATATATATGGGAGCTATATCCAAATCAGAACCGATTTCAATATAATTTGCAAATTTATTTTTGTTCTAAATTCCATTCGCATTTCAAATTTTTTTGACTGTATCTGTAATCGATCAATAGATATGTGCATACAAAATCTAAATTTTTGGGAGTTACCTCCGATTCTGATGCTATATCTCCACTTCCAAGTGGAATTTCAAAAACGTATATAGCCTATGTTACTTTCAGGCGATGTTGAAGTATACATGTAAATTTTCAGGAAAATCTGTTCAGCGGTTTTCGAGTCCATAAATTACAAACAAACATTTTCCTCTTTTATAGATATAGAAGATGTAAGCGAAGGCTAAAACCGGCCCTCTATAGTGCTAATGTAACGATACATTAATGAAACATATAGACTATTACGTATATTTAGCTATACCATCATTCAGGCCATGGAAATTACGAACCCTGAACATCTCAGGAGGTCCACTTGTACGTATGTATATGCGATTTCCTCTGAGAGTGACCTCCAGCATTAAAAATACTCGCAATTGGAAGCAACATTTTGAATAAATATTATCCGATCAACATTGAAAATTTAAGGCTTCCTCTGTCCAGAACTCTTAGAATTATAAAATTGTGTGTCAAATTGTCCATAAATGCGATCCGAGGCGACTGCCAAATCAGGGAAAATTATTTTACTCCTGATGGAGTAGACCGATATATTCCAACTTCAAACCGGATTTTTTGTTGATATAAATATTGGGATGTGTGATGTTTAGTGAGAATTGAAATCCGAATTTGTGTTTTATGATGATTTTGGATATTCAAAATGCTGACCATTTGTGGGGGAGGCACCAGAAGGAGTGAGCCGATATCTCCCATCTTCACAACAGCTCTTGTGTTGATAGAAATATTAAGATTAAAGAAATCAGATATTTATTTCAAGATATAATTATTCAAAATTTTGAATTAATGGATGCTCTTGTGTGTTGATAAATAAATAGAGATGTGCCGAGTTTTAATCAGGTGATTTCGAATTTTATGAGAGATATAATGATTGAAAGTTTTGACAATTTGTTTGGGAGGTACTGGACGGAGCGGACCGATATCTTATTAATCTTTCCAGATATTTTGTTAATACACGTACTGGGATGCGCAAAACTCGACCACAAACTTACACCACAACAGAAAGAAAATAGACTCGAAACAGCTAAAGAGTTGCTTCGCTTGGGCGAGAGTGGTGAACTGCCAAATTTGGGTTTCTCCGATGAGAAAAAATTCGTTGCCCAGCAGTTTGGAAACAAACAAAATAATCGTGTTTACTTGCCAAAGAGGTCAGCTGAAAATGTGCACCTTCGGTTGGCCACCAGAACTCATGCGCCGGCCTGGTGATGATGTGGGCCGCCTTAACAGCCGATGGTCGCTCTCCGCTCGTATTAATCGACCTTGGAGGAGGATGTATTAAAGCCTTGGATACACAAACATTTTGTCCGCAGACCTTGGACATTCCAACAGGACTCAGTACCATAGCACTCAGCACGCGTCACCCAAGAATGGTTATAAAATGAGGTTCCTCGCTTCATTTCCAGTGCACAATGGCCACTAAAATCTCCGGATACCATTCCGTTGGACTATTGTGTCTGGAGTATTTTGGAAAGCAAGGTTGAAACTAAAAAAAATATCAAAGTGTCGATCAACCTAGGCGGGAATGGGCCAAAATACCGCAGAGCAACATTCAGGCAGCGTGTGACGGTTTCATTGGTCGTTTGAAGGTCATAATTCGTGTCAAATGTAAGCAATTCGAACATATCTAAACTTATTCTAAAATTTGATAAAATTAAAAAAAATGTGAAAAGTATGGCGTTTGATTTTGTTTTTTATCTCACCCTTTATTAATGCTTTGGAAACCAGTAATAATGTATCTTGTTGGTCCATTTCACTTTGCGTAATACTTTGTAATTATCTCCAGTAATAAGGAACTTCTTTCGAACCCTTTCCCTAACACCATGTGAATTTTCTTGTGGATCGGACACACATAGGTGGATAGACTCTGCTCATCAAGATAGGAAACTTTTTGAGCCTTAGTGTTGCGATGTATAAAATGAGCACTTATTTCCGTTCTGTATCTGATATCTGATGTACTTGCTCCTAGACTTAATTCGGTCGGGTGTGCCAAAATTCAGGTCATTTAGACTAATATTGGCCATTTGGTGAACTATTAACCCGAAATTGCTTGAAGACATATATATGGGAGCTATATATATATTTGAGCAGATTTTCACCAATTTCAATAGGGTTCGTCTTTGGGCCGAACATATATTGTTTGGAAAATTTCATCTCAATCGGATAATAAATGCCACCTGCCTTTTGTTCACAACAATACATGTACAAACGGATGGACGGACAGACAGTCTGACAAGCATAAATGGACTTAGAATGTGATACTATGAAGATCCTCAAAAGTAACTATGGGTCTATCTCGCTTCCTTCTTTATGTTACAAACAAATGCACAAAGACATGTGGTGTAGGGTATAAAAACACCTTTAAATGTTAAATCTATAACAGTGGATAAACATTTAAAGTCATTATATCCATACCTGCTTTTTTGCCGGATGGTTTTCTTTTACTTTCGTTTGTAACGTAAGGCACTGCATCTTCGAAGAATTAAATTAAAATTCGATTTGCATGTGTACAAAATATCTCCAAGTACCATACATGCTATGCACATATGTATAAAAATCATTAAAAAGTTTCGATACCAAATGACACATTAAGCTCCCCAATTCGTAGACATTCAAAAGTACCAAGACACACACACACAAGTGGATATCTACTTAATTTATTCTTATGAAAATACTTTAAGTTGAACACGAGATGCCCTGTAATGAAGTACTTCACTGGAAATTATCTTAATATTTGGCGAGGGAATTCAGGAGAGTCAACAAAATGGATAATTAAATGACACAAAGAGGATAAAATGTGTCAGCTTAAGTAAATACGCGCTGAAGTTGACTTTCGCGGCAAAGTTTTTCTTTTGCGTTACATAGAGAAGCGGGGAAAACAAAAGAAAATGGGTTAAATGCTTCTTCTTCTTTATGATTAATTTGCCAGATGAAGAAGAGGAAATTAAAGAGAAACGAGAATATTAATTTTTTGAATATTTAAGGTAGAGTAAATGAAAGTCAGAAAGTGGATAACGAGGGACAAAACAGTTAATTGTTATAAATGTAAGGTCTATGCAAGTGAAGGGAGAGTAATTTTGCTAAAGGAAAACAATAAAAAATTATGTTATATTTCGTTAAGTTTTGAAAAAATACTGGAAAGGGTATTGTCCGTCTAAGAAGAGTGAAAAATGCTCAATAATGTACATGCTCTTGAAGATTTTAAAATATAGAGAAGTGGTTTTTTTAATTTCAGCAATATGGTTAGAGAGGATATATATCATTTGATACGCCCAAAACGTGCCTAATCGAAATAACGGTTTTAGACCCTCTTTGTACTAAATCCGTTTTAAAACATTTGGAGTCGATCAAGCTATGTCCGTCTGTCTGGCTGGTGTGCACGAAGGGAGTATTCGATTTTGTCCAAACTTAGTACATTGTAATACAGGGTGAGATAAACAAACCTGCAAAAAAGTCAAACGCCATAACTTTTACATATTTTTTTTAAATTTTATTGAATGAAAGCAAAAAATTTCGGAAATATCATTAAATTTTAGAATTAGTTTAGGTTTGTTCGAATTAGTCACCTTCGGCACGAATTGTGGCCTTCAAACGGCCAATACAACCGTCACACGCTGCCCGAATGTTGCTCTGCGGTATTTTGGCCCATTGCCCGGCGAAGCGCTTGTCTGAGGTGATCGACACTTTGGTGTTTTTTAGTGCCAACCTTGCTTTCCAAAATACTCCAGACACAATAGTCCAACGGATTGGTATCCGGAGAATTTGGTGGCCATTGTGCGCTGGAAATGAAGCGCGGAACCTCATTTTGTAACCATTCTTGGGTGGCGCGTGCTGAG
Organism: Musca domestica; assembly: GCF_030504385.1. Taxonomy (NCBI): domain Eukaryota; kingdom Metazoa; phylum Arthropoda; class Insecta; order Diptera; family Muscidae; genus Musca; species Musca domestica. Next base: position 1,069,531 of record NW_026712212.1, read on the forward strand.
TGCGATGGTGCTGAGTCCTGTTGGAATGTCCAAGGTCTGCGGCCAAAATGTTTGCGTGCCCAAGGTTTTAATACAACCTCCAGAATATTTTCGCGACAATATTCGGCATTCATTCTGATGCCACGGTCGATTAATACGAGCGATCATCGGCTGTTTTGACGGCCCACACCATCACCATGGCCGGTGCTTGAGTTCTGGTGGCCAATCGAAGGTACAAATTTTCAGCTGACCTCTTTGGAAAGTAAACACGATCATTTTGTTGGTTTACAAACTGCTGGACAACGAATGTTTTCTCATCGGAGAAAACCAAATTCGACAGTTCACCACTTTCGGCCAAGCGAAGCAACTCTTTAGCTCTATTGAGTCTATTTTCTTTCCGTTGCGGTGTAAGTTCTTGCATATGGAATTTCTATGGCTTTACCCTGAGCTCATTTTTCAATATTTGCCGAATGGAATATTGCGATATATTAAGCTCACGAGCCATTTTTCAGACACTGCGACGCGCTTCTTCACTTTTCGAACCATTTTTGCTGACGTTGCTGGTTTCTTCCGTCCACGTCCTTGACGTCGGGTTACGCTACCAGTATCACGGTAACGAGCGATGGTACGAGACACAAAAGATTTATTCACATTTAAATGCTGGAGTGATCTAACGATAGCCACTTTTTTCCAGCCAAATATAAAGAAATCGCACTGTTCACGAATAAGTGAACATGTTTCTATAATAAAAGAGAATAACGGGGTCTACCAAGTGTAGAAGGGAAGGGTTAGTTAAACAGGGATATTTTTAATACAGTCCACATTAAATACGATAAGAACATGTGGCGAGCAGACCTTTGAGTTAAAAATAACAGCCTGTTCCACGATCTCGAAAGAAAATTTGTGCGAACGAAGGCTACTCACTCACTTTCGCATAAGAATGCGTTCCACTAACTTTCGTTCTTTCTTTCGCATAGCCTTACGTGATTCAGTGTTGCAAAATATTTTTTGGCAAAATTAATCGCGAAATAAGGCAAAAAAAAGCGCCAAATGTCTAATATAAACGCGAAAAAGCAGCAGTGGCTCTGTCTCAACTGACAGTTCAGTTGTAAACAAACAAATTGTAAATAAACAAACAAAATAAAATTTCTAGTGATTGTGTTCAGATTATTTGTGTTCTTAAAAAAGAAAAAAATGAATATTTCTGTAGCCCTATTTTTTATGGATGATGAGGAGGAGGTTCAAATTGTGCCACGGAGGCATTTAAGAGATGCTTCGAATTTATTTGAAGTACCTAACAACCAGTAAGTATGATTGTATTTTTACATTTTTAAAATAATAAAAAAATGATTTTTTCTAGGTTTGTGTCTTCCAGTGGTCTTCATGGGATTGCCTGCTGCTTCCAAAAATTGGCACTCCTCTGGCGAACTTAGGATTCTCCCCCATATACTCAACTATTGCCCGCAGCTGTGTAGTTTTTTCGTGCTGGAATTGAGAAAATAAAAAAATATATATTTGTTGTTCACAGATTAAATTGCATTTATTATTTTTACTTACATTTTTCTTTCCATTTTCAATCAAGAAATGTTTATGTTAAAACAATTTTCCTTAATTTTTATTATTCGACAGCAAACACACAAGTGACTGATTTTGACATTTGTGTTCGCATGCGTACGAAAGAAAAAAGATAGTGGAACGCAAAATTACACTGAAACGCTTACGTTTTTGTTCGCTTTGATTTTCGTGCAAATTTTCGTTCTGATGGATTTTAGTGGAACGGAAATCAGCTGTTTGTCGTGTAAAAGTTGTGCGAACGTGTTCTTTCGACATCGTGGAACAGGCTGTAAAATTCAATTGCTGCATGTGGTATGTTTGCACTGGCATGTGTACATTTGTATCTCTCTATTTCTCTCTCTCCCTCTCTCTCTTACACTTTACGCTGGTCTAGGTTAAGGAAAATTAACATATTAAGGAAAATTATCATTTTAAATGAATAAGACAGTGTAGTAAAAATAGTCAAACGGTGCATACATTATTCCGCGTCCACACACTATCACGCTTGAATTCCATCACGAATAACTTAAATAACATATAACATAAAATGCTTTTATACGCTTGTGAACAATATAATGAGCTGTCACTGGAATAATTTTAACAGCTATCGGACGAGTGGCTTAGAAATGAGAGAAATTTGTTGCAGTTTTTTCATCTCACCCTGAATATGGATCTTCCTATCTCGCCGAGCTGAGTCGATCTAGCTATGTATGTCCATCTGCCCGTGTGGATTTCTAATCGCTCTATAGATTGCAATTATGGTCCGATCCTCATAAAAATTAGCATGGAGGTGGGGTTAGGCTCAGAATAGAACCCTATTGTTTTTGGAGATGTTCGCATAATATTTAGCGGTCGAAATGGACCAAAAATAGAGGCTCTACAGGTTGCAATTATATACCAATCGACGCGGATTTTAGCATGGGGCTAAAGTTCAGAAGTCTACCATTTTGTTTGGTCATCGGACAATATTTAGCGGGTTAAAGAGACCATAACTTTTATGTAAAAAAGAAAAAAAAAATTCCATTAAACCGCCAATATTTTTAATTCGGTCGATGTCACAAATGCACGAAAATATCACTTCTGACCGTTACATTGATGTTCATATCCAAGATATCGCATGTAAAGCAAAATGGATTTAAGTTAGATCGTTTATAACTCAAGAAAGGCTGGGCGGATTCTGACAATTCTCACAAATTCGGAATAAGACAAAACATAAGAAAATCGCGTGAAAATATGTAAATAAATAAGTAAAAAAAAAACTGTAAGTTCGGCCGGGCCGAACTTTGTATACCCTCCACCATTTGATACAAATTTAACAATTTTCAAAAAAATAAAATCCGTTAAAATCTTGAAAATACCTAATGTAGCCGTATATTAGAGTCTATACGACGACGTGGACCTGCATAGGCAAATTTTGTCACAAGCTATTACAATATTCAAATGCGAAACTTGAAAAAAATCTGTTTATAATGTAGCTAAAATCATAGAAATACCGAATATAGGGAGGTACTATGGTGGTTATAATAATAAATACATTGCCCATTTTCTATACCAAAAGTCCTGCAGACATTGTACACATTTGTGTAAAATTTTATCAACCTACTTCATTTCGTTCGGAAGTTAGAGTCATTTCCACAGACGGACAGACGGATAGACGGTCGGACATTGATAACTCGACATAGAATTTTATGCTGATCAAGAATATATATACATATACTTTGTGGGGTCTAAAATGTTTATTTCGATGTGTTACAAACGAAATGACAATCTTAATATACCCTCCATACTATGGTGAGGGGTATAAAAAGTGAATATTTTACAATTTCATCTGGATTGTTATATTCAAGTCGAAATCATCCGATTCTCAAAAAATTTAGCATGTGAATAGAATTTGAGTTAGAATTAAAGACTATTGTTTTTCAAGACATAAAGTGTAAATATAAGGAAAATAGCCCCGGTTAAAAAACAAAGGCAACGTATGTGCAGGACCGTATAGCATTATTTCGTATAATCGACTAAAATGTGTTTGGACCTCAGGATATGTTCCAATATATTATTGTGTTGTAGGTTATCACATAGTCGGCCCCGCGCGACTGTAGCCTTTGCCTATTTTTTTTTTTTATATAATCCTTATCGAAGTCATATGCAATATACAGCAATGTTATTTGCTTCATAGTTGGTATGATCTGCTTCACGTAAATTCCCAATATAACCTTGTATGTTACGGGAGCTCTACTTAATACGCATAGTGGTGTAGGGTATCATAAATTCGGCCCCGCCCGACTTTTGCCCCTTCTTTACTGGTTTTATCTGTATTAGATGAAGTATGAAAATGGAACTCTTCGGCCGTCTCTAACTTGTACCTCACGCACCTTTTAACTTTTTTTAAAAATTATCACATATCTCATAGAAAGTGGGGGAAGTAACCAATATCGCCCAAACTCGTCACATCGCAATATTTACATCATATATTTTTAGGTCCGATACGAAATGGACAATATTGGCCCATTCCTTTGGAACCTACGTCGTAGAGGGTGAACAATTTGAATAATCATAACAGAAGTCAAAATATATTTAAATTATTTAACATTGACTGAGAGTATACATCTGTCGGCAAAACCGACTGATATTTTTGACTTGTTTTTAATTTATTCTATTCAATTGATATTAAGTTCAATTTATAACTTCAAGTTACGAAATTGTGACCCTTTATTTTGTACATTCTATTTGGAGCAATATGAAGTAGCTGGAAATTGCTAGTCACGTATAAAGCGAACAACGCGCAGAATTCGCCAAAACATCGTTGCATTTGTAAAAAAGTACCTCCCCGTACACGAGTTTCAACTGTCCATCTCAATTATAACAATTTTTAAGCAAATTGTTAAAGGAGAGGGCTGAATTAGATACCATATGATGCAGCTGTGACAAAATGACGGGATATACAGGGTGAGATGAAAAAACTTCAAACAAATTCAGACTGCTGTCATTTCTAAGCCACTCGTCCGACAGCTGTTAAAATTACTCCAGTGACAGCTCATTATATGGTTTACAAGCGTACAAAAGCATTTTGGTGAGAATTTTCCGGAAAGACAGATATTCGTGATGGAATTCAAGCGTGATAGTGTGATTTCTCTATATTTGGCTGGAAAACCACAAGTGGCTATCGGTAGAGCACTCCAGCATTTGAATGCGAATGAATCTTTTGTGTCTCGTACCATCGCTCGTTATCGTGATACTGGTAGCGTAGCCCGACGTCAAGGAAGTGGACGGAAGAAGGAAACAGCAACCTCAGCAGAAATGGTTCGAAAAGTAAAGAAGCGACTTGATCGAAACCAGCGTGGCAGTGGCCGAAAACGAAAAATGAACATATCGCAATGTTTCACTTGGCAAATATTAAAAAATGAGCTCGGGGTAAAGCATTGCAAGACCTTACACCGCAACAGAAGGAAAATAGACTCAAAAGAGCTAAAGAGTTGCTTCGCTTGGCCGAAAGTGGCGAACTGCCGAATGTGGTTTTCTGCGATGAGAAAACATTCGTTGTCCAGCAGTTTGTAAACAAAAACCAGTAAAGAAAGGCCTAAAGTCGGGCGGGGCCGATTTTATGATACCCTACACCACAATGCTAATTTAGTGAGCTCCACATAACAATTAAAAGTTTTTTATGGGAGAATTCAATCATACACCCTATGATTATAATTATAATTTAAAATTCAAAGGACTAAATATGCCGAAGCATTTGTATCTTTTAAATTCGGTGCAAAATTAATTTGAAATCAGATAAAGATATATATGGGAGCTATATTTAAATCTGAACCGATCTCGATAAAATTTGGCAAAGGTATTTCTGAGCTGCATTTGATATATTTCCTCAAATATTGTTGTTACAGAGTGAATATTACGGCTGTGGGTAACAAATACAACAAATCGGATGAACAATATATATGGGAGCTATAGCTATATCTGAACCAATTTCGATCAAATTTGGCATACTTATTTTCAGGCCTAATTTGGTTGTATGTGCAAAATTCCACACTATTCGGGCTGATATTACACGTTTGGTGCACAATAAAAGGCAAATCCGATGAAGATATATATGGGAGCTATATCTAAATTTTTACCGATTATCTCCAATTTCAATAGAGTTCGTCCTTGGGCCAAACAAATGTTGTTTGGAAAATTTCATCTCAATCGGATAATAAATGCGACCTGCATTTTGTTCACAAGAATACATGGACGGACGGACAGACGGATGGACAGACGGACTGACATGCATAAATCAACTCAGAAAGTGATTCTATGCAGATCATCAAAAAGAAATATGGGTCTATCTAGTTTCCCTTTGCCTGACCACCTGTGGTGTAGGGTATAAAAATAATCGTGTTTACTTGCCAAAGAGGTCAGCTGATAATGTGGACCTTTGGTTGGCCACCACAACTCATGCGCCGGACATGGTGATGTTGTGGGCCGCCATAACACCGATGGTCGCTCTCCGCTCGTATTACTCGACCGTGAATAAATGCCGAATATTATAACGAAAATATTCTGGAGGATGTATTAAAGCCTTGGGCACGCAAACAATTTGGCTGTAGGCCTTGGACATTCCAACAGGACTCAGCACCATCGTCACCCAAGAATGGTTACAAAATGAGTTTCCTCGCTTCATTTCCAGCGCACAATGGCCACCAAAATCTCCGGATACCAATCCGTTGGACTATTGTGTCTCGAGTATTTTGGAAAGCAAGGTTGGCACTAAAAAATACCAAAGTGTCGATCACCTTAAGCAAGCGCTTCGCCGGGAATGGGCCAACATACTGCAAAACAACATTCAGGCAGCGTGTGACGGTTTCATTTTCCGTTTGAAGGCCATAATTCGTGCCAGAGGTGACTAATTCGAACAAACCTAAACTAATTCTAAAATTTGATGCTATTTCCGACATTTTTTGCTTTCATTCAAAAAAAAAAAAAAAATAAATAATAATAAAAATAAAAATTATATCGTTTGACTTTATTGCAGTTTTTTTATCTCACCCTGTATAAAGCGAGCAAAACGCAGAATTCATGCAAACATCGTGGTATTTGTAAAGTACCTCCGGGTACCTCCCCGTCCACGAGTCTCAAAAATACAAGTTTTTTTTAAAGTTTTCAACTGCTTATCTCAGTTACAACAATATTTAAGCAAATTGTGATAGGATAGGGCTGAATTAGATACCTTATGATACAGCTGCGACAAAATGACGGGATATATTTAAATTTATTGATTGAAGATTTTATTATCCGCAAGATTTTCGGGCCCATCATTTTTTCCTTTGTCATTATAATAACTTCACATTTTACTCTATTTAAAAAGAAATTGAAAGATCATTTTCCCATTAATATTTGAAAATTAAACACAATTTCCATTGTTTTCCCAATTAATTGTGGCAGTGCACACAGGAATGTTGAATGCATTGCGTTTTGTTCTCAACTATTTAACCTATTTCACTTGACATATTTGTCTATTATGGCCTCATTAAAACGTCAGTGGAAACCATCACCATAAGCGGCATTCAAATCCATAAAGTCAGAGGAATTAAACCAACTTTCAAACAAGAACCGTTTAGAGCAACAGCAGCAACAACAAAAAACATTGTGCCACAAAATATATAAACATGTTCGGAAACTTGCTAAACGGAACAAACTGTAAATGAGTCTAATGTGACTCTTCCTCGGTAATTGTAGCCTCATGTTTGCCTAAACTTCACTTCCAGAGCGGATGTTGGTAATTCCAAGCGTCACCTCTCTCCCTCTCATTTATCCCACTCACACACACACACACACACAGCTAGTGAAACAAAAATTAAACAAAGAGCAACAAAAGTCACTTCTTATCTTCAAATTTTTAACCACACCATACGGCCGGCCCAGAGTGTGTCACCGACCACCCGACCGACCGACCAACCGACTGTGTCTCGGGAAAGACACTGTGAAGTTAAGAAGCCATAGAACACACAATGGGACAGTTGGTGACAATGTTAATAGAAGTGTTGCAGTGGTGGCAGAGTTTTTGGTAAATAACGCAAAGCAGAACGAGCAAAAAACTTTACTTTGATTTAGTTTCCGGTGGGGGTGTGTCACTTGTGTTAAAGTAACTGCAACAACACATATGCACGATGTTGCAAGGATTCCATTTATATCGTCCTCTTTGGCCATCGTGCTAAGCAACAGCTTGTGTGAGATATGAGCTGCAAAACGGGATAAACAAAACAAATTGCGGAGAGTCTCCGCAAACTATTTGAAAGTGATTCGGTTGGGTTTGGTTTGGCTCGGTTCGAGTGGATGTGGATACCTACGAATGTATGAGTGTGCATGTGTGTGTGTACACAGCTAAAGAGACCCTTGACGACTGCAGCAGCAGCAGCTTTGCGTCAAGTAAGCAAATAATGCATCTCAATGGAAATTAAGCAACCTCTTCTTTCTTTCATTCTTTGAGCGTGTTTCAAATGTGCGCCAATGCAAATTCAAGTGTGTGCGAGTGGGAGTCAAGTGGTGCTACTCTATTTTTCGGCTTTGGGGCGCTGGAAATGAATAGCATGAGGGTAATTTGCTGCTATTCTATCAGAATAGGGAAAGAATTTGTTTACCATATTTCTTATCTGCCACTTGTGCTACTGAACTGTTGCCCTACTGTTTTTGGAGACTATACGGAATGATTAAAGCACACATATGTGGTGGGGGAAACGGCGCCGTAGAGCGGAAAAAAAGAAAAAGCAACGAATTTAAATTTTGGCAAATGGGGTTACTGCGACATGTTCGCCGCTAACAAAAGGTAAATAAAATCAGGTTTCGGCAACTTTGAATAAAAGCAACTGGTATGCATGTGTCATTTAGCGGGTTCTTCCCATTGAATAATACATTATCGGAGGGTAAGTTTTTATACCCTCCACCATAGTATGGAGGGTATATTAAGATTGTCATTTCGTTTGTAACACCTCGAAATATACATTTTATACCCCAGAAAGTATATATATTCTTGACCATAATAAAATTGCATGTCCATCCGTCTGTCAGTCTGTGGAAATTACTCTAGCTTCCGAACAAAATAAGTTAGATTGATAAAATTTTACTCAAATGTGTATTATGTTTGCAGGACTTTTGGCATTGAAAGTGGGTCATGTGGGTCCACGTTTTCGTATAGCCCCCATATAATAGTACCTCCCTTTTTCGGTATTTTGTTGATTTTAGCGACAATATTCATCGGAATTGTTTGAAAGCTGGTATTTGAAGTTCGCAATGGATACTACAGCCTATGACAGAAAGTTGTCTGTGCCGGTCCACCTCTTCGAATAGCCCCCATATAACGTTACCTCCCTATATTCGGTATTTTGAAGATTTTAGCGAAATTATTCACCGGAATTGTTTCAAATTTGGTGTTTGAAGTTCGTAAGGATACTACAGCCTATGACAGAAAATTGTCTGTGCAGGTCCACGTCTTCGTATAGCCCCCAATTAACGGTACCTCCCGAACGATGAAACGACTAATGAAATCGTCACTCGCTGCCCGAATGTTGGTCTGCGATATTTTGGCCCATTCCCGGCGAAGCGCTTGCTTGAGGTGATCGACAATTTGGTATTGTTTAGTGCCAACCTTGCTTTCCAAGACGCTCCAGACGCAATAGTTCAACGGATTGGTATCCGGAGATTTTGGCGGCCATTGTGTGCTGGAAATGAAGCGAGGAACCTCATTTTGCAACCATTCGGGTGGCGTGTGCTGAGTGCGATGGTGCTGAGTACTGTTGGAATGTCCAAAGTCTGCGGCCAAAATGTTGGTGTGTCCAAGGCTTTAATACACCCTCCAGAATATTTTCGCGATAATATTCGTAATTTATTCATTTATGCCACGGTCGATTAATACGAGTGGAGTGCTACCATCGGCTGTTATGGCGGCCCACACTATCGCCATGGCCGGCGCTTGAGTTCTGGTGGCCAACCGAAGGTGAACATTTTCAGCTGACCTCTTTTGTTTGTTTACAAACAGCTGGACAACGAATGTTTTCTCATCGGAGAAAACCAAATTCCGCTGTTCACCACTTTCGGCCAAGCCTAGCAACTCTTTAGCACTTTTGAGTCTATTTTCTTTTTGGTGCGGTGTAAGTTTTTGCTCTTTTGGAATTTCAATGACATTACCCGGAACTCATATTTCAATATTTGCCGAATGAAATATTGCGATATGTTCAGCTCACGAGCCATTTTTCGGGCACTGCGATGCGGACTTCGATTAAGTCGCTTTTTTACTTTTCCAACCATTTCTGCTGATGTTACTGTTTTCTTCCGTCCACTTCCTTGACGTCGGGCTACGCTACCAGACACACACGAAACACCAAAGATTTATTGACATTTAAATGCTGGAGTGCTCTAACGATAGTCACTTGTGTATAAAGAGTAACTTTTTTTCTGGAAAATTCTCACCAAAATGCTTTCCTACGCTTGTAAACAATATAATGAGCTATCACTGGAATAATTTTAACAGCTGTCGGACGAATGGCTTAGAAATGACAACAGTCTGAAGTTGGTTGCAGCTTTTTCATCTCACCTGTATACCCTCCCATATGGCTAAGTGTATAAAAATGGAACTGGTTTCAATTCTCTTTGTTTAAGGGTTTTCTTCACCTAATAGTGGAGGGTATTTAAAATTCGGAACTTAATGCACTGACTGGTTTCTGTGAGTTTTTTACTTCAGAAAGACAGAACCTGTATTTTCTACGTTCACACTTGTATCATGGTCAAGAATGATGGAATGTGCTATGTTTTAAGATAATCGGATGCTGATTTTACATTTTACAAACGTCAAAATATTGATTATTTTTTGGTATTGGTCAATATTCTCCATTTTATTCAGCCTGATATAAAATATTTCTACGCACCAAAGTTGGATTGTATCGTATAAAAGTCTAGTTCTTGCCGATAGCACAATTACAAAGTCGTACCTTTCAGTACTATTTTGTACCACTGAAGTTTAGATTTTCAAAAAATCTCACCTTATCAGAAATCTTGACACCATGGGTTACCCACAAGCAAACTTTGTAATTCAGGTTCCCTGAAATCACAGGGTTTCGGCCGCCAAAAAATATTTGAAAAATCTATTTTTTTATCTCCTAGACTCTCAAAATTATTTCGAAAGGCAGAAACTGCTACCCGTGTCCTCAAAGTATGCACTTCCACAAATCCTTACTTGTATCAACGCTACGCTTTAAGGGAAACTAATAGAACATTTCAAAAAGCTCTTAACGACCATCTGATAACACTGTCAATCATTTTGCTCCTTTTTTGTACTTTTCATACCCTTTAAGTACGAATTTCATACAAAAACCTTGAAAAGGAGCTATACTCATCCCTTAATGCCATCATTGACTCTCATGTCAAATTTCAAACTTCTAGCCTACGTCTGGTCAATGCTAGTTGAAGGTATACATCTATTGCTTTTATTTCCCTCCAAATTGTGTCGATAAAGTTGATATGCATGTCCCATGTCCCTGGTTATAATTTAAACTACCGAAATGTATTGTTGCTAATTCCTTATATCCTGATACCATTGGCATTGTATCTTCCACTCGTCTGCTACCTTTGCTTTTGCCTTGAGTACACGATGCAATTTATTTAAATTGAAAACCATATTAAATTTACAAAGAATATTATTTTCTTCGATTGACATTCTGGAAAATTGATGATATTCTAATAGGTTTTGTGCTGCTGCTGCTGTTGTTGTTGTTGTTGTTTTTGTTACATTTTCACCAGTCAAAGAATCATATTTAAATTCAAATTACATTTATTCATCCTCTCATTGTGTATGCATGACCTATGAATTATTATCATTGTTGTGTCTTTGGCATGCTGCATAGCTTTGAAGTTGCCTTTGTTCTATGGAAATGTAAAAAGATTTTGTTGGGGTTTAGATATTCCGGTTGTTGTTACATTGTCTTTCAATATTTGATTGTGATGGTGATGATGATGTCATTATAGAGTTATTTAAAAAGATTGTAAAGACGTGTGATAGAGGTCATAGGGGTATTTCCTGATGAGGGCAAACGAGGAGAAGAATTTGTGAAATTCGTGTGCAACACTGCACACAGAAAAGGCGTAACAGGTGATAATGTTGGGGGCTCAGTATTTAATTTATACTATTATTTTTTACACCCTCCACCATAGTATGGAGGTTATATTAAGTTTGTCATTCCATTTGTAACACCTAGAAATATACATTTTAGATCCCTCAAAGTATATATATTCTTGATCAGCATAAAATTCTATGTCGATGTAGCGATATCCGTCCATCTGTGGAAATCACACTAGCTTCCGAACAAATTGAAGTAGGTTGATAACATCTTACTTAAATGTGTATTATGTCTGTAGGACTTTTGGTATTGGAAATAGGCTATATAGGTTCACTTTAGGTATATATAACTGCACCTTCTAATTTTTGGTATTTTGATAAGTTTATCGACATTATTCACCGGGATTATTTCAAATTTCGTATTTGAAGTTCCTAATAGGTACTATAGCCTGTGACAGATACAGGTCCAGGTTTTAGTATAGTCCTCCTATAGTGGTACCTCCATGTAATCTGTATTTAAATAATTACAACGACATTATTCACCGGAATGGTTTCGAATTCCGTATTTGTACTTCCTAATGAGTACTACAACCAGTGACAGATAATTGTCTATGCAGGTCCAGGTCTTCGTATAGTCCCCAAATATCGGTACCTCCATATATTCGGCATTTTAATGATTTTAGCGACATCATCACTGTAATTTTTTCAATTTTCGTATTTTAAGTTTCTTATAGGTACTACAGTCTATGACAGAAAATTACCTATGCCGGTACAGTTCTTCGTATAACCCCCATGTAAAGGCCTTCCTAAGATTTTAAGAGAATTGTTAACTGATTTTTTTTTGAAAATTTCCAAACTCTTCCCACGTGGCTAGGGAGGGTAAATATCATTTGATACGGCAAAAACGTGCCTCATCGAAATAACGGTTTTAGACCATAGGTCTCTTTGGACCAAATCCGTTTCAGGAAATTTGGAGTCGATCTAGCGCTGTCCGTCCGTCCGTCTGCCTGGTTGGTGCGCAGGATAACTCTCGAAGGGAGTATCCGATATAATCCAAACTTGGTAAATCGTAATATTTTTGTCAAACTTAGATCGAGTTCGGAGATGGGCAATATCGGGCCACTCCCCCCAAATGTCGAAATTTTCAAAATATATATTTTCTGCACAGAAAGAGAAAGGATAATTCGATTTTGCTCCAACTTTGCAAATCCTAATATTTGCAATATCAGTTTACTCCATAAAGTACCTCCCCCACAAAGGGTCAACCTTTTGAATAATTATAAATATTATCAAATGTGTAAGAATCCGATTGTCCTAAAATTTCGCACATCCCAATATTTGTATAAACCTAAGATCTGGTGTCAAGATGGAATATATTTGTCCACTCCTTCTGGTATCTCCCCCACAAAGGGTCAACCTTTTGAATAACCAAAACGTTTATAAAATCCGAAATAACCATCAGGTACTTTTTACTCTGGGGATATATCGGCCAACTCCTTCCGGTACCTCCCCCACATTGGCTCAAAATATATATTGAATATCCATGAAGCTCATAAAAAGCGAAATTAACATCCGATTCCATTCCAGATATGGTACATCTCAGTATTTCTGTCAGCACCAGATATGTTAAAAAGAAGGTTGAGATCGGACCACTCCTTCTAGTACCTCCCCCACAAAGGGTCAACGTTTCGAATAACAAAACAAATTATAAAATCTGGAATAAATATCCGGTACTCTTCATAATTCACACATTCTATTATTTCTACTGACACAAGGTATGCTATGAATATGGGATATGTCGGTCCACTTCTTCTTGTACCTCCCCTAAAAAAGGCCAAAATTTTGAATATCCATGAAGTTTATTAAACACGAAATTAACATGCGACTCAATGCAGATCAAGCACATCTCAATATTTCTATTAATACAAGATCTGTTATAAAGATGGTAGAGATCTGACCATTTCTTCCGGTACCTCCCCCACATAGGATTGCAGATTTTGAAAAACAGAACGCTCAAAGAAAATGAAACAAGCAAACAACTCTCTTCAAATTTCCCACTTCCAAATATATCTGTTGTGAAGATGATATATATCTGCGAACCACTTCTGGTACCACACTCATAAAGGGTCACAATTTTTATACCCTCCACCATACTATGGAGGGTATATTAATTTTGTCATTCCGTTTGTAACTCCTCGAAATACTCATGTCAGACCCAACAAAGTATATATATTCTTGATCAGCGTAAAATTCTAAGACGATTTAGCCATGTCCGCCTGTCTGTCTGTGTGTCTGTCTGTCCGTCTGTCTTTCTGTCTGTCTGTTGTAATCACGCTATCTTTCCAACGAATTGAGATAGAAGGCTAACATTTTGCCGATATTCGGTATTTTGATGATTTTAGCGGCATTATTTAACGAAATCGTTCCAAATTTGGTATTTGACGTTCGTAATGGATACTATATCCTAGTAAAAAAATGGGCCTTGTAGGTCCACGTCTTCGTATAGCCCCCATATACCGTACCCCACAATATTCGGTATTTTGATGATTTTAGCGACATTATTTACCGGGATTATTTCAAATTTCGCATGTGAAGTTCGTAATGAATACTTCAGCCCATGCCAGAAAATTGTCTGTGCAGGTCTACGTTTTCGTATAGGCCCCATATAAGGGCACCCCCTATATTCGGTATTTTGATGATATTAGCTACATTATAAATAGATTTTTCTTCAAGTTTCGCATTTAAATATTTTAATAACTTATGACAAAAGTTGCCTATGCAGGTCCACGTCGTCGTATAGGCATTCGGTACTTTTAAGATTTTAACAGAATTTTTAACGGATTTTATTATTTTTTGGAAATTGCCAAATTTGTACCGAATGGTGGAGGGTATTAAAAGTTCGGTCCCGCCGAACTTACAGCTTTTTTACTTGTTAATACTTTTATCTTTCACAAGTTTTAAAACAAGTCAGCAATTCTTTCCAACTTGCTATATATAAATATTTCTCTCAACAGAGACCTGAGATGAATACGGAATTTATGATTTCGCATAAAATTGAATATAAATATTTTATTTTCTTGTAATTTTGCCCATACCAATATTTATATCTGTATTAGATAAAGCATGAAAATGGAATACTTCGGTCGACTATGTCTGGTACCTCAGGCACCTTTTAACATTTTCTAAAGATTATCACACATCATATAAAGTGAAGGAAATTACCAATGTAGTCCAAACCTGGCACGTCGCAATATTAATATTATATTTATTTATCCTTCTCTAAGTGATATCATGCACTCTATAGCAATGTCAGTTGGTATAAAAGATTAAAATGTCTCCATCAAATTTAGTGAAAATCGATTCAGATTGGATATGCCTCCCATATATTCGTTCCCTCTAAGGCCAAAGGTTGATAGGAGGTATGATCTATTTCAAATAAACTTTTTTGTTACGAGAGCACTACTAAATACGCATTGTGGTTTAGGATATCATATAGTTGGCCCCGCCTGACAATCCTTTCTGGCTTAAATGTAAAACAAGTTAAAAAGCAGTAAGTTTGGCAGGGCCGAACTTTTAACACCCTCCACCAATTGGAACGAATTTGTAAATTTTCAAAAAATAAAATCCTTAAAAAATTTTTTAAAATTTTTAATAATACCGAATATAGCCGTTATATTGACATGGACCTATATAGGCATTGTTTGTCATAAGCCATTACCATATTCAAATTCGAAACTTGAAATAAACGGTGAAAAATGTAGCTAACATCATCAAAACATTATATATAGGGAGGTACCGTTAAAGCGGAGCTGTGCGAAGACCTGGACCAGAATAGACAATTCTCTGTCACAGGCTGTAGCATCCATTACGAACTTCAAATACGACATCTCCAATAATTTCGGTGGTTATTGTACCTAAAATCGTCAAAATACTGAATATAGGGAGGTACTAATATATGAGGACTATACGAAGACGTGGACCTGCATAGACAATTTTCTGTCACAGACTGTAGTTCCCATTACGAACTATAAATACGTAATTTTAAACAATTCTGGTGAATAACGACGTTGAAATCATGAAAATACTCGGACAATGTTTATACCCTCCACCAAAAAAGTATGGAGGGTATATTAAATTCGTCATTCCGTTTGTAACTCATCGAAATAATCATTTTAGACCCAACAAAGTATATATATTCTTGATCAGCGTAAAATTCTAAGACGATTTAGCCCTGTCCCCCATATAACGGTACTCCCCTATATTCGGTATTTTGATGATTTTAGCCACTTTTTCCAATGGAATTATCTGAAAATCCATACAAGGTGTTCCTTGTGTACTTTACACGCAGACATAGATTAGTTCGGCCGGGCCGAACTTTGAATACCCTCCACCATTTGAAACGAATTAAAAAAATAAAATAAAAAAAAAAATAAAATCCATTTAAAATTCTTTTAAAATCTTTAAAACATCTAATAAAGGAAGGTGCCGATAAATGGGGGGGATATACGATATATAAAGACAAATCTATGTCTGCGTGTAAAGTACTTACAAGGAACTCCTTATGTGGATTTTCAGATAATTCCATTGGAAAAAGTGGCTAAAATCATCAAAATACCGAATATAGGGGAGTACCGTTATATGGGGGATATACTATATTGTGGACCTATATAGACAATTCCGTTTCAGGGGTAAAGTGCTCACAAAGATCTCCGTGTGTGGATTTTCAGACAATACGATTGGAAAATGTGGCTCAAATCATCAAAATATCGAATATCGGGGGTACCGTTATATGGGAGCTATACGTTATCGTTAACCTATATAGAGAAATCTCTGTCGGGGGATAAAGTGATCACAAAGAACCCCTTGTGACCATTCCGTTGAAAAATATGGCTAAAAACATTAAAATGCCGAATATCAGGGGTACCTTTATATGAGGGCTATACGATATCGTGGAGCTATATAGATAATTCTCTGCCGAGTTACAAAGTACCCACAAGGAACTCCTTGTGTGGATTTTCAGACACCCCCTCTCAGGGGGTGAAGTACTCACAAGGAACTACTTGTGTGGATTTTAAGACAATTCCATTGAAAAGTGTGGCTAACATAATCAAAATACCGAAATGGGGGGGGGGGGGGTACAGTTATATGGGGGATATACGATATTGTGAACCTATAAAGAAAATTCTATGCCGAGGTATAAAGTACCCACAAGGAACTCCTTTTGTGTAATTTCAGACAATTCCATTGAAAAATGTGGATAAAATCATCAAAATACCAAATATCGGGGGTACCGTAATATGGGGGCTATAAGATATCGTGGAACTATATAGATAATTCTCTGCCGAGGTATAAAGCACCCACAAGGAACTCCTTCTGTGGATTTTCAGACAATTCCGTCGAAAAATGTGGGTAAAATTATCAAAATACCGAAAATGGGGGGGTACCGTTATATGGGGGATATACGATATCGTTCACCTGTATAGACAATTCTCTCTCAGGGGGTAAAACACTCTCAAGGAACTACTTGTGTGGATTTTAAGACAATTCCATTGAAAAATGTGGCTAACATCATCAAAATATCGAATATCGGGGGCTACAGTTATATGGGGGATATACGATATCGTGGACCTATATAGAGAATTCTTTTTGAGGGGGTAAAATGCCCACAAGGGACTCCTTTTGTGGAATTTCAGACAATTCCATTGAAAAATGTGGCTAACATCATCAAAATACCGAATATCGGGGGTACCGTTATATGGGGACATTACGATATCGTGGACCGATATATCCCATCTTCGAACTTGACCTGCCTGCAGACAAAAGAGAGATCTGTGCAAAATTTTAGCTTCCTATCCTAGACGGACAGACGGACGGACAGGGCTAAATCGTCTTAGAATTTAAGCTGATCAAGAATATATATACTTTGTTGGGTCTAAAATGATTATTTCGATGAGTTACAAACGGAATGACGAACTTAATATACCCTCCATACTTTTTTGGTGGAGGGTATAATTAAGATTTTTAATTCAAATGGCTCGAAATTCCTATTAAATAGTTAGTTTCTATTACCCTTTTCACACAAACCGTATACCGACCTATGTACTCATAATTCCTCCTTAATATACCACAATCAATTTTAATCCTTATTTCATTGGATTTCGATTCGCCTTCATCATTGAATTAAATCATAAATATTCTTTATCTTATTTTCCCTCATATTTCTATGGCTACGGGTGATATGCTGCAAATACGCCTTGGTCCGATTCAGATCTCCAGACAATTTTCTTTGAGCCATTGTCTCTTGTAGTTATTTTTAAAATAATATTTCCTTTGGAATTCTATAAATAAATACTGTCCTAATTCTTCGTTTATTTGTAACACTGCCATTCAGGGATTGTGGTTTAGTTCACTTGTTTTCCGTTTCAAGTAAATATCATTGTAAATGAAATGTATATTCTTATGTGTGTGTGTGTGTGTGTGATCAACATGTCAAACTGATATATTCCGAACAATTGAAGCAGTTAGTTATGATTTGGTGTGTAACTGGTGACAGGCTGACCGAAAACATGACTTTAATCCATTGTTTTTGCAATTGTCTGGGAATATTTGAAAAATAATTGCAATTTGTATTGTGTGTTTGTATATATCACGATATTTAAACGAATATCCTTGCCTATGAATTATCAATACGATGCAATACAAACAAAAACAAATAACCAAAATGTGGTTTATTAAATTATTTTCAAATTAGATATTTGTGTTGAAGGTAGATATTTATTTGATATGGTATAATTGTACAGAGATTGTGGTGTATGTTTCAAATAATTGAAAGCAAGTGCAATGTCATTACGTTTGTCAATGAACAATGCAATTATAATTATGTACAAATGACAAAGGTGTGAAATTGGACAATCATGCTTGTATTCTCCACATAGTAGAAAGATAAAATTATCTAATTCTCAGCAAAAAAAAAAAAAAAAAAAAAAAAAAAAAAAACAAAAACAGTAAAGAAAGTCCTAAAGTCGGAAAGGGCCGACTTTATGATACCCTACACCCCTTTGCTAATTTAGTAGAGCTCGGCATAACAATTAAAAGTTTTTATGGGAGAATTCAATCATACACGCTAGGATTATGATTATAATTTAAAGTTCAATGGACCCAATATATGCCTAAGCATTTGTATCTTTTGAATTCGGACTTGTATTGCCCATTTGGTACACAATTAATTTGAAATCTGATAAAGATATACATGGGAGTTATATCCAAATCTGAACAGATCTTGATAAAATTTGGCAAAGGTATTTCTGAGCTGTATTTGATATATTTCCCTGAATATCGTTGTTATGGAGTGCATATTACGGCTGTGGGTAAAAATACAACAAATCGGATGAACATAATATATAGGAGCTATAGCTATATCTGAACCTATCTTCACCAAATTTCACATACTACCTTCCAGACTCAATTCGGTCGTAAGTGCCAAATTTCATCCCATTTGTATTTGATATTAGACGTTTGATGCACAATAAAAGGTAAATCGGACGAAGTTGTATATGGGAGCTATATCCAAATCTGAACCGATCCCGATAAAACTTAGCAAAGGTATTTCTGAGATGCATTTGATATATTTTTCCAAATATTGTTGTTACAGAGTGAATATTACGGCTGCGGAGGACAAAAATAAGAAATCGGATGAACAATATATATGGGAGCTATAGCTATATCTGAACCGATTTCGATCACATTTGGCATACTTATTTTCAGGTCCAATCTGTTCGTACGTGCAAAATTCCATACTATTCGGACTGATATCACACGTTTGGTGCACAATAAAAGGCAAATCGGACGAAGATATATATAGGAGCTATATCTAAATTTTTACCGATTATCTCCAATTTCTATACGGTTCGTCCTTGGGCCAAACAAATGATTTGTGCAAAATTTCATCTTATTCGGATAATAAATGCGACCTTGTTCACAAGAATACATGGACAGACGGACAGACGGACTGACATGCATAAATTATTAAAGTCAAGAAGTAAATAATAGAAAGTCTTTAAAAGCTGTAATTGGAATTATTCAAAGAACTTAGGAAGAGCGAGCGAAACATAAGGACTATCTCGGAACATGAACATGAATTCATATTGATAATTTTCTGCAAATATGGACAGCCGAACACCAAATACCTCGAATAAGCAACAATTCATTACCCTCTGCTTTAACAAGGATGTGTCACTCGACATTAGTAGTAAATAATAAATTTTGTTGTTACCAAATGGTCAGGCTTAATCCCTTTATTGTTGTTTTTATAAAAACAACGTTTATTTATTAGTGGAGAACGATAATAATGTTTAACAGGGGGTAAGGCAGGGTATACCTAGGTTTCGGAAAGAGCCACTAGTCCACATCAGTTTGTTTGTTTATAACTGCGGTTGTAAGATTTTCCAAAATCATTTTAGTTTTATTTAATTCTTTGGTTCCTCTTCCATTGAGCTTACGATCTCGTCACTTGGCTAAAAAAAGTTTTTTTTGTCATAGAAGTAATTTTTAAAATAATTCCTGGAGAGAATATCCCAGACAAAAAATAAAGGAACTGTTGAGGATTGGTGGCTCTTTCCGAAACCTAGGTATAACCTGCCTTACCCCCTGGTAATCATTATCATCGTTCTCCACTAATAAACAAACGTTGTTTTTATAAAAACAACAATAAAAGGATTAAGCCTGACCTTTTTGCAACTACAAAATACTATGGCATCCCTAACAAACAAGCCAACACTGTTCTGTAAATAATAAATAATTCTACAAATTAATATTTATTCTGTGGTTACAGCAAACAGACTACTACTTACCAGAATCGCACTACAGCGCGAGTTCACATAAACGTTGGCCAAAAATACAAGTACTTATTGCTGAACAATTTTATAATATAAATGCTTCAAATGCGGTATTTAGAGTTCGTATGTCTACATAAAATCACCTTTTTTACATGATGAGATAAAACAAGTAAAAAAGCAGTAAGTTCGGCCGGGCCGAACTTTGAATACCCTCCACCATTTGGAACGAATTAGAAAATTTTAAAAAAAATAAAATCCATTAAATTTTATTTTAAATCTTTACAATATCTAATATAGGAAGGTGCCGATATATGGGGGTATATATGATATTGTGGACAAATCTATGACTGGGTATAAAGTACTCACAAGGAACTCCTTGTGTGGATTTTCAGATAATTCCATTGGAAAAAGTGGCTAAAATCATCAAACTACTGAATATCGGGGGGTATCGTTATATGGGGAATATACGATATTACGGACCTATATAGACAATTCCCTTTCAGGGGGAAAAGTGCTCACAAGGAACCCCTTGTGTGGATTTTCGGACAATTCCGTTGAAAAATGTTGGTAAAGTTATCAAAATACCGAATATCGGGGGTACCGTTATATGGGGGATATACGATATCGTAAACCTATATAGACAATTCTCTCTCAGGGGGTAAAGTACTCACAAGGAACTTCTTGTGTCGATTTTTAGACCATTTCGTTAGAAAATGTGGCTAAAATTATAAAAATACCGTTATAGTGGGGGCACCGTTATAGTGGGGGCTATACGATATCGTGGACAAAAGAGGGATCTGTGCAAAATTTTATCTTCCTATCTTAATTCGTTTAGACTGTAGCGTGATTACAACAGACGGACAGACGGATGGACATGGCTAAATCGTCTTAGAATTTTACGCTGATCAAGAATATATATACTTTGTTGGGTCTAAAATTATTATTTCTATGAGTTACAAACGGAATGACGAACTTAATATACCCTCCATACCATGTGTGGTGGAGGGTATAAAAACTGCAAACAGTCAAACGCCATAATTTTTATACCCTCCACCTTTGTAACTTTGTCATTCCGTATGTAACTCCTCGAAATACTCATTTCGGACCCCACAAAGTATATATATTCTTGATCAACGTAAAATTCTATGTCGATGTAGCGATGTCACTCTGCCTGTCTGTTGTGATCACACTATCTTTCGAACGAATTGAGATAGAAGGCTAAAATTTTGCACATGTTTAATTTTCCAGTAGGCAGGCTAAGTTCGTAAATGGGCCAAGAAGGTCCACGTTTTCATATAGCTCCCATATAAAGGTACCTCCCGATATTCGGTATTTTGATGATTTTAGCGACAATATTAACCGCAATTGTTTCAAATTAGGTATTTGAATTTCGTAATGGATACTACAGCCTAAGACAGAAAATTGCGTGTGCAGGTCCACGTCTTCATATTGCCCCCATATAACGGTACCTCCCAATATTCGGTATTTTGCTGATTTTAGCGTCATTATTCACCGGAATTGTTTCAAATTACTTATTTAGAGTTCGTTGTGGGAACTACAGTCTATGACGGAAAATTGTCTATGCAGGTCCAGGTCTTCGTATAGGCCCATATACCAGTACCTCCCCATATTCGGTATTTTGACGAGTTTAGGTACAATACCCACCGAAATAGTTTGAGATGTCGTATTTGAAGTTCGTAATGGATGCTACAGCCTATGACAGAATATTCTCTACGCTCGTCCAGGCCTTCCCGGTACGGTACCTCCCTATATACGATATTTTAAGTTTCGAATTTGAATATGGTAATGACTAGACAAGCAATAACTATGTAGGTCCACGTCGTATAGACCCCAATATAACGGCTATATTCGATTTTTTAAAATCTTAACATAGTTTTATAAGGATTTTATTTTTTGAGAATCTCTAAGTTCCTTCCAAATGGAGGGTATTTACTGCTTTTTAACTTGTTATTTTTTTTAAATTTTATTAAATAAAAGCAAAAAATGTCGAAAATTGCATCAAATTTTAGAATAAGTTTAGATTTGTTCGATTTGTTTTTTGTTTTTTCGGCCCAATGAAACCGTCACACGCTGTCCGAATGTTGCTCTGCGGTATTTTGGCCCATTCCCGGCAAAGCGCTTGCTTGAGGTGATCGACACATTGATATTTTTTCGTGCCAACCTTGCTTTCCAAAAAACTCCAGACACAATAGTAAAAAGGATTGGTATCCGTAGATTTTGGTGGCCTTTGTGCACTGGAAATGAAGCGAGGAACATCATTTTGTAGCCATTCTTGGATAGCGCGTGCTGACTGCGATGGTGCTGAGTCCTGTTGGAATGTCCAATGTCTGCGGCCAAAATGTTTGCGTTCCAACGGCTTTAATACACCCTCCAGAATATCTTCCCGATAATATTCGGCATTAATTCTGATGCCACGGTCGATTAATACGAGCGGAGAGCGACCATCAGCTGTTATGGCGGCCCACACCATCACCATGGCCGGCGCTTGAGTTCTGGTGGCCAAACAAAGGTGCACGTTTTCATCTGACCTCTTTGGCAAGTAAACATGATCATTTTGTTTGTTTACAAACTGCTGGACTACGAATGTTTTCTCATCGGAGAAAACGAAATTCGGCAGTTCACCACTTTCGGCCAAGCGAAGCAACTCTTTAGCTCTATTGAGTCTATTTTCTTTCTGTTGCGGTTTAAGTTCTTGTACTTTTTGGAATTCCAAAGGCTTTACCCCGAGCTTATTTGCCGAATGCGATATGTTTAGCTCACGAGCCATTTTTCGGCCACTGCGACGTGGGTTTCGATCAAGTCGCTTCTTTACTTTTCGAACAATTTCTGCTTCTGATGTTGCTATTTTCTTCCATCCACTTCCTTGATGTCGGACTACCCTACCAGTATCACGGTAACGAGCGATGGTACGAGACACAAAAGATTTATTCACATTTAAATGCTGGAGTGCTCTAATGTTCGCCACTTGTGGTTTTCCAGCCAAATATCAAGAAATCACACTATCACGCTTAAATTTTTTTTCTCCGAAATTCTCACCAAAATGCTTTTGTACGCTTGTAAACAATATAATGAGCTGTCACTGGAATAGTTTTAAGAGCTGTCGGAAGAGTGGCTTAGAAATGACAGCAGTCTAAATTTGGTTGCAGTTTTTCATCTCACCCTGTATGTGTCAAGTAAGAAACCCCATTACCGTATCCCATTGCCGGATAAAAAATCCCGAATAGGTTTTAAACCTAATCCGCTACCGAAACCGGGTGGTACCATTATATGGGACCTACAGGAAAACGTGGATTTAATCAATAATCCATTACCAACTTTAAATTTTTTATTATTTTTCTGAAGATAGCACACATGCGAACATTTAATGTGTATTGTCTTCCTTTTTTATTGTCATCCATAAAATGTAAATTTGAAGATTTTTGTTTAGAGTTTAGCCAGAAATATTTTAAAGTGCGTTAATATCACATTTAAATACTTTTATTTTTGTTTTTCATTAGAATCACTATATAGTATAAATTACACATTTACCTCAGAGCCCTCGCTTTTGGAAACGTCTTTTAGCTACCTTTTTGCTCATAGTATATAAAAATGTGAATGTTACCAATATTTGTAACAATTACATTGAAACAAATGAAGTAATGTTCTTTGCCTTAACCCAGTTATGGGCTGTGACATTTGTGGCATATTTTAAAGTATTGTTCACATCTGTTTGAAATTCCAGGATGGATAAAGTTAACACCCTCTGACACGCGTAGATTTGTATACCTCGCAGGTAGGTATATTAAAAATAATTAATTTGTAACGTACCAAAACCATAAAAATCGTTTTGTATTGACAAATTGCTCATACGCCATGTCGTACCTGGGAAAATTACACTTTTTATGGCAGGATTAAGCCACAACCCCTCAACATTTGGTGGTTGCTTCAGTTTTTTTTTTTTGGTTTTATTATTTTTTTTAGTTAAATCATGAATGTCATTGACTCTGCCACCCTTCATTTACAGTTTACAAGGGATTTTATTACCAGCCTCTGTTTGTTGGTGGTTCCCTGGTAATTTATGCTTGACTTACCCCCTCCTGATATTTATCATAAAAATTAGTACACACATAATATTTTCATTTTATGATTTTACCTCGCATGCACTGGCATCGGACATTTTGTGAGCTAAAAACTTTATGGAAATTTTCCATGGAATATGTGATTTTTTTAATAATTTCGTAGAAAAAAGAAAATTTAAAGGTATTATCTAGGTAAGTGAACAGTAGTGAAGAGATTGCAATTTGGTAAAATTGGATATTTTTTAATATTTATGACATTTTCTGTCATTTAAAACCCATGAATTTCGTGCAAATACAAATAATTTAAAGAAATTTCTCTGGAAGCTTTAAGACAAATCTACTCTAAAAAGTATTACTCGGACATTCATCATTTCTATATTCCTGATAAAATAAAAATTTTAAAATATTCTTAGGAAATCCATAATTAATAATAACAAGTAAAACAAGCTAAAAAGCAGTAAGTTCGGCCGGTCCGAACTTTGAATACCCTCCATTTCCATTTGGAAAAAATTTGGAAATTTAAAAAAAAAAAAATAAATTCTTTAAAAATTCTGTTAAAATTTTAAAAATACCGAATATAGCCGTTATATTGGGGTCTATACAACGTGGACCTACATAGGCATTGTTTGTCATAAGCCATTACCATATTCAAATTCGAAACTTGAAATAAACGGTGAATAATGTAGCTAAAATCATCAAAATATAGGGAGGTACCGTTATATCGGAGCTGTGCGAAGACCTGGACCAGCATAGACAATTTTCTGTCATAGGCTGTAGCATCCATTACGAACTTCAAATATGACATCTCAAACAATTTCGGTGGGTATTGTACCTAAAATCGTTAAACTGCCGAATATAGGGAGGTACTGATATATGGGGCCTATACGAAGAACGGGACCTGCATAGACAATTTTCTGTCACAGACTGTAGTTCCCATTACGGACTCTAAATACGTAATTTGAAACAATTCTGGTGAATAAAGTAGCCATTATGAGCTTCAAAAAACGAAATTATTCGGTGAATAATATCCCGAAAATAATCAAAACTAATTAAAAAGTATCCGTCAGGTTTTGCCAACGGATGTATACCGGCAGCCAATGTTCGATAATTCAAATATATTTTGACTTCTATTATAATTATTCATATTATTGACCCTCTATGGAGTAAGTTCCGAAGGAACGGGCAAATATTGTCCATTTCGTATCGGACCTTAATAAATATGATAAAAATATTGCGACGTTTCAGGCTTGGACCATATTGCGTACTTCCTTCATTTTATATGAGACTTCTGAAATTTTTTAGAAAATTTAAAATGTGCCTGAGGTAACAGATATAGTCGACGGAAGTATTCCATTTTCATACTTCATCTAATACAGATAAAAATATTAGTATGGACCAAATACAAGAAGATCGATCGATAGATTCCATATTCATATCAGGTACCTGGTTTAGAGAAATATTTACCTAGAATCGCTGAATTGTTTCGCAAGTTATGACAGATAAAACTATCGAAAATTGTGATCCTTTGTGGGTGATTCCGTAAATATATACCAACTTCGCAACAGATCTTGTGTTAGCAAAAATGTTTGTATTTGTGAAATTTGAAGAGAGTTGGATGCTTATACCGCTGGATGATTTTTTGAGCGTTTTCCAAAATATTGAAACCTATGTGGGAGAGGTACCAGAAGAAATGGTCCGATTTCTACCATCTTTGTAACAGATTTTGTGTTGATGGAAATATTGAAATGTACCAAGTCTTAATGGAGTCGGATGTAAATTTCGCGTATTATGAGTTTCATGGCTAGAAGAAGTGGACCGAAATATACCATCTTGTGTTGGTAAAAATAATGGGATGTGTGAAATTTGAAAAGGACCGGATACTTACTTAGGATTTTATAATCAGTTTGGTTATTCAAAACTTTGACCCTTTGTGGGGGAGGTACCAGAAGGAATGGTTTGCTCTCTACGATCTTTATAACATATCTTGTGTTGACGGAATATTGAGATGCTCCCAGTCTGCATGGAATCGGAACTTAATTTCGCATTGGTGATGATTTTATAAGAGTTAAATTATTCAAAATTGTTACTCTTTGAGGGGGAGGTTACTTGAGGGAGTGGACCGATATTGTCCATTTTCGCATCTGATCTAGCACTGATTGAAATATTAGGATTTGAACAGTAGGAACAAAATCGGATTATCCTTTCTCTTTCTGTGCAGTAAAATATATAATTTTTTTTTTTAATTTCGACCTTTTGTGGGGTGGTACCAGAAGGAGTGGACCGATATTGCCCATATCCGAAATCGATCTAAGTTTGATAATAATATTATGATGTACAAAGTTCATACCAAATCGGATACTCCCTTCGAGAGTTATAGTGCGCACCAGCCAGACGGACGGACATCGCTTGATCGACTTCAAATGTCCTGAAATGGATTTCGTCCAAAGAGACCTAGAGTCTAAAACCGTTATTTCGATGAGGCACGTTTTGGCCGTATCAAATGATATATACCCTCTCTAGCCATATGTCTGAGGGTATAAAAACAGCTAAGTTTTCTGTCTTAGGCTGTAATATCCATTACGAACCAAAAAAACCAAATTTGAAACAATTCCGTTGAATAATGTCGCTAAAATCATCAAAATATCGAATATCGGGAGGTACCGTTATATGGGGACTATACGAAGGCGTTAGCCTGCATAGACAATTTTCAGTCACAGCTTGCACTACCTATTGCGATACGAAATCTGAAACAATTCCCGTCAATAATGTCGCTAAAATCATCAAAATACCCAATATAGGGAGGTACCGTTAAATAGGGGATATACGATATCTTAGACCTATATAGAAAATTCTCTTCCTGGCGGTTAAGTATTCAGAAGGAACTCCTTGTGATAATTTTCAGAAAATTCCAATGGAAAATTCGACTACAATCATCAAAATACCGAATATGGGGAGGTACCGTTAAATGGGGGTCATACGATATCGTAGACCTATATAGACAATTCTGTATCAGGGGGTAAAGTACTCACGAGGAACTCTTTGTGTGGAATTTCAGACAATTCCATTGAAAAATTTAGCTGCAATCATCAAAACACCGAATATCTGGGGGTACCATTATATGGGGCTATACGATATGGTTGACCGATCTAGCCCATCTTCGAACTTGACCTGCCTTGAACTTGTCAAAAGGATGATCTGTGCAAAATTTCAGCTTCCTATCTAAAATCCTTTTTAACTCTAGCGTGATTACAAGAGATGGATAGACTGACCAATGGAAGGGGCTAAATCTTCTTAGAATTCTACGCTGATCCAGAATCCAGAGTTACAAACGGAATGACGAACTTAATATACCCTCCATGCTATGGATGGCGAAGGGTATAAAAAATATTACAGATTTAAAAGGTTATAGAAATCTGGTCAGAAATCACCTTTTCTATTTTGGTTATAAACCTACTTTGATTTAAAACCAGATTAGCTTTGAGCTTCATTTTGAGTAGGAACAAAATATTTCCTTTGAGTGAAAAAAAATTGATCCCTGGTTGATTCAAACTTATGCCACATTAGTTTGAATTTTATAATTTTAAAGCAATTTTATAAATTTAAAATAATTTTGACATTGTCTGTCACCTTATCAGCATAAATCCCCCCGAGGGAAAATTCATCTGTTCCGCAAGTTAATATTGATTTATGAATCCGATACGTTCATGTGTAAATAAATAAATCTCATTCATTAATTACAAAAGAATTACAAGAATAAAATGTTTTTATTTAATCCCATCAAGACACCTTTAAGCTCTTCATTAATCCACTGTGTTTCAAGTTTTAATATTAGCACCTTTGTCGTCGTCATCAACATCATTCAACGAAAGCACACCCCCTTCCCTCTGCAGAAGGGCAGGAACAACAACAGCAGTAGCAGCAGAAAAATTCATCGCCGCCATTATTTCATCAACATCTTGTGTTGTGAACATTATGTGTGTTGTAATGTTGTAATGTACATACATAAATATGTATATGTGCCTGTTTATATGTGGGTTAAGTGGATTTTTATTTAACATAATTTTATTCATACTTGTATGGTGTTGTGTGTGTGTGTGTGTGTGCATTTTTTTGTATTTCAACCCACTCTCACTTGTTGGGCGAGATATTCTCAAGGAGGGCGCCTTCTTGGCAGGTGTTTACGGTGAATGTGTTTGGAAACATCATTTACATACACATGCAGCCAAGTGGAGGCAGTGGAAACCCACGAAGGTGGCATAGAAGTAATAATAAATCTTTTTTTCTTGATGAGAAATGCTCAGTTCAAACGTTTCTAAGCAGTAATATTTATTCATTACAATTTTATGTGTGTTATTTATGTTGGAAGCATGTATTTCTTATTAATATTACCGCCGATAGACGCGTGTAGGTCCATAGATTTATATAATTGCAATTCACAAAAAAATTGTTTATAAAAAGAGTGACTTTAAGGGAAATCCTACTCACGAGCCACTTTTCTTGTTTTTCAATCAATCAAAGAGTTAGAATACTTCTATGAAAATGAAAAAATTAAGTTTGGGCAAAGTATCACAATAAAAACTAAGGAACGAAAGACTGTGCTTCTGGTGCCCAGACCGAACTGCTGGGAGTGATTAATAATTGTCGGAAGTGATTACCGACTTACATTGTGGACATAACTTCCAAACTGAATTATTCAAGAAACAATCTTGGAGTTATAAAGAAATGTAAGGAATGAAGGTGACGAATCCACACCACAGGGAATAGAAGTCAATCTGCATTCACTTTTGTGTGTAAAAATTGTCGCGATCCTTTTTTCAATTACAACAAAATAAACTTTTAAAAACCGTTCGATTTAAAAAAGCATCTGGGTTTTTCCACTGCTACTTTTTTTGTGATAATAACAAGTAAAAAAGCAATTAAGTTTGGCCTGTCCGAGTCGCTTCACTATTTTTCCTTCACTATTTCAAAACTTTTGAAAAATTTAAGAAAAAATCCGTAGAAAAATACCTCTCAAATGATACACCTATAAAAAGGCCTGTTCCTTCATAAGTAATTTTATTTCATTATTCCATTACGAACTTTAAATACGTAATTTGAAATAATTCAGGTAAAAATGTCGCTAAAATCATCAAAATACCGAATATTAGGATTAGGATATTGTTATGAACCTGCAAGACACTTTTTATACCCTACACCACATAGTGGTAAGGGTATTATGTCTTTGTGAATTTGTTTGTAATATGGAGAAGGAAACGACATAGACCCATAGTTACTTTTCCATTCGGTCAGTCAGTCCATTCGTCCATGTATTCTTGTGAACAATTGAAATTGGTGACAATCGGATTAGATTTAGATATAGCTCCCATATATCTTCAACCGATTTCGGGTTAATTGTGCATCAAATGGCCAATATCAGTCCAAATGACTTGCATTTTGGCATATCCAACCGAATTTAGTCTAGAAGCAAGTACGGTTAAGATATAACTATAGCTCCCATATATATGTTTTATCCGATTTGGCCCTCACATTCGTGATATGCATTCAACAACAATAATATTTGGCACCAGATATCAGATCAGATACAGCCCAGAAATACCTCTGCCAAATTGTTTCAAGATCGGTTCAGATTTGGATATAGCTCCCATACATCTTTAACCAATTTCGGCCAATATTACCAAATGTCCAAATGTCCAAATCCGACTGAATTCAGTCCAGAAGCAAATACATCGAATTTGGTGCAAATCGGCTCAGATATAGCTCCCATATATATGCTTGGTGTTTAAGTCCCTCACAGTTATAATATGCACCCCGTTAGAATGATATTTGGTATTACATATCAGATACAGCCCAGAAATACCTCTGCAAAATTTTATCGAGATCAGTTTAGATTGGGAAGCTACCATATATATCTCTCCGATTTAAAGTTTATTGTGCATCAAATGGCTAATATCACCCCAAATGGAACGTGAATCGAGATCGGCTAAGATCTGGATATATCTCAAATGGAGCGAATTTCGCGACGTATGTTTTCATTTTTTGGAACTCGGCTGCGATACATATTTATACCCTACACCACAAGGTGGTCAGGGTATTATGTCTTTGTGCATTTGTTTGTAACAGGCAAAAGGAAACGAGATGGACCCATAGTTCCTTTTGATGATCTGCATAGAATCACCGTCCGTCTGTTCATGTATTCTTGTGAACAAAATGCAGGTCGCATTTATTATCCGATTGAGATGAAATTTTTCAAACAACATTTGTTTGGCCCAAGGACGTACCCTATTGAAATTGGAGATAATCGGTCAGAATTTAGATATAGCTCCCATATATATCTTCGTCCGATTTACCTTCTATTATGCACCAAACGTCTAATATCAGCCAGAATAGTATGGAATTTTGCACGTACAACCAAATTAGGCCAAATTTGATTGGCTATATCGGTTCAGATATAGCTACAGCTCCCATATATATTGTTTATGCGATTTGTTATTTTTGTCCTCCGCAGCCGTAATATGCACTCTGTAACAACAATTTTTGGGGAAATATATCAAATACAGCTCAGAAATATTTTTGCAAATTTTATAGAGATCGGTTCAGATTTGGATATAGCTCCCATATATATCTTTATCTGATTTCAAATTAACTGTGCACCAAATGGGCAATACAAGTCCGAATTTAAAAGATACAAATGCTTCGGCATATTTAGTCTTTTGAACTTTAAACTATAATTATAATCATAGCGTGTATGATTAAATTCTCCCATAAAAAACTTTTAATTGTTATGTGGAGCTCAACTAAATTAGCAAAGTAGTGTAGAGTATCATAAAGTTGGTCCCGCCCGACTTTAGGACTTTCTTTACTGTTTTTTTTAATATAATCGAAAACAACATTCATCGTGCAAATTTTTCAGATTTTCATTGTTCCATATTTCAGTCAAGTTTTTCCTTTTTCGGAAAGAATAATAGTAAAATGTTTACCGTTCCTTACCTGCACCAAAAATTTTCAAAATCTTTCATTTTGAAGTTTACCTAGGGGGATGTTAGTAAAATCACTGCACAATGGACCCACATCAGATTTTTCTGGCCAAAATTAATTCTTTCCATAATAAAAATTGGTCACCGCCATATCTTAATCCTAGAAAACAACAGTGACCTCAGCATAAAATTTCATAATTCAAGCTCTATTCATTCATTTAATGTCATATTTAGTACTTTTCGTACAATCATAGTACGTATTCCCAAAACTAAAACTTTCCCTTAAAACTATGTGTCAACTGTAGCCTCCATATCAATTTTCCGAATTCCAACTCTATCCCAAGACCCAATCCCAAATTTATTATCATACTTTTTGTACAATTATTCCACCCATGTCCAAAACCACCTCCTTCTATCAACCCTTGACACCGACAATGATCTTGATACCAAATTTCAGAATTTCATCTCTATCTCAACACCCAATAAATTTAAGGACATTTTGCACTTTTCGTACGTTCATACTATACATTTCCAAAACAACGTAATTCCCTCAACTACCGACACCAACAGTGGCCTTAATATCAAATTTCAAGATTTCAGCTTTTTAATTTCCTCATTTACCAAATTTAGTACAATTATAGTAAGCTTATTTAAAACTAGCACCATCTAATAGCCACAGACACCAACAGGGACATCCATAAAAAATTTCTGGATTTCTCTATTCCTTCACCCTATACCAAATTATAGTACACATTTCCGACACCGCCTCCATACATACTCCAGGCTATACATGAACAGCGAATCAATACCAAATTTCAGATTTCAAGCACTATATGGTCACCACCTCTTTCAAAAACTTGACGCTTTTATTTTTACCCTTGGCCTGATCATATGCAAAACTTCGAGATGATATGATGGTGGGTTTTGGCGATTTTCGCCAAATTCCATAAAGTTATTTCTAGGCTGAGTTTTGTCTTATTTGCTAAAATCTATTCAATTTGTTCATATATTACGCAGTTTGTGTAAAATAAAAGTGAAATCGGCCGAGAAGGTGCCTCATCGAAAAGACCTAGGTCTATTTTGACCCAATCCGTTTCAGGAAATTTGGTGTCGATATAGGGGTGTCCGTCCGTCCGTTTGTCTGTTGAGCTGTTAAGGCGGTAATGCATATTAAATCGTTTTAGGCATAGACGAAACATTTTTTAGAAGAAATATCCATAGTAGGGTATCAAAAGCCACATTCTCCTCATTGTAGCCATTTAAATTTATGTTGAGTAAATATCTATTGGCAATAATTTATGAGCCCCATTTTAAAAGCCAATAACAAGTTAATGTAATGTAAGGCAAATATCAATGCAAATGTTCCACAAATGTTAACATCATAAAACCCCCAATAACCTTCAAATGTTATTACAATTTATTGACGGTGCTAGCATAATATTACACAAGCGGATAATGCGAGTATTATAAGACGTGTAGAGTTTTTTACGAAAATATTAAGTTATTTGATATGGAAATGTAAATTTTAACAAAAATTAAATTATATTTACCCTCTGCAGCAATAATGCTGGCTTTTAATGTTGACCCATATGTAATATTTTTTTTTGGCAATTTATCGACTTGAACCTTACTAAAACGTTGTCAATAAGATCCACATTATTCATCTACGTACCTGAAATGAAAAAAATAAACATATATGTATTAAAAAAGGAAACATAAAAAAGTTTGTAAATAGAAATATAATCCGATAATACGTATGACAGAAATACAAACCGAAAATTTTAGACGTTTAAAGTATTTACTGCAGGAGACTATAGCGAAAATCTTGTATTGTGTTATTTGAAATGATATATTTTTTATTCTTCACTCAAATCAAAATGATTACAGAACAAGTAAAAAAGCAGCTAAGTTCGACCGAGCCGAATTTTTAATACCCTCCACAATTTCGAGGGAAATTGAAAAATTAAAAAAAAAAAAAACGAAAACTAACATTTAAGTGTAAACCGTTGTATGGGGACCATATGAAGACGTGGACCTGCATACGAAATTTTTCGTCATGGGCTATATTGCTCATTACGAACTTTAAAT
The DNA here is from genome assembly GCF_030504385.1 of Musca domestica. Taxonomy (NCBI): domain Eukaryota; kingdom Metazoa; phylum Arthropoda; class Insecta; order Diptera; family Muscidae; genus Musca; species Musca domestica. Next base: position 1,103,126 of record NW_026712212.1, read on the forward strand.
ACGAAATTTGTTACAATTACCGTGAATAATATCGCAAAAATCATGAAAATACGGAGTATCGGGAAGTACCGTCATTTGGATCCTATACGAAGATGTGGAACTGCATACACAATTATTTGTCGTAGGTTATACAGGGTGAGATGAATATTTGTCCATTAAAATTCCAGAAAGTACAAGAACTTACACCGCAACAGAAAGAAAATAGTCTCAAAAGAGCTAAAGAGTTGATTCGCTTGGCCGAAAGTGGTGAACTGCCGAATTTGGTTTTCTCCCATGAGAAAACATTCATTGTCCAGCAGTTTGTAAAAAAAAACAAAATGTGCACCTTCGGTTGACCACCAGAACTCAAGCGCCGGCTATGATGATGGTGTGGGTCGCCATAATAGCCGATGGTATCAGAATAAATGGCTAATATTACCGCGAAAATATTCTGGACGGTGTATTAAAGCCTTAGGCACGAAAACATATTGGCACCAGCACTCAGAACGCGTCACCTAAGAATGGTTACAAAATAAAGTTACTCGCTTCATTTCCAGCGCACAATGGCCACCAATCCGTTGGACTATTGTGTCTGGAGTATTTTGGAAAGCAAGGTTGGCACTAAAAATAGTGTCGATCACCTCAAGCAAGCGCTTCGCCGCAGAGCAACATTCGGGCAGTATGTGACGGTTTCATTGGCCTTCCGAAGGCCATAATTCGTGCCAAAGGTGACCAATTCGAACAAACATAAACTTATTCTAAAATTTAATGCTATTTCCGACATTTTTGCTTTCATTCAATAAAATTAAAAAAAAAAAAAAAATGTAAAAATTGTGGCGTTTGGGTGCATGATATGACTTCGATAAGGAATATATCAAAAATATTTATTGGAGCAAGAGATATGCCGGACCGAGTTTCACCAATGAATATGGACAAATCTATTACATTTGGGCTGATATTATATATCGAAGCTATATAAAATTCTGAACCGATCTCGATAAATTTTGGTAGAGGTATTTTCGAGCAGTATCTGATGTCTATTACGCATGTGATTGACTTTAACACCAAATAGAATAAAACATATATATGGGAGCTATAGTTATATCTGAACCGATTTTCACCAATTTCGATGTACTTGCTTCTAGACTGAATTCGGTCGGATGTGCAAAAATTGAAGTCATTTGGACTGATATTTGCCATTTGGTGCATAATTAACCAGAAATCGGTTAAATTAATAGAAATCAAGAAAAAAAAAAAAAATTTGAATCGATTCTACCCAATTTCAATAGGGTTTGTCATTTGGCCAAACAAATATTGTTTGGAAAATTTCATCTCAATCGAATAATAATGCGACCTGCATTTTATTCACAAAATTACATGGATAGACGGACGGACAGACTGACATTCATAAATCGACTCAGCAATTGATTCTCAGAAAGATCTTCAAAAGTATCTATGGGTCTATCTCGGTTCCTTCTCCATGTGACAAACAAATGCACAAAGATGTGATGCCCTCACCACTATGTGGTGCAGGGTATATATAAGAACATTGTTGTCAAAGCCACAGAAAATATTTCAAGTATTATAGGCTATTATAAGGCTTCAGATGACTTCTTTTCCAGAATAAATATGGGAGTATACTCGACATATATACAACTAACAATTGTTCTAAACTCCCTAACTTAAGGCTGTTTTAATTATACCTTTAGTCTTAACTCATAATTTAATAAGACCGAATCTAGTGCAAAGGCGTAATAATACACCTGTGCACTAAATTCGCTTCAGGGATTTTGGAGCCCATCTCTCGCTATTAATATAGAAGTGTGCATCCAGTTTGGCCATGTTCGCAGAGGGATAATAAAATTATTCCCAATCCCTGCAAAATTTGCATATTGCAAATTTCAGTTTCTGTTTGAATTTTTAATCCTTAAAATATAATGGCAGTAGTTGACATAATTACAACCCTCAATGGAATGCCCTTCATTTAACATACTAATAATATTTTCCATGCACATACCTACTTATATTGCTGCCATAAACTGGTACATATTTTCATTTGAGTGTGGTTGCGAATTAAATGCCAACGCAAATAAAACTTAAAAATCCCAAGTAAATATTTACATCCGATGTTTTCCACGAAATTGCGAAATTCCTCAAACTAGTCTTGTCGCCTCAAATGATAACTGCAAACGGCTGTGTAACCATGGTGGGTGGCAGTGGTTAAAATGATGACTCGGCGTTAAAACAACAGATGACACCTTTTAAAGGCCACAGAACACAGCTTCACATAGAATACCAATACTAAAACGTTACAGAGGTGTAGTAAGTCAATATTTGGATTCAAAATTAAAAAAAGTGATACCGAAAATTCTTACCCTCTGAGATTATATCAAATCTCATATTTCCCCAAGAAGTGCCATATTTTGTCCTTCCCTGTTTACAGCACGAATTAGTTTTTAGTTGCAAACAATTAAATGATTTTTCCACAATATAGTGGGCAGACAGGAAAAAAACAGAGCAGAAAGTAATAGTTTTTTTTTTGTATGCGCGCCGTCTGGTCTACAATGACCAGACAATTGTTGCCAAAAGTGTTTTTTGCTTCTTTCTCATTTAACGAACGCTATCTTTAAGCTACAAAATGTCCCACAACTAAGACCGATATTTGATATTGAAAGAAGCCTTCGGCGTTTATAGCAGCTTTTAAATTTGGCTATATTTGATAATAGAAAGCAAAACCTTATTTTTTTATAGTTTGATTACGGTCTGAAAAATAAATAACCATATGTTGAATAAAATTAGAAAAAACAAAAAAGTAATATAATTTATTGGAATATTTAATTTCTCGAGGTTCAAAAATTCAGCTACTTTTACGGGCTGTAACCACGCCTGGCAGACCTTTCGCATGTCTTTGTCAATTCGTGTCCAATACGAATTGAGACGATTCCACCATCCTTAACGAAATTGCGCCAAAACTACCCAGATTTGTCTAGGCAACCGGGGTGGACTCGAAGGACGGCATTCATACTGTAATTATAGATGGCATCTGTGACTGCATCATTATGAATACCACTCAGACCTTGATCTAGAGGCTGAAGCGTGTATGTTCCACCTCACACGCTTGGGTGGAGGTGTTGTATCCATTATATAATGGTTTGGATGACTACCACGATAACACCCAAGCAGGTACTGTGTCAAATTGGAAGGACTTTCGCCACCTCATGTCATCTCATGGCATCCGGTTGCAGTTCTTCGGGCAGGTCTGAATACTTGTATTCGCAGACTACACTGGTGCCGCAAAGCTAATCACAGGCCGACCTAATGCTTTATAAGAGGTCAGCAAGAGTTCCTTATCCGCGCCCCAAGTGTTGCCGGATAGCGCCTTGAGGACCTTGTTCCTATTTTTCATTTTGTCACAGATGACCCTTTGGATATTCGGGTAGTTCGTGGTCGGTATTATATTTTCCTCTTCATGTATCCCAAGTGATGCCTGCTAGCGCCTCGAGGACCTTGTTCCTAGTTTTCACTTTGTCGCAGATGTCTCCTTGGATATTGAAGTAGTTCATGGTCGGTATTATATTTCCCTCGACATGCACATTCAGCTCTGTTCTAATGTCCGCTGCCCATGCGGATATTTTCATATTCCTCGCGTGAAAGTAGGCGGAAAGCTCCGCAAGATTTGTGTTCGACCTTACAAATATGTCTCAACACCAGAGCCCGACGTCATGATTGTACAATCATCCGCACAGGTTACGATCTCTATGCTATTTGGAGGGCTAGGAATTACGGAAAGTTTAAGGTTAAATACTTTCGGAGATATCACCCCACCTTGGGGAGCTCTCTGTTTCACTCTACGGCATTTGGACTTCTTGTTCCGGAATTCCACGTTAGACTGGCGTCCACATATATAGTTGGATAATCAACTCGTTTCAAACTTAAACGAATGGTTGATTACTCTCTCTCTCTCCACATGCTGATGACTGTATCAAATGCCTTTTATAGGTAAAGCGCTACCAACATTCGTCTATGATAATACTTGTTCTGGTTCAATCTTCGACTGATATGTGTGCATATGGCGTGCAATGCTGTTGTGGTACTATGTTTTAGATGAAATCCATTTTGATGGTTGACATCGGGATTGCTTTATCTGACGCTGGGGAGGAGTAAAGCCCCAAGCGTCTTTGCGACTGGCGCCAAAAGCGAAATTGGCCTCTATGATTTTGCTGGCATCCTTACCTGGCTTCAGTAGCGGTATCATCCGGTCCATTTTCCGGGCTTAGGGGATAATGATAATTAGATACTCGACTCACGATGTATCCAATTGTTTCAAAATTACCAATGAGATTCTGTCTGGACCCTACGCTTTGGACGACTCAGAGTTTCGGATGACATTTGCAACAATACCCATCGTAAACTGTGCTCAACAAATTGCCAAATGAAATGTCCAGCACACCTTTGCGGATCCGTCATTGTTACATCGTTAAAAGTGGTTGAAGTCCTATCGTCCAGTTTAGAATAGAAATCATAGTATATGATCAATATCAATCAATATATGGATCAATTTTTTATTGTTCTAAGAAACTGATTTCTATTCCAATTTCCTCTAACCATGACCTTTTTTTGACCTTTTTCTAACCATGACCTTTTAAATGAATTAAATTGTATTTTATTTTAGTATTGCAAATATATCAAATATTGTTTTACATATATTTTGCGTCCATTTAAAAACTACATTCAACATCTCAAATATTGCCTACCACAAGCATTTTTTTTTGAAAAAGTTTTTTAAATTTCATTTCAAGGATATTTTCCAAAAATTATATTCTTGTATGCCTAATTAATTTCATTAAAGTAAATATACAAATATCAACACTTGACTCAACCATACAAGCAGCCATGATAAACTTCAAACTTGTGTATTGAAAAATCTCTTGGAATAATTTATTTAAGCCATAACTCATGTCTCCTCTCGTTTTGAACATATTTTATCGTTATGGAAATGGAAATTATGTTACTATGGATAGATAGCTAATATAGGCTGATATTCTGAAATTTGTCCTCATTTAAAATACATTGAGAAAAATAATATTTTGTGTATGTAAGAGAAAAGTGGATGCATTTAGATTTTAGCTGATTTAATATGTGTTAACCAAATTTTTACAGACTCTGGGGATGGAAGGAAGGAGAAAATGGGCAACCTCGAGGTGATCAAATACGTTAAGACATTGGTGAACCTTATTTTCCAAAATAATTGAATCAATTTATTTATTTTATAGGGTATTAAATGAATGAATACAAAGAGGCAGGGGCAGAGAGAGAAGCTTTTCTTTTATATATAATTACTTCTGGTGATGCCTGAAATGATTGTATCTTTTTGCTAATATTATGGCGTAGAATGATAATATGATCGAGGAGCAAAAAAATGGCATTGAGGCCTGGAGTAGAAAAAGGCTCGATTGGAGACGGATTTAAGTCCTAAAAATTTATAGACGATCTAGATATAATTCCTTTATCTTCAATGATTCAATTCAATTTGGTACGAATTAATCAGAACTACTCGTGCAGATAAAAATCATTAACACGGTTTGCGATGTATACACAGGTCTTTAAAAAAGTAAAAAACATTAAGTTCGGGCCGAATTTTTAATATTCTCCACCTTAGGGTAATGGAAACACTAGAACCAATTATGACCTACAAATACCAAATTTCAGACAAATCCGTGAAAAAGTGTGGCAAAAATCATCAAAATACCGAATATCGGGATGTACCGTTATATGACGACTATACCAAAACTTGGACCGATATATCTCATTTTCAATACCAACTATCCTAGACATAATACAAATTATTCTGCCAAATTTTGACTCTCTACGTCAAATAGTGTGGGCTGTATCGCGATTTCAACAGACGGACAGACAAGCGGACATCGTCAAATCCTCTTAGAATGTGTCTAATGTTATTAAATAAGAACCTTTAACTATGAATGCGATAGTTTAATGACACCCAAGTGATTTCCAGTTAATACAAACCAGTAAAAAAATTAGCATTAAATTTGGCTGGGCCGAACTTTTAATACCCCCCATCATTGGGTAAAGTAAAATCAGTGGAAAATGTGCGAAAATCATGAACATACCGAATATCGGGAGGTACCGTTATGTCGGGGCTCTATGAAAACGTGAACGTTATATATTTTTCAATACCAACTAAATCCGTTTCAGGACATTTGAAATCGATCTGAGGGTGTTCGTCCGTCTCTCTGGATAGATGGTGCGCACGAAAACGTTGGTTTAAGCTTGGAACATCGGAATACTATTGTCAAACTTAGATGTAGCTCGGAGATGGGCAACATCGGTCCACTAGTTCTGGTATTTCACCCTCCAAAGGTTAACATTTTTACAGAAAATAATTTACTGTATTGAACACGTTCCTTCGGAACATACTCCATAGAGGGTCAACAATTTGAATTATATAATCTTAAAATGAAAATTATATAATCTTAAAATGAAAAGGACTACCCACTTCTCTTCAAAGTGCACACAGGCGATATAAGGAGTCCCTCAAAAAAGGGCATACAGATTGAGATGAAAAAACTGCAACCAACTCCAGACTGCTGTCATATCTAAGTCGTCCGACAGCTGTTAAAATTATTCCAGTGACAGCTCATTATATTGTTTACAAGCGTAAAAAAGCATTTTGGTGAGAATTTTCTAGAAAAAAGTTATTCGTGATAGAATTTAAGCGTGATAGTGCGATTTCTCTACATTTGGCTGGAAAACCACAAGTGGCTATCGTAAAAGCACTCCAGCATTTAAATGTGAATAAATCTATTGTGCCTCGAACCATCGCTAGTTACGGTGATGCTGGTAGCGTAGCCCGATGTCAAGGAAGTGGACGGAAGAAAACAGCAACATCAGCAGAAATAGTTCGAAAAGTAAAGAAGCGACTTGACCGAAACCCGCGTCGCAGTGGCTGAAAAATGGCTCGTGAGCTGAACATATCGCAATATTCAATTCGGTAAATATTGAAAAATGAGCTCAGGCTAAAGCCATTGAAATTCCAAAAAGTGCAAGAACTTAAACCGCAACAGAAAGAAAATAGACTCAAAAGAGGTAAAGAGTTGCTTCGCTTGGCTAAAGTGTTGAACTGCTGAATTTGGTTTTCTCCGATGAGAAAACATTCGTTGTCCAACAGTTTGTAAACAAACAAAATGATCGTGTTTACCTGCCAAAGAGGTCACCTGAAAATGTGCACCTTCGGTTTGCCACCAGAACTCAAGCGCCGGCCATGGTGATTGTGTGTGCCGCCATAACAGCCGATGATCGCTCTCCGCTCGTATTAATCGACCGTGGCGTCGGAATAAATGCCGAATATTTTAATGAAAATATTCTGGAGGGCGTATTAAAGCCTTGGGCATGCAAACATTTTGGCGGCAGAACTTGGACATTCTAACAGGACTCAGTACCATCGCACTTAGCACGCGCCACCCAGGAATGGTTACAAAATGTGGTTCCCCACTTCATTTCCAGCGCTACCAGTATTGCAGTAATGAGCGATGGTACGAGACACTCACCAAAATGTTTTTGTATGCTTGTAAACAATATAATAAGCTGTCGCTGGAATAATTTTAACAGCTGTCGGACGAGTTGTTTAGAAATGACAGCAGTCTGAATTTTGATACAGTTTTTTCATCTCACCCTGTATATATTCTTGATCAGCGTAAAATTCTCCGATGATTTAACCATGTCCGTTCTTATCACGCTAGTGTCAAAACGAATTAAGATAGGTAGCTAGAATTTTGCACAGATCAGACTTTTGTGTGCAGGCATTTTTTAAAAATACGGCCTCTTTTTGACTTCGGAACGTTATGAAATTATCTTAACATTTTACGCTTATCCCGAACTTACTAACTTTATTGCATGAGCTTTTCCTATGCTGAACTACATTTACATTATCGCCTGGCACTGGCATTTCTCAACTCTTCATGAAACTACCATAAATGTGCACAGTTGTCATGTTTTAAATAGACAATATTAGGTATGTCTGCCTGGTAATGTAGCCAATTGTATTCGTAATTATTCTTAATTAAATACGGTTTTTGTTCCTGTGTATTTCCAGAGAAACATTTATTATCAACTGTTCGCCTGGCAGCTGCAAGTTCAAGGAGCATTTGTTGCAGTTTTGCAATTACATGAAATAAATGTGGCATGCAACAAACAAACAACAAGGCATCATACAGCAATGTACTTAGATATTTGTATGTGACTGTGTATTTGTTGGCTTGTTGGTTGGTTGCAACAGTTTGTGTTGTTGCAAGTGCAAGTGTCTAGAATATATGGTTAATTATGGTAAATTGCTTGGAGATTTATGGATGTATGGCAAAAAGGCAAAAGACAGACACACGCACACACACACACACACAAAATGCCATGCATGTTTAAATGTATTCATTACACACACTCTCGTGTTGTAACTTTCAAGTGCATATGCATGTGTTGGTAAACAATTTGCTTATTACTCACTGACACTAACACACACACACACACCCATTCTAGCTTACCAAGCACATTGCCATCCGCCACTGTGAATTCCAAGAACATTCAACACATCCTGGCATTTTATGCCTGGTTGAGTGCCATTCTCATAGGAATTTAGGAGCTTGTATAAGGGCATCTGTATTTAGGTGGACGAGGGTATGTGCAAGTGCATGTGTGTGTCTGTGCATTTGCCTTTGCATTTATGCCATTAAAAATAATTATTGTAAATTTTTAATTATCAAATGTGGTTAACAAAATTTCACATAAAACTTGCATATTAATTAAAGTAAAAGCTTTTACATTGTTACATTTTAAATGTGAAGAGAGAGATTTGAAATAAATGAAAGTTTGAAATATTATTAGTCACACATAGTCTGCTTACAGGGTATGTTATGTAAAACTGCTAATATTTTCTATGGTCGTTAACAAATTCATATTCCCATTCATATTAAAATCAGTTAAAAAATATGAAAGTTGAATGGGATAACATATAGGATGTCGTAAACAACATTTGTGAGGGTATGCGGTAAAGCATGTTTGCATTAAACTGAAAATTACTGAGTTACATAATATAGGACAGAAATATGACAATGAGAAAATGTCTTAAGGGCAATAACATTCTTATTTTGCGTGGGCGCAAAATATATAAAAATAACAATTGCGCTATTTTCGTTTTTTGAAGCATTAAACAAATTAAAAAGTATCGATTATTTAAATATATTTTGATTTCGGTTATGGTTATCAAATTGTTGACCCTCTAATGAGTAGGTTCCGAAGGAATGGACCAATATTGTCCATTTCGTATCGAATCTAAATAAATATAATATAAATATTGCTACGTGCCAGGCTCGGAATACATCGACTATTTCCCCCACTTTATATGAGATATCTGATATTTTATTCGGTATTTTGATGATTTTAGCGACATTATTCACCGGAATTGTTTCAAATTTGGTATTTAAGTTCGAAATGGATACTCCACCCTAAGACAGAAAATTGTCTGTGCACGTCCACGTCTTCGTATAGCCCCCATATAACGGTACCTCCCTATATTCGGTATTTTGATGATTTTATCGACATTATTCACCGGAATTGTTTCAAATTTAGTATTTTTAGTTCGAAATGGATACTCCACCCTAAGACAGAAAATTGTCTGTGCAGGTCCACGTCTTCGTATAGCCCCCATATAACGGTACCTCCCTATATTCGGTATTTTGATGATTTTATCGACATTATTTACCGGAATTGTTTCAAATTACGTATTTATAGTTCGTTATGGGAACTACAGTCTGTGACAGAAAATTGTCTATGCAGGTCCAGGTCTTCGTATAGGCCCCATATATCAGTTCCTCCCTATATTCGGTATTTTGACGATTTTGGGTACAATACCCACCGAAATTGTTTGAGATGTCATATTTGAAGTTCGTAATGGATGCTACAGCTTCTGATAGAAAATTGTCTATGCAGGTCCAGGTCTTCGCACAGCTCTGATATAACTGTACCTCTATTTTGATGATTTTAGCTACATTATTCACCGTTTATTTCAAGTTTCGAATTTGAATATGGTAATGGATTATGACAAACAATGTCTATGTAGGTCCACGTCGTATAGATCCCAATATAACGGCTATATTCGGTATTTTTAAAATGTTAACAGTATGTTTTAAGGATTTTATTTTTTGAAAATTTCCAAATTCGTTCCAAATGGTGGAGGGTATTCAAAGTTCGGCCCGGCCGAACTTACTGTTTTTTAACTTGCTTTTTTTTTTAATGTTAAAATGTGCGTGAGGTAAAAGGTATAGTCGACCGAAGTATTTCATTTTCACACTTCATCTACTACAGATAAAAATATTGGTATGGGTAAACTTAAAAGAAAACAACATTTGTAATCAATTTTTGCGAAATCATAAATCCCATATTTATCTCAGGTTACTTGTCGAGAGAAATATTTAGATGTAGCAAGTTGTAAAGAATCGTTGACCTGTTTCGGAAGTTATCTTCTATATCTATAAAAGAGGAAAATGTATGTTTGTTTGTTTGTAATTTATGAACTCGAAACCCGCTGATCAGATTTTTCTGCAAAATGTTCAAGATTACTACGTAACAGAATTTAAATCGAACATACAGTTGCCAAATTATATTGAAATCGGTTCAGATTGGGATATAGCTCCCATATATATTTTCACAAAATTCGTTTTTTTGATGTACCAAACACCATATGTACTTTTTTATACCCTCAACCATTTGGCTACAGAGGGTATATATCATTTGATACGGCCAAAAAGTGCTTCATCGAAATAACGGTTTTAGACCCTAGGTCTCTTTGGACCAAATCCGTTTCAGGACATTTGGAGTCGATCTAGCGATGTCGATAACTCTCGAAGGAAGTATCCGATTTGGTCCAAACTGGGTACATAGTAATATTTTTGACTAACTTAGATCGAGTTCGGAGATGGGCAATATTGGTCCACTCCTTCTGGTACTTCCCACACAAAATGTCAAAATTTTCAAAGAAAATCATTTATTGCACTGAAAGAGAAAGGACAATCGGATTTTCTCCATTGCGAATCCCAATATTTGCGTCAGTGCTAGGTCAGGTGCGAAAATGGACAATATCGGTTCACTCCATCAAGTACCTCCCCCACAAAGAGTCAAAATTTTGAATAACTTCAACTCTTATAAAATGTGATGTAGGAGTCCGATTGTCTTCAAATTTCACACATCCCAATAATTTTATTATCCCAAGGTCTGGTGTGAAGATGGAATATATTGGCCCACTCCTTCTGGTACCTCCCCCACAAAAAGTCGAAATTTTCAAAAAATACTGTTTTGCACAAAAAGAGAAACGATAATGTGATTTTGCTCCAACTTTGCAAATCCTAATATGTGCGTCAGTGCTAGGTCAGGTGCGAAAACGGACAATATCGGTTCACTCCATCAAGTACCTCCCCCACAAAGGGTAAAAATTTTGAATAATTATAACTCTTATAAAATGTTATATAGGAGTCCGATTGTCTTCAAATTTTATACATCCCAATAATTTTATTAACCCAATGTCTGGTGTGAAGATGGAATGTATCAGTCCACTCTTTCTGGTACCTCCCCCACAATAGGTCGAAATTTTGAATATGCGAAATTAACATTCGATTCCATTTAGACTTGGCATATCTGAATATTTCTATCAACACGGGATCTGTTATAAAAACGGTATAGATCGGACCATTTCTTCTGGTACCTTCTCCATAAAGTGTAAAAGTTTTGAATAATCAAAAACTTTTATAAAATCCCAAATAAGCTTCAGATTCTCTTTAAATTTCACATATCCCATCATTTCCACTAACAAAAGATGTGTTGTGAAGATGGAATATATCGATTCACTCCTTCTGGTACCTCCCCCACAAAGGCTGACAATTTTGAATATCCATGAAGCTCATAAAAAGCGAAATGTACATCCGATTCCATTCAAGACTAGTTACATCTCAATATTTATATCAAGATCTGACCATTTCTTTTGCTACCTGCCCATAGGGTTCAAGATTTTGAAAAACAAAACGAACAAAGAAAGTGAAATAAGCAAATTTCACATACGCAAACATTTTAGCTAATACAATATCAGTTGTGCAGATTATATATATCTGTGAACCCCTTTTGATACATAACTCACAAATGGTCACAATTTTCAATACTATTATCCGTCATAACTTGCGAAACAAGTCGGCGATTCTTTACAACTTGCTATATCTAAATATATCTCTCTTTGCCAGAAAACTGAATTGAATATGATATTAATGATTTTCCATAAATTGGATATAAATGTTCGATTTTCTCGTAATATTGCCTATACCAATATTTTTACATGTATTAGATGAAGCATGAAACTGGAATACTTTGGTCGACTATATATGGTACAAACATATTCTAATCAGATGTCTCATATAAAGATTAGGAGGTGGCCAATATAGTCCTTATATTTAGGTAGGCATCTTATATATCATATTTTTAGGTCCGATGCGAAATGGACAATTTTGGCCCCATCCTTCTGAACCTATTCCATAGAGGGTAATCAATTTTAATAATTATAACAAATAACAAAATATATTTAAATAATCGAACATTGGCTGAGCGTATACATCTTGATACTTGTTTATATTGTTTTTAATGGGATTAACATACGATTTTATATATCAGCATATATTGCGTATAACTACAGCTATTTTCCGCAGTAAAAACTCCAATTTAACGATTTTGTGTTTTAGTTCATAACTTATGTAATTTTCGCCCCTAATCATCCTATTATATTTGTCCCCTATGAACTCAAATATTTAGCACAGATTTTCACAAACCTCAATTCTTACCACTTATTATATATTATTAGATTTATATTACACAACTAAATTGTGTCCACACAACCCATATTGCATACTGCCAGGACTTCTATGGCCGTTGTAAGGAAATAAAATATGTCGCACAATTAGTTAGAAAACTTGGAAATATGCAAATGGCTTCGTACACACAATATTGCTGACTCCCCCCTCCCCCTCCGCCACGCCAGCCCTCTGTCCTCCAGCTGCATTCATGTCTGTGTGTGTGGAAATAGTACGAGTATGAATACAAATGCCGATGGTGGCATGTTTCTAATTCCGGAGACAAATTGTTATGTAATGTAATAAAACAATATGAATTATTTCCTCTTTTTTACAAATAGCCATTTTTTGGCAGCAAATTGTGTTGGAGTTGTTAAATTTATGGCTGTATTAGAAAAAAGAAATGCTTGTTGTTTTTTTGCAACATGCAGATTTTATGATAACTATCGGCATAACATGAATAGAGGGATACAGAAGAATTGCTTAACATGGTTATTTGTGTTAAAGTTCGAAGGCTATTAAACTGAAGAATTGAAAGGCAAAATCAGGTCCAAAATAATGGTCATTTGATGTCTGGAATTTAAAATCAGTTTCTTCCATTATATTTATACTGACATCCACAAAACCCAAACAATTCAAATTCTCTCGATTAGAACAAATTTAAAAAAAAAAACAGAGTTTATTCTTATGGTTTAATGCGAACCCATACATGTAACAGCTTAAAAATTCCGAAAAATTTACTATTTTGTCAATTTTCAAAGCTCTATCCAAGTTTAGGCCATTTTGTAATCAATTTAAAATTTTATGGTGATTTAGAATATGTTCTTTAACGGGTCACAGCCGTATATTTCGAGGTATATATAAAAATTTGAAAAGATTGTCACCAATTCCATGCAGATTTTTTTGATCGAACCAATATAGGATCAATATAGGCGCACGTTTTGGTACAACTCTCATATATATGTGTCTCCTGATTTCAGCTATTACCAGGTTCCACATTTTAATTTCAGCTATTTCCAGGTTCCACATTCTTAATGAAAATACTCAATATAGGTTTATATTCTGGTATCATTATATGATAGTTATACGAAAACCTGGAGCTATTATGATAATTCTTTTGTAAGGATGGTTTCTCCATAAAAAAGTACTCAAATTTCCAAAACTTGCCAAGGTAAAAACGAACAAGTACAAACAAAAAGCTATTAGTTCGGCAGGGCCGACAATTTTACAATTTAAAAAAAAATAAAAGCTGTTAAAAAATCTGTTAAAATCTTAAAAATAACGTATGTAACCGTTATATTACGGTCCATGCGACGACATGTACCTGCATGGGCTACTTTTGTCATAAGCCATTACAATATCGGTGAATATTAGAGTTCAAATCATCAAAATACCCAATATCGAGAGGTACTATTATATGGGAGCAATACCAAAACGTGGACCTGCAAAGACAATTTTCTGTCATTGGCTGCAGTATCCATTACTAACTTCAAATACCAAATTTGAAACAATTCCGGTTAAAAATGTAGCTAAAATCATCAAAATACCGAATATCGGGAGGTACTTCTATATGGGAGCTATATCAAAACGTAGACCTGCACAGACAATTTTCTGTCATAGGCTGCAGAATCCATTACGAACTTCAAATACTAAATTTGAAACAATTTCGGAGAATAATGTTACTAAAATTATATAGGGGCTATACCAAAATGAACTCAATTACGAACTGCAAATACCAAATTTTAAACAATTCCGATGAATAATGTCGCTAAAATCACCAAAATACCGAAAATGGGGAGGTACCATTATATGGGGGCTATACCAAAACGTGGCCCATTTCCAATACCAAAAGTCCTGCAGACATAATATACATTTGAGTAAAATTTTATCAACCTACTTCATTTCGTTCGGAAGCTAGAGTGATTTCCACAGACGGACGTACATTGCTAAATCAATATAGAATGTTATGCTAATCAAGAACATATATACTTTGTGGGGTCTAAAATGTATATTTCCGAATGGCAAACTTAATATACCCTCCGCAATATGGTGGAGGTTATAAAAATATTGTTAAAATATAAAAAATTCTTGAATTAAAATCCTTATATGGGGGCTACACCATAAAGTGGATCGACATGAGTCCTTTATAAAATTTTAAAGCTGTATCTTGTTAACTATAGAGCAAAATATTAGAGGCCCTTTGTGTATGCTACAATTACAGTACACATTTCCAAAACTACCTCCATATCTAAATCCCAGATACCAACAGAGACCTCATATCAAATTTCGGGTTCCAGTTCTATGCCTTAACCCCATTACCAAAATTAAGTAGCATTTAGTACTTTTCGAACAATTATAGTATGCATTTTCAAAACATTCTTCTTATCGCAACCTCAGATACAATAATGACCTTGATATCGAATTTCTCCAAATTTAGAACCATTAAGTACAATCCAAAAGCAGCTCTTTCACTCAGCCACAGACACAAAAAGTCATAAATACATCAAATTTGAGTTTCTCTGTTCTATTCCTTCATTCAATACCCAATTTAGTACCACTTTTTTCGAGCAATTATGGTACATAGTTCCGAAACCACCTCCATATCTTAACCATAGATACCAACAGTAATATCTAAATCAAATTTGAGGATTTCCTTCACCCAATTTTAGTACCATTTAGTACCTTAGTACAATTTAGTACCTTTCGAACAATTATAATACACTTCAAAAAAATCTCCATATTTTAACCTTTGTACCACAGGTTGTGACCTTTATATCAAATTTTAAGATTTCAGCTCTTTAATTCCCCCATTACCAAATTTATCACCATTTAATACGACTACCCAACACTAGCTCCTTTCCTCAACCGCAGGCACCAACAGTGACATCTACATTAAATATTGGGATTCCAGCTCTATTCCTTCACCGAAAACCAAATGTATTACTATTTAGTACTCTTCGTACAATTATAGCACACATTTGCCAAACCACCTCCATATCATTATTCCAGATACTAAGAGAGACTTCCATAACAAATTTTAGGATTCCAGTTTAGACCCTTCAAGAAATACCAAAATAGGACCATTTTGTACCTTTGGAATAATTATACTACGAATTTCTAAACTACCACCAAATCTCAAAAACAGATAGGGTAAGTGCGCTTAAGTTCGACATGTCCCAGTAGTCGGCAAATTTGAAATTTAAACTTAAATAACTAAGAATAGAATTGACCAAATAATGAAATAATTGCAAAAAAAAAAACGTAAACAGAGTTCTCTGCTCTCTTTCTGTAAAAAACAATGAGATCCGATTATTTATTACGTGAGAATAATGGTTTTCGTCAGTGAGTGTCCTCCAATGCGTGCGATAGTGCTTGTTTGTAAAGAAAAAAATAGTGGTGGCGTCAACTTAATAATCGATTTAATTAAATTAAATTTAATACTTTTGGAATCAGAAATATTTAAAAATAGTAAATAATAGTCTAAAGATCATTTTATAACTTGAAAACATAGGGTAAGTGTGCCTAAGTTCGGCATGTCCCAGTAGTCGGCACTTTTCATTTTTAAGCCCCTATAAATGAAACTATTGTAACTAAATGTATTTTGTTTACTTCAAATATATTGTCACAAAGATAGCTTTGTGCACAAAGATGAATTATTCTAATAAAATTTTTGTCTGTGAAGGTCCTCGACAATTCATATTCTTAAGAAAAGTACAATAAAGACGTCGAATCAGTTTAACTAAACAAAAATATTTTATTTTAATGAATTAATTTATTATTATTATTAATTATTCTTACAAAAAATTGGTATGCCGACTGTTGGAAAATGCCATACCGACAATTGGCAAGTGGTGCCGACTACTGGCAAAAAAGCATTGTTTTAATAAAACTACAAATTTTTGAAATTTAATAAAAAGTTATTAAAACTTTATTTATTATTGCAAAAACTATACAAAATTTCGAATCTGAATAAATTAACTTTGTAATAATTGAAATGTTCCACTCAGCATGGTGAGCGATTAAAAACGCAAAAATCCTAAAAGTGCCGACTACTGGTACACTTACCCTACAAATCAAGCATTTTTCAGTTATATTATTTAATGCCGACATTAGGAACAGAAAAAAAAGAGATTTACCAGTTGTCGGCAGGGGGTGCCGTTTATTAAAAAAAAAAAATATAATTTTTGACCAATTTCACCAAACCTTGAGAAAAGTATTAAAAAATAATCCAAAAACTACTCAAATAAAAAAAAGTTTGGAGTCGGCAGTTGCTTTTTGACCAACTTCTCTAAATTAAGTAGGTTTTTATACCCTACACCACAAGGTGGTCAGGGTGTTATGTCTTTGTGCATTTGTTTGTAACAGGCAGAAGGAAACGAGATAAACCCATAGTTCCTTTTAATGATCTGCATAGAATCACATTCTGAGTCGATTTATGCATGTCCGTCCGTCTGTCTGTCCGTCTGTCCATGTATTTTTGTAAACAAAGTAACAAAGTGCTCCCATATATATCTTCGTCCGATTTGCCTTTTATTGTGCACCACACGTGTAATGTCAGCCCGAATTGTATGGAATTTTGCATATACACCCAAATTAGGCCTGAAAATATGTATGCCAAATTTGATCGAAATCGGTTCAGATATAGCTATAGCTCCCATATATATTAAATTTTATCGAGATCGGTTCAGATTTGGATATAGCTCCCATATATAACTTCGTCCGATTTACTTTTTATTGTGCACCAAACGTCTAATTTTTGTGCAAATGGGATGGAATTTTGCACTTACGACCGAATTGAGTCTAGAAGCTAGTATGTCAAATTTGGTGAAGATAGCTATAGCTATAGCTTCCATATATATTATTCATCCGATTTGTTATATTTGTTACCCACAACCGTAATATACACTCCGTAACAACGATATTCAGTGAAATATATCAAATACAGCTCAGAATATCCTTGCCAAATTTTATCGAGATCGGTTCAGATTTGGATATAGCTCCAATATATATCTTTATCCGATTTCAAATTAATTGTGCACCAAATGGGCAATACAATTCCGAATTTAAAAGATACAAATGCTTCGGCAATATTTTTATATGTATTTTTATATGTATTAGGTGAATTATGAAAGTGGAATACTTCGGAAATTCACTCACCTTTTAACATTTTCTAAAAAATATCACATTGCACATATAAAGTGAAGGAAATAACCAATATAGTCCGAACCAGCACGTCGCATTATTTATATAATATTTATTTAGGTCCAATACAAAATGGACAATAATGGCCCATTCCTTCGGAACCTATTCCAGGGAGGGTAAAAATTTTGAATAATCATAACAGAAGTCAAAATATATTTATATAATCGAACATTGACTGAGGATATACATCTGTCGACAGAACCGACGTTTTACTTGTTTTTGGTACAAATGTGTTCAATAGTTGATGTAACCATTACAGTAGGTTATACACGAAAAAACCTCATTAAACTGCAGTTCGAAAAGAGAAGAAGAAAAATCTTATGGCAGGTTATTTGTTACAACAGCGTAATACTGCTCCTTTTATTTTGGAACACTTGTCACGCATTCGGATGACATCTGTGTCAAGTGCGCTTGCTGTTTTATTTTCGCTACTGGAATAAATCTTCACAGGAAACAGCTCAAGCAGGGATTACAGCGACGACGACGATGATGATTGTGATGTTGCAGCTGCAGTTGCTGCTGCTGCCGTTATTCGAGAAGCACCTTTCAGCGGAATAACTCGAAATTTGATGGAGATGAATTGAAAAATGTCAGATGTATGAAGCAATAAAGATGCAATATTTGCAAAAGGGGGATTTTATGTGTATTATTATCTGTGTGTGTGTGTGTATGTGCGTGTCCTTAAATCGCTGTTGTACATTCGTATGTGTAACTAGCATATAATACATACATATTTACTTGATTTTTATAACCTCCACCATACATAGTATGGAGAGCATATTAAGATCGTCATTCCGTTTGTAACTTATCGTACTAATAATTTTAGACCTTACAAAGTATATACAGGGTGCGATGAAACAATTGCAACAAACTTCAGACTGCTGCCATTTCTAAGCCACTCATCCGACAGCGTACAAAAGCATTTTTGTGAGAATTTTCCAGAAAATAAATTATTCGTGATGGAATTTAAGCGTTGTAGTTGGATTTATTTATATCCACTCCAGCATTTAAATGTGAATAAACTTTTGTGTCTCGTACCATCGCTTGTTACCGTGATACTGGTAGCTTAGCCCGACGTCAAGGAAGTGGACGGAAGAAAACAGCAACATCAGCAGAAATGATTCGAAAAGTAAAAAAGCGACTTGATCGAAAACTACTCGTGAGCTGAATATATCGAAATATTCCATTCTGCAAATATTGAAAAATGTGCTTGGGGTAAAGCCATTGAAATTCCAAAAAGTTAAAGAACTTACACCGCAACAGAAAGAAAATAGACTCAAAAGAGCTAAAGATAGGCTTCGCTTGGTCGAAAGTGGTGAACTGCCGAATTTGGTTTTCTCCGTCTCCGATGAGAAAACATTCGTTGTCCAGCAGTTTGTAAACAAACAAAATGATCGTGTTTACTTGCCAAAGAGATCAGCTGAAAATGTGCACCTTCGGTTGGCCACCAGAACTCAAGCGCCGGCCATGGTGATGGTGTGGGCCATAACACCATAACAGCCGATGGTCGCTCTCCGCTCGTATCAATCGACCGTGGGATCAGAATAAAAGCGGAATATTATCGCAAAAATATTCTGGTGGGTGTATTAAAGCCTTGGGCACTCAAACATTTTGGCCATAGACCGTGGACATTCCAACAGGACTCAGCACCATCGCATTCAGAACGCGCCACCCAAGAATGGTTACAAAATGAGGTTCCTCGCTTCATTTCCAGCGCACAATGGCCATCAAAATCTCCGGATACCAATCCGTTGGACTATTGTGTTTGGAGTATTTTGGAAAGCAAGGTTGACACTAAAAAATACCAAAGTGTCGATCACCTCAAGCAAGCGCTTCGCCGGGAATAGGCCAAAATCCGCAGAGCAACATTCGGGCAGCTTGTGACGGTTTCATTGCCCCTTTTGAAGGCTGTCATTCGTACCAAAGGTAACCAATTCGAAATCTAAACATATTCCAAAATTTGATCCTATTTCCGAAACTTTTTGCTTTCATCCAAAAAAAAAATATATATATATAAAAATGTCAAAATTATGGCGTTTGACTTAGTTGCAGTTTTTTTATCTCACCCTGTATATTATTGATCGGCGTAACATTCTGATACGATCTGGCACTGTCCGTCCATCCGTCTGTTATAATCACTAAAATTTTGCACAGATGTGTCTTTTGTCTGTAGGAAGGTCAAGTTCAAAGATGGGCTACATCGGTACACGATATCGTATAGCCCTCATATAACGGTACATCCCGATATTCGGTATTTTCATGATTTTAGCCACATTTTCAATTGAATTTTGGGAAATTTTACACAAGGAGTTCCTTCTGAGTATTTTACACCCTACAAGAGTATTGTCTATATAGGTCAATGATATCGTAAATCCCCCATATAACGGTACCCCCCGATATTCGGTATTTTCACGATTTTAGCCAAAATTTTCATTAAAAATTTTTCAAAATCCACGCAAGGAGTTCCTTCTTAGTGCTTTACCCCCTGAAAGAGAATTGTTGTTAAGGGTCCACTATGTATATTTTTTGAAAATTTTTAAGTTTCTTCAACATGTTGGAGGTATTATAAGTTCGGCACGACCGAACATAGCTGCTGTTTTACTTGTAAATATTAAATATATTAGTTGAGATATAAACGTCCGAGCAAAATTTTAGAGCGACAGAATACTTCCCTGAATTAATCGCTGTTTTTGGGAATCTCACTTCACTGTGCAACGGTCATAAAACCCATTTGAACTACAAATACGGAATTTTCTACAAATCTGAAAAATGTGACACGAATCGTAAAAGTATCGAAAATCTGGAGGTACCGGTATATGGGGACTTCGTAAACAGATATATCTCATTTTCAGTACCAACCATCCTACATACAAACTATTATGCCAAATTTCAAAGCTCTCATGAATATATATATACTTTATGGGGTCTACGACGAATATTTAGAGGTGTTACAAACGGAATGACAAATTTAATATACCCCCTTTCCATGGTGGTGTATAAAAATTTGCAGAGTGAGAAAGTTTTATGTGCTTAAAGACTTCCAAACGGGTTAACTTCAACGGAAACCAACAATCAAACATTTTCACAACTCTATCCAGTACTGGCAGCGAAAAAAAGATCGGCTGTAAACCTTATTCCCTCACAATTATGTATAAATATTGGACCCTTTGCAATAGTGATTGTAAAAGAACATTCCATGTTTTTCTGCCAACAAAGCTGACCATGTTGAATGATATACCCCACTTCAGGGATACATGTAATAATAACCCTCTTTTGCTTTCTAATTACACCATAAAATCTCTAAATTTCCACTACCACCATCTAATCCAAACCTCAGTATAAAATTAGTTAACCATCTCCTTAATTGGCCATAACGCGCTACCAAAAATATCTACGCTCATTTAATTTAACAATTCACCAACATTTCAGACATTTCAGCTGTCCATCTAAATGAGATCAACAGAAACATGGGAAAACTTGGCCGAAAAAAATCCCCTCAATTCTGTTTTACAAAACTAAACATTTGTGGTTGCCAGTAACAATAAAACCAACAAAAAAAAGCAAAGCAGTCTGACACAAAATTTTTATTTTCACCCAAATGACCAACAACACACAATATTTATTTTAACCATAAAAATTTAGCTGTTGTTGGGGTTGGCCATGCTGACCACGATGCGATAACATGTGCAGTTAATTACCCAGCGCCAACAAAACGCAGCCACTGGATTCTGTTGCCACCTAACCAGCCAGTCAGCGCCCACCAACCACTGCGTGTCGGGGCGTTGCATTACCATGCACAACATCAACGCAATTCCGTCAAACGTCTATTTAAATCTGGTCAATATTGTTTTAGTGCAAATATTAGGCAATTTTGAAAATGGCACTAAAAACTGGAGTGACGATGAAAACATGTTTAGAAACAATTTAGAAGCGCTTTTTTTGACGATAATTGTGTGGGAAAAACTTAAATTGTTTTTTGTTAATGATGTATTAAAATAAAATGTATATAGAATGACAGCAATATTAATTAAAATGCCTATAAGGCATTTCATGTGATTTTTAATTGTTAGACAAATATTTTGGTACCTGGTTAAAAACATGGTTTATCAATGTAGTTAAATCATGAAAATATCTAATATCGAATAATAATTTTTTTAAGGCTTGGCTATGAAAGCATGGCACAGTATATTGTAGTAGCTGAACTCGGTGCGCTTCGCTACCCCATGTGGAATTTACATGCAGCTATATCTCTCCACATTTCGTTACAAATTCCAAACGTAATTGAAATTGATAGATTGTGCAACACCCATGGCACAATTACAGAAGGTAGAACAAATCTATCCCCTAAATACAATTTTTTATACCCTCCACCATTCGGTGGCTATGACGGCTTTGTCATTCCGTTTGTAACTCCTCGAAATATTCCTACAGAGTATTTATATTTTTGGATCTGCGTAAAATTCTAAGACGATCTACCGATGTCCGTCTGTCTGTTTTAATCACACTATCTTTCGAAAGAATTGAGATAGAAGGCTACAATTTTGCATACATGCATAGTTTACCAGTAGGCAGGTTAAGTTCGTAAATGGGCTATGTCGGTTCACGTTTTCGTGTAGCCCCCATATAACGGTACCTCCCGATATTCGGTATTTTGATGATTTTAGCGACATTATTTACCGGAATTATTTAAAATTTCGTATATGAAGTTCGTAATGGGTACTGCAGTATATGGCAACAAATTTCGTATGCAGGTCCACGTCTTCGTATAGCCCCCATATAACGGTACCTCCCGATAATCGGTATTTTCATGATTTCAGCGACATTGTTTACCAGAATTATTTTAAATTTCGTATTAATGGGTACTACAACCTATGGCAAAAATGTTCGTGTGCAGGCCCATGTCTTCGTATAGCTCCCATATGACGATACCTCCCGATACTCGGTATTTCCATAATTTTGGCGACATTATTCACCGTAATTGTAACAATTTTCGTATTTAAGGTTCGTAATGGGTACTACTGCCTATGACAAAATTTTTTATGTGCAGGTCTTCGCATAGTCCCCATATAACGGTTTTTTTGTTTTTGAAATGTTTCAAGTTCCTTCCAAATGGTGGAGGATATTAAAAGTTCGGCTCGGCCGAACTTAGATGCTTTTTTACTTGTTTTTTGGTGCCCTTATTCTTCAACACATATGTGTATGTGTGTGTAGTGCCTCGAATAAAATAATTCAATAATATTAAATTATTCCAAATTCGGTTGCAAAATGAATGCATATTTTCAATGTTAATGGGCGACGCATTGTACAATTTTGGGATAAAACCGTATTGTCCTAATATTTTTGGTTCAATTTAACCATTTTCATTAAAAGCTACATTAATATAATAAATATTTTGTTCATGCAATGAAAACTTACGTTGCTTTAAAACTCAATTTTGACAGAACTTAGGAATTCATTTATGATATGAAGCTTTTTCTTTCAGTGTATATCTAGACTTTTCAAATGTTATTGAAATTGGATATACATATCGTGTTTGGTGCATCAGGTATGAGAAATCTACCGAAAATATATATGAGAACTATATTCAAATCTGAACCGATGCCAATATCATTTAGAAAATTTATTTTTGTACGGAATTCCGTCACTCATACCATACTTCATTGGAATCGAACATACCTATCATATTCGGTGCATCAAATACACCAAGTCGGCAGCTATATCCAAATCCGATCCGATTTCAATATAAATTGGTAAATTTACTTCTGTTCCGAATTCCACTACACCGTCTAAATTTCATTGAAATTGGGGATACATAGCATGTTTCATGTACTTGATAATCGTCCGAAAATATGTATGGTAGCTATATTCAATTCTGAACCGATTTCAAATCTAATTTGGCAAATTTATATTTAACTCAAATACCACATCACAAACTTCATAGAAATATGACATACATTTCGTGTTTGGTTCATCAAATATGTGAAATCGGCCGAAAATATGCATAGGACCTATATCTTAACCGATTTCAATATCATTTGTCAAATTCCGTTACATATTTCAAATTTAAAGACTGTATCTATAACCGGTCAATAGATATGTGCATAGAAAATCTAATTTTTTGGAGGTACTTCCGATTCTAATGCTATATCTCCAGTTCCAAGTAAGTTCATTGAAAAGTGGGAAATAGGGTTTGCATTTAAAGGTGAGCCATTTTTTGAACTTGGTGTAAGTCTTCGAACTTGAGCCAAGTTCAGACCAAAGACACATCGTTGTTGTCATGCTTGATAATAAAACAGTACCACTATTCGTATTTAGTAGAGCTCCCGTAACAAAAAAGTTTGTATAGTATGAACCTTATTCGAATGGGTATCATGGTTTTAGAGAAATCACAATTTGGGAACTGAATCCTGAATCTGAATCGATTTTCAACAAATTTGACGGAGGCTTTTGTACCTCTGGTACAAAATAGCATTGCTGTATAGAGCTTGATAAGACTTCAATGAGGATAATTTTAAAAACTACTTATTGGAGCAATCGATATACCGGACAGTGTTTCACCAAATGGAAAAAATCGGTTGAATATGAAAAAATCAGATTTCCGGAGTCAAATATCATTGTTGTGGAGTGCATATTACACATTGGAGGGATTTTAACGCCAAATCGGTTGAAAATATATGTGGGAGTTATATCTAAATCGGAACAGATTCTCACCAATTTCAATAGGGTCCTTGGGCCAAACAAAAAGTGTTTGGAAAAATTTATCTCAATCGGATAATAAGTGCGACCTGAATTTTGTTCACAAAAATAAATGGAGTGACGGACAGACGTACTGATATGCATAAATCGACTTAGAAAGTGATTCTTTGAAGATCGTCAAAAGCAATTATTAGTCTATTTCGCATCCTTCTCCATGTTAAAAACCAGTAAGGAAAATTTAGAAGTCGGGAGGAGCCGACTATGCAACAGTGCAGAATGCATATTACGAATGTAAGGGACTTAAACCCCCAAAGCTATAGCTATATCTGAACCGAATTTTTCCAAATTTGATCTACATACTTCTAGAATGAATTCGGTTGAATGTGCCAAAATTCAGGTAGTTTGGACTGATATTTGTCATTTGGTGCACAACAAACCTGAAATCGGTTAAAGATATATATGGTTGCTATATCTAAATTTAAAGCGATTCTCACCAATTTCAATAGGGTTCGTCCGTAGGCCAAACAAATGTTGTTTTCACAATTTCATCTTAATCGGATAATAAATGAGACCTGCATTTTGTTCACAAAAATATATGGACAGACAGAAAGTGATTCTATGAAGATCTTCAAAAGTAACTATGGGTCTATGTCGCTTCCTTCTCCTTACCACTATGTGGTGCAGGGTATACAAATATTAATATAAGACCAGGTTATATTATACAAATATTAATACAATTGATTAAATTAAAGCAAATTAAGGATCATGCTTTCCTACGCAACTTCACTATTAAATTGTTTCTGTGGTAAACCATACTTCTCTCTCTCTCTCTCTCTCATTATGTGTGTGTGTGAGTGAGTTTGGTAATTTGTTCAATAAATAATGACGAATGCTAAGATCACGTACGACATTTTTCATTAGCGCAATGTGTTTCTCTCCCGAAAGTTCGTTTCTCTCTTTTGCTTCTTTTTCGTTGCATTCCAAGAACTTTTGTTCAATTGATGACCAAAGAAAGTTCTGCTTAGTGCAATGAAAGAAACAAAATCAAGAAAGGAAAACACTTGCTTAACAATGTGTTCAATAACCTAAAGACAGACAGACCCTTAGGACACGGCATATTGCCGTAAGACACTGTAATTGGATATCGAAACTTTCGGCATGCTCTCTCACAATGCCCAATGGCCGAAGGTGATTGCTGGCAGCCGATGAAAGCAGAATTGTTGTAGAATAATGTGAACAAAACTTTTCAATTACGTTAATTTTGAAAACTTTAACTCAATCATTCTGTGTAGGGTTCTTCTTTGTTGTTTCATTACTATTTTTACACTATTTGATTGTATTGGGCCCTGTATCCAGTCACTATTGTATTGGTATGCATCCCCTGCAGTTGACTGCAACAAGAGTAGAGCAAAGCAAAGCGAAAAAAAAAAAACCGGAAGACAAATGTCTACGATTTTTAAAAAGTTCTTAGAAATGCTATTTTGTTTTTGTCAGTTTTCATTTTATTTCCTGCAAATGTGTTTTGTTGCTGTTGCTGTTGTTGCATTTGTTGTTTACTTCCATTTAAAACAATAGCAACGGCTGTCGCTGAAATGTGAAGTAAACTTATTGTAGCTGAGCAGGACAAAAGAAATTAAGAATAAATGAAATGATTACTTATGTACGCAAGAGGAAATAAAGAAAGTTCGCAAGTAAGTGAAAGAAAGAGAAGAAGTGTGATCGACAGGGAATGGGAGTGACACTACCACCAACACTGGCCTGGTTGTTTACAGTGGGAATAAAAAGTAACTTGACAGCATGTCAGAATGTCTTGAGTATAATATTATACTAAGTTCCACTAATGACAGCAGAACATATTGCATAATGCTTGTGCAAAAATGGAGATTAATCGAAACAAGTAAAAAAGCAGCAATGTTTGGTCAGGCCGAACTTTCCAAAAAAATCCATCGGAAAATACAGCTCAAAGGAAAATCGTTAGTAATTTGTCATACGCTGCAGTACCCATTACGAACTTTAAGTACGAAATTTGAGACAATTCCGGTAAAAAAATGTGCCATTATATGTGGGCTATATGAAGACGTGGATCTACGTAGACAATTTTCCACAATTCCGGTGAATAATGTATCTAAATTCATGAAAATACCGAATATCCGAGGTACCGTTGTATGGGGGATATATGACATCGTGGACATGTATAGACAATTCTCTTCCAAGGATAAAGTACTAAGAAGGAGTACCTTGTGTTCCTTTTTAGGATCGGAAAGTTTGGATAAAATAATCAAATTACCGAATATCGGGAGGTACCGTTATATGGGGTAATACGATATAGTGGACCGATATAGCCCATCTTCGAATTTGACCTGCCTGCCAACAAAAGGCTTCTTATCTTTATTCGTTTTGACTCTGGCGTGATCACAACAGACGGACAGACGTCGGACGGACGGTGCTAAATTGTGTTAGAATTTTACACTGATCAAGAATATATACAGGGTGAGATAAAAAACTGCAGCAAAGTCAAACGCCATAATTTTTAATTTTTTTTTTAAATTTTAATGAATGAAAGCAAAAAATGTCGGAAATAGCATTAAAATTTAGAATACGTTTAGATTTGCTCGAATTGGTCACATTTGGCACGAATTATGGCATTTAAACGGCCAATGAAAACGTCACACGCTGCCCGAATGTTGTTTTGCGATATTTTGGCCCATTGCCGGCGAAGCGCTGGCCAACCTTGCTTTCCAAACCTTGCTTTCCAAAATACTCCAGACACAATAGTCCAATGGATTGGTATCCAGAGATTTTGATGGCCATTGTGCGCTGGAAATAAAGCGAGGAACTTCATTTTGTAATCATTCTCAGGTGGCGCGTTCTGAGTGCTGTTGGAATGTCCAAGATCGGTGGCAAAAATGTTTGCGTGCTCAAGGCTTTAATACACCCTCCAGAATATTTTCGCGATAATATTCGGCATTTATTCTGATGCCACGATCGATTAATACGAGTGGAGAGTGACCATCGGCTGATATGGGGCCCACACTATCACCAAGGCCGGCGCTTGAGTTCTGGTGGCCAACCGGAGATGCAAATTTTCAGCTGACCTCTTTGGCAAGTAAACACGATCATTTTGTTTGTTTATAAACTGCTGGACAACGAATGTTTCTCATCGGAGACGGCAGTTCACCACTTTCGGCCAAGCGAAGCAATCTTTAGCTCTTTTGAGTCTATTTTCTTTCTGTTACGGTGTAAGTTCTTGTATTTTTGTAATTTCAATGGCTTTACCCCAATCATATTTCTCAATATTTGCGAATGGAATATTGCCATATGTTCAGCTCACGAGCCACTTTTCGGCCACTTTCGGGTTTCGATCAAGTCGCTTCTTTACTTTTCGAACCATTTCTACTGATGTGCAGTTTTCTTTGGTCCACTTCATTGACGTCGGGCTACGCTACCAGTATCACGGTAATGAGCGATGGAGATTTGCTCACATTTTAATACTGGAGTGCTCTAACGATAGCCACTTGTGGGTTTTCAGCCAAATATAAAGAAATCACACTATCACGCTTAAATTCTATCACGAATAACTTTTTTCTGGAAGATTCTCACCAAAATGCTTCTGTACGCTTGTAAATAATATAATGAACTGTCACTGGAATAATTTTAACAGCTGTCGGAAAAGTGGCTTAGAAATGACAGCAGTCTGAAGTTTTGTCTCACCCTGTAATCGTACAAAAAGTACTAAATGGTACTAAATTTAAATTTTGTTTGAAGGGATAGATATCAAAATTCTGAAATTTGACATTTAGATAACTGTTGGTATCTGAGATTGAGATCTAGTGGTGGTTTTGCAAATGCGTTCTATAATTGTTCGAAAAGTACCAAATGGTCCTAATTTTGGATAAATGTTTCTGTCTAGGATGGAGGCATGCAGATTGTTTTGGATATGCGTACGCAACATCAACAACATCGGCCATAGCAAGACTACAGGAACGCGCGACGATAACAGCACCAATAAACAACCAAAGTATTCGTTAGGCCGAAGTGAACAATTTAGTTTTCATTGGTATGCCGTTTACCGCATATGCCGAATAATTCTCAGTAATCCGACTAACAAAGCGTTATCTGGGAATACCTTTTTAAATACTGGCTCTCTCATTAAGTTGAGTGGCCGGTAATTCAGGGGTTCACAGGGGTTTCGGCTTGCTGTTCCGCAGCAGCTTCGTCTCGCTTTTTCGCAGGAGTTTTGGCTCGCTGTTCCGCAGTAGTTTCGAATCGCTGTTCCGTATCATAGTCAAGCATTGGTGGTGGAATAGATGTAGTTATAAACCGTAGCGCCAGCTACATTTTAGGCGAGCCAAAAAGTTTAACCCGAACATACCCAGAGTGAGCTTCCGAACCCGAACGAGTTCCGATCCACCCACAAATGCCTAGACATCAGTTGTCAAACCTTCCCTCAACGAGCTGTCGAACACGAACAGGTCCCTATCAATAAATAAAGGCCTAGATATCGGCCGCTGAACCTACCCTCAACGAGCTGCCGAAACTACATTCAGTGAGCTTCCAACCTCGAACAAATCTCAAGCCGCCTACGAAGACCTGGGGAGCTTCTTCCGAGTATCACCACAGTGAATTGCTAACGTTTATACCACAAGTCCCCAATCTGCCTCCGGAGGCTTGAACAGCAACATCCCAAAAAACTACATCGCATTCCTCGATTTTCATCGCTCGTCAATCCCAATATCCCGAACGTGGACGTGACTGAGAATAATCATTGTAATTCCTGATTATATTCAACCCGTCGACAACCCGCGACTACAAGTCCTCGATTACCTTAAAATCCTCAACATTCCGCATCGCCCGAACACATATATCGTAATTCCTTATAACAGTCAAACCGCCGACCACAAGTTCCCGATTACATTGAAATCGTCAATATCCCCCATCACCCAAAAACAAACATCGTAATTCCTGATAACAGTCAAACCACCCACAACCGATGACCACAAGTTCCCGATTACTTTCAAATCGTCAACGCCAGCTTCACCCAAATGCAACATCGTAATTCCCGATTTTCCTCACCAATCAACATCCGACGGTCATCCACGAGAATCCGATCACCTCCAAATCGTCGACTAATCACATTACACATTGACCACCCGAGTACCCATTGTGAACTACCCAACGATTGTCCACGAGTCGTTCACCTTCTTGCCTACGCTTCGAGTAAACGACGAATTTCCAATCATCAATTAAACAACACTATTTTGAATTCTCGAACATCTCCGAAGTCCATTCGCCATCCTATATTCCACATTTAACTTAT
This sequence comes from Musca domestica, assembly GCF_030504385.1. Lineage (NCBI taxonomy): Eukaryota > Metazoa > Arthropoda > Insecta > Diptera > Muscidae > Musca > Musca domestica. Next base: position 1,133,216 of record NW_026712212.1, read on the forward strand.
CGTATTTCAAACACCCGATTTTTACCCCCCATGAAAGGGAGAAATCTACTCTTATCATTTCGTAAGGTTTAGTTGGTCCTTTTGGAGACCCTGGGTATAGCTGAGCTCACCTCGGTCTACGAGAAAACCACGTTACAGTACCTAATGTTACGAAATTTGGTATTGGGCAAATGAAAAGAGGTTACATTCTGAAATTTGATATTGAGGTTACTATTGGTTTCTAGGCTTAATATTTTGAAATAGTCTTGGATATAAGAATTGAATGTGGGTGCTGTGCATTTTGAGTTATTAACCAGTAAAGAATTTCAGATTTTCATAGAACAAGAAATTTTGTTGCATGATACGATACGGCAGGATAATTTAAGGAAGTTGTGTGTTTGAATAATTTAAAAATTTGTTGAACTATTTCATTTAAATATTTCTCCATGTTTTCCATCTCGCTCACATATTTTAAATTTCAGAAATGCAACGTTAAAGGGAGCAACTTCACAAACACTAGTTTACAACAAATACAACAAAATGCATCAGAAAAATACACTAAAGATGGAGACGTCAATGCAATCATAAATAAAATCCAACTTAGCAACAAGTCTTTTGTTTTGCACTTTGCTTTCGTAACGCTTTTAATTTTCTGCTTTTCCTGTAACGGTGTTGGCATTGTTGATAAATTTTTCATTTAACTTTAGCGCAAAAATAAGACGAAAAAACAATTCTCCACGAAGATATACGGCAACTCATAAAGCAACCCGTAAACACTTTAGTTTTGCCGAAGAATTGTAAGTTACATTCTGTCGCAATGTACTGCCTCATAAATATGCTCTGCTTAAATGTGTCCTTGTTGCGCTACATTGTCTGGTACAATGATGGCGGGTGGAAGGCGCGCGCGACTTGCAACAATAATTGTGAAATTTATTATCGTAATGGAGAACTGAATTGACTGCAAAAAAGGGTAAGGAATTCCAACGTCACTATGCCTTTTTTACATTAAATAATCATCATTATTCTAATAAAAATGATATTGCCTTACATTTAATTTATTGCCATGGTAATCCGCTTAAAAACATGACACACATTCAGACTTGGGTAAAATATATGATTTGGAAGTGGTTCGTTTCGAAAAAAGAAATTGTACAATAAATGATCGCTGAAGAAATTGAAGGGTTTGGAAAATAAATTTTATGTTGTGAGAGCAGGTAGAGAGCAGTAGACGGGAGCATAATATTTGTATTTTGGAGCTTTCGACATTGCCCCTATATTTGCATATAGACTTGTGTCTAAAAATAAATGCGATTTAATCGCCCATGACTCGATTAATTCTCTCCAATTTAATGTAAGTATAAACCAGAAAGGAAAGTTCAAAACGTACCCTTCGCCACTATGCACATTTTGTAGAGCTCCAGTCACAAAATAATTTAATTGAAGAAGATCAGTTAAAATTTGGTCTCAGAGGGGGAAATACTATATGGGAGGCATAATCAATTCTGAATAGATTTTCACTAAATTTGATGGAGACACTTTTATCTTTTATACCAAATAACATTACTATAGATTGCATTATATCACTTCGAGAAGGTTTTTTTTTTTTTAAATATATGTCGGAGCCGAATTCTACAAAATGAAAACGTACGTTCCGAGATTCGCTCCATTTGGGCTGATATTAGCCATTATTTGAAAAATAAACCTGAAATCGGATTAAGGATATATATGGGAGCTATAGCCAAATCTTAGCCAATCTCGATAAAATTTGGCAAAGGTATCTCCGAGCTCTATAAAATATCTGGTACCAAATATCATAGTTGCCGGATGAATATTACGAATGTGAGGGACTTAAACAGCAAATCGGATGAAACATATATATGGGAGATATAGCTATATCAGAACCGATTTTCTCCAAATTTCATAAATTTGCTTCTGTGCTAAATTCCGTCGGAGTGACAAATTTTGGGTCATTTGGAGCACAATTAACCTGATATCGGTTGAAGATATATACATATGGGAACTGTATCAAAATTAAAACCGATTCTCACTAATTTCAATAGGTTTCATCCTTGGGCCAAATAAATATTGTTGGAAATTTTATTTCACTAAGGCCTGCATTTTTCTCACAAAAATACAAGGACAGACGGACTGACTTCATGCATGGCAGAACGTGATTCTATGAAGATCCGCAAAAGTAACTATGGGTCTATCTTGCTTCCTTCTCCATGTTACAAACAAATGCACAAAGACATAATACCCTCACCACTATGTTGTCTACTGTATAAAAAGAGAAAATACAATGTTAAGAGTAGCAGGTTCGGAATACATCACCTCCACTTTAACTATATATTTTTTTTTTGGAAATGTTAAAACTTTTGTGGTGGATGCACATCACACTTCATATAATACTCAATTAAAGTTGTAATTCTGAATTTCAAACAAAACTTCTGAATTTTTTCCGAGTATGACCATCTTTGGTCTCGACTTAAGTTAGGAAGGAATACTACAATGTACCGGAGAAGTGTAGTGCTATCTGGCCTATCTATGACAGACAAACATATCGGTGAAATAATCTTCAAAAATGTGAACCGTACTGTAAATTTAAATAAGATTTCAATTATTCTTCTGAAAAACTTTTCTATGGCTCTTATAAGTCACCCTATGTAAATGAGATTGGTGATGAGTGACTCATTGACTGATTCATCAAGGCCCACTGATTCTGAAACGGCTGAATCTAGCTAGAATCAAGAATCATGCATGTAGGTCAATATTGGTGTGTAGGGGTGTGGTACGGCTGCATTTTTTAAAAAGTCGAACCATAAGTGTACTAAACGTTACCGATAATTACATCCATTATAGTGGTCAAACGGATAGAGGTAGCATTATGAAATTTGGAATTAGGGGCGCTGATGGAGTGTAGGATAGGTGTGCCAAAAATTTTTTTTTTTTTGCTTTAATCTTCACATTTGTCGATATTTGGAGCTGGATTTGGAAATATGTACTAAACAAGTAAGCAAAGACTACAGTCGAGCGGGGCCGACCGTTGAATACCCTACAACACTATAATAAACGATACAGTTTATATAGGCGCGATACTCGAAAGAATTCCACAAAATATTGTGACAAATATTAAAAGAAAACCATCAGGTTTCGTTCTCTAATTTTCGAATAATAGCAACTTTAACTAATTTGCTCATTTCCAATTTATTGGTAGATGTTGCACGTAAATGGTCTTCCTAGATCTGGAACCAATATTTCCCAAAGACCTATAATCTCTCAGAAGTGGCAAAAGATTAACATTTATTATTGGTTTTTGACTGAAACGCATCTATATGAGATACAAACATTTGACTATATTCTTCAACGAAATAGTCAGAAGTGCGTCTTTCCTGCATTTGTGAATTCTCCAAAAAGTCACTGGAATGAACATTTTCGTATTTTGTCTACAAAAAACTTTTTCACACATTGAATATTTTTGGATGGCCATCCGAAACTGCTTGGCTTTTGCAATGTCCGGTAACCCCCATTCAAATATGCGTAAGGATCGGGCGATAATTATGACCTGCTGACAATTTTGCAGTTTTTTGGTCCATTTCAACCCCTAAATATATAGCGATCATCTCTAAAAAGAGTAGACATCTATTCTGACCCTCATCTTATCCCCATGTTAAATTTCGTAAGGATCGGGCCATAAATGCGATCTGTATATGATATCCTGATATCCTAACTACTTAGTTTTGTTAGCTGTAGAAATATTACCAAATGTTTATTGAAAATGAAAATATGCCAAAAATATGACAAAATTGAAGAAAATATGAGAAAATTTTACAAAATCAATATTTTCATCATTAGAGAGATATTTTTATGCGATTTTTTTAGACGTTTTTTCTTTCCTGCCAAGAGGCCATTCTGAATTTATGAGAACTGTTGAAATCAGTTCAGCAGTTCTCGACATATAAGAGATCTTTCAAGCATATCTTCTTTGATAGACATATATATAGCACATATTTTGCTATATATCCGATTTGTTGGATGTTAACATGAATGTAAAGATCAGAAGTAACCTTGTCATGGCTTTGTGATTTCGCCGGGATTTCAAATATTCGCGGTTTTATGAAAAACAATTTTTTTTTCAACAAAAAAAATATGGCCTATTTTACCCGCTAAATATTATTCGATGACCACCCAAATTGGTAGGCTTCTTCCCCGCCCTAAACTCTAGCTGCATGCGAAATTCCGCGTCGATTGGTCTATAATTGCGACCTGTATAGCTACTGCAAAATCCGACATTTTTTCAGTATTTGGTCCATTTCAACCCCTAAACATTTGTCGATCATCTCCAAAAGAAATAGGGTTCTATTCTGAACCTAGCCCCACCTCCATTCTAAATTTCGTGAAGATCGGGCCATAATTGCGACCTGTAGAGTGATTACAAATTAACATGGACAGACGGACAGACGGACGGATGGACATACATAGCTAGATCGACTCAACTCGGCGAGCTAGGAAGATCCATATATACTTTCCTATGTGGGAAATCAATATTTCGTGGTGTTACATAATTTTTGGCCCAATCAAACTTATAATACCCCCAACACATAGTGTTGTAGGGTATAAAAAGTACAAAACGTATTTGGTGTATGAAGCAGGGATAGAGCTGGAAAGCTGAAACTTGGATTGAGGGTTTTTGATGCGGTTTATGGTAGATGTTCCAACGAGTTTTTGGAAAGTAATAAAACAAATGTAAATTTAGTAAAGAAAGATGTCTTTCTAGATATGTGTACAATAAGTGAACGAAATGACACTAAATTTGACATGTAGGGTGGGAATAGAAATGGAATTATTTAGGAATTGGGATCACTGTAATTACGATACGATAACGAAAAGTGCAAAAAGTTCTGCATTTGAGGTAAATTGTAGGAAAGGGTTCGAATTGTGATTATATGTAAAGCGTAAAGATAAGGATTTGCATTTTTAAACCCGTAACATATCATCTGCGAAAAGTACCAAATGTTACTAAATTTGTGATAAGTGTAGGAATTAAGCTGGATTTTGCTATAAGGGTAACTGTGAGTTAGAAGGCGACAGTTTAGAAAAGTACGAGTAGGTATGTACGTGTGAATTTATATATATATATATATATATATATATATATATATATATATATATATATATATATATGTATATATATATATATATATATATATATATATATATATATATATATATATATATATGTATATATATATATTTATATATATATATATATATATATATATATATATATATATATATATATATCTCAGGCCAAATAAAGTAAATGTTGGCAAGCCATTTCGAAGTCATATAATGCACTCAATAGCAATGTTATTTGGTATAAATGTTAAGAGGTATAAATGCTTCCGTCAATTTTGGAGGGAATCGATTCAGAGTTGGATATACAGGGTGAGATGAAAAAACTACAACCAACTTCAGACTGCCTTCGTTAGAGCACTCCAGCATTTGAATGTGAATACATCTTTTGTGTCTCGTACCATCTGTCGTTACCGTGATACTGGTAGCGTAGCCCGACGTCAAGGAAAAGGACGGAAGAAAACAGCAACATCAGCAGAAATGCTTCGAAAAGTAAAGAAGCGACTTGATCGAAACCTGCGTCGCAGTGGCCAAAAAATGGCTCATGAGCTGAATATATCGCAATATTCCATTCGCCAAATGTTGAAAAATAAGTTCGGAGTAAAGCCATTCCAAAAAGTGCAAGTACTTATATCGCAACAGAATGAAAATAGACTCAAAAGAGCTAAGGAGTTGCTTCGCTTGGCCGAAAGTGGTGAAATGCAGAATTGTTGTTGTTTGCAAACAAACAAAATTATCGTGTTAACTTGTCGAAGAGGTCAGCTGAAAATGTGCTCCTTTGGTTGGCCACCAGAACTCAAGCGCCGGCCATGGTGATAGTGTGGGCCGCCATAACAGTCGATGGTCGCTCTCCGCTCGTATTAATCGACCGTGGCATCAGAATAAATGCCGAATATTATCGCGAAAATATTCTGAAGGGTGTATTAAAGTCTTGGGCACGCAAAGATTTTGGCCGCAGACCTTGGACATTCCAACAGGAATCGGCACCGTCGCACTCAGCACACGCCACCCAGGAATGGTTACAAAATGAGGTTTCTCGCTTCATTTCCAGCGCACAATGGCCACCAAAATCTCCGGATACCAATTCGTTGGACTATTGTGTCTGGAGTATTTTGGAAAGCAAGATACAAATGTGTCGATCACCTCAAGCAAGCGCTTCGCCGGGAATGGACCAAAATAGCGCAGAGCAACATTCTGGCAGCGTCTGACGGTTTCATTGTCCGTTTGAAGGCCATTATTCGTGTCAAAGATGACCAATTCGAACAAATCTATACTTATTGTAAACTTTGATACTGTTTCCGACATTTTTTTCTTTCTATTAGTAAAATTAAAAAAAAAAATGTAAAATTTATGGCATTTGACTTTGTTGCAATTTTTTATATCTGACCCTGTATATGGGAGTTGTATCTAAATCTATTCCGATTATCACTAATTTCAATAGGGTTCGTCCTTGGGCCAAACAAATATTGTTTGGAAAATTTCATCTTAGTACATGCGACCTGCATTTGGTAGCACTACTAAATATGTGTAATGTAATGTACCATATAGTCGCTGTTCACCAGCTTGACTTTAATTTAGTCCTTTATCGTCTATAGTCATCTTGTAATATATTCAAATTGAATAGTATAATTTATGCCAGTAGAAATTTACTCCACTAAAGTATATTGTCTAAGAACTATTTAGTACTCTGCCTATTCATTCAATGACATACAATTTATTTCCCACCCTTTTCAATGTAGAGCACAATTAATTCGTAGGATACATTACCAATAATTTCATTTTTCATTTCGTCCCATTTACCTGCCTCAAATATAAAGATCATATACTTTTATTGTTATACCTCCACTTGCCTTAATCCTCCATGTGAAAAAATTGCATGGCACCATAAAAATAACAACAATAACAAATAAAATAACTTCTCAAGAATTACTTTCCTTGCAACTTTCGGCTGAGAAAAACCAGTTAGCTGAAGCATAAATTTAATTTCCATTTCACACCTTCACTGGCACAAAAGAAGAAAAAAACGAAAAATATCCACAAAGCGAACGAAGATTCTTTTTGGCCAGAATAAGGAGAAAAAATCACGAAGTAGTGTGACTTCAAGGATGTGCCTTTAATGATAAACTTTAGCGTACATAAGTGATCCACAGAGTGAAAACACACATACCCACATACACGTTGCAGGTTCACATTTTCCATCGGATGCCTTTTATTTTCACATTTTTTTCCTTTTTTTGCTGTCGTTTGAATTTTTGTAAAATAAATTTAAATGAATATTGTTTTTTTCCCTTACTCATTTCACTTTGTAGATAGCAACGAAAATATTCAATGGATGAGCTTCTCTTAGGTGCACTCTTAATAAATGGATTTAAATGTAATTTATCTGAAATTAGAAGTAATCCATTTTGATAATATCCTCAATTATTGTTATACACACGTGGGAAGGTTGGATAGTAGGGCAGATAAGTATATGTGTCTGGTACAAATCGTTTAGATCTACATCAACGGAGAAGTGATGTAAATATTTGAAATTTTAAGCATATAACCCTTTTTGTACTATATACATTTTCATTTAGCTCCCACATGTTGAAGGTTTTGATAACATTTTGCGGAGGCTATAATTTGGTACATGAGACAGGAAACTCCATACAATCGATATAACTTCACGATGGTCCTCATATAATGGTGCCTTCCGAATTTAGGTCTTTTGAAGATTTGACCCTGTTTATCAATGGAATGGGCCACAGTTTGGTATATGAGGTTCTCAACCGTATTGACATTTAGGGTGAGTTAAAAAAACTACAACCCATTTCACACAGCTGTAATTTCCAAGCCACTCATCCGATAGCTGTTAAAATTATTACGATGACAGCTCATTATATTGTTTACAAGCGTGCAAAAGCATTTTGGTGAGCATTTTCCAAAAATAAAGTTATTCGTGATGGAATTCAAGCGCGATAGTGTGATTTCTTTATATTTGGCTGGAAAACCACAAATGGCTATCGTTGAAGCACTCCAGCATTTAAATGTGAATAAAAGAGTTGCTTCGCTTTGCCGAAAGTGGTGAACTGCCGAATTTGGTTTTCTCCGATGAGAGAAAACATTCGTTGTCCAGCAGTTTATAAACAAACAAAATGATCGTGTTTACTTACCAAAGAGGTCAGCTGAAAATGTGCACTTTCGGTTGGCCACCAGAACTCAAGCGCCTGCCATGGTGATTGTGTGGGCCGCCATAACTGCCGTGGAATCAGAATAAATGCCGAATATACTAGCGAAAATATTCTGGAGGGTGTATTAAAGCCTTTGGCACGCAAACATTTTGGCCGCAGACCTTGGAAATTCCAACTGGACTCAGCACCATCACACTCAGCACACCCCCCCTTAGAAACGTTACAAAATGAGGTTCCTCGCTTCATTTCCAGCGAACAATGGACACCAAAATCTCTGGATACCAATCCGTTGGACTATTGTGTCTGGAGAATTTTGAAATCTTAAAAATACTAAAGTGTCGATCACCTGAAACAAGCACTTCGCCGGGAATGGGCCAAAATACCGCAGAGCAACATTCGGGCAGCGTGTGACGGTTTCATTGGCTGTGTGAAGGGCATAATTCGTGCCAAAGGTGACCAATTCGAACAAATCTAAACTAATTCTAAAATTTGATGCTATTTCCGACAGTTTTTGCTTTCATTCAATTAAATTAAAAAAAAATGTAAAAATTATAGACTTCACTTTGACTTTGTTGTAATTTTTATTTATTTTATTTTTATTTTTTATTTAACGATGTCCGTCTGTCTGGCTGTCTGGTGAAATCACGATGCAGCCCACATTATTTGACGTAGATCGCCAAAATTTAGCAGAGCAATTTGTGTTGTGTCTAGGATGGTTGGTACTGAAAATGAGATATATCGATCCACGTTTTGGTATAGTTCCCATATGATAATTTTTCACGGATTTTTCTGAAATTTGGTATTTGTAGGTTATAATGGGTCCTAGTTCGTGTGGCGAGTCATTGTATGTATAGGTCCATTCTTTGGTATAGCCCCCATATATTCGGTACCTCTCGATATTCGGTATTTTGATGATTTTTGTCACATTTGTTTACGGATTTGGTAATTGGTATTTGTAGGTTATATTGGGTTCTAGGTCCACGTTTTGTATAGCCCCATTTAGCCGTATTTCTCGACATTCCGTATTTTGATGATTTTTGGCACATTTTCCCATGAATATGTTTAAAAATTTGTATTTGTGGGTCATAATAAGCTCTAATGTTTCCTCTACCCTAAGGTGGAGGGTATTAAAAGTTTGGCCCGGCCGAACTTAATGTTTTTTTTTACATGTTTTTATCTCACCCTGTATCTCATATAGAGCGAAGGAAGTTGCGTCTAAACCTGGCACGCCGCAATATTTATATCATATTCATTTTAGTCCGATACGAAATAAACAATATTGTCTAATTCCTTCGGAACATAATCATAACAGAAGTCAAAATATATCTAAATTATCGAACATTGGCTGCGGGTATGCATCTGTCGGCATATTTAAGTACCAAAAAATAAAAAAACACACTTCCTGCCTCTTTGAACCCAATTTCTGTTATATTTATTTTAATTCGATTAAATGCGATTGATGAGAAGCCCTAACGAATTCATGTGTAAGAATTTCAAGAGATTTGCTTGGCAATTTTTTTTACCGAGCCCTTGATGTCAATTCAATGCAACATCCATTGGAACGATCTATTGAAACTATTGTTGGAGTATTTCGCTTGCAATTGGCACCATTTGAATTGCAGCAACAACAAAAGCTACGTCACTTAAGTGTCAATGCCTCAAAGTGATTTCAGCAATTTGAATACATTTTATAAATACACATTACTCCTGACCAACATTCCGGAATGACAGGGTGTTTTTTTTCAACCAACAACCGTGGCCATTACATGTTTCCCATTTGGAAATTCTGCAGCAGTTTGAAGGCATCCAACTCTTTTCGATACGAGATTCATTTCATATTCGAATGCGAAATAAAAATTGTACTCAGCTATGCAGAGTTGCGAACGGCCACATTGACACGTACGGGATGTGTAGTGGATTGTGTTAAATGGGAAGAAAACGGAGGGAGGGGCGTTTGTTGTGAAGGGCGAAAGTACCTTGCAACTGTTACGGACATGTAATGGAATTTTAACTATTTACAGACATTTGTAGCTACGTACAATTCCACTCATGTGTATTATAGGTATGTGTGTGTGTGTGTGCATCACGGTATGCATAACCAAATGTCACTGAATTGTTTATTGAAAATTCTACATTCTGTACGCAAACGAAGAGTAATAACTTCGGGAATGCAGAATGTTCGCTAAAGGACAACAAGTGCACCAGCAGCAGCCATAACAACATTGCCGACGATGAAAAATACAGAATTCGTTAAACTTTCGTACACAAGTATAATTGAATCCGTTTCTGTGTGCAACAATAAATTTTTAAAATGTAAGCGAATGACAAAAATGCTAATAAAAACAAGAAAAGGAAAAACATTTGCTAGCGGGAACGTAGCTGGTTTTAGGATCAACATCCAGGAACTAGCAGAAAAAGATTTGTACGAAGATCTTTAATGCGTGGTTCGAACGGGTTAAAAAACACTTAATTTGAGTGAAATTGGAAGGAGAATGTAGATATGGTTTATCGTGGAGTATATTAGTAAAACCATTGCACAATGGACCTACATCAAATATTTTTGTCCAAAACTATTTCAACGTGTTTATATATAAACCCTAGATACCAACAGACATCCATTCATCAAATTTGACATCAATATCATATTTCACAATTCCTTTCACCCAGTGCCTAATTTAGTAACATTAAGTACGCATATCCAAAAACAATCTACATTTTTCCATCTTAGACACAAACAGCAATCGAAAATTAATACCATTTAGAATTTTTCGAACAACCATAGATACTAGCAGACACCTCAATATCAAATTTCTGGATCCAGATCTAGACATTTACGCATTACTAATCCCTTCACCGAATACCAATTTTAGTAGCATTTAATTCTTTTATCTTTAATTAAGTAATATGAATATAACAGCTCAGAATTTTATCTCTATCCCTTCACCCACTATCCGATATATAGGATGAGATGAAAAAACTGCAACAAAGTCAAACGCCATAATTTTCATTTTTTTTAATTGTATTGAATGAAAGCAAAAAATGTCGGAAATAGCATCAAATTTTAAAATAAGCACGAATTATGGTCTTCGAACGGCCAATGAAACCGTCACACGCTGCCCGGATGTTGCTCTTCGGTATTTTGGTCCATTCCCGGCGAAGCGCTTGCTTGATGTGATCGAGACTTTGGTATTTTTAAGTGCCAACCTTATTTTCCAAAATACTCCAGACACAATAGTCTAACGGATTGGTATCCGGAGATTTTAGTGGCGCTGGCGCGTGCTGAATGCGATGCTAAGCCCTGTTGGAATGTGCATGGTCTGTGGCCAAAATGTTTGCGTTCCCAGAGCTTTAATACACCCTCCAGAATATTTTCGCGATAATATTCGGCATTTATTCTGATGCCATGGTCTATTAATACGAGCGAAGAGCGACATCAGCAGTTATGGCGGCCCACACCATCACCATGGCCGGCGCTTGAGTTCAGGTGGCCAACCGAAGGTGCACATTTTCAGCTGACCTCTTTTGCAAGTAAACACGATCATTTTGTTTCTTTACAAACTGCTGGACAACGAATGTTTTCTCATCGGAAAAAAACAAATTCGGCAGTTCCCCAGTTTCGACCAAGCGAAGCAACTCTTTAGCTCTTTTGAGTCTATTTTCTTTCTGTTGCGGTGTAAGTTCTTGCACTTTTTGGAATTTCCATGGCTTTACCCCGACCTCAATTTTCAATATTTGCCGATATGTTCAGCTCACGAGCCATTTTCGGTCACTGCTACGCGGGTTTCGATCAAGTCGCTTCTTTACTTTTCGAACCATTTCAGCTGATGTTGATTCTTCCGTCCACTTCCTTGACGTCGGGCTACGCTACCAGTATCACGTTAACGAGCGTTGGTACGAGACACAAAAGATTTATTGCCATTTAAATGCTGGAGTGCTCTAACGATAGCCACTTGTGGTTTTCCAGCCAAATATAAAGAAATCACACTATCACGCTTAATTTCCATTACGAATAAATTCTCACCAAAACGCCGTTGTACGTTTGTGAACAATATAATTAGTTTTAATAATTTTAACAGCTGTCGGACGAGTGGCTTAGAAATGACAGCAGTCTGAAGTTGGTTGCAGTTTTTTTATGTCACCCTGTAGTACTATTCAATACTTTTCGCACATTCGTACAATTAAAGTATACAATTCCAAAACCATTTCTATATGTCCAGGATATACGTGAACAGCGACCCCAATAGCAATTTTCAGATTTCAAACCATTACTGTTCACCCAATAAAATACATATAAAACCAGTAAACAAGCAGTAAGTTCGGCCGGGCCGAATTTTGAATACACTCCACCACTTGAAACGAATTAGAAAATTTTCAAAAAAATAAAATCCATTAAAAATTCAGTTAAGATCTTTAAAATACCTAAAATCGGAAGGTGCCGATATATGGGGGATACACGATATTGTGGACTTATATAGACAAATCTATGTCTGAGGGTAAAGTACTCACAAAGAACTCCTTTTGTAGATTTTCAGACAATTTCAGACAAAATGTGGCTAAAATCGTCAAAATACCTAAAATCGAATAGTTACCGTTATATTGGGCCTATACGATATCGTGGACTTATACAGATAATTATCTTACAGGGGATAAAGTACTCACAAGGAACTCTTTGTGTGGAATTTCAGACAATACCATTGGAAAATGTGGCTAAAATCATCAAAATACCGAATATCGGGGGGTACCGTTACATGGGGGCTATACGATATCGTTAACCTATAAAGATAATTGTCTGCCAGGGGGTAAAGTGTTCACAAGGAACTCTTTGTGTGGAATTTCAGACAATACCATTGTAAAATGTGGCTAAAATCATCAAAATACCGAATATCAGGGCGGTACCGTTATATGGGGCTATACGATATCGTGGACCTATATAGACAATTCACATTCAGGGGATAAAGTACTCATAAGTAACTCCTTGTGTGGATTTTCAGACAGTTTCGTTGAAAAATGTATCTAAAATCGTTAAAATACCGAATATCGGGAGTACCGTTATATGGGGGATATACGATATCGTGGAACAATATGGACTATTCTCATTCAGGGGTTAGAGTGCTAAAAAATAATTCCTTGTGTAGAATTTCAGACAATTCCGTTGAAAAATGTGGCTAAAATCATCCAAATAATGGATATCGGGGGTACCGTTATATGGGGGCTATACGATATCGCGGGCCGATATAGCCCATCTTCGAACTTGATCTACCTGCAAACAAAAGACAGATCTGTGCAAAATTTTAGCTCCCTATCTTAATTCGTTTTGACTGTAGCGTGATTACAACATACGGACATGGCTAAATCGTCTTAGAATTTTACGCTGATCAAGAATATATATGCTTTGTTGGGTCTAAAATGATTATTTCGGTGTAATATACCCTCCATACTGGTGGAGGGTATAAAAACAGCAAAGTTTACGATTTTTAAAATTGTACGAACTTCAAATGCGAAATTCGACGGAGGTACCGTCATATGGGGCTATACGAAGTCGTAGAGATTCATATGATTTTTATGCCATAGGTTGTAGTACCCATTAAGATCTTCCAACATGAGATTTGAAACGACTTCGATGAATAATATTGCTGAACTTATCCAAATACCTACTATCGTGAGGTATTGTTACACGGGGACTATAGGAAGACGTGCACCTGCCGAATTTTAAATATGAAATTTGAAATAATAAATGACAAATCTAATATACCCTCCATAGAATGGTTGGGGGTATAAAAGCGGTACAAAATGTAATGCTATTTAGTACTTTTCGTGTACTTGTAATACACATTCCCAAAACCAAACTCACTGAGCTACTATTGACAGGAAGCCCAATACAACATTTCAAAATTCCAGCTTCTTCAGTTCACACCTAACTGTTATAAATTTAGTACAGTTCCCTCACTTAGCACACATATATCAAAGTTAGTTTCCAACCTGATTCTGGTATAAAATTTGAAGTTTTTAGTTTTCTCCGTTCACATAATTTCAAAAGGTGCCATTTTAGAAGTTTAGTAAAATTTTAAAAAATTTCCTAAATTTAAAGTTCGAATTTTCAATAACTCTTTGGTACCATCTATCATCTATGATGCACTCCATCAGTGACTCTCATTGCAAATTCTATTTCATTCCGTTTGTCCAATACAAAGTATTCATTTTTTAGTACATTTTAGTATTTTTCGCACGCTTTAAGTACGACTTTCCAGCCTTGTCAATTGCCAACGCACCAAGATTTACCCTAGCAAGATTTAAGGTTCAGCTTTTTTGTCTGGTCGTTGATTCTCCGTCAGTCACTATTCTTTTACATAAATGGCAGATATTACAATACGCGGACCGATCTATACAAATTTCAATTAAAAGTGTAACGATAGTCATCTAAGTCGACGTCTGCTAAGACAACTAATGAAATACAATAAAAACAAGTACAAAAGCTGTAAGTTCGGCCGGGCCGAACTTTGAATACCCTCCACCATTTGGAAAGAACTTGGCATTTTTCAAAAAAATAAAATCCGTTAAAAATTCTGCTAAAATCTTAGCATAGGTAACTTGTGTCATAAGCTATTACAATATTCAAATACGATTCTGTTTATAATTTACCTATAATCATCAAAATACCGAATATAGGGAGGTACCATGACAGTTATAAAACGTGGACTTGCACAGACAATTTTCTGGCATAGGCTGTAATATCCATTACGAACTTCAAATACCAAATTTGAAAAAAATCTGGTGAATAATGTCGCTTAAATCATCAAAATACGGAATATCGGGAGGAACCGTTATATGGGTCTATACGAAAACATGTGACAGCTACATTCGGTATTTTTAAGATTTTAACAAAATTTTTAACGGATTTTGTTGTTTTGAGAATTGCCAAATTCGTTCCAAATGGTGGAGGGTATTCAAAGTTTGACCCGGCCGAAGTTAAAGCATTTTTACTTGTTTCAAATTTCGCATTTGAATATTGTAAAGGTTATTAAGTTGCCTATACAGGTCCACGTCGTCATATACATACGGCTACATTCGGTATTTTTAAGATTTAAAAGGAATTTTAAACGGATTTTATTTTTTTTTTAAATTGCCAAATTCGTTCCTAAGGGTGGAGGACATTCAAAGTTTGGCCCATCTGAACTTACAGCTTTTTTACTTGTTTTAATTGTAGCATGAGCCAAAACATTCATTTATATTTGACTATTTACTCAGAAACACCCAATTATTCTCTGATTCATAATCAACGAATTATCTGCATCCGAAAAATAATTTCCTGCCATCACACTGATTGCCCGATTCGTATCAAATTATTATTATTTTTATTCCATGCACGTATTTGTATAATTCCCATTTTTGCCTTTGCTAAAACTCAAATCCCAAATATGCGCGTGATTTTTTAAAAATTCAAGTGATTATTCAGCAATTTGGCTGTTAACAACGGCAGAGCATGAAAACAGGGATTTAATTCAAAAATGGAGAAGAGTTAAGAATGAGATTATTATTTGAAATTTCAAGAGTAAAAGATTAAATGTGAAATGATAATAATAAATTCGGGATTTTTTACATGATTTATACACCCTGCACCCCACCATGTGGTGGGTTATTATGTCATTGTGCATTTGTTTGTAACATGAAGAAGGATGCGAGGTAGACCCATAGTTGCTTTTGAAGACCTTCATAGAGTTACTTTCTGAGTCGATTTATGCAAGTCAGACCGTCTGTCCGTCTTTCTGTCAATGTATTTTTGTGAACAAAATGCAGGTCGCATTATATAATTGTGCACCAAATGTCTGCGGTTGCCGCATTTTCACATATCCGACCGAATTCAGTCCAGAAGCAAGTACATCAAATTTAATGAAAATGGATTCAGATATAGCTGTAGCCCCATATATATGTTTCATCCGATTTGGAGTTCAAGTCCCTTACATTACCAATATGGAACCCACAAGGATGATATTCTGAACCAGATATCAGCCCAGAAATACCTCTGCAGGATGTACGTTTTCATTTGGAGAAACCCGGCTCCGATATAATTTCTTTTATTGAATATAAACCTTCTCGAGGTGATATCATGCACTCTACAGCAATGTTAAAAAATAAAAATATCTCCATCAAATTTAGTGAAGATCGATTCAAAATTGGATATATTTGCCATATAGGGTGAGATAAAAAACTGCAATAAAGTCCAACGCCATAATTTTATATATTTTTTTATACCCATCACCAAAAAAGGTATGGAGGGTATATTAAGTTCGTCATTCCGTTTGTAACTCATCGAAATAATCATTTTAGACCCAACAAAGTATATATATTCTTGATCAGCGTAAAATTCTAAGACGATCCGTCCGTCTGTCCGTCTGTTGTAATCACGCTACAGTCTAAACGAATTAAGATAGGAAGCTAAAATTTTGCACAGATGTCTCTTTTGTCTGCAGGCAGGTCAAGTTCGAAGATGGGCTATATCGGTCCACGATATCGTATAGCCCCCATATAACGGTACCCCCCGATATTCGGTATTTTGATGATTTCACCCACATTTTTCAACGGAATTGTCTGAAAATCCACACAAGGAGTTCCTTGTGGGTACTTTATACCTCGGCAGAGAATTATCTACATAGGTCCACGATATCGTATAGCCCCCATGTAACGGTACCCCCCGATATTCGGTATTTTGATGATTTTACCCACATTTTTCAACGGAATTGTCTGAAAATCCACACAAGGAGTTCCTTGTGGGTACTTTATACCTCGGCAGAGAATTATTTATATAGGTCCACAATATCGTATAGCCCCCATATAACGGTACCCCCCGATATTCGGTATTTTGATGATTTTACCCACATTTTTCAACGGAATTGTCTGAAAATCCACACAAGGAGTTCCGTGTGGGTACTTTATACCTCGGCAGAGAATTGTCCATATAGGTCCACGATATCGTATAGCCCCCATGTAACGGTACCCCCCGATATTCGGTATTTTGCTGATTTTACCCACATTTTTCAACGGAATTGTCTGAAAATCCACACAAAGAGTTCCTTGTGGGTACTTTATACCTCGGCAGAGAATTATCTATATAGGTCCACAATATCGTATAGCCCCCATATAACTGTAACCTCCGATATTCGGTATTTTGATGATGTTAGCCACGCTTTTCAATGGAATTGTCTTAAAATCAACACAAGTAGTTCCTTGTGAGTACTTCACCCCCTGAGAGAGAATTGTCTATACAGGTCCACGATATCGTGTATCCCCCATATAACGGTACCTCCCGATATTCGATATTTTATGATTTGACCCACATTTTTCATCGAAATTGTCTGAAAATCCACACAAGGAGTTCCTTGTGGGTACTTTATACCTCGGCAGAGAAAAATATCTATATAGATCCACGATATCGTATAACCCTCATATAACGGTACCCCCGATATTCGGTATATTGATGTTTTTTGCCATATTTTTCAACGGAATGATCACAAGGGGTTCTTTGTAAATAAGGGGTTCTTTGTGAGCACTTTACTCCCCGACAGAGAATTCCCTATATAGGTTACGATAACGTATAGCTCCCATATTACGGTACCCCGCGGTATTCGGCATTTTGATGATTTTAGCCACATTTTCCAATCGTATTGTCTGAAAATCCACACACGGAGTTCTTTGCGAGCACTTTACCTCTGAAACGGAATTGTCTATATAGGTCCACAATATCGTATATCCCCCATATAACGGTACTCCCCTATATTCGGTATTTTGATGATTTTAGCCACTTTTTCCAAGGGAATTATCTGAAAATCCATACAAGGTGTTCCTTGTGAGTACTTTACACGCAGACATAGATTTGTTTTTATAGGTCCACAATATGATATATCCCCCCATATATCGGCACCTACCTATATTATATATTTTAAAGATTTTAAAAGAATTTTTATTGAATTTTATTTTTTTGAAATTTTTCTAATTCGTTTCAAATGGTGGAGGGTATTCAAAGTTCGGCCAGGCCGAACTTACTGCTTTTTTACTTGTTAAATTTTATTGAATGAAAGCAAAAAATGTCGGAAACTTTAGAATAAGTTTAGATTTGTTCGAATTGGTCACCTTTGGCTCTAATTATGGCCTTCAAACGGCCAATGGAACCGTCACATGCTGCCTCAAAGCTGCTCTGCGGTATTTTGGCCCATTCCCGGCGAAGCGCTTGTTCGAGGTGACCGACATTTTTAATGCCAACCTTGATTTCCAAAATACTCCAGACACAATAGACCAAGGGATTGGTATCCGGAGATTTTGGTGAGCATTGTACGCAGGAAATGATACTCGCTCATTTTGTAACCATTCTTGGGTGGCGCGTGCTGAGTGCGATGGTGCTGAGTCCTGTTGGAATGTCCAAGGTCTGTGGCCAAAATGTTTCAAAATGTTTGCTTTAATACACTATCCAGAATATTTTCGCAATAATATTCGGCATTTATTCTTATGCCACGATCGATTAATATGAGCGGAGAGCGCTTGAGTTCTGGTCGCCAACCGAAGGTGCAAATTTTCAGCTGACCTCTTTGGCAAGTAAACAAGATAATTTTGTTTCTTTACGAACTACTGGACAACGAATGTTTTCTCATCGGAGAAACCCAAATTCGGCAGTTCACCACTTTCGGCCCAGAGAAGCAACACTTTAGCTCTTTAGAGTCTATTTTCTTTCTGCTGCGATATAAGTTCTTGCACCTTTTGGAATTTCAATGGCTTTACCCCGAGCTCATTTTTCAATATTTGCCGAATGGAATATTGCGATATGTTCAGCTCACGAGCCATTTTTCGTTTTCGGCCACTGCGACGCGGGTTTCGATCAAGTCGTTTCATTACTTTTCGAACAATTTCTGCTGATGTTGCTGTTTTCTTCCGTCCACTTCCTTGACGTCAGGCTACGAGTGATGGTACGAGACACAAAAGATTTATTCACATTTAAATGCTGGAGTGTTCTTACGATAGCCACTTGTGCTTTTCCAGCCACATATAATCACACAATCACGCTTGAATTCCATCACGAATAAGCTCTTCTTTTCTGGTAAATTCTCACCAAAATGCTTTTGTACGCTTGTAACAGTATAATGAGCTGTCAATGGAATAATTTTAACAGCTGTCGGATGAGTGGCTTAGAAATGACAGCAGTGTGAAATTGGTTGCAGTTTTTTCATCTCACCCTGTATATTAGTTCCCTCTGAAACCAAACTGTAAGTGCTCGAAAGCCAAATATTGATATGTGGTATGATATACTTCAAATGCATTTTTGAGGTGTAGCGTATCATATAGTCGGCCACGCCTGACTTTTTACTTCGTATCACAAATTTATTACAAATTTATTGGATTTCAATGTCAGAATTTATTCCTATGCTGACATTTTTAAAAATCACAGTCATATCAATCGAAGAGTCAATGCAGTCTTTCAGCACCTGGCAAAGAGCTGGATAAGTTAAAATAAGGGGTTCCTTCTTTAATTCTAATCCGATACAAACTTTACAAAAAATCAACCCCAAGTAGTGCTCAAACATGTTACAACATCTTGGTGCAAATTCAATTTCTGAGAATTTAAATAGAATGCGGCTGTGCCTTCGAATCGCCGCCGTGGTGGAAATAATGCAAAACAACTGCAAAAATTGTTAACAATTTGAGGAGCAATTGATTTAGTTCCGTTACAAGTGCGTTTAGCTTACAAAGCTTTTTATTTGTGCAAGTATTTCACTTTACGAATAGTACCAACCTACTAACCATAGTTGCCAACAGCAGCTAGAACAGCAACAACGATAAAAATTGCAAAAGGAGCGAACGGTAACAATAACAGCAAAGCAATAAAATCGTTGAGTATTTCAAACGTTAAACCGAAACGGGTACAGGAATTCCTTCTTTTGTTTCGTCCTTGTGGATGTAGAGTGTAGTGTGTGTGTGCGTGTGTATGGGTTTAGTTTTGTTGTTATGTTGCAAACGGGAATCGTGTATATTCGTTTGGTTATTTTGTTGTTGTTACATTTTACCATGTTGCCGCGAAACACATGTGAGTCGTTGCAACGCTGGAGCTGGAGGTTTGCTTTTTTTCCACCATTTGTGTCTGCATGCACGGGAGTATATCAAACTTTACAAAAACGGAAATTTCTCTTGTTTAATATCCTTTTTCAGTAGCTTTATTTCTATGTGCGGATGTAAGCAATGAACTAAATCCTAATATAAACAATAATATATATATTTTTTTTTGTTTTGCATCGAAAGCCCTTCAGCGAAATAGACTGGTGCCTCTTTTCTGTGTCGGGAAATTCAGTGCTTTGAAAATGATTCAAATAAAGTTGAAGTTATTTTCAACGGATTCGTAAAGATTTATTTTGCAAGGTAAGTGGCGTGGAAACTTATAAAAATGAGAAGAAATAATTATGACATTATTATTTTAAATTTTAATAGGAAATGAGCAATATATACACTACAATGTAAAAGATTAAAACTGACTGCCTCATCAACGTCTAGAAGAAAGGACTAGGGCTTAATCTGGAAGTTCGGCGGTGTTTTAGGTTATTCTTACAAATACATATTAAAAAGTTCTAAACACAATACAATTGTGATACAATTCTATACTTTTGTAGTCTGCATCTTAAAATTATTCATGTTTCAAGCATCGTTTGTATACCCTCGGCCATATGGCTAGTGATTTCATTTGATACGGCCAAAACGTTCCTCATCGAAATAACGGTTTTGGACGATAGGTCTCTTTGGACCAAATCCGTTTCAGGACATTCGGAGTCGATCTAGCGATATCCGCCCGTCTGTCTGGTGCGCACGATATCTCTCGATATCGTAATATTATTGTCAAACTTAGATGGAGTTTGGAAATGGACAATATCGGTCCACTCCTTCTTGTACCTCCCCCACAAAAGTTCAAAATTTTCAAAGAAGTTAAGTTTACTGCACAGAAGGAGAAACGATAATCCAATTTTGCTCAAACTTTGCAAATCATAATATTTGCGTCAGTGCTTGGTCAGGACAATATCGTTCAACTCAATCAAGTACCTCTCCCATAAAGGGAAAACATTTTGAATAATTATAAATCTTATAAAATGTGATATAAGTTTCCGATTGTCTTCAAATTACACACATCAATGTATTTGTATTAACCCAAGATCTTGCGTGAAGATGGAATGAATATATCGGTCCACTCCTTCAGTACCTCTCCCACATAGGGTTAAATTTTTTAATAAACATAAAGCTCATAAAAAGCAAAAATAACCGATTCCATTCAGACTTGGAACCACTTAATATTTCCATCAACACAAGATCTGTTGTAAAGACGGTAGAGATCGGACCATTTCTTCTGGCAACCTCTCCACAAAGGGACAACATTTTGAATAACTAAAACGATACGAAAATCCAAAATTAGCATCCGGTTCTCTTCAAATTTCACAAATGCCATCACCTTCTGGTACCTCTCCCACAAAGGGTCACAAATTTCAATATTTATTTCTTTCATAACATGCGAAACGAGTCGGCAATTCTATACAACTTGATATATCTAAATATCTCCTAACCAGAAATCTGATAAGAATATGTAATTTTTTCGGAATATAAGATTTCGTATAAATTTGGATATAAATGTTCGATTCCCTTTAAATTTTGCGCTTACTAATATAGAATCTCCATAGAACCACTTTCTGAGTCGATTTATGCATGTCAGTCCGTCCTTCTGTCCATGTAGTTTTGTGAACAAAATGCAGGACTCATTTATTATGAAACTTTCTAAACAACATTTGTTTGGACCAAGGACGAACCCTATTGAAATTTAAATATAGCTCCCATATATTTCTTCAACCAATTTCGGGTTGAGTGTGCACCAAATGGCCAATATCAGTCCAAGTTACCTGAATTTTGGCAATTTCGACTGAATTCATCCTAGAAACAAGTATATCCAATTTAGCGAAAATCTGATCATGTATAGCTATAACTCTGACATATATTTTATTATATCCTCAACTGATTTCGGGTTACTTGTGCACCAAATGGCCTATATCAGTCCAAAAGTCCTGAATTTTGGTACATCCGACCGAATTCTAGGAGCAAGTACATCAAATTTGGTAAAAATCGGTTTAGATGTAGCTATAGCTCCCATACATATGTTTCAACCGATTTTGTCAAGATCTGTTAAAAATTTAGGTATAGCTCCCTTAGATATCCTCAACCGATTTCGGGTTAATTGTGCACCAAATAGCTAAGATCAGCCCGAATGGAGTGAATTGTGGCAATCTAGAAATAAGTATTTCAAATTGGGTGAAAATCGCTAAGTTTCATCCGATTTGGTGTTTTAGTCCCAAAAATTCGTAATATGTATTCGACAATAATGATATTTGGTGCCAGGTATCAGATGCAGCTCAGAAATAAGTGCCAAGTTCGGTTTAGATTTGGACATAGCTCCCATATATAGCGTCAACCGATTTCGGACTAATTGTGCACCAAATGACCAATATCAGTCAAAGAGTCCTGAATTTTGGTACATCCGATCGAATTCAATCTAGAAGGAAGTACATCAAATTTGTTGAAAATAAGTTCCGATATAGCTATAGGATTCTATATATATGTTTTATCCGATTTGTGGTTTTAAGTTTCTCACTTGCGTAATATGGACTCCACAATAATGATATTTGGTACCACATATCAGATAAAGCTCAGAAATACCTCTACCAATTTTTATCAAGATCGGTTCAGATTTGGATATAGCTTCCATATAGACCTATATCAGATATCATGTTTATTGTGCACGAAATTACTAATATCAGCCCAAATGGATTGAATTTTGGCACTTTCGACTGAAATCAGTCCAGAAACAAGCACTTTAGATTTGGGGAAAATAGGTTCAGATATATCTATAGCTCTCATATATATATTTCATCCGATTTGGGGGTTTAAGTGCCTCACTCCACAAGAATGGTATTTGGTACCAGATAACATGTAGCTAGCATGGAGCTCAAATATAACTCTGTCAAATTTTATCGATATCGGATCAGATTTGGATATAGCTCGCATATATATCTTTATCACATATCGTATATCTCCCTATAACGGCTTTCCTTTAAGCGGTATTATTCCACGCATTGTTTTAACTTTTTCAAGTTCCTTCAAAATGATGGAATGAATTAAATTTTTGCCCGGCCGAACATAGCTGCTTTTTATACCCTCGAGAATACTATGGAGGGTATATTAACTTTGTCATTCCGTTTGTAACTCCTCGAAATACTCATGTGAGACCCAACAAAGTATATATATTCTTGATCAGCGTAAAATTCGAAGTCGATTTAGCCATGTCTGTCTGTCTGTCCGTCTGTCTGTCTGTTGTAATCACGCTATCTTTCGAAGGAATTGAGATAGAAGGCTAAAATTTTGCATGTTTATTTTTCCAGTAGGCAGGTTAAGTTCGTAAATGGGCCATGTAGGTCCACGTCTTCGTATAATCCCCATATAACGGTACCTCACGATATTTTGATGATTTTAGAGACATTATTAACCGGATTTGTTTCAAATTTGGTATTTGAAGTTCGAAATGGATACTACAGTCTATGACAGAAAATTTTCTGTGCAGGTCCACGTCTTCGTATAGCCCCCATATAACGGTATTTCCCGATATTCGGTATTTCGATGATTTTAGCGACATTATTAACCGGATTTGTTTCAAATTTGATCTTCGAAGTTCGAAATGCATACTACAGCCTAAGACTGAAAACTGTCTGTGCATGTCCACGTTTTCGTATAGCCCCGATATAACGGTACCTTCCTATATTCGGTATTTTTATGATTTTAGCGTCATTATTCACCGGAATTGTTTCAAATTTGGTATTTGAAGTTCGAAATGGGTACTACAGCCTTAGACAGGAAACTGTCTGTGCAGGTTCATGTCTTCGTATAGCCCCCATGTGACGGTAACTCCCTATATTCGGTATTTTGATGATTTTAGCGTCATTATTCACTGGAATTGTTTCAAATTACGTATTTAGAGTTCGTAATGCGAACTACAGTCTGTGACAGAAAATTGTGTATGCAGGTCCAGGTCTTCGTAAGTGCATAATAAATGCTACAGCCTATGACAGAATGGTTATTATGATTTTTGCCACATTATTTACCGTTTATTTAAAATTTCGAATTTGAATATGGTTAAGTCATTACCAAATGCCACGTCGTATAGACACCAATATAACGGCTATATTCGGTATTTTTAAAATGCTAACAATTTTATCTTCAAATTCATTCCAAATGGTGGAGGGTATTCAAAGTTACTTACGGCCGAACTTACTGCTTTTTAACTTGTTTTACTTGCTTTTATTTACTGCCGTCGAATTCACCTTTGCATGTAGGTGATAGCAGTATTAGAACTAAATTATCTCATGTCAACAAGACAACGCTTATTGAGATATTAAGAAAATTATGTTCGCCATGTCACACCACTTCCACATTGCCTACTAAGTGCTTATGATGCTCTCTCTTATACACACATCGATTCGAATGATTAATTGTCACTGGAGATTAGGAAACCTCTTGAAGTGCTCCATCATCAGATGATGCCAATTAAGGTGCAATTAAGAATTGATTTCTTGCAGTTGGGCAATACTAATTGGTAATTTCAAATTAGATCATATTGGTTTGTGGAATATATTAACATATGCCATTTGGCCAGCAGCAAACTACGGCCTATTGGATATGCATGATGGGTAGGTAAGTGGGGAGTTGGTGTGTGTTAAGCAATATTATACACTTAGTAAGTCAGTATTATATATTTTAGTCATTATTTCTTCAAAGTTTCAATGAACACTTGTCTGACAACACTCGAACTTGGCTTGATCAACTATAAATGTCCTGTAACGGATTTCGTCCAAAGAATCCTAGGGTCTAATTCGTTACTTCGATGAGGTATATTTTTAGGTCGTATAAAAATATATTTAATTAAGTAATATATTATTCATCTATTTATTTTTTATATCCACGGCCATATGGTTATATCTATATCTAATTTCATACGGCCAACACGTACCTCATCGCAATAACTGCTATAGACCCTAGGTCTTTTGAACAAATTCATTTCAGGACATTTGGAGTCGATTTGGTGTGTCCGTTCGTCCGTCCGTCGTCTGTCTGTCTGGTTGGCTGGAGCGCACGATAACACTCGAAGGAAGTATACGATTTGGTCCAAACATGTTACATCGCAGTATTATTGTCAAACATAGATCGAGTTCGTAGATGGGCAACAACTTTCCTATCCTTCTGGTACCTCTCCCACAAATGGTCAACATTTCAAAGAAAATAATTTACCTAATAAAAAGAGAAGGGATCCTTCGGGTTTGTACAAACTTTGCAAATCACAATATTTTTGTCAGTGCTTGGTCAGGGGCGGGGATGGACAATATCGACCAACTCTATTCAGTACCTCCCCCAAAAAAGGCCAACAATTGGAATAATTATAACTCTTATAAAATGTGAAATGAAAGTCGGATTGCCTTCAAATTTCACATATCCTAATACTTTTATAAACACAAGATCTAGTGTGAAGCTGGGCGACATCATTCTACTCCTTCTGGTACCTCCTCCACAAAAGATCAAAAATTTCAAAGAAAATAATTTACCTCATAGACAGAGAAGGAATCATTCGGTCCTCTCCTTCTGGTACATCCCCCACAACGGGCCAGAATTTGGAATAGCCATGAAGGCCGTAAAACAAGAAAATAGCAACCGATACCTTTCAAACTCGGTACATATAAATGTTTCTATTATCGGTCTACTTCTTCTGGCACCTCTCCAGCAGCAGGTCAATTTTTTTAATAAAAATATCTCTCATAAAATGCGAAATAAACATCCGATTCTCATTAAATTTCACACATTTCAAGATCTGGTTTGAAAATAGGATATATCGGTTCACTCCTTCTGGCACCTCCCTACAAAATGTCGAAATTTAAATAAAATATTGTTACAAATGTAAATTTAATAAATAAAATATTTTGCTGCACTGAAAGAGAAATGATAATTCGATTTTGATCCAACTTTGCAAATCATAATACTTGTATCAGTGCTAGGTCAGGATGCGAAAATGGCATATATCGGATGCACACCTTCTGTAACCTCCTCCACAAAGGGTCAAAATTTTGAATATCCATGATGCTCATAAAACGTGAAATTAACTATCCGATTACATTCACAATGACAGTGCACAGTTCAATATTTCCATCAACACAAGATCTGTTATAAAGAGGTCAACATTTTGAATAACCAAAACGATCATAAAATCCGAAATGAACATCCGGTTCTCCTCATATTTCACATATCCTATTATTTCTACTGACACAAGATCTGCTGTGAAGATGATATATATCTGCGAACCCCCTTCTGGTACCTCACACACCAAATCTGGCACGTTGCAATATTTGTATCATATTTATTTAGGTTCGATCCGAAATGGACAATATTTTCCCAATTTTTGAATAATCATAGCAAAAGCCAAAATATATTTCAATAATCGAACATTGGCTGAGAGTTATTATCCGATTGAAATGAAATTTTCCAAACAATATTTGTTTGGCCCAAGGACGAACCCTATTGAAATTGTTGAGAATCGGTTCCTATTTAGATACATCACCCATATCTAACTTCAACCGATTTCGGGTAAATTGTGCACCATGTGGCCAATATCAGTTCAAATGACTTTGGTACATCCGACCGTATTTAGCCCAGAAGCAAGTACATAAAATTTGAAGAAGAAAATCGGTTCAGATAAAGCTATAGCTCCCATATATATATATATATATATATATATATATATATATATATATATATATATATATATATATATATATATATATATATATATATATATATATATATATATATATATATATATATATATATATATGTGATATCCGATTTGGGGTTCTAAGTCCCTCACATGCGTAATATAAACTCTATAATAATGATGTGATGATAATACTTCTGTCAATTTTTACCGAGATCGGATCAGATTAGGATATAGCACCCATACATCAGTCCAAATGGACTGAATTTTTGGCAACTCCGAATGATTTCATTCTAAAAGCAATTATTTCGAATTTTGGTGAAAATCGGTTGAGATATAGCTAGAGCTCCCATATATATGTTTCATCCGATCAGATTTGGATATAGCTCACATATATACCTTTATCCAATTTATGTTTATTGTGCACGAAATGGCTAATATCAGCCTAAATAAAGGGAATTTTGGCACTTCCGACCGAATTCAGTCTAGAAGCATGTACTTCAAATACAGCTATAGCTCCCATATATGTTTAATCCGATTTGGGGTTTTAAGTCCTCATATGCGTAATATGCACTCTACAGCATTGATCTTTGGTACTGGATATTAGATACAGCCCAGAAATACCTCTGTTAAAATGTATTGAGATCAGATCAGATTTGGATACAGCTCCAATAAATATCTTTATCCGATAGTAGGTTTGTTGTGCACCAAATGATTAATATCAGCTCAAATGAACTGATTATTGGCAATTCCGTCTGAACTCATCCTAAAAACAAATACTTCAAATTCAGTGAAAATCGGTTCAGATATAGCTATAGCTCTAATATAAATGTTTCATCCGATTTGGGGTTTTAAGTCCCTCACATGAGTAATATACACTTCACAAAAATTACATTTGATGCTGGACATCAGATACAGCTCGAAAATGATTCTGCTGAATTTTATCAAGATCGGTTCAGATTTTTATATACCTTCGATATACATCTTTACGGTTATTGTCCACCATATATATATATAATATCAGCCCAAATTGGATAAATTTGTTCATATTCAGCCGAATTATTTTCTTTTGAAACTCTGTCCGGTATATCTATTGCTCCAATAAATATTTTTTAATTTTATTTGGTTCTAAAGCAAAGCAGGTACAAAAGCCTCCCTCAAATTCGTTGAAAATCGATTCAGAGTTGGATATAGTTCCCAGATTGTGACTACTCTAAAGCCTTGATACGCATTCAAATAAGGTTCATAGTTTTTTTTTTTCTTACGGGAGATTTACTGTAGACGCATAGTGGTATAATGTATCATATAGACGGCCCCGCCCGACTTTTGATCTTTCCTTACTGTTTTTTTTGCATTTGTGCATCACGGGAGGTTTTACCCAATTCCTTGTAGGGGTATGTGTATTCCGGCCTAACTCTATATGAATTATGTTAACATAAACCTATACATATATTCTTGAACGTTACATGTTTGAATGCTCTATTGAACTACAATAAATAATGCACAGTAACGGTTATTGTGCCTATGCATATGCATATAATTGTTGTACTACAAACATGCACATACATATTCATATTGGTGGGTACATTTAGCATCACATAAATATTTACTTTCAAACAATGTACATACATATTGCCTCATAGAATACACACCCTAACAAACTTTAACGACAGCCTGTGCTGGGTTTGGATCACGGCGCACATGCACACACATACATAATTAATGGTTACCAATGCTTATAACTCTTCAGGGTGTAAGTGTGCGTGTGTACGTATCGATTTCGGTAACGACGGACTAATTTAATTTTTAATGTTTGTAATTAAGCTGTCATAGTTTGTCGATGTTGTTGTAATAATTATTATCATTTTTATTGGGAGGGGAGGCACAATGATCGTGCATGGCTATGATGATGTATGTGCATAAGCACACACACACACACTCATATGTATACACTTGTTGTTAACAGTACTTGGTGTTGTTGATTGGTTCGTGCTGATGACGATGGTGATGGCAATGATGTTCGTTGGAACTGAGCGCACCTTGCTCTCATTACGGTGCTTAACGTATTTATAATCATGCAATCGATTTATATTAATTGGTGAGTAAACACGAAGGTTGCCATAAAAACCCTTCATGAGAGCAAATGTGGTGAGGGGAAAATTGAATTATTATTAATTGAATAAAGTTAATGGAAGAAATGTTCCACATCCAGTAGAGTATATGTTGCACATACTTATAAATGTATATGTAAATGTGTTTTGCATAACTGAACTGAATTCCACGAGATATGCTTATTAGACAATTCAATACACTGAAGTTTGATAAAGTATCGTTTTTAATGAATTTTTGTGAACATTGTTAACAAACTTAAATTCGAGGAAAGATTTTGTTAAATAAGGGAGTAATATTGAAAAGTTCCTGGAATTGTGATAGGGAGACTAAGGAGTTGGAATATAAATGCCTCTAAAGCCAAGACGCAGTAATCAGCTTCCAATGAACTTCCCTCAGTCCATGTCCATTTATGAAAATATATTTTGACTTTCCCGATATAGACAAACTAATTTTTTTTTTTGGCGGACGGACCCAGGACCCCAAATCCGAAAGTCCGAGTTCAAGACCCAGATCCACTTTCCCGGTGTAGGCAATATAGGTGTCGTTAGAACCTACCTATCGAACAAGTGGGCACATTATGGTGTTATTTATAAGCGGCTCGAAAGTTATAGTCAAATTATCGATTTTTCGAACCCGGATTTTTTATAAAAAAAGCTCATTATGGAGGTCAACAAAATTGATGCCAAAATGCTACAATTTGTGCCGCCTGTATGTTTAGGTATTTTAATAAGCTTTCAAACGACACCTATATTGCCCCCATCGGGTAAGTGGACTTGGGTTTTGAACTCGGACTTTCGGATCTTGGGTTCTGGGTCCGTCCGCCAAGTAAAAGTTTGTTTCTCGGAATCAGGGTAAAAATACCTACCTCTGGACAAATTTTCGAAAAAATTGAATTGTTTTTAATAAACTAGAATTAAGCCTTCCTTTCTAACTCACGACTTATATAAACATTTAACGTGCGTTTGGACCGACGATAGACGACTTCCTGCATTTAATAGGAGAAGTACCCGCTACTTCATGAGCGAAAACTCCACCTTAAATTTTTTTCTTGGACAAAATTTCTAAACAATATTTCGTAAACTGTACTAACTTTTCAGCTGCACCAGGTAACGTATTATTTAAACTTAAGTTTTTCCTTTTTTATTATCCTTTTTTGAAAATCTAAAAAGTTAAAAAGTATAATTCGGTTTTGCCGACAGATGAATACCCTCAGCCAATGTTCGATTATTTAAATATATTTTGACTTCTGTTATGATTATTCGAATTGTTGACCACCTACGGATTAGGCTCCGAAGAAATGGACCAATATTTTCCATTTTGCATCGGACCTAAGTAAATATGACATAAATATTGTCATATTGATCCCTTAATTGATATTGCCATACTTCCTTCACTTTACATGAAATATGTGATAATTTTTAGAAAATGTTAAAGTGTGCGTGATGTACCAGATATAGTGGACCGAAGTATTCCATTTTCATACTTCATCTAATACAGATAAAATATTGGTATAGGCAAAATTACAAGAAAATCAAATATTTATATCCAATTTTATGACAAATCAAAAATTCCATATTCATTCCACGTTTCTGGTTGAGAGAAATATATAGGTATTGCAAGTTGTTAAGAATCGCTGAATTGTTTCGCAAGTTATGATAGATAAAAGTATTGAAAATTGTGATCCTTTGTGGGTGAAGTACCAGAAGGGGTTCGCAGATATATATATATATATATATATATATATATATATATATATATATATATATATATATGTAATATTCACAACAGATTTTGTGTTAGCAAAAGAGTTGAGAGAGTTGGATGCTTACTTCGCTTTCTTTGAGCGTTTTGTTTTTCAAAATCTTGTACCCTATGTGGGAGAGGTTACATCCTTATACCAGATCTTGTATTAATTGAAATATTGAGATGTACCAAGTCTGAATGGAATCGGATGTTAATTTCGCGTTTTATGAGTTTTCATGTATATTCTTTTTTGACCCTTTGTGGTACAGAAGGAGTGGACCGATATATCCCAACTTCACAGCAAATCTTGTGTCGGTAGATATAATGTGTAATAACGTGCGAAATATGAAGAGAACCGGATAGTTATTTCGAATTTTATGATCGTTTTGGTTATTCAAAACTTTTACCCTTTGTGAGGGAGGTACCAGAAGAAGTGGTCGGATCTCTACCGTCTTCATAGCATATTGAAATGTACCAAGTCTTAATGGAATCAGATGTTAATTTCGCGTTTTATGTGCTCCATGTTTATTCAAAATGTTGGCCCTTGTGGGGGAGGTACCATAAGGAGTGAACCGATATAATCCATCTTCACACCAGACTTTGGGTTAATAAAAATATTGAGATGTGTGTATTTTGAAGAAAATCGGACTCTTACATCAAATCTTATAAGACCTATAATTATTCACATTTTTGATCCTTTGTGGGGAAGGTATTTGAAGGAGTGAACCGAAATTATCCCAAAAAGTCCTCAAAATCGTTCATTTTGAAGTTTATCCAAGATAATATTAGTTTAACACTGGCACAATGGTTATATTTCTCATTTACAAAACCACCATACCTTAATTCCAGTTACCAACAGAAGCTCAGTACCAAATTTTACCATTTGGTACTTTTCGTTTACATAGCTATTCATTTCTAAAACCACTTCATATATCGAACCTACGCACCAAATTTGGACCAAAATTCAAATTTGAGTACTATTTAGTAACTTTCGTACATCTACAGTATCTATTTCTACAATCATCTCTATATCCCAATACTAAACACCAATTCTGATTCCAAAACAACTCTCGTGCAAAATTTCAATATTCTAGCTTTAGCCTTTTGGTGTCGGCGTTGACTCTGCTCTTTTATTTTCAATTTATCTAATTTCTAATAACAACGTACTAATTCTTAATTTTCGTGGCGAATTTAGCGAATTTAAGTCGGCCATGTTCACAATGCCACTTAACCTGATATCAAACGGAAACGCCTATTTCCTGTATTAGCCTAAACGTTGGTTACAATTGCTTGGCCAAAAAGAGGTAGCACATCCGACGCAAACTGAAAAGGAACCTTAAAGACGTGATATTTGATCAAAAGTGTAAAAGGGAAGCAGCTATGTGCGGAGGAAACAAGACAAAAGGCCAACAAACACGAAAGTTGGGCATCGAATCGTTTCCAAACGGAAACACTAATGCCCGTACAGGCCAAGTTGAATTGTTTATTCACCAAAATGTCTATATTTAGATTGTGTCGGTACACAGGTTTGAAACATTACGCTAAATGCAAATGTAAACAATTTGCAATTGGCTATTTAGATAAAATGAGGAAAAGAGAATAACATTTAATGTAAATAATTTGTTTAACGTTTTAATGATATTTACAAATTTATTTTGTAACAACAAAGGAAGATGGAGTGGATCTGGGCTGCTGAAGTTCAAACTATAATGGGAAAAATTACAGAGGCCCATCAATGTTTAAAACCAATGGAGCATCTCTATTATAAGTTATAACAATATTTATATGTTATTGTATTTAATTTAACAATTTATATTGACATACAAATTTTTATAATGGAATTCGCTGATATCTTTAGGACAATCCATTTTAAATTGTAATTGTGTGAATAAAACAGTAAGGAATTGTAAAAAAGTCGGACGAGGCCGACTATATGATACCCTAAACCACTATGCGTATTAAGTAGAGCTCACATAAAAAAAAGTTCATATTGGCAATTTATGTGAAGTAGATCATACCAACTATGAGCAAAATAACATTGCTATACTCTGTGTATGATATGACTTTGATCAGGATTATATTAAAAAACCAGTAAGGAAAAGTCGAAAGGCTATATGATACTCTACACCACTACGCATATCTAGTAGAGCTCCCGTAACAAAATAATTCATTTGAGAAGAATTATTTTAAAACAAATAAAACCCAGTAAAGAAAGTCCTAAAGTCGGGTGGGGCCGATTTTATGATACCCTACACCACTTTGCTAATTTAGTAGAGCTCCACATAACAATTAAAAATTTTTATAGGAGAATTTAATCATACACGCTATGATTATAATTATAATTTAAAGTTCAAAGGACTAAATATGCCGAAGCATTTGTATCTTTTAAATTCGGACTTGTATTGCCCATTTGGTGCAAAATTAATTTGAAATCCAAATCGGAACCGATCTCCATAAAATTTGGCAAAGATATTTCTGAGCTGTATTTGAAATATTTCCCTGAATATCGTTGTTACGGAGTCCATATTACGTCTGTGAGTAACAAATACAACAAATCGGATGAACAATATATATGGGAGCTATAGCCACATCTGAACCGATCTTCACCAAATTTGGCATACTACCTTCTAGACTTCATTCGGTCGTTCGTCCCAAATTCATTTGGGCAAATATTAGACGTTTGGTGCACAATAAAAGGCAAATCGGACGAAGTTATATATGGGAGCTATATCCAAATCTGAACCGATCTCGATAAAATTTAGCAAATGTATTTCTGAGCTGCATTTTATATATTTCTCCAAATATTGTTGTTACAGAGTGCATATTACGCCTGCAGAGGACAAAAATAACAAATCGGATGAACAATATATATGGGAGCTAGAGCTATATCTGAATCGATTTCGATCAAATTTGGCATACTTATTTTCAGACCAAATTTGGTTGTATGTGCAAAATTCCACACTATTCGGGCTGATATTACACGTTTGGTGCACAATAAAAGGCAAATCGGACGAAGATATATATGGGAGCTATATCTAAATTTTTACCGATTATCTCCAATAGGGTTCGTCCTTGGGCCAAACAAATGATTTGTGCAAAATTTCATCTCAATCGGATAATCGGAGAGACGGACTGACATGCATAAATCAACTCAGAAAGTGATTCTATGGACATCCTCAAAAGTAACTATGGGTCTATCTCGCTTTCTTCACCATGTTACAGACAAATGCACAAAGACATAATACCCTTACCACTAAGTGGTGTAGGGTATAAATATTAAGTTCGGCTGGGCCAAACTTTTAATACCACCATCAAGAAAACATTTTTTTATAAAAGTATTTGAATTCAAACGTGTTCCTCTTTAAACTACAAATACCAGTAAGACCGTTTGGATAATGATGTTAAAGTGGGTTAGGCCGTTATATGGAGCCATACCAAAACGGGAACCTCTTTTATACAAATCCGTGAAAAAATGTAACAAAAATCATCAAAAGGCCGGACATCGCTAGATCCTCTTAGAATTTTACGCTGATCCAAAATATATATACTTTGTAGGGTCTATTCTGAATGAGAAGTTACAAACGGGATGACTTCCATAGAATGGTGGAGGATATAAAAATTTATATCGGAACCGAATTCCACACAATGGAAACGTCCGGCCCGAAATTCACTCTATTCGAGCTGATATTAGCCACTATTTGCACAATAAACCTGAAATCGGATTAAGGATATATATGGGAGCTATATCCAAATCTTAGCCGATCTCGATAAAATCTGGCAAAGGTATTTCAGAGCTCTAGTATTTCTGAGCTATATCTGATACCAAGTATCATTCTTGTGGGGTGCATATTACGAATGTTTGTTACTTAATTTCATGTTCAGGCTTCTCGACTGAATTCGGTTGAATGTGCCAAAATTGAGGATATTTGAACTTATATGCACAATTAATCCGAAATCGGTTGAAGATATATGGGAGCTGTATCCAAATCTGAACCGAACTTGATACAATTTGGCAGAGGTATTTCTGGGCTGTATGTGATATCTGGTACCAACTACTATTTATGTGGAGTGCATATTACGAATGTGAGGGACTTAAACACCAAATCGAATGAAACACATATATGGGAGTCATAATTATATATCGGTTCAGAAATAGCTTTAGCTACCATATATCAAGGAATGATATCTTTTACCGGATATCTTATAGAGCTCGGAGATTCCTTTGCCAAATTTTATCGAGATTATTGTGAAAATAATGGCTAAAAGTGAATTTCGGGACGTACGTTTCCATTTGGTGGAACTCGGCTCCGACATATATTTTTTTAATATAATCCTTCTCGAATTGATATCATGCACTCTATGCAATGTTATTTGGTATCAAATATAAGACAGTCTCCGCCAAATTTAGTGAAAATCGATTCAAAATTGGATATGTCTCCCATATATTTGTTCCCTCTGAAGCCAGATGTTAGTAGGTGGTACGATATACTTCAAATAAATTCTTTTGTTACGGAAGCTCTACTAAATATGCATAGTGGTGTAGGGTATCATATAGTCGGCCCGCTCGACTTTTGACTCGACTTTTGACTCGATTTTCCTTACTGGTTTCGAAATGCAATTAACTGCAAATTGCAATGGAAATATTTCTTTAGATACACAACAATTTCTATGTAATCAAAATGCAAATAAAGTCTATTGGAATTGCCTTGCCCACTTCAAAGTTAATCTGCGGATGATTTAAAATACGAGAGAGGTTTGGTGCTGACAAATAGATATTCGATTGCTCGTTCCCTGCAGCATCAACAATTGATATTAAGATTATTTTTAGATAAGTTTAATGGGAGCACAAGTTAACTAATAAAAAATGCATTTTCGGTACAATTCGAATATTTTTATATTTCCGACCATAATACGGAGGCTGTATAAAGTTTGTCATTATACCTACGCCATATAGTGGTAAGGGTATTATATATTTGTGCATTTGTTCGTGACATGGAGAAGGAATTGGGATAGACCCATAGTTACTTTTGAGGATCTTCATAGAATCACTTTCTACGTTGGCTTATGTTCCAAACAATATTTGTTTGGCCCAAGGACGAACCCTATTAAAATTGGTGAGAATCTGTTAAAATTTAGATTTAGCTCCCATATATATTTTCAACCGATTTCAGGTTTATTTTGTACGAGATTGTTAACATCAGCCAAATGGATCATCAGACATCAGACCGAATTGGTTCTAGAGCTGCAAAAGCCTCCGTCAAAGTTGTTGAAAATCGGTTCAGAGTTGGATATAGTTTCCAAATTCTTTTCTTCTCTAAAACCGTGATACCCACTAAAATAAGATTCATAGTTGGTATGCTCTACTTCACATAAATTCCCAAATACAAACTAAGCTCTACTAAATCCGCGTAGTGGTGTAGGACCTTCCTTACTAGTTTTAATGTGGTACATGTGGTACACTATGATTTTTTAGTGCCCCGACTGCAGTAAACTATGATTTTTTAGCTCTCCGAGTGTGGTGCATTACGATTATCGTTGTGTTCCGGTACTATA
Organism: Musca domestica; assembly: GCF_030504385.1. NCBI lineage: Eukaryota > Metazoa > Arthropoda > Insecta > Diptera > Muscidae > Musca > Musca domestica. The sequence continues at coordinate 1,169,723 of NW_026712212.1, forward strand.
TCACTAAAATATTTTTTTAGTGGTAGCGTAACGTTACACTTCACCTAAAAAAGGTTAGTGATAACCGGTACAGTACGCTATCATTGTGTACTGTTTATTTCCGGAAGAAGCTAAAACTTTGAAATTCTATACGAAGGCCAACATAAAGCGATAATTATGGAATGATTACGAAGAAGTCCGAAAATCTATAAGAGCATAAGCGAGTTCATGATCTCTCATTTTTATGGTACAAAAAGTAAAAAAAAGGTACAACAGTACCTTTTCTTTAAGTTAGGAAAAAATCTCAGATGTTTTTGATTTTTTTTTTTTTTTTTCTAAATGTAGGTATTTTTATCCTGAGTGTTTTTTTAATTCGCGTAGCCGGTGTTGCACATACCCAGAGGAGAAAATCCGAAGAAAATCAAAAGAAGTATCAAATTTAGAAAAACTTTGTTTCGCGTAAATCTCAAGTCCCAGGCGAAGACCGGCTTCTTAAAAGGAGTATCAAATTTAGAAACATTTTAGTGCACAGAGGAGTAAATCTCAAACACGGCCCAAAGCAGTACACTTTTTGGAAAAACTGAACATAATATGCTCGTCCAGGTTCAAAGACCCATATTTCATAGGCTTGGTCGACGATATACAAAGTTATTTTTTACATCGTTATTTCGGCTTTATAATTCTGTGACAAAAGTTTTATTTCGATATTATTATAAAGCCCAAGAAACAGTTAGTACAAAATATCCATTCTGGACGATTTAATGCAGATTAATCTTGTTATATGTATATATTCATACTTACTCATTTAATGAAATTCTTTCACATACCTGCAAAGAAATAATTATTAATATAAACTTAATTAATTATTAATATAATAATTATTAATATAAATGTCACAATTAACGATAAATCAATGAAATGTTTAAGAAATTGCTTAGACTATCTGCGTGGTACGTACATTCATCACGTGGAATTAGAGATTTCAGATATCGCGAACATAGAAGACTGTTTAAATTTAAAATAGGTTAAAACGGGACTATGAAAGCAATATCTTATTCGATTTCCACTAAACTGACTATCAGAATCAATATCTATAAAAGAGGAACATCTTTGTACGTTTGATTGTTTGTTTGTAATTTATACTCTCAACAACTGCTAAACAGATTTTCCTGAAATTTTCCAAATATACTACAGTATAGGCTGAAAATAACATATACAGGGTGAGATAAAAACTGCAACAAAGTCAAAAGCCACAATTTTTACATTTTTTTAACTTTTGAAAGAAAGCAAAAAATGTCGAAATAGAATCAAATTTTAGAATAAGTTTGGATTTGTTCGAATTGGTCACCTTTGGCACGAAATTTGGCCTTCAAACGGTCAATGAAACCGTCATACGCTGCCAGAATGGGGCTCTGCAGTATTTTGGCCCATTCCCGGCGAAGCGCTTTCTTGAGGTGATCGACACTTTGGTATTTTTTAGTGCCAACCTTGCTTTCCAAAATACTCCAGACACCATAGTTCAACGGATTGGTATCCGGAGAATTTGGTGGCCATTGTGAGCTGGAAATGAAGCGAGGAACCTCATTTTGTAACCATTCTTGGGTGGCGCGTGCTGAGTGCGATGGTGCTGAGTCCTGTTGGAATGGAGTCCAAGGTGTGCGGCCAAAATGTTTGCGTGCCCAAGGCTTTAATGTACCCTCCAGAATATTTTCGCGATAATATTTGGCATATATTCTGATGCCACGGTCGATTAATACGAGCGGAGAGTGGCTATCGGCTGTTATGGCGGCCCACACAATCGCCATGGACAGGCGCTTGAGTCTTGGTGACCAACTGAAGGTGCACATTTTTAGCTGACCTCTTTGGCAAGTAAACACGATCATTTGTTTGTTTACAAACTGCTGGACAACGAATGTTTTCTCATCGGAGAAAACCAAATTCGGCAGCTCACCTCTTTCGGCCAAGCGAAGCAAATCTTTAGCTCTTTTGAGTCTATTTTCTTTTAGTTGCGGTGTAAGTTCTTGCACTTTTTATACCCTCCACCATGGAAAGGAGGGTATATTAACTTTGACATTCTGTTTGTAATACCCCTAAATATTCGTCGTAGACCCCATAAAGTATGTATATTCATAATCAGCATAAAATTCTAAGTCGATTTAACGATGTCTGTTTGTCGATTTGTATTGTGTCTAAGATGGTTGGTGTTGAAAATGAGAGTTGTCTGAAAATTGGTATTTTAAGGTTACAATGAGTTCTAGCTCCGGTGGCGAAACATTGTATGTATAGGCCCACGTTTCATAACACCCATATAACGGTACCTCACAATATTCGGCATTTTGATGATTTTTGCCACATTTCTTCGCCATTTGTCTAAAAATTGGTATTTGTGGGATCAAATGGTTATAAATCCGTTGGCGAAACATTGTATGTGTATGTTTACGTTATTCGTATAGCCCTATATAGCTGTACCTCCCGATATTCGGTATATTGATGATTTTTGCCATATTATCCCAAGGATATGTCTAAAAATTGGTATTTGTGGGTCAAATGTTTCCTTTACCCTAAGTTGGAATGTATTGAAAGTCCGGCTGACCTTAATGTTTTTTTACTTGTTGGAATTTCAATGGGGCTCATTTTTCAATATTTGCCGAATGGAATATTGCGATATGTTCAGATCACGCGCAATTTTTGGCCCACTGCGACGCGGGCTTCGATCAAGTCGCTTCTTTACTTTTCGAACCATTTCTGCCGATGTTGCTGTTTTCTTCCGTCCACTTCCTTGACGTCGGTCTTCGTAAAGCCCATATATAGCCCCCATATAACGGTACCTCCCGATATTCGCTATTTTGATGATTTTAGCGACATAATTTACCGGAATTATTTCAAATTTTGTATTTGAAGTTCGTAATGGATACCGCAGCCTATGCCAGAAAATTGTCTGTGCAAGCTTATGACAAACGTTGCGTATGCAGGTCCATGTCGTCGTAGGGACCCTAATATACGGCTACATTCGGTATTTTAACAAAATTTATAATGGATTATAATTTTTTGAAAATTGCCAAATTTGTTCCAAATGGTGGAGGGTATTCAAAGTTTGGCCCGGTCGAACTTATAGCTTTTTTTACCCTACACCACATAGTGGTAAGGGTGTTATGTCTTTGTGCATTTGTTTGTAACATGGAGAAGGAAGCGAGATAGACCCATAGTTACTTTTGAGAATATCCATAGAATCACTTTCTTAGTTGATTTATGCATGTCAGTCCGTCTGTCCGTCCGTCCGTCTGTCCATGTATTCTTGTGAACAAAATGCAGGTCGCATTTATTATCCGATTGAGATGAAATTTTGCACATATAATTTGTTTGACCCAAGGACGAACTCTATTGAAATTGGAAATAATCGGTCAAAATTTAGATATAGCTCCCATATATATGTTCGTCCGATTTGCTTTTATTGTGCACCAAACGTGTAATATCAGGCCGAAAATTATGGAATTTTTCATATACAACCAAATTAGGCCTTAAAATAAGTATGCCAAATTTGATCGAAATAGGTTCAGATATAGCTATAGCTCCCATATATATATATATATATATATATATAAATATATATATATATATATATATATATATATATATATATATATATATATATATATATATATATATATATATATATAGATATATATATATATATATATATATATATATATATATACATATATATATATATATATATATATATATATATATATATATATATATATATATATATATTGTTCATCCGATTTGTTATTTTTGTCCTCCGCAGCCGTAATATGCACTCTGTAACAACAAAATTTGGGCAAATATATCAAATGCAGCTCAGAAATACATTTGCTAAATTTTATCGAGATCGGTTCCGATTTGGATATATATCCCATATATAACTTCGTCCGATTTACTTTTTATTGCGCACCAAACGTCTAATATATGCCCAAATGGGATGAAATTTAGCACTCATGACCGAATTGAGTCTAGAAGCTAGTATGCCGAATTGGATGAAGATCGGTTCAGATATAGCTATAGCTATCATATATATTGTTCATCCGATTTGTTATATTTGTTACCCACAGCCGTAATATGCACTCCGTAACAAGAATATTCAGTGAAATATATCAAATGCAGCTCAGAAATATCTTTGCCAAATTTTATCGAAATCGGTTCAGATTTTGATATATCTCCCATATATATCTTTATCCGATTTCAAATTAATTGTGCACCAAATGAGCAATACAAGTCCGAATTTAAAAGACACAAATGCTTCGGTATATTTACTCCTTTGAACTTTAAATTATAATTATAATCATAGCGTGTATGATTGAATTCTCCCGTAGAAACTTTTAATTGTTATGTGGAGCTCTACTAAATTATTAATGTGGTGTAGGCTATCAAAAAGTCGGCCCGCCCGACTTTAGGACTTTCTTTACTGGTTTTAGTTGTTTTTTTACTTTTGGTCTTAATACGACTCAATGCAGATACAATGAAGACAGTACATCATAATAACTTACACATACACATACATGACAACTATTGTGTCACGTGGTTCAATATGTCACATCTTACATAAATCCCTCTTATATTCTTGTCAATTCGTTTGGTTTTTTGTTACTTTCTTTCGTTTCGTTTTGGCAACTGTTTGTTTGTAGTTTTATTTTCTTTACCACCCTTCTGCTTTATTGGTTTGCTTTTCTTCAATATTATATTGCAATTTATCATCGCAGCCATGACATACACTGGCTGATAGCGAGAGCGCTCGGGTACAGCCAGTTACTGGCGCTGTTTGTTGCTTCTTCGGCATTGATGTTTGTTAACCATCTGCAGCTTTTTAAATGGATAATACTTGTCATTCTTTCAAGTGATTGAAATAAATTTCATTCTTTTATTATCAAATAGTGCACCCGTTCTAAGAAAGCGAACACAACAGCAGCAGCTGCCAAACGAACCGAGTATTTTGATTGAAAATTGAAAATGAAATGGTGTGGGTGGCGTATGAGTAACACGGGCGATGTGAGCGGTCAGCCAGGGAAGCATCATACGCCATAAAGACTTATAATAAGATTGAAAGTTTTCCTTTCCTGCATTTCTATTGAGGCATTAATGTTTGTTTAAAAAATGTATATTTATTTAGAATTTAATGACTTCTAGAACATTCCTTGCAATTTAAAACATTTTTCATGTTTCATAGAAATTGCATCATTTCGAATGCAAAATGACTGCTCTATGAGCCAAAACATTGCCAAAGAGTAAAGGCTCGTTGCATCCTCATATTGAAATTGAAAATTTCCTCAGTCTGAACCAAACAGAAATTGGATTGATTTCCCATATGTTGACATCATCTTGAGTGTAAAGTACATTTACCAGGATAATTGTCGTATCATTTAGCAGAGACACAATTTTAATTGCAACATGACTTGGCTCAAATGATGTGAACCAACGAACAAAAGTCAAGCATAGCAGGCTTTGAAAGAATTTTCTCTCTCTTTCTAATGGGGGTAGATAAATAGTACTGCAATTAAAAATGCAAAAAAAATGATGCAATATTCTTGACGTCGATTGTACGATATTGTGATGGGAAATATGAATGGCAATGCGGTGAAGGTTTTTGTTCAATGTCCAAAAAATATTTATTTTTCAGTAAGAGGTTCGAGAATGAGAAAAATATGACTTATATTACAGAAGTTAAGTTTAAATCATCCTTAAATGGAATAAATAAAATATTTAAGGGTGTTTAAAGTAATTCTTGCTTAAAAAATGATGTGTCTTTAACTCGTCTAACAGAAAGAAAATATATATAAAAAATTTTAATTGAAGTGATGGAAAGGTTTCACCGAAAAAAAATTATGGAAATTTTTTATTTTTTTTATTTTTGGTGATAAAACAATATTTTCTCTTTCATCATATACTGATTTTTTTAATCAATCCAAACACACCTTTTATGTTTAGTGGTTTCCCCCAGCATAATACCTTTGTAAAAGCACGGCATCAAGGAAGTGGACGAAAGAAACCAGGAACATCAGCAGAAATGGTTCGAAAAGTAGATAAGCGACTTGATCGAAACCGCGTCGCTGTGGCCGAAAATAGACTCAAAAGAACTAAGGAGTTGCTTCGCTTGGCCGAAAGTGGTGAACTACCGAATTTGGTTTTCTCCGATGAGAAAACATTCGTTGTCCAGCAGTTTGTAAACAAACAAAATGATCGTGTTTACTTGGCAAAGAGGTCAACTGAAAATGTGCAACTTCGGTTGGCCACTAGAACTCAAGCGCACGCCACGCACGTGTGGGCCGCCATCACAGCCGATGGTCGCTCTCCGCTCTTATAAATCGAGCGTGGCATCAGAATAAATGCCGAATATTATCGCGAAAATATTTTGGGTGTGTATTAAAGCCTTGGGCACGCTAAACACCGCACTCAGCACGCCACCACCCAAGAATGGTTATAAAATGGGGTTCCTCGCTTCATTTCCAGCGCACAATGGCCACCAACATCTCCGGATGCCAATTCGTTGGACTATTGTGTCTGGAGTATTTTGGAAAGCAAGGTTGGCACTAAAAAATACCAAAGTGTCGACCAGCTCAAGCAAGTGCTTCGCTGGGAATGAGCCAAAATACCGCTGAGCCACATTCGGGCAGCATGTGACGGTTTTATTGGCTGTTTGTAGGCCATAATTCGTGCCAAAGGTGACCAATTGAAAAAAATCTAAACGTATTCTAAAATTTGATGCTATTTCTATGCTTAATTATGACGTTTGACTTCGTTGCAGATTTTTCATCTCACCTTATATATGGGAGCTATAGCTATATCAGAATTTACACTAAATTTGAAGTACTGGTTTCTAGGATGAATTCAGCCGTAATCGCCAAAATTCAGTCCGTTTGGGTTGATATTGGCCATTTGATGCACAATAAACCTTTTATCGGATTAAGATGTATATTTGAGCTATATCGTAGTCTGAATCGATCTCGATAAAAGTTGACAGAGGTATTTTCGAGCAGTATCTGTTGTCCGGTACCAAATATCATTCTTCTGAATAAAATATTACGCATGTGAGGGACTTAAAACCCCAAACTGGATGAAACATATATGGGAGCTATGGCTTAATTTAAACCGATTTTCTACGAATTTGATTTACTTTCTTCTAAACTGTATTCGGTGGGATGTACCAACATTCAGGTCATTAGGACTTATATTGGCCATTTGGTGACCAATTAACCCGAAATCGGTTGAAGATATATGGGAGCTGTATCTAAATCTGATCCGATTATCCCCAATTACAATAGGGTTCGTCCTCGGACCAAAAAAATATTGTTTGAAAAATTTCATCTCAATCGGATAATAAATGCGTCCTGCATTTTGTTCACAAGAATACATGGACGGACGGATGGACGAACGACGAACTGACATGCATAAATCTGAAAGTGATTCTATGAAGATCGTTGAAAGTAACTATGGGTCTATCTCGCTTCCTTCTATGTGGTATAGGGTATGAAAAATAAATAAATAAAAATATAATCCGTTAAAAATTCTTTTAAAATCTTAAAAATACCGTAATTTCGGGGTCTATACGAGGACGTGGACCTGCACAGGATATTTTCTGTCACAGGCTGTAGTACCTAGTTGGAATGGACAAACTTTATTGAAATTGTTAGTAATTGGACCAGATTTGGATACAGCTTCCATAAAAGTAGCTCCTACACAATTCACATTTTAACCTCTCCAAAGCTGTAATACATATTTAACAACATTCATAGTTGATATGATTAATTTCACACAAACCACCAATATAGGCATACATTTCTTATGGATATAGATGTAGAGTATCATAAAGTTGACCCCACCCGAATTGTGCCATTCTTTCTTGAAGCGTTTCTTTATAAACGCTTCAGTTAGCCTGTTCTTAGCGTTGTCGTATACTTGAATTTTGAATACAGTAATATACTTTATTTTTTTTAGAAGATTTATTGCAGAACTATATATGTTTGCATGCTTAATCTTGCATACACATTTGACATTAAATACTTTATGGTTACTTAACATCAAAACTGACTCACACAAATACACACCCACATCATGAAATAAACTTTGGATATGTCGTTCATACGACACAGGGAATGCAATTTCTTTACTTGTTTTTTTTTTATTATTTCCATCATCTTTTGCCATTCGTTTAGATACCCTTTTTTACAATCTTCTTTTGCTACACCGTCAGTTTTCATATATAAAACGAGATTCATTCATATTTAAATTGCATTTTTCTCTTTATTGGAAGAGCAATGGAAAAATAGAAAAAGAAACATTTTTTATTATTCCAATAAAAGTGGAATGGGAACAGAATTAAGAGGCAGAATGCCATGCAAAATCCCAGATGTCATGCTGTGACCAAAGGGTGTACATTTTGGGATGCCAAGTTTGTATTTGTAAGTTTGTCATTCTCGAAATATACATTTTAGACCCTACAAAGTATATATATATTCTTGGCCAGCATAACATTTTATGTGAATTTAGCGATTTCCGTCCGTCCGTCCGTCCATCCGTCTTTCCGTACGTCCGTAAAAATCACTCTAGCTTCCGTACGAATTGAAGAAGGTTGATAAAATTTTCCTCAAAAATGTGCCTCGCCTGCAGGACTTTTGGTATCGGGCTATAATGGGCTATATAGGTCCATGTTTAGTTATAGCCCCCATATAACTGTGCTTCGCTATATTCGGTATTTTTTATGATTTTAGCGACATTGATCACCGGAATTGTTTCGAATTTCGTATTTGAAGTTCATAATAGGTACTTCAGCCTATGACAGAAAATTGTCTATGTAGGTTCAGGTCTTCGTATAGCCCCCATATGTCGGTACCTCCATTTATTCGTTATTTTGAGAATTTAAGCGACGTTATTCCCCTGCATTGTTTCAAATTTCGTGTTTGAAGTTCATAATGGGTACTACAGCCCATGACAGAAGTTTACTTATGCAGGCCCACGTATGAGTACTGCAGCCAGTGACAGAAAATTGTCTATTGCAATTCAGTCTAAAAGCAGTAAATCTTGGTGAAACTATGGTGAAAAACGGTTCAGATATAGCTGCAGCTCCAATATATATATTTCATCCGATTTGGTGTTTAAGTTGCTGACATGGGTAATATGCACTCCACAACAAAGATATTAGGTACCGGATGTTAGATACACCTCAGGAATAAGTTTTTAAAATTTTGTCGAGATTGATTCAGATTTGGATATAGCTCCCATATAAATCTTTATAGGATTTCAGGATTTTTGTGTACCAAATGGCTAATGTCAGCCCGAATAGAGTGAATTTATGGAACTTCCGACGGATTTCAATTTGGAAGGAAGTACATAAATTTTGGCGAAAATCGGTTCAGATGTAGTTATATCTCCCATAAATCCGATTTAAAGTCCCTCACATGCGTAATATGCACTCCACAGCAAGGATATTTGATACCGGACATCTGATGTAACTGGAAAATACCTCCGCCAAATTGTATCGACATCGATTCAGATTTTTATATTCCTTCGAAATTCATTTTCTTCCGATGTTATGGTTTTGGTTCACCACATATGTAATACCAGCCCAAATTGGATAAATTTTTCACATTCGACCGATTTTTTCCGGGATAGAGATTCACTATCACGTATATCTATTGTTGCAATTTTTTTTAAATATTATACTTATCGAAGTCATATCATGCACGATTCAGGTATGTTATTTGTTACTAGAGGTACAAAGGCATCTGTCAATTTTTTTTTAAAATTATTAAAACTTTGTCGACATCGGTTCAGCTTTGGATATAGCTCCATATATTTGATTTCAGTTTTTTTGTGCACCAAATCGCTAATTTCAGCCCAAATGGAGTAAATTGTTACTTTTACCATATTTCAGAAATTTTTCAATTTTCTAAAAATATTGCAGATAAAATATTCTGTTATTGAATTAGGACTTTGCTACAAAAAAATATTCTTATTGAATTGATTTTTCTATACATGTTTGAAATCCATCATTCTTAAGAACCTTACTTGTATCATCGTTGCGATAACTTTGAGTGACTTCATAGACTCATTCACTATTTGTGTATTACAAAATTTGCATACGTTTGCATTATTATTATGGGGGCCATCAAAGATTAAATGCACTGAAAAGTTAAATATATATCGACTTGAGTCTGAAACACATGTTCGAGGGAAATTTGGAAAGTTTTTGTTATACAAAATATATCTATACATGCAAACTAACAAATTCCCATAGTACAATAAAAAGGTAAGGTAGAGCTACCAGTTGATTACAATTTTTTTCTAAGTGTGCCCGACTTCTGCCCAATTTTATGTATGTATTTATTGTTTTGAAAAATAAAAACAAAATATTTTCAAAATCAATGATTGGATTGTGGGGCGCGCTTTGAAGATATTAACAAGTTTTGCCATGGAATTAAAAGATTGGATTGGATAATATTTTTAAAAGAAAATCCAAGCACTTCATTCATCTTTCGCTTTATTTAAGTCATTTTAAAATTGAGGAAAAAATTGAAATTAATGATAACAACCTGTTGCATATCATTTTAAATAATTCTGACAGGAAGCGGGCATAGCCTCAGGGCTGTATTTCTGTAGTTTTACGAAGCTGTTCTACCTCCTTATTGTACCATGCAAATACTGGCTACTTCTCTAACGGAAGTTACAAATATTCGAAAAATTACTTTTAAAAATTAAAATGTTTCTCAATTGATCGAAATCCATCATTTAATTCCGAGAGTACATAATTCGAACTAGTTGTGTATGCGATACCTACGTTACATGGTACAATAATTATTAACTATCTTATATCATTACCCTTAAAGTGTGAAGTTCCGAAATCCCCGCAAGTTTTTAACAAAATCGAACCGCTATTTCTTTGAATGAACCATACAGTGAATCAAGACATTGTATAAAAAAAACTTTTGAATCTAAGCAAAAAACTTATTTCAATTCAAAAGAAGTTAAACCAGTAAAGAAAGTTTTAAAGTCGGGCGGGGCCGACTTTATGATACCCTACACCACTTTGCTATTTTAGTAAAGCTCCGCACAACAGTTAAAAGTTTTTATGGGAGAATTCAATCATACACGCTATGATTATAATTTAAAGTTCAAAGGACTAAATATGTCGAAGCATTTGAATCTTTTAAATTCAGACTTGTATTCCCCATTTGGTGCACAATTAATTTAATATATATGGGAGCTATATCCAAATCGGAACCGATCTCGATAAAATTTGACAAAGATATTTCTGAGCTCTATTTGATATATTTCCCAGAACATCGTTGTTACGGAGTGCATATTACGGCTGTGGGTAACAAATATAGCAAATCGGATGAATAGTATAATGGGAGCTATAGCTTTATCTGAACCGACCTTCACCAGATTTGGCAAACTAGCTTCTAGGCTCAATTCGGTCGCATGTGCCAAATGCCATCCCATTTGAGCAAGTATTAGACGTTTGGTGCACAATAAAAGGTAAATCGGACGAAGTTATATATGGGAGCTATATCCAAATCTGAACCGATCTCGATAAAATTTAGCAAATGTGTTTCTGAGCTGTATTTGATATATTTCCCCAAATATTAGTGATACAAATTGCATATTACGGCTGCGGAGGACAAAAATAAGAAATCGGATGAACAATATATATTAGAGCTATGGCTATATCTGAACCGATTTCGATTAAATTTGGCATTCTTATTTTCAGGCCTAATTTAGTTGTACCTGCAAAATTCCATACTATTTGGGCTGATATTACACGTTTGGTGCACAATTAAAGGCAAATCGGACGAAGACATATATGGTAGCTATATCTACATTTTTACCGATTATCTCCAATTTCAATAGGGTTCGTCCTTGGACCAAACAAATGATGTGTGCAAAATTTCATCTGAATAGGGCATTTTTTGTTTACAAAAATACATGGACAGACAGACGGACAGACATACATATATCGACTCAGAATATGATTCTATGCAGATCATCAAAAGGAACTATGGGTCTATCTCGTTTCCTCTTGCCTGTTACAAACAAATGCACAAAGACATAATACTCTGACCACCTTGTGTTGTAGCGTATAAAAATATAAGTCGGTTTTGCCGACAGATGTATTCTCTCAGTCAAAGTTCGATTATTTAAATATATTTTGACTTCTGTTATGATTATTCATATTATTGACCCTCTATGGAGGTGGTTCTGAAGGAATGGACCAATATTATCCATTACGTATTGGATCTGAATAAATATGTTATAAATATTGCGACGTGTCAGGTTTGGATTATATGGGTCACTTTCTTCATTTATATGAGAAATCTGATAATTTTTAGAAAATTTTACAATGTGCGCGATATAGTTGACAGAGGTATTCCATTTTCATACTTCAGCTAATACAGATAAAATTATTGGTATGGGCAAAATAAGAAGAAAATCAAAAATTTATATTCAATTTTATACGATATCTTAAATTTCATTTTCATTTCAGGTTTCTGGTTGAGAGAAATATTTAGATACAACAATTTGTAAAGAATCCCTGACTTTTTTCGTAAATTATTACACATAAAGGTATTGTGACCCTTTGTGGGTGAGCAACCAGAAATGGGTTCGCAGAATGTTTGTATGTGTGAAATTTGAGAGTTATATGCTTATTTCACTTTCTTCGAGCGTTCTTTTTCAAAATCTCGAACTCTATGTGGGGGAGGCACCAGAAGAAATGCCCCGATCTCTACTATCTTTCTAACAGATCTTGTGTTGAGGGAAATATTGTGATGTGCCAAGTCTGAATAGAATCGGATGTTAATTTCGCGTTTTTTGAGCTTCATGGGTATTCAAATGTTGCCACTTTGTGGGGGAGGTACCAGAAGGAGTGGCACGATATATTCATCTTCACAGCAGATCTTGCGTTAGCAGAAAAAATTGGATGTGTGAGTTATGAAGAGAATCGAATGTAAATTTAAAATTTTATAATCGTCTAAAAGTATTATTTCGATGAGGCACGTTTTGGCAGTGTCAATTGTAGCCATATGGCTAACGGTATAAAAATGTGGTGTATATAGGCAATTTTCTGCCAAAGGAATTGGTACTAATTACCTATTTAAAATCACAAACATGCCTGATACATTTTTCCATACTATAGCAAATCGTGTAAACGCTAATCGGACGAACAGAAATATAATTTTACACCGCATGAAAAAACTGTAAGTGAGGTCAAAGGTCGGGCGGAGCCGATTACATGATACCCAACACCACCATGCGCATTCAGAAGAGCTCCCGTAACAAAAAAGTTTGTATTGGAAATTTGCGTGAAGTTGAGCATACCAATTATGAATCTTATTTGAATGGGTTTCATAGTTTTAGAAAAGTAACAATTTGGAAACTATATCCAACTCTGAATCCATTTTTAATAGATTTGACGGAGCCTTTTTTCCTCTAGTACACACGGTGATATCGTATGAAGATGTACACCGAAGCTATAAAAAATCTGAATCCATCACAATAAAAATTGGCAAATCGGATAAAACATATATATGGGAGCTATTGCTATATCTGAAGCGATTTTCAGCACATTTGATGTACTTGCTTCTAGGCTCAATTGGGTTTGAATTGTTGCACAATTAACCCAAAATCGGTTGAAGATATATATGGGAGCTATATCTAAATTTGAACTGATTCTCACCGATTTTAATAGGGTTCTTCCTTGGGCCATACAAATATTGTTTGAAAAATTTCATCGCAATCGTATAATAAATGCGACCGGAATTTTGTTCAAAAAATACATGGACAGACATTCGTCCGTCTGTTCATGTATTTTTTGAACAAGAACGGACATAAGAACGGACAGAATCGACCCAGAAAGTAATGCTATGAAGATTCTTAATAGTAACTATTGGTCTATCTTGATTCCATCTCCATGCTACAAGCAAGTGCACAAATATATAATACCCTTCCACTATGTAGTGTAGGGTATAATGACAAACTTTATACACTCTCCATATTATGATCGAGGATCAGATTTGGATACTTATTTATTCTACACCAAATGACTGATATCAGCCCAAATTGACTGAATCTGTTCAATTCCGACTGAATTCATCCTAGAAACAAGTACTTCAAATTAGGCGAAACTCGGTTCAGATGTAGATATAGCTCCTATATATATGTTTCATCCGATTTATGTTTTCAAGTTCCTCACATGCGTAATATGCACTCCACAACAACGATCTTTGGTACCTGATATCAGATACAGCTCAGAAATAAGTGTCTAGAATTTTGTTGAGGTAGGTTCTGATTCAGATAAAGCTCCCATATATATCGAGGTCGAGGATATAAAAATATTCGAATCGTGCTGAAAATTCAACTTTATTGTTGGTAAACTTGTGATCACTTTAAGCTTATCTGAAAATGACTTTACCATCAGTTTTTGATGTCGGAAGGAAGTGGCAATCGAATATCACAATTTGTCAGCACCGAACTACCCTCGCATTTTAAATCATTCCTAGATTCACTTTGGAAGTGGGCAAGGCAATTTCAATAGACTTTATTTGCATTTTGATTACATAAAAATTGTTGCATATCTAAAGAAATATTTCCCCTACCATTTCCAGTTAATTTCATTTCGGAAAAAGAGCACCATCATCCTGCATCGATCAGGATCAGATCAGACTATCTTAAACCTATTACATTCCCAATTTTTTGACTGAAAATTAAATTTAGTTTCATGCTAAGACGAAGTTCCAAATGTCATTGCCAGTTTTCCCAGGTTGGGGACTTTAAAATGCTCACCTTTTAACACTTCAATGGTCAACACAATTTAGGTCAGAGTAAAACTTTTTGAATTTCACCATTAAATGTTTTATTTCAAAGTGTCGACTTAATGTTCCTTCAGTGTTTGTGGATTTGTGTGTGTGTGTATGTAATTTGACATTAATGTTGTGGCTGTGTGTGTGTTGCGTGTTTGCAAACAAACATAAGTATTACTTTTTATGAGTTTTTAATGTTGGTTAAATGCGGTTTCACGGTACTGGTGCCGGGCATCTACAAAACGACCAAAACGCCGGTAGATAGCTTCAGCTTTTAAAAGTATTTCCGTTTTGGTGATGCTACAGTATTTTATGGTCTCGGAGAACATTAAAGGTATTTGCGTTATGTAATTTAGCAAATGTTTTATTTTGAAAACATGACCGACTATTGCATAACTTAAAGAATGGAGAGAAAAAGTTCATAAATTTATGAAGATAAAGCCTTAAAGAGGAAAATATGCAAATCACTTCCCAGTGAGAATTCTAAAACGGGTTGGATAGATTGTAAAGTGTGTGGGTTAAGATTTGGTATGAAACTTAATGATCTTCTAATTCAAACTTCACAATATTGGGTCCCGAAGCCGACAAAATATTTGTTATTAATTTGGTTTGGAGAACATTGGAAACTAATTATATCCTACACCAAATAGTTTTAAGGGTACTATGCCTTGGTGTATTTGTTTCTAACATGGTGAAGGACCCATAGATATTTTTAGGATCTTCATAGAATCACTTTCTGGGTCGATTTATGCATGTCAGTCCGTCTGTCCGTGTATTTTTGTGACAAAAATGCATTTATTATCCGATTAAGATGAAATTTTCTAAACAATATTTGTTTGGCCTAAGGACGAACCCTATGTTGAGAATCGGTACATATATTTTTAACCGATTTCGTGTTAAATATACACCAAATGGCCAATATCAGTACAAATAACCCGATGTGAATGCACATCCGACCAAAAAAAGTCTAGAAGCAGATACATCAAATTTGGTTAAAATCCGTTGAGAAATAGCTATAGCTCCCACATATATGTTTCATCCGATTTGGTGTTAAAGTCGCTTACATGCGTAATATGAACTCCACAAGAAATATATTTTGTACCAGATATCAGATGAAGTCCAGAAATACATCTGTCAAATTTTATCGAGATCAGATCAGATTTGAATATAATATATACAGGGTGAGATAAAAAACTGCAACAAAGTCAAACGCCATAATTTTTACTTTTTTTTTAATTTCATGGAATGAAAGCAAACAAGTAAAAAAACATTAAGTTCGGCCGGGCCAAACTTTTAATACCCTCCACCTTAGGGTAAAGGAAACATTAGAAGAAATGTGGCAAAAACCATTAAAATTCCGAATATCGGGAGGTACCTTTATATAGGGGCTCTACCAAATCGTGGACCTACACATGCAAGGTTCCGCCAACGGAGCTAGAACCCATTATGACCTACAAATACCAATTTTCAGACAAATACGTGAAAAAAGGGGCAAAAATCATCAAATTACCGAATATCGGGAGGTACCGTTATATGGGGGCTATACCAAAACGTGGACCTATAATTACAATGACTCGCCACCCGAACTGGGACCCATTATGATCTACAACTACCAAATTTTCAGTGAAATTCGTGAAAAAATCAGTCAAAAATCATCAAAATACCGAATATTGGGAGCTACCGTTATATGGGGACTATACCAAAACCTGGACCTATACATACAATGTTTCGCCACACGAACTAGGACCCATTATGACTCACAAATACCAATTTTTAGACAAATCCGTTAAAAACTGTGGCAAAAATAATCAAAATATCGAATATCGGGAGGTACCATTATATGAAGGCTATACCAAAACGTGGACCTATACATGCTATGTTTTGCCACACATACAGGGACCCGTTATGACCTACAAATACCAATTTTCAGACAAATCCGTTAAATAATGTGGCATAAATCATCAAAATACCGAATATCGGGAGGTACCGTTATATGGGGACTGTACCAGAACGTGGACCGATATATCTCATTTTCAATACCAACCATACTAGACACAATACCAATTGCTCTGCTAAATTTTGGCGCTCTACGTCAAATAATGTGGGCTGTATCGAGATTTCAACAGACAGACAGACAGACAGACAGACGGACATCGTTAAATCGACTTAGAATTTTATGCTGATTATGAATATATATACTTTATGGGGTCTACGACGAATATTTAAGGATGTTACAAACGGAATGACAAAGTTAATATACCCTCCTTTCCAAGGTGGAGGGTATAAAAATGTCGAAAATAGCATCAAATTTTAGAATAAGTTCAAATTGGTCATCTTTGGCACGAATTATGGCTTTCAAACGGCCATTGAAACCGTCACCGCTGCCCGAATCTTGCTCGGTGGTATTTTAGTCCATTGCTTGCTTTAGGTGATAGATACTTTGGTATTTTTTAGTGCCAACCTTGCTATCCAAAATACTCCAGACACAATAGTCCAACGGATTGGTATCCGGAGATTTTGGAAGCCATTGTGCGTAGGAAATGAAGCAAGAAACGCATTTTTGTAACATTTATTGGGTGACACGTGCTGAGTCCTGTTGGAATGTCCAAGGTCTGCGGCCAAAATGTTTGCGTACCCAAGGCTTTAATAAACCATCCAGAATATTTTCGCGATAATATCATAAATAAAATCAGAATAAATGATTCCACGGTCGATTAATACGAGCGGAGGATTAGAGAGATTTTTGTTAAAAACGATTTTTTTAGTGCACTTTAAATGGGATAAGATCATATGTGATGGATTTCTTCGTTGCTACATGTGTTTTCTTTGAGTTAGATTAGAAAATGTAACCTAGACTTCAGACTGATAAGTATATATAGCATGTTTGCTTGCAACATGTGAGATACCTATGTGCGTTTACGTCCCCTTCTACATTTGATATCTGTCTTTTATACATTTTGCTTAGTTAGGTTAAATCATATTATCACAAGTAGTTCTTACGAAAAATTTTTAAAAGAAATTTTAAGTGTGGCTAAACAGTCATCCGTTGAAGACCATTATTCCGCATACAAATATCATATGCAATTTTGTAGCTTTGAATAGTTCCTTATTCCAAATTTTATATTTTTATATTTTGCCTTGTGAATTTAAATTATAGATGTTTAGATTTTCTTCATTAATAAATATAAAAATTACAGCTGTTTTAATATATAACTCTTAAAAAATATTGAATATTATTTAAATTAATCCCCATATTCTTCAGTGCGTCATTCTTCTTCCTGGGCGGGTTTTGCGTCATGTTGATATGATTTCAAATATCTAACAAATTTATTAAAATAAATCTACAGTTTCTTTTCTCAAAATAATACAAAAATACAATGCTCTCTAAATTCTCAGCGGGTATTGCATATGCAGTAACTAACGGGATAATTGAAAAATGTTCTTGTATTTTCTTTCATCTACGTATTCCATATGGTTCTTTAGTGAACACATATATGTTTGCATATGCAAATGTAGAGAAGTTAAAAAAAAAAAAACATTCAATCTGCCACAGTTAAATATAGCTTTTTTCTCAGTCTCTACACTGTCATGTGGCATGTATTATTTTAGTCATCTGTTGAGGACTATGACTGTCGGAAAATGGATCCAAAATGGACCCATAATGTTGCTCTGAAAAGTAAGAATTTACCCACTTTTGAGACAAGCCAATTCTGATATAAATAATGCAATGTGAGAACTTCGACTACATCAAATATATCCCCCCATTTCATACCATATATTGGTTTAATTATTTACTTTATTTGAAAGTATTGAGCGATAAATATAACAAAAATATTATAATATGGGAAGCTTGCAGCAAATCAGCACTGATTTCACAAATAAAAGTTAGGTTATATAGCCGATTTTTATACCCTACACCACATAGTGGTAAGGGTATTATGTCTTTGTGCATTTGTTTGTAACATGGAGAAGGAAACGAGATAGACCCATAGTTACTTTTGAGAACCTTCATAGAATCACTTTCTGAGTCGATTTATGCATGTCCGTCCGTCTGTCCGTCCGTCCGTCCGTCCGTCCGTCCGTCTGTCCATGTATTCTTGTGAACAAAATGCAGGTCGCATTTATTATCCGATTGAGATGAAATTTTCCAAACAATATTTTTTTGGCCCAAGGACGAACCCTATTGAAATTGGTGAGAATCGGATCAAATTTAGATATAGCTCCCATATATATCTTCATCCGATTTCGGGTTAAATGTGCACCAAATATCCACTATCAGTCCAAATTACCTGAATTTTGGCACACCCAACCGAGTTCGGCCTAGAAGCAAGTATATCAAATTTGGAGAAAATCGGTTCAGATATAGCTATAGCTCCCATATATATCTTTCATCCGATTTGATCTTTAAGTTCCTCACATTCCTACTATGCACTCCACAACCGTGATATTTGGTACCAGGTATTAGATGGAGCACAGAAATAGCTGTTTTAAATTTTATCGAAATCGGTTCAGATTTGGATATAGCTCCCATATATATCTTCATCCGATTTCGGGTTAATTGTGCACCAAATGGCCGATATAAGTCCAAATGGACTGAATTTTAGTACATCGGACCAAATTCAGCCTAGAAGCAAGTATATCAAATTTAGTGAAAATCGGTTCAGATATAAATATAGCAACCATATATATGTTTCATCCGATTTAGAATTTTAGTCCCATACATTCGTAATATTCACCCCACAACCGTGATATTTGGTACCAGGTATTAGATGGAGCACAGGAATAGCTGTTTTAAATTTTATCGAAATCGGTTCAGATTTGGATATAGCTCTCATATATATCTTCATCCGATTTCGGGTTAAATGTGCACAAAATGGTCAATATCAGCCCAAATCACCAGTCTAGAAGAATACGTAAAATTTGGAGAAACCCGGTTCAGAGATAGCTATAGTTCGTAAAATGTACGATAGAATTAGATAGATTTTAATTTTGTACCAAATATCTCATAGAGCTCTGAAATGCCCAGTATAAACCTTTTTACGAGAGCTCTACTAAATATGCATAGTGGTGTAGGGTATCATATAGTCGGCCCCGCCCGACTTTTCAGCATTCCTTACTGGTTTCTGGGTGTTTTAGCCACATTTTTAAACCGAACTTACTGCAAGTTGGCAGTTTTTGTATATAGGAAACATCCTTGCAAAGAACTGTCCATGAAGGCCTAAGTTTTGGTATAGATATTTGGTATTTGAATGATTTTGGCCACACTTCTCGCAGGAATTATTTCAAATTTGTTTGCAATGAGTACGTACTACTGTCTATGATAGCAAATTTCTTATACAGACAAACGTCTTCTTATAGCGCCCATGCGACGCTACCTCCTCAGATTCGATACTTTACAAATTTTTAGCTACATTTCTCAATAGAATTATCTCAAACTTGGAGTTGTAATATGCGCTTTCTCTGACAGATAATTGCCTCCGAATCACACAATATTCGGTATTTTGATGATTTTAAGTACATTTTTCGACACAATTTATTAAAGTTTTGTGTTTGTAGTTCGTAGTAGACGCCGCCTTCTCTGACGTTTAATTTCGTATTCGTATTGTCCCATAAAAATAAAACACCTGATATTCGGGATTTTAACGACATACCCTATGGCTGAGGGTAAAAGCCATATATATCATTTGGTACGACCAAAACGTGCATCATCGAAAAAATGGTTCTTTGGACCAAATCCGTTTCAGGACATTTGGAGTCGGTCTAGCGATGTCCGTCCGTCCGAATGTCTAGCTCGCTGGTTGGTGTGCACGTTAACTCTCGAAGGGAGTATCCGATCTGGTCCAAACTTGGTAGATAGTAATATTACTATCAAACATAGATCGAGTTCGCTATGGGCAATATAGGTGCACACCTTCAGGTATCTCATCCAAAAGTTCAAAATTTTCAAAAAAATTTTGCTCCAACTTTGCAAATCCTAATATTTGCGTCAGTTCTAGGTCATAAAATGAACAATATCGGTTCAATCCATCAAGTACCACCCCCAGAAAAGGTCAGAATTTTGAATAATTACAACTCTTATAAAATGTTATGTAAGAGTCCGATTGTCTTCAAATTTCACACATCCCAATATTTTTATTTGCTCAAGGTCTGTTGTTAAGATAGAATACATCGGTCCACTCCTTCTGATAACTTCCCCACAAAAGATAGGAAAAATATATTTTCTGCACAGAAAGAGAAGCAATAATCCGATTTTGCTCCAACTTTGCAAATACTAATATTTCCCTTAGTTCTCGGTCAGGTGCAAAAAATGGATAATATCGGTTTACACCATCAAGTGCTTCCCCACAAAGGCTCAAAATTTTGAATAAATATAACTCTTATAAAATGCGATATAAGAATCCGATTGTCTTAAAATTTCATATATCCGAATATTTTTATTCGCCCAAGGTCTGTTAAGATGGAATACATCGCTCCACTCCTTCTGGTACCTCCCCCACAAAAGGTCGAAATTTTGAATATCCATGAAGCGAAATGATCATCCGATTCCATTTAGACTTAGCACATCTGAATATTTTCATCAACACAGGATCTATTTTAAAAACGGTAGAGATCGGAGTATTCTTTTTGGTATCTCCTCTACAAAGGGTCAATTTTTTGAATATACATGAAGGTCATAAAACGCGACATAAGCATGGGGTTCTCTTTATATTTCACACATCCCATTATTTCTACTAACACAAGATCTATGGTGAAGATGGGATTTATCGGTACACTCCTTCTGGTACCTCCACAACAAACGGTCAAAATTTTAAATCTCCATGAAACTCATAAAACGTAAAATTAACATCCGATTCCATTCAGTCTTGGTACATCTTAATATTTTCATGAACACAAGTTCTATTATAAAGATGGTAGATATCGGACCATATCTTCTGATACCTTTCACAAATAGCGTTCAAGATTTTGAAAAACAAAACGCTCAAGGAAATTGAAATGAGCATCCAACTGTGTTCAAATTTCTCACATGCATACATTATTGTTAAGGTTTTAGTAAAGGTGATAGATGCGAACCCCTTCTCATTGACTGAGGGCATACATCTGTCGGCAAAACTAACTGTTATTTTACTTATCTTGATTATTTTTATACCCTCCACCAAAAAAGGTATGGAGGGTATATTAACTTCGTCATTCCGTTTGTAACTCATCGAAATAATCATTTTAGACCCAACAAAGTATATATATTCTTGATCAGCGTAAAATTCTAAGACGATTTAGCCCTGTCCGTACATCTGTCCGGCTGTTGTAATCACGCTACAGTCTAAACGAATTAAGATAGGATGCTAAAATTTTGCACAGATCTCTCTTTTGTCTGCAGGCAGGTCAAGTTCGAAGATGGGGTATATCGGTCCACGATATCGTATAGCCCCCATATAACGGTACCCCCGATATTCGGTATTTTGATTATTTTAGTCACATTTTTCAACGGAATTGTCTGAAAATTCACACAAGGAGTTCCTTGTGGGTACTTTATACCTCGGCAGAGAATTATCTATATAGATCCACGATATCGTATAGCCCCCATATAACGGTACCCCCAATTATTCGGTATTTTTATGATTTTACCCACATTTTTTATCGCAAATGTCTGAAAATCCACACAAGGAGTTCCTTGTGGGTTCTTTACGCCTCGACAGAGAATTATCTATATAGGTCCACAATATCGTATAGCCCTTATATAACGGTACCCCCGATATTCAGTATTTTGATGATGTTAGCCACACTTTTCAATGGAATGGTCACAAGGGATTCTTTGTACACAAGGGGTTCTTTGTGAGCACTTTACCCCCCGACAGAGAATTCTCTATATAGGTTAACGATTACGTATAGCCCCCATATAACGGTACCATGCGATATTCGGTATTTTGATGATTTTAGCCACATTTTCCAATCGTATTGTCTGAAAATCCACACAGGGAGTTCTTTGTGTGCACTTTACCCTGCACTTTACCCTGAGAGAGAATTGTCTATACAGGTCCACGATATCGTATATCCCCCATATAACTGTACCCCCCGATATTCGGTATTTTGATGATTTTACCCACATCTTTCAACGAAATTGTCTGAAAATCCACACAAGGAGTTCCTTGTGGGTACTTTATACCTCGGCAGAGAATTATCTATATAGGTCCACGATATCGTATAGCCCCCATATAACGGTACCCCCGATTATTCGGTATTTTTATGATTTTACCCACATTTTTTATCGCAAATGTCTGAAAATCCACACAAGGAGTTCCTTGTGGGTTCTTTACGCCTCGACAGAGAATTATCTATATAGGTCCACAATATCGTATAGCCCTTATATAACGGTACCCCCGATATTCAGTATTTTGATGATGTTAGCCACACTTTTCTATGGAATGGTCACAAGGGATTCTTTGTACACAAGGGGTTCTTTGTGAGCGCTTTCCCCCCCGATAGAGAATTCTCTATATAGGTTAACGATTACGTATAGCCCCCATATAACGGTACCATGCGATATTCGGTATTTTGATGATTTTAGCCACATTTTCCAATCGTATTGTCTGAAAATCCACACAGGGAGTTCTTTGTGTGCACTTTACCCCTGAAACGGAATTGTCTATATAGGTCCACAATATCGTATATCCCACACATAACAGTACTAACCTATTTTCGGTATTTTGATGATTTTACCCACATTTTTCAATGGAATTTTCTGATAATCCACACAAGGAGTTCTTTGTGAGTACTTTACTCCCTGAAAGAGAGTTGTCTGTATAGGTCCACGATATCGTATATCCCCCATATAACGGTACCCTCTGATATTCGGTAGTTTGATGATTTCAGCCACATTTTTCAACGGAATTGTCTGAAATTCCACACAAGGCGTTCTTTGTGAGCACTTTACCCACTGACATAGAGTTCTCTATATAGGTTAACGATATCGTATAGCCCCCATATAACGGTACCCCCGTTATTCGGTATTTTGATGATTTTAGCTATATATTCCAATGGTATTCTCTGAAAATCCACACAAGGATTTTTTGTGAGCACTTTAACCCCTGACAGGTATTTGTCTATATAGGTCCACAATATCGTATATCCCCCATATAACGGTACCCCAGATATTCGGGGTTTTGATGATTTTAGCCAAATTTCCCAATGGAATTATCTGAAAATCCACACAAGGATTTCCTGGTGAGTACTTTGCCCCCAGACATAGATTTGTCTATATAGGTCCACAATAGCGTATATCCCCCCATATATCGGCACCTTCCGATATTAGGTATTTTTTTAATTGTTATGTTCTGAAATGTTTTCTGAGATAAAGACTTCTTAATTAAATTTTAATTTTTTTTCAATTGAACATTTTTGAACATTGAACACTTTCTTAGATACATTGTTTCATCGTAGTGTAAGAGACATTGCTGTCTCCTTCAACTAACAAAAAATTCTCCTTACTTGCTTAGCACATTGCTGCTGGTGCAAACAAAAACGTCTCTGTGTCTTTGCATGCTGTTGGCATTCCTTGACGAGGAATAACAAAATGCAGAGACATTTTCTCAGGCTGTCTGGCTGCTTGGATAGTTGACTATCTTTGGGAATGCACCAAGAAAAGAAAAAAGAAACATTTACCCAAAATATGTTCCGCTGCATTCAGTGGTGAGGTAAGTCTCTGCAACGTATCTATAAAAGAGTGTGACAAAAGAATAAAATTCCAGCAAAAACCTACTCTAAAAAAGAAAAAATTGACAAATACTTTTTCCAGGCCTTTTTCATTTAATTGTTATGCAAATAGAACTAGTCTGATTGTACGTTGATTTTTTTTAGTCTCTACAAAAATAAGAGTAAAATATTTATGTGAAATTGAATCTTGTTTTGTTACTATCCTTACTTACTTACTTACGATTTCCAGTGACATAAAGGACTATGAATACGAAACTACTCTACTATTTGCTTTTCCAGTAGACAAATATACTGGCATTGGCAAATTTGTAAGAAAAAGTCCAACAACACACATTCAACAAACACGAATGTCTTCTGGTTTCTATCGAAGAAGATGCGATTTATTGTTTTTGTGGAAAACGCCTACGATCGTAGGAGGGTGTAAATCAATTTTTATGGCAGCAATGGTAGGGGAACAGTGTTATAATATTAGCCAGACTAGTAAGTTTTCGCTACTTGGTTAGCGAAAATGGGAAATATTTATACATTTCTAACAATACATTTGATGTTGGTTCTCAAACAGTTGACAATGTACTTTTATTACAAAGATCTGAATAAAGATGAATTTAAAATATATAAGGGAGCCCAGAAAGTCAGCTATATGTCGAAAATTGTCGATACGAAAAGAGAATACAGATCCCATTTAAAGCATTGTTTTTACCCGGCACCACACTGCATAGTGGTCCCACATATATGGAAAGGTGTGACAAAAATGTTTCTATACAACTAATAGATCTGATTATTTTAGAGAATAAGTGTGAAGATTGGTCCACGTTTAGGCATAGACCCATATAACGGTACTCTCCGAATTAAAGAAATTTGAAGATTTTAGGTATGTTTTAAATTAAAAACGGGTGAATCTTGGCATCTATGGGTCCACAGTTGCATGTAGCTCCCATAGAACCCTACTCCCGATTTTATTTCTTTAAAGGGTGTTTATCGTATGTTTCAATCGATTTTGCTGAAATTTAAAATTTATCAAATTGATGTGTCAAAAATTGTCAACTTTGAACATGTTTTTGATATAGCTACCAAAGAACCATCGGGGTAGGGTTTTGGGGATTTTTCACAATTTTGGCAACAATTTCAACAGATTTTGATGTTATATGGCATTTTGAATTCTGAATACAATATATACCTTGGTACAAAAAGTTGTAAAGAAATATTCATTCTTTGGTATAACTCCCATGTTAGGCACCTCGTCATTTACAGTATTTTAAAGGTTAAAGTGACATTTTGAAATATTAGGAAGATACACAGACGCAGATTTAATCTAAACACTATGTCCGTATTTAAAAAAAAAAATTGGAAGTGCCTAGGTAGTAGAACTTAACG
The DNA here is from genome assembly GCF_030504385.1 of Musca domestica. Lineage (NCBI taxonomy): Eukaryota > Metazoa > Arthropoda > Insecta > Diptera > Muscidae > Musca > Musca domestica. Next base: position 1,195,633 of record NW_026712212.1, read on the forward strand.
TCTTTTAACGGTATACTGCGAAAAAATGCTAAAAAGTCTAAGTGTGTATTTCTACTGCATTTAGAAGTGAAAATATGAATATGTATTTGAGTAAAAACAAGTAAGGAAAGGTCAAAAGTCGGGAGGGGCCGACAATATTATTTCGCAAGTTAAGCATGGGGGGGGGGCTTAAATCACAAATCGAATGAAACGTATACAGGGTGAGCTGAAAAAACTGCAACTGTCTTCAGACTGCCGTCATTTCTAAGCCACTCGTCCGACAGCTGTTAAAATTATTCCAGTGACAGCTCATTATAGTGTTTACAAGCGTACAAACGCATTTTGGTGAGAATTTTCCAGAAAAAAAGTTATTCGTGGTGGAATTCAAGCGGAATTTCCTTATATTTGGCTGGAAAACCACAAGTGGCTTTCGTTAGAGCACTCCAGCATTTAAATGTGAAATGTGGTTCTGTGGCTCGTGCCATCGCTCGTTACCATGATACTGGTAGCGTAACCCGACGTCAAGCAACATCAGCAGAAATGGTTCGAAAAGTAAAGAACCGATTTGATTAATACCCGCGTCGCAGTGGCCGAAAACTGGCTCGTGAGCTTTCCCATTCCATTCGGCAAATATTGAAAAATGAGCTCGGAGTAAAGCCATTAAAAGTACAAAAAAGTGTAAGAACTTATACCTCAACGGAAAGAAAATAGACTCGAAAAAGCTAAAGAGTTGCTTCGCTTGGCCGAAAGTGGTGAACTGCCGAATTTGGTTTTCTCCATCTCCGACGGGAAAACATTCGTTGTCCAGCAGTTTGTAAAAAACCAAAATGATCGTGTTTATTTTCCAAAGAGGACAGCTGAAAATGTGCACCTTCAGTTGGCCACAAAAATTCAAGCGCCGGCCATGGTGATGGTGTGGGCCGCAATAACAGCCGATGGTCGCTCTCCGCTCGTATTAATCTACTGGGACATTAGAATAAATGCCGAATATTATCGCGAAAATATTCTGGATGGTGTATCAAAGTCTTTTCATGGTGTATCAAAGTCAGTCACGCAAACATTTTGGCCGCAGACCTTGGACATTCCAACAGGACTCAGCACCATTGCCCTCAGCACGCGCCACCCACGAATGGTTACAAATTGAGGTTCTCCGCTTCATTTCCAGCACACAATGGCCACCAAAATCTCCGGATACCAATCCGTTGAATTATTGTGTCTGGAGTATTTTGGAAATCAAGGTTGGCACTAAAAATACCAAAGTGTCGATCACCTCAAGCAAGCGTTTCGCCGAGAATGGGCTAAAATTCCTGCCAAACGTGAACAATTCAAAAAAATCTTAACTTATTCTAAAATTTGATGCTATTTCCGAAATATTTTGGCTTTTGCTTAAAAATGTAAGAATTGTGGCATTTGACTTTGTTGCAGTTTTTTTTTTATCTCACCCCGTAAGTACTATTTTCCAAAAGTGTGTACATTACCCAGTCCAAAACTCCGAAAGTAGCCTTAAATCTGTATTTCAGAATTGCAGACCTTTGTTATATCTCATTTAGTACTATTTAGATCATATCCCAATCATACACTTCAGCAGAAATCTTTTCTCCAAATTTCAAAATTTAAGCTCCGATAAAGCCACTTCACAATTCCAATTTGTGGCAAAAATTAGGCTCATTTAGTACACATAAGTATGAATTTCTACAACTTCCTACATACCCCAATCCTACACACCAACAGCAATCTTAATTCTAAAGATCAGGATTCCAGCTCTCCGAAATTGTACACAAATTTAAAACACATAAGTACAAAATTCCATAACTACCTACATCATACAATCCAATAGAAGCCTTATTTCCAAATAACAGGATTCGAACTCTACTGGTTTTCTTACAATTTAAAATGTTTCAAATTTAGTTCCTTTTAATATACATCAGTACGAATAACTAAAATTTCCTACATACTCCAAATCTACATCAGTACGAATTTCCAAAACTACCTACATTCCTCAGTCCCACAATGCAATAGTAATCTTATTTCCAAATTTCAGCTTTCCAGCTATAGGTCACCCAATTCGAAATTGTACCAAATTTAGTACCATTTAGTACTTTTCGTGCAGATTAGTACAAATTTCGAAAACTAACTCTATATACCAATCCTAAACTATGCCAAATTTCAGAGTTCTTATACCGTCCACAACTACCTCGTTACATCGACCCTTCTCCTCAACCTTGATTCCCATTCCAAATTTCAAATTTTAGCCCAAACCGTTCGCTTTATATGGAAATTTAGTGCGTTTTAGTACTTTTCGTACACTTATAGTGCGAATTTCCATAAACTTCTTCTGTTCTCTCGTCACACACTTCTTCTGTTCTCTCGTCACACACTCCATCAGTGAATCTCATTAAAAATTTAAGAGTTCTAGCTTTGCTGATTTATCAAATACAAAGGGTACCTTTTAGAGCATTTCCACCGTTTAATTATTCAACGGTACTTAACTAACAAACGTTACCTTATAATGAACGATGACAAATATAGAGCATATGCCAAACCCCTATTATAATCTCAGGACTTAGTTCCATACATTCCAAATCGCTTTCCTATTATTGAAAGAAGTGCCTACGATTATAATTTTATTAATCCACAATTTTATAGGTGTACAGCCTTTCCACTTATTAAATCGATATATACATAAATACGAATCACATTTTTTTATTTAGCAAATGATGGGCCGTAGGAATGGTTCATTGAGTGCCCAATGATACCTACATTTCATCGAATTTCCTCCACATCCAATCTTAATTAAAAACGTGACTCCCAAAAAAACCATTTGTATATATTTATATAACTACCAAAAATCAATGTGGACCAATGGAAAATAAAAACAAATGAAGATCCGCAAAGTAATTCATTTTTATGTGCAATTCCGAGTTGATTACATCAAGTTCTCCTCGTACATTAATTCCTTCGCCTTAACTCCCAGAGCTTTGATGGTGGAGTGGTCGCGTGGCGTGTTGGCATGACCTGGCTGCATTTTTACTTGTTGCAAATTTCTCGTAATACAAATTAAATTTCAAGTTTGCCTCACGTTATGCACGTATTGCAATGTGACTTCCTCCGTCATGGCCATAAATCTTATCGATGGCGGGAAGAAGAAAAAGAAGAAAAACGAAAATGCCGGAAAATGCAAAATGGCAACATCATAGTGTGTAGATTGTGTGCAGGTTAATATTTTGTATTGCAAAATGGTCGCCGGTCCGATGCTCGCTCTCCCTCTCCCTACCTCCCTATGTGTCCTTTACATTTCCATTATAAATCATTATTTTTTCCTGCCCATACAAATGGTTAAAAAGGGTTCACTTGTGGGGGGCATCGATGCCGTTGTACAACCGTAAGTAATATTTATATGACGCTCTCTCTCTCTCTCTCTCAATAAAGCTTCGTATCCGTTACAAATAAGGAACACAACAACAACAGCGTCAAGTCAGCGTGAAAAAAACATGCAGACCCACATACATATCGGAACTGTTTGGTATGAATTATGACCAAACATATTAAAAGGTATTTTCAGCAATATGTTATCGATTCACATAAATTCCATTCGAATTCTTGATGTATTTTATGACAAGCGGCGGCGGTAGTCGTTGGGAATAAATACATTATTGATTGATTTAAATCCGCATGCAAATATTTATGAAGTAATTGAATTGAATTTAGCACAAAAATGTGAAACACAAAAATAAAATACATTCAGTATCTCTAAAGCAATGCTCCGCCCTTAGTAACCTTAGTAGGAAGTTTTAAAAATGAGATAAAATAAGTTAATATTTAATTAAGTGATATTGTATATATTATCGGTCATAGTTTATATAATATATCGGTCTACTCCCCCTTGTAATTTATGGGAAATCTTTAAATGTGCTCAATGTACCAGATCCAGTGGATTAAAGGATTCCACTTCATCTAATGCTGATAAAAATATTTAGATGTGCAAAATTAAAAAAAAACAAGTAAGCAAAGGCTACAGTCGAGCGGGGTCGACCGTTGAATACCCTACAACACTATAATAAACCATACAGTTGATATAGGCGAGATACTCGAAAGAATTCCACAAGATTTTGTGACAAATAATAAAAGAAAACCATCAGGTTTCGTTCTCTAATTTTCGAATAATAGCAACTTTAACTAATTTGCTCATTTCCAATTTATTGGAAGATGTTGCACTTAAATGGTCTTCCTAGATCTGAAACCAATATTTCCCAAAGACCTATAATCTCTCAGAAGTGGCAAAAGATTAACATTTATTATTGGTTTTTGACTGAAACGCATCTATATGATATACAGACATTTGACTATATTCTTCAACGAAATTAGCGTTAACCAAATAGTCGGAAGTGCGTCTTTTCTGTATTTGTGAATTCTCCAAAATGTCACTGGAATGGACATTTTGGTATTTTGTCTACAAAAGTTGGCAAACTATTTCACACATTGAATATTTTTGGATGACCATCCGAAACTGCTTGGGTTTTGCAATGTGCGGTAACCCCCATTCAAATGTGCGTGAGGATCGGGCTATAATTACGACCTGCTGAAAATTTTGCAGGTTTTTGGTCCATTTCAACCCCTAAATATATGGCGATCATCTCCAAAAAGAGTAGGCTTCTATTCTGACCCTCATCTTATCTCCATGCAAAATTTCGTAAGGATCGGGCCATAAATGCGACCTACATATATTATCCTGATATCCTAACTACTTAGTTTTGTTAGCTGTAGAAATATTACCAAATATTTAATTCAAAATGAAAATATGCCAAAAATATGACAAAATTGAAAAAATATAAGAAAATTTTACAAAATCAATATTTTCATCTTTAGAGAGATATTTTTATGAGATTTTTTTTAGACGCTTTTTCTTTCCTGCCAAGAGGCCATTCTAAACTAATGAGAACTTTCGAAATCAGTTCAGCCGTTCTCGACATATAAGAGATTTTTCAAGCATATCTTCTTTGATAAACATATATATCGCACATATTTTGCTATATATCCGTTTTGTTGGATGTTAACATCAATGTAAAGATCAGAAGTAACCTTGTCATGGCTTTGTGATTTCGCCGGGATTTAAAATATTCGCGGTTTAATGAAAAATTTTGAATTTTTTCAACACAAAAGATATGGTCTATTTTACCCGCTAAATGTTATCCGATGACCACCCAAATTGGTAGGCTTCTTCCCCGCCCTAAACTCTAGCTACATGCGAAATTCCGCGTCGATTGGTCTATAATTGCGACCTGTATAGCTACTGCAAAATCCGACATTTTTTCAGTATTTGGTCCATTTCAACCCCTAAACATTTGGCGATCATCTCCAAAAGAAATAGGGTTCTATTCTGACCCCAGTCCCACCTCCATTCTAAATTTCGTGAAGATCGTGCCATAATTGCGACCTGTAGAGTGATTACAAATTAACATTGACAGACGGACAGACGGACAGACGGACGGACGGACATACATAGCTAGATCGACTCAGCTCGGCGAGCTAGGAAGATCCATATATACTTTCCTATGTGGGAAACCAATATTTCGAGGTGTTACATAATTTTTGGGCCAATCAAACTTATAATACCCCCAACACATAGTGTTGTAGGGTATAAAAAATGTACGGGAAGGTCAAAGGTCGGGCGGGCCGACTATAAGATACCCAACAGCACTATGCTCCCTTAACAAAAATTAGGGATTTTGTGAAGTAAATCAACAACTACTACCATTGTTGTGGAGTGTATATTACGCATGTGAGGGACTTAAACACCAAATCAGTTGAAACATATATGGGAGCTGTAACAATATCTGAACCGATTTTCGTCAAAATTGGAATTGGCAAAATTCAGATCATTTTTAGGCACTTATTTCTGAGCTGTATCTGATATCTGGTTCCAAAGATTATTGTTGTGGAATGCATATTACTCCTGTGAGGGACTTAAAACCCCAAATCACATAAAACATATATATGGGAGCTATAGCTATATTTGAACCAATTTTCACCAAATTTGACGCAATTGTTTCTAGGATTAATTCAGCCGGAATTGCCAATATTCGATTCATTTGGGCTGATATTAGCAAGTTGGTGCACACTAAACCTGATATCGGATAAAGATATATAGGAGCTATATCTAAATCTGATCCGGTCTCGATAAAATTTTACAGAGGTATTTCTGTGCTGTATCTGTTATCTGGTACAAAATATCATTATTGTGGAGTGTAACATGTAAGGGACTAAGAACCCCAAAGGCGGATGAAACATATACAAGGTAAGATGAAAAAACTGCAATCAATTTCAGACTGCTGTCATTTCTAAACCACCCGTCCGACAGCTGTAAAAATTATTTCAGTGATAGCTGATTATATTGTTTACAAGCGTACAAAGACATTTCGATGAGAATTTTCCAGAAAAGAAGTTATTCGTGATGGAATTCAAGCGTGATAGTGTGATTTCTTTATATTTGGCTGGAAAACCGCAAGTGGCTATCGTTAGAGCACTACAGCATTTAAATGTGATGGATATTAGTATCCATTTCGAACTTCAAGTAATAAATTTAAAATAATTCCGGTTGTGTCGCTACAATCGCCAAAATACTGAAAATAGTGAGGTACCATTATATGGGGGCTATACCAAAACGTGGACCTACATGGCCCATTTTCACCAAAAGGCCCGCAGACATAATATTAATTTGAGTAAAAATTTATCAATCTACTTTATTTCGTTCGGAAGCTAGAGTGATTTCCACAGACGGAGAGACGGATAGACCGACGGACATCGCTAAATCGACATAGAATTTTATGCTGATCAAGAATATATTTATATTTCGAGGTGTTACAAACGGAATGACAAACCTAATATACCCTCCATACTATGGTGGAGGGTATACAAATATATTTAGTTATATGATTTCAACCCTATATTTTAAGGAATTAATCGGTTCATTTACAGATATAGGGTTTTGGTTCGATTGAAACCCGGTTTGGTTCAGAAGCCCTGTTTTTTCGTGAAGACATTCAATTCAATCCGAATCGTAGTTATCGGGTAAGACCAAAACAAGCAGTTTTGTCCCGCATAATCAAATTCCAAGTCACTGTGTAACATAAAAAGGAATGAGGCGAAATGTTTGCCACCATTTGTTTGCCATGGAACGAAAAATAGTAGGTTGTGCCCGAATATAAAAAATGTGCTAACAACATCATTATCCATTATCTTGTAATAATTCTGTGGCATTTTAAAGTAGCTAATTTCAAAGAGGCTAATTATTTATTTCAGAAACAAGCGAAACCTCAAACTGTTGCTTTAAATAATTAATAGGGCTAATTTTATGCATGTTTTCTTTTACTTCTTCTCACTTGGGAGGTTGGTAGGGAAATGTTCGCATATATGGATTGTGAAAATACTAAGGTGATTCTTGTTTAACTTGTATTGAAAATTAAAACACCGATGAAAATATGGAGTGGTCCAGCATAATACATATTAAAACCTGATCTTGTGTTGATAGAAATATTGAGATGGTTAAGTTTGAAAATAATCGGATGTTCGTTGAGCCGTTAGTAAAAATATTGAGATATATGAAGTTTAAAGAGAATCTGATGCTTAATTCCCATTTTATGAGAGATATAATTAATCAAAATTTAGACCCAGTGTGGGGGAGGTATCACAAGGAGTAAGCCGACATATTCCATCTTCACACGAGATCTTGTCTTGTCAAAGATTTGGGGATGTGTGAAATTTGAATTTTTTGAAAGATATAATTATTCAAATTTCTAAACCGTTTGGGGGAGGTATTAGAAAGAGTGGGTCGATATTATCCATCATCACATCGGAACTTGTTTTGATAGAAATACAGAGATGCGGAAGTTTGAAAATAGTCAAATGCTCATTTCGCATTCGATGAGAGTTTTGTTATTCAAAATATTAATCCCTTTGTGGAGGATTATTGGGATGTATGAAATTTAAAGAGAATCGAATGGTTATTTCACTTCTAAGAATTACAATTAATCAAAAATTTGACCAATTGTGGGTGAGGTACATGATGAACTGATACGCCATAGCACAAGTAGAAATATTGGGATGTGCAAAGTTTGCACCAAATCGGATGATTTGTTCCGGTTCTATGAGTTAAATTATTTTCTGTGAAAATTTTGACCTTTGTGGGGAAGGTACTAGAAGGATTGGCCGATATTGTCCATCTTTGAATTCGATCTAATTTTGTGGCAATGTACCAAGTTTGGTAAATAATAACGGAAAAATTTTTTCTATGAAAATTTTTGCCTTTTGTGGGAGGAGGTACCAAAAAGATTGGACAGATATATTCCATCTTCACACCATATCTTGTGTTATCAAATATGTTGGGATGCGTGAAATCTGTAGAGAATCAGGTGGTTATTTTGCATTTTATAAAAGTTTCAATAATTCAAAATGTAGACTTTTTTGGGAGGGAGGGGGTATCTTATGGAGAGGGCTGATATTGTCTATTTTCGCATCTAACATACCACACGTACAAATATAGGGATTTGGAAAGTTTGCACCAAATTGCATGATCCTTTCTTGTTCCGTACCGTAAATTATTTTCTGTGAAAATAATGTGGGAGGTACCAGTAGGAGGGGACAATAATATGACGATGTACTAAGTTTGGATACTACCCTTCGAGAGAGGTCTAAAACCGTAATTTCGACTAGGCACGTTGTGACCGCATTAAATGATATATACCCTCTCTAGCCATATGGCTGAGAATATAAAAAATACTTCAAATAAAGTATATACCTCCTACGCGAAGTGGTTCGTACTGTTTTGAGATCTCCTAATAATTTACACGACCATTTTAATCGCCTCGTTGACCAAATTTCTCAAACTTCCCATCGTACAATCTTAAATGTCGTCGAGTGACTGCATTTGCAACGTTCAATATGCTGTGGCACACTTTTGCGGCCAGAGCCTAACCGCGAAATGCAAATGCCACATCTAATACTCCAGACTCCTTCTGCTATCCTAGCCGAACATAAACATTAAGTATTTTTCTAGCAGCCAGCACCACTTCAACGCAAAACATGCGGTAAGTGGAACTAAATAAAGAGTGCAAGAAAAAAACCCGGTACACACACACTTGAGCACTAGCTGCGAAAGTGGGCGAAAGGAGAAGCAGCGAGTGCTCGAAAGAAATGACGATGGCAAATTGACTCTGAAACTAATTTTAATTAAAAGCTTAAGTGGTGTAATTATAACAGGCTTTAAATTGCATATTGCCTGTATAAAACTAATAAAGCTCATACTCATAATAGCCTAAGGGCTGGTTGGTGCATGCCACCCAAACGCTGTTTTAGTTTTTTTTCCCATCCCAGTAAACAATTTTTTCCGACTGCTCTGATTTTAGATTTTTTTCCGAAATTTCTGACGTTTTTTTCAGAAATTTCTGATAGAAATTGGTCCGATTTTCTAAACGTTTTTTTTTTAGAATTTCTGCACATTTTCCTGTGTTTTTAAGCGAAAAAATCTCGAAAAATGTACAAACGGAGAGAGTAGATTTTCTATTGCTCTGGCATATTCTCTCCCACATGTAAACGGATGGTGGTGGTTTGACACATTCTCTCCCATAGTAGTTGTTGTTGTGATCATTCATTTCAAGATCTCAACAACAACAAAGCGCAAAGCAAAAATGCTATTTGTTATTGTGAACTGTTAGATTTTCCGTTGTAAAAATGTGCGTTTTGTTGTTGTTGTGAATCAGCCTCTTTCTCTTTCGTTCCCAAAAAATATGATGGAAAAAAATTGCAAAAACAACTACATACCGGTTTTCTGTGTGCACTGCTTTTTATTTTTAGTTCTTGTTTAGCAGTTGAAACAGAAACGTGCTACTGTATGTTATGTTCCTAATAAAAATAATATTTATAATGTAAATGTATTATAGATGTAATATTTAAACTACATTTTTACGAAACCCGAAATAAATTGTTTGTTTGTTTTTTTTTTTTTTTTTTCATTTTTAAGTGATGTGACGATTTTTTCGATATTTCTTCCGAATTCTGAACGATTTCTTTCAGAAAATCGGAACTTTCTCCCGAATTCTGAGCGTTTTTTTTTCAGAAAATCTGAATTTTATTCCGAATTTTCTTTCGAATTCTGACCGATTTCTTTTAGAAAATCTGAATATTCCGCCGAATTTCCAGACGAATTCTGCCCGATTTCTTTCAGAAATTCGGAGTTGTCCTCCGAATCTTTTCCGAAAATCTAATTTTTTCTCCTATTTTTTCAAGAATTTTCACCGAATTCGTCCAGAAAATCTAATATTTTTTCAGATTTTTTTCAGAAAATCTTTCCGAATTCGGTGACCACGTCCATACAACTTTCGTACCGAAATCGGAAGGAATTCGGAATCAGAATCGGACATTTTTTCAGAGATTCTGACAGAAATCGGACCGAATTCGGCAAAAATTGTTTACTGGGATAACACTCTGTGTGTGTGTGTTTGAGTGTATTGAAAATGCAAGTGCATTGGATGTCTAGGACAGTCTATGATGCACTGTGTCTAGGTCTATGGTTTGAGAGAGCGAGAGAGAGGGCTTTTATTAAAAACCTAATAATAAACAGGGTGAGATAAAAAAAACTGCAACAAAGTCAAACGCCATAATTAAATTTTTTTTTTTTTTTAAATTTATTGAATGAAATCAAAAAATGTCGGAAATAGCATCAAATTTTAGAATAAGTTTCGTTTTATTAGTCACCTTGGGCACGAGTTATGGCTTTCAAAAGGCCAATGAAACCGTCACACGCTGCCCGAATGTTGCTCTGCGGTATTTTGGCCTATTGCCGGCGAAGCGCTTGCTTGAGGTGTTCGACACTTTGGTATTTTTTAGTGCCAACCTTGCTTTCCAAAATACTCCAGCCACAATAGTCCAACGGATTGGTATCCGCAGATTTTTGTGGCCATTGTGCGCTGAAAATGAAGCGAGGAACCTCATTTTGTAACCATTCTTGGGTGGCACGTGCTGATTGCGATAGTGCTGACTCCTGTTGGAACGTCCAAGGTCTGCGGCCAACATCCCTAGGTCCAAGGCTGTAATACATTCACAATATTTTCGCGATAATATTCAGCATTTATTCTGATGCCACGGCCGATTAATACGAGCGGAGAGCGACCATCGACTGTTATGGCGGCCCACACCATCACCATGGCCTGCTTGAGTGGCTTAAGTTCTAGTGGCCAACCGAAGGGGCATGATGATTTTGTTTGTTTACAAACTGCTGGACAACGAATGTTTTCTCATCGGAGAAAACCAAATTCGGCAGTTCACCACTTTCTGTCAAGCGAAGCAACTCTTTAGCTCTTTTGAGTCTATTTTCTTTCTGTTGCGGTGTAAGTTCTTGGACTTTTTGGAATTTCAATGGCTTTACCGCGAGCTTATTTTTCAATATTTACGAAATGGAATATTGCGATATGTTCAGCTCACGAGCCATTTTTCGGCCACTGCGACGCGGGTTGCTGTTTTCTTCCGTCCACTTCCTTGACGTCGGGCTACACTTCCAGTATCACGATAACGAGCGATGGTACGAGACACAAAAGATTTATTTACATTTAAATGCTGGAGTGCTCTAAGGATAGCCACTTGTGATTTTCCAGCCAAATATAAAGAAATCACACTATCACGCTTGAATTCCATCACGAATAGCTTTTCCTGTAAAATTCTCACCAAAATGCTTTTGTATGCTTGTAAACAATATCACTGTCACTGGAATAATTTTAACAGCTGTCGGACGATTGGCTTAGAAATGACAGCAGTCTGAATTTGGTTGCAGTTTTTTCATCTTACCCTGTAAAACAAGGCTGGAAATTAGAGTTGGGTTTGGCTTGAATTTTTCACATTTCGACCACTGTAACGTAGCCATTTGTTAACCGATCTTACGAAATGTATGGGTGAAACTTCTTCCTTAAAGAATAGTGGTTAACAATAAAAAGACATTTATCGCAACTTCGACCGATAACAGGTCTTTAGACATACATTTACAATTTTGTCCTACAAAATATTTCTAACTTCTCAGTAGAATCCAAATACTGTTTTCAAGTCATCGCCAAAAGGGGCTAAAAGTCGTAGCTAGGGTACAGTGGAGCCCCAATCAAGATGATTACATGTGATCATCCAATGTGTTCACATCAGGATGAAATATTCAGACGTGGCAATATTTCCCGATTTAGAACAAATTGATGTTATTAAGCCTCGAATGCCTTTGTAGATCCCTATTGAGGACCCACTGTAATTGTACTATGTTCTCCTCCTTTTGCCATTGTTTTATGAAATGCTTCATGACTTAGAAACTCATCTGACAGTAAATCTGTACTGGGTTTTTGGTTGTTTTCTTTTCGCCTCAGTTTTCGCTGCGAAGCGATGTTGAGAAGAATATTTCTTTTATTCCATTACTTCTATCTGCGTGCGTAGCAGCCACTTTAATGGGTTAGCTGCTGGGAAGTGAACAGAACTATGCTACTGTCACTTTTTAATAAAATTGCATTTTCCCAAAGCATTTAATTTTTTTTTTACTTAACCCAAGGGCTCACAAGAGATTCTATTTTATTGAAATTGAAGTTGGTGCTAGTGTTGTTGCAGATTGCGGTTTCTATAATCTCTAATTTCTTATATCAATTAAAAATAGCATTAGCTTTCACTTTATAAGGAGATAAGTTTGAAGAGTCTTTTGTGAAATGAAGAATTTGTTAAAATTTGATAAGCAAATTGTAGAGAAATGTGGTGGGGAATGTTTTAGTTTAACTAATGCAGGGTGTAGTGGAATTTAAATTTGAAATTTAAGCAACATTTTTATGAAATATTTTTGAATTTTTTTCACAAAGAGAGCAGTTTCTGTTTTCAAATTGGAAGCGAGGTGCGTATACGTACGTACGCAATGTGTGGGTTAATTGATCATACGCACCGGAGTTTCAATATAAACAAGTAAAAGGCCGTGCCGAACTTTTATTACCTTCCACCTTTAGGTGAAGTAAACATTGGAACCCATTATGACATGTGGCAAAAATCATCAAAATACCGAATATCGAGAGGTACCGTTATGTATGTTTCGCCACTGGAGCTAGAACCCAATATGACCAACAAATACTAATTTTTAGACAAATCCGTGAGAAGTGTGGAAAAAATCATCTAAATAACGAATATCGGGGGCTACCGTTTACCGATATATCTCATTTTCAACAGACAGACATATATATATATATATATATATATATATATATATATATATATATATATATATATATATATATATATATATATATATATATATATATATATATATATATATATATATATATATATATATATATATATATAGTAAGGAGTTCTTTGTAAGTACTTTACCCACTAGAAGAGCAATATCTATATCGGTGTGCGATATCGTATAACCCCCATATAACGGTACCTCCCGAACTTCGGTACTTTGGTTTAGCAAAGTAGCCAAGTTGTTCAAAATTAACACAAGAAGTTCCTTCTGAGTACTTTACCCCCTGAAGGATATACGATATCGTGGGTATATAGGTACACGATATCGTATATCCCCCATATAACGGCACCACCGATATTCGCTATTTTGATGATTTTTTATTGGAATTGTTTCATATTTCATATTTGAAGTTCGTAATGGGTACTACAGCCTATGACAACAAATTGAGCATGTAGGTCTACGTCTTCGTATAGCTCCCACATAACAATACCTTCCCATATTCGATATTTTGATGATTTTAAAGGCATTGTTCACTGGAATTGCTTAAAATTTCATATTTGAAGCTCGTAAAGGCTACTACAAACTATGACGGAATATTGTGTTAAATTTGTTCAGTTTGACATAATTTGTTAATCACGACTCTACGTATTGTACTAAATTTTTAGGCTTTCAAGGTTTTATATAAAACTTCCTTTTTCGGAAACAAATAATAGGAAAATGTTTACTTTAAGAGAAAAAAATCTTCAAAATTTTATATTTTAATATTTATGGAGGAGGATATTAATAACACCCTTGCACAATCGACTCATACCAAATCCAAAACTATTTTAAGGTCTCCATATATAAACCCTAGCAAACACAGTAATCTCAAGATCAAATTTCGGATTCAAGCTCAATCCATTCATTGAGATGAAAAAAAGTGCAACCAACTTCAGACTGCTGTCATTTCTAAACCAATCGTCCGACAGCTGTTAAAATTATTCAAGTGACAGCTCATTATATTGTTTGGGTGAGAATTTTCCAGAAAAAAAGTTATTCATGATGGAATTCAAGCGTGATAGTGTGTTTTCTTTATATTTGGCTGGAAAACCAAAAGTAGCTATCGTTAGAGCACTCCAGCATTTAAATGTGAATAAATCTTTTGTGTCTCGTACCATCACTCGTTACAGAGATTCTGGTAGCGTAGCCCGACGTCAAGGAATTGAACGGAAGAAAATAGCAACATCAGCAGCAATTGTTCGAAAAGTATAGAAGCTACTTGATCAAAACCAGAGGCGCGGTGGCCGAAAAATGGCTCGTGAGCTGAACATATCGCAACATTCCATTCTGCAAATATTGAAGAATGAGCTCGGGGTAAAGCCAATGAAATTGCAAAAAGTGCAAGAACTTTTACCGCAACAGAAACGAAATAGACTCAATAGAGCTGAAAGTGGTGAACTGTCGAATTTGGTTTTCTCTGATGAGAAAACATTCGTTGTCCATCAAAATGATCGTGTTTACTTGCCAAAGAGGTCAGCTGAAAATGTGCACCTTCGGTTGGCCACCAGAACTCAAGCGCCGGCCCTGGGAATGGTGTGGGCCGCCATAACAGCCGATGATCGCTCTCCGCTCGTATTAATCGACCGTGGCATCAGAATAAATGCCGAATATTATCGCGAAAATATTCTGGAGAGTGTATTAAAGCCTTGAGCATGCAAACATTTTGGCCGCAGACCTTGGACATTCTAACCGGACTCAGCACCAACGCATATGGCACGCGCCATCTAAGAATGGTTATAAAATAAGGTTCCATGCTTCATTTCCAGCGCACAATGGCCACCAAAATCTCAGGACACCAATCCGCTGAACTATTTTACCTTTTTTTACACTAAAAAATACTAAAGTGTCGATCACCTCAAGCAAGCGCTTCCGGGAATGGGCCAAAATACCCCAGAGCGACATTCGGGTAGCGTGTGACGGTTTCTTTGGCCGATTGATGGCCATAATTCGTGCCAACGTGACCAATTCGAACAAATCTTACCTTATTGTAAATTTTGATGATATTTCCGACATTTTTTGCTTTCATTCAATAAAATTTAAAAAAAATATGGCGTTTGACTTTGTTGCATATTTTTTAAAATCTCACCGTTTGTTGGCAATGTTATGCCACAGAAAGTAGAAGATATTATGAACTCTAAATACCGAATTTTAAACTTTTTCATTAGAGAGTGTGTCTAAAATCATCAAAATATTGAATATCGGGAAATACTTGAATATGGAACTATATGAAAACGTGGTCCTTTATGGACAATTTTATGCCACAGGAGGTAGATCCTAATACAAACTCTAAATACCAACGGTATTCCCCGATATTCCTTATTTGTATTATTTTAGCGACATTTTTTACCAGAATGGTTTCAAATTTCCCATTTCAAGTTCGTACGGTTCGTTCTACAACCTATGACAAAAAATTCCGTATGCAGGCTCACATCTTCCTATAGCCTATAGAATATAACGATTTTCATTTGTGCGGTGTTTTTCGACAGATTTCTTGTTGTACATTTTCATATGCCTTCAAAATGGTGGATGATATTAAAAGTTTGGCCCGGTCGAATTTATGTTCTCCTTTTACTTGATTAGTATGAAATCTTTTTCTAGGTGCGTGAGAATTTTTAGTACAGTACTATTACGTCCTTGTACATATTCAAAACGAATAGAAGAAACGCAAATATGAGTTCAGTTTATTGTGTTTTTATCGCATAAAGTTCATATGCTTCATATCTGATAAAAATACAGTTCACACTCTATTTGTCCATATGAAAACAATAACTTATTTGATTTCTTCCGAATTTCTCATTCACACACAAACTCAATTTATTTCTTGTGTACTTATAATAATAAAAAATACTCTAAAATCTAACCTGTCCAAACAATCAAATCAGCAATAGTCCCAAATACTCTTATTCGAGTGATTTTTTCTAAATGACAGAAACTGTTTCTTTTTTATTGGCTTATCACCCACTCGCTCACTCATGGGACAACAAACAAACTTCTATTTTCAAATATTTACTAAAAAAAATGTCACAAAAATCAACTTTTTTCCGTACCCTATGACTGCTTGCTACTTTTCATCGAAACGATTGTCCATAAAAAAGCAAAACTTGAACAACAATTTTGGTTTATCTCTTTGGAAACACATAAGACCGGCCAGTGTTGTTCACGTTTTATATGGCCACTAAATCCTAAACTCCAACACCCAGACACACAAACATACCCAAAAACCCCAATCGAAAACTTTTCCAATAATTCGCATTGTTATATGGTGTTTGGGGTTAGGTTAGGATAGTTGGGAGAATGTCAGTGCACAGGATAAAAAAAGCAAATATTAAATTTGATTTATTGCCCTGGCAATCAATAACATTCACAAAACTTTGCTAATAAAATGTTTACACAAACATTCAGTCATCGAAACGAAAATCGAAAATATTTCGAAAAAAAAAACAGCAAGAACTCAATCTCAGTGCCCAGTGCGCCGCCATTCATTGTGATCTTTTAGTGAAATGTATCCTGTGGTGAAATGTTTAAATGGATGTGTGATATGCCACTGTAGGTGGCCAACCGGCCCATGGAACAACATTGAAATACACGCTCACTCACACAAACACCAACACAAATAGTCACAAAAGTGGTATCTCAAAGGGGGCAAATAGAGAGCGAGAGAGAGAGATACAATTTTTGTAACAAAACTAACTACTAATTCTGAGAAACGACATCAGAACAAATATCAACAATCCCCGATGACATATTGTGTGTGACAAAGATAAATGAGTTTGTTTATATGCGATTGTTGCTGATGTGAAAGGGTTATTAGATATAGAGACGATACTTAGAAATAAATCTTTAGAGATACATAGAACATGATTTTGAAAAGAAATTTTAACCATTCATTCAGTTTTCGAGGTTTTTTATTATTTATCAAAATCAACGCAACAAGTTGTTTGGTTTTTTTTTGATTATTTTGATAGTAATTCTGACATTACAAGCCAAACAGGTAGACCTCTATACTTGCAATTTTTTCAAAGTTATCCTACCTTGTCTTCCTTGTACAATGCCTGGTACCAAATGTCACTGTTGTCGGATAGATATTACGAATTTAAACACCAAACCGGATTAAACATATATGTGGGAGCTATAGCTATATCTGAACCAATGTTCACCAAATTTGGTGTACTATCTTCTAGAATGAATTCGGTTAAATGTCCCAAAATTCAGACTATTTGGATTTATATTGGGCATTTGGTGCACAATTAACCCGAAATCGGTTGAAGATATATACGCGAGCTATATTAAAATCTGAACCGATCTTAAATAAATTTAGCAGATGTATTTCTGGGCTATATCTGATATTTGGTATCAAATATCATTCTTGTGGAGTGCATATTAAGAATGTGAGGGACTTAAAACCGTAAATCGGATGAAACATATATATGGGGGCTACAGCTATATCTGAACCAATTTTCTCCAAATTTGATGTACTTGCTTCTAGACTGAATTCGGTTGAATGTTCCAAATTCATGTTATTTGGATTTATATTGGCCATTTGGTGCACAATTAACCCGAAATCGGTTGAAGATATACAGGGTGAGATGAAAAAAACTGCAACCAACTTCGGACTGCTGTCATTTCTAAGAGAATTGTCCCACAGCTGTTAAAATTATTCCAGTGACAGCTCATTATATTGTTTACAAGGGTACAAACGCGTTTCGTTGAGAATCTTCCAGAAAAAAAGTTATGATGAAATTCAAGCATAATACTGTGGCTATCTTTAGAGCACTTCAGCATTTCAATGTGAATAAATCTTTTGTGTCTAGCACCATCGCTCGTTACCGTGATACTGATAGCGTAGCCCGACGTCAAGGAAGTAGACGGAAGAAAATAGCAACATCAGCAGATATGGTTTGAAAAGTAAAGAAGCGACTTGATTAATACCAGCGTCGCAGTGGCTCATGAGCTGAATATATTGCAATACTACATTCAGCAAATATTGAAAAATGAGCTCGGAGTAAAGCCATTGAAATTCAAAAAAGTGCCAGAACTTATACCGCAACAAAAAGAAAATAGACTCAAAAAAGCTAAAGAGTTGCTTCGCTTGGCCGAATGTGGTGAACAGCCGAATGTGGTGAACAGCCGAATTTGGTTTTCTCCGACGAGAAAACATTCGTTGTCTAGCAGTTTGTAAACAAACAAAATAATCGTGTTTACTTGCCACAGAGAGGTCAACTGAAAATATGCACCTACGGTTGGCCACCAGAACTCAAGCGCCGGTCATAGTGATGGTGTAGGCTGCCATAACAGCCAATGGTCGCTCTTCGCTCGTGTTAACCGACCGTGGCATCAGAATAAATGCCGAATATTATCGCGAAAATATTCTGGAGGGTGTATTAAAGCCTTGGACACGCAAACATTTTGGCCGCAGACCTTGCACATTCCAACAAGACTCAGAACCATCGCATTCAGCACGCGCCACCCAAGAATGATTACAAAATGAGGTTCCTCTCTTCATTTCCAGCGCACAATGGCCACCAAAATCTCCGGATACCAATCCGTTGAACTATTGTGTCTGGAGTATTTTGGAAAGCAAGGTTTGCACTAAAAAATACCAAAATGTCGATCACCTCAAGAAAGCGCTTCGCCGGGAATGGGCCAAAATATCGCAGAGCAACATCCGAGCAGCGTGTGACGGTTTCATTGGCCGCTGGAAGGCCATAATTCGTGCCAAAGGTGACCAATTGGAAAAAATCTAAACTTATTCTAAAATTTGATGATATTTCCGACACTTGTTGCTTTCATTCAATAATATTCAATAAAAAATGTAAAAATTATGGCGTTTGACTTTATTGTAATTTTTTATCTCACCCTGTAGGTATATAAAATATCTGGCTTGATAATTTGGGGTTTCGTAATTTAAGGGTGCAAAAAGTACTAAAAGGAACAAAATGGCACTTAATTCCCGAACATTTTGTAAAGCTTAGAACTTTAATGTTTTGCACTATCTAAGAGGTACTCAATTGTGAAACATTTTTTATTAAATGATGGATAAGAGCTGTAGTATAAATAATTTACGTGAGGGTCACTCTAAGGCGAAGTAATGTGAGATTATTCTCTAAAGTTTCGAAATGTCAGCGATCAGCCAGGACATAACAATGGAAACTTAAACATGGTATGAGATATATATGATCTTTCGAAATTAAAAGTTACGAAATGGTAAAACATGAGCGTTCTATAAGAGCTAGAACTTTGAAATGCTTTATCCGGTTAAGTTTTAGATAATTCTGAAACATTTGTTTGCAAAATCTCATTTTTTGACAATAAACTATTTTTTATTTTGGCAGTAATGACCAGAAAAGAAAAATGAAACCCTGCAGATGTCATTTATTTTGTCAACCCTTAATATTTTTAGGATGCTACCTTGAATAAAATGTCACATAAATTTCGTATTGTTTGCACTTGGTTCTGTTTAATTCAATGCTGAAGTCATATCAATCTTGATTATAAATTATTTTTTGTGTCATAACTTAGAATGCTAAATGGGTTTTTAAATGCAATAATACAATTACAATCACTAAACTTCTGAAGGATTATCGAAAAAGGCTTTTTCATCTCGGAGGTAATAAATTTAGATACAATTTATGAGAATAATAAAAAAAATCTTGTGTGGAATTTACCTTCTTTCACAGAATATCAGCATACTTGAAGAAATTACTTCGTGAATCGCTTCATATTCTTTCAAGGATGGTGCAATTGATTCGCATCCTTAGTCATAACAATGTATCCATTGACATCAAATCAATCAGTGTTTTGTGAGGGCCCAGAAAATTTTGGTTTCAATGTTTAACTCAATTGGATTCTTCTTTACATGGTTTGCCAATTAAACATTCAATGCTTTTCTCCTATGACCGATTTAGATTTGATGTTCCAATCGTCAGCTGGAAATTCCGTAAATATGCGGATGAATAATTTCTTCAGATTTGTATTCAATTTTCTATTTATTTATGTCTATTTTTGCAATATTTATTCTTTACGAACCGAAAGCTAAAATTCGAATAAAAAAAATTCATTTAAAATTCAAAGCATTCTTTTTGCAAAATATGAACATTTTTTAAGTAGCTCCCATACATAGTGGTCATGTGGGGGACATGACTCTTTCTGGTTGCTCTATTACCAGGGCTGCGGAGTGGAGATATTTTTAATCAGAGTTCGACTTGGATGTTATCTTTTTGAACCTCTCCGACCCTTTAGTCGACTCCGGTACCCGGACTGAACTCTCTAGTCCTGTAAACCGACAATTATACTGAAATCTTACCCAAATTCCAAATCGTGGACTTACAGTCCAGATATTTTAGGAGGATGTGTTCCCATAATTAAGATTTCAGAGTTACAGACTACAAAACGATAGTGCGATTTTTTATTTAATAAGAACTCAAAAGAAATTGGAAATTGGGAATGAAGCCCTCGAAATGCCGAATTAAATATACCTTATATATCAAATAATTTATCAATGTTGGAAATTTTCGGCAGTGTAGGAATATACCCTTTGAAAACATGGCATACCGAATTACAGTTAATTAGATTGGAATATGCATCTAAATCCCCGAAAACACGGATAATCCGTAGGCTGTATAAAATAAATGATATTTCAAATAGTGAACTAATATAGACAATAAAAAATTACACAAACAAAAAAAAAAAAAGCGGAAATGCTTTTGATATTCTGAAATAAATGTCAGTTATCTTGCACAATACAAATTGTTGTGTCGAATTCAATGCTCCCTTTTTTTTAACAAATTTGTTTAACAAATAGAGGGACGTCTTTAAATTGCCTAAGAATTGTATGGTCTTCAAGAATAGACACATACTTTTTATGAAGGTTCTAGGCAATATTTTTCGAAAAGGAAAACACAAGATCTGGCAGATATTTCTTCTATTTTCTTCTTTTTTCCATTCGAAACGAAAACTCGTAAAAGCAAGATAGAAATTATTAGTCGGGTTTGCCGACTGTTGTATACCCTCAGCCAATGTTCGATTATTTAAACATATTTTAACTTCTGTTATGATTATTCAAATTTTTGACCCTCTATGGAGTATATTCCGTTGGAATAGGCCAATATTGTCCTTTTCGTATCGGACATAAATAAATATGATAAAAATATTGCCAGGTTTGGACTATATCAACTACTTCCTTCACTTTCGACGAAGCTCGTTTTGGCCGTACAAAATCATATATACGCTCTCTAACCACACGGCTGAGGGTATATTAAGAGAGAAAAGAGAAAAAGTTTGGAAGGGCCGAATTTTGAATACCCTTTGGAAGGAACTTTTAACAATTAAAAAAAAAACGCGAATATTGGTTAGGACAATTATATGGAGAATATACGAAAAGGGGGACTTATATAGCCAATGTCATGCCAGATAAGGTAGTGCCTATGAAGATAATTTTCTATCGGAGAAGGGTGTACCTATTGTCAATGCCAAACACCAAATTTGAACAGTTCAACAATGTCTCTGAAATCATCAACATTTTAAAAATAGGAAGGTTCCATTATATGGGGGCTGTACGAAGACGTGGACTTCCATAGGCAATTTCCTCTCACAGAAGGTAGTACCTTTCAAATCTGAACTTCAAATACAGAATTTGAAACAATTCCGGTGAAAAGTGCAACACAAATCATTAGAATACGGAATATTTGAAAATGTAATTATATAGGGTCTATAGCAAAAACTTGGACGTTTGTTGATAGTTCTATGAAAGAATATTTCGCACATCCTGGTAAGTTTCCGCCAGACAGACTGGCGGACGGAAAGACAAGCCTAATATACCCTCCATAGAATGGTGAAGGGGTATACATAATGTAAAAATTTGAATAGATTAATACCTCGAAATAACTTAAAATTCTTAAAGGAAACCCGTTTTATGGAGGCTATACGAAAACGTGGTCCTGCATATATAAGTCTTATCATACTCTCTTCATTACGAGCTTCAAATACGAAATTTGAATTCCGGTAAAAGCGTCGATAAAATCATCCAACTAGCGAATATCAGGAAGTACAGTTGTATGTGGGCTAAACGATATCGTGGACCTCTTTAGACAATTCTCTTACAGAGGGTAAAGTACTCAGAAGGAACTCCTTGTGTGGATTTTCTCAGGCCCCAACTCCAACAGAAATTTTCTAATTCACAATCTTGACAAAAGTTGAAAAGACACAACAGTTTGTGTCACTCATTTCATAACCCTTTTTCCAAAAAAAAAAAAAAAAAAAAAACGAAAACAACACAACAAGGAATTCTAAATTTATTGATGACATGATTCCGAGAATTTTTATTTTTAAATCAACAAATGTTTTCAATTCATTTTTCTTAATTACATATTTTATTAAATTCGATGGCGATTACTTCATCTGGAACAAACTCCATATTCCCTCCACCATGAGCGAAGGAACACTCTAAAGATACGACAATCCGATTTATTGTCGTTACAATGCTATAATTGTGAAAAACGCATCAAAAAAACAGGATTTTTTCTTCGTGCTCTTCTTCTTCTGATACCAAACAGTAGTATTATTTATTTTTCTTAAAAAGTGAATTTTATAAGATTTCAAAAACAGAAAAAACATTAAAATCGGCGTTCAAAATTTTAGAAAGGCGTTGTTAAAAAAATAAATCTTGCACATTCAAAGGTGAAAATCCAAGAAACTCGGACTTTCTCTATATTTACTGTTATAAAATCAATTTTCGAAATGACCCAGAAAACTCCAAAGGTACATCCAACATCTCTAGGCACCCACAAATCGGAATTGGAACATTAATGCCAGTGTGTGTCGCACAGTGTAATTGTACTGCAAAAACTGCATACCTGAATTGCAGAATATTAATTTGAAAATGTATCTGGGGTCTGTATAGTAATTAAGACATAGCGTTCAACAAATTCTTCAATATTATTCTTGAAATTTAGTTTCTTTATTTCAAAATATCAGAAAACATTTTTATACCCTCAGCCGTCCGTACATCTGTCTGTCTGGATGGCTGGTGCGCACGATAACTCTCGAAGGGAGTATCCGATTTGGTCCAAACTTGCTACATCGAAATATTTTTGTCAAACTTAGATCTAGTTCGGAGATGGGCAACATCGGTCTACTCCTTCTGGTACAACCACCAAAAAGGTCGAAATTTTCAAAAAAATTATCTTTTGCACAGAAAAAGAAACGATAATTCGATTTTGCTCCAACTGTGCAAATCTTAATATTTGCGTCAGTGGTAGGTCAGTTGAGAAAATGGACAATGTCGGTCAAATCCATGAAGTACCTCCCCCATAAGGGGCCAGCATTTTGAATAATTACAACTTTTATAAAATGTGATATAAGAGTCCGATTGTCTTCAAATTTCACATATCCCAATATATATGTTAACCCAAGGTCTGATGTTAAGATTGAATATATCGGTCCATTCCTTCTGGTACCTCCCCCGCAAATGGTCGAAATTTTAAAAAATATATATTTTTTTCACAGAAAAAGAAACGATAATCCGATTTTGCTCAAACTTTGCAAATCCTAATATTTGCGTAGGTACTAGGTCAAGTGTGAAAATGGACATAATCGGTCCACTCCATCAAGTACCTCCTCCATATTGGGTCAAAATTTTAAATAATTACAACTCTCA
This sequence comes from Musca domestica, assembly GCF_030504385.1. NCBI lineage: Eukaryota > Metazoa > Arthropoda > Insecta > Diptera > Muscidae > Musca > Musca domestica. Next base: position 1,219,557 of record NW_026712212.1, read on the forward strand.
TAAAATGTGATGGAAGAGTCCGATGGTTTTCAAATTTCAAACATCCCAATATTTATATTAACCCAAGGTCTGGTGTTTAGATGGAATATATTGGTCCACTCCTTCAGGTACCTCCCACACAAATGATCGAAATTCCTGATATTTACGTCAGTTCTAGGCCAGGTGCAAAAATGGATAATATCGGTCCACTCCATCAAATACGCAAAATTAACACCCGATTCTATTCAGACTTGGTGCTTCTCAATATTTTCATCAACACAAGATCTGTAATAAAGATGGTAGAGATCGGACCATTTTTTCTGGCACCTCCCCACATAGGGTCCAAGATTTTTAAAAACAAAACGCTCAAGGAATTGGAAAAAAGCATCAAAATGCATCCATCCATCTCCTCAAAGTTTCCACATATAGACATTATTTCTAACACGAGATCTGTTGTGAGGATGATATACATCTGCCAACTTACATCTGCATAACTTTGCGAAACAAGTCGGCGATTCTTTACAACTTGCTATATCTAAATATTTCTCTTAACCATTATTCTGATATGAATATGTAATTTGTCGGAATTTACGATTTCGCATAAAATTGGATACGAATGTTCGATTTCCTTCAAATTTTGTACATACCAATATATTTTATCTGTATTAGATGAAGTATGAAAATGGAATACTTCGGCCCGCTATATCTGTTACCTGACGCATATTTCCATTTTCCGAAAATGTGCTCATATCTCATATAAAGTACAAGAAGTAGTCGATATAGTCCAAATCGGTCACGTTCATAACTCAAGGCTGAGGGTATACATCTGTCGGCAAAATCGACTGATACTATTTTACTTGTTTTAAACAGTTTCAAAGAGTGGAGGACATTCTTAATTTTAAAATACATTAACACTACGTGCCATACCAATTTTTTTTGTTCGTTCAAATTTACAACATATTTGTCAAACCCAAAATTACCACCAAAATTACCACCAGATTTAAAATGCCATATAAATTATGCAGGAATATCCTGGATTAATTCGTTTAATTTTTGTTGGAAATTTCTCATTGCTGCAAACTGAATTTTTCAATTTTGTTTCCGGATACCTTTTGTTCTTTTTTTTTTTTTTTTTTGGTTTCATTCATTTCAGTTTTGTATTGTGCAACATTATAATTATGCCTCTAGGTTATGCTTTTCGCCATGGTATTTATTTTGTACCGCCTTTATATTAACGCAATTGCATTGGAGCATTAATGCTCAGTTGATTCTTAGCTCCGCAATACAGATATTGATAAAAGGTGTTTTATTTTTGGCATAGTCTCACGGATTGCATTGTTTAATTAAACAAATTTGCTTAAGTTACATCACGCTGAGCCCTCACAATCCCTATTCGCATCTGGATATATCGCAATAATGATGTACTCGTCAGTATTTGTATTAACTGCACTATAAATAGCTCGAGGCTAACAAATGAATGGTTTCATTTCATCATGTACCAATCTATGGCAGTGATGAACAGCCCCACACTCACACACCCACTCATCTTCCACGAAATAATGCCACCCAGCATCCGATGCGCCAAAAGATCGATATGTCCATATTAATTGTATAGCTTGTATGCAATTTCAATTTTAGCTTGCTAACATATGTATTTGGTGTGTACTTTTGATGCATATATACACACACACACACTTGCGTATATGTGCATGTTAAACACAGTATAAAATGGCACTATGTATTTACAAAACACTACAACTTTAAATATACACATGTATGTGAGTAGTTAGTTGGCTTTTGCATAAATATTTATGAACATTAGCCGAAGGATGGATGATGGAAATGGTTGTCAACGAGCGAAAGCGGCGTATAGTTTGATCGGAACCAAACAATACATATATTCCATATATATATAACAATTTTAACAAGTAAGAAAACGGTAAGTTCGGGCCGAACTTTTAATACTCTCCACCATTTGGAACGAATTTGACAATTTTCCAAAAAATAAAATCCGCTAAAAATTATTTTATAGGGTCTACACGACAACGTGAACCTGCATAGGCAAGTTTTTTCATAAGACATTACAATATTCAAATGCGAAACTTGAAAAAAAATCATCAAAATACCGAAAATAGGTAGGTAAAATTATATGTGGGCTACACCAAAACGTGGACCTGCACAGACAATATTCTGTCATAGGCTACAGTATCCATTACGAACTTAAAATGCCAAATTTGAAACCATTTCGGTGAATAATGTCGCTAAAATCATGAAAACACCGAATATCGGGGGTACTGTTATATTGGGTCTATACGAAGATATGGACCTGCACAGTCAACTTTCTGTCTTAGGCTGTAATCCCCATTACGAACTCCAAATAACAAATTTGAAACAATTTCGGTGAATAATGTCGCTAAAATAATCAAAATATCGAATATCGGGGGTACCGTTATATGGGGGCTATACGAAAACGTGCACCTACTCAGACAATTTTCTGTCATAGGCTGTAGAACCAGTTTCGAACTTCAATTATAAAATTTGAAAAAATTTCGATGAATAATGTTGCTTAAATCATCAAAATACCGAATATGGCATGGTATCGTTACATGGGGGCTACACGAAGACTTGGACCTGCACAGACATTTTTCTGTCATAGGCTGACGTACCCATTACAAACTTCAAATACCAAATTTGAAACAATTCCGATGAATAATGTCGCTAAAATCATCAAAATACCGAATATGGGGAGGCGTCGTTACATGGGGGCTACACGAAGACGTGGACCTGCACAGACAACTTTCTGTCATAGGCTGTAGTACCCATTACGAACTTCAAATACCAAATTTGAAACAATTCCGGAAAATAATGTCGCTAAAATCATCAAAGTACCGTATATCGGGAGGTACCATTATATGGGGGCTATACGAAGACGTGGACATGCATAGGCAACTTGCCATTAACTAAGCCATTACAATATTCAAATGCGAAATTTGAAAAAAATCATCAAATTACCGAAAAAAGTAGGTACAATTATATTGAAGCTACACCAAAACTTGGACCTGCACAGACAATTTTCTGTCATAGGCTGTAGTACCCATTACGAACTTCAAGTACCTAATTTTAAACAATTCCGGTGAATAATGTCGCTTAAATCACCGAAATACATAAAGAAGGGAGGTACCATTATATGTGGGCTATACCAAAACGTGGATACTACGTGAATACTACTACTACTACTATATGATACCCTACATCACCATGCATATGAAGTAGAGCTCCCGTAACAAAAGAATTTATTAGAAGTAGTTCATACTACCTATCAACATTTGGCCATGGAACAGTTATAATTTGCTTTCAGAGGGAACTAATATATGGAAGACATTTTCAATTCTGAATCGATTTTCACTATATGGAAACGCACGTCCCGAAATTCACTCCATTTGGGCTGATATTAGCCATTACTTGCACAAAAAACCTGGAATCGGTTGAAGATATATATGGAAGCTATATACAAATCTGAACCGCTCTTGATACCGATCTTTAGGTATTTCTGGGTTGTATCTGATATCTGATACCAAATACCATTCTGTAGGGCGCACCAAATCGGATGATACCTATATATGGGAGCTATAGCTATATCTGAAGAGATTTTCTCCGAATTCGATGTAGTTGCTTCTGGACTGAATTCGGTCGGATGTTCCAAAATTCAGGACTTTTAAACTGATATTGGTCATTTGGTGCACAATTAACCTTAAATCGGTTAAAAATATATATGACACCTATATGCAAATCTGAACGGATCTTGATAAAATTAGGCAGAGGTATTTCTGGGCTGTATCAGATAATTGGTACCAAATATCATTCTTTTCGAATGCATGTTACGAGTGTGAGGGACTTAAACACCAAATCGGATGAAACATATGTATGGGTGCTATAGCTATATATGAACCGATTTTCTCGGAATTCAATGCACTTGCTTCAGGACTGAATTCGGCCGGATGTACCAAAATTCATCACGTTTGGATTGATAGTGTATATATATATATATATTCTGAACAGATCTTGATAAAGTTTAACTGAGGTATTTTCGAGCAGTATAATGTAAAGTATAACTTTAGACCTATCAAAGTATATATATTCTCGATCAGCATAAAATTCTAAGACGATTTAGATCTGTCCGTCTGTGCTTCTATTGAAAACGCGAAATAGTCAAAACTAATTAAGATAGGAAGCTAAAATTTCGCACAGATCATCGGTCCACGACATCTTCATAAATCTGTACCTCCCGATGTTCGGTATTTTGATGATTGTAGCCATTTTTATACCCTACACCACAAGGTGGTCAGGGTATTATGTCTTTGTGCATTTGTTTGTAACAGGCAAAAGGAAACGAGATAGACCCATAGTTCCTTTTGATGATCTGCATAGAATCACTTTCTGAGTTGATTTATGCATGTCAGTCCGTCCGTCCGTCCGTTCGTCTGTCCATGTATTCTTGTGAACAAAACGCAGGTCGCATTTATTATCCGATTGAGATGAAACTTTGTAAACAACATTTGTTTGGCCCAAGGACGAACCCTATTGAGATAATTGGAGATAATCGGTCAAAATTTAGATATAGCTCCCATATATATCTTCGTCAGATTTGCCTTTTATTGTGCACCAAACGTGTAATATCAGCCCGAATAGTATGAAATTTTGCACATACAACCAAATTAGGCCTGAAAATAAGTATGCCAAATTTGATCGAAATCGGTTCAGATATAGCTATAGCTCCCAAATATATTGTTCATCCGATTTGTTATTTTTGTCCTCCGCAGCCGTAATATGCACTCTGTAACAACAATATTTGGGGAAATATATCAAATGCAGCTCAGAAATACCTTTGCTAAATTTTATAGAGATCGGTTCAGATTTGGATATAGCTCCCACATATAACTTCGTCCGATTTACCTTTTATTGTGCACCAAACGTCTAATATTTGCCCAAATGGGATGGAATTTGGCACATACGACCGAATTTAGTCTAGAAGGTAGTATGCCAAATTTGGTGAAGATCGGTTCAGATATAGCTATAGCTCCCATATATATTGTTCATCCGATTTGTTGTATTTGTTACCTACAGCCGTAATATGCACTCCGTAACAACGATATTCAGGGAAATATATCAAATATAGCTCAAAAATATCTTTGCCAAATTTATCGAGATCGGTTCACATTTGGATATAGTTCCCATATATATCTTTATCTGATTTCAAATTAATTTTGCACCAAATGGGAAATACAAGTCCAAATTTAAAAGATACAAATGCTTTGGCATATTTAGTCCTTTGAATTTTAAATTATAATTGTAATCATAGCGTGTATGATTGAATTCTCCTATAAAAACTTTTAATTATTAAGTGGAGCTCAACTAAATTAGCAAAGTGGTGTAGGGTATCATAAAATCGGCCCCGCCCGACTTTAGGACTTTCTTTACTGGTTTTCAATGTAATTGTTTGATGGAATTGTCGTGCTCGCACTAAAGGTACTCCCGATATTCGCTCTTTTGACGATTTTATCGACATTATTCCCCGGAATGGTTTTAAATTTCGTATTTGAAGTTTGTAATGGGTATTACAGCCTATGGCATGCAGGTACACCTCACCCATATAACCCCACCACCGATGTTCGTTACTTTGATGATTTTAGAAACATTATTCATTGTTTTTTATTTTTTTTTTTTTCAAATTTTGAAGGTGGTAATTTGTACTGGGTACTACGAAATTATCCGCGTATTTGCGCTTCTTCTTATAGCCCACTTATAACGGCACCTCTCTTTATTCAGTATTTTGATGATATTAGCGACATTATTCACCGGTATTGTTTCAAGTTTGATGATATTAGCGACATTAAAGTTCGTAATGGGTACTACAGCCTAAAATAGAAAATTGTCTGTGCAGGTTCACGTCTTCGCATAGCCCCCATATAACGGTACTCCCCGATATGCGGTATTTTAATGATTTTAGCGACATTATTTACCGGAAATGTTTCAAATTTCGCATTTGAAGTTCGCAATGGATACTACAGCCTATGACAGAAACTTGTCTGTGCAGGTTTACCTCTTCGTATAGCCCCCATATAACAGGTATAACGGGTTTCCTTTGAGCGGTATTTTTCGACGGAATTTTTTTTGAAGATTTCCTTCGAAATGGTGTAGGGTATTAGAAGTTCGGCCCGGCCTCACTTAACTGCTTTTTTAGTTATTTACTACTGCAAATTTCCATTTCAATAAATTAAATTACTATGAAGTAGTTGTTGTCTTTTCTTTATCAACTGTCATTTGCAATTTGTTTTAAAGTGTTTTCTTTAACTGTGGAAAATAAAAATACGACACTTCATATCTTTGCAAGAGATCTCTGTTCCGTTGCTTTGTTATCATTTTCTCCTGAAATAACCGGCAACTATGCAATGTAGAGAGGGGGGGTGTGCTTTCCTACTTTTGCTAAAACTCTAGGTAAATATATTCCACAACAATTTATCTTTCTTCACAGTAAAGTCGTTGTTCTTATGCAACTCATTCCGCTTTAGCTCTTTCTGTCAGTAGTATTGCCGGTTTTCTTTGTGGGCGTCTTTCTTAAGATATCCAACAATGCAAATGTGTAACTATTAGATAACTCATTTTACGTGTGGCGTTGGATACACAAACTCACAATCGCAGCATAAATCATTTGAAATAGTTATGCCGAAGAAAGAAATCTTTTTTTATACCATCCGCCATAGTATGGAGGGTATATTAAGTTTGCCATTCCGTTTGTAACACCTCGAAATATACATTTTCGACCAAAGTATATATATTCTTGATCAGTACAAAATTCTATGTCGATTTAGCGATGTCCGTCCTTTTGTCCGTCTGTAGAAATCACTGTAGCTTCCGAACGAAATGAAGTAGGTTGATAAAATGTTACTCTAATGTATATTATGTCTGCAGGACTTTTGCCATTGAAAATAGGCCATGTAGGTCCACATTTTGGTAGAGCCCATATATAACGGTACCTCCCGATATTCGGTTATTGATGATTTTAGCGACATTATTCATCGGAATTGTTTCAAATTTGGTATTTGAAGTTCGAAATGGATAATACAGCCTATGACAGAAAATTGTCTGAGCAGGTCCACGCCTTCGTTTAGCCCCCATACAACGGTACCTCCCGATATTCGGTACTTTGTTGATTTTAGCGACATTATTCACCGGAATTTAAAGTTCGAAATGGATACTACAGCCTTTAACAGAAAATTGTCTGGTCAGGTCCACGCCTTCGTATAGCCCCCATATAAAGGGACCTCCCGATATTCAGTACTTTGTTGATTTTAGCTACATTATTCACCGGAATTGTTTCAAATTTGGTATTTGATGTTCGTAATGGATGCTACAGCCTATGACAGGAGATTTTTTGTACAGGTCCACGTCTTCGTATTTTTCGGTATTTTTAAGATTTTAACAGAGTTTTTAACGGAGTTTATTGTTTTTGCGAATTGCCAAATTCGTTTCAAATGGTGGAGGGTTTCAAATTTCGGCCCGGCCGAACTTTCAGCTGTTTTACTTGTTTGGTACTTAGAATTATACCCAACCTAAATTATCCCATGTTTTGGGATTGATAATCGCTAAATCTAGAAATTATAAAAATTCGCACATAATTTATTACATTGAAAATCACCCCCGATCGACATCCCTAGTCTGGAGGCGAATTGTTTAATAGTATTTGCCAGATTTTAAGACTTTTAAAAATAAGTTTCTTTGTTTTTATCAGGATACTTTGTGTGACTGTAAGAAGAGTCGAGTTAGTTTTATTCTTCTCCTCCTGCATTGTCTTTGTGGCAAAGAATTAAAGTCACAACTACAAAAGATTTCTTTGGATAAGCTTGATATCGGATGTGCATACGTAGTGATATCTTACAAATTTACCTTGGCTTTGTGGAAGTAGATTACTTTCTACTATGTTTTCCGATACTCCTTATCTACGATTCAACAAAAACAATATCTGAATACAATGAGTGTTGATGTAGAATAGAATCTCAACATACAAAAATGACTTGAGAATAATATTACTATAAGCCTAAGAACATTAACCTTAAGCTTGAATAAAATCTTGAGAAAATATTCAAAAATGTTCCTGTACGAATGTGTAATAATTGAAATTGAACCCTTATTCTAAAGCTTACTAGCAAGTGCTCGATACATCGTCAGCGAAAAGACCACCTTAAAATTTTAGAATTGCTCCAACAGTTCGTGTTATGCCTTTTTATACCATCCACCATATATAGTATGGAGGGTATATTAAGTTCGTGATTCCGTTCGTGAATCATCGCAATGACAATTTTAGACCCAATAAAGTATATATTCTTGATCAGCTAAGACGATTTAGCCCTGTCCGCCCGTCTGTTGTAATCAACACGCAATGAGAAAACATTCGTTGTCCAGCGGTTTGTAAACAGACAAAATGATCGTGTTTGCTTGTCTAAGAGGTCAGCTGAAAATCTGCACCTTCGTTTGGACACCAGAACTAAAGTGCCGGCCATGGTGATGGTGGGGGCCAGGATAACAGCCGATGGTCGCTCTCAATCAACCGTCGCATCCGAATAAATGCCGATTATTATCGCGAAAATATTCTGGATGGTGTATTAAAGCCTTGGGCACACAAACATTTTGAAGGCAGACCTTTGACTTTCCAACAGGACTCAGCACCATCGCAGTTAGAACGCGCCACCCAAGAATGGTTACATAATGAGGTTCCTCGCTTCATTTCAACAATCATCACGCTATAGTCAAAACGAATTAAGATAGGAGGGTAAAATTTTGCACAGATCAATCTTTTGGGTGCAGGCAGGTCATGTTCGAAGATGGGCTATATCGGCCCACGATATCGAATGACCCCCATGTAACGCCCCCCTACCCCGATACTCAGCACTTTTAGGCACATTTTTCAATGTAATTATCTGAAATTCTACACAAGTAGTTCTCTGTGGGTACTTTACTCCTTAGAAGAGAATTGTCTATATAGGTCCACGATATCGTATAGTCCCCTTATAACTGTACCTCCCGACATTCGGTACTTTAATGTTTTTAGTCACATTTCTCAGTGACATTGCCTGAAATTCTACACAAGAAGTTCTTTTTGGGTACCCGCTTTCTATATAGGTCTATATAGGTCCACGATATCGTATAGCCCCCATACAATGGTACCTCCCGATATTCGGTATTTTGATGATTTTAGGCACATTTTTCAATGGAATAGTCTGGGTTCTCTCTGAGTACTTTGCCCTTTGGAAGATAATTGTCTACATAGGTCTGCGTTTTAGTATAGCAATCATATAACGCTACCCTGAGATATTCGGCACTTCTAGGATTTTTGCAACATTATTCACCGGAATTGTGTCAAATTTCGCATTTGAAGTTCTTAATGGGTACTACAACTTATGACGGACAATTGTCTATGTAGGTCCATGTCTTAGAATAGCCCCCATATGAAAGTACCTCCATTTATTTGGTATTTTTTGATATTAGGGACATTATTCATCGGAATTGTTTCAAAATTCGTATTTGAAGTTCGGAATCGGTACTACAGCCTATGACAGAAAATTGCTTATCCAGCACTACGTCTGCTGCTAAATATCATTATTTGGGGCGTATATTGTGAAAGTGATTGACTTTTCTCCTGATTTGATATACTTGCCTAGGCTCAATTTGGTAGCATGTGACAAGTTCAATCCCATTTGATCTAACATTGAACATATGATGCACACTAAAAAACAAACAAATAAAAAAACGCCAAGGTTCTGCCGGGCCGAACTTTTAATCCACCATTTCATAAAATAGAGGTTAAATAAAAATGAAATTTGAAACAATTCCGGTAAAAAAGTGACGCTAAAATCATAAAAGTGCAGAATATCGGGAGGTATCGTTACATGGGGGCTATACGAAAATATAGACCAACATATTCCACTTGCGGATTTAACTGTCAAAATAAGCTTGTATACAAAATTTTAGCCTTCTATCTCAATCCGTTCGAAAGATAGGGTGATTATAACAGACAGTCAGACAGACATCGTTAAATAGACTTAGAATTTTATGCTGATTCTGTATATACATATATACTTGGTGGAGCATATAATAAGTAAAAACGTATCTGAGCTTGACCGGGCCGAACTTTTACAATTTTGCAGGAACTGCAAATATTTCCAAAAAGTGCATAAGTAATTTTTTGTCTTAGGCTGTATTACACATTAAAAATATTATATACGAATTTTGAAACAATTCCGGCGAATAATGTCGCTAATATCACGAAAATACCGAATAAAGTATGGGTTATACGAATACGTGATTCTACATAAGAAATTTTCCATCATAGGATGTACTCTTAGTACCCATTAGGAGCTCCAAATACGCAATTTGAAGCAATTCCGGTAAAAATTGTAGCTAAAATACCGAATATAGAGGGGCACCGTTGTATGAGGGCTATACAGGATGAGATGAAAAAAAACTAGAACCAATTTCAGACTGCTGTCATTTCTAAGCCACTCGTCCGAGAGCTGTTAAACTATTCCAGTGACAGCTCATTATTTGTTTACTAAAACTAAAAAAATGGCACTAAAAAATACCAAGGTGACGATCACCTCAAGCAAGCGCTTTGCCGGAAATTGGTCAAAATACCGCAGAGCAACATTCGGGCAGCGAGTGACGGTTTCATTGGTCGTAATTAAATCATTGATCGTAAAATGAAGGCCATAATTCGAGTCAAAGGTGACCAATTCGAACAAATCTAAACTTAGTCTACAATTTGATGATATTTTCGACATTTTTTTACTTTCATTCATTAAAATTCAAAAAAATCTAACAATTATGGCTTTTGACTTTCTTGCAGTTTTTTTTATCTCACCATGTACGATAGACAATTCGCTTCCAGAGGGTAAAGCATTTTGAAGCAACTTCTGGTGGAAATTTTCCAACAATGCTATCGAAAATGTAGTTAAATGCGTCAAAACACCGAATATATGGAGGTGCCGTTATATGGAACATATACGATATCGTGCACCGATATAGCTCATCTTCGAATTTAACCTGCCTGCATACAAAATACTGATCTGAATTTTAGCTATCTGTCTTAATTCGTTTTGACTCTAGCGTGATTACAACAGACGAATGGACAGAACTAAATTGTCTTAGAATTTTACGCCGATCAAGAATATATGTATTTTGTTATGTGTAAAATTATTATTTCGATGAGTTACAAACGGAATGACGTACTTAGTATATCGTGGGGGTCCAGGGGTTCGTACAGATATTTTATTTTTGAGACAGGAAGAGAAAGACAGTGGTTTACGTTTTAATATTACTATGTTTTTATTTTAAATGAAATTTGAACTATATATAACTATAGATTAAAATAACTATCCTACTCGTCTTCGGTCCGGGATTGGGGGTTCTTCCACTCGAGACCTGGATAAGTACTCAAGGATACAGGAACAGGGTGTTCAGGATTCGGGATGGATTCTCTGCGAGAGACCTGGATAAGAACTCAAGCAGGCTACAAGATATTCAAGGATACGGCTGCAGTAGATCTTTCGCTACAAGGATATAGGATACGGTTGCAAGAGACCTTAACAAGTACTCAAGCACTACAAGGATCTAGGATACGTTTGCAAGAGACCTTAATAAGTACTCAAGCACTACAGGATATTCAAGGATATGATTGCAAGAGACCTTAATAAGTACTCAAGCACTACAGGATATTTAAGGATATTATTGCAAGAGACCTTAATAAGTACTCAAGCACTACAAGGATTTAGGATACGTTTGCAAGAGACCTTAATAAGTACTCAAGCACTACAGGATATTCAAGGATATGATTGCAAGAGACCTTAATAAGTACTCAAGCACTACAGGATATTTAAGGATATTATTGCAAGAGACCTTAATAAGTACTCAAGCACTACAAGGATCTAGGATACGTTTGCAAGAGACCTTAATAAGTGCTCAAGCACTACAGGATATTCAAGGATATGATTGCAAGAGACCTTAATAAGTACTCTAGCACTACAAGGATCTAGAATACGTTTGCAAGAGACCTTAATAAGTACTCAAGCACTAGAGGGTATTCAAGGATATGATTGCAAGAGACCTTAATAAGTACTCAGGCACTACAAGATATTCAAGGAGAATGAATTAACTCACAAGGATGTTGTTAGAATGGGTGGGATATTCTCAGGATACACACGGATGCCCAGGCTTCGACGAAATGTTAGTTTACTTACCGAGCTCGATGTTTTCACTTTCAAGGTCTGGCGCTGACTGCCCCGATTCTGCCATTGCCTGCTCTTGTAACGGGAACTTGTTTACAAAAAATTTGGTTATTACAACAACATCACATGTGCTCATCACCGCCAATGGTAGTGATGAGTGATGTTGTGTGTTGTTGCGATAACGGTTTACCTCTCTTGAGTGTGGTTGCTCGCAAGAATTTTGCTAGGCAGTTGGAATTTAAGATAGCGTTTTGTGTGGGCAAAAATGACGAAAGATTTTCGCCGTCACACTTCCTCCCTTCCAGGGGTGGGGTTCTTTAAGCTCGAGGTATGACAACTACGTGACCCTTGCGTCCTACCAATACTAGAAATTTACGGCTTTCGACCGCAACCACTCGCTTGTACTGCTCTCCTGGCCTATGTAATTTAATGCTGCCCTAATATGGGGCTGCTGACTTTCGCACACATCCGCGGAAATCCCTACTTCACAAAGAAAGTTGACGCCACACTCCACTCTCGCCGGTGTAGCCGCCACGCTTCTAAGTTCTTGGGGTGGTCTGGATGTTTCCTCTTTAAAATTTTCCATAAATACTGTGATACTACCTGGAGTCTTCGTAGCGGCGTTGCGATGGGTGGCAACGGTTGAATTTCTCATAGAAGTAATTGAGTAATTGTTTGGCTACGATATTTGCACTGACTTCGGCGAAGTCGCGGGTCGGGGATATTTTGATGTTGTGTAAATGTCTTGTTTCCTAAGTTTCGGAGCTGTGCCATGTTTGTCGTTCGCCGAAATGCATGTTACCATTGGTACTGGTTCCGCTTTTGGAACCCTTTTTTCAGGTGTTATTATTTTGGCCATACTGGTTTATTTCACATTCGGGACCGATTAACTGGCCGCCTAGATCATGCGATTTATAGCCTGTAGAATATTTTTTTTTTGTGTGACTGTGTCAAAGCTCATGTCTATACAGACGAGCTCACTGCAGTTGACACATTGAAAGACAACATAGTAGCATTTATTCGTGGGATACCGGCAGAAATGTTGGTAAGAGTATAATTGTCTAACTTTTCCAAGAAGAAATGTTTAAATATTATATTATACCATTATTATGGACCATACTATAAATTCGAATAAAGATTTCATGCATTGATTTTTATGTGTATTTTTTCAATAACTTTCTTATAATTCTCAAAAAATCACTCTTTATAATGTTAGTAGTAAGGATATCAGTTCCTTTACCCTCTAGGCATTTACTGCCACTATTATTCTTAAGAGCAGTATTGTGTACGTATTAAAATTCGAATACAACGAGAATGAAAATTAATATCTTAAAATATTACATGACATAAATCATTTACAATAGACATAATTAACATTGAGGGCTACTTTATTTATTATGCAGATATAGTGGTTTCATATAACACAGACATTTTATGCCGAGGGGTTCATTAGAACAATGATGCTCAGTTGCTGAATGATGACAATATGCTATTTCCACGAACAAAAACCAATTTTCCAAAAATTCGAAATATTTCATTATTCATATTCATATATACTCAAACGCCAACAACTGCATATCCTAACAATATGGATATCTATTTGTTCATTTGTATCGGAAAATACTTGCAGAATTAATTATGGCCTCTCAATTATTTGAAAATAATTTTAAAACTCTAATGCAACAAACACTGTCATCGACAAACAATAAAAATAAGTTAAATTTACATTACCTGAGTTGTATTTGACATTTCAGCACAATATTGTAATAAATTTACGTGAAATCGAAAAAAAAAATTAAATATTTTTATTCATTTTGTTTTATAATAATGTTACAGTTACATATACATAACAAATAAATCCTAGTCGATATATCTTTATGTTTCTTTCAATAAATCACTGAATCTGAATTGCGTGTGTATTAGTTTTTATGCGACACATTGACACATTGATATTCTAAAATATGTACACATATACATATGTATGATCAAGAGTTGCTTAATATTAACATATGTAATCCAGTGCGAAAAAAAAAAACAATAAAAAAATTATGTCAAAAAGATAAATTATATTCTATTCTGACGATAACACTACCGCCATTACTGACTAGTTTTGCAATGCATATATTTCAGATAATTAATATGTACAATAACACTGTGCGACAAAATTAAATTTTTCCCATAATTACATTACATTATATCCAATAGATTAAAAAAAAAAAACAGTAAAGAAAGTCCTAAATTAGAGCTCCACATAACAATTAAAAGATTTGATGGGAGAATTTAATCATACACGCTATGATTATAATTATTATTTAAAGTTCAAAGGACTAAATATGCCGTAGCATTTGCATCTTTTGAATTCGGAATTGTATTGTCCATTTGGTGCACAATTTATTTGAAATCGGATAAAGATGTATATGGGAGCTACATTCAAATCTGAACCGATCTCGATAAAATTTGGCAAAAAAATTTCTGAGCTGAATTTGATATATTTCCCTGAATATCGTTGTTACGGAGTGCATATTACGGCTGTGGGTAACAAATACAACAAATCGGATGATCAATATATATGGGAGCTATAGCTATATATGAACCGATCTTCACCAAATACTGCCTTCTAGATTCAATTCGGTCGCATGTGCCAAACTCCATCCCATTTGGGCAAATATTAGACGTTTTGTGTACAATAAAAGGTAAATCGGACGAACCGAACCGATCTCGATAAAATTTAGCAAAGGTATTTTTTGATATATTTCCCTAAATATTGTTGTTACAGAGTGCATATAACGGCTGCGGGGAAAAAATAACAAATCGGATGAACAATATATATAGCTATAGCTCCCATATATATATATGGGAGCTATAGCTATATCTGAACTGATTTCGATCAAATTTGGCATACTTATTTTCAGGCCTAATTTGGTTGTATGTGCAAAATTTTATAATATTCCGGTGGTGCACAATAAAAGGTAAATCGGACGAAGATATATATGGGAACTATATCTAATTTTTCACCGATTAGCTCCAATTTCAATAGGGTTCGTCCTTGGGTCAAACAAATGTTGTTTGGAAAATTTAATCTCAATCGGATAATAAATGCGACCTGCATTTTGTTCACAAGAATACATGGACAGACGGACGAACAGACGGACTGACATGCATAAATAAACTCAGATAGTGATTCTATGCAGATCATCAAAAGTAACTATGGGTCTATCTCGTTTCCTTCTCCATGTTACAAACAAATGCACAAAGACAAAATACCCTTACCACTATGTGGTGTAGGGTATAAATATAAGACAGGTGTATCGGCGTTTTGAAAATTTACATCAAATAGAGGGGACAAATATCCCCCCTTCCATACTTTTGGACATTTTCGGATTAAGATTCCTCAAAATCCCTTCATTTTAGATATATAGTGTCTCCGGCAATATTGCAGATTAAAATACGATGAATAATTGGAAATTTTAACCCTTGAGGAAATTTTAACCCTCAAGCGTATCACTAAATTTGTTTTTTGGTTCATTTTTCAAATATGGTTAAAAACGCGCTTTAAACGGGATCAAAGCAAATCAAAATATTCTACAAAATTATCTGCCATAAAATTCTACTATCGGTCCTAGAATATACAGGGTGAGATAGAAAAACTGCAACAAAGTCAATCCCCATATTTTTTAAATTTTCTTTTAAAATTTATTGAATGAAAGCAAAATATGTCGGAAATAGCATCAAATTTTGGAATAAGTTTAGACTTGTTCGAATTGGCCACTTTTGGCACGAATTATGGCCTTCAAAAGGCCAATGAAACCATCACACGTTGCCCGAATGTTGCTCTGCGGTATTTTGCCCTTTTCCTGGCGAAGTGCTTGCTTGAGGTGATCGACACCTTGGTATTTTTTAGTGCCAACTTTGCCTTCCAAAATACTCCAGACACAATGGTCCAACGGATATGTATCCGGAGATTTTGGTGGCCATTGTGCGCTGGAAATGAAGCGAGGAACCTCATTTTGTTACCATTCTTGGGTGGCGCCTGCTGAGTGCGATGGTGCTGAATCCAGTTGGAATGTCCAAGGTCTGCGGCCAAAATATTTGCGTGCCCAAGGCTTCAATACACCCTCCAGAATATTTTCGCTATAATATTCGACATTTATTCTGATGCCACGGTCGATTAATACGAGCTATTTATTCTGATGCCACGGTCGATTAATACGAGCGGAGAGCGACCATCGGCTGTTACGCTTGAAATCTGTTGGCCAACCTACGGTGCACATTTTCAGCTGACCAAGTTTTGTTTATTTACAAACTGCTGGCAACGAATGTTTTCTCATCGGAGAAAACCAAATTCGGCAGTTCACCACTTTCGGCCACGCGAAGCAACTCTTTAGCAACTCTTTTAATCTATTTTCTTTCTGTTGCGGTGCAAGTTCTTGCACTTTTCGGAATTTCACTGGCTTTACTTCATCGTATGGAATATTGCGATATGTTCAGCTCACGAGGCATTTTTCGGGCACTGCGACGAGGGTTTCACTTCCTTGACGTCGGGCTACGCTACCAGTGTCACGGTAACGAGCGATGACCCGAGACACAAAATATTTATTCACATTTAAATGCTGGAGTGCTCTAACGATAGCCACTTGTGGTTTTCCAGCCAAATATAAGGAAATCACACTATCACGCTAGAATTTCATCATGAATAACTTTTTTATTTGGAAAATTCCCACCAAAATGCGTTTGTACGCTGGTAAACAATGATCTGTCACTGGAATAATTTTAACAGCTGTAGAACGAGTGGCCTAGAAATGACTGCAGTCTAAAATTGGTTGCAGTTTTTTCATCTCACCCGTACAAAGGAAAGGGAAGTTAGCTAGAATGCCTATATCTCAAGAATGGTTGGACCTATTTTAACAAATTTTGTCAATTCGGAATGCATTAATGATGTTAATATGGATTTTTTTTATTTTTTTCATATTTTTTATAGCATGCGTTTTTTTCAATGTGACTTATAATATTGAACTGTACAGGGTTGTCCATATTCGACGGACCCATGACTCTTTGGGCCCATTCCAATCGACGATGCTTGTCCGCATTTTAGCCTTACAACACAGGTTAGGATTATTATATGTAGATAACAATTATCGTCCGATCCTCACGAAAATTTTCATAGGGGTAGGGTTAGGCTCAGAAGGGCAATAAACTTAGGAGTTGAAATGGACCAACAACTAAAAATTTTCCTGATTTTTCAGCCGTTATAAAGGTCACAAATAGAAACCAAAGGACCCAAAATCTGGAATGAAATTTGAGTTTAGGACAGCGGGTAGAATACACCACAACTTTTGTGTGAAAAAAATACCATCATTTCCATTCTACCCAAAATATGGCGAACTTCTGGCTTTTTAGATGAGTCTAAATTTGGAGACACAGAGCAGCCTCCTGCTTTTGGAGATGATCGCAAAATATTTGAGGGTTCAAGTGAACCAAACACAGAAAAAATTTCGCAATCACAGAATTGAAACCAATCGAGTTAAGAACAGCGAAGAAGTCTAGCATTTTGGATGACCTTTGGATTATATAGAGCTGTAAAATGGACAACAATAACTAAAAGCCGGACGGAGTGCGTAAATAGTGGGCAAATGTCCCTGATCAAAAAGGTAAGGGCAGTGCTCTATGACATAATTTCAAAAGCTACATCTTCCAAAATGGATTTGGACATAAGGGGGCTTCTAACATATTGTAGTGTTGCAGGGTATCACATGGTCGGCCCAGCACAATAGCCTTTGCTTACTTGTTGTACCCTTAGCCATAGGGCTAGAGAGGGTATATATCATTTGATACGGTCTAAATGTACCTAGTCGTAATAACGGTTTTAGACCCTAGGTTTCTTTGGACCAAATCGCTTTCAGAATATTTGGAGTCGTTCTAGCGATGTCCGTCCCGTCCATCCGTCCGTCTGTATGAATGTCTGGCTGGCGCACGATAACTCTCGAAGGGAGTATCCAATTTGGTCCAAACTTAGATCGAGTTCGGAGATGGATAATATCGGTCACCTCCTTTTGGTACCTTCCCCACAATATGTCGAAATTTTCAAAAAATATATTTTTTGCACAGAAAGAGAAAGGATAAACCGATTTTGCTCCAACTTTTCAAATCCTAATATTTGCGTCAGTGATAGGTCAGATGTGAAAATGGAGAGTATCGGTCCACTCCCTCAAGTACCTCCCCCACAAAGGCTCAAAATTTTGAATAATTTTAACTCTTATAAAATGTGATGTAAGAGTCTGATTGTTTTCAAATTTCACACATCAAAATATTTACATCAATGTCTGGTGTTAAGATGTAATATATCAGTTCACTCCTTGTGGTATCTCCCCCACAAATGGTCGAAATGTTCAAAAAATACATATTTTTTGCACAAAAAGAGAAACGATGATCTGATATTGCTCCAACTTTGCAAATACTTATATTTGCGTCAGTGCTAGGTCTGGTGCAGAATTGGACAATATCGGTCCACTCTATCAAGTACTTCGACCACAAGGGGTCAAAATTTTGAATAATTACAACTCTTATAAAATGTGATGTAAGAGTCTGATTGTTTTCAAATTTGACACATCCCAATAATTTTAGTAGCCCAAGGTCTGGTGTTGAGATGGAGTATATCAGTCCACTCCTTCTGGTACCTCCCTCACAAAAGGTCAAAATTTTGAATATCCATGATGCTTATAGAAAGTGAAATCAACATCCGATTCAATTCCAGACTTGGTACATCTCAATATTTCCATCATCACAAGATCTTTTACAATGATGGTAGAGATAGGACCATTTATTTTGCTACCTGCCCCACATAGGGTTCAAGACTTTGAAAAACAAAACGCTCAATGAAAACGAAATAAGCATCCAACTTACTTTTTATTGAAATTAAATTAAATAAATTTTTGTAAGTTGGCCCCATATGTGGTCTCTCTTTTATTTCTAAACTTAATTATTTTTTTTGACTTATATTTAATAATAATTATAACAATTTCATGGAAAATACATCTAATCACCAAGCAAGCCAATAAAACATATATTCACTCTACAATGTATACCAAATAATTTATTTCTCAAATCCTCCTGATTTGCCATGCGGAAGAGGTCATCAATTCACTTACGCCAGGATAACACAATGGCAAAAGTCCATAACACAAAACTCAATACAATACCATACAATATGTTGTAGAACAATACACAGATCCTGTTGCCATATAAAAATAATAAAGTCTCCTTCCTGATTTTGCTTCCATTTCCTTCGAAAGCAGCAATCTTTCGAAACAATAAATTTCACACATTTTACATGCGATTGAACCGATTGGGGTCAACTGCAATAGCCAACGACTATGACAAAACGCACAAACACACTCACATACTTATGTGGAGAGGAGGGAGAAGAAGAAGAATCTGCTAAGAAATATTTACAAAACTTTATGTTTAATCCAAAATGACTGCTACTGGCTATTGCCGCCGCTGCAGATGCCCTGTTTTTAGTGCAATATGTGGTCACTCCTCTATTACTGGGGTCTGTCTATACGCTTCGACAGAAACAAACACCAACAACAACAACTATGGATCCCATTTGGAACCCTCCGTGCCATACAAAACCAAACGGAAATTTATGGCCTCACAAGAGGAGAACTTTGTAAACAGCACTCAAAACATTATTGTCACTTCACCTATTTTGCCACAACGAAAATCTCTGGACCATGGAAAAAGCCAGCAGGCCACAAACCAGGGAAGGGGGGCGATATGTTGAGAACAGTTAGCAAGGCAAACAAACAATCGGCTAAAACAAGGCATGTTGATTTGATAGTTTTGATATTAGGTATAGTTTGCGAAAGGGGGATTGAAAGGAGGGATGGAGGCAAGGCGATTGTTTGTTTTGTGAATGAGCGAGAGAAAGAGGTTGAGTTTACGGCCCTTCGCAAATTACTTGAAACAAAGTAGAATGCAATAAGGAGGAATTAAACAAGGTGTGTTTTATAAGGTGTGTTTTATAAGGCTAATGAGGTGTGTTTTATAAGGCTAATATTAATCCGACTTACAACTAATTGTAATTTGAAAACTGTTGTAGAATGTTGGTCCTGGATTTATCCTCTAATGTCAATTAATCATCTCAATTATATTATTTCCTAATAATCTACAAATCTTTAATACATGTCCCGAAGACAATTCAACAAATCGGGTGATCTGCACTATAATTGACTTCTAAATTAATATATATATATTTTTTTTTTTTTTTTTGGATGAAGGACACGAAGCTTGGACACGAATAATAGCAGAAGTACAGTTCTCTTAAATAGGGACTTCTTTCGGAGGGGTTTCTGTTCACGAAGAAACCAAAATACTAATTTTCAGTCAAAACATATGGCCACATGACCCTAACAATAACTAAAATGTTTAAATAAGCCCTGTACTAAAGGTGGAACCATATGGAAAATTTGTAGCATTTAGTACTCTTCGAATAATTTCAGTACGCATTTTTAAACCAATATCGATGTCTTAACCTCAGATACCAACAGTGATCTTAAAATAAAATTTCACCTCTTTAATTGCCCCCATTACAAAATCTAGTACGTCAATGTGACCTCGGAGATCTCAATGTAAAATGTCGGAATTTCAGCTCTATTCCTTCACCCAATACCAAACTCCTAGCAATTAGATCTTTTCGTACAGTTAAATTAGTAATTTTTAAAGCAATCTCCATATCTCATCCTCGGATACCAACAGTGACCTTAATATCTAATTTCAGAAATTCGGCTCTTTAATTTCCCCATCACAAAATCTAGTACCATTTAGTAGGTAGATATATTCAAAACCAGCTCCTTCTCTCAACCACAGACACAGGGATATCCTTGTAAAAATTGAGAATTCCAGCCCTATCCCTTCACCCAAAATCTATTTTTAGAATTTCGGCTCTTTAATTTCTGCTTTTACAAAATCTAGTACCATTTAGTACAATTATAGTATGCATATCCAAAACCAGCTGCTTCTCTCAACCACAGACATCAACAAAGATATCCATATAAAATCTCAGAATTTAAGCTCTATCCCTTCAGCCAATACCATATCTTAGTGGCATTTAGTAATTTTCGTACAACTCTCGTACACATTTCCAAAAACCACTTCCATATCTCAATTCCAGATACCAACAGAGACCTCATAATGAAATTTGTAGTTTCCAGCCCTATCCCTTCACCCAATACCAATTTACGTAGCAATTAGTTCTTCTCGTGCAGTTAAGTTACTCATTTTTAAAACAATCTCCATGTCTCAACCAAGATTGACTTAATATCAAATTTCATGATTTCAGCTCTTTAATTGCCTCCATTACAAAATCTATTACCATTTAGTAGGCATATCCAGCTGCTGCTCTCAACTACAGACACCAACAGGGATATCCATGTCAAATTTGAGAATTCCAGCCCTATCCCTTCACCCTATACCAAATTTAGAATCATTTTTCGTAAAACTCTAGCACACATTTCCAAATACCACTATCATATCTCAATTCCAGATACCAATAGAGAGCTTAATATCAAAATTGTGGTTCCCAGCCCTATACCTTCACCCAATACCAAATTTAGTAGCAATTAGTTATTCTCGTACAATTAAATTATAATAATTTTTAAAATAATCTCCATATCTCAACCTCGGATTCCAATACTGACCCTAATATCAAATTTCAGAATTTCAGCTCTATAATTTCCCCCATTACAAAATCCAGTATTATTTAGTACAATTATAGTACGCATATCCAAAACCAGGTCCTACTCTCAACCACAGACATCAACAGTGACATTCATGTCAAATTTGAGGATTCCAGCCCTATCCTTTCACCTAATACCAAATTTAATAGAATTTAGCACTTTACGACCAATTTAGTCCACATTTTCAAAACAATCTCCTTTTCTCAACTACAGTCACCAAAAGTGACATCCACGCCAAATTTGAGATTTCCAGCCGTATCCCTTCATCCAATACCTAATTTAGTACCGTTAGTACCATTTAGTATTTTCATACAAATATGGTACGTAATTTCAAAACAATCTCTATATCTCAACCTCATATAGCCACAGTTCAGAATTTTATCTTTATCCCTTCACCCAATACCAAATATAGTACTATTAAGTACTGTTCATACAATCATAGAACACACTCCTGAAAACACATCCATATGTTCCGGCTACACATGAACAGCGACCCAAATACCAAATTTCAATTACACCCAAATATGGATATTTTGAGAACCCAATGGATATTTTGACCGAGAGGATCGCACATTTTTTGTGTAAGTGATGATATTTTGTAGGGTTTGGCACATGACACAAGGCAAATCTAAATTAAGGAAACCCGATTTTATCATAATATAAATGTTTAATTTTATCTCTATCGCTTCATCCAATACCAAATATAGTACTATTAAGTGCTTTCATACAATTATTGTACACATTTCCGAAATCATCCACAGAACAGCCATCGTAATAACAAGTTTCAGATTATAAGCACTATCTGTTCACCCAATATCAAATTGTACGAAATATGGTACTATACAGTACTTTTCCTACACTTATTGAACACATTTCCAAAGCCAACTTTAATTTTGAATCCTATACACTAACAGTGACCCTCAAGCAAAATTTCAGATTTTAAGCAATATTAGTTCCATTTGTACGCTAGCTGAACGAATTTCCAGCTCCAACTCTTTATCTTAACCCTACCAATAGCAGTGACCTCAATGCCGACATTTCAAATTACCAGCTTCTTCCGTTCACCCAAAGCAGAATTGTAGCAAATTTAGTACAGTTCTCATACCAATTTTCAAGATTTTACCACTATTCGTTCACAAAATTCCAATTTAATACTTTCCTCAAATACCAATTTTTGTACCATTTAGTACTTTTTAGTATGAATTTCCAAAACCACCTCCAAATTTCAAACAAAATTAAAGCTCACGTTCCAGATTTCTAAACCTATTCGTTTCCCAAATATCAAAGTACTAGTTAGTGGTTTTCGTACTTTTTAGTACGTATTTCCAAATACCCCGTAATGCATCAACCACACAAAAGGTGATCCTAATGGGAAATATTTTGGCTTCTAATTCAATGTTTTCTTCAAATACGAAAATTCAGTACCATTTAGTACTTTTTATTGCGTATTCAATACCAACCAGTAAAGAAAGTCCTAAGGTCGGGCGGGGCCGATTTTATGATACCCTACACCACTTTGCTAATTTAGTTGAGCTCCACTTAATAATTAAAAGTTTTTATGGGAGAATTCAATCATACACGCTATGATTATAATTATAATTTAAAATTCAAAGGACTAAATTTGTATCTTTTAAATTCGGACTTGTATTGCCCATCAAAAATCAGATAAAGATATATATGGGAGCTATATCCAAATCTGAACAGATCTCGATAAAGTTTGGCAAATATATTTCTGAGCTGCATTTGATATATTTCCCTGAATATCGTTATTACGGAGTGCATATTACGGCTGTGGGTAACAAATACAATAAATCGGATGAACAATATATATGGGAGCTATAACTATATCTGCACCGATCTTCACCAAATTTGGCATACTACCTTCTAGACTAAATTCGGTCGTATGTGCCAAATTCCATCCCATTTGGACAAATATTAGACGTTTGGTGCACAATAAATGGTAAATCGGACGAAGTTATATATGGGAGCTATATCCAAATCTGAACCGATCTCGATAAAATTTAGCAACGGTATTTCTGAGCTGCATTTGATATATTTCCCCAAATATTGTTGTTACAGAGTGCATATTACGGCTGCGGAGGACAAAAATAACATATCGGATAAACAATACATATGGGAGCTATAGCTATATCTGAATCGATTTCGATAAAATTTGGCATACTTATTTTCAGGCCTAATTTGGTTGTATGTGCAAAATTCCATACTATTCGAGCTGATATTACACGTTTGGTGCACAATAAAAGGCAAATCGGACAAAGATATGTATGGGAGCTATATCTAAATTGTTACCGATTATCTCCAATTTCAATAGGGTTCGTCCTTGGGCCAAACAAATGTTGTTTGAAAAATTTCATCTCAATCGGATAATAAATGCGACCTGCATTTTGTTAACAAGACGGACTGACATGCATAAATCAACTCAGAAAGTGATTCTATGCAGATCATCAAAAGGAACTATGGGTCTATCTCGTTTCCTTTTGTCTGTTACAAACAAATGCACAAAGACATAATACCCTGACCACCTTGTGGTGTAGGGTATAAAAATATGTACTTATATCAATACTACTTCCCAAACGTATATTGTATATCAGATGTAAAGATTTTAGCTGTATCCGTTCACAAAATATCAAAGGGTAAGAAATTTAGTAATTTTAGTCCCTTGCAAAAATGGTCCTGTAGTGAGTCAGTTAGTTTACTACTCTTTTATATATAGAGATAGATTATAACATATTATCCATGTGGGAGCTACATCCGAATCCGAACCGATTCCTACGAATTTCATTAGGATTCGTCCTCAATTTTTGACTTTTTATACCTTATACAACGTAGTGTATGTTTTTGTGCATTTGTTTGTAACATGGAGAAGGAAGCGAGACAGACCCATAGTTGCTTTTGAGGATCTGCGTAGAACAAAATGCAGGTCGCATTTATTATCCGATTGAGATGAAATTTTGCAAACAACATTTGTTTGGCATAAGTACGAACCCTATTGAAATTGGAGATAATCGGCAAAAATTTAGATATAGCTCCCATATATATCTTCGTCCGATTTGCCTTTTATATTGCACCAAACGTGTAATATCAGCCCGAATAGTATGGAATTTTCCACATACAACCAAATTAGGCCTGAAAATAAGTATGCCAAATTTTATCGAAATCGGTTCAGATATAGCTATAGCTCCCATATATATTGTTCATCCGATTTGTTATTTTTGTCCTCCGCAGCCGTAGTATGCACTCTGTAACAACAATATTTGGGGAAATATATCAAATGCAGCTCAGAAATACATTTGCTAAATTTTATAGAGATCGGTTCAGATTTGGATATAGCTCCCATATATAACTTCGTCCGATTTACCATTTATTGTTCACCAAACGTCTAATATTTGTGGAATTTGGCACATACGACCGAATTTAGTCTAGAAGGTAGTATGCCAAATTTGGTGAAGATCGGTTCAGATATAGTTATAGCTCCCATATATATTGTTCATCCGATTTATTGTACTTGTTACCCACAGCCGTAATATGCACTCCGTAACAGCGATATTCAGGGAAATATATCAAATACAGCTCAGAAATATATTTGCCAAATTTTATCGAGATCGGTTCCAATTTCATATAGCTCCCATATATATTTTTATCCGATTTCAAATTAATTGTGCACCAAATGGGCAATACAAGTCCGAATTTAAAAAAAACAAATGCTTCGGCATATTTAGTCCTTTGAATTTTAAATTATAATTATAATCATAGCCTGTATGATTGAATTCTCCCATAAAAACTTTTAATTATTAAGTGGAGCTCAACTAAATTAGCAAAGTGGTGTAGGGTATCATAAAATCGGCCCCGCCCGACTTTAGGACTTTCTTTACTGGTTTAATATAATAATATAATTTTTCAATTCGTTCCAAATGGTAGCGGTTATTCCAAGTACCACCCGGCCGAACTTATTGCTTTTTAACTTGTTTACGCTAAAACTGCATTACAAATTCCTAACAGATATTTTTTGAGGGTACAAAAGTATATATCTCCGAAACACCCACAGCCCATTTTCTATTGGCCATGAAGGTGCAAATGTTTTAGCCACCAACCTAAAAAACCACGTTCGTTACGATTAGTGTTTCGAATCACAAATAACTCAAAAGTGACAATAACAATTTACCATGGAATTGATGGTCACTAAACCGGAAAGACTGATTCAAAGGTGGTGCGGTTGTGTTGTATGGTTGAGAGGATCAAACTTTAAACAATTCCATGAGAGGGGGGAGTAAAACTTTTAAATGGACTTTTTGACGTTAAGACAATGACGAAAAGTAGAAAATTTCCTGTCAACCAAAAACACTTATTGGAATTTGAAATTATATTGCAGTTGACTGTTATTCGGGGTGGAACTGATGAAAGCTTCTATTTGAAAATACGAACTAACTTTGGTAATTAATATTGGCAAAGTTGGCTGTGGTAATGGTATTTGAAATATATTAAAAACCAAACTTTTTTGTATTGGGAAAAATATTAAAAAAAATATATTTTAGATTTAGTAGAGGAAAAGGACAAACAAAAGTAAATATTCCATACCATATATGCTCGAATATGACACATATTGCATAATAAGTTACTAAAAACTGAAAGTAACAACTTTACATGTTTCAATTACATGTTCGATTGCAATGAATTATTTGCAAGACAAACTATATCCAACGCATTGGCTGGTACAAAATAGCAATTATCAAATAAACAAAATCGACTCATTGCCAAAGAAAGTTTAATTAAAATTGGGTAAAACGTTTTAGCGCTCATTCGCGCACGCAGTTTTTAAATCAATTTTCACTTCCACCAACGGAGGTAGCAGCAGCATGAACACAAATCGAGCTAAAATAAGTAAAACTAGTAAAAAAGCTGCAAGTTCGGTCAGGCCGAACTTTGAATACCCTCCACCACTTGGTACAAATTTAACAATTTCAAAAAAATAAAATGCGCTAAAAATTATGTTAAAATCTTAAAAATATCGAATGTAGCCGTATATTAGGGTCTATACGACGACGTGAACCTGCATAGGCAATTTTTTTCACAAGCTATTACAATATTCAAATGCGAAACATGAAACAAATATGTTTATCATGTAGCTGAAATCATCAAAACTCCGAATATAGGGAGGTACCATGGGGGTTATAAAACGTAGACCTATACACACAATTTTCTGTCATAGGCTGTAGTATCCATTACGAACTTCAAATACAAAATTTGAAATAATTCCGGTAAATAATATCGCTAAAATCATCAAAATACCAAATATCGGGGGGTACCGTTATATGGGGGCTGTAAGAAGACGTGGTCCTGCACAAACAATTTTCTGTCAATTCTCTTCCAGTGGGCAAAGTACTCAAAAGAAACTCTTTGGGTGGATTTTCCGACAAATCCATTGAAAAATTTGGCTACAGTCATCAAAATACCGAATATTAGGAGGTACCGCTATATTGGGGATATACGATATCGTAAAACTATATAGACAATACTCTTCTACGGGGCAAATTACTCAGAAGGAACTTCTTGTGTAGAATTTCCCACATCTCCATACTATGTATGCTGGAGGGTGTAAAATGCCTAACTGGAACTGTTAAAATGAATTAAAATTTTAAGGTGGACTTCGTCAGCGAAAAGTGGTCACTTGCCAGTACCAAAAAATGTTGCTCTGTCATTGTTCTGCAAAAGCATCTAAGGCAATTTTTATACCCTCAGCCATATGGCTAAAGAGGGTGTATATCATATGATACGATCAAAACGTGCCTAGTCGAAATAATAATAACGGTTTTAGACCCTAGGTCTCTTTGGACCAAATCCGTTTCAGGGCAATTGGAGTCGATCTAGCGATGTCCGTCCGTCCGTCTGTCTGTCTGGCTGGTTGGTGCGCACGATAACTCTCGAAGGAAGTATCTGATTTGCTCCAAACTTGCTACATGGTAATATTTCTGTCAAACTTAGATCGAGTTCGGAGATGGGCAATATCGATCCACTCCTTTTGGTACCTCCCCCACAAAATATCGAAATTTAAAAAAAAGGTTATTTTCTGCACAGAAAGCGAAAGGATAATCCGATTTTGCTCCAAATTTGCGAATCCTAATATTTTGTGCTAGGTCAGGTGCGAAAATGGACAATATCGGTCCATTACATCCAGTACCTCCCCCGCAAAGGTTCAACATTTTGATTAATTCTAACTCTTATAAAATGTGAAGTAAGAATTCGATTGCCACCAAATTACAAACATCAACATATTTTTATAAACCATAGGTCTGGTTTGAAAATGGAGCATGTCGGTCCACTCCTTCTTGTGTCTCCACCACAAAGGGTCAAAGTTTTGAAAACGCAAAACGATTATAAAATCCAGAATAAGCATCCTGTTCTCTTTATATTTCACACATCCTATTATTTCTACTAACACTAGATCTGATGGAATGTATCGGTCCACTCCTTATGGTACCTCCCCCACAAAGAGTCAACATTTTGAATATTCATGAGACTCATATAACGCCAAATTAAACATCCGATTCCATTCAGATTTTGTACATCTCAATATTTCTATCAACACAAGATCTGTTATAAATATGGTAGAGATCGGATCATTTCTCCTGGTGCCTCCCCCACATAAGGTCCAAGACTTTGAAAAACAAAACGCTCAAAGAAAGCGAAATTCTCTTCAAATTTCACACATACAAACATTTTTGCTAACTTGAGATCTGTTGTGAAGATGATATATACCTGCGAACTCCTACTGGTACCTCACCCAAAAAGGATCGCAATTTTCAATACTTATATCTGTCATAAATTACGAAACAAGTCAGCGATTCTTTACAACTTGCTATATCTAAATATTTCTCTCAACCAGAAACTCGAGATGAATATGGAATTTATGATTTCGCATAAAATTGAATAAAAATGTTTGATTTTCTTGTAATTTTTCCATATCAATATTTTTATCTGTATTAGGCGAGATCTGAAATTTAATACTTTGGTCGACTATATCTGGTACCTCACACACATTTCATCATTTTCTAAAAATCACATATGTCATATAAAGTGAAGAAAGTATTCGGTATTTAATCATATTTATATTAATTTATTTATTACATATATAACATATTAGTTCGGATACTACTCTATAGAGGGTCAACAATTTGAATAGTCATAATCGAAGTCCAAAAATATTTTAATAATTGCACTTGGACTAAGGGTATACATATGTCGGCAAATCCGACTGATACTTTATAACTTGTTTTTTTTTTTAAGTTTTGAGTTTTGCCTTCTTGAGGCGAAAATCGTATGTTTATAATTTATTTATTTGTTTTTTTTTTGTTTTTTTTTTATCAAGTCAAGCACCGTCTTGTCAAAAATTCCCTAATCTAACATTCCTTTGTGCCAAAATACCCATTTTACTACATTTCAATATTTTTACACAAACTTAATAACGAACTGAATATGCCCTTCATTCCATTGTAAATGCTCTCCCCTGGTTTATCGATTCACTTTGCAGTTACTCTGCCATCGAGAAAACTTGAAAAGTTGTTAAAGTTTACAACGAAAAGAAGTGCAACCATTTCCCAGTTTTGTATGGCACCGCATCGCATTTACCTTGCAACATAATGGTGCACACACATTTGAGTTGCAGTGGCACAATGATTGCTCTCACATCGAACGGAACAACCCCGAAACGAAAAAAGACGTCACAACATGACGGAAACTATTTGAAACTTTTCTCGCTTAAGTTTCCATTGCCGTTTTGAATTTTCCGGTGATGATGCAGCAACTACGAGATTTTCACAAAGAATGCTTATTAAAGTTATGCATGCTCACGTTAATTACTGATTTTACTTTTAACGGAGAGGTAGGGAGAGAGAGAGAGAAAGAGGGAAAAAGGCTGAAGAGAAAAAGTGAAAACTAAAAGTATTTTAAGGTAGGAAAAAATGAAAGTTGTGGGAACTTTTAGTTGGCATACATTGCGAAGCGATTGTTGTAAATGAGTTTCATTTAATTGTCATGTGTTTAAGACAAATATTATGATAGGATTTAATTGGTGAATTCCCTGAAGGATTACAATCCAATGCCGATCGAAGTAAGATATATAGTTTTGGTTAAAGAAGAACTGGTTATACATTTAAAAGTGATGAAAAAAATACACAGAGGTTTTTGTAATTAATGACCCTGATCTCAATTTTCTTGAAAAATGTGACTAAAACCTTCTATATGTAAGAAATCGGTAGGTACAGTTAGGTTCTGAAGTTGCCGCACATTGGTCATTGTTAGGAAAAAGTTTGACACACATTTCGGGGAAAGGATGAGAAACATTAACCTTACATAGCAATACTCTTTCAAGGATTTCTATAATTGTGGGATGTGATTTTTAGCCATTATCTGTTTGATAATACATTGTTTAAACAGGTAATGCACGTTTCGTGTGTATTGAACCCCGAATCCAAGGTACAATAAAAAGGTAAGGTAGAGCTACCAGCTGATTACATTTTTTTTAATTTGTGCCCGACATCTGCCTATAAAAAAACGGAATATTTTCATAATCAATGATTGGAAGAAACGTAGATTATGGGCGCGCTTTAAAGATGTTAATCAGGTTTGTCATGGAATTGAAAGATTGGACACTCTGGATCATATTTATTAAATAAAATCCAGGCACTTCATTCATCTTTCGCTTTATTTAAAACATTTTAAAAATGTCATAGAAGTTATTTTTTAAAATAATTTCTGGGGAGAATATCCCAAACAAAAACCAGTAAAGAAATTCCTAAATTCGGGCGGGGCCGATTTTATGATACCCTACACCACTTTGCTAATTTAGTTGAGCTCCACATAACAATTAAAAGTTTTTATGGGAGAATTCGATTAAACACCCTATGATTATAATTTAAAATTCAAAGGACTAAACAGCCGAAGCATTTGTATCTTCTAAATTCGGACTTATATTGCCCATTTGGTGCAAAATTAATTTGATATCAGATAAAGATATATATGGGAGCTATATCCAAATCTGAACCGATCTCGATAAAATTTGGCAAAGATATTTCTGAGCTGTAAAATATATTTCCCTGAATATCGTTGTTACGGAGCGCATATTACGGCTGTGGGTAACAAATACTACAAATCGGATGAACAATATATATGGGAGCTATAGCTATATCTCAACCGATCTTCACCAAATTTGGCATGCTACCTTCTAGACTTAATTCGGTCGCATGTGCCAAATTCCATCCCATTCGGGCAAATATTAGACGAATATTAGAAGTTATATATGAGAGCTACATCCAAATCTGAACCGATCTCGATAAAATTAGCAAAGGTATTCCTGAGCTGCATTTGATATATTTGCCCAAATATTGTTGTTACAGAGTGCATATTACGGCTGCGGAGGACAAAAATAACAAATGGGATGAACAATATATACGGGAGCTATAGCTATATCTGAACCGATTTCGATCAAATTTGACATACTTATTTTCACGCCTAATTTCGTTGTATGTGCAAAAATCCATACTATTCGGGCTGATATTACACGTTTGGGGCACAATACAAGGCAAATTGGACGAAGATATATATAGGAGCTATATATAATTTTTTACCGATTATTTCAATAGGGTTAGTCCTTGAGCCAAACAAATGTTGTTTGGAAAATTTCATCTCAATCGGATAATTAATGCGACCTGCATTTTGTTCACAAGAATACATAGACAGACGGACGGACGGACAGACGGACTGACATGCATAAATCAACTCAGAAAGTGATTCTAAACAGATCATCAAAAGGAACTATGGATCTATCTCGTTTCCTTTTCCCTGCTACAAACAAATGCACAAAGACATAATACCCTGACCACCTTGTGGTGTAGGGTATAAACAAGGGAACTGATGAGGATTAGCGGCTCTTTCCGAAACCTAGGTATTCTCTGCCTTACCCCCTGGTAAACATTACCATCGTTCTTCACTAATAAACAAAGTTTGTTTTTATAAAAACAACAATAAAGGGATTAATTTTGCAACAACAAAATACTATGGTATCCTGAACAAACAAAGGCAACACTGTTCTAGTGAGTAAAAATGGGAAATAAATGATAACAACTTGTTGCATATAATTTTGAATAATTCTGACAGGAAGCGGGCATAGCCTCAGAGCTGTATTTCTATGGTCTTACGAAGCTGTTTTACTTCCTTATTGTACCACGTATGAATCGTCTTACAAACGGACAACACTTACAAATCGTTTAAATGTATTACCAAAACAAGTACGCAAAGGCTATAGTAGTGCGGGGCCGACCGTGTGATACCCTACAACACTACGATATGTTAGAAGCCCCCTTATGTCCAAATTCATTTTGGAAGATTTCGCTTTTGAAATTATGTCATAGAGCATTCGTAATATGCAATCCACAAGAATAATACTTGGTACTAATTATCAGATACAGGCCAGAAATACTTCTGTCAAATTTTAACGCGATCGGATCAGATTTAGATATAGCTCCCATATATATCTTCAGCCGATTTCGGATTAATTGTCCGACCGAAATCAGTCAAGAAGCAAGTAATTCAATTTGGTGAAAATCGGTTCAGGTATATCTATAGGTCCCATATCCGATTTGGTATAAAGGCCCTCAATGCGTAATTTGCACTCCGCAATAATGATGTTTGGTACCAGATAATATATGGAGCTCAAAAATGTTTATGTCAAATTTTATCAAGATCGGATCAGATTTGGATATAACTCCCTTATATATCTTTACTCGATATCAGGTTTATTGAGCACCAAATATTGGACAGTCCAAATGACCTGAATTTTGGCAATTCCGACTGAATTCATCCTAGAAGCAAGTACTTCATTTTGTTGAAAATCGGTTCAGATATAACAATATCTCCCATAACTATTATTCATCGTATATGATGTTTAAGTCCCTAACATGTGTAATATTCACTCCACAACAATGATCTTTGGTACAGGTTTTTAAGATACAGCTCAGAAATTGGTGCCTAAAACTTTGTCAAGATCTGTTCAGTTTTGGATATAGCTCCCATTTATATATTTATCCGATTTCAGGTTTATTGTCCACCTGATGTCTAATATTAGCCCAAATTGATTGAATTTTGACACTTCCGATGGATTTCAGGCAAGAAGTAAGTACTTTAATTTTTTCTGAAAATCGGTCCAAATTGAACAGATTTTTTCATATTCGAGTACATTTTGGTGAAACTCGGTCCGGCACCCTCGGCCATATGGCTAGAGGAGGTATGCATCTTTTGATACAGCCAAACCGCGCCTCGTAGAAATAACGGTTTTAGACGCTAGGTCTCTTTGGACCAAATTCGTTTCAGGACAATTCGAGTCTGCCTGGCTGGCTGGTGCGCAGGATAACTCTAGAAGGGAGTATACGATTTTCCAAATTTGGTACATCCTAATATTAGTGTCAAACTATGATCACGTTTGGAGATAGGCAATATCAATCCACTCTTTTTGGTACCACCCCGTCTATCCGTCTGTGGAAATCACTCTAGCTTCTGAATGAATTGAAGTAGATTGATAAAATTTTACTCATATGTATATTGAAAATGGGCCATGTAGGTCCACGTTTTGGTATAGCCCCATATAACGGTACCTCCCGATATTCATTATTCACCGGAATTATTTCGAATTTGATATTTGAATATAACGGTACCTCCCGATATTCGGTATTTTCATGATTTTATCGACATTATTCACCGGAGTTGTTTCAAATTTGGTATTTGAAGTTCGTAATGGATACTACAGCCTATGACAGAAAATTCATAGCCTCCATAATACGGTACCTCCCTATATTCGGTATTTTGATGATTTTAGCGACATTATTCACCGGAATTGTTTCGAATTTTAAGTTCGTAATGTATACTACAGCCTAAGACAGAAAATTGTCTGTGCTGGTCCACGTTTTGGTATAGCCCCCATATAATGGTATCTCCCGATATTCGGTTTTTTGTTGATTTTAGCTATATAATTCAAAGATATTTTTTCAAGTTTCGCATTTGAATATTGTAATGGCTTATGAAAAATTTTGTCTATGCAGGTCCACGTCGTCGTATAGACCTTAATATAATGGCTACATTCGGCATTTTTAAGATTTTAATAGGATATTTACGGATTTTATTGTTTTGTGAATTGCCAAATTCACTCCAAATGGTGGAGGGTATTCAAAGTTCGGCTTACAGCTGTTTTAATTGTTTTGTTACGGGAGCTCTAAAAAATACGCAGAGTGGTGCAGAATATTATGTAGTTGTCCCCGCCCAACTTTTAACATTTTCTTTACTGGTTTTATTTGAATTTTGTAAATTTTATTTAGGTAAATAGATGGGTAACTGTTCAAAGTTTACCCAAACCTGTTTTTCGTTATACTTTTGTATTGGTATATCTATTGACTATATTGTTATAGTACTATATAATTCCACCTCAGTTTTCTTAAATCCATTATATAGAGTTATAAGGCCTAATCCCTAGGTAAATATTTTTTTCACTAAATAAACATTGTTTTAATAATTAATCTAAAATGAAGAATGGGACTAAGCTTCACTATTTTCATAGTTAAACATAGAATATCCCAATAAATAAACGCCAACTAAATAAATAATTTTCAAATAATTCATCTATTATATATAGCTGCCAAAAAATACCTTAACTTCCGATTTACTTATTTCCCATAATTCTTGTAATATTAATTTTAATTAAATCTTCTTATCTTCCAACTTCTACCCTTACATAATCAACTGTTTCCCCTTATAATTTCACTCACTTTCACTCTTTTATAAAGTGATTCTGCTAAGTAGTCTTAACTGACACTAAGCCATGGAAAGAGAAGCAGCAGCAGAAGTAGCCAAAGTATATAGCTTCTCTGGTAGCCCTCATTACTTTTTGACTAACCACTTCTAATGCCGTTCTTTATGAGATTTGTTATATTTTATTACATTTTGATCTTCTTTTTTTCTTCGTTTTGCTTTTGGTAGGTTATTGCATTTCCAATTTCGCCGTTGATGACCAACAACAATTCATAATCCTAAATTATATTTCATGGCATTAATGTGGTGGTTGCTGTTGCTGTTGCTGTTGCTATTCTTGGCGTTGCTTCATAAGTCATTTGTGATTTAAGTAATTTGTTAAAAGGATTTTCCGTTTATAGCTATGAAGTGTGGAAGAAATAAAATTTACTGCTGAAAGAACGAAAGATTTGTTAGCGAGTATGTTTAAGTGAAAGTGAAATAACTTCAAGTGATAAATATAATTGTTGGTAATATCAAGTGAAATTTTGATTCGAAAAGAATATATAATAAAAAAGGAAAAAGCTTTAATTGAGGGCGGAATAATTATTTTATAACATTCAGAAACTTTTTAAAAATATGGAAATACAGGATGAGATGAAAAAACTGCAACCAATTTCAGACTGCTGTCATTTCTAAGTCAATCATCCGACAGCTGTTGAAATTATTCCAGTGACATTTCATTATAATGTTTACAAGCGTACAAAAACATTTTGGTGAGAATTTTCCAGAAAAAAAATATTCGTGGTGGAATTCAAGCGTGATTGTGTGATTTCCTTATATTTAGCTGGAAAACCGCAAGCGGCTATCGTTAGAGCACTCCAGCATTTAAATGTAAATAAATCTTTTGTGTCTCGTACCATCGCTCGATATCGTGATACTGGTAGCATAGCCCGACATCAAGGAAGTGGACGGAAGAAAACAGCAACATCAGCAGAAATGGTTCGAAAATTAAAGAACCAACTTGATCGATCGCAGTAGCCGAAAAATGGCTTGAGAGCTGAACATATCGCAATATTCCATTCGGCAAATATTGAAAAATGAGCTCGGGGTAAAGCCATTGAAATTCCAAAAAGTGCAAGAACTTACAGCGTAACAGAAAGAAAATAGACTCAAAAGAGCTAAAGAGTGGCTTCGCTTGGCCGAAAGTGGTGAACTGCCGAATTTGATTTTCTCCGATGCGAAAACATTCGTTGTCCAGAATGATCGTGTTTACACCTTTGGTTGGCCACCAGGACTCAAGCGCGGGCCATGGTGATAGTGTGGGCCGCCATAACAACCGATGGTTGCTCTCCGCTCGAATTAATCGACCGTGGCATCAGAATAAATGCCGAATATTATAGCGAAAATATTCTGGAGGGTGTATTAAAGCCTTGGGCACCCAAACATTTTGGCCTCACCACCATCGCACTCATCACGCGCCACTCAAGAATGGTTACAAAATGAGGTTGCTCGCTCCATTTGCAGCGCACAATGGCTACAAAAATCTCCGGATACCAATCCGTTGGACTATTGTGTCTGGAGTATTTTAGAAGGCAATGTTGGCACTAAAAAATACCAAATTGTCGATCACCTCAGGAAAGCGCTTCTCCGGGAATGTTCCAAAATACCGCAGAACAATATTCGGGCAGCATGTGACGGTTTCATTGGCCCTTTGAAAGCCAAAGGTGACCCATTCGAACAAATCTAAATTTATTCTAAAATTTGATGCTATTTCCGACATTTGATGCTTTCGTTCAATAAAATTAAAAAAACCAGCAAAGAAAGTCCTAAAGTCGGGTGGGGCCGAATTTATGATAACCTACACCACTTTGCTAATTTAGTAGAGCTCCACATAAAGACATGTATGGGAACTATATCCAAATCTGAACCGATCTCGATAAAATTTGCAAAGATATTTCTGAGCTGTATTTCATATATTTCCCTGAATATCGTTGTTACGGAGTGCATATTACGGCTGTGGGTAACAATACAACAAATCGGATGAACAATATTTATGGGAGCTATGGCTATATCAGAACAGATATTCACCAATTTCACAACTAGCTTCACATACTCAGTTGGGTCGTATGTGCCAAATTCCATCCCATTTGGGCAAATATTAGATGTTTGGTGCACAATAAAAAGTTAATCGGACGAAGTTATATATGGGAGCTATATCCAAATTTGATCTCGATAAAATTAGCAAAGGTATTTCTGAGCTGCATTTGATATATTTCCCCAAATATTGTTGTTACAGAGCGCATATTACTGCTGCGGAGGACTAAAATAACATATCGGATGAACAATATATATGGGAGCTATAGCTATATCTGAACCGATTTCAAATTTGGCATACCTATTTTCAGGCCTAATTTGGTTGTATGTGCAAAATTCCATACTATTCGGGCTGATATTTCACGTTTGGTGCACAATAAAAGGCAAATTGGACGAAGATATATATGGGAGCTATATCTAAATTTCTACCGATTATCTCCAATTTCAATAGGGTTCGTCGTTGGGCCAAACCAATGATTTGTGCAAATTTCATCTTAATCGGATAATAAATGAGACCTGCATTTTGTTCACAAGGATACATGGACAGACGGACGGACGGACTGACATGCATAAATCAACTCAGAAAGTGATTCTATGGAGATCCTCAAAAGTAACTATGGGTCTATCTCGCTTCCTTCTCCATGTTACAAACAAATGCACAAAGACAATAATACGCTTACCACTATGTGGTGTAGGGTATAAAAATGTAAAAATTATGGTACTTCATTTCTCATTATACACCTTGGCCTTATATTCATAAAAAATACGATCTGTAGTTTTTTCACAAAAATGCATGAACAGACTTAATGCGTATTATTTATT
Organism: Musca domestica; assembly: GCF_030504385.1. Lineage (NCBI taxonomy): Eukaryota > Metazoa > Arthropoda > Insecta > Diptera > Muscidae > Musca > Musca domestica. The sequence continues at coordinate 1,257,259 of NW_026712212.1, forward strand.
TAAGTTTTAAACTAAATCATCATACGCCAACGCGACCCTTTTTTCAAAGACATGTAAGAAATGCGTATCTTCAAATGGTTTCATTGGAATTTCTATTTTCGAATCTATTGAGATTTGTTATACATTTTACAAGTCTTACATACCCATACGAAACGGCGAACAAAGTTTGAATCTTGAATTTTTTTACGAGGGCCGGGATTGGTTCATAGTTTTAGAAAAGTGTGAGAAAAGTATTCAAAATTGTATTGGATAAACGGAATGAGCTAGATTTATAAAATATGATATTGAGGTCACTATTAGTTTCTTCTGTTTACATGTGGAGACGTTTTGAAGAGGAAAATTGGATGTGGGTCCAATGGTTTAACTAATATCCCACTCGGAGAACCACTTTAACACAAACCTACCACCAACAAGGACTCAAAAACAAAACTTCAACTTCATCCATTCAACCTAAACCAAACTGTTAATAATTTAGTACCACTTTGTACAGTTCGCACACTTAGTACACATTTCTAAAAGCACCTTACTTTCCAAACATAACTCCCATTATTCGTTCACATAATAACAAAGGGTACCGTTTTAAAACTTTTCGTAACCTTAAAGTTCGAATTTCGTATTACGGATGTGAGGGACCAAAAAAAGTTTGAGACAACTGTCCTGCACTGCATCAGTGGCACTCATTCCAAATTTCAGAATTTTAGCTCATTGAGTTTGATCAATCCAAAGTATAACTTTTTGGTACATTTTAACATACTTTTCGTACCCTTTTAGTGCATATTTTCAACAATCAAGACTTATCACACGACTATTTACTGAAAATTTCGGACTTTTTAAAGTTTTAATTTTTTGTCGTTTTTGAGCCTACATGAATGTTTACCTATATTGTGCTTCATTTGCAATTATCTACCAATTATAGTTTATATTTAAAAAAGAAAAAAATACGTGCACTTTTTTAAATTTTTAAACAATACTTTATTATCTTAACAAAGTTAATTGCACTATGCCCGCACACACATATACACATGACCAAACACACACACAACCAACACATGTACAAATTAAGTGACATAATATTTACCCTCTATCGGTGTTTTAATTAATCAATTTTTATATTGAAGCGTCGATCATTTTGTTGCGGCAGTTGACAAATGACACAATTATACGAATTAATAAATGTTACGGCTGAGTGCTGGTGTTCGAGGGATATGGGCGCCCTTGAAAATTGGCAACAAGTGGGCCTTATAAAAAAATTGTCCTTGTCCACAAATTGAGTTTCTCGACCCCCAGGAATAGTCAATTCTTATGTAATTATTATACCCTCAACCATATGGCTACAGAAACTATATCATTTGATACGGCCAAAGCGTACCTCATCGGTTTTAGACCATAAATCTCTTTGGTTTAAGACCCTATGTCTCTTTGGACCAAATCCGTTTCAGGACATTTGGATTAGACCTAGCGATGTCCGTCCGTCCGTCTGGCTGGCACAACAACTCCCGAAGGGAGTATCCGATTTTGTCCGCACTTGATACATCGTAATATTATTATCAAACTTAGATCGAGTTCGGGGATGGGCAATATCGCCCCAATCCTCTTCACACACAAAAATTAGAAAATTTCGAAAATAATGTTTTACTACACAGAAAAGGAGAGGATAATCCGATTTTTACAACTTTGCAAATCCTGATAATTGCATCAGCGCTAGGTTAGGTGCGAAAATGGACAGTATGGGTGAAAATTTTGAACAATTTTAACTCTGACAAAATGTGATGAAAGAGTCCGATTATATTCAAATTACACACATTACAATATTTTAATTAATCCTGTGCCTGCTGTGAAGATAGGATATATCCGTCCACTCCTTTTGGTACCACCCCCACAAAGGGTCAAAAAATGCGAAATTAACATCCGATTCCATTACGACTTGAAACATCTCAATATTTTTATCGACGCGGACAATTTTTTTTACCATAAAATAAAATCCGAAATAAGCATCCTCTCTTTATATTTCACACATCCCATTATTTCTTCTAAAGCAAGATCTACTGTGAAGATGGGATTTATCGGTCCATTCCTTCGGGTACCTCCCAACAAAGGGTCTAAATTTTGAATAACCATGAAGCTCACAAAATGCGAAATTATTATTCGATTCCATTCAGACGTGGTACATCTCAATATTCCCATTAACACAAAATATTTTATAAAGATGGTAGCGATCGGCCAATTTCTTCTGGTACTTCCCCACAAATGGCAAAGGTGTTGAATAACCAAAACGATCATAAAATCCTAAATGAACATCCGGTGCTCTTCATATTTCACACATTCCATTATTTCTACTAACGCAATATCTGCTGTGAAGATGTGATATATCGGCCCACTCCATCGGGTACCTCGTCCACAAAGATTCAAAAATTTGATATCCTTGAAGATCATAATACGGGAAATTAACAACAGATTCCATTCTGACTTTTTATATCCTCCGCCTAGGAAAGGCGGAAATTCTAAGTCGATTTAACGATGTTCGTCTGTCTGTCTCTTGACATCACGATACAGCCCACATTATTTCACATAGAGCGTCAACATTTAACAGAACAATTTGTATTTTGTCTAGGATGGTTGCTTTTGGAAATGAGATATATCGGTCCACGTTTTGGTCCCCATATAACGGTACCTCCCAATATTCAATATTTTAGGTTTTTTGCCACATGTTTTTCACAGATTTGTCTGAAAATTGGTATCTGTAGGTCATAATGGGTTCTAGTTTGTGTGGCGAAAAAATGCATGTATAGGTCCACGATTTGGTATAGATATAGATATAGAAAAATGGTATTTGTGGGTCATAATGGGTTCTAGCTCCGGTGGCGAAACATTGTGTATATAAATCTACGTTGTTGTATGGCCCCATATGACGCTAACTCCCGATATTCGGTATTTTTATGGTTTTTGCCAAATTTGTTCACGGATTTGTCTGAAAATTGGTATTTGTAGGCCATAATGGGTCCTAGTTCCCGCGGCGAAACATTGTATGTATAGGTCCACGTTTTGGTATAGCTCCCATATAACGGTACCTCCCGACATTCCGTATTTTGATGAATTTTTCCCCATGAATATGTCTAAAAATTTGTATTTGTGGGTCATAATGGGTTCTAATGTTTCCTGTACCCTAAGGTGGAGGGTATTAAAAGTTAGGCCCGGCTAAAATTAATGTTTTTTTACTTGTTTTACACCTCAATATTTCCATGAATACACGATCTGTTATAAAGATGTTAGAGATTGAACCATTTCTTCTAGATCAAGATTTTGAAAACCGAAACGCTCAAATGTAGGGAAATAAGCATCTCACTCTCTTCAAATTTCACACATACAAACATTTTTGGTAACTCAAGTCTGTTGTGAAGATGATATATACCTGCGAACCCCTTCTGGCACCTCACCCACAAAGGGTCACAATTTTCAATACTTCTATCCGTCATAACTTTGCGAAACAATTCAGCGATTCTAAATATGTCTCTCAACCAGAAACCTGAGATGAAAATGGAATTTATGATTTCGCATACATTTGGATAGAAATGTTCGTTTTTTTGTAATTCTCCCATACCAATATTTTTATCTGTATTCGATGAAGTATGAAAGTGGAATACTTCGGTCGACTATATCTGGTACCTCACGCAATTTGAATAATCATAACAGAAGTCAAAATTTATTTAAATAATCGAACATTGGCTGGGGGTGTACATGTGCGTCAAAATCGAATTATGCTTCTTAACTTGTTATACCCTCCACCATAGTATGGAGGGTATATAAAGTTTGTCATTCCGATTGTGACACTTCGAAGTATACATTTTAGACCCCACAAAGTATATATGTTCTGGATCAGCATAAAATTCTCTGTCGATTTAGCGGAGTCAGCCCTTCTGCCATCTGCCTAGTTTCCGAACGAAATGAAGTAGGTTGATTAGATTTTACTCAAATGTACTTTATGTTTGGTATTGAAAATGGGCCATACTGGTCAAGTTTTGCTATAGCCCTACATAATGCGAGATTTTGTCGATTTAAGCGACATTATTCACTTGAAATGTTTCGAATTTGGTATTTGATGTTCGTAATGGATACTACAGCATATGGCAGAAAATTGTCTATGCAGGTCCACGTCTTCGTATAGCGCCCATAAACGGTACCTTCCCATATTCGATACTTTGATGATTGTAGCGACATTATTGGCTGACAGAAAATTGGCTGTGCAGGTCCACGTCTTCGTATAGCGTCTATTTAACGGTACCTCCCGTATTCGATATATTGATGATTTTAGCGACAATTGTTCTCCGGAATTGTTTCAAATTTGGTATTTGAAGTTCGTAATGGATACTAAAGGCTATGACACAAAATTGTCTGTGCAGGTCCACGTTTTGGTATGGCCCCCATATAATGGTACCTTCCGATATTCGGTATTTTGTTGATTTTAGCTACATTATTCACCGATTTTTTTTCAAGTTTCGCACTTGAATATTGTAAAGGCTCGTGACAAAATTTCCTATGCAGGTCCACATCGTGGTATAGGCATTAATTTAACGGCTACATTCGGTATTTATACCCCACACCAGGGTCAGAGTATTATGCCTTTGTGCATTTGTTTGTAACAGGCAAAAGGAAGCGAGATAGACCCATAGTTCCTTTTGATGATCTGCATAGAATCACATTCTGAGTCGATTTATGCATGTCCGTCCGTCCGTCTGTCCATGTATTTTTGTAAACAAAGTACAGGTCGCATTTATTGCCCGATCCAGATGAAATTTTGCACAAAACATTTGTTTGGCCCAAGGACGGACCCTATTGAAATTGGAGATAATCGGTACAAATTTAGATATATCTTCGTCCGATTTGTCTTTTATTATGCACCAAACGTGTAATATCAGCCCGAATAGTATGGAATTTTGCACATATAACCAAATTAGGCCTGAAAATAAGTATGCCAAATTTGATCGAAATCGGTTCAGATATAGCTATAGCTCCCATATATATTGTTCATCCGATTTGTTATTTTTGTCCTCCGCAGCCGTAGTATGCACTCTGTAACAACAATATTTGGGAAAATATATCAAATACAGCTCAGAAATACATTTGCTAAATGTTATCGATATCGGTTCAGATTTGGATATAGCTCCCATTTATAACTTCGTCCGATTTGCCCTTTATTGTGCACCAAACGTCTAATATTTGCCCAAAGCGGATGGAATTTGACACATACAACCGAATTGAGTCTGGAAGCTAGTATGCCAAATTTGGTGAAGATCGGTTATAGCTTCCATATATATTGTTCATCCGATTTGTTGTACTTGTACACAGCCGTAATATGCACTCCGTAGCAACGATATTCAGGGAAATATATCAAATACAGCTCAGAAATATCTTTGCCAAATTTTATCGAGATCGGTTCAGATTTGGATATAGCTCGCATATATATCTTTATCTGATTTCAAATTAATTTTGCACCAAATGTCCGAATTTAAAAGATACAAATGCTTCGGCATATTTAGTTCTTTGAACTTTAAATTACAATTATAATCATAGCGTGTATGATTAAGTTCTCCCATAAATATGTGGAGCTCTACAAAATTAGAAAAGTGGTGTAGGGTATCATAAAATCGGTCCCGCCCGACTTTAGGACTTTCTTTACTGGTTTTTAAATTATAATAACATTTTTAACAGATTTTGTTATTTTTGAAAATTGCCAAATTCGTTCCAGATAGTGAAGGGTATTCAAAGTTCGGGCCGGCCGAACTTACAGGTTTTTTACTTGTTTTTGAACATTATTAATATTTTTTTTTATTTTTTATTTAACAAGGCCAAATGCCATACATTCCTGACCATGTTTTGTTAACAAGTGTATATATATTCCACAGTGAATGCCATTTAAAATCTAGCCCATTTCCCCGTAGCCGGAGATAATGCATAAAAATAATGTATTTTTAATTATTATCACCCGATAATAGGAGGAGCCCGGTGGGGATGGATAGCTTCAATGATTTGCTCGATGTTTGTGCAACTGGCATCAATGGTTTATTTTAATGAAAATTATCTGTTAAAGTCGCTGCCATTGTTGTTGTTATTCTTGTTGTTGTTGGCACAATGAGTTAACGCTCGAGGGTGGTATTTGTTGTCACTTATAAACGGTTTTAATGAAAATGGATAAACAGTCGCTTTAATGAATTTTATAAAACATTTAAATGTATTTTCTGCTTGAATATTTATTAAAGCATTAGTTTTTCTTTTTTTCTGTTTGTATGGCGAAAAGTAACAATTCCCATTAATTGTCATCCCCCCGTAACCCATTTAGGGAGCTTTGTGTTAGAGACAAAAGTCTAAAAAGGGAAATGGGGAAAAATATATATACTGTGCACAAAGGGCTGCTGGCAATTCATTTCTATACAAAAAAAGAAACTATATAAACGTTTGACTTTTGGCTACATGTTTTTTCTCCATTTTTTTTGTTTTTTTTTTTTATATCCAGCAACAAAGACGTGAAATAAATTTCCATAGTGCCAAAAACATGCAGCCAAAGGGGGATTACACAAATTGTTAGACAAAAAGCTTTGAACTCAAATGGAAGGGATATAGAATGGAATGGAGACAATTGCGGCCACGCCAAAAGAGATCCGTATTTTCCGTTTCTCGGGAATAAAATTAAAGTAAATAATATTCAAAAAATTAAACTGTTCAAAAAGTAAAAAATCTTAAAATTGTCCTTATTTCAAAAAAATATATGTTGCAAATAATCTTAACCCAAGTGTAATTTTTATACCCTACAACATTATGTGTTGGGGGTATTATAAGTTTGATTGGGCCAAAAATTGTGTAACACCACGAAATATTGGTTTCCCACATAGGAAAGTATATATGGATCTTCCTATCTCGCCGAGCTGAGTCGATCTAGCTATGTATGTCCGTCCGTCTGTCCTTGTTAATTTGTAATCACTCTACAGGTCGCAATTATGGCTCGATCTTCACGAAATTGAAAATGGTTGTGAGGTTAAGGTCAGAATAGAATCCTATTCCTTTTGGAGATGATCGAATGATATTTAGGGGATGAAATGGACCAAAAACTGAAAAATTTCCTGAATTTGCAGTTGCTCCACCAGTCACAATAATAGACCAATCGAAGCGAAAGTTAGCATGGGGCTAGAGCTTAAGGCTGGCCAGAAGCCTTCCAATTTTGATGCTCATCGGGTAATATTTATTGAAATAGACCGTGAAATAGACCATGACATTTGTGTTAAATAAAAGTCAAATTTTCCATTAAACCAGCCGTTAGTAAATATATCGGATATATAAAGCGAAATATATACAATGTATATAAAAGAGGAAGGGGATGTTAGCTAGAATGCATATATCTCATGAATGGCTGGACCGATTTTGACAAATTTTGTTAATTCAGAATGCCCACTTGGCATAAAAGTATAAAATCTAAAAAAATCGCATAAAAAGGTGGGAATAATGATGTTAATATAGATTTTGTAGTATTTTGTGACCTTTTTTATTTTTTCATATTTTTTATCGCATGCGAGTTTTTCAGTTTGACTTATAATATTGAAATATACATTTTGTAATATTTGTTCACCTTACAATACAGGTTGGGATAATATACACAGTTTGCAATTATCGTCCGATCCTTACGAAAATTTACATAAGGGTAGGGTTAGGCTCAGAAGGGCTAGGCCTTTTGTTTTCAAAGATGTCCGCAATATATTTAGGGGATGAAATGGACCAAAAACTAAAAAAATTCCTGAATTTGCAGTTGCTCCACCAGTCACAATAATAGACCAATCGAAGCGAAAGTAGCATGTGGCTAGAGCTTAGGGCTGGCTAGAAGCCTTCCAATTTTGATGCTCATCGGGTAATATTTAGTGAAATAGACCGTGAAATAGACCATGACATTTGTGTTAAATAAAAGTCAAATTATCCATTAAACCACGAATACAGGCCAATTCTGACCATTACGTAGATGCCGTTAGTAAATATATCGGATATATAAAGCGAAATATATACAATGTATATAAAAGAGGAAGGGGATGTTAGCTAGAATGCATACATCTCATGAATGTCTGGACCGATTTTGACAAATTTTGTTAATTCAGAATGCCCACTTGGCATAAAAGTATAAAATCTAAAAAAATCGCATAAAAAGGTGGGAATAATGATGTTAATATAGATTTTGTAGTATTTTGTGACATATTTTATTTTTTCATATTTTTTATCGCATGCGATTTTTTCAGTTTGACTTATAATATTGAAATATACATTTTGTAATATTTGTTCACCTTACAATACAGGTTGGGATAATATACACAGATTGCAATTATCGTCCGATCCTTACGAAAAATTACATAAGGGTAGGGTTAGGCTCAGAAGGGCTAGGCCTCTTGTTTTCAAAGATGTCCGCAATATATTTAGGGGATGAAATGGACCAACAACTAAAAATTTTTCTGATTTTGAAGCCATTATAAAGTCAACAATTATAAACCAAAGGACACGAACTCTCGCATGAAGTTAGAGTTTAAGACAGCGGGTAGAATGGACCACTACTTTTCTGGGGAGAAAAATACCAACATTTCCATTCTACCGAAACGCTGAAAATAACATACAAGCAATATCCGAAATGCACAAATGGCGAATTTGTGTCTTTTTTATGCTGATTTCTTAAACTAATATAGTTAATTATCGTGAACAAGCAAATCATATAGATAAGTCTAAATTTAGAGACACAGAGGGGCCTCTTGCTTTTGGAGATAAACGCAAAATATGACACAAAAACTGAAAAATCCTGATCACACAATTGAAGCCGTCGACACGCCTGTGAATAGAGTTAATGACAGGGAAAAGTTCTAGCATTTTGGGTAGAATTCTTGCATTTTGGTTGACCATTGGATTATATTTAGCTGTAAAATGGACCACAACTACTAACAGCACGACGGAGTGCGTAAATGTATGGAAAATGGCTGTGGCCAAAATGCTAAGGGTAATATCTGGGCAATATTCCGGGACATAATTTCAAAAGCGAAATATATTGTAGTGTTGTAGGGTATCGCATGGTCGGCCCCGCACGTCTATAGCCTATGCTTACTTGTTTTGAATATTATGTGTGAAGAAGAGTATTATCTTCTTCTGCTTAATTTAGAAACGCTGTTTAAGATGGTCAGTCAGCCATTAATTTGGAAGGAAAAAGCCATTGAAATCTGTCTACTCCTAATTACTATATTCTTGTTGTGGTAGGAGAGACAGAATATCGCATCTTATCATCGGCCACAGGTACATATTGAGCGTACTGGTTCCATTTGGGAAGCTTCGAAAATACTTGTCTCCATAGTGCGGACTTAACATCAATTAAGAACCTGTTTTGAATGTGTATTATAGCTTTAGAGCAGTTGTAATTTGGATCAGATTTGAGTCAATTCCCACCAAATTTAAAGTACCTCTCGTACCAAAAAACATTGCTATAGAGTAGATGATATGACTTCCAGAAGAATTATTTTATAAACTTTTATGTGCAATAGAGTCACGTGTTGCAAATAAACGTTCATATTGGAAATTTAGGTATTAGTAGCGTATTAAGGCTTTTGTGCGGATAAAATTTGAATTAGGTTTAAAACAAATCTTTACAAGCTATATGTTAATCACTTTCCCCTAAACATGACTGAGGTAAATTTATGTTGTATGTGACCTGTTGAATTAAATATCTGTGCTATGGAGTGCAGATAATGAATTTTTGAATATTTAAATATAACATCGGATGAAACAACTTTATTTGGTCAAAATGTAGCTTCCATGATATATTATTTACATAGAATTATAGGAAAATATATATTAGAGACATATCCAAATCTGGACAGAACTCACCAAAACTTGGAAAAGTAATTTTTAGGATGTACCGAAAATCCTTGTTTCGGAGTGTATTATACGGAATTGGGTGACATAGTTAAAAAATCGGATGAAACATATATATGGGAGCTATAGCCATATCTGAACCGAAATCTAACACACATGACTACAGGCTATATTTGGTAGTCTCTGCCAAAATTCATCCCATTTGTTCTAATATTAAACACTTGGCCACCAATATACTTGAAAACGAACGAAGGTATATATGTGAGATATTTCCGAATCTGAACCGATCTCGATAAAAATGGACAAAATTATTTCTGAGCTGTGTCTGATATCTAGTACCAAATATATTTTTTAGAGTGCATATTACGAATGTGCAGAACTTAAACACAAAATCGTATGAAACATATATATGAGAGCTATAGCTATATCGAAACCGATTCTATCACATCTGATACACTTTCTTCTTGGCTGAATTAGGTCATATGTGCCAAAATCCATTCTATTTGGGCTAATAATAACCATTTAGTGCACAAAAAATCTGAAATCGTATAAGGATATATATGAGAGCAATATCTATCTGTCTCGATCTCGATAAAATTTGCAGACATATTTTCAAGTTGTATCTGATATTTGGAACCAAATATAACTGTTTTGAAGTGCATATAACGAATGTCGGGATTAAACCCCAATCGAGGTTTAGTATCAAAACTTAGCATAGAGAGTAGGTGGATTTTGGGTTAATTGGGGGAATTATATAAGGAAACTCTTAAAGAATATATACATAAGTGTACTAAAAACTACTCTATTCAGTAAAATCTTAAAAGTACCAAAAGGACTAATGTTCCTAAAGTTGTACTAAAATGTTGCTTTGAAAATTGTACCAGTACGGAGGTACATCCCTCTTATCCCCAAAATAGTGTAAGATGGCTTGTATTGACGTAGGTACAGGGTGGAAAGCAAGGTTAATTATTCCAGTGACAGCTCATTATATTGTTTACAAGCGTACAAAAGTTATTCGTGATGAAATTCAAGCATAATGCTAGGAACACAATTGGAGCGAACGACGAATTTCGCCCTACGCGGCGACAAAATGAGCCGCGAAAATTCGTCGTATGGAACACAATAAAGCTAATTGAGTTCGCGGCGACCGACGAAATTTTCGCCGGCGCCGTGATTGTGTGCACTTCCATATACACACATGTTCTTTATTTTTGACGACGAACATACGCCGCGAAAAAATTCGTCGTTCGCTCCAATTGTGTTTCTAGCATGAGAGTGTGACTTCTTTATATTTGGCTGGAAAACCACAAGTGACTACCGTTAGAGCAGTCCAGCATATAAATGTGAATAAATTTTTTGTGTCTCGTACCATCGCTCGTTACCGTGATACTGGTAGCGTAGCCCGAAGTCTAGGAAGTGGACGGAAGAAAACAGCAACATCAGCCGAAATGGTTCGAAAAGTAAAGAAGCGACTTGATCGAAACCCGCGTCGCTGTGACCGAAAAATGGCAAGTGAGCTGAACATATCGCAATAACATAGTAAAGCCTTGGACATGCAAACATTTTGGCCACAGACCTTGGACATTCCAACAGGACTCAACACCCTCACACTCAGAACGCGCCACCCAAGAATGGTTACAAAATGAGGTACCACGCTTCATTTCCATCTCACAATGGCCACCAAAATCTAAATACCAATCCATTAGACTATTGTGTCTTTAGTATTTTGGAAAGCAAGTTTGACACCAAAAAATACCAAAGTGTCGATCACCTCAAGCAATCGCTTCACCTGGAATGGACCGAAATACCGGAGAGCAACAATCGGACAGCGTGTGACGGTTTCGTTGGCCGTATGAAGGCCATAATTCGTGCCAAAGGTGACCAATTCGAACAAATCTAACTTATTCTAAAATTTTGGCGTTTGACTTTGTTGCAATTTTTAAAAGTTAACAAGTAAAAAAACATTAATTTCGGCCGGGCCAAACTTTTAATACCCTCCACCTTAGGGTAAAAGAAACATTAGAAGAAATGTGGCAAAAACCATTAAAATTCCGAATATCGGGAGGTACCGTTATATGGGGGCTACACCAAAAGGTGGACCTATAATTACAATGTTTTGCCACACGAACTAGAACCCATTATGACCCACAAATACCAATTTTTAGACAAATCAGTGAACAAATGTGGCAAAAACCATCAAAATACCGAATATCGGGAGGTACCGTTATATGGGGGCTATATAAAATCATGGACCCATGCATGCAATATTTCGCCACCGAAGCTGGAACCCATTATGACCAACAAATACCAATTTTCAGACAAATCCGTGAAAAAATGTGGCAAAAATCATCCAATTACCGAATATCGGGAGGTACCGTTATAAGGGGGCTTTACCAAAACGTGGACCTACACATGCAATGTTTTGCCACACGCTCAGGGACCCATTATGACCCACAAATACCAATTTTTAGACAAATCAGTGAACAAATGTGGCAAAAACCATCAAAATACCGAATATCGGAAGGTACCGTTATATGGGGACTATACCAGAACGTGGACCGATATATCTCATTTTCAATACCAACCATCCTAGACACAATGCAAATAGCTCTGCTAAATTTTGGCTCTCTACGTCAAATAATGTGGGCTGTATCGTGATTTCAACAGACAGACGGACAGACAGACAGACGGACGGACAGACAGACAGACAGACGAACATCGTTAAATCGACTTAGAATTTTATGCTGATTATGAATATATATACTTTATGGGGTCTAAGACGAATATTTAAGGATGTTACAAACGGAATGACAAAGTTAATATACCCTCCTTTCCAAGGTGGAGGGTATAAAAATGTTACAAACGTGAGAATGTTGAGAAAAATATATGTCACCTGAATAGTTTATGTAGAAACGGTTATATCTCTTTAATTCTCCATTACTTATTGCATGTTAATTACAATAAAAGCCCAACTCATGAAAATTATATCGAATTCTCAAACAAATTATTACTAACGAGCTTACGTCAACTTGTATCAAAAGTGTCAACGAAGTCAGATGTCCTCAGGATATTTACACTTTTTGAAAGTTCGCTGTTCGCTGTCATGTCTTAATATTTAAATTGCTGACTTGTTAAGTTTACTTAGCAAATATTTTCTTTTATATTTTCATTATGAAATACAAATGACATTGGTTGAGTCATCATCATCGTCTTCGTCATAATTACAAACATTTATCGTTATGATGAACCTTGAAGACTTCACGTCAAGAAGCCACCGACAGCCACACCGATGTATTTTGTTAACCGCCATTATCAACCAGCGTTAATGTCAACATCAACGTTTAAATATGTTTTCCTAACAAAATCGTTAACATTAACATTAATATAAACATAAATGTTAACGTTAATGCCTTCTGAACAAAGCAGAAGAAGAAAAAAAATATATTTTGAAAAGGTTTTGTATTTTTTTTTTGCTACCCGTAAATAAAAACATAAATAAATGTTAATGATTGTGGTTGAAAATCGATGGGAGCATTTGCAAATTTGATATTAAAAAATTATAAATTGGTTTTTCTAAGTACAGAAATGGTCTTAAGGAGTAGTATAAGCTCCAATCAAAAACAATTGTAAATGGTACCTTATGAATAGAGATACCTAACTTCGTAAACATTCATTAAAAAGAGTTTTCATTTTTGGAAGCAACTTCACTGCCTCATGTCGTTTCCTAGTTAGAGAGGAGAATTTTGGAACATATTTTTGGTGTAAAATATGTTAAAGTTAAAATTGTATATGGTCCTTACTAAATAGTTAACTTAACCTGTGCTCAAATGTTTAAAATGTTCAAATGTTTCGCAAACAAGAACACTACTTACGGGGAAGCCTGTATTTCAAATTACTGGAATTGATATCAAAGCTTCAAAATTTGGAAAATATGTTAAAATTTGTACAATCGCGAATTTCGACTTTACTGAGAGCGAACATTGAAATCGGATGGACTTATATACAGGGTGAGTCAAACGCCATAATTAATACATTTTTTTTTTTTTTAATTTTCATTGAATGAAAGCAAAAAATATCGGAAATTTATTTAGATTTTGGTACGAATTCAAACCGTTAATGAAACCGTCACACGCTGCCCGAATGTTGCTCTGCGGTATTTTTGCCCATCCCGGCGAAGCGCTTGTATGAGGTGATCGACACTTTGGTATTTTATAGTGCCAACCTTGCTTTCCAAAATACTCGGGACACATTAGTCGGACGGATTGGTATCTGGAGATTTTGGTGGCCACTGTGCGCTGGAAATGAAGCGAGAAATCTCATTTTGGGTGGCGCGTGCTGAGTGTGATGGTGCTGAGTCCTGTTGCAATGTCCAAGGTCTGCGGCCAAAATGTTTGCATGTCCAAGGCTTTAATATACCATCTAGAATATTTTCGCGATAATATTAGGCATTTATTCTGATGCCACTACTGGACAACGAATGTTTTTTCATCGGAGACGGAGAAAACCTAATTCGGCAGTTGACCACTTTCGACCAAGTGAAGCAGCTCTTTAGCTTTTTATACCCTACACCACAAGGTGGTCAGGGTATTATGTCTTTGTGCATTTGTTTGTAAAAGGCAAAAGGAAACGAGATAGACCCATAGTTCCTTTTGATGATCTGCATAGAATCACATTCTGAGTCGATTCATGCATGTCCGTCCGTCCTTCCGTCTGTCCATGTATTTTTGTAAACAAAGTACAGGTCGCAGTTATTGCCCGATCCAGATGAAATTTTGCACAGATCATTTGTTTGGTCCAACGACGAAACCTGTTGAAATCGGAGATTATCGGTCAAAATTTAGATATAGCTCCTATATATATCTTCGTCCGATTTGCCTTTTATTGGGCACCAAACGTGTAATATCAGCCCGAATTGTATAGAATTTTGCATATACACCCAAATTAGGCCTGAAAATATGTGTGCCAAATTTGATCGAAATCGGTTCAGATATAGCTATAGCTCCCATATATATTTTTCATCCGAATTGTTATTTTTGTCCACCGCCGCCGTAATATGCACTCTGCAACAACAATATTTGGGGAAATATATCAAATACAGCTCAGAAATACATTTGCTAAATTTAATCGAGATCGGTTCAGATTTGGATATAGCTCCCATATATAAATTCGTCCGATTTACCTTTGATTGTGCACCAAACGTCTACTATTTGTCTGAATGGGACGGAATTTGGCACTTACGACCGAATTGAGTCTAGAAGCTAGTATGTCAAATTTGGTGAAGATTGGTTCAGATATAGCTATAGCTTCCATATATATTATTCATCCGATTTGTTATATTTGTTACCCCCAACCGTAATATGCACTCCGTAACAACGATATTCAGGGAAATATATGAAATACAGCTCAGAAATACCGTTGCTAAATTTTATCGAGATCGGTTCAGATTTGGATATAGCTCCCATATATATCTTTATCCGATTTCAAATTAATTGTGCACCAGATGGGCAATACAATTCCGAATTTAAAAGATACAAATGCTTCGGCATATTTAGTCCTTGGAACTTTAAATTATAATTATAATCATAGCGTGTATGATTGAATTCTCTCAGAAAAACGTTTAATTGTTTTGTGGAGCTCTGCTAAATTAGCAAAGTGGTGTAGGGTATCATAAAGTCGGCCCCACCCTACTTTAAGACTTTCTTTACTGGTTTGAGTCTATTTTCTTTCTGTTGAGGTGTAAGTTCTTGCACTTTTTGGAATTTCAATGACTTTAGCCCAAACTCATTTTTCAGTATTTGACGAATGGAATATTGCGATATGTTCAGCTCACGAGCCATTTTTCGGCCACTGAGACGCGGGTTTCGATCCAGCCGCTTCTATACTTTTCGAACCATTTCTGCTGATGTTGCTGTTTTCTTCCGTCCACTTCCTTGATGCAGGGCTACGCTACCAGTATCACGGTAACGAGCGATGGTACGAGACACAAAGGATTTATTCACATTTAAATGCTGGAGTACTCTAACGATAGCCCCTTGTGGTTTTCCAGCCAAATATAAAGAAATCTCATCACGAATAACTTTTTTTCTGGATATAATATGAGCTGTCACTGGAATAATTTTACCAGTTGTCGGACAAGTGGTTTGAAATAACAGCAGTCTGAAGTTGGTTGCAGTTTTTCCATCTCACCCTGTACTTTGTGGAGTCTAAAATGTATGTTTCGGGGTATTACACACGGAATGACAAACTAAATATATCCACCATACTATGGTGCAGGGTATAAAAATCTTCATACTGCGGACCCAAAATGTCCTCTTGCTGGCTGTTTGTCTGACAATTGATATTTCCAAAATCCGAATATTGAGGACTTTCCAGTCAGAATTATGGAAGAATTCAAGATTGTCTTCTTTGGAAAGTTTCGATTTTTTAACGAGTTTAAGTATATTACCCCTAGAGATACATTTTATCTGCGAAAAATAACCCACTATTTTATTACCATTTCATATGTATACCTTTTTCCATATTTTCAATCTCTTATGCTGTTACATGACAATACAAATTCTCTGTAAAAAAATTCAAACTATAAAATGCCAACTACCTACATTCCTACAACATGGGCTAATTCAAATTTGTCCGTACAATTTTCGAGTCCTTGCAGTATTTCATGTAATAATATTACCCTGAAGAGCTCGTTAAATTCTCTGCCATACATGTATACTCCCGCCATTGCCAACATATGTATGTCGTCATGTGAATTCCTGTACACAAAATCCCGAATTTGACAATCCCTAACTGTACTGTGTTCGCTCATGTCTTCAAGCACACAATTGCTCATGCTGATATATAATCTTCTCAATTGATTCTGAAATATGAATAAATAACAGTTTTCGATTTAAATATTCTTGGAATTATTTCCAGTTATGACAGTCGCCAATGATGTACGATGCATCATCCCCCACTACCCCGCCGGCTTATGCTCCCCACACAATGGATGTGCAACATTTAATTCCACAATTAGAATTGCAAACGATAATCCTAACTTTAACAAGAGCAACAACAGCCACAGTAACTAACAATGCTAAACAGGACCACCATCACCATCGCCATCACCATCCCCGTGAGGGGCATACATGCACAACAGTAACAACAATGGCAATGTGAAAATCATACATAAAACTAAATATTGTTCAATGAATTGTTGAACATCCACAGATACGAAATGTGCAAATGTTATTTGTCTGTCTGTTTGTTTGTTGTCATAGTGGCGGCAGCAGCAGCAGCAGCAGCATCATTGCCGTAGCCATTCTTGCTATGCCGCTACATGGACGACGACATATAGGGACAGCCAACATAGCTCAGCAATCAGATTCCGATGTAGTTACAGTCAATATTGGCAACATCCATTGTTCGGAAAAATATTGTTGTTAGTATTTCCAAAAAAAAAAGCATCGAAATCACCAGCATCACCAACTCCCCTGCAGCACCAACTCGAAGCAGCAACAGTAGCACCAACAACAAGGACAAAATTTTTGTGAAAAAATTCCAACAAACATAGAAACCATTGGAAAAAACCCAATTTGCAACAACGAAATAGCACAACAACTACATTTTTTGCTGTTTAGAATATAGTTTTTGATCAAGTCCATATATTCAAGTTTAGTTTTTATGCGTTACGTTATGCGAGGAGGTTGTCAGAAGTTTTACTTGACAGCATAATTGTGACCAACAAGAACATCACATGTCGAATCATAACAAGTAAAACAACGTAAAAAGCAGTAAGTTCGGCTGAACCATTTAGAACGATTTTGAAAAAAATCCTTTAAAAACTCTGTTAAAATTTTAAAAATACCGAATATAACCGTTATATTGGTGTCTATACGAAGTCGACCAAATAGGCATTTTTTGTCATAAGTCATTACCATATTCAAATTCGAAACTTGAAATAAACGGTGAATAATGTAGCTAAATTCATCAAAATATCGAATATAGGGAGGTACCGTTATATCGGAGCTGTGCTAATACCTGGACCAGCATAGGCAATTTTCTATCATAGGCTGTGGCATCCATTACAAACTTCAAATACGACATCTCAAACAATTTCGTTGGGTATTGTACATAAACTCGTCAAAATACCGAATATAGGGGGTACTGATATATGGGTCCTATACGAAGACCTGGACCTGCATAGACAATTTTCTGTCACAGACTGTAGTTCCCATTACGAACTCTAAATACTCTAAATAAGTTATTTGAAACCATTCCGATAAATAATGTCTCTAAACTTATTTTGTGCCTTAGGCTGTAGTATTCATTCCGAACTTCTTATACCAAGTTTGAAACGATTCCGGTGAATAATGTCGCTAAAATTATCAAAATACAGAATATCGGGAGGTACCCTTATATGGGGGCTATACGAAGACGTGGACCTGCACAGACTATTTTCTGCCTTAGGCTGTAGTATTCATTGCGAACTTCAAATACCAAGTTTGAAACAATTCCGGTAAATAATGTCTCTAAAATTATGAAAATACCGAATATCGGGAGGTACCCTTATATGGGGGCAATATGAAAATGTGGACTTGCGCAGACAAGTTTCTGTCTTAGGATGTAGCACCCATTAGGAACATCAAATACCAAATTGGAAAGAATTCTGATGAATATTGTCGCCAAAATCATCAAAATACCGAATATCAGGAGGTACCGTTATATGGGGGCTATACCAAAACGTGCACCCACACGGGACATTTTCAATACCAAAAGTCCTGCAGACATTATATACATTTGAGTAAAATTTTATCAATCTACTTCAATTCGTTCGGAAGCTAGAGTGATTTCCACAGACGGATAGACGGACGGACAGACGGACGGACATCTCTAAATCGACATAGAATTTTATGCTGATCAAGAATATATATACTTTGTGGGGTCTAAAATGTATATTTCGAGGTGCTACAAATGGAATGACAAACATACTATACCCTCTACATTATGGTGGAGGGTATAAAAACGGTGGTGTCATTGCAGCTTAAATCTGGAAAACCTCACCTTAATTTAGAAGGTATGTTAAGTTCGTAATTCCGTTTGAAACTCATCGAAATAAAAATTTTAGACATAACAGAGTAAATATATTCTTGACCAGCGTAAAAATCTAAGACGATTTACCCATGTCCGTCTGTTGTAGTCTTTCGAAAGAATTGAGATAGAAACCTAAAATTTTCCACACATCTGTATTTTGAAAGCTGTAATCGTTTTGAGACCTGAAACCAAATTCGTTGGGAGCTTAGAATGAATAGCAAGCAGAGAAAGATTAGACATGACTCAAACCCAAACTGGTTTTGCATCCCTTTCAGTTAATCTAACTGCAGAAGTGATCCCCTTGGAACATTTTAGCAAAACATTTTCTACAGAAAATTCGTAGGTTATGCGAGTAGGGCAATCGACCGTAGACCAGCATCTAAATCCCGCCCTTTGGACAGAGTACCCGATACCGCTTCAAAAAGGCGGGGAGAATTTTTGTTTAAATACGTGGCAGAGATATTTGATCACTTCCTGAACTAGTGCATGGATAAAGGCTATGTTGCTTCCCATATTTTTAAAGGAAATGCTACGGTTATAGATCTATTCCACTTTTATCGATGGTCTGAAAGACTTCAGCATTATTACCGTCGTACAAAGGCGTCCTTTCTTTTAGGTTTTTTTTTATACCCTCAACCATTTTATGCAGGGTATATTAACTTTGTCATTCCGTTTGTAATTCCTCGAAATACTCATGTCAGACGCAACAAAGTATATATTTTCTTGATCAGCGTAAATTTCTAAGTCAATTTAGCGTTGTCCGTCTGTCTGTTGTAATCATGCTATCTTTCGGACGAATTAAGATAGAAGGCTAACATTTGGCAAACATGCTTATTTTGCCAGTAGGTAGTAGTTAAGTTCGTAAATGGGTCATTTAGGTGCACGTTTTTACATAGCCCCATATAACGGTACCTCCTTATATTTGGTATTTTATGATTTTAGCGAAATTATTCACCGGAATTATTTCAAATTTTGTATTTAGAGTTCGAAATGGATACTACAGCCCAGGACAGAAAATTGTCTGTGGAGGTCCACGTCTTCGTGTAGCCCCATTTGAGGGTTCCGCTCTTTATCGGTCATATCGGTCCACGTTAAGGTATGGCCCCAATTATAGCGTAACTTCCTGATTTTCGGTATTTTGGATGTCTTGACTACAATTTCAAAACAAATCATGTGTAACATGACATTTTGAATTCTGATTAGGTATAATCTCACCATGCTAAAACTTTTCAAGATTGTTCAGGTATTTGGTATGGGCCCCGTATTACTGTACCTCCTAATATTCGTTTTTTTTGGTTTCGACAAGAATTTCTAAGCTGACAAAATCTCTCCCTGTTAAATTTTGTGAAGGTAGGTCCACGAATTCGAATGAAACATATATAACGACACTTTCAAATTTTAGGTTTTTTGAGGATCTCTACCTGCAAGATTTTGGAAAGGTACGCCCACTATTATATATAGACACTATATAATGGTACTTCCTTATTTTAGGTAGTTTGAGGGTTTCAGGCCGAGTTTTTGAAAAACTTATCATTTGATATTTTGTTTCTCAGTTGTTGTTTTGTTGGTCTTAGTAGATAAAATCTACAAAAATTGCCAATATCGAACGACCCTATAACGCATGTCTCGGCAGGCCCCAATGGAGTTAAAAACCCAAAAACAAAGATAAATTCAAATGAAGCCTTTCGTTGCTCCCATTCATTTGTTTCTTTTTTCACTGTTCATATCTTAATCGGTAGAAAAGAACAAAAGTTGAGCTAAGTAAGAAAAAACTATCCTATGAAAAACCTTCTTAAGACTAAAGACAAAAAGACTACATATTTTTATGAGAGAGGAATAATAATAAAAACATATACAAATGGCTGGCAATTTAACCTTCAAATATACAATAGACTAAAAAAGGACAAAGGAAAGGATCTCATTGACTTCAATTGGATCATCAGTCAAAATTTTAGGATATATATAGTTTAGATTCCCCACTAAAGCAGTAAGTTCGGCCGGGCCGAACTTTGAATAACCTTCACTATTTGGAACGAATTTGGAATTTTTCAAAAAATATAATCCAATAAAAATTCTGTTGATATCTTAAAAAAACCGAATAAAGCCGTTATGTTGGAGTCTACACGAAGACGTGGACATGTAGAGGCAATTTTTGCTTCAGGAAAGTGCGGCGTTCATAGATTATGAAATTCGTCGATGGGTTTATGCAGACGATTATCGGTAGATTGTTTGATCCATGTGAAATGGCGGGTTGGTAAGTCGCTAGATTTATCAGACCGGTTGATTCTATGGCGAAGTCTGGGGAACTGTGACATTTTCCTCCTCTGACCTTTTACTTTCGGCATTTTGCCATATACCTTTCAATAAAATTTAAACCGTAACCTGAACCAATTTTTAGGTAAAAATAAATTTGCTTTATATTATGCCACTAAATTTAAGTAAAACCTCAAAATCTAATCATGTACGGGTGCGATAAAAAAACTGCAAAAAAGTCAAACGCCATAATTTTTACATTTTTTTTTTTTGTGTGAAAGCAAAAAATGTCGATGGTGCTGAGTTCTGTTGGAATGTCCAAGGTCTGCGGCCAAAATGTATTTTCACGATAATATTCGGCATTTATTCAGATGCCACGGTCGATTAATACGAGCGGAAAGCGACCGTCGACTGTTATGGCGGCCCATACCATCACCATGGCCGGCGCTTGAGTTCTGGTGGCCAACCGAAGGTGCACATTTTCATCTGACCTCTTTGACAAGTAAACACGATCATTTTGGTTGTTTACAAAGTGCTGGACAACGAATGTTTTCTCATCGGAGAAAACCAAATTCGGCGAAGAGTCTTTTTTCTTTCTGTTGAGGTGTAAGTTCTTGCACTTTTTGGAATTTCAATGGCTTTACCCCGAGCTTATTTTGTAATATTTGCCGAATGGAATATTGCGATATGTTCAGCTCACGATCCATTTCTCGACCACTGCGATGCGGTTTTCGATCAAGTCGCTTCTTTACTTTTCGAACCATTTCTGCTGATGCTGATGTTGCTGTTTTCTTCCGTCCACTTTCTTGACGTCGGGTTACGCTACCAGTATTACTGTAATGAGCGATGGTACGAGACACAAACGATTTATTCACATTTAAATGCTGGAGTGCCCTAACGATAGCCACTTGTGATTTTCCAGCCAAATATAAAGAACTCACACTATCGCGCTTGAATTCCATCACGAATAACTTTCTTTCTGGAAAATTCTGACCAAAATGATTTTGTACGCTTGTAAACAATATAATGAGCTGTGACTGAAATAATTTTAACAGCTGTCGGATGAGTGGCTTAGAAATGACAGCAGTCTGAAGTTAGTCGCAGTTTTTCCATCTCACCCTGTATTGCCGTTTCTAATCCCCTCGCACATAAAACTATTATTTGCGAACCATCGATGCGACTTCTACCATTTGGATGGTTTTTATTTAATTGGTAACTGGCCGATTTTAGTCATTTATGTTTCAGTAACGAATATAAACCTTTTTCTCTCATTTCGGCATTGCATTTCTGCCGAAAAAAAATGAAAAATGTTTTGTCGCTTTTTGGTAGTTGAAGCTAACTACGGTCCTAATATTCTAACGGGGCAGAGTGATGATAATGCATTTTATAGAGATTGTAAATTTTGCTAGTACCACTTTTAGTTTTTTTTCCTGTTGAGAGGGAAATGGAAGATTTAAGTTGAAAATGTGAATGGAAAATTTTGGTTGCCAATATTAAAGTTTGCATACACTCAAGAAAAAAATATAAATAAAGGATATAAGAACCTGGAATCAATATATTGAGAGACCTCCAAAGGAATGACATTTTTAAAAATTAAATGTTATTAAATTCTTGTTCTATAAATATTTGAAAGTCGAATATTTTACACCCTCATCCATAGAGCTAGATAGGGCATATATCATTTGATAAGGGCAAGACATGCCTCATCGAAATAATGGTTTTAGACCCCAGTTCTCTTAGGGCCAAATCGGTTTCAGGCATTTGGAGACGATCTAGCGATGCCCGTATGTCTGTCTGTCTGGCTGATGCGCACGACGACTCTTGAAAGGAGTATCCGATTTAGTCCAAAATTGGTACATCGCAATATTATTTTCAAACTTAGAACGAGTTCGAAGATGTGCAGTATCGGTAAACTCTTTTCAAAAAATATTTACTGCACAGTAAATGCAAAATTCCGATTGTCTTCAAATTATATGGAATATAATATTTCGGTCTTCTGGTACCTTCCCCACAAATGGTCAAAATTTTGAATATCTATGAAGCTCATAAATAAAAGTCCGATTTCAATCAAACTTGTCACATCTCAATATTTCTATCAAAACAAGATCTATTATAAATGTGGTAGAAATCGAACTATTCGTTATATATCCTAAAGCATTACCATTGTAGGTTTAGGAAGGTGAAATCATATGTTTTCAAATTTTTCAAAATTATTCGCAAGACAACATCTCATTATCAAAACCAGTAAGGAAAACTCAAAAGTCGGGCGGGGCTACACCACTATGCATATTTAGTAAAGCCCATGTTATTTGAAGTAGATCATTCCACCTATCAACATTTGGCTTTAGAGAAATTGTAGTTTGGTTTCAGAGGGAACTAATATATGGCAGGCATATACAATTCTGAATCAATTTTCACTAAATTTGACGGAGGCATTTTAATTTTTTATGACAAATAATATTGCTATAGAGTGCATGATATCACTTCGAGAAGGATTATTTTAAAAAGTATATATCGGAGACGAGTTCCACAAAATGGAAATGTACGTCCCGAATCTCATTCCACTTGCGCTAGCCATTTATAGCTATTATTTGCACAATAAACCTGAAATCGGATTAAGGATATGTATGGGAGCTATATACAAATCTTAGCCGTTCCCGATAAAATTTGGCAAATTCATTTCCGAGCTCTCCAAGATATTTGGAGATAATTGTTGTCGAATGGATATTACGAGTGTGAGGGACATAAACAGTAAATCGGATGAAACATATAAATGGAAGCTATAGCTATATCTGAAGCTTTTTTCTACAAACTTGATGTATTTGCTTCAAGATTGACTTCGGTCGTATGTACCAAAATTCAGGACTTTTTGGCAGATATTGGCCATTTTGTGCACACTTTACCCGAAATCGGTTGAAGATATATATGGGAGCTATGCTTAAATGTAAACCGATCTTGATAAAATTTGGTAGAGGTATTTCCGTATAACAGAGGTATAAACATGATATCGGATAAAGATATATATGAGAGCTATATCCTAATCCATAAATCGACTCAGAAAGTGATTCTATAAGATCCTCAAAAGTAACTGTGGGCCTATCTCGCTTCCTTCTCCATGTTACAAACAAATGCACAAAAACATAATGACCTTACCACTGTGTGGATAGGGTATAAAAAATAGTTTACTTCACCTGAAGAGGAAGGATAATCTGGTTTTGCTTGAAAATCCTAATATTTACATCAGTGATAGGTCAGGTGCTACAATGGATGATATCGGTCTACTCCATAATTCTAACATTATAAAATGTGATTTAAGAGTCCGATTGTCTTCAAATTACACACATCACAACATTTTTATTATCCCAAGGTCTGGTGGGAAGATGGAATATATTAGTCCACTTCTTTTGGTATCTCCGCCATAAAGGATCAAAATTTTGAATATCCATGAAGTTCATAAAACGCGTAATTAACATGCGATTCCTTCCAGTCTTGTACATCTCAATATTTCCATCAAAACAAGATCTGTTATAAAGATGGTAGAGATCGGACCACTTCTTCTGGTACCTCGCAGAGGGTCAATGTTTTGAATAACCAAAATGATCATAAAATCCGAAATAAGCATCCGGTTCATTTCATATTTCACACATCCCACTATTTCTACTAACACATGATCTGCTATGAAGATGGGATATATCGGTCCACTCGTTGTGTTACCTTCCCAACAAAGGGTGAATAATTTTGATATCCACGAAGCTCATAAAACGCGAAATTAACATCCGATTCCATTCAGACTTGGCACATCTCAATATTTCCATAAACACAAGTTTTGTAATAAAGAATGTACAGATCGAACAATTTCTTCTGGTACCTCCCCCACATGGGGTTCAAAATTCTGAAAAAAAAAAAACATCAAACTCTCTTAAAATTCCGCACTCATGTATTTTTGCTAGCACAAGATCTGTTGTGAAGGTGATATATATATCTGCCAACCCCTTCTGGTACTCCACCCATAGAGGGTCCCAATTTTCAATACCTTTGTCTGTCATAACTTGCGAAGCAAGTCAGCAATTCTTTACAACTTGCTATAACTAACTTCTTCTCTCAACCAGAAACATGAGATGATTATGGAATTTATGATTTCGCATAAAGTTGGATATAAATGTTGGATTTTCGTGTAATTTGGCCCATATCAATATTTTATCAGTATTAGAGGAAATGCGAAAATGAAATACTTCAGTCCGCTATATTTTCTAAATATTATCACATATCTTATATAAAATGTAGTAGTCGATATAGTCCAAACTTGGCACGTCACAATGTTTATATCATATTTATTTAGATCCGATACGAAACGGACATATTGCCCCACTTCTTCGGAACCTACTCCATTGGGGGTCAACAATTTGAATAATCAAAACAGAAGTCAAAATGTCATTAAATAATCGAATATTGGCTGAGGGTATATATTTGTCAGCAAAACCGACTGATACTTTTTATACCCTACACCACAAGGTGGTCAGGGTATTATGTCTTTGTGCATTTGTTTGTAACAGGCAAAAGGAAACGAGATAGACCCATAGTTCCTTTTGGTGATCTGCATAGAATCACTTTCTGAGTTGATTTATGCATGTCAGTCTGTCCGTCCGTCCGTCCGTCTGTCCATGTATTCTTGTGAACAAAATGCAGGTCGCATTTATTATCCGATTGAGATGAAATTTTCCAAACAACATTTGTTTGGCCCAAGGACGAACCCTATTGAAATTGGAGATAATCGGTAAAAATTTAGATATAGCTCCCATATATATCTTCGTCCGATTTGCTTTCTACTGTGCACCAAACGTGTAATATCAGTCCGAATAGTATGGAATTTTCACATACAACCAAATTAGGCCTGAAAATAAGTATGCCAAATTTGATCGAAATCGGTTCAGATATAGCTGTAGCCCCCATATATATTGTTCATCCGATTTGTTATTTTTGTCCTCCACAGCCGTAATATGCACTCTGTAACAACAATATTTGGGGAAATATATCAAATGCAACTCAGAAATACCTTTGCTAAATTTTATCGAGATCGGTTCAGATTTGGATATTGCTCCCATATATAACTTCGTCCGATTTACCTTTTATAGTGCACCAAACGTCTAATATTTTCCCAAATGGGATGGAATTTGGCACATACGATCGAATTCAGTCTAGAAGGTAGTATGTCATATTTGGTGAAGATCGGTTCTGATATAGCTATAGCTCCCATATATATTGTTCATCCGATTTGTTATATTTATTCCCCACAGCCGTAATATGCAACAACAATATTTAGGCAAATATATCAAATACAGCTCAGAAATATCTTTGCCAAGTTTTATGGAGATCGGTTCAGATTTGGATACAGCTCCCATACATATCTTTATCTGCTTTCAAATTAATTCTGCACCAAATGGGCAATACAAGTCCGAATTTAAAAGATACAAATGCTTCGGCACATTGAGTCCTTTGAGCTTTAAATTATAGCTATAATCATGGCGTGTATGATTGAATTCTCCTATAAAAACTTTTAATTGTTATGTGGAGCTCAACTAAATTAGCAAAGTGGTGTAGCCCCGCCCAACTTTAGGTCTTTCTTTACTGGTTTTTACTTGTTTTAATGGAAAATGTGTCAATTGAAAACATTTTCCATTCTAAGAACCCTATCTAATATTCAATCATCACCTTTTTCGCATTTCTTTACTTCCTGTCACAAACTTATTTACTCGAATTTAGAAAAACCGCCAGGAAACCTATAAATAGCAGGGACACCTCATTATTTGGAATGTGGTCGGTCAACACATTTCGCCATTAACCGACCATTGTTAGAGTCCAACACAAATAACCATAATTGCTTTGAGTGTAGTTTTTTGTTTGCCATCACCTCCCAACCCTTCGAATTTCTTTATGCATCCATTTCCCCACCATCCACAACACCCCCTTCGGTGGGGAACAACAGTCGGTGCTGGATAAAATAGGGACTGGGATACCAACAAATTGTTACAATATTGTGAAAATGGAGAATACTCCGGCCGCTCTAACGTTATTAAAAGCAAACAATGGAGGGATGTTTATGTATTTAAGCGCCCAACGACTGCCTATGCTTTTGTTGTAGTTGTCATCCTTGTTATTGTTGTTGCCGGGGTTTGTTATGGCCATAGTGTCCGTGTCGTCGTTCATGGTCTGTAGTCGACATGATTGTGAGTTTAAAGTTGACTCGTATATTGTTTGTGTGTGTGTGTGAATGTTTCCCGCTACAATAACAAAAAAATCAATGTTTGTATATTTAGCCCTGTTTTGTTGGTCCGAGGCCAAATATTGTTTAGTTCTATATTCTATGGGTTTTAACATTTGGCTTTAAAATTTCTAAAGTCAAAGTGTAAATTTTGTCGATGGTCCTCGTTGTTGTTTTTGTTTGTTGTTGCTGCTATTGCCACATTCATTGTTGAACAAGAGTTAAAAGTTCAAAGTGCACAAATACACACACACACACATCTCTATGTGTGTGTACATAAAGTACATCTGTACTATTTATGCCATTTATTACTCACATTGTTATTGCTTTTATGTCCCATCCTAAATGTGTCCAATAAACTATGATTTTCAATAAAAACTTGTTTCCAAAAATTTTAAATAGTTAAATTTTTTATTGGAACAACCGCTAATTGATCAAATTTAACAAAGATATATAAAGTAAAGCCCTTTCGGATGGGTAAATATTTAGGAAACCAAGTTCCATTCTCAAATATGGTATAACACTTTATTTGTAGTTTAAACTTGAGAAATATATCAAAGAAATAGATACAAAGACGTGCCATCAGTCTAGCAGTGTCTGACATTCAATTTTAATAGCGACAATTGTAATACATTGGGGTTATTATACCTTTCATCATACATAGTATGGAGGGTATATTTAGTCCGCCATTCGGATTGTAGCTCGTAAAAATAATAATTTTAGACATAACAAGTAAAAAAGCAGTAAGCTCCGCCGGGGCGAACTTTGAATACCCTCAACCATTTGGAACGATTTAGAAAATTTTCAAAAAAATTAAATCTATTGAAAATTCTGTTAAAATCTTTAAAATACTTAATATCGGAAGGTACCGATATATATGGGGGAATATACGATTGTGGACCTATACAGACAAATCTATGTCTGGGGGTAAAGTACTCACAAGGAACTCCTTATGTGGATTTTCAGATAATTCCATTGGGAAATGTGGCTAAAATCATCAAAATCCGGAATATCGGAGGTACCGTTATATGGGCGATATACGATATTGTGGACCTATAAAGAGAACTCTCTGTCAGGGGGAAAGTGTTCACAAAGAACCCCTGAGTGGAATTTCAGACAATTCCATTGAAAAATGTGGCTGAAATCATCAAAATACCGAGTATCAGGGGGGTTCCGATATATGGGGGTTATACGATATCGTGGATCTATATAGATAATTCTCTTCCAAAGGGATAAAACACCCACAAGGAACACTTGTGTGGATTTTCAGACGATTCTGTTGAAAAATGTGGCGGAAATCATTAAAATACCGAAATTCGGGGGTACCGTTATATGGGGGACATACGATATCGTGGACCTATATAGACAATTCCCTTTCAGGGGGTGAAATACTAATAAGGGACTCCTTGGGTGGAATTTCAGACAATTCAATTGAAAAATGTGACTAAAATCATCAAAATACCGTTATATTTGGCCCATTCGATATCGTGGACCTATATAGATAATTCTCTTTCAAGTGATAAAGTACTCACAAGGAACTCCTTGTGTGGATTTTCAGACGATTCTGTTGAAAAATGTGGCGGAAATCATTAAAATACCGAATATCGGGGGGTACCGTTACATGGGGGCTATACGATATCGTCTAACGATATAGCCCATCTTCGAACTTGACCTGGCTGCAGACAAAAGAGAGATCTGTGCAAAATTTTAGCATCCTATCTTAATTCGTTTTGACTGTAGCGTGATTACGACAGACGGACGGACATTGCTAAATCGTCTTAGAATTTTACGCTGATTAAGAATTTATACACTTTGATGGGTCTAAAATGATTATTTCGATGTGATACAAATGGAATGACGAACTTAAAATACCCTCCATACTATGTATGGTGGAGGGTTAACAAAGTACTTATATTCTTGATCAGTCCTTGTCCGACTATACATCTGTTGTAATCATGCGAGAGTCAAAACGAATTAAGATAGGAAGAATTTTACACCGATCAGTCTTTTGTC
Organism: Musca domestica; assembly: GCF_030504385.1. Taxonomy (NCBI): domain Eukaryota; kingdom Metazoa; phylum Arthropoda; class Insecta; order Diptera; family Muscidae; genus Musca; species Musca domestica. The sequence goes on from NW_026712212.1 coordinate 1,286,735, forward strand.
TGCAGGCAGGTCTAGTTCGAAGATGGGCTATATCGGTATATAATATCGAATATTCCCATATAACGGCACAGCCCGATATTCTGTATTTTGATGATTTCAGCCAAAATTATCAATGGTATTGTCTGAAAATGCACAAAAGGATTTCCTCCTGAGTACATTACTCCCTAGAAGAGAAGTGTCTGTATAGGTCGACGGTATTGTATATCCCCCATACAACGTTACCCCCCGATATTCAGTATTTTGATGATTTTAGCGACATTTTTTACGGAAATTGTTTCATATTTCCTATATTAAGTTCGTCGTGGATACTACAGCACATGACAATAAACTGCGAAGACAGGTCTATGTCTTCGTATAGGATACCTCCCGATATTCCGTATTTTAAGGTTTTCAATGACATTAAATTTAAATATCATAATTGGTGCTATAGCCTATGACAATTTCGTATACAAAACCATGTCTTCGTATAGCCATACTAGCTTCTAGTCTCAATGCGGTCGTAAGTGCCAAATTCCATCCCATTTGGACAAATATTAGACGTTGGGTGCACAATAAGAGGTAAATCGGTCGAAGTTATATATGGGAGCTATATCCAAATCTGAACCGATCTCGAAAAAATCTAGCAAATGTATTTCTCAGCTATAATAGATGTATTTCCCCAAAATATCGTTGTTACAGAGTGCATATTACGGCTGCGGAGGACAAAAATAACAAATCGGATAAACAATATATATGGGAGCTATAGCTATATCTGAACCGATTTCGATCAAAATTGGCATACTTATTTTCAGGCCTAATGTTGTATTCCATACTATTCGGGCTGATATTACTCGTTTAGTGCACAATAAAAGGCTATATCTAAATTTTGACCGATTTTCGCCGATTTCAATAGGGTTCATCCTTGGGTCAAACAAATTTTTGTGCAAAATTTCATCTGAATTGGGCAATAAATGCCTGTACTTTGTTTAAAAAAATACACAGACGTACGGACACGCATAAATCGACTCAGAATAGGATTCTATGCAGATCATCAAAAGAACTGTGGGTCTATCTCGTTTCCTTTTGCCTGTTACAAACAAATGCACAAAGACATAATATCCTGACTACCTTGTGCTGTAGGGTATAATGACAGTGAAAAGAAACAAGTCAAATTTCTCACAACCGAAATCAACGTAAAAAGCTACGCATCCGGTTGTGATATTGATCCAGCACGGAACTAACAAATCGACTCAGAAAGTGATCCTCAAAGGTAACTATTTGTCTATCTCACTTTCTTCTCCATATGTTCCAAACAAATGCACAACGACATAATACCCTTACCAATATGTGGTGTAGGGTATACTTAAGCCACAATGGAGTAGAGCCTGACTATTTTGAAATATCGAACTTTTTCCAATTTCAATTTTTTAGATCTTATGGACTGCGGAGTTTGGTAAAACTTTGTAATTTCAGTTAAATTGTTTTTTTTTTTTTAATTTTTCTCTAATTAGTTAATTAATTAGCATGTGAATTTAAAAATGATATGATTTCATTTTTTTTTTAATTTACATAAAATTCCATTACCCCATTCATTTCATATTAATAATTTAATAAATATTCTTAATTAAAATTTAATATTCTGTTAATGTATACCACCAAACCAATGTATATTTTTGTTTGCATACAACAACAAAATTCCATGGAATTGCTCGCCTTTATGTGACAATAGAGCGCTTGTCACAAATTAATTTAATTTTAATTTGTCGAGTATTTGCAAACTTTTTGTGGCAGCAAGCAAATATTTCTGTCCAATGGATGGAACGATTGTGCGTTAATTGCCTATTGCGGTTACGACGTATAAGCGTTGCCAACAATATTTTTTTGGCCCAAGGACGAACCCTATTGAAATTGGTGAGAATCGGATCAAATTTAGATATAGCTCCCATATATATCTTCATCCGATTTCGGGTTAAATGTGCACCAAATATCCACTATCAGTCCAAATTACCTGAATTTTGGCACACCCAACCGAGTTCGGCCTAGAAGCAAGTATATCAAATTTGGAGAAAATCGGTTCAGATATAGCTATAGCTCCTATATATATCTTTCATCCGATTTAATCTTTAAGTCCCTCACATTCCTACTATGCACTCCACAACCGTGATATTCGGTACCAGGTATTAGATGGAGCACAGAAATAGCTGTTTTAAATTTTATCGAAATCGGTTCAGATTTGGATATAGCTCCCATATATATCTTCATCCGATTTCGGGTTAATTGACCACCAAATGGCCAATATCAGCCCAAATGGCCCGAATTTTGGCACATGTGACCGAGATTAGCCTTAAAGCAAATACAACAAATTTGGAGAAAATCGGTTCAGAAACAGCTATAGCTCCCATATATATATTCATCCGATTTCGGGTTAAATGTGCACCAAATGTCCACTATCAGTCCAAATTACCTGAATTTTGGCACACCCAACCGAGTTCGGCCTAGAAGCAAGTATATCAAATTTGGAGAAAATCGGTTCAGATATAGCTATAGCTCCCATATATATCTTTCATCCGATTTGGTGTTTAAGCCTCTCACATTCGTAATATGCACTCCACAAGAATGATATTTGGTACCAGATATAAGATACAGCCCAGAAATAGCTGTTTGTAATTTTATCGAAATCGGTTCAGATTTGGATATAGCTCCCATATATATCTTCATCCGATTTCGGGTTAATTGTGCACCAAATGGCCGATATAAGTCCAAATGGACTGAATTTTAGTACATCGGACCAAATTCAGCCTAGAAGCAAGTATATCAAATTTAGTGAAAATCGGTTCAGATATAGATATAGCAACCATATACATGTTTCATCCGATTTAGAGTTTTAGTCCCACTCATTCGTAATATTCACTCCACAACCGTGATATTTGGTACCAGGTATTAGATGGAGCACAGGAATAGCTGTTTTAAATTTTATCGAAATCGGTTCAGATTTGGATATAGCTCTCATATATATCTTCATCCGATTTCGGGTTAAATGTGCACTAAATGGTCAATATCAGCCCAAATCACCAGTCTAGAAGCTAATACGTAAAATTTGGAGAAACCCGGTTCAGAGATAGCTATAGTTCGTAAAATGCACGATAGAATTAAATAGATTTTGATTTTGTACCAAATATCTCATAGAGCTCTGAAATGCCCTGTATAAACCTTTTTACGAGAGCTCTAATAAATATGCATAGTGGTGTAGGGTATCATATAGTCGGCCCGCCCGACTTTTGAGCTTTCCTTACTGGTTTTAAATATGAGATGTATTCAATTTTGCAAATCAAATTATATTAGCAAATATTTAATATTATAGCACAGAATAGATTAAAGATGATTGTTTTATTTAGCAAACACATACTGTCAAACAATGAACAATAAAAAGGATATCTAACGAACCATGTTAAAAATACTTAAAACATTTACTGTATTATACCTATTAGACCGAAAATGTTGCGGAAGTAAAAAACGTATTTGATTCCTTGAAAACACTCACAATTTTGCAACACAAAAATTAAACTGGAATTTAAAACTTGTCCATTAAATTTAAAAGAACAATAAATGCGGAATTATGCGACAAATTTCGCATTTGAATATTGTAAAGTCTTATGACAAAAGTTGCCTATGCTATCCACGTCTTCGTATATATACGGCTACATTCGGTATTTTTAAGATTTGAACGGAATTTTAAACGGATTTTATTATACCCTCAGCCATATGGCTACAGAGGGTATATATCATTTGATACGGCCAAAACGTGCCTAGTCGAAATAACGGTTTTAGACCCTAGGTTTCTTTGGACCAAATCCGTTTCAGCACATTTGGAGTCGATCTAGCGATGTCCGTCCGTCCGTCTGTCTGTCTGTCTGTCTGGTGCGCACAATTACTCTCGAAGGGAGTATCCGATTTGGTCCAAATTGGCTACATCGTAATATTTTTGTCACACTTAGATCGAGTTCGGAGATAGGCAATATCGGTCCACTCCTTCTGGTACCTCCTCCACAAAAGGTCGAAATTTTCAAAATATATATTTTTTGCACAGGAAGAGAAAGGATAATCCGAATTTGCTCCAACTTTGCAAATCCTAATATTTGCATCAGTGCTAGGTCAGGCATGAAAATGGGCAATATCGGTCCACTCCATCAAGTACCTCCCCCACAAATGGTCAAAATTTTGAATAATTACAACTCTCATAAAATGTTATGTAAGAGTCCGATTGTCTTCAAATTTCACACATCCCAATATTTATATTAACCCAAGGTCTGGTGTTAAGATGAACAATATCGGTCCACTCCTTCTGGTACCTCCTCCACAAAAGGTCGAAATGTTCAAAATATATATTTTTTGCACATGAAGAGAAAGGATAATCCGAATTTGCTCCAACTTTGCAAATCCTAATATTTGCGTCAGTGCTAAGTCAGGTATGAAAATGGGCAATATCGGTCCACTCCATCAAGTACCTCCCCCACAAATGGTCAAAATTTTGAATAATTACAACTCTCATAAAATGTTATGTAAGAGTCCGATTGTCTTCAAATTTCACACATCCCAATATTTATATTAACCCAAGGTCTGGTGTTAAGATGAATAATATCGGTCCACTCCTTCTGGTACCTCCCCCACAAAAGGTCGAAATGTTCAAAAAATATATTCTTTGCACAGAAAGAGAAAGGATAATCCGAATTTGCTCCAACTTTGCGAATCCTAATATTTGCGTCAGTGCTAGGACAGGTGTGAAAATGGACAATATCGGTCCACTCCATCAAGTACCTCCCCCACATATGTTCAAAATTTTGAATAATTACAATCTCATTAAATGTGATGTAAAAGTCCGATTGTCATCAAATTTCACACATCTTAATATTTGTATTAGCCCATGGTCTGGTGTGAAGGGGGAATACATCGGTCCACTCCTTCTGGCACCTCCCCCACAAAATATTGAAATTTTGATTACCCACGAAGCTCATAAATCGCCAAATTAACATCCGATTCCATTTGGACTTGGCACATCTGTCGAAATATTTATATCATATTTTGGGTCCGATAGGAAATGGGCAATATTGGCCCATTCCTTCGGGATCTGCTCCATAGAGGGTCAAACGTTTGAATAACCTTAACACTAGTCAAAATATATTTAGATAATCGAACATAGGCTAAGGGTATATCTCTGGCGGCAATACCGACTGATACTTTTTAACTTGTTTTTTTTTTTTTTTTTTTTTGAAAACTGCCAAATTCTTTCCAAATGGTGGAGGGTATTCAAAGTTCGGCCCTGCCGAATTTATAGCTTTTTTTCTTTTTATATCGTAATATTATTATAAAACTTAGATCGTGTTCGGAAATAGGCAATATCGGTGTGAGATGTCCGACTGTGATGTAAGAGTCCGATTGTCTTCAAATTACACACATCACAATATATTAACCCAAGATCTGCTGCGAAGGTGGGATATATCGGGCCACTCCTTCTGGTACCTCCCCCACAAAGTGAAATTTAAACATCAATGAAGCTCATATAACGCGAAACTAACAACCAATTCCATTCAGACTTGGTACATCTCAACAATTCCATCGAAACAAGATCATTTATGCTAGAAATCGGACCATTTCTTCTATTACCTCCCCCACATAGGGTTTAAGATATTGAAAAACAAAATGCAAGTGAAATAACCATCCAATTATCTAAAAATGTCACACAGACTAATATTTTTATACCCTCCACTATCGTATGAAGGGTATATTAAGTTTGTCATTCCGTTTGAAACACCTCGAAATACACATTTTAGACCCAACAAAGTATATATATTCTTGATCAGCTTGAAATTCTATATCGATTTAGCGATATCCGTCCGTCTGTTCGTCTGTGGAAATCACTCTAGCTTCCGAACGAAGTGAAGTAGGTTGATAACATTTAACTCAAATGTATATTATGTCTGCAGGACTTTTATTATTAAAAACATTTTAGGTCCACGTTTTGGTATAGCCCCTTTGTAATGGTACCAGCCTATTTTCAGTATTTTGGTGATTTAAGCTACATTATTCATCGAAAGTGTTTCAAATTTGATATTTGAAGTTCGTAATGGATACTACAGCATATGAGAGGAGATTGTCCGTGCAGGTCCACGTCTTCTTATAACCCACATATAACAATACATCCCTATATTTGTTATTTTGAAGATTTTAGCGACATTATTTATCGGAATTGTTTCAAATTTGATATTTGAAGTTTGTAATAATACTGCAGCCTAAGGCAGAAAATTGTCTGTGCAGGTCAACGGCAGCCCTCGATATTCGGAATTTTGATGATTTTAACTACACTATTCACCGATTTTTTTTAAGTTCGCATTTGAATATTGTATTGGCTTATGACAAAAATTGCCAATACAGGTCCACGTCGTCGTTTAGACCCTAATATAACGGTTACATTTAGTATTTCTAAGATTTTAACAGAATTTGCAACAATTTTTTTTTGAAAATTGCCAAATTTTGTCCAAATTGTGGAGGGTATTCAAAGTTCAGCCCGGCGGAACTTACAGCTTTTTTACTTGTTTTTATTTATCTTATCTCTATCCCGTCATCCAAGACCAAATATAGTATTATTATGTACTTTTCCTACAATTTTAGTACACATTTTCAAAACCACCTCATGTCCTCCACTCCTGGCATTAACAGTGACCTCGATACGAAATTTCAGAATTCCTAACAGCCAATGGCACATTTTGCGGTCGATTCACTCAAATCGAAATTGTATCAAATTTAATACCATTTGGTACTTTTCGTGCACATAAATACACATTTCGATAACTTCCTCCATATTCCTTTCCTACACTTCGCCAGTAATGTTAATTTTAATATTTCAGGATTCCAGCTCCATACGTTCTTCCAATTTGAAATTGTACTAAATTTAGTACAGTTTAGTACTTTTCGTGTACGTGAGTACACACTTCCAAATCGGAATTTACTTTTCTTTCATTTTGAAAAATCTCCACAATTCCAAGTGAAATATTTTGACTGAGATCTACTTCAATTACATTCCCTACAGTTTCTCTTTGCTTTCATTACCGCAAATTATGAAAAAAATTTTCTACTATGCCTATTTTGTATAAAAGCCTCGCATAATGCAATTGCAATAAAATTTAATTAATTTCATTAATTATGTGCCAAGGTATGTTCATTGTTGTTGTTGGTTTGCTTGCTACCCCGATGGTTAGTTATAATAGGTCACAGCTTTTCGACTATTCATAAAAATAATTGCAAATTCGCAATGTGTTGCATTAAGGTAAGTTTGTATGTATTTTTGTGTGTGTGTGTGCGTGGGCTTTTGAATTGCAGCGTTTTTTGTGTTTTTGCTTTGTCTGCCACACAATAAATTATAATATTATTAATTATGACTTAGTAATGCGGCTGAATAATTTTCAAATTAAGTGCATTATTTGCCGTATTTGAGGATGTTGCATGAACACACACATGTATGTGTTAATGTGTATAAAATGTATATTTATATGTAACAAATACAAATGGCATTAAATTGATTCGATTGCGTGAACGTAATGCCAATAATAATATCACTGCCGAGGCAATAAACAAATTTGCTTGTATTTAATTTCTGTGTTTTTTTTTTTACAAAACTAATCTCTGCACCGGTCATATGTCAAAGCGATACTTTTTAACCCATTATTACCGAGGTTGGAAATTTTGGGTGATAGAATCGAATCATCCTATCCCTGTAGAATATTAATCGTAAAGAACTCTTATTAAAAGAGTACTGCAAGAAAAGGAAATATCTACAGTAGTATTGAAAAATTAAAAAAGGGTAATATTATAGTTTCATGAAAATGACTGCTTATGACTATGGGCCCTAAATAAATTTGATACAAATATTGTGACGATATAGCTATAGCTCCCATATATAGTGTTCATCCGATTTGTTATTTTTGTCCTCCGCAGCCGTAATACAGTACAGAGTGCATCAGTAACGACAATATTTGGGGAAATCAACTACAGCTCAGAAATACCTTTGCTAAATTTTATCGAGATCGGTTCAGATTTGGATATAGCTCCCATATATATATCTTCGTCCGATTTACATTTTATTGTGCACCAAACGTCTAATATTTGCCTAAATTGGATCAAATTAGGCCCTTACGACCGAATTGAGTCTAGAATCTAGTATGTCAAATTTAGTGAAGATCGGTTCAGATATGGCTATAGCTCCCATATATACTGTTCATCCGATTTGTCATATTTGTTACCCACAGCCGTAATATGCACTCCGTAACAACGATATTCAGGGAAATATATCAAATACAGATTTGGATATAGCTCCCATATATATCTTTATCTTATTTCAAATTAATTTTGCACCAAATGGGCAATACGAGTCCGAATTTAAGAGATACAAATGCTTCGGCATATTAATAGCGTGTATGATTGAATTCTCCCATAAAAACTTTTAATTGTTATGCGCAGCTCTACTAAATTAGAAAGGGGTGTAGGGTATCATAAAGTCGGCCCCGCCCGACTTTAAGACTTTCGTTAATGGTTAGAAAATGTTAAAAAGTGCCGAACGAAGTCGACCGAAGTATTCCATTTTCATACTGCATCTAAAACAGACAAAATCAATAAGGAAAAATCAAAAGTCGTGCGGGCCGACTATATGACATCCAACACCACTTTGCTTATTTAGCATAACTTCCGTAACAAAAAATTTTATATTGAAAATTTATATGAAGTAGATCATACCAATTATGAACCTTATTTGAATGCGAATCATGGCTTTAGAGTAGTCATAATTTTGGAACTATATCCAATTCTGAATAGATTTTCAACAAATTTGACAGACTCCTTTGTACCTCTAGTACCAAATCACATTTTTGATGTGACTTCGATAAGGATTATATTTAACAAGTAAAAAAGCAGAAAGTTCATCCGGGTCAAACTGTGAATACCCTCCACCATTTGGAACGAATTTGGAAATTTTCAAAAAAATAACATTCGCCAAAAATTCTGTTACAATCATTAAAATACTGAATACAGCCGTTATATTGGGATCTTTAAGAAGACGTGGACAGGCATAGGCAACTTTTGTCATAAGTCATTACAATACTCAAACATGAAACGTGAAAAATCCGGTTAATAATGTAACTAAAATCATAAAAATACCGAATATAGGGAGGTACTAATATGGTGCCTCTACGAAGGCCTGGACCGGTATAGATAATTTTCTCTTAAAGACTGTAGTTCCCATTGCGAACTCTAAATAGGAAATTGGAAACAACTCCTGCGAAAAATGTCGCTAATATCATCAAAATACCGAATATTGGGGTGTACCATTATATGGAGGTACCCTTACCATTATATGGATTTTTAGACCATTCCATTGAAAATGTTGCTCAAGAGGAACTCCTCGTGATTATTTTCAGACAATTTCATTGAAAAATGTTGCTAAATTATCAAAATACCGAATATCGGGGGGACCGTTGTATGGGGGCTATACGATGTCGTGGACCTATATAAACAATACTCTTCAAAAGGGTAAAGTACTTAGAAAGAACTCCTCGTGTGGATTTTCAGACAATTGAATTTGAAAATGTGGCAAAAATCATCAAAATACCGAATATCGGGTGGTACCGTTATATGGGTGCTATACGATGTTGTGGACCGATATGGCCCATCTTCGAACTTGACCTGCCTGCAGACAAAAACAGATCTGTGCACAATTTTATCTTAATTCGTTTTAACTGTAGCGTGGTTACAACAGATGGATTGAAGGATAGGGCTAAATCGTCTTAGAATTTTACACTGATCAAGAATAAATATTCTTTGTTGGGTCTAAAATTATTATTTCGATGAGTTACAAACCGAATGATGAACTTAATATAGCCTCCATACTATGCAATAAGACAGATGAAAGACCGGACAGACCAATTTTGGCTGACATTACATATATAGTGAACAATAACCATAAAATTGGATGGAGATGTATATAAAATCTACATAAAAATCTTTATCATGATCTGATAAAATTTGACAGAGGTATTTTCGAGCGGTATATGATGTCCGGTATCAAACGTCATTGTTGTGGAGTGCATACTACGAATGTGAGGGACTTAAACACAAAATCGGATGAAACATATATATGGGAGCTATAGCTATATCTGAACCGATTTTCACCAAATTTGATGTGCTTGCTTCTAGAATGAATTCAGTCGGAGTTGCCAAAATTCAGTTCAGTCGGGCTGATACTAGCTAATAACAATAAACCTGATATAGGATCTTGTTAAAATTTGAAAGAGGTGTTCTTGAGCCCCATGAGTTATTTGGTACTAAAGATCATTCTTGTGGAGTGCATAATATGGATGTTAGGGACTTAAAACCCCAAATCTGATGTAACATATATATGCGAGCTGTAGCGATATCTGAACCGATCTTCTCCAAATTGGATATACTTACTTCTAGACTGAATTCGGTGGGATGCACAAAAATACAGGTCATTTGGACTTATATATTAGCCATTTTGGGGGCACAATTAACCCAAAATCTGTTGATAGTATATATGGGAGCTATATCTAAATTTGATCCGATTCAATAGGGTTCGTGCTTGAGCCAAACAAATATTGTTTGAAAATGTTCATCTCAATCGGATAATAAATGCGACCTGTATTTTGTTCACTCAAATACATTTACATACGGACTGTCATGTATATATGTAATTCTATGAAGATCCTCAAAATATCCGTGACAGTAATATTTAGATATATCAAGTTGTAAAGAATGGCTTACTTGCTTCGCAAGTTATGACAGATAAAAGTATTGAAAATTGTGGGGGAGGTACCAGAAGAAATGGTCCGATATCTTCCATCTTTTGTGTTGATGGAAATATTGAGATGTACCAAGTCTGCATTTTATGAGAATCATGGATATTCAAAATTCGAATTGACCCTTTGTGGGAAAGGTACCAGAGACAATTGTCCGATATCTGCCATATTTTTAAGAAATCTTGTGTTGATAGAAATATTAGGATGTGCCAAGTCTGAATTGAATTGGAATTGGATGTTAATTTTGTCTTTTATGAGCTTCATGGATATTGAAAATGTAATCCTTTTGTGGGGGGGGATACCAGAAGGAGTGGATGTTATATTCCATCATCACACCAGACCCTGGATTAATAAAAATATTGTGATGTGTGTAATTTGAATTCAATCGGATTTTTACATCGCATTTTATTTTATAGTTATTCATAATTTTGACCAATTTGGAGTGGGGGAGGTACTTAATGGAGTACACTGATATTGTCCATTTTCGCACTGACTTAAAACTAATGCAAAGTATTTGTAAAGTTGCGGCAAAATCGGACTATCCTTTCATTTTCTGTGCAATATTTATATATATTTTTTTTTTTGAAAAGCTCGACGTTTTGTGTTTGAAGCTGCAAGAAGGAGTGGACGGATATTCCCTATCTCCAAACTCGATCTAAGTTTGATAATTATATTTCAATATACGAAGTTTTGGACTCCCTTCGAGAGTTGTCGTGCGCACCAGCCAGACTGACAGATGGACGGATATCGCTAGGTCTACTCCAAAAACCCTGAAATTGATTTTGTCCGAAGACACATAGGGTCTAAAACCTTTATTTCGATGAGGCACGGGTATAAATAGGTTACCCAATCTTTTATACGTGCTCGAAATAATTTGCCGTATAAAACAAGAAAATATCATCCAATTTTGTGCAAACTTTGCAAATCCTAAAATTTTTTATCAGGCCTAGCTCAGGTGCGAAAATGGATAACTTCGGCCCACTCCATTATTATAACTCATATAAAATGGTAAATAAGCATCCGATTCTCTTCAAATCCCAATATTTCTATCAACATCCGATCATCTGTGAATATGGAATATATTAGACCACACCTTCCGATACCTCCCCCACAAGGGTCAACATTTTGACCATGAAAATCATAAAACGCGAAATTAACATCCGATTCCATTCAGACTTGGTACGTGTCAATATTTCCATCAACACAAGATCTTTTATGAAAATCGTAGAGATCAGACCATGTCTTCTGGTACATTTCTTACAAGGGGTAACAATTTTCAATAACAGTGTTGGCTAGTTTGTTCGGGATACTATAGTATTTTGTTGTTCCAAAATGGTCAGGCTTAATCCCTTTATTGTTGTTTTTATAAAAACAACGTTTGTTTATTAGTGGAGAACGATGGTAATGTTTACCAGGGGGTAAAGCAGGGAATACCTAGGTTTCGGAAAGAGCCACCATTCCTAGTCAGTTCCCTTGTTTTTGTCTGGGATATTCTCCCCAGAAGTTATTTTTAAAATAACTTCCATGAGAAAAAAAAAAAACTTTTTTATCCAAGTGACAAGAATTTTTTTTTTTTTTTTAATAACTTCTGGGGAAAATATCCCAGATAAAAACAAGGTTAAAGGGATTAAGCCTGACCATTTTGCAATAACAATTTTCAATAACTATAAATTTATCATAACTTGTGAAACAAGTCAGAGATTCTTGATGTAACTAAATATTTTTCTCAACCAGAGATCTGATGTGAATTCCTTATTCACAAAAGGTTAAAATTTTATTTATTATTTACAACTATTCGGATAAAATTGAAAATAATAGTTCGATTTTCCTTAAAATTTGTAACCAAAATTTTTATGAATATTAGACGAAGTGGAATACAACGGTCCACTATATCTGTACCTCACGCACATTTCAATATTTTCCAAAAATTAGCACATATTTCATATAGAGCGAAGGAAGTAGTCGATATAGTGAAAATCTGGCACTTTGTAATATTTATATCTGACTTAAGGCAGCTACGAAATGGAAAATTTTTGCCTATTTCTTAGTAACCATCCGGCATCAAGATTTAATTAATCATAACGTTTATAATGGTAATATTGATAAAGGGACATTGGCGCAGGGTATACATCTGTTGGTAAAACCCACAGACATTTTCTAACTTTGGTTTTCATTCCTCTCTCGACTCGGTTTCTAGAACATTCGCAATGGGTTAAATTTAAATCTGCGTCATTATAGTGAATATGTAAGTGTTGAAAATAAATCGCCACAATGATGTTGCTAACCAATAACAATGCGGTCATTTAGCTGAGGTGGACTTTAATTTAATTCACAGATGACAGATTTTTTTTTGTTTGTGATATTCATTACAATTATTAGAAATTTCGAAAATTATTTTGAATCATAATTTTCATTTGACACATCACATTTTTAATCTGTGGAGAGTGGTTTAAAATGCTGTTTTTAAAAATTGCAAATGCCAAATTCAAAGGGACTGTGAACAGAAGAATTGACTACAGTACCTCTAAACATATTAATTTTTAGAGAAATAAATAAAGGTCGCCGTCATTTAATGCAAAAATTAATAATGTTCTCACTTGAACACAAATGTGCACATAATTTTATGGACTTGTTTGGTAAAATTCTTAAATATTTTGCTCAATGCATGCTGGTTTGTTTTTGTTTAAAACTTTTTCGTATAAACCCAATCGATTTCTTTCTTTTATTTTTAATGAAAGAAGAAATACTATATTATTTCGATCTACTTAAGAAAAATTGTATAGTATTACAACTTTTCAAAAGGAAAAGGTTTCCTACATTTCCGAAACGGGAATTTTCTGTAAAATTTTCTAAGCACAGAGTCTAATCAGATGAGTAAGATCAAATAAATCTACAAGGATTGCCTTTTTATATCATCCACCATAAAAATTATAATACATCGATATAACAATGTTCACCCGTTTCGGTGTCTGTTTAAATCAAAAAAGAGGTCGACATTTACATTTAAGTAAAAACCAGTAAGGAAAGCTCAAAAGTCGGGCGGGGCCGTCTATATGATACCCTACACCACTATGCATATTTAGTAGAGCTCTCGTAAAAAGGTTTATACAGGGCATTTCAGAGCTCTATGAGATATTTGGTACGAAATCAAAATCTATCTAATCCTATCGTGCATTTTACGAACTATAGCTATCTCTGAACCGGGTTTCTCCAAATTTGACGTATTAGCTTCTAGACTGAATTCGGTCTTATGTACGAAAATTAAGGTGATTTGGGCTGATATTGGCCATTTGTTGCACAATTAACACGAAATCGGATGAAGATACATATGGGTGCAATATCCAAATCTGAACAGATTTTGATAAAATTAAAATCGACTACTTTTGGGCTTTATCTGATATCTGGTACCAAATATCATTCCTGTGGAGTGCATATTACGAATGTGAGGGATTTAAAGACGAAATCGGATGAAACATATATATGGGAGCTATAGCTATATCTGAACCGATTTTTACTAAAATTGGTGTACTTGCTTCTAAGCTGGTTTCGGTCGGATTTGCCAAAATTGATGCTATTACGGCCATTTGGTGGTCAATCACCCGAAATCGGATGAAGATATATATGGGAGCTATATCCAAATCTGAACCGATTTCGATAAAATTACAAACAGCTATTTCTGGGCTGTATCTTATATCTGGTACCAAATATCACGGTTGTGGAGTGCATAGTAGGAATGTGAGGGACTTAAAGATCAAATCGGATGAAAGATATATATGGGAGCTATAGCTATATCTGAACCGATTTTCTCCAAATTTGATATACTTGCTTCTAGGCCGAACTCGGTTGGGTGTGCCAAAATTCAGGTAATTTGGACTGATAGTGGACATTTGGTGCACATTTAACCCGAAATCGGATGAAGATATATATGGGAGCTATAGCTGTTTCTGAACCGATTTTCTCCAAATTTGTTGTATTAGCTTAAAGGCTAATCTCGGTCACATGTGCCAAAATTCGGGTCATTTGGGCTGATATTGGCCATTTGGTGGTCAATTAACCCGAAATCGGATGAAGATATATATGGGAGCTATATCCAAATCTGAACCGATTTCGATAAAATTTAAAACAGCTATTTCTGTGCTCCATCTAATACCTGGTACCAAATATCACGGTTGTGGAGTGCATAGTAGGAATGTGAGGGACTTAAAGATCAAATCGGATGAAAGATATATATGGGAGCTATAGCTATATCTGAACCGATTTTCTCCAAATTTGATATACTTGCTTCTAGGCCGAACTTGGTTGGATGTGCCAAAAATTCCTGCACAGACAATTTTCTGACTTAGGCTGTAGTATCCATTACGAACTTCAAATACCAAATTTGAAACAATTCCGGTGAATAATATCGCTAAAATCATCAAAATACCGAATATCGAGAGGTGCGGTTATATGGGGGCTATACGAAGAGGTGGACCTGCACAGACAATTTTCTGTCTTCGGCTGTTGTATCCATTACGAACTTCAAATACCACATTTGAAACTGATGCGGTGAATAATGTCGCTAAAATCATCAAAATACCAAAATTGGCATTACTAAGACCTGGACTGCAGAGATTTTTCTGTCTTAGGCTGTAGTATCCATTACGAACTTCAAATACCAAATTTGAAACAATCCCGTGTATAATGTCGCTAAAATCATCAAAATACCGAATATCTGGAGCTACAGTTATATGGGGGCTATACGAAGACGAAGGCTATACAGACAGTTCTATGTCTTAGGCTGTAGTATCCATTACGAACTTCAAATACCACATTTGAAACAATTCCGGTGAATAATGTCGCTAAAATCATCAAAATATCGAATAACGGGAGGTACCGTTATATGGGGGCTATATGAAAACGTGGACCTACATGACCCATTTAAGAAATTAACCTGCCTACTATTAAAATAAAAATGTGTGCAAAATTTTAGCCTTCTATCTCAATTCGTTAGAAAGATAGTGTGATTACAGCTGACTGACAGTCAGAGAGACGGAGAGACAGATAGACATCGCTAAATTGACTTAGAATTTTACGCTGATGAAGAATATATATACTTTGTTGGGTCTGACATGAGTATTTCGAGGAGTTAAAAACGGAACGACAAAGTTAATATACCATCCCTAGAATGGTGGAGGGTATAAAAAACTTTAACCAAAAGTTTATGAGAAGAACAGCATGTTGCCTTTGGACATCTTCCTTAACACTCCGACATGCCTAATTAGCCCTCACTCATTACACATTTACGCCGAATTCAAAACAGACATTAAGTTCGGCCGGACTTCTACTACCTCCACCAAAGAGTATCTGGATTCCAAAGTATTCCACTTTAAACTACAAACTCCTTTAAGATCGGTATGGACATGCAGTCAGAGTTTTCAAAAAACAATATAATGGTTTGAGCCATAATATGGGGGCCATGTAAAAAAGAACAAAAAAGATTATAATCTATTGCGAGTCTAAAATACCAAATTTGACGTAATTCGTGGGTAAATGATAAGGATTATCAAAATACCCAATATCGGTCTCTATATCAAATATGAACCAGTAAAGAAAGTCTTAAACTCTGGCGGGGCCGACTTTATGATACCGTACACCACTTTGCTAATTTAGTAAAGCAATTACAAGTTTTATGGGAGAATTCAATCATACGCTATGATTATAATTATAATTTAAAGTTCAAAGGACTAAATATACCGAAGCATTTGTATTATTTAAATTCGGACTTGTATTGCCCATTTGGTGCACAATTAATTTGAAATCGGATAAAGATATATATGGGAGCAATATCCAAATCGGAACCGCTCTCGATAAAATTTTGACAAATATATTTCTGAGCTGTATTTGATATATTTCCCTGAATATTGTTGTTACGGAGTGCATATTACGGCTGTGGGTAACAAATATAACAATTCGGATGAACAATATATATGGGAGCTATTGCTATATCTGAACCAATCTTCACCAAACTTGATATACTAGCTACCAGACTCAATTCGATCTTAAGTGCCATATTCCATCCCATTTGGACAAATATAAAACATTTGGAGCACAATAAAAGGTAAATCGGGCGAAGTTATATATGGGAGTTATATCCAAATCTGATCCGATCTCTATAAAATTTAGCAAATGCATTTCTGAGCTGTATTTGACATATTTCCCAAATATCGTTGTTACAGAGTGCACATTACGGCTGCGGAGGACAAAAATAACAAATCGGATGAACAATATTTATGGGAGATATAGCTATATATGAACCGATTTAGATCAAATTTGGCATACTTACTTTCAGGCCTAATTTGGTTGTATGTGCAAAATTCCATACTATTCGGGCCGATATTACACGTTTGGTGCACAATAAAAGGCAAATCGGACGAAGATATATATGGGAGCTATATCTAAATTTTGACCGATTATCTCCAATTTCAATAGGGTTCGTCCTTGGGCCAAACAAATGATTTGTGAAAAATTTCATCTGGATTGGGCAATAAGTGCGAACTGTACCTTGTTTACTAAAATACATGGACAGACGGACGGACGAACGGACATGCATAAATCAACTCAGAAAGTGATTCTATACAGATCATCAAAAGGAACTATAGGTATATCTCGTTTACTTTTGCCTGTTTCATACAAATGCACAAAGACATAATACCCTGACCATCTTGTGGTGTAGGGTATAATGAGGTTTAAATTGTCAATATACCGAATATCGGGGGTTCCATTAGATGGGTCTATACGAAAACGAAAAAGCCCATTACGAACTACAAATTCCTTTGGTTTAAACAAATCCGTGGAAAATGTGGCAAAAAATTCCTTTGGTTTAAACAAATCCGTGGAAAATGTGGCAAAATGATTAAAATAGCGAATATCGGAAGGTATCCTTATATTGGGGCCATAAGAAAACATGGATCTATATATAAAATGTTCCGCCACACGAGCTAGAACCCATAACGATTTATTTCATTTTCATAACCGATTTATTTCATTTTCAATACCAACCATCTAACCAAACTACTTTGCCAAATTTTGAGGCTCTATGTCAAATTATGTGAGTTGTGTCATGATTTCAACAGGCAGAAAGACGGATCCCATTAAATCGACTTAGAATTTTATGCTCATCATGAATATATATACTTTTTGGTGTATATGAAGAATATATAGAGGCAAATTTAACATACTCAATGTGGAGGATATAAACATATGACAAATTTCGCTGTTAACAAATAAATAAACTTGATAATTTTCGTTACATGTAATTGGATTTGTATATCGATTACAACTCAAAATCTGTTAGACATATTAATAAATTAACAATCCAGAATTACTCCACCTTACATTAACTTGATGCATAATCTTTTGTCCCACATTAACAAATTGTTATGTCCAAAAATCAACTGCCATGGAAACTGAAACCAATGGTCACCTAAATGTACATTCATATGCCATATTCTTACACACACTTGAGATTGTAACTTTAGAGATTTTTCTTGTTCATAAAACTTTCATAATTAACTCTTAACTTCAAGAGTATTAAGTCCTTTGGTTTTTGGAATTTTTATCGTTCGTTTCTTCAACTTTTTTGGGTTTTTTTTTTTTTTTTGTTTTGGATAGTTGCCATACATAGTCCTAGTTCAAAGGAAAGGCATTAAAATCATTGAATTATGGCTCTTAACTATTTAATTATATTGCACTTATTAGAAGCGTGGAATGGTGGAGGCAAAGAGGTAAAATGGAGAATGTATAAAATCGCTTTGGAACAACACCAACAAAAAAGTCAACCAACAAACTGCTCTCATAAACTCAAAGATTTTATGGGTTTCGTATGGCAACATGTTAGACCAGTTAAACCAACGCAAAATTTCAATTCTCTTCCATTTTTTACGTTTTTTTTTCACCATTTGTTTTTGTTGTTCCGTTTTATGGGAATTTTTGTCGTTGTTGTTGTTGGTGCATTACCACTTGCAGGGTAGAAGGAAATGTTTTGCACTCGTAAAGATAACAGTTTTAATTAAGTTTATGCGACAAATGTCACACAGCGTTACATGACCGAATTAAACATTAAAAAACACACAAACTAACACACACACACAAACACAACTCTGTGGCAACAACTGAGAATCCAGCCAATGGAGAGGAACAAACTTGGAGATTTGAGTTTTTTGTTATTTTTATTTTTTTAATATTTTGTTTTTGCTAGATTTTCTCTGTGGTCTTGTCTCATTTGTGGGTGATGCTGCCGCTGCGTAGCATCAACGCCAGAGAAATTGACCTTAAAAGAAACGGAAAATAAATGTAGAAAAAAACGAAATTGGCCAGATTACGAAAGTGAATTGCGCAATGCATATAAATTCCAATTCAGATTTGGCCCTTCCTGCAAAAATATTAAAAGTGAAAGAAATCTTGATGACCATCATGATGCTCAGCTGGTGATAAGTTAATGAAATCTAACCCAAAAAGTCAAAAATTATAGGAAAAGGAAAAAGGACAAGAGTATTTTTTCTCCCCCGTAATGACGAATTTGCTAAATGCAAACAAAAAAGTAAAATAAGTTTTCTATATTGGAAGTCTTCTTCAGCAAGGCAATCAAGTAAAAAATTGGGTAAAAAATGTTTTTTGTCATAGAAGTTATTTTTAAAATAACTTCTGGGGATAATATCCCAGACAAAAAACAAGGGAACTGATGAGGATTGGCGGCTCTTTCCGAAACATAGGTATTCCCTGCCTTACCACCTGGCAAACATTACCATCGTTCTCCTCTAATAAACAAACGTTGTTTTTATAAAAACAACAATAAAGGGATAAAGCCTGACCATTTTACAACAACAAAATACTACGGTATCGCGAACAAACAAGCCAACACTGTTCTATTAATAAACAAGGCACGGTCGACGAAACTTTTCATCAATATTCCATATTCAAACAATATAACTTCCCTGTATTTGTTATATGGAGGCTATACCAAAACGTGAACCTGCACAGACAATTTTCTGTCATAGGCTGTAGTATCTATTACGAACTTCAAATACCAAATTTGAAACAATTCCGGTGTATAGTATCGCTTAAATCACCAAAATACTGCATTAAAAGGGAGGTACCTTTATATGGAGGCTATACCAAAACGTGGACACACATTGCACATTTTCCTTACCAAAAGTCTTGCAGACATAATAATTATTTGACTAAAATTTTATCAACCTACTTCATTTCGTTCACAAGCTGGAGTGATTTCTACAGACGGATGGACATCGCTAGATCAACATAATTCTCTCCATGTGGACTGATATTAGCAATTATTTGCACAATAAACCTGAAATCGGATTAAGGATATATAGCGGAGCTATATCTTAGATGTATCATATCTTAGCCATTCTCGATATAATTTGGCAAATTCATTTTCGAGCTCTTTAAGATATCTGGTCCCAAATATATGTACCTGCTTATTTCTGAGCTGTAGCTGCTTATTTCAGATTTAATTTCTGGTACCAAAGATAATTGTTGTGGAGTGCATATTACGCTTGTGTGGGACTTTAAACAACAAATCGAATAAAACATATACATGGGAGCTATAGCTATATCTGAACCGATTGTCTCCAAATTTGAAGTACTTGTTTCTAAGATAAATTCAGTCGGAATTGCCAAATTTCAGTCCGTTTGGGCTGATATTAGCCATTTGGTGAACAATAAACATGAAATCGGTCGAAGATATGTATAAGAGCTTTATCTAAATTTTAATCAATTCTCACCAATTTCAATTTGGTTCGTCCTTGGGCCAAACATATGTAGTTTGGAATATTTCATCTAAATCGGATAATAAAAATTGTTCACAAAAATAAATGGACAGACGACCGAATTGAGTCTAGAAGGTTGTATGCCAAATTTGGTGAAGATTGGTTAAGATATAGCTATAGCTCCCATATATATTGTTCATCCGATTTGCTGTATTTGTTACCCATAGCCGTAATATACACTCCGTAACAACGATATTCAGGGGAATATATCAAATACAGCTCAGAAATATCTTTGCCAAATTTTATCGGTTGGATCGGTTCAGATTTGGAAATAGCTCCCATATATATCTTTATCTGATTTCAAATTAATTTTGCACCAAATGGGCAATACATATTGGGCATATTTAGTCCTTTGAATTTTAAATTACAGGGTTGTACATATTCGACGGGCCCATCTGGCAACGCCATAACTTTTGACAGAGATGTCACATCGCTTAATGACATACCGCGTTTGAAACGTCAGTCCAAGCAGATTTTTACCATGAACCAACACACGCCACGCGAGCGCTCTGAAATAGTTGAAATTTAAAACATTAAAAAATGTGAGAAGTGCGCCTTCTAAGAACACCATTAAGCGTTTTTACGAAAAATTTTCGACTGGTAAGGCTCTTTCTAATCCGAAGAGGCCATATTAAAGTCGACCAAGGCGATTGACCGAGAATATCGCTGCCGTACGAGCCAGTGTTGAGAGGTCCCCAAGAACATCCCAAAAACGCCGTTCTCAACAGTTGGGCATGGCTCGGTCCACTTTACAACGGATTATTCTCATTGAATTGCATTTGTTCCCGTACAAAAGTCAATTGATGCAAAGAATGTTGCCTGCGGACAAGCCTCGTTGGAATGGACCCAAAGGGCCCAAAGGTCCCTCGAATATGGGCAACCCTGTATGTAATATCAACCAAAATCAGATGGAGATTTGATATTCAACCGAATTTTTCCATTTGATGAAACGCGGTCCGGTATATCTATTGCTCCAATAAATCTTTTTAATATAATCCTTATCGAATTCATATCATGCCCTATACAGCAATGTTATTTGGTACTAGAGGTTCAAAAGCCTCCATCAAATTTGTTGAAAATCGATTCAGAGTTGGATATAGTTTCCAAATTGTGACTACTCTAAAGCCATGACACGCATTCACATAAGATTCATAGTTGGTGGTACGATCTACTTCACATAAATTTCCAATATAAACTTTTTTGTTACGGGAACTCTACTAAATACGCATAGTGTTGTAAAGTATCATATAGGCGGCCCCGCCGAATTTTGACCTTTCTTTACTTGTTTAACTTGTTATTATTTATTTGTCAAATTATTGCTTTGGCCAACGAACAAACCCTATTGAAGTTGGTGTCGAAACGGCTCCTATATATCTTCGTCCGATTAAAATTGTATTATGTGCCATATGGGTAATATTCGTCCAAATTTGATGGATTTCGGCACATATATGACATATATCCGTATTATGAATTTACAGCTATTTTAAGGTTCTGTTTATAACAAGTCAATGCTCCAACAGCGATCTTTATGCAAATTTTGTTATTTCGTCAGGTCGTAGGTATTTGTCGTAAAATTTGTGGCACTTATTCCCTCAGTCATATGGATATACTCCTTCAAAAAAACTCATCTCCCACAAAGGGTTACAATTTGGTATAATCATAACTCCAATAAAATATTAAATAAGAGTCGATTGTCTTTAAAATTCATACAGCCCAACATTTCTATTAAAGCAGGATCTGATGTTAAGATTGGATACAGCGACCAACTCTTTTTAGTACCTTCCCAACAAAGTGTCATAAGTTACAACATATCAGCGATTCTCTTCAAAATTAGAATATCTTAATATTTTCTCAACCAGATGTCTAGTGTGAATGTAGGATTTACACCGTAAATACATTTTGTAGAAAAATATCAATGTGCAATATTCTGACGGATCGGATCGAAAGTTATTAAGTTCGTTCGAACATAGGTGAAAATTGTAACGTCCGTTAATTTGTTTGTTTCTAATCTAAACGTACAATTTGGAATGCAGTTATTTTTACCACAACTGACATCTTCTCCTCATTACCGTTCTAAGATTCGATTCAAAGCATATGCTTCAATTTTACATTTTTATAATCCCCATTTAGGTCATTAAATTGAAAAATATAGTTTACAGCATAATAGCTCCTAAAAATTTTGAGGCATTTAAATGTTGCATACATTTTATCACATAAGCCTATTAAATTGTTCTTTAGTTATCTTCTGTCTTCGAAGGCAATATTTTTAATTACAACCGGCAAGTATTAACAACATATGCAAATACTAAGCTATCTGTTACATAACAACATACACAGCTAAAATGCATAAATTGTTAGTCTACTCAATTCAATAATTGGATTCTAAGGATGTCGTAGATATTATTAAAGTATATTTAGATTACTTAAGCTCATTGATGACAGGCGTAGTCAAGTTGTAGCGAAGGGAGGGATTTTGTTTCACCCTAACTAGTATTTTTGCTCGAACTCACTTCGAACATTGCTATCTCTTTTCAATGGAACTTTCCACTCCAGACATGTATTGAAGACATGTCATTTGCAAATAATTACAATTGATATAGGCTTAGCAAAATGGCTTTGTTGACAAAAGTAAGACAATACTTGCACATGCCACTAAACATGCTGCCTTCTAGTTCCTTTCCAACGTATTGAAGTTGTCTTTGCATTGCAAATGTAGTATTTAGGCACGTGTGAGTGTGTGCACAACCACACACACACACATTAAAACTTATGTAATAAAATTACATTTCAAATAAGTTGTTAACACAAAAACGTAACTTTCCTTACAAATTCAATGGACCGTGTTAATGTTTACTCTTATGCATTACCCTCAGAATGATTACACTCAGAAAAAAATTGTATTACAATGGGAAGTACAATGTTACATTTAAGAGGGGAAAAAAGTCTCCGCCTATTTGGAAGAGTTTTTATATCATGCACCATACTATTATTAAGTTAAGGGCTCCTCAAAATCAACATTTTAAACCCAATAATCTATAGATATGTTTGACCAGTCAGTGAAAATTAATCCGAATCAGAACCAAACGAATAAAATTGATTACAATATATTAACAAGTTAAAAAGCAGTAAGGCCAGGCCAAACTTTGAATACTCTCCACCATTTGGAACGAATTTAGAAATTTTAAAAAAATAAAATCCTTAAAAAAATCTGTTAAAATTTAAAAAAAACCGAATATTGCTGTTATATTGGGGTCCATACGACGTGGACGTACATAAGTATTGCTTGTCATAAGTCATTACCACATTCAAATTCGAAACTTGAAATAAGCGGCAAATAATATTGCTACATCATAATAATAATGTAGAGATGTACCGTTATATCGGAGCTGTGCGAAGACCTGGACCAGCATAGACATATCTCAAACAATTTCGGTGGGTATTGTACCTAAACTCGTCAAAATACCGAATATAGGGAGGTACTGGTATATGGGGGCCTATACGAAGACCTGGACATAGACAATTTTCCGTCACAGACTGTAGTTCCCATTACGAATTCCTAATAAGTAATTTGAAACAATTCCGGTGAATAATGTCGCTAAAATCATCAAAATACCGAGTTTAGGGAGGTACCGTTATATGGGGGCTATACGAAGACGTGGGCCTGCACAGACAGTTTTCTGTCTTAGGCTGTAGTATCCATTTCGAATCTCAAATACCAAATTTGAAACAAATCCGGTTAATAATGTCGCTAAAATCAGCAAAATCCCGAATATAGGGAGGTACCTTTATAAGGGCTATATGAAAACGTGGACCTACATGGCCCATTTACGAACTTAACCTGCCTACTGGAAAAATAAACATGTGTGCAAATGTTTAGCTTTCTATCTCAATTCGTTCGAAATATAGCGTGATTACAACAGACAGAGGGACAGACAGACAGACGGACATGGCTAAATCAACTTAGAATTTTACGCTGATCAAGAACATACTATACTTTGTTGGGTCTGGCATAAGTATTTCGAGGAGTTACAAACGGAATGACAAAGTTAATATACCCTCCATAGTATGGTGGAGGGTATAAAGAGTATCTTAGGTTCCTAGAATTTGTATACCCTAAATCACATAGTTGTAAGGGTTCAATGTCTTTGTGCATTTGTTTGTAACATGGAGAAGATAGACCCATAGTTACTTTTGAGGATAATCATAGAATCACTTTCTGAGTAGATCTATGCATGTTAGTCCGTCCATCCGCCTGTCCATGTTTTTTTTCTAACAAAATCCAGGTCGCATTTATAATACGACTTAGATGTAATTTTCAAAAAATATTTGTTTGGCCCTAGGACAAACCCTATAGAAATTAACGAGAATCGGTCCAAATTCAGATCTAGATCTTATATATATGTCTCATCGACCGATTTTAGATTTATTGTGCACCAGATTGTTAATATCAGCCTACAAGTATGTACTTCAAATTTGTTGAAAGTCGGTTTATATATAGCTACATCTCCCATAAATATATTTCATCAGATTTGGTATTTAAGTCCCTCACATTCGTAATATGCAATGTACAACAATGATATTTGGTACCAGATACCTCATAGAGCTCAGAAATACCTGTTACAAATTTTATAGAGATCGGTTCAGATTTGGATATAACTTCGATATATATCTTCATCCGATTTCCTTATGGGTACTTTATACCTCGGAAGAGAATTATCTATATCGGTCCACGATATCGTATATCCCCCATATAACGGTACCCCCGATATTCGGTATTTTGATGATTTTACCCACATTTTTCAACGGAATTATTTGAAAATCCACACAAGGAGTTCCTAGTGAGTACTTTACACCCAGACATAGATTTGTCTTAAAAGGTCCACAATATCATATATATCCCCATATATCGGTACCTTCCTATATTAGATATTGTAAAGATTTAAAATAAAATTTAATGGATTTTATTTTAAAATATCGGAAATAGATTTGTTCACATGCTGCCCGAATATTGCTCTGCAGTATTTTGGCCCATTCCCGGCGAAGCGCTTGGTTGAGGTGATCGACAGTTTGGTATTTTTTAGTGCCAACCTTGCTTTCCAAAATACTCCAGACAAAATAGTCCAACGGATTGGTATCCGTAGATTTTGGTGACCATTGTGCGCTGGAAATGAAGCGACCATTCTTGGGTGGTAGGTACACGGTTTGTGATAGCTGCTATATAGTTATTTTTATGCTTTTAGGAATATTTTCGACCGAATTTACTTTAAATCGGTAGTTGCTCTAAATCGTTGCAAGGAACTGTTTTCATCGGTACGATGTACGGTATTTATTTGAATTTATACACATATTTTAATGCAATTTTTTCTATTTTGGTACTTAGATTTCACCATTTTCTGCAGATAATTGAAAGCTACGTGTATACCTGGGTGTTTGGCATTTGTATTTTTTCTACACCCCGCAATACTATGTGTTGAGGGTATTATATGCAGGTCGCAATTATCGTCCGATCTTCACTAAATTTGCATGGGGGTAGGGTTAGGTTTAGAAAGCCTATAGTTTTTGAGGGGGTTCAAATGGACAAAAACATTTAAATTTTCCTGATTTTGCTGTTCCGCTACAGGCCACATTTATGAACCAATTAAAGTTTTTGCATAGATTAAGAGTTTGGGGTTGGACAGAAGCCTATCGATTTGGACGATAATCGTGTGTCAAAAAATACGAAAATTTCGACTAAACCGCCAATATGTTTTGTCCGTCAAAATCACAAATAAATTAAATAGCCACTTCTTACCACTATAGTGATGCTAATAGCAAAGATATGGGATATATATCAAAACAGTACAATATATATGTAAAATAAATATATCTTATCTTATAAGTCAAAAACCGCTGGACTATTTTTAGTCGATTTAACGATGTCCGTCCCTCTGGATGTCTGTCCGTCTGTGGAAATGAGTCTAGCTTCCGAACAAATTGAGTTTGGTGACTTTAGAGACATCATTCACCGAAATTGTTTATAATTTCGTATTTGCATCAGATCAGATATAGTTCATATTTGGCTAATATCAGCCGAAATGAACTGCATCTTCGCACAAGTGCTTCAAATTTGGTTTGAAAAATCGGTTCAGATATACCTATAGCTCCCATATATATGTTTCATCCGTTTTGTGGTTTTAAATCACTCACATGCGTAATATGCACTTCACAACAATGATCTTTTGTACCAGATATCAGATTTGGTTCAGATTTGGATGTAGCTCCCATATATATCTTTACCCGATTTCAGATTTTTCGTGCACCAAATGTCTAATATAAGCTCAAATGGAGTGAATTGAATCCGAGTACATCAAATTTGGAAAATATCGGTTCAGATATAGCTGTAGCTCCCATATATATGTTTCATCAGATTTGAGGTTCTAAGTCACAAACATGCGCAATATTCACTCCACAACAA
Source organism: Musca domestica (assembly GCF_030504385.1). Taxonomy (NCBI): domain Eukaryota; kingdom Metazoa; phylum Arthropoda; class Insecta; order Diptera; family Muscidae; genus Musca; species Musca domestica. Next base: position 1,313,854 of record NW_026712212.1, read on the forward strand.
TGATATTTGATACCGGAGATCAGATACAGCTCGAAAATACCTCTGCCAACGACTATTGCTCACCATATATAATATCAGCCCAAATTGAAGAGATTTTTTCATATTCAGCCGAATTTTACCATTTGGTGAAACTCGGTCCGGTATACCTATTGCTCCAATAATTTTTTTTTTTAATATAATCCCTATTGAAGTTATATTATGCACTACGCAGCAATGTTATTTGGTTCATAGGTGGTATGATCTACGTCACATAAATTCCCAATGAACTTTACCAAATACTCATAGTGGTGTAGGGTATCATATAGTCGGCCCGCCCGACTGTTGACCTTTCCTTAAAGTTTTTATTTATTTATTTTTATACCCTCCACCAAAAAAGGTATGGAGGGTATATTAAGTTCGTCATTCCGTTTGTAACTCATCGAAATAATCATTTTAGACCCAACAAAGTATATATATTCTTGATCAGCGTAAAATTCTAATACGATTTAGCCCTGTCCGTCCGTCTGTCCGTCTGTTGTAATCACGATACAGCTTTTAAAAATTAGGAAAAAGCCTTAAAGCTACATCAATTAAATCAAGTTTTTTTCCCTGAGCGAATTCCCTTAACCAACCAAAGACACACATGAACTTTTGTGTCATCGAATATGGGTAAATGTGTCAGTGATGCGAATAAGAAATACGAAAATGTTCTGCCATTCTTGCCGTTGTCCATGGTTATTTGGTAATTTGCAAATGACTATTGATATTCGAGGTGGGCATTGGTATGCATTTGAGATTTGTTTTGGCAACAAAGGACGATACAACCAAAACAAAGACACAGACAATATAATTGTCGAAAATGGCACAATGTTTATAACTCTATACACATAAAGAAGTGCGTGTATATTAAAGCAGAAGTCGGTATACAGTGTGTGTCAAAAATATAAGAATCATTTAAAAGTATATTGACATGTTCCGAACAAATGAGAAAACGCATACTGTGTAAGGGTAGTTGGAAGTGGGGAGACTGGATATTAATATCGAAACGTGGATCGATAGGGTGACAGGATAAATCTCGGCTGTGCCAAACATTCATGCCATTCACCAAGTGAACACTTTCGCCTTTGGAGTTATTGTTATATGAGTGAGATATTAGCCATTTGGTGCACAATAAACATGAGATCCGATAAAGATATATATGGAAGATATATCCAAATCTGAACCGATCTCGCTAAAATTTGGCAGAGGTATTTCTGGCAATATAAGATATCTGGAACCAAATATCATTGTTGACGAGTGCTTATTAAGAATGTGAGGTAGTTAAATACAAAGATAAAACATATATATGTGAGCTATATGGGTGAGATAAAAAAACGACAACAAAGACAAACGCCATAATTTTTACTTTTTTATACCCTCCATAATAGTATAGAGGGTATATTAAGTTTGTCATTCCGTTTGTAACACCTCGAAATATACATTTTAGACCCCACAAAGTGTATATATTCTTGATCTGCATAAAATTCTATGTCGATTTATCAATGTCCGTCCGTCTGTGGAAATCACTCTAGCTTCCGAACGAAATGAAGGAGGTTGATAAAATGTTACTCAAATGTGTACTTTGTCTGCAGGACTTTTGGTATTGGAAATTGGCTATGTAGGTCCACGTCTTCGTATAGCCCCCATATAACGGTACCTCCCGATATGCGGTATTTTGATGATTCTAGCGACATTATTTACCTGAATTGTTCCAAATTTGGTATTTGAAGTTCGTAATGGATACTATAGCCTATGACATAAAATTGTCTGTGCAGGTCCACATCTTCGTATATCCCCCATATAACGGTACCCTCCGATATTGGGTATTTTGATGATTTTAGCGACATTATTTACCGAAATTATTTCAAATTTTCTATTTGAAGTTCGAAATGGATGCTACAGCCTATGACAGAAAATTTGTTGTGCAGGTCCACACCTTCGTTTAGCCCCCATATAACGGTACCCCCCGATATTCGTTTTTTTCGTGATTTTAGAGACATTATTTACCGGAATTGTTTCAATGGATATTACAGCCTATGACAGAAAATTGTCAGTGCAGGTCCACGTCTTCTTATAGCCCCCATATAACGGTACCCCCCGATATTCGGTATTTGGATGATTTTAGCTATATTATAAACAGATTCTTTTTTTTTCAAGTTTCGCCTTTGGATATCGGCCCGGCCGAACTTACAGCTTTTTTACTTGTTTTTATTTCAATTTTATTGAATGAAAGCAAAACATGTTGGAAATAGCATCAAATTTTGGAATAAGTTTAGATTTGTTCGAATTGGTCACATTTGGCACGAATTATGCCCTTCAAACGGCCAATGAGACCGCCACACGCTGCCCAAATGTTGCTCTGCGGTATTTTGGCCCATTCCCGGCGAAGCGCTTGCTTGACGTGATCGACCCTTTGGTATTTTTTAGAGCCAACCTTGCCTTATAAAGTATTTCAGAGACAATAGTCCAACGGATTGGTATCCGGAGATTTTGGTGGCCATTGTGCCCTGAAAATGAAGCCAGGAACCTCATTTTGTAACAATTCTTGGGTGGCGCGTGCTGAGTGCAATGGTGCTGAGTTCTGTTGGAATGTCTAAGGTCTGCGGTCAAAATGTTTTCATGCCCAAGGCTTTAATACACCCTCCAGAATATTTTCGCGATAATATTTGGCATTTATTCTGATGCAACGTCGATTAATACGAGCGGAGAGTGGCTTGAGCGGCAGTTATGGCGGCCCACACCATCACCATGGCCGGCTTGAGTGGCTTGAGTTCTGGTGGCCAACCGAAGAGGCACATTTTCAGCTGGCCTCTATGGCAAGTAAACGCGATCATTTTGTTTGTTTACAAACTGCTGGACAACGAATGTTTTCTCATGGGAGAAAACCAAATTCGGCAATTCACCACTTTCGGCCAAGCCAAGCAACTCTTTAGCCCTTTTGAGTCTATTTTCTTTCCGTTGTGGTGTAAGTTCTAGCACTTTTTGGAATTTTAATGGCTTTACCCCAAGCCCATTTTTCAATATTTGCCGAATGGAATATTGCAGAATGAAATATCAGCTCACGAGCCATTTTTCGGCCACTGCGACTCGGGTTTCGATCATGTCGCTTCTTTACTATTCGAACCATTTCTGCTGATATTGCTGTTTTCTTCCTTGACGTCAGGCTGCGCTACCAGTTTCACGGTAACGAGCGATGATACGAGACAGAAAAGATTTATTCACATTTAAATGCTGGAGTGCTCTAATGATAGCCACTTGTGGTTTTCCAGCCGAATATAAAGAAAACACACTAACTCGCTTGAATTCCATCACGAATACTTTTTTTCTGGAAAATTCTCACCAAAATGCTTTTGTACGCTTGTAAACAATATAATGAGCTGTCACTGGATTAATTTTAACAGTTGTCGGACGAGTGGCTTGGAAATTAAAGCAGTCTGAAGTGGGTTGCATTTTTTCATCTCACCCTGTATATGTTTTATCGGTTTTAAGTCCCTCACATGCGTAATACGCACTCCACAACAATGGTATTTGGTACCAGATAACTTATGGAGCTCAAAAAGATTTGTGACAAATTTTGTCGACATCAGATCAGATTTGGATATAGCTCCCATATATATCCTTATCAGATATTAGGTTTATTGTGCGCCAAATGGTCAATATCAGTCCAACTGACCTGAATCTTTTCAATTCCTACTGAATTCAGCCTAGAAAAATGAACTTCAAATTTTAAATTCCTCACATGCGTAATATGCACACCACAACAATGAAATTTGATACCGAACATCAGATACAGCTGGAAAATTCCTCTGTCAAATTTTATCGAAATCGTTACAGATTTTTATATAGCTTCGATATGCATCTTCATCCGATTTTAGGGTTATTGTTCACCATAAATGTAATATCATCCCAAATTAAAGTGATTTTTTCATATTCAAGGGAATTGTTCCATTTGTTGAACTGATCCAATAATTATACCCTACAACATTATGTGTTGGGGGTATTATAAGTTTGATTGGACCAAAAATTATGTAACGCCGCGAAATATTGGTTTCCCACATAGGAAAGTAAATATGGATGTTCCTATCTCGCCGATCTGAGTCGATCAAGCTATGTATGTTCGTCTGTCCGCCTTTCCATATTAATTTGTAATCACTCTACAGGTCGCAATTACGGCCCGATCTTCACGAAATTTAAAATGGAGGTCAGAATAGAACCCTATTTCCTTTGGAGATGATCGCATAATATTTATGGGTTGAAATGGACCAAAAACTGAAAAAATTCCTGATTTTGCAGTTGCTCTACAGGTCGCAATTATAGACCAATTAAAGCGGAGGTTAGCATGGGGCTAGAGCTTAGGGCTGGGCAGAAGCCATCCAATTTTGATGGTCATCGGGTAATATTTAGTGGTTGAAATAGACCATAGTATTTGTGTTAAATAAAAGTCAAATTTTCCATTAAACCGCGAATATTTTTAATCCCGGCGAAATCATAAATAGACGAACAGGTCAATTCTGACCGTTGCGTAGATGCCGGTAATAAATATATCTGTTATATATAGCGAAATATATACAATGTGTATATACAAAGGAAAGGGATGTTAGTTAGAATACTGATGTCTCAAGAATGGCTGGACCGATTTTGACGAATTTTGTCAATTCAGAATGGCCTCTTAACATAGAAGTATAAAATCTAAAAAAATCGCTGAAAATGATGTCAATAATGATGTTAATATAGATTTTGTAGTATTTTGTGACATATTTTTATTTTTTTCATATTTTTTATCGCATGCGATTTTTTCCATTTGACTTTTAATATTTTATCTATTTTTTTTCACCTTACAATACAGGTTGGGGCTACTATATAAGTATTGCAAATATTGTCCGATCCTCACGAAAATTTTCACAAGGGTAGGGTTGGGCTCAGAAGGGCTAAGCCTGTTGATATCAAAGATATCCGCAATATAATAGGGGTTGAAATGGACCAACAACTAAATATTTTCTTGATTTTGCAGCCGTAATAAAGGTCACAAATAGAAACCAAAGGACACGAAATCTCGCAAAAAGTTAGAGTTTAGGACAGCGCTTAGAATGGACCACAGATTTTGTGTTAAAAAATACCAACATTACTTACAGGCGATATCCGAAATACACAAAAGGCGAACTTCTGGCTATTTTATTCTGATTTCGTTGACGAATATAGCCAAATATCGTAGAAAAGCAAATCAATTAGATGAGTCTAAATTTGGAGATACGGAGATGATTGCAAAATATTTAGGGGTTCAAATTTGGTAAATTTTTCCGATCACACAATTGAAGCCAATCGACACCCCGGTGAAAAGAGTTAAGGACAGCGAAGAAGTCTAGCATTTTTGTTGACCATTGGATTATATATAGCTGTAAAATGGACCACAACAACTAATAACACGACGGAGTGCGTAAATATTGGAAAAATGTCTATGGTCAAAATGCTAACGGTAATATCTAGGCAGTGCTGCGTGACATAAATTCAAAAGCGAAATCTTCTAAAATGGATTTGGACATAAGGGGCCTTCTAGTGTTGTAGGGTATCACATGGTCGACCACGAGCGACTATAGCCTTTGCTTACTTGTTTTTTATATATTATTCTTATCGAAGTCATAAGGCTTACAGCAATGTTATTTGGCACTAGAGGTACAAAAGCCTCCGTCAAATTTTTTGAAAATCGATTCAGAGTTAAATATAGTTCCCAAATTGTGAATACTGATCCTTTGTTATTTTCCGAAGAAGCCAGCCGATGACTTGAGCCAGTCAAAAATGCGTTTTATTTATTCTCACCTTATAGCCATGGTTCGCATTCAAAAAAGGCTCATAGTTGGTATGATCTATCATATGGTCGGTGAAGGGTATCTTATAGTCGGCCCGCCCGATTTATGACCCTTCCTACTGTACATGACCTTTTCTATTTTATATGGGCCTAAGTTTAGACTTTGCAAACAGTTGAACAGTAAACACCACTGACACATTATTACTTGTTTTGAATAATTTTCAAATTGCACCTTCTATATACATTATTCGGGTCATACTGTAGTACATGTAGATCTTATGAAAGCATAAACGCACCCAAAATGTACTCTCCCTCCCTCTCTAACCCTGCTCCCGCACATTGCCCCCTAAAATAGATATTTACACAATGCCACACATGCACAAGTCCATTTGTTAAGGATTTGCAAGTTCTTCGGTCTACAGACTCTGCTCCATCATTTCGATAATTGACAATTTTTGTGGTATTTACGCTTCACTTATTTTCGTTTGGCAATCGTCCGTTTCGATTCTCTTCGATATATATATTTTTTTGTTCAGTTAGGTAATATACATATTTACATAGGTATGTGTGTGTATGCATACACATGTAAGTCTTAATGTTTGTTTTGTACTGGTGTCCCATTCCGGCCGCCCCATTGGTATCTATGGCGAGCATTCGAATTTGTCTCCCGTACTCTCTGTTGGCCCACGTAAGTGGGTGTGACTGTGGCATTTGTTGAAGTTGGTTATGTAAAAGCAGGTCGATCCTGTGCGGTGAGACATGAAAAAATTATGTTTGTCAATTGGGACTACAAATGGGTGGATGGATGGTGGATGGCGGCGGTTTCCTTGAACCGAACATGTTATGAAGCAGAAAATTGCTTTACAATCAGCAAAAAAAAAATAGAAGAAAGAAACAAATTTGGGGGAAATGTTAATCTTCTCCTTTTCAATGCATAAATATTTATTTAAAACAAAAGGAATTTACATATATTTGCGGAGTAATGCGTGAGTGTGGTAGTATGTGCGTACATGTATATATTGTGGTTATTTAACGAAAATTGTCATAACTTAAAGAGTCAATGGGACGATAAAATGGGACTTGTTATTATTATTTTTTCTGTTTTTTTTTTTTTTTTCATTCCATTTGACGAGGATGAAAAAACAAATAAAGATGGGATTTGCGATTCACTTTCATTTGGCAATAATGAAACACATAAATATTTATATAACGTAAACGAATCAAGAGAGAGAGAGAGAGAGAGAGAGAGAGAGAGAGAGAGAGAGAGAGAGAGAGAGAGTAATCAATTATTATTCATAACAATTTAAACGAGCTGTGGGGTCACCAAATCCGATTTTTACAACGAACAAAAAGTGAATATCTATATCTATAAAAGAGGAAAATGTTTGTACGTTTATTTGTTTGTTTGTTTGTTTGTTTGTTTGTAATTTATGGACTCGAAAACTGCTGAATAGATTTTTCTGAAAATTTCCATATATACTGCAACATCGCCTGAAAGTAACATAGGCTATATACATTTTTGAATTTCCACTTGGAACTGGAGATATAGCATCAGAATCGGAGGTACCTCCCAAAAATTTAGATTTTATATGCACATATCTATTGATCGGTTAAAGATACAGTCTCCAAATTTGGAATGTGTAACGGAATTTGGAACAAAAATAAGTTTGCTAAATTATATTGTAATCGGTTCAGATTTGGATATAGCTCCCATATATATTTTCGACCGATTTCGTTCATTTGATGCCTCAAACACAATATGAATGTTCGATTCCAATGAAATTTGGAATATGTGACGGGATTTGATCCGAAAATAATTTGTTAAATTATATTGAAATCGGTTCAGATTTGGATATAGCTCCCATATATATTTTCGGCCGATTTCAAGCATTTGATGCACCAAACACGCTATGTATCCCCAATTTCAATGAAATTTGAAACGTGTGATAGATTTTATCTAAAAAAATTTATTTCCCAAATTATATTGAAATCGGTTCAGATTTGGATATAGCTCCCATATACATTTTCGGCCGATTTCATGTATTTGGTGGACCAAACAAGATATGTATGTCCAAATTTAATGGAATTTAAAATAAGTAACGGAATCGGGAGCAAAAATGAATGAAATCGGTTCAGATTTGGATATAGCTCCCATATATATTTTCGACCGATTTCATGTATTTGATGCACCAAACACGCTATGTATCCCTAATTTCAATGAAATTTGAAATGTGTAGCGGAAATTAAAACAAATATACATTTGTCAAATTATATTAAAATCGGTTCAGATTTGGATATAGCTCTCATATATATTTTCGACCGATTTATGCACCATACACGATATGTATGTTCAATTCCAAAGAAATTTGGAATATGTAACGGGATTTTGATTAGAAAATAAATTAGTCAAATTATATTAAAATCGGTTCAGATTTGGATATAGCTCCCATATATATTATCCGCCGATTTCACATATTTGATGCACATTTGACAATTATATTCAAATACGCTCAGATGTGATTATAGCTCCATATATATACTCAGCCGATTTCACATATTTGATGCACCCAAAGCGAGAGAGACAAAATCTGGCACCAGCAAAAATTGCCAAATTATATTGAAATCAGTTGAGGTTTGGATATAGCTAACATATATATTTCGGCCGATTTCATACATATTATGCACCAAACACGATATATATGACCGATTCCAATGAAATTCAGAATGTGTAGCGGAATTTGGTTACAATAATAAATGTGACAAATTAATTGGAAATTAGTTAAGATTTGGATATAGCTCCCATATATATATTCTCGGCCGATTTCACATATTTGACGCACCAATTTCAATTAAATATGAAAGGTGTGGCGGAGTTTGGTGTAAAAGTAATTTTTTTTAAATTATATTTAAATCGGATCAGATTGGGATATGATTTTAATAAGAACCATTGACCCACAACGCCTTAGGCTAACACTAAAAAACAACACAACAATTTATTTGATATACGCTTATTACGGCGAAGTATGTTGCTATCTCGAATTCACTAATTGCAATAGAAATGCCACTCTACTTAAAAAAATTGCAGTTTCCTGCACGCTTGGTATTTGCTATGAAATAAATAAATCCAAAGGACAAACCCTTCGTGTATGTATGTCATGTTACTGCTTTTCTAATGGTTTTGGTTATTTACGCATTAAATTAGTGCAATATTTTTTTAATTTTTAAATTTGTTTTTCTTTATCCAACATATATTCGTAAATAAAATTTTGAATGTATATAAAATCAAAAGGGGTAGCGAAGCGCACCGGGTTCAGCTAGTTTCCATATAAAGTGGCAAAAACAAATGTCTGGATTGTTCTCAATATTTTAAAACCTGTTAAAAAAAAACCTGGCTAAAATTTTGCACACATGTATATTTTGCCAGTAGGCAGGTTAAGTTCGTAAATGGGTTATGTAGGTCCAAGTTTTCATATAGCCCCCATATAACGGTACCTCTCGATATTCGGTATTTTGATGATTTTAGCGACATTATTCACCGGAATTGTTTAAAATTTGGCATTTGAAGTTCGTAATGGATACTACAGCCTAAGACAGAAAATTATCTGTGCAGGTCCACGTCTTCGTATAGCCCCCACATAACGGTACCCCTCGATATTCGGTATTTTGATGATTTTAGCGACATTATTTAACGGAACCGTTCCAAATTCAGTATTTGAAGTTTGTAATAGATACTGCAGCAGAAAACAGAAAATGGGCCATGTAGGTCCACGTCTTCGTACAGCCCCCATATACCGTACCCCCCGATATTCGGTATTTTGATGATTTTAGCGACATTATTTAACGGAACCGTTCCAAATTTGGTATTTGGAGTTCGTAATAGATACTGCAGCAGAAAACAGAAAATGGACCATGTAGGTCCACGTCTTCGTATAGGCCCCATATACCGTACCCCCCGATATTCGGTATTTTGATGATTTTAGCGACATTATTTACCGGGATTGTTTTAAATTTCGCATTTGAAGTTCGTAATTGATACTTCAACCCATGCCAGAGAATTGTCTGTGCAGGTCCACGTCTTCGTATAGCCCCCATATAACGGTACCCCCTATATTCGGTATTTTGATGACTTTAGCTACATTATAAACAAATTTTTCTTCAAGTTTCGCATTTAAATGTTGTAATAACTTATGACAAAAGTTGCCTATGCAGGTATACGTCGTCGTATAGACATTCGGTATTTTTAAGATTTTAACAGAATTTTTAAAGGATTTTTTTTATTTTATTTATTTATTTATTTATTTATTTATTTATTAATTTTATTTTTTTTGGAAATTGCCAAATTTGTACCAAATGGTGGAGGGTATTAAAAGTTCGGCCCGGCCGAACTTACAGCTTTTTTACTTGTTGAATATGGCCATGTCACCTATTAAAGGGACGCACTGAATTATTTAATGAAAACTTGAAACCAAACAAATCGCTTTAAAACAAGTAAAAATGCAGTAGGACCGAACTTTGGATACCCTCTACAATTTGGGAGAAAGATGCAAATTTAAAAAAGTCCTTTGAAAAATACTGCCAAATTTATAAAAATGCTGGAATAGGAAGTTACTGTTATATTCGAGCCTATAAGAAAATGTGAAAAATAGGGAGGTACAGTGCAACGATCTTGCAGACCAAACACACATCCGAGCAAAATGTTATCAACCTTCAATTCGTTCGACAGCTAGAGTGATTTCCACAGACGGACAGATAGTCACACGGAAGGATATCGTTAAATTGATATAGAATTTTATGCTGATCAAGAATATATTTATACTTTGTAGGGTCTAATACTATGGTGGAGGGTATAAAAATACATACCGGAGCCAAGTCCCATCAAATGAAAAAAATTAGGTTGAATGTGATAAAATCTATCTAATTTGGGCTGATATTACATATATGGTCATAACCGTAAAATCGGATGGAGATATATATGCGAGCTGTATCCAAATCTGAGGGCTATACCACAATGTGGACCTGCACAGATAAGTTTCTCCCTGCATAATATCCTGAACACAGTGTGGTTTAGGGTACAAATATGTTCAATGGAAATTTTAAAGAAGCCTTCAAAAAGACTACAAAAGCATCGGTTGGTTTTGCCGACAGATATATACCCTTATCCTATGTCCGTTTATTAAAATATATTATGATTAATGTTATGATTGTTTCAATTTCTGGAATGGTGTTGGGCCAATATTTCGACAAAACAGTTTTAAATAATATTGAATACTTCTTTTATTTTATATCAGATGCTTTTTTTTGAAAAATGTTGAACTTTTGACGCAGAGGTGCCAGAAAAATTGGATCGACATATAAACATTGGATCTATGGTTGGTTAAAAAAATGTTGACATGAACAACGTTTGGAATAAGTTGGCTTGTTTCGAATGTTTTGAATAATTATACTTCATAATTTGACCCCTTTTGGTAGTAGAAGTGTGTCAATAAATCACATATTCACATCAGATCTCATCTTGGTGGAAATATTTGGATATGGGGAATTTGAAGATTATCGGACTATTAATTAACATTTTATAAGAGTTATGTTTATTCAATATTTTTCCCATTGTAAGGAAGCTGGTATATGAAGGGGTGGGTGGCTGATCATAATATTAGGATTTCCAGAGTATGAACAAAATCGGATATTACTTTATCTTTTTATGAGTTCAATTATTTTCTTTGAAAAATTTGACTTTTTGTTTGTGAGGTACCAGAAGGAGTGAATCCATATTCCCGATCTCCAAACTCAATCTAAATTTGATAATAATAATATCATGTACAAAGATGTACCATGTATGATATACCAAATAGGATACTTCCTCCGAGAGTTATTGTGGGGACCATCCAGAGATACAGACGGAAGGAAAATAAAACATCTGCTAAGACCGGCCAGAACTTGAAAATTAAAAAAAAAAAAAGTAAAAAAACAGTAAGTTCGGCCGGGCCGAACTTTGAATATCCTCCACCATTTGGAACGAACTACAAAATTTTCAATAAATAAAATCCATTAAAAATTCTTTTAAAATCTTTAAAATATCTAATATCGAAAGGTGCCGATATATGGGGGGATATACGATATTGTGGACCTGTATAGACAATTACCCTTCAGGTGTTAAAGTGCTCATAAAGAACTCCTTGTGTGGATTTTCAGACAATACCATAGGAAAATATGGCTAAAATCATCAAAATACCGAATATCGGGAGTACCGTTATCTGGGTGCTATACGATATCGTGGACCGATATAGCCCATCTTCGAACTTGACCTGCCTGCAGACAAAAGAGGGATCTGTGCAAAATTTTAGCTTCATATCTTAATTCGTTTAGACTGTAGCGTGATTACAACAGACGGACAGATGGACGGACATGGCTAAATCGTTTTAGAATCTTACGCTGATCAAAAATATATATTCTTTGTTGGGTCTAAAATGATTATTTCGATGAGTTACAAACGGAATGACGAACTTAATATACTATCCATACTATGTATGGTGGAGGGTATCAAAACGCTCAAAGTAATAACCGTCAAGCATAAGTAATTCTTTGTCACATGTTGTAGTACCCATTGCGAACTTTAAATACAAAGTTTAAAACAATTCCGGTGAATAATGCCGCAAAAATAATCCTAATACCGAATAAAGGGAGGTGCCGTCATATGTGGACTATAGGCAGACGTGGACATACATAGATTCTTTTCCGTCATAGGTTGTAGTACCCATTACGAGCTTTAACTATGAAATTTGAAACAATTCTGGTGAGGTATAAAAACCGTGGTACATCTATCATATGACGCTTTGCAACAAATCCATTTTAGGACATTTGGATTGAGTTCGGAGATGGGCAATATCGGTCCACTCCTTTTGGTACCTCCCCCACAAAAGTCGAAATTTTAAAATTGAAAAAAAAATATATATAATATTTACCACACAGAAAGAGTAATCTGATTTCGCCCCAACTTTGCAACTCTTAATATTTGCATCAGTGCTAGGTCAGGTGCGAAAATGGACTATATCGGTCCACTCCATCAATTACCTACCCCCCACCCCCCACATGGTCAAAATGTTGAATATTTATAACTCTTATTAAATGTGATCTAATAGTCCGATTGTCTTCAAATTACACACATCTTAATACTGGTCAGACCAAGGTCTGGTGTGAAGATGGTAGAAATCGGACCATTTCTTCTTGTACCTCCACCTCAAAGAGTCTAAATTTTGAATAACTAAAACGAAATTCGAAATAAGCATACGATTCTCTTCACATTTCACACATCCAAACATTGTACGTCGCAAAATATTTATATCATAGTTGTTATATTTGCAATTCTTTTCATATTTTAGACGAGTAGTCTTAAAACTTTAAAAAATATTTTTCTATCATGCGGAATTAAAAAAGGTCTAATTTTATCCTATTTCCTTAATACTAGCCATAAAAATGTAAAATTTATTATTAATAATTTGTAATTCAATTTTACGTTTCCTTGGAAATTCATATAATTTTACATCCCAACATTCTTCATCGCCATTTCCCTATTTCCCTCCAGTTCCCCTTGTTTATGGAATGAAAAAAGGAAAACTTTATTAAACACATACTTTTTGCAAAGTGTGGAAACTAGCCATACATTGTATGAATTTTATTTGACAGGAACTCAACCCGCCGCCACATCCACATTTCGCCTTACACATCCGAATTTCCCAACCAATATTTTTAAAACCCACACAACGCTCGCACACCGGTTGCGAACTCCATAACTTTGTTTTTATTTAGAAAATAGTTTGAGAAAACATCGAAAGGATATGAAAACTTTGCAGGGTTTCTCATTATGGCAAATTATGATGCAACTACAACGTATGAACAGGCATGTGTTGAAAACGAATCGAGCAGTAGTAGCAGCGTTACACAAATACACCAGCAAACACACACACACAACCATAATTCTTTATGCACTTTTTCTATGGAGTTCATTAAGGTGAAATGGGTTAAAACGCATGCCAGTCAAATTCATTGCACGGGCATCTGGAAACTTAAAGCCAAAGTATTCGCCCGTGCCGTGGTAGCTTCTGTATGCGTGATTGCGTTGAATATAAAATGGAATTTTTGTGTAAATGGAATTTAAATGAGATATGCAATTCAATTTCAATACAAATTTTAAATATATTTTGAGAATGAATAGGGCGTAAACATCTGAATTATTTAGAGATTTCTATAAAAATTTAGTTTACATTCACTTATACAATTCAAATGTATGTAGCATAGCTTTGCAAATGCATAATGCGAACAACAATTTCCCGCAGAGTATTTCAAGTAAATCCAAGATGATTGGAAAAAGTTGATGTTGCTGCAACAAGGGGGATTTTGAAAGATAATATAGTTGATGACAGCTGATGATAGTTGGTTTTGAATATTAAAATATATTTATTTAGCTCCTTTCAAATAAAGTTTGTGCAATATAGGGGGTGAGATGAAAAAACTGCAACCGACTTCAGACTGCTGTCATTTCTAAGCCACTCGTCCGACAGCTGTTAAAATTATTCCAGTGACTGCTCATTATATTGTTTACAAGTATTTTGGTGAGAATTTTCCAAAAAAGCTATTCGTGAAGGAATTCAAGCGTGATGGAATGATTTCTATATATTTGGCTGGAAAACAATAACTGACTATCGTTAGCGTAGCCCGACGTTAAGGAAGTGGACGGTAGATGGAAGAAAACAGCAAAATCAGCAGAAATGGTTCGAAAAGTAAAGGAGCGACTTGATCGAGACCCGCGTCACAGTGGCCGAAAAATGGCTCGTGAGCTGAACATGTCGCAATATTCCATTCGACAAATATTGAAAAATCAGCTCGGGGTAAAGCTATTGAAATATCAAAAAGTGCAAGAACTTACACCGCAAAAGAAAGAAAATAGACTCCAAAGAGCTAAAGAGTTGATTCGCTTGGCCGAAAGTGGTGAACTGCCGAATTTGGTTTTCTCCGATGAGAAAACATTCATTGTTCAGTAGTTTGTAGTCAAACAAAAAAATGATCGTGTTTACTTGCCAAAGGGGTCAGCTGAAAATGTGTACCTTCGGTTGGCCACCAGAACTCAAGCGCCGGTCATGGTGATGGTGTGGGCCGCCATAACAGTCGATGGTCGCTCTCCGCTCGTATTAATTGACCGTGGCATTAGAATAAATGCCGAATGGTTACAAAATGGGGTTCCCCGCTTCATTTCCGGATACCAATCCTTTGGACAATTTTTTTGGAGTATTTTAGAAAGCAAGGTTGTCACTAAAAAATACCAAAGTGACGATCACCGCAAGCAAGTGCTTCGCCGGGAATGGACCAAAATACCGCAGAGCAACATTCGGGCAGCGTGTGACGATTTCGTTGGCCGTTTGAAGGCCATAATTCGTGCCTAAGGTGGCCAATTCGAACAAATCTAAACTTATTCTAAATTTGATGCTATTTCCAACATTTTTGCTTTCCAATAAATTTAAAAAAAATGTAGAAATAATGGCTATTGACTTTGTTGCAGCTTTTTTTTCTCACCCTGTATTCAATGTAGATTTAGCAATGTCCGTCTGTCTGTCTATCTGTATGCGGAAATAATTCTAGCTTCCACACGAAATGAAGTAGGTTGATAAAATTGTTCTCAAATATATATTATATCTACAGGACTTTTGGTATTGCTAAATGGGCCATGTAGGTCCACGTTTTGCTATAGCTTCCATATAACGGTACCTTCCGATATTCGTTTTTTTTTATGGTTTTAGCAACATTGTTCACCGGAATTGTTTCAAATGTTGTATTTGAAGTTCGTAATGGTTACTTCAGCCGATGACAGAGTATTGTCTGTGCAGGTCCACGTCTTTGTATAGCCCCCTATAACGGCACCTCCCGATATTCGGTATTTTGGTGATTGTAGCGGCATGATTCACCGGAATCGTTTCAAATATGGTTTTTGGAGTTCGTAATGGATACTACACCCTAAAACAGAAAATTGTCTATGCAGGTCCACGTTTTGGTATAGCCCCCCATACAGTAATGCCTCCCTATATTCGATATTTTGATGATGATACATTATTCACAGATTTTTTTTCAAGTTTCGCATTTGAATATTGTAATGGCTTATGATAAAAGTTGCCTATGCTGGTCCACGTCTTCGTATAGAACCTAATATAACGGCTATATTCCATATTTTTACGATTTTAACAGAATTTTTAACGGATTTTATTTTGTTGAAAATTTACAAACTCGTTCCAAATTGTGGAGGGTATTCAAGGTACGTTTTTATTTATTTGTCATACATTTAACATATTTCCCAATTCGCAGCAAATTCTCTTACAATTTGATTCCCCTTATAGGTAGTCTTGTTAGTGGAAAATTCCAGGTGGGTATTATAATATTCATTATCAGATTAAAATCTCAGAGAAATTTCGGGTTCTTAGGACAAATTTTGTTATGGCCTTTATATAGTTTTGATCATGTAAAAAGGTCCCTTATAATTCTAAATATATTTTGCAATATTTAAGATAGAGCTCTGAAATTTGATAGAGATCTTTGAGTTGGATCCAGAATTATTGGTGCAGAAAATGGGACAAATCGTTTCATTAGCCTCGACACAACCTCCATGTATGGATAACTCCGATTTCAAGAATTTTTTAAGGTTTTGGTTTCCATTTAATTTCACCGAATTCTGGTATTTTGAGTTTTTATTATGTAGAAATTCACAAACACATAATATCCTATAACACAATGTAGGGCAGGATATAATTACGTGACGTGACGTGCCTGCCTGAAGGGTATAAAATTGCTGAACTTATGAACCTTTGCATACTTGGCCATAATTTGTGTTATCAACACTTAGATTGCACCTAAATCGACACATAAAAAAATAAAAAATTCGAATATCTTTTCTCTTTATATTTTCCTCCATATCACTAACACTTTAATATGGTAGCATTATAAGAAGTTCATAAATCTCATCTAATTTTTGCTCGGCATTTACGGATCATAATTTGCTACATTTTATCTTCCAAGACAAAAAAATGTTACAAAGTTTACTAAATATGATGAACCACAAGCCATAGAACCACAAAATGTCTTGTGTTGTAATAGAAAATTGTTGAAGGTGCAAAATATGCAAAAAAAAAAAAAAAAAAAAAAATGTTAACACTTTTCTAGAGTCAATTTAGACAGAGTCTCGTGGGTGAAGGGCCTTATTCAATAATAAACAAAACGTATAATTGTCAAGTACCATAGTGGGCAAGGCGACACACCGAGTAAGTTTTAATAAAAAAAAAAAAATATATTCGTCCATCATTTGTATTTGAGCTTCATATTTGCCATTATCAAAAACCAGTAAGGAAAGGTCAAAAATCTGGCGGGGCCGACTATATCATACCCTACACCAGTACAGCTCCCGTAAAAAAAAAAAATACCGCAGAGCAACATTCGGGAAGCGTATGACGGTTTCATTGGCCGTTTGAAGGCCAAATTTTTAAACGAATAACTGATCTAAGCTTTAACCTTGTGAAGAAGGGGTGGACCGATAAATTCCACATTCACATCAGATATCTGGTTGAAACAAACATTTACATACACCAAGTTGGAAAAGAATCGCTGGTTTTTTTCGTGACCCTTTCTGAGAGATCCTTTCTCCGAAAGGCAACACAATTATATTCACAGCAGTTCTTGTGAGAGTAAAAATATTGAAATATGTGAAGTTTAGAAAGAATCTGATGCTTAGTTTGCATTTTTTGAGCATTTGTGTTATTCAAAATTGTATCACTTTTGTGGGAGAGGTACCGGAAGGAGTGAACCGATATATTCCAAATTTACACCTGATATTGTGTTCACAGATGCGATTTTTTTGAAAGTAATCGGATATTTATTTCGCGTTTTATATTCAAAATGTATATTTCAAATTCTGACCCGTTAAGGGGGTCAGATCTTGTGTTAATAAAAAAAATGTGTAAAATTTGAAGAGAATAGAATGCTTATTTCGTTTTTTAAGAGAGTTTTATTATTCAAAATGTTGGCGCGTTGGGGGAGGTACCGGAAGGAGTGGTCCGATATATTACATGTTTACACCAGATCTTGTGTCAATAGAAATATTGATGAAATATTATTATGCTTATTTCGTATTTTATAAGATTGGGCCGGATCCGATATCATCTATTTTCGCACCGGACCTAGTACTGATAAAAATATTAAATTTTGCACCAAATTTAATTATGTTTTGTTCCGTGAGGTAAATAGATTTTTGTGAAAGTTTTGACCTTTTGTGGGGATGGTACCAAAAGGAGTAGAACAATATTGCCCATCTCCGAACTCGATTTAAGCTTGACAATAATATTACGATGTACCAAGGTTGGATCAAATCGGATACTTCCTTCGAGAGTTATCGTGTGCGCCAGCCAGACAGGCAGACGGACGGACACACATCCCTATATAGACTCCAAATGTCCTGAAACGGATTTGGTCCACCAAGGATCAAAACCCGTTATTTCGATGAGGCACGTTTTGGATGTATCAGATGATATATAACCTCTGTTGCCATATGACCGAGTGTATAAGAATGTATAAGGCCATCAAAATGCTTGGCTAAGTTTAACAAGATTTGCGCCTTCTCAGTCTAATACCTTGAACCCTGTTTGGTGTTGTGTCGTATTGTCGTAAATATTAAAGTCACAGATCTCAGAAACAAATTTGTAGCGGATTCTTTATATTTTCATCATGAAATCTTAAACCAAATAAACTGCCTATTTTGCAAGATATGCTGCTTAAAATGGTAAAAAATTATAATTCATTTTTATACCTTCCACAACACATAGTATGGAGGGTATATTAAGTTCGTCATTCCGTTTGTAACTCATCGAAATAATAATGGTAGACATAACATATTATATATATTCTTGATCAGCGTAAAATTCTAAGACGATTTAGTCTTGTCTGTCCGCCCGTCTGTTGCAATCACGCTAGAGTCAGAACGAATACATATAGGAAGCTAATTTTGCACAGATCAGGTCAAGTTCGAAGATCGGTCTACGATATCTTATAGCCCTTATATAACGATACACCCTATATTCGATATTTTGACGATTGTAGCCAAATTGTTCAATGAAATTGTCTAAAAATCCTCAAAAGTAGATCCTTCTGAGTACCTATCCCTCTGGAAGAGTAATGTCTATATAGGTCCACGAAATCGTATATCCCTCCCTATATTCTGCATTTTGAGGATTTTAGCTACATTTTCAATGTAATTGTCTATAAATCCATACTAGAATACCCTGGACGAGTATTGTCTATATAGGCGCACGATATTGTATAGACAACATGCAACGGTACCTCCAACCGGATATTCGATATTTTGACGATTTCAGCAACATTATTCATCGGAGTTGGTTCCAATGTCGTATTTAGAGTTTGTAATGAGAACTACATTCTATGGGAACTACAACAAAATTGTCTATGCAAGTGCAGGTTTTTGTATAGGCCCTGTATATTAGTACCTCCCTATTGTCGGTATTTTAGGTACAATATTCACGGGAATGGCTTGAAATTTCGTATTTAAAATTCTTAATAAGTACTACAGCCTATGTCAAAAATTGTCTATGCAGGTCCAGGTCTTCGTATAGTCCCGATATAACGGTATTCGGTATTTTGATGATTTTAGCTACATTGTTCACCAAATAGTTTTTCCTAGTTTCGTATTTGATTATTGTAACAGCTTATGACAAAAGTTGCCTATGCAGGTCCACGCCGTCGTATAGACCAGAGATGGGCATAATGCACTGTATTTTTAGTGCACTAATAATTTCACTATCACTATTCATTTAGTGGTAGTGCAATTTTTAATTCCACTACCACTAAAGGGTTAGTGGTAGTGAAAAATAAATTGCACTACCACTAACGCTTTAGTGATATTTAAAAAAGAATTGCACTACCACTAAATTTTAGTGGTAGTGAAATTTCAATAGCACTACCACTAAATTTAGTGGTATTTGAAAAAACTTGCACTAAATTAGTGGTATTTCATAAAAATAGCACTAAATTAGTGCTATTTAGAAAAGTAATCAAATTTTATGAATATGTACTATATATTCTGGATTGTTGTTCCCTACTCACTTCAATAAACTTCATTATAGCTAGTATAATATTTATATACATAGTGCTTTTTTTTGGCTTCGCCAAATTTTAGTGGTAGTGCAAATTTTTTTTGAAAAATCACTAAATTTAGTGGTCGTGCTATTAAAATTTCACTACCACTAAAATTTAGTGGTAGCGCAATTTTTTTTTAAATATCACTAAAGGGTTAGTGGTAGTGCAACTTATTTTTCACTACCACTAACCCTTTAGTGGTAGTAGAGTTAAAAATTGCACTACCACTAATTATTTGATTCTTAGTGCACTAAAAATTTAGTGCAATATGCCCAACCCTGGTATAGACCCTAATGTAACGGCTACATTCGGTATTTTAAGATTTTAACAGAATTTTTAATGGATTTTATTTTTTTGAAAATTTTCAATTTCGTTCCAAATTGTGGAGGGTATTAAAAGTTCGGGCCGGCCGAGCTTATTGCTTTTTTACTTGTTATTTGCCAAGCTTTAAGGACTCAGTATAAATGGGCCCATTCTCATTGAGCCTGTTTGAAACAACTATCTTATATTTACTTTTAACCAAGCCTTGATGTTGCGAAAAGAAGAAACAAAAAAACCTTTTTCCAAGATGTTATGATGCACTTCACATGGCCCTGATAAACATGTTTTAGTACATACTTGTGCACACTCATACATACGTACATATGTTTCATATCTACGTAATTGTTTTGAAACTGTCTTGTTTTATAGCATCGAACATGTATGTTCGTATGTATGTGTATATGCCACAAAGTGAATGCATTTGAGGCTTTATGGATGGTTTTAATGGAAACGGGTGTGTGTGTGCATGTAAATGTTGGTGTGAATGGGTTTATAAATAGAGAGGAGTATACCTCTACATTAAGTTATAGAACTAATGCATGTGTGTGCCGTGCCGTGCCGTGCCTTCTCTCTAGGTAAAAATGTTCATCAATTTTTTTCCATGGTAAGCTAACTTAATTTATTTTATATGAAAAATATTACATAAAACACTTTTATTTGTTACTGTAATGCATTATTTGTGTGTGGGTGTTTTTGTTGTTGTTGTTTGTTGTAACAACAAAGTGCTATGAAATGCTAATGCATATAGATCTACCACATAATGTAGGTAATTGCATCTAAGTGATGGTGATTGAATTAGGTTGTGGCACAACATGATTTAAGGTAGTTGGATTCAACTATGTTGCAGGTGAAAATTCTAAATATGTGTAAGTGGAATTTCAATCAAATTGGGTGAATTTTTGTATATTAAATTGTAAATTGTTTTCGTAAAAAGATAGTGTTTCGAAATCATTATGCTCCTCCGAGCTGAAATTTTCACATCTAGACCATATCGGCTATCCTCAAAATACCTTAAACAACCAAATGCTAAATTCCATCAGATTTGCTGGAAACTTTAACTGAAGATGTCGAAATATCGAAAATCAAGAAATACCGTTTTATGGGGGGTTATACCAAAATGTGTGGACCGTTATAGACCATTTACAATGTCAAATATCTTACTTGTATGACAAACAGCTACATCAATATTCATGAGAATTGAAAATTAATTTAAAGTATTTTTTTAAATACCAGTACTAGTATTCTCTATCTAGTTCCTCCTATCAACAGTGACAACACGCAAAACTAGTAGATCTATCCTTGAAAATATAGTATTTCTGTCGTATGGCTAAAGGTATATATCATATGATACCTCCGAAACGTGCCTCATCGAAATAACGATTTTAGGCCCTAGATCCCTTTTGACCAAATCTGTTTCAGGGCATTTGGAGTCGATCTGGAGGTGTCCGTCTGTCTCGTTGGTGTGCACTATAACTCTCGAAGGGAGCATTCTTTTTTATGTCAACTAGGTACATCGTCATATTATTGTCAGTCATAGATCGAGTTTGGCGATGGGCAATAATATCGGTCCAATCCTTCTGGTACCTCCCCCACAAAAGATCGAAAACTATCATTTCACCCAATGAAAATAATTTACCTTATAAAATAAGAAAGCATAATTCAACTTGGTACAAACCTTGCGAATCCTAATAATTGTAAGAGTGCTATATAGGGTTAAAAATAGACAATATCGTCTCATTCCATAATGGACCTCCCCCACAAAGGGTCAAAATTATATGAATAATTAATACTCTTATTAGATGCGATATTATCATCCGATTCTCTTCAAGTTTTACATATACTAAGATTTTTGTGTGAAAATGGGATATATCGAACACTTCTTCTGATACCTCCCCCTCAATGGATCAACATTTTAAATAATTATATTTTCTTAAAAATGCGAAATAAACATCCCATCTCTTCAGATTTCATATATACAAATATTTTTACGAAAGCAAGATCTGGTGTGAAAATTATAGATATCGACCTCCCCCTTCTGGTCACTTCTTAATTTCATTTTCAAAATTTGCAAAACAATCTCCCAATCTTAACCATAGACACCGACAGTAACATCTATAGCTAATTTTAGGATTTCCAATACCAAATTCAGTACTATTTACTGCTTACAGTGTAAGTATGGTACACATTTCCAAAACCTGCTTCATATTTCAATACTACATAACAACAGAGACTTCAACATTAAACTTGAGGATTCCAACCCTATCATTTCACCCAATATCAAATTTAGTATTTTTTATGCAAATATAGGACGCATTTGCAAACCAACGTCAAATATAAACCGCAGATATCAACAGTTATCTAAATATCAAATTTCAAAATTATATCCCTATATCTTCACCCAATACCAAATATAGTACCATTCAGTACTTATTGTAAAATTATAGTACAAATTTCCGAAACCCCTTCCATATGTCCAGACTACATATGAACAGCGACCCTAATACCAAATTTCAGATCTCAAGCTCTATAAATCTACTCAATACCAAATTGTACCAAATATAGTACTATTTAGTACTTTTCGTGTTTTTGTAGTACACGTTTCCAAAACCATCTCCATATTTCAATTCCAGATACAGAGACTTCAACATCAAATTTGAGGATTCCAGCACTGACCTTTCACGCAATACCAAATTTAGTACCATTTAGTACTTTTTGTGCAAATATAGGACGAATTTCTAAACCACCGCCAAATCTAAACAGCAGATACCAATAGTTATCTTCATATCAAATTTCAGAATATTAAGTTCATAAATAGGCCATGTCGATCCATGTTTTCGTAAAGCCCCGTATAACGGTACCTCCCGGTATTCGGTATTTTCATGATTTTAGTGTCATTATTAACCGGTTTTTTTTCCAAATTTCGTATTTGAATATCTTTGTGGATACTTTGATGCAGGCCCACGTCTTCGTATAGCCGGTATTCATTTAACCTGTATTTTTCGGTTTTTTTTTTTTTGAAAATTTTTAAGTTCCTTCCAAATGGTGGAGGGTATTAAAAATTTGGCCCTACCATAAAAGGTATGAAGGGTATATTACGTTCGTCATTCCATTTGTAACGCATCGAAATAATAAGTTTAGACCTTGATCAGCGTAAAATTCTAAGACGACTTAGCTCTGTTCGTCCGCCTGATGTAATCAATCTAGACTCAAAACGAATTATGATAGGAAGCTAAAATTTTGCACAGATCAATTTATTGTCTGCATGCAGGTCAGCTTCGAAGATGGGTTATATCGGTCCACGATATTGTATAGCCCCCGTAAAACGGTACCGCCCGATATTCGATATTTTGAGAATTTTGGCGACATTTTTCAATGGAATTGCATGAAATTCTACACAAGGAGTTCCTTGGGAGTACTTCACCCCCTAAAAGGGAATTGTCTATATAGGTCTACGATATCGAATATACCCCATATAACGGTACTTCCCGATATTCGGTATTTTGACGATTGTAGCCAAACTTTTCAATGAAATTGTCTAAAAAGTACGCACAAGGAATTCCCTCTGAGAGACATTTTCTATAGAGCAACTGCAGGATCAGGAAATTTTTCTGTTTTTGGTCCATTTCAACCCCTAAATATCGTGCGATCATCTCCAAAAACAATAGGGTTTTATTCTGACCATAATACCACCTCAATTTTCAATATCGTGAGGATCGGTTCATAATTTCAACCTGTAGCTTGATTACAAATTAACATGGACGAAGGACGGACATAGCCAGATCGATTCATCTCGGCGAGATAGGAAGATCCATATATACTTTCCTATGTGGGAAACCAATATTTCGAGGTGTTACATAATTTTTGGCCCAATCAAATTTATTACACCCCCAACACAAAGTGTTGTAGGGTATAAATACCACTCAAACGAAAACGCTATAGTGGGGATACACAAGAGGTGGTCTTGCATAAATAAATTTTTGTCATAGGCTGTAATACCCAATACGAACTTCAAATGCGAAATGTGAATTCCGGTGAATAATGTCGCCAATATCATCAAAATTCCAAAATGTGTAGGCTATATGAATACGTGGACCTACAAGGACAATTTTCCGTCATAGGTTGTAGTACCCATAACAAGTTTCAAATACAAAAAAAAAGAAAAACTTTAGTCGATTTTTTTTTCAATTTTTTTCACTTTTTTTATCGCATGCGATTTTTTCAATTTTGAGTTGTAAATTTTCTAAATTTTTACACCCCCTAATACTACGTTTTGAGGGTACTATATGCATATCGTAATTATCGCCCGATCTTCACGAAATTTTGCATGGAGGTAGTGTTAGTGTCAGAATTAAAGTCTATTATTCTTAAGTTGTACATTTAGAGGTGCAAATGGACTAAAAAAAAATTATTTTTTTTCTAATTTTGTGGCCGCTTTGTAGGCCACAATTAAAAACTAATCTACACGGAATTTCGTATCGGAAGAGAGTTAAGGACAGGGAGGAAGTCTTGCATTTTGGATGACCATTGAATTACATTTCGTGTGAAATTGTTTTGAATACTTACAAAACTACGGAGTGCGTAAACATTAGTTAAATTCTCCAGCCAAAAAATAAGGGTAACCTCTGGGCGGGGCTCTTTGACATTATTTCAAAAACGAAATCTTCCAAAATGGATTTGGATATAAGGGGACTTCGAACATATTATAGTGTTGTAGGGTATCACATGGTCTTACTTATTTTCAACTAAAATTTTTAGAAATTTTTCAATTTTTTTTATTTAAATGGTGGAGGGTATTAAAAGTGAGGCCCGCCGAAATTAGCTGTTTTTGTACTTCTTAAAACATTTTGTGGAATTTTAACTTATAACTGAAATCTGCCACAGAAACAAATTTTATACGAATTACCTCAATGAGCAAATAACAATGAGATTTCGTTGCAGTCCAATTAAAGTGGATATGACTTAGTTAAATTCTCCAGCCAAAAAATAAGGGTAACCTCTGGGCGGGGCTCTTTGACATTATTTCAAAAACGAAATCTTCCAAAATGGATTTGGATATAAGGGGACTTCGAACATATTATAGTGTTGTAGGGTATCACATGGTCTTACTTATTTTCAACTAAAATTTTTAGAAATTTTTCAATTTTTTTTATTTAAATGGTGGAGGGTATTAAAAGTGAGGCCCGCCGAAATTAGCTGTTTTTGTACTTCTTAAAACATTTTGTGGAATTTTAACTTATAACTGAAATCTGCCACAGAAACAAATTTTATACGAATTACCTCAATGAGCAAATAACAATGAGATTTCGTTGCAGTCCAATTAAAGTGGATATGACTTATGTAATGAATTCCCCTCCCTTCCTCCCACAGCATATTATTTTATTCTTCTAGCGGCTTCCCAAAACAAATCTTGTTTATCGGACTTGCATTCATGGCAAGGCAAACTTCATAAATCTCCTGGGGATTTGAGACTAACAATAGAATTGAAATCTAACTAAATTATCAACAACCAGATCTCAGGGTTTCGCTGGGATTGGTCCTCCATATCTGTGGACATACGTTTGCAAAAAAAGAAGCTTAATAATAATTCAAAATATTGTCTTTCTGGTTCGTTCTTATGATTGTTGAGATTTCCTGTTATTCGTTTCATTTGTTTTGCATTGTGTCTTCTCCTCCATGCTGCCCACGGATGCTGTGCCTGGGAATTGGTGACAAAACCAAGTTGAATAGTTTTGCCCACATAGTTTTTCTGAGGTTTTCGTGTTGTGGTAATGCGTTTTTTCTCGGAAATCTTCCGCACAGAATTTATGAGAGAAAAGGGCAGTGGAGAAATGGGTAAAAAGGAGAGCTGAGAAAAAGCACATCTCAACAAAAAGTAAGTGTCAAGTCCTTTGTGACTTGGCTCGTGGTTGTGCCAACACTTTTCCATGTGACCAATAGAGTTTGTGGCAACTTGGGATGCAGTTGTCATTTGGCTGGCTTTTGTGTGTTCAAAAGCCGGTAAAACGTAATTTTTCTTTTACACGTCCACCGCTGCCGCCCTTCAATAGCAACATGTTTTGTGGCATTTGGGCATTTTGTTTATGCGATTGAAGCTCGACGAATAGAAGCAATGCTAAGCAATCATTTGAAATGTCCACCAAGAAATCCACCAGTGCAAGAAGTAGTGCGGAAAAGTCCAAAAGTGTGAGAGGGTGTATGTGTGTGCGACTTGCTAACCAAAGAGGTTCCTTGTCATTTCCTTTTGCGTGTTTCCTTCGACAAGTTTATTTGGCTTGTGGCAACTATTAGGCATACATATACGTGACAAATTCGTGGAGATGACGAAGAAAAAAAAAAAAAAAGAATCAGCAAATGTTCCAGATGTGTAATAGTTTTCCGCTACTCTTTTGCGATGACATCATGCTGCAAGTTGGAACCGTGTTTTGAAGCGCTACAGAATGTGAATTTGGACCGCACTTGTTATTGCGATATATACTTCAGGTATTCGTGAGGAGGAAGCAAAATTGAAGTACAAGTAAAAAAATTGTTTTATAACATCGGACATTGTTGGTACTGATATCGTACCATAAATGTACTAAATGCGGCCTATAAACAGCACCCAACTATTGCTTTTTCTGGATGCATTGGTAGCCTCTGGCTGATCTTCACACATGTGTACTTGGCCAGTAGTTGTTGCAAATTTCGTATTTAAAGTTCGTAATAGGAAGGTCCACGTCTTCGTATAGCCTCCGTGTTCGGTATTTTGAAGATTTTAGCGAACAATTTCACCGGAATTGCTTCAAATTTCGTATTTGACGATCGTAGTGAGTACTTTCTGCGCTTTACATGAGATATGTGATAATTTTTAGAAAATGTTAAAACGTGCGTGAGGTGCCACATATAGTCGACCGAAGTATTTCATTTTCACACTTAATCTAATAGAGAAAAAACTGTTGGTATGGACAAAGTTACAAGAAAATTGAACATTTATATTCAACTAGCTGAACCCGGTGCGCTTCGCTACCCCTTTTGATTTTATATGCATGCAAAATTTTATTTACGAATATAAGTTGGTTAAAAAAAAAAAACAAATTTAAAAATTAAAAAAAAAAAAATATTGCACTACTTTAATGCGTAAATAACCAAAACCATTAGAAAAGCAGTAGCATGACATACATACACGAAGGGTTTGTCCTTCGGATTTATTTATTTCATAGCAAATACCAAGAGTGCAGTAAACTGCAATCTTTTGAAGTTGAGTGGCATTTCTATTGCAATTAGTGAATTCGAGATAGGAACATACTTCGCCTTAATAAGCGTATTTCAAATCAATTGTTGTGTTGTTTTTTAGTGTTAGCCTAAGGCGTTGTGGGTCAATGGTTCTTATTAAAATGATATCCCAATCTGATCCGGTTTAAATATAATTTTAAAAAAATTACTTTTACACCAAATTCCGCCACACCTTTCATATTTCATTGAAATTGGTGCGTCAAATATGTGAAATCGGCCGGTAATATATATATGGGAGCTATATCCAAATCTTAACTAATTTCCAATTCATTTGTCACATTTATTATTGTAACCAAATTCCGCCACACATTTTGAATTTCATTGGTATCGGTCATATATATCATGTTTGGTGCATAACATGTATGAAATCGGCCGAAATATATACGTTAGCTATATCCAAACCTCAACTGATTTTAATATAATTTGGCAATTTTTTCTGATGCCAGATTTTGTCTCTCTCACTTTGGGTGCATCAAATATGTGAAATCGGCTGAGTATATATATGGGAGCTATAATCAAATCTGAGCGTATTTGAATATAATCTGTTAAATTTATTTTTTTTTTACCAAATTTAGCCACTCATGCCGAATTTCATTGGAATCGGATATACGTATCGTGTTTTGTGCATCAAATATGTGAAATCGGCGGAAAATATATATGGGAGTTATATCCAAATCTGAACCGATTTTAATATAATTTGACTAATTTATTTTCTAATCAAAATCCCGATACATATTCCAAATTTCTTTGGAATCGAACATACATAACGTGTATGGTGCATAAAATACATGAAATCGGTCGAAAATATATATGAGAGCTATATCCAAATCTGAACCGATTTTAATATAATTTGACAAATGTATATTTGTTTTAATTTCCGCTACACATTCCAAATTTCATTGAAATTAGAGATACATAGCGTGTTTGGTGCATCAAATACATGAAATCGGCCGAAAATATATATGGGAGCTATATCCAAATCTGAACCGATTTCAATATAATTTGACAAATTCATTTTGGCTCCCAATTCCGTTACATATTTTAAATTTCATCACAATTGGAAATACATATCGTGTTTGGTCCACCAAATACATGAAATCGGCCGAAAATGTATATGGGAGCTATATCCAAATCCGAACCGATTTCAATATAATTTGTGAAATCAATTTTTTAGATAAAATCTATCACACGTTTCAAATTTCATTGAAATTGGGCATACATAGCGTGTTTGGTGCATCAAATGCTTGAAATCGGCCGAAAATATATATGGGAGCTATATCCAAATCTAAACCGATTTCAATATAATTTGACAAATTTATTTTCGGATTAAATCCCGTCACATATTCCAAATTTCATTGGAATCGAACATTCATATTGTGTTTGAGGCATCAAATAAACGAAATCGGTCGAAAATATATATGGGAGCTATATCTAAATCTGAACCGATTACAATATAATTTGGCAAACTTATTTTTGTTCCAAATTCCGTTACGTATTCCAAATTTGGAGACTGTATCTTTAACCGATCAATAGATATGTGAATATAAAATCTAAATTTTTGGGAGGTACCTCCGATTCTGATGCTATATCTCCAGTTCCAAGTGGAAATTCAAAAATGTACATAGCCTATGTTACTTTCAGGCGATGTTGCAGTATATGTGGAAATTTTCAGGAAAATCTATTCAGCGGTTTTCGAGTCCATAAGTTACAAACAAACAAACAAACATACAAACATTTTCCTCTTTTATAGATATAGATTTTATGCGAAGTCATAAATTCAATATTCATCTCAGGTTTCTGGTTATGAGATATATGTAGATATAGCAAGTTATAAAGAATCGCTGACTTGTTTCGCAAGTTATGACAGATAAACTATTGCAAATTTTGACCCTCTGTGGGGAGGGACCAAAAGGGGTGCACAGATATATATCATCTTTACAACAAATCTTGTGTTAGCAAATATGTTTGTGTGTGGGAAATTTGAGAGGAGATTTGAGAAGATTTGGACTTTCATTTCGCTTTGTTTGAGCACTTTGTTTTTCAAAATTTTGAACCCTATGTGGGGGAGGCACCAGAAGAAATGGTGCGACCTCTACCATCTTTATAACAGAGCTTGTGTTGTTGGTTTTTCAAAATTTTGACACTTTGTGGGGGAGATACCAGAAGTAATGTTCCGATCTCTACCATTTTTATAGCAGATCTTGTGTTTATAGAAATTTTGAGATGTATTATGTCAGAATGGAATCGGCTAACAATTTCGCGTTTTATGAGCTTCCTGGTTATTCAAAATGTTGAAAAGTTGTGGGGGAGGTACATGAAAGATTAAACATCCTCACACCAGACCTTGGGTTAGCAAAAACATTGTGATGTGTGTAGTTTGAAGACAATCGGGCTCTTACATGACATTTTATAAGAGTTAAAGTTATTCTAATATTGATCCTTTGTGATTGATGCAAATATTAGGATTATCCTTTCTCTTTCCCTCCCGATCTCGATCTGAGTTTGACAATAATATTACAATGTACCAAGTTTGGACCAAATCGGATACTCCCTTCGAGAGTTATTGTGCGCACCAAACAACCAGACAGACAGACGGGCGAACGGGCATCGCTAGATCGACTCTAAAGGGTCTTAAACCGTTATTTTGATGAGGCACGTTTTGGTTGTATCAAAATATATGTACCATCTCTAGCCAATATGGCTGAGGGTATAAAAATAGGATCAAAATAATTCTAGACTTAGATAAATTTGTCGGTGTCAGCAAAGGAATGGAATGTCCGAGTGCAAAGTCAGTTTCATTTAATATCGTATGCCAGTGTTGTGACACACGCAATCCCGGTAGTTAATGGGAATGTAGGCAATGTGGTTAAGAATCCTGAAGCTATGAGTATTAATATTTTCTGAAGAAATTTCACAATCTGCACATTAAATTCAGGAATCATCACTCTTTACATCCGTTGTTCCTTCCGATACTGTTACTGCCCATAATGGCAAAACCCAATCTGCCCACAGACCATTATCTGTGGCTTCTGTCATGAAAACAAAGGCTGATGATTAAAATTATTATAAAAAAAATCAAAAATTTAACAAGTTAAAAAGCAGTAAGTTCGGCCGGGCCGAACTTTGAATACCCTCCACTATTTGAAACGAATTTGGAAATTTAAAAAAAATAAATCCCTAAAAAAATTCTGTTAAATTTTAAAAATACCGAATATTGCCGTTATATTGGGGTCTATACGACGTGGACCTACATAGGCATTGTTTGCCATTAGCCATTAACATATTTAAATTCGAAACTTGAAATAAACTGTGAATAATGTAGCTAAAATCATCAAAATATCGTATATAGGGAGGTACCATTAGCTGTGGGAAGACCTGGACCAGCATAGACAATTTTCTGTCACAGGCTATAGCATCCATTACTAACGTCAAATACGATATTTCAAACAATTTCGGTGGGTTTTGTACCTAAACTCGTCAAAATACCGAATATAGGGAGAAACTGATATATGGGGCCTATACGAAGACCTGGACCTGCATAGACATTTTTCTGTCACAGACTGTAGTTCCCATTACGAACTCTAAACACGTAATTTGAAACAATTCCGGTGAATAATGTCGCTAAAATCATCAAAATACCGAATTTTGGGAGGTACCGTTATATGGGGGCTATACGAAGACGTGGACCTGCGTAGACATTTTTCTGTCACAGACTGTAGTTCCCATTACGAACTCTAAATATGTAATTTGAAACAATTCCGGTGAATAATATCGCTAAAATCATCAAAATACCGAATATAGGGAGGTACCGTTATATGGGGGCTATACGAAGACGTGGACCTGCCCACATAATTTTCTGTCATAGTCTGTAGTATCCATTTCGAAATTGAAATACCAAAGTTGAAACAATTCGGGTGAATAATGTCGCTAAAATCATCAAAATACCTAATATCAGGAGGTACCGTTATATGGGGGCTATATGAAAACGTGGACCTACATGGCCCATTTACGAACTTAACCTGCCTACTGGAAAAATAAACAGGTGTGCAAAATTTTAGCCTTCTATCTCAATTCATTCGAAATATAGCGTGATTACAACAGACAGACGGACATGGCGAAATCGACTTAGAATTTTACGATGATCAAGAATATATATACTTTGTTGGATCTGACATGAGTATTTCGAGGAGTTACAAACGGAATGACAAAGTTAATATACCCTCCATAGTATGGCAGAGGGTATAAAAATTGTATTTTCTGAAAGTTATCAACCCAAGGTATGAAGATTGAATTTATAGGTCCACTCGTTCTGGTACCTCCGCAACAAATGGTAAACATTTTGAATATCCATGAAGCTCAAAAACACGAAATTAACACCCGATTCCATTGAGACTTTGAGTATCTCAATATGTTTATCGACACAAAACCTGGTATAAAAAGGTAGATATCGGACAATTCATTCCGTTACCTCCCTCCCAAAGGGTCAAACTTGTAAAAGCCGAAATAAGCATCGCCACATCTCACTATTTCTATCAACCCAAGATCTATTGTGAAGATGATAGGTATCGGTCCACTCCTTCTGGTACCTTCCCCACAAAATGTCAAATGTTTGAATACCCGAAACGATCATAAAATGAGAATTGAGCTTCTAATTATCTTAAAACTTCACACATCTTAATATTGGCACTAACACAAGATCTGTTGTAAAGATGAAATATATAGAACTACTCCTTCCGATATCTCCTTCACAAAGGCTCAAAATCTACAATAAGTATAACTTTTGTCAAATCTGAAATGAGAGTCCGATTCTCTTCGCATTTCATATCTTTAAACACTGTGCCTCATGCTAGACAATTATTGTTCATTTGGTTTGCCAGCTGTTGATGGACCATGGCAAGGTTTGGTGTTTCTATTATCCACCGAATTTCGAGTGGTAAACGCATTTCATGCTTGCATCCCAACTTTGTAATATACTAACACTCTTAGCCACAAATCCGCCCACACTTCGACATATTCGCACGTCCCATTACGGATGCTGGGAAATTGCACGGACCGATGCATTTATTGTGCGGTGGCTTCGATTTTGCTACATTTGGTGTCAGTTTGATTGTGGGTTTGAGACGCTGGTTGGCGATGATCTAAGCGGTTTTGGCAGTCAGTGCGTGCCAAGCAGTGTGTATGAAAGTGGAAATAAAGAAAAGTTTGATTAAACATTGTTCGATTTCAGGTGACAAATTAAAGATGATACGTGCGTCTATTTGGCGAAATGTTTCTTTTTCTCTCTTCCGTCAATAATAATTTCCACAGAGAAATGAGAACAGGACAACTCCCAGTCTCATAAATATAAGCCAAAATAAAAGATAGATTACATGAGGAGATGTTTGTTATCAATTCCCTTTTGTCAACTATTTTCTGAGGGGATTTAAAGTTTTGCAAGTTTTTCGATGTCATTATTATCTTGTTTGTGTTTTTGGCAGTGGTTAACTTTATTACAATAGCGCTACCACACTCCGAATGCAATCAACTGCTATTGTGGCAGGGAAATTACAAAATCTTTGTATTTGCTACATATGTTTTTCACTTAGATTTAGTGGAGAAAGAAATTGGAAAAATATTTTTGCGGGGTCGTCATAGTTTGAAAACAATGGGGTAAAATATATTTACGGTCTTCAAATATAATTCTGTGACATGAATCATACATTATCTTAGTTTTTGAAAAGCAAGGAAAATGCATTGAATACATAGAATTTTGAAAAACATATTCGCATCATAAGGAAATTGTTAGTGGATAGCACTAAAGCAACGAAATTTATCGATTTCGGTAGAAATATGCAACTTCAAATCGGGTAGAATTTAGATGAATGGAAATTTATTGCACCAAGAGTGGACATTTCTTGACTAGCAGTATTTTGTATACCCTCCACCATAGTATGGAGGGTATATTAAGTTTGAAATTCCGTTTGTAACACCTCGAAACAGACATTTTAGACCACACAATATATATATATATATATATATATATATATATATATATACTAGCTGAACCCGGTGCGCTTCGCTACCCCTTTTGATTTTATATACATTCAAAATTTTATTTACGAATATATGTTGGATAAAGAAAAACAAATTTAAAAATTAAAAAAATATTGCACTAATTTAATGCGTAAATAACCAAAACCATTAGAAAAGCAGTAACATGACATACATACACGAAGGGTTTGTCCTTTGGATTTATTTATTTCATAGCAAATACCAAGCGTGCAGGAAACTGCAATTTTTTTAAGTAGAGTGGCATTTCTATTGCAATTAGTGAATTCGAGATAGCAACATACTTCGCCGTAATAAGCGTATATCAAATAAATTGTTGTGTTGTTTTTTAGTGTTAGCCTAAGGCGTTGTGGGTCAATGGTTCTTATTAAAATCATATCCCAATCTGGTCCGATTTAAATATAATTTAAAAAAAATTACTTTTACACCAAACTCCGCCACACCTTTCATATTTAATTGAAATTGGTGCGTCAAATATGTGAAATCGGCCGAGAATATATATATGGGAGCTATATCCAAATCTTAACTAATTTCCAATTAATTTGTCACATTTATTATTGTAACCAAATTCCGCTACACATTCTGAATTTCATTGGAATCGGTCATATATATCGTGTTTGGTGCATAATATGTATGAAATCGGCCGAAATATATATGTTAGCTATATCCAAACCTCAACTGATTTCAATATAATTTGGCAATTTTTGCTGGTGCCAGATTTTGTCTCTCTCGCTTTGGGTGCATCAAATATGTGAAATCGGCTGAGTATATATATGGAGCTATAATCACATCTGAGCGTATTTGAATATAAATTGTCAAATGTGCATCAAATATGTGAAATCGGCGGATAATATATATGGGAGCTATATCCAAATCTGAACCGATTTTAATATAATTTGACTAATTTATTTTCTAATCAAAATCCCGTTACATATTCCAAATTTCTTTGGAATTGAACATACATATCGTGTATGGTGCATAAATCGGTCGAAAATATATATGAGAGCTATATCCAAATCTGAACCGATTTTAATATAATTTGACAAATGTATATTTGTTTTAATTTCCGCTACACATTTCAAATTTCATTGAAATTAGGGATACATAGCGTGTTTGGTGCATCAAATACATGAAATCGGTCGAAAATATATATGGGAGCTATATCCAAATCTGAACCGATTTCATTCATTTTTGCTCCCGATTCCGTTACTTATTTTAAATTCCATTAAATTTGGACATACATATCTTGTTTGGTCCACCAAATACATGAAATCGGCCGAAAATGTATATGGGAGCTATATCCAAATCTGAACCGATTTCAATATAATTTGGGAAATAAATTTTTTTAGATAAAATCTATCACACGTTTCAAATTTCATTGAAATTGGGGATACATAGCGTGTTTGGTGCATCAAATGCTTGAAATCGGCCGAAAATATATATGGGAGCTATATCCAAATCTGAACCGATTTCAATATAATTTAACAAATTTATTTTCGGATCAAATCCCGTCACATATTCCAAATTTCATTGGAATCGAACATTCATATTGTGTTTGAGGCATCAAATGAACGAAATCGGTCGAAAATATATATGGGAGCTATATCCAAATCTGAACCGATTACAATATAATTTAGCAAACTTATTTTTGTTCCAAATTCCGTTACACATTCCAAATTTGGAGACTGTATCTTTAACCGATCAATAGATATGTGCATATAAAATCTAAATTTTTGGGAGGTACCTCCGATTCTGATGCTATATCTCCAGTTCCAAGTGGAAATTCAAAAATGTATATAGCCTATGTTACTTTCAGGCGATGTTGCAGTATATATGGAAATTTTCAGAAAAATCTATTCAGCAGTTTTCGAGTCCATAAATTACAAACAAACAAACAAACAAACAAACAAACGTACAAACATTTTCCTCTTTTATAGATATAGATATATATATATATATATATATATATATATATATATATATATATATATATATATATATATATATATATATATATATATATATATATATATATATATATACTCGATCAGCATAAAATTTTATGTCGATTTATCAATGTCCGTCCGTCTGTGGAAATCACTCTAGTAAGTTGATAAAAATTTACTCGAATGTATATTATGTCTGCAGGACTTTCGGTATTGAAAATGGGCTATGTAGGTCCACGTATTCGTATAGCCCCCTATATAACTGTACCCTCCGATATTCGGTATTTTGATGATTTTAGCGACATTATTTTCTGGAATTGTTTCAAATTTGGTATTTGAAGTTCGTATTGGATTCTACAGCCTGAGACAGAAAATCGGTCATGTAGGTCCACTCTTTGTATATCCCCCATACAAGGGTACCGTAATACCGATACTCGGTATTTTGATGATTTTAGCGACATTATTTACCGGAGTTGTTTCAAATTCGGTATTTGAAATTCGTAATGGATACTACATATGTCAGTAAATTGTCTGTGCAGGTCCACGTATTGTACCTCCCTGTGTTTGGTATTTATTTACTTTAGCTACATTATAAACAGATTTTTTTTTCAAGTTAAGCATTTGAATATTATAATAGCTTATGACAAAAGTTGCCGATGCATGTGCACGTCGTCGTACAGATCCTAATATATGGCTACATTCGGTATTTTTAAGATTTTAACAGAATTTTTAATGGATTATTTTTTTTTTTTTTGCCAAATTGCCAAATTTGTACCAAACGGTGGAGGGTATTCAACGTTCGGCCCGGCTTACAACTTTTTACGTGTTTAACCACAACATATAAAACTAATCCAAGAAAAATTGGGCTAAGTTTGGAAGTCTCATAAATAAGTGGCTAGCGTAAGATACAAATTGGCGTCCATCATAAAATGTCATTAGATCTCAATTGAAGCAATTGATATAAGTTATTTATTTAAAGAAAATAATTTCATCTCTACATTTTTTGCATATTGAAAACACGATTCAAATAAAAATTCAAATGTGAAGTTATGAAATTGGCGCCCAATGAAAATATAATCAGGAACAACATAATAATTTCCCAAATATTTCCCATTGCAATAATCCTTACATTCTAATGCCCAAATGCAGATGGGTAAAGCCCATTTCCAATACCAATTATCGTTGGCGAAATACCAATTAGTCTGCAAATTTTTAGAGATCTTCATAAACTACTGTGAACACTACCTTGGTTTGAACAGAGAAATACTTCATGGAAATATTTATGAAAGTTAAAAACAAGTGTATACATTGGAAGCAATGTAGTTGTTGTGTACAAAAAATTCATCCCTACAAAAACAAAACTTTGCTGTGAAAAAGATCTGCCAATAGAACTAGAGTCGAACTTGGAGAGTTTCTAGTGTATAATTCGCATATGCTAATTTGCAATAAGTTCGAAATATATACTACTTTCCAGAGAACGGCCCTTGTAAGCCATCATTCACACCAAATATGCCTGACGAGCCGCTTAACCAACGGCGAAACGCGTCGCATAGTGGTGAGTGTGTGATAGTGTCTATCTGGCTTTCCTTTTCACTGCAAATTTCAGATCATTAAGCTCGTCTCTAAAGAGAAAACAAACACATAAAATGAAGAAAGTTGATCGCTTCGAGATATTATTGACAGCTGTGACCCTTTGGGATTGGGTACCAGAAGGGGTTCGCAGATATCTATCATCTTCACAAAAGATATTGTGTTAGCAAAAATGTTTGTATGTGTGAAATTTGAAGAGAGTTAGACAATTTTTTTGCTTTCTTTGAGCATTTTTTTTAAATATTGAACCCTATGTGGGGGAGGTACCAGAAGAAATGGTTCGACCTCTACCATCCCTATAACAGATCTTGTGTTGATAAAAATATTGAGATGTTCCAGGTCTGAATGGAATCGGATATTAATTTCTCGTTTTATGAGCTTTAGAAAAAGAAGTGGTCCGACATAATCCATCTTCACATCAGGCCTTGGGTTAATACAAATATTCTGATGTGTGTAATTCGAAGACAAGACATTATATTTTATAAGAGTTATAATTATTCAAATTGTGACCCATTGTGAAGGAGTTGACCCATATTGTCCTTTTTCGTATTAGGATACGCAAAATTGGAGCAAAATCGGATTTTCTGTTCTCTTTCTGTGCAGCCAAATATTTGCTTTGAAAATGTCGACCTTTTGTTGGGGAGAGACCAAAAGGAGTGAACCGATATTGTCTATCTCCAAACTCGATCTAAGTTTGACAATAATATTGTGATGTACCAAGTTTGGACCAAATCGGATAATCTCTGGTAGAGTTATCGTGCGCACCAACCAGCCAGCCCGACAGACGGACGGACATCGCTAGATCGACTCCAAATGTTATAAAACAGATTTGGTACAAATAGACCTAGGGTCTAAATTCGTTATTTTGAAGAGGCACGTTTTGGCCGTATCAAATGATATTCTCACCAACTTCAAAATGTTGGTCCGGTCTGAGTCGATTTATGCATGCCCGTTCGTCTGTCTTTTCATGCATTGTTGTAAACAAACTACCGGATGGCATTTATCGTCCGATGCAGATGAAATTTTGCACAAATCGTTAGTTTGGCCCAAGGACGAACCCTATTGAAATTGGAGATAATCGGTCAAAATTAAGATTTAGCTCCCATATATATCTTCATCCGATTTGCTTTGCAAAAGTGTAATATTAGCCTGAATGTGAATTTGGCACTTACCACCAAATTAGAGTATAGAACAAGTATGTCAAATTTGGTGAAAATCGGTTCAGATATAGCTATAGCTCTCATATATATTGTTTATCCGATTTGTTATATTTATTCCCCACAGCCGTAATATGCAACAACAATATTCAGGCAAATGTATCAATTACAGCTCAGAAATACATTTGCCAAATTTTATCGAGATCGGCTCAGTTTTCGATATAGTTCCCATATACATCTTTAGCCGATTTCAAGTTAATTGTCCACCAAATGGGTAATACAAGCCCGAATTGAAAAGATGTAAATGCCCCGGCAAATTTAGTCCTTTGGACTTTAAATTATAATTATTATCATAGCTGGTACGATTTAATTCTCACAAATTCCTCATAAAAACTTTTATTTGTTATATGAAGATCTACTAAATATGCAAAGTGGTGTAGGGTATCATAAAGTCGGTCCCGCCTGACTTTAAGGTTTTCTTTACTGGTCTAAAGTTAATTTTTAAATGTTTACCGTTCATGAATTTTTTCTGCACCAAAAAGTACGAATTCCATCTGAAAATTGTTGCATATCTTTAATTAATATGGTATACGGCCTAATCATATATTAAATTTCAAGTTTCTTGTTATTATTTATTAGGCAATCATATTTTACCATTATGTATGCACGCAAACTACTCCCTTTCATCCAATTATTCAAGTTTACTACAATATACTGTATGCTTTGTCTGCTTCCTTTTCCACACAGCAGGCACAAACATTGTTCACAAATTTAAATCTTTTCGTTGTTATGTTAATGCCATTCAGAAGTTAATTGCTCCTTCTAATATGTAAGGTATTCTTTAACCACATTCATTGGATGACTCTACATTGGCAGACACTCCAGGCTGTGATTGTTGATTATTTCAAGGGATTCAAATTCCCATTCAATTCATTTATATTCGGTAAATATTGACCGCATACATTAGGGTGTATGAAAAATGTATTAATTTTTTAAAAACATATTTTCCTACAAATTTCTATGTCGACTATATTTATTTTTAAAGTGAGAATAATTGAATTCTCGAATTTGAGTCTCACAAAATGACACAATATCTGTCAAAGACTGTCGTTTTTGTGTCAAAACAAAATGGGAATAACCTATAACCCTGGAACTTAAAACAATGCTTTAAATGTTTCTAAACCTTAACCCCTTTCTCCATTCAAACATCACATTTGCTGAAGTGTATGTGTGTGTGTGTTCGATTGTGGTTATTAATCACTTTCGGTATGTAACACAATTGGCACTCACAACAATCATTCGTTTGATATATGCAGTTATCACGTTTACAATTACAGCATCGAAGCACGGACACACATACACACACACGCACATGCACGTACTCGCATTCGTATACGTTGCCGACATTTGAAAAGGAAAACTTTATCAAGTTGAGAGAAATCTTTTCAACCATAACCCAGCAAGCAAAATCTATCCACCAACTCACTTAGAAGTCACGCCTAAGCGATTGAAATCATCGCGTCTGATATCGCTTTCTCACCCCGGAAGGATCATCCTTCGGGAAGAGATGAACCATGCCCGCGATAGTTTTCTAAAAATCGTGGAAGTCACTTCCTCGATAGTTATTGGAAGTGAAAAAACAAAAAAAAAAAAAATTTTTACTCCAGACTTAAGCATTTATTATTTTTTTTATTGTTATTGTTACGTTTTCCAATGTTAATTTACATAGAACTCTTACTTATTAGATGAAATATTCAAAAATTTTTTTTTTCGTTTTAAAAATGTGATGTCTGGATTGGGAATCGAACCGAGGTGTTCAGAGAGCAAAGCCGGCATGCTTACCACTGCGCCACAGTGTCTTATATTCCTCAGATAGAATAAAGGCTTATTTATGTTCAATTCGTAAATTATGGCAAACTATCACAGTTTTATCCGATGGTAGTCACTAGATAGTGTCTGCACACGCCACACCTTCGTTTAACTTTCTTGACGCCACTAAGTAGTAACTACGTGACGATAGAAAGTAGACAACAGTAGTTTTGTTATTGTAAATGTACATACTATCGCATTTAATAGGATTAGAAGCGTCGCAAAAGTGGCATCTTAAAATGGAAGTGAGTCACACCCTGCAAGCATTTTGATGTGAGTTTTTAACTCCATCACCTAATATTACACTATTTTGTCACTTCCTGCTTGTGAAACGTCGATAGTTGGTCGATTTACAATAACAAATCTATTGCCCCACTACAGTCAACTAATTTTCATCTCCAATAGCAACTTTTTTGGCACTTCCCATAGATTAAAGAGCGATTGTTTTGTTTTACTCCCAAAACGGAGAACAAAATTAAACGAGTTCAGTTTGTCGGAGATCGGCATTGGTGCACGAGTAAAAAAAACTATTAAATGAAAAAATATATTTAAATTATTTAGTGAAAAATAATTGTGCCTTTTTCAATATTTTTTAGTGTATGTGTTCAAATAATATTTTAAAAATTAAAAAAGAAGTGATATACAATAATAAAAAAATTAATATTATTTAGTGAAAAAATAAAATTAAATTTTGTGTTAATAACTGTATTTTACTTATGCTTTTTGTATGCGTTTTACCTATTGTTTAATTACGCTTATTTATTTGAAATTATATCAATAAAGTTAAACAAATAATAATTTTATTTTAATGACTTCCAGCTCTTTTTTACTTTCTGAAGGCATTGCATATCGCATACAAATCAATAAAGTCACCAACAGTCGATGAAAACCCACGCTCTCAATCTCGAATCTTTAACTAAAAAGGTTAACCGTTCGGGAAGAAATGAACCTCGCTCTCGTTACTTCCTTAAATTACCTTTATTGTAACGACTGAACGTTACTGAGTCGTCAATTTAATCTTCCACTAAAAAGTCAATGTTAAGAAGTAACGAGTGCGTGGTTCATTTCTTCCCGAACGGTTTAACTTTTTGGTTAAAGATTCGAGATCGCCGGCGAGGGTTTTCATCGCCTGTTGGTGACTTTTTAGTTATGTCAGCGACAAAAAATGCTTGCTGGGCACACTTCCAAATGCTTGCTGGGTTGTTGCATATGTACACACATATGTGGGTGTGTGTGTATGAATGTATGTTTGAATGCGTTTGCCGAGTGAGAGATGTACAAATGTTTACACACGCAAAGTACTTCATTACTATGCCATTTGTTAACCATAAATGTACATTCGACAGACGACGGACGACCAGATGATGAAGATGATGATGAATGTACAATAAGCTATGGTAGTGTGTGTGATATTTGATTTTCTTGGT
Organism: Musca domestica; assembly: GCF_030504385.1. Lineage (NCBI taxonomy): Eukaryota > Metazoa > Arthropoda > Insecta > Diptera > Muscidae > Musca > Musca domestica. Next base: position 1,355,480 of record NW_026712212.1, read on the forward strand.
TTCGACCGCATTCATAGTCCACACACACGCACATACTTGCACATTCAGATGGCGATACAGAGGATATGTATATTTAGAAATATGCACAAAGTTTGTATTTTATGACAGTTGCTACAAACAGGGAGTCAGAAGTAACACTAAAGTTAGTTAAAATTTGAATTTTGAAAAGTAATTGAAATAATTGAACCATGGAATTCTGCTCAAATAAGAGATACAAGTTAAATATTATGTAAGTTTTAAATAAATATATAGAAAAAGAAGAGCAATAGGTCATTCGATTGGACTTCGTCAAGTACAACAGTAGATGTTTGGTGCTTAAAATACATATTGGAACGTTTTTAACATCAAATTTAAGTGTTGATTTTCGAATAAATAATATACAACTCATAAAAGGCTATACAAGAGCAGAGCCAGTAAAAACAGGACAAAAGACCGATCGGCTTTATGATACAAATTATGAAATATGTTTCTTTTATTTATAGACTCACAATAAAATTTTAAAATTAAAAAAAAGTAGTACCAATTAAAAAAACAAGTAAAAAGCAGAAAGTTCGGCCGGGCCGAACTTTGGAATGAATTAGGAAATTTTCAAAAAAAAGTAAAATCCATTAAAAATTCAGTTAAAATCTTAAAAATACCGAATATCGGAAGGTACCGATGTATGGGGGATATACGATATTGTGGACCTACACTGGTGGCCAAAACTAAAGCAACTTAAATCGCAAAGACAATAAATGTCCTGTAACTTTTACAAAAATAAACAAATCGTAATTATTTTTCCAGTTTTAAATGAGGGTTTAATTAACTTTTAAGAAACTAAAAATAAAAATACAAAAATAATTTTGAACGAAAACTAATATGTGGAAAACTAAAATGACCCAATTTTTGCTTGGTCAAAACTAAAGCAACTTTTGATTTTTTATTTTAAAATAATTAAATTTTGGCTAGTAGTCGATAGCATAACCATTATTTTTGATAGCAGCTGCACACCTACGAGGCATTGAATCTATAACACGCTCAATTTGATCCTTGGGTGTGCTTTCCCAGGCACCCCAAATTCTTTAGAAAATGTTGTGCTTATTTATTTCCGAATCTCGCTTGATCTTCCTATCTACGATACTCCAAAGGTTTTCTATGGAGTTTAGGTCAGGGGATTATGTCGGCCATAACAAAACATCAATTTTTGACTCCCGCAACCAATATTTGACAAGTTTTGATACAAGTTTGGGATCATTGTCATGCTGAAACACCCAAATCAGCTGAATATTTTACTCAGCGTAAGGGAACAACGTGATGTCCGACACATCTTTGTAAACAAACCTATCCACAACTTCCTTTATTTTATGGATAGGCCCAAGTCCATAGAAAGAAAAAGAGCTTGATTCCACTTAATATCATCGTTTCCGAAAGCCTTTTTGATTTTTCAGATATAAATGGTTTTTTGATGTCTTACGGGCATGCAGACCAGCTGCCACTACTCGTCTACGCACTGATCTCGAGCTTATATCCAATGATTGCTCGCTCACCAATTCAGTTGAACTCTTAAATGGTTGTTTTTTATTTCTCTCACAATTTGTGGATCAGTACGGGCTGAAGTTGTTCACGGCCTTCATCCGTTATAGACTGCTACTACTGATCCAGTTTCAAAAAACCGACTTAGTATACAGAAATAATTATGAAATCACATAAATATTTATGAAATATTTGTCGGAAATCATTTTCAGTGATATGTTTAATTTACTGTTTTATTCAGGTACTGTATTTGCTTTTAGCCATTTTTAAAAATTTTTTGGGCAGTACTTAAAAAACGAAAAGAAAAACACATACTGTTGTAAAAAACTTCTCAGAAAGGATTTATGACAAGCGAAATTGTCGAAGGAAGCAAAAAGCGATAAATATCACAGTAAAAACAACTGAAATTGCAGCGGTTATATGAATGTACAAAAGAGTTGCTTTTGTTTTGTCCAAGCCAAAATCGGGTTAATTGACTTTACCAAACATTATTTTTTATGAATAAAGTACCTAATTTAAAACAAGAAAAACTTTCTCATTTTCTTACGGCTGCGAATCATTGTACATATAGTCCCACGCTTCGTAAAGAAAAAATTAAGAAAATGAGAAAGTTTTTCTTGTTTTAAATTAGGTACTTTATTCATAAAAAATAATGTTTGGTAAAGTCAATTAACCCGATTTTGGCTTGGACAAAACAAAAGCAACTCTTTTATTACGAACAACAAATATAATTTTTTAGGCAAATCCATAAAAAATGTGGCTAATATAATCAAAATATTGAACATCGGGAGATACCGTTATATGGCTGTTATACCAAACCGTTGATCGATATATCTCGTTTTCAACACCAACCATGCTAGACACAATACCAATTTTTGTACCAAATCTTGAAGATCTACGATAAATAATGTGGGCTGCATCGTGATTTCAGACAGACTGACGGACATTGTTAAATCGACATAGAATTTTATGCTGATCAAGAATTTATATAATTTGTGGGGTCTAAAAAGTACATTTCGAGGTGTTACAAATGGAATGACAAACTTAATATACCATCCATACTATGGTGGAGGGTATAAAAAAAATGTAAATATATATGGGAGCTATATCTACATCTAAACCGATATTCACCAAATTTGCCAGACATAGTTCTGGCAGTGTGTGCCAAAATTCATTTGATTTGGTCTGATATTACGCATTTGGTGCACAATACTTATAAAATCGAGCGACACTATTTATGGGAGCTATATTCAAATCTGATCCGATTACCACCAACAGGATTCGTCCTTGGGCCAAACAAATGATTTGTTGAAAATTTCATCCCAGTCAGGCAATAAATGAGACCTGTACTCTGTTTAGAAGAGTGCACAGACAGACGGACGGATATGCATAAATCGATCCAAAACGTGATTCTATGAAGATAATCTATCTCGTTTCCTTCTCCATGTTACAAACAAATGCACAAAGACATAATACCCTGAACCACAATGTGGTGTCTGTCGGGTGTAAAAAATTAATTTTGTCACAGATTGTTATTTGAAGTAGTTTAAAAGAGACAATAGGTCTTTTGTGCGTATGAGTGTGGAACGATATTTCCCTAATAAGTGCGTCATTCGCCAACATGTACCATACGAGTAGATTTAAACATATAAATTGACATATATTTTTGCAGAAGCTTTAAATATTCTGTTATTGCATAGTACCCTGCTGCGGCGTTTATTTTTATTAAGCAGAGTACTGTGAAGTCGAGCACATTTTTATACCTTTATTCATGCTATAAAAAGTAATCTTCTACTCTACTAAATGGATCTGACACATAACCTTTGAAGTTTAATTTCTTTGTCCACAATTGCGTTTTACGAACAGAATCAATGAGGTTCATTTGTTTTCGTTTAAATAGTCGATTCATGAAATTACGTGTGCAGGTTTATTTTTTTTTCTTATTTTCATCTTCCCACTTCTTTTTGTGTGGTCTAAATTGTTGGATTGTCCTTGAACTTAATAATTACCACCAAGATTTGATGATAAAGTTGAAGGCATTATAATGTTTCCATCAATGTCTGGGAATTTAACGCGGCATACAATAACATTTCTTCGATGTCTTTACATGACAGGCCACAGTATTAATTTAATTTGGTGTGGCAAAAAGTTTTACATTCTTTTGAGAAACTTTGGTATGTAAAGACTTAAAACCTTCTTTACAAATGTTATTACCATGAGCTGCTGTTTTTGAAAAGAGTCTTAAATTAATTTCACTGAAGTCCATTGAATGATTTCCATGTTTTGAAATAACACCAACTCACCTGAAACGAAAAGATAAAAGTAAATTTGTTAGAAAATTTGTGGAATTGAAATACTTAAGAAGTTGTAGAACAACTTTAAAATTTAAAACATACTAGAATATTTTGACAATTTTGGGCAGTGTAGAAGACATGGTGCTTGGTGATTGGATGATATATAGGGTTATATGTGGACCATAACTCTGTATGATAAATTCCAAAATTTCCAAAATTTTTAATGATACAAATCACTTTCCAGCAGAATTACAAATATATAAAAGTGGCATATTCGACCTTTGAATTGAAAATAACTGCATTTTCTTTAACTTCCCTCAGTCGAAAATTAATTAGACGAACTATACGCCCTATTATCTTGGGGAATTTATTCATTCGTACCAAACGTGCTTTAGATCTAGAGATACTTTACCCATGTTATTGAGGTGTAAGGTATCATATGTTGGCCACCTTGATATTAACCTTTGTTATACCCTACACCATTCTATGGGGGGTATATTAGGTTTGTCATACTGATTGTAACAACTCGGAAAACACATTTTAGATCCTACAAAGTATATATCGGCTGGCTGTTGGGTCGTTAGATGTCGGGTTGGTGGCTATGCTTTGTACAATTCGATTTTGCTATGGAGAAATAGATTAGTTAGGGGTAGCTGGCTAAGAACGTTGAGCCGACTGTGAGCTTGAGCTGGCTGAGAGGTGGAAGCTTGTTAAGAACCTGGTGGCGTTTTAAACGCTTGGAGTTTGCTAAGAGCGGGGAGCGTGCTAAGGGCTGGGAACTTGTTAAGAGTTGGATAGAATCATGGCTACCTAATAACGAAACTGCGGACAAGCCACATGTCTGTTCATACTCTGTCGCCTATTGATCCACACCCCTCGGTTGAAACTATTTTTTTGGAAATTTTTCAAATCCTTCTAAATGGTGGAGGGCCTTCAAAGTTTGACTTGGCCGAACTCTTTTTATACCCTCCACCATAGTATGGAGGGCGTATTAAGTTCTAGACCCTATTATATATTCTTGATCAGCATAAAATTCTATATACAGGGGGAGATGAAAAAACTCCCACCAAATTCAGACTGATGTCATTTCTAAGTCACTCGTCCGACAGCTGTTAAAATTATTCCGGTGACAGCTCATTATATTGTTTACAAGCGAACAAAAGCATTTTGGTGAGAATTTTCCAAAAAAAAGTTATTTGTGATGGAATTCAAGCGTGATAGTGTGATATCTTTATCTTTGGCTGGAAAACCACAAGAGGCTGTCATTAGAGCACTCGTACCATCGCTGGTTATCGTGATACTAGTAGCGTAGCCCGACGTCAAGTAAGTGGATGGAAGAAAACTGCAACATCAGCAGATATGGTTCGAAAAGTAAAGAAGCGACTTAATCGAAACGCGGGTCGCAATGGCCGAAAAATGGCTGGTGAGCTGAACATATCGCATTATTCCATTCGGAAAATATTGAAAAATGAGCTCGGGGTAAAGCCATTGAAATTCCAAAAGTGCAAGAACTTACACTGCAACAGAAAGAAAATAAGGAGTTGCTTCGCTTGGCCGAGAGTGGTAAACTGCCGAATTTGGTTTTATCCGATGGGAAAACATTCGTTGTCCAGCAGTTTGTAAACAAACAAAATGATCGTGTTTACTTGCTAAAGAGGTCACTGAAAATGTGCACCATCCGTAGGCCACCAGAACTCAAGCGCCGGCCATGGTGATGGTGTGGGCCGCCATAACAGCATCAGAATAAATGCCGAATATTATGGCGAAAGTATTCTGGAGGGGACTTTTGGTATTGAAAATGGGCTAGATAGGTCCATGTACCGACAGTTTCAACGTATTTTTTGTGTTTTAGTCACAAATTCGCTCGAATTTGCTGTAAATTGAGAGTGCGTGTTCCCATGTAGAAATCATCCTCGCAGAGTACTGTGCATATAGGTCCAAGTTTCGGTATTGACCCCATATAACTCTACATTCACATATTGATGATTTATGTAAAAGCTTTCACCGGAATTGCTTCAAATATGATATTTGGTGTTCGCGATGGGTACTACCTCCTATGACAGATATCTGATTTAATATCTGATACCACATATAAATTTTGTGGACAGCAAATTACGAATGTGAGAGTTATAAAACCCCAAATGGGATGAAACATATATATGGGAGCTCTAGCTATATCTGAACCGATTTTCACCAAATCTGAAGTACTTGCTTTTGTACTGAATTTTGTTGGAAATGCAATGGCATTTGGCATTAGCAATTTAGTGCACAATAAACCTGGAATCGGTCAAAGATAGGTATGGCAGCTATATTTATATCTGAACCGATTTTAAAAATGTTTAGTAATTGCTTCCAACTTGAATTCGTTCGGAAGTACGAAAATTCACTCTATTTGGGCTGATATTTGCCATTTGGTAAACCTAAATCGGAGCTATATCCAAACCTGAACCCATCTCGAAAAAAATGAAGGGAGATATTTCTGGAGTGCATATTACGAATGTGTGGTACTTAAACATACTATATCTGAACCGATTTAAACCAAATTTGAAGTACTTGCTTCTAGACTGAATTCTGTGGGATGTACCGAAATGCATCTTATTAAGACGAATATTTCACATATGGGGCACAATAGTTGTAGATATCGTGGATATATATAGGCAGCTCTCTTCTAGGGGGTAAAGGAAGGAAGGAACTCCTGTTGTGGATTTTCAGACAAAAAATCATTGAAAAATGTGGCTAAAAAATCCTGAAATAACGAATATCGGAAGGTATGGGGATATACGTTATCGTAGACCTACTCAATTCTCTTTCAAGTTGTAAAGTACTCACAAAGAACTCCTTGTGTAGAATTTCTCAATGCCATTGAAAATGTGGCTAAAATCATCAAAATACCGAATATCGGAGGGTACCGTTGTATGACGGCTATACGATATCGTTGACCGATATAGCCCATCTTCGAGCTTGAGCTGCCTGCAAACAAAAGACTGATCTGTGAACAATTTTATTTCCTATCTTAATTCGTTGCGACTCTATTATTACAACAAACGGACATACGGTCGTCTCAGAATTTTACGATGATCAAGAATATACATAAACTTTGTTAGGTCTCCATATTATGTATGGTGGGGCTTTAAAAACACACAAAAGTTCTGCCGGACCGAACTTTTAATACCCTATGTCATAGGTCACAGGTTATACATTACGAAATTTGAAACAATACCCTTAAATAATGTCGTTAAAGCATTAAAATACCGAATATTGGGAGTTACTGTTATATAGGGGCTATACGAACACATGAGCCTGCATAAGTAATTGTTTTCATAGGTTGTACCTATTTTGGTCTTTAATTAGGAAATTAGAAACAATTAATGTAAAAGGAGGTCGCTAAAATCATCAAAATATGGAAAAACCTGACCGGTATGGTCCATTTACGAGCTTAACCTGCCTACTGGCAAAAAACAGGACTATTCTCAAACATGAACTTAAGACAACATTTTTATATACATTTTAATCAATTCCTTTCTTCAAATTTCTTCAGAGGAGTCAGTACCAGATATGAACATCAAATACCAAATTTCACGCAATACCGTTGACAAATTAGGTCTAAAGCCATCAAAATCGCTTGCATCGGAAGGATTGGAGGATATACGAAAGACCGTCCAAATCCATCTTAGATTGCCCTTTAAATTCTCCTTAGATTTACCTTCAAACATTTATGCAACACCATGAACGTTGTATTGACAATATTTGTTGCCATAACGACATTTTTAAATTTATATACCTTCATGAAGTATGTGTCTTGTCATCCTCAATACTTATTAATTTCATTCGAATAATCTCTGACACATAAACTCTAACCTGTCACAAACGAATTCCTGATAAGCATATTTTACGTGATAAATCTAGCAATGTGACCCTTAAAATATGCTGTCATGCTCTTGGGCAAATCAAAAGGTAGCAACAAAAATAGACTTCAAAGCATTTACATATCTTCATCATCATCAGCAGCAAATGTTGCTGCTGCTGAACATTTGAGTCAGTCTCACCATGAGTTCTAAAAATATTTTTTTGGCAATGTATATTTCCAAATAACTGCATATTATTTTATCGGATTTCAATGAAAACGTGTTTCTGTTGAAGGCATCAAGAAAAATAGATAAGAGGGGAAATTCGAAATAAGTGTATCTATCAACAATACCTAGATTTATTTAACTAAACATGTGATAAGGCAAAAATACTTTCTGTTTATGCAATTGTCATTTTGTTCAATAACAGAAATGTTAAAGATAAAAGCTAATGTCATTGTCACATTGTCCTCTTGACATTAAAAGACTTATATACCAATGAGTTGGAGTAAAATATTGAGGTTAAAAATTGAAAATGGATGATGTTTCCCCATCTGGCGTTAACCTTTAAAATTACATTCTTTGTATGCCAATTTGGTGAGGGAAGCAAATTTAGCATATCTTCGAGCTAAATTCATGTTTAATAGTTTACAACTTTCATTTCGAAACTCACAAAAAATTGAAAAAATAAATAATAATAAAGAAGTAAAATGGCAGTAAGTTCGGCCGGGCGAACTTTGAATACCCTCCACCATTTGGAACGAATTTGGTGAATTTTATTTTTGAAAAAAAATAAAATCCCTTAAAAATTCTGTTGAAATCTTAAAAATACCGATTATTGCCGTTATATTGGGGTCTATAAGTAATAATCAAATACGAAACTTGAAAAATAAAATCCGGTGAATAATGTAGATAAAATCATCAATATAGGAATATAGGGAAGTACCGTTATATCGGGCCCCACGAAGATCTGGACCTGAATAGATAATTTTCTGTCATAGACTGTGGTTCCTATTACGAATTCTAAATACGAAATTTGTAACAACGCCAGTGAATAAGGTCCCTAAAATCGTCAAAATATAGAATATTGGGGGGGGGGGTACCGTTAAATGGGGATATACGATATCGTGGACCTATACAGACAATACTCTTTCAGGAGTAATCCGAAGGAACTCCGTTTGGGGATTTGATTGAAAAATTTGGCGACAATCATCAAAATACAGAAAATGGGGGATACAGTTATATGGGAGCTATACAATATCGTGGACCGATATAGCCCATCTTTGAACTTGACCTGCCTGCATACAAAAGACTGATCTATGCAAAATTTTAGCTTCACATCTTTATCTGTTTTGACTCCAGCGTGATTACAACAGACGGATGGACGGACTTCGAATTTTACGCTGATCAAGAATATAAATACTTTAACAGGTGTAAAATTATTATTTCGATGAGTTACAAAGGGTATGCCGAACATAATATACCCTCTATACTATGTATGGTGGAGTGTATAAAAATTATGATTTTCTAAGCTTAAGTCTTGGGTAAGAATAACAGCATCATCATATTTTTATGTGATTCGCTACTTTTATCAATTTTGAACCATCTTCACATGTTTGAAGTTTGAAGAAAATCGGACACTAAATTTAAATTTAGTACAAGTTACTAAAATTCAAAATTTTAATATTCTGTGAGAAGAGATGCGAGAAGGAGTTAACCGATCAATTTTCTCTCCTGAACAAAGTGTAATATATATAGGGTGAGATGAAAAAATGCAACCAACTTCAGACTGCTGTCATTTCTAAGTCACTCGTCCGACAGCTGTTAAAATTATTCCAGTGACAGCTCATTATATTGTTTACAAGCGTGCCAAAGCATTTTGCTGAGAATTTTCCAAATAAAAAGTTATTCGTGATGGAATTCAAGCGTAATAGTGCGATTTCTTTATATTTGGTTGGAAAACCACAAGTGGCTATCGTTAGAGCACTCCTGAGCTGAACATATCGCAATATTCCATTCGCAAATACGGAAGATATTCGTTGTCCAGCAGTTTGTAAACAAACAAAATGTGTACCTTCGGTTGGCCACCAGAACTCAAGGGCGGGCCTGTGATTGTGTGGGCCGCCATAACAGCCGATGGTAGTTCTCCGCTCGTATTAATAGACCGTGGCGTCAGAATAAATGCCGAATATTATCGCGAAAATGTTCTGGAGTGTGTATTAAAGCATGGACACGCAAACATTTTGGCCGCGAACTTGGACATTCCAACAGGGCTCAGTACTATCGCACTGAGCACGCGGCACCCAAGAATAGTTACAAAATGAGGTTCCTCGCTTCATTTCCTGTGCACAATGGTCACCAAAATCTCCAAATATCAATCCGTGTTACTATTGTGTCTGGAGTAGTTTGGAAAACAAGGTTGGCACTAAAAAATACCAAAGTGTCGATCACCTCAAGCAAGCACTTCGCCGGAAATGGGCCAAAATACCGCAGAGCAATATTCGGGCAGCGTATGCCAAAGGTGACCAATTCGAACAAATCTAAACTTATTTTAAAATTTGAGGGTATTTCCGACATTTTTTGCTTTCATTCAATAAAATTTAAGAAAAATCAAAAATTATGGAGTTTGACTTTGTTGCAGTGTTTTATCCCACTCTGTATGTTATGGTGTGAAACATTTGGAATATCAGGTACTCCATGCGTATTATACAAGATCTGTTTAAAAATTTTGAGTTTGCGGGACAGTATCAAAGGGAAAGGCTGAGGTATACATTTTTATTTATTTGCTAGTAAGTGCCCGCTACTTTTACAATTACACTTTTAGTACACATTTCTAAAAGCATATCTCAATTCCAGATGCCAACAGAGACTTCATATATCAATTTTTATGATTCCAGCCCTATATCTTCACTCAATACCCAATATAGTACCATTCAGTACTTTACGTATTTGGAAGGAAATTGAAAAATTTTTTAAGTGTTATACGAAGACGTGGACTTGAATACGAATTTTTTTGTAGGCTATATATCTTTGAATATGAAATTTGAAATTATTCCAGTGAATAATGTCGCTAAAATGATCAAAATACCGAATATTGGGACCGACATGAGCCATTTACGAACATAACCTGCCTGCAGATAAAATGCATGATGAATTCGTTCGAAATATAGCGTGATTACAAGAGACTGATAGACGGACATCGCTTAGAATTTTACGCTATATGGTTTGTAGGGACCATCATGAGTATTTCGAGGAATTACAAAAGGGGTGACAAAGCTAATATACCCTCCATAGAATGGTAAAGGGTATTAAAAAGTCTTTGAATGACCATACTAGTTTTAAATATTAAGCTAGTTAGTCCTCACTTTATTGCTCTCCTGCATATCATTAAACATACATGTGTGGGTACTTATATTTCAAAGTTTATATACTACTACATAAGAGAGATTCGCAGGAATAATCTTATATAGTTAACCACATGAATAAGTCCATCATTGTTCTCCAAACATTTTATAAATTATTAATTTATAATATACTAGCTGGCCCGGTCCGCGTTGCCGGCCCGTAGTTTTAGTCTTTAATGCAAATTTTGCATAGCATAATATCACAAATCTAGCTCATAAAGGTGAACAAATTTTTATATAAATATTGATTCAACTAAATAAAAATCAATAACTATGGAAGGAGGGCAAAATAATTTCTGAATGGTCAAAGTTAATTACGCTTTTACACCCATTACCATAGCACCTCAAATTGCGCATTAGAGTCCCAAAAAAGTCTATGTTCTTGTTCATAGTAAAATTCAATGACGATTAAATAATACCCGCGTTGTTGTCCGCCAATCGGTAAACATCACTATAGATCGGCGGGCCTGGGGACTATATGGGGACTGTACCAAAATATTTAAGTATGTTGACATTTTTCTGTAAGATGGTTCTCTACTCACAAAGTAGCCTAAATACAGCAAATAATGGTCAAATCAGTTGAAAAGGTGGCCAAGACCACGGTCACAGCTGAAATCAGGGATACATTTATATAAGGGTTATACCAAAACGTGGCCCAACAAATATTCTCTTGGGGGTTACAAATTCAATAGAAAACAACATTTTCTTTTCTGACCACCAATTAGATGTGAAAGTGGACTTGGGGATACTCCAATGTGGGGACTTTACTTAAATAAATTCCTATGTGGCAATTATCTGTATGATGGTTCCCTACCCCAAAGTAGCATAAATACATTTTTTAGCCAAATCAATTAATGAATGTGGTCAAGACCAAAATGGGCCCTACTCTGAAAATTTCAAACTTTATGCGAAGAGGTTCTCTACCTCCTTAGAAACAAAGATGCCAAATAATGGCCAAAATATTAAAAAAGTGACCAAGACACCAAAAATAGCTTAAATCATACGATGGTTATATAAATATGAAATCGGGTTGTACCCTTATCCGTGAGTTATGATCGATATCATGACCTGCAAAAGAGATTTAAGGTATTATGAATGTTTGGGAAGAATTTCTGGAAGGATAGAAATCCTTTTCTTACTAAGAGTCCCATTCGCTCTACTATTTTCCACCCTTTATATTTGATATTTTTCTGATTGTACATTGGACAGGAAAGAAGTAGTTCCACGCTTTGAAATGAGCCCCATTAGGCTTTTTCGGTAATTTTTGTTTGTCAAATGTGTTCGCATCTTCCAGCTGAACCACGATGTCGGCCCTGGAGTTGAAATGTAGATGTCAGTTAACATCGTATTTCCCACTTATTTCATTTTTTGGTGAAAATAAAAATATAGTGAAAATTATTCTTTATTTGTTCACAAAAAATTTACTGAAAATTAACAAAAGAAGAATAACACATTGAAAAAATCTTCAACTTGTTCGCTGATTTTTTACAGCAAATGTTTAAAGATCCTTATATAGTTTGTCAATAGAATGTATTTCTATTTTAAAATTCGATTCCATGTAACTCGCCATCAATTTCATTTCTCAAGAAATCAAGTCAATTAAATAAATTGGTTTTAATATTTGAATTAAAAAATAAAATATAAAAACACTACAAATGTACATTAGAAAAAAGTAAGTCAAAATGGAAAAAAATCATGCAAAATAAAACATTACTATTGTACATTTCAAAAGTCAAAATGAAAATGTTAATATATCATATTTTTACGCGATTTTTTTGGATATTATCCTTTTCGGAGAGGAGACAATTCCGAATTTGTATGAATCTTTAAAATCAGTCCAGCGGTTCTAAAGTTATAAGCGTAGTAACTAACACAACTTTCTTTTATATATATAGATTTCAAACATTTCTATAACTTTTTGTACTATTCATGTTGGATTTCTATAGAAGGAGGCAGCTATTCAATGGCTTTCAACAAAGAAACCATTATTTCCAATTGGAAGATTTTAAATATTTTAGTTTCATACTGGTCTGGTTTACATTTATAATTTTAAGTCGAGAATAAAGAGAAATGTGGCCGATAAATTGAATACACTCATAAAAATTATTTTAAATGATTTAGAAATCTATACAGGATGTAATATTCTCCAAAGGCTGCAATAACAACAATAATTAGTGGTGGCTGTTGGAAATTACCCAATTGGTAAGTACCCATTATATTAAATATTATATTTAAATCGGTAAAAACAGGTAAGTACAATATAAAATATTTAATTGTTCTACTTTAAATTTTAGAGTTCTATGCTTGCTGATGCAGGTGTACTATAAACCATCATCGGGTAAAAATATATTTGAGAGCTATAACGAAATCTGAACGATCTCGATTAAATTTGGTAGAGGTATTTCTATGATTTATGTGGTATCTAGTCCGGAATATCGTTTTTATGACGCCTTAAGTTTCAATTCGGATGAAACATATATAGAGGAGCTTTATCTGCACCGATGTTCACCAAATTTGACTTACTTGCTTCAAGGCTGAATTCGGTCGTATATACTAAAATCCATCCTCTTTGGAATAATATTACACATTTGGTGTACAATGAGATTGAAGTCGGACAAATATATATAGAGGAGCTATATCTAAATTATTATCAATTTCAATTATGTTCGTCCTTGGGCCAAAAACAGTTGAGCGTTTTGTTTTTCAAAATCTTGTTCCCTATGTGGGGAAGGTACCAGAAGAAATGTTCCGCTCTCTACCGTCTTTATGAGATAAACTGTGTTGATAGAATTGTTGAGATTTCCTAAGTCTGAATGGAATCGAGTTTTAATTCCGCATTTTATGAGCTTTATGGATATTTAAAAATGTAACGCCTTGTGGGGGAGGTGCCTGAAGGAGTGAACCGCATTCTTATATCGATTGAATTATTGAGACACTCAAAGTCTAAATGGGATCGCATGTTAATTTCGCGTTTTATGAGCTTTATGGATATTCAAAATCTTGACCATATGTTTGGGGAGGTACCAGAAGAAGTGGACCGATAAATTCCATCTTCACACCACACATTGGTTTAGTAAAATTATTTTAATGTGTGTAATTTGAAGATAATCCGACTCTTACATCACATTTTATTAGATTTATAAATATTCAAAATTTTGGCCCTTTGTGGGGGAGATACTTAATGGAGTGGACCGATATTGTCCATTTTCACACCTGACCTAGCAATGACACAAATATTAGGATTTACAAAGTTGGAGCAAAATAGGATTTTCCTTTCTCTTTCTATGCAATAAATGAGTGTCTTTGAAAATTTTGACATTTTGTGGGGTTGGTACAAGAAGGAGTGGACCGATATTGCCCATCTCCGAACTCGATCTAAGTCTGACAATAATATTACAATGTACCAAGTTTGGACCCTTTGAGATAAACGGGCGGACGGACGGGTATCGCAAGATCGATTCCAAGTATCCTGAAATGGATTTGGTCTAAATAGACCTTGGGTCTAAAACTAATATTTTGATAAGGCACGTTTGGCCGTATCAAATGATATATACCCCCTCTAACCATATGGCTGAGGGTACAAAAAGTACTAAAATGTACATAGCTGTTTTTGTGGGATTGGTAAAGGCTGTACTTTTGAAAGTTTGGTTAAGAGTAATTCTTAGAAGAAGAGTTTAAAATATGGCCGGATTTTTGGAAAATAATAGTACTTAAAGTGTATATATTCTTATGAGATGAGATGAAAATTCCCAAAAAATATTTGTTTGGCCCAAGGAAGATCCCTATTGAAGTTGGTGATAATCGGATCAGATTTAGATATATTTCTCATATATCTTTAACCGATTTCGGGTTGATTGTGCACCAAATGTCCAATATAAGTCGAAATGACCTTAATTTTTTCACATCCAACTGAATTCAGTCCAGAAACAAGTACACCAAATTTGGTGAAAATCAATTCAGATATAGCTATAGCTCCCATATATAGGTTTTATCCGATTTGGCGTTTAAGTTCTCACATGCGAAATATGCACTTCACAAGAAAAAATGTTTACCGGACATCAGATACAGGGTTGCCCATATTCGACGGACCCATCTGGCAACGCCATAACTTTTGACAGAGATGTCACATCGCTTAATGACATACCGCGTTTGAAGCATCAGTCCAAGCAGATTTTTAGCATGAACCAATACACCCCACGCGAGCGCTCTGAAATAGTTGAAATTTACAAGAAGTCAATTGTGAAAACTCAACGTGATTTTAAAACATTAAAAAATGTGAGAATTGCGCCTTCTAAGAACACCATTAAGCGTTTATAAGAAAAATGTTCTACTGGTAAGGCTCTTTCTAATCCGAAGATGCCATATAAAAGTCGACCAAGGCGATCGGACGAGAATATCGCTGCCGTACGAGCAGGTGTTGAGAGGTCCCTAAGAACATCCCAAAAACGCCGTTCTCAGCAGTTGGGCATGGCTCGGTCCACTTTACAACGGTTTATTCGCATTGATTTGCATTTGTTCCCGTACAAAATTCAATTGATGCAAAGAATGTTGCCTGCGGACAAGCCTCGTCGATTGGAATGGGCCCAAAGGGCCCAAAGGTCCGTCGAATATGGGCAACCCTGTACTGCTCGAAAATACCTCTGGCAAAAATCGAGATCTGTACAGATTTGGAATATAGCTCCTATATATATATTCAACCGATTTCGGATTAACTGTGCTCCAAATGGCCAATATCAGTCCAAATGACCTGAATTTTGTCATATCCGACATCCTAGAAGCCAGTGCCTCAAATTTGGTGTAAATCGATTCATATATATCTATAGCTCCCATATATATGTCACATATGATTTAGGGTTTAAATTCCCTCACAAGCGTAATACGCATTCCACAATAATGCTCTTTGGTATCAGATATCAGATACAGCTTTGAAATAAATGTAGCAAATTTTGTCAAGATTGGTTCTGATTTGGATATAGCTCCTATATATATATATATATGTATCTTCAACCGATTTCGGGTTAATTGTGCACCAAATGGCCAATATCTGTCAAAAATTAATGAATTTTGGCATATCCAACCGAATGCAGTCTAGAAGCAAGTACATCGAATTCGGTTCAGAGCTCCCATATCCCTTAAATTCGTAATATCCATTCGACAACTATTATATTTGGTATCAGATATCTTATAGTGTTCGGAAATACTTTGCCCAATTTTATCGAGAACGGGTAAGATTTGGATATAGCTCCCATAAATATCCTTAACCCGATTTCAGTTTTTTTTTGTGCAAATAATGGCTAATATCAGCCCAAATGGAGATACATATTTTTTAAATATATAATCTTCTCGAAGTGATATCATGCACTCTATAGCAATGTTATTTGGTATAAAAGATTAAAATGTCTCTGTCTAAATTAGTGAAAATCGATTCGGAATTGGATATGCCTCTCATATGCTCATTTCCTCTGGAACCAAATTATTACTGCTCTAAAGCCAAAGGTTGATAAAAGGTATGATCTACTTCAAATAAATTATTTTGTTATGGGAGCTGTATTAAAAATGCACAGTGGTGTAGGGTATCATATAGTCGGCCCCGACCGACTTCTGACGTTTTCTTACTGGTTTTAATTAGGCAATTAAATCATACTCAGCCCAATAAAAATCTCAACACCATATATTTAGTATTTGTTCATGGGAATTGTACATTTGCCTCAGTTGTATTTGGTAAAACTCGACAGAGGGTTTAATTTCATTGTCCTGCCCCATTTACTTTTTTATATCTTCAAATTTTATATTTTTCTTTCTTATATCCACAATTGCAATTATAACCAATTCCAGAGAGACTCAAATTTTCTTTGAGTGTATCCATGTGGCCCTGTGTTTTTGTGTTTGTGCATTTTCCTTTTGGAACAAATTACAGCATCATTGTGCAAGCGGCTTGTGTAAATGCTCTGTGGCCGTTGATGTCTAATTGTATTTGCTTTGGACTGAAGCTATTTTAGTGCTAGTTGTGTTCATGCACAATCTTGCCTTTATTTTCTTTCCAAGAATCCATAAAAAATTCACTTTACAACATAAACCAGCAAAGGATGACTGCTGCAATGCACGAACCAGCACCACCACCACCACCACGAACAATGGAAAACAGACAAAAAGTCCTGATTGTAGTCGGAGGTTTTGCACTTTGTTTCAACAATATCCGATTTTTTTGCTGCTGCTTCTCTGTGCTTTTTGCAATGTTTAATTTCACCAGCCGTTCTGCCTCCGAACACTTTTGCTTACTCTTGGCCGTGTTTTTGCTGTGTGCCTCCTTTGGCTCTCTGGAAACTATTTCGAAGCCTCAAAAGTACAAAATAAGTGCGGTTTGACTTTGTCAGAGGAGAAGCTTTCGTTCCGTTTGATTTCTTTACAGGGCAATTTTTTTGCTTTTGGTCAACTAAGAGGTTTCCGCATAATAAATGCCGGAGAGAAAACATTGCCTAGAAATCATGTTTTTTAGGGGGGGTGAGAAGCAATTTTGGGATTTTAAATTGTTTAGAAAAATTTAAGGAAGAACGTTTTCAAGGATTTTGTCACATCCCACATCAATTCAAATCAATTTAATTCTAAAACTCAATCTTTGTTTCATTTAATAGCTTTAATTCAATTGCTTCCTAAGGCTTAACGGCCTTTACTTTCTTTTTCAGGTTATAAAAGCAAAGAACTTAATTCCTTTTTTTTTTGTGGGTAATTGTAATGTTGCAACACACAAATGAACAAAGTCCTGCAATGCATTTTAAAAATATATATGTGTGTTTGTGTGCGTGCTATCGCCTTTGGAGTCAAAGGGACTTTTCAGATTGTGTCTGCAAATGGTTTCTAATGAATCTTAGCAAATTGTTCACTTCTTTGATAAATTAACCCAAAAATGCATTGATGTTGAAAGGAAACCAAGAATTCTTTTGAATGGCCTTCCATTTTTATTTGGCCAACTGAGGGGAAGGTTTTACCAAATGGGAATTTGTTTTCCAGAGAAAAAAAAAAAAACATTTGCTTCAAAAAAGGAGAACACTTACATACATCAGAAAAAAATGCGAATAATGTTTTTTTAATTTCCCGCATGAATATCTATTACCATTGAATTTAAAGCAATTAAGGAGGAAGTCGTCCGAAGAGATATGTATGTATTGTAATTCCGTTGTATCATAAGAGGACTCTATAGAGTATATATATTTTTGAATGAGTAAAAAATAAAGGACGATATACGGATGCATATCGCGCTCTAACTTTTAATGGAATCAGTCAAGATGACAAAAATGATGCTCATAATCATATCTGCAGGTTTTATGAGATACATAGGTCAACGATCTGGCCCCTTCCCAGCAAAAACTTTAATTACCATAATCAAATCACATTTTGGTATTCGCGACTTCGTATAAATCAACCTTAGTAGACCCCATAGAGTATATATATTCATAATCAGCATAAAATTCTAGATCGATTTAACGATGTCCGTCTGTCTGTCTGTTGAAATCACGATACAGCCCACATTATTTGACATAGAGCGCCAAAATCTAGCTGAGCAATTTTTATTGTGTCTAGGATGGTTGGTATTGAAAATGAGATATATCGGTCCACGTTCTGGTATAGTCCCCATATAACGGTACCTTCCGATATTCGGTATTTTGATGATTTATGCCACATTTTTCCACGGATTTGGTATTTGTAAAGGTAAAAGGTACCTCCCGATATTCGGTATTTTGATGGATTTTGACACATTTTTTCAAGAATTTCTCTGAAAATTGGTGGTTGTAGATCATAATGGGTCCCAGTTACCCCTTACTAAGTAGGCATGCTAAAAATCGATAATTAATTAAAACCCCGTTTGTTTTTATACCCTCCATCATAGTATGGAGGGTATATTAAGTTTGTCATTCCGTTTGTAACACCTCGAAATATACATTTTTTAGTATATATATTCTTGATCAGCATAAAATTCTATGTCGATTTCGACCAATTGCCCGTCCGTCTGTCCTTCTGTGGAAATCAGTCTAGCTTACCAACGAATTGAAGCAGGTTGGCAAAATTTTACTCAAATATGTGTTTGGTCTGCAGGACTTTTGGTGTTGAAAATAGGCCATATAAGTCCACGTTTAGGTATAGCCCCCATATATCAGTACTTTCCTATATTCGGTATTTTCATGATTTTAGCGAAATTATTCACGGGAGTTATTTCAAATTTCGTAGTCGAAGTTCTTAATATTTACTACAGCCTGTGACAGAAAGTTGTCTATGCAGGTCCACGTCTTCGCATAGCCCCCCCTATATCGGTACCTCACTATTTTCGACATTTTGACGATTTTGGCCACATTATTCACCGGATTTTTTTCAAATTTCGCATTTGCACTTCGTAATGGGTATTACAGCCTCTAATATAAAATTGTTTTTGCAGGTACTCGTCTTCGAATAGCCCCCCCTATATCGGTACCTCCCTATATTCGGTATTTTGATGGTTTTGGCTACATTATTCACCAAAAGTATTTCAAATTTCGTACTTGCACTTCAAAATGCATACTACAACCTGTGACATAAAATTTTCTATGCAGGTCTACGTCTTCGCATAGCCCCCATATAACGGCAACTCCCTATATTCGGAATTTTGATGATTTTAGCGATATTATTCACCGGTATTGTTTAAAATTTCGTATTTGAAGTTCTTAATAGGTACTACAGCCTGTGACACAAAATTGCTTATACATGTCCAGGTCTTCGTATAGCCCCCATATAACGGTGCTTCTCTATATCAGGTATTTTGATGGTTTTAGCGACATTATTCACCGGCATTATTTGAAGTCTCGCATTTGAATACTATTATGGCCATGACAAAAATTGCATATGCACATCACGTGTTCGTATGGACCCCAATATAAATGTTTTGCATTTTCATGTTTTTAACGGAATTGTTAATGATTTTTATTTTTCAAATTTGTTCCATTTTGTGGAGGTTTGTCAATGTTTGACCCGGCCGAACTTGCTGTATTTTTGCTTTTTATACTTAATTTTCTCAGCTCTATACTAGTCATGCCACATTAGCTGACCCGGTAAACGTTGTCTTGACTTCAAATCTTTTAATAAATATTCTTGGGATACATTGAAGATATTTTTATACCCTCAGCCATATGGCTACAAAGGGTATATATCAATAACTCTCGAAGGGAGTATCCGATATGATCCAAAGTTGGTACATCATAATATTTTTGTCAAACTTTGATCGAATTCGGTGATGGGCAATATCGGTCTACTCCTTCTAGAACCTCCCACACAAAATGTGAAAATTTTCAAAGAAAATAATTTATTGTACGGAAAGAGAAAGGATAATCCGATGTTGTTCCAACTTTGCGAATTCTAATATTTTCATCAGTTCTAGGTCAAGTTCGAAAATGGATAATGTCGGTCAAATCCATCAAGTACCTCCCCCACAAGAGGTCAAAATTTTGAATAATTATAAATCTTATAAAATGTGATGTAATAGCCCGATTGTCGTCAAATTTCAGACATCTTTATAATTTTTGGTGTGAAAATGGAATGTATCGGTCTACTCCTTCTGGTACCTCCCCCACAAAAGGTCGAAATTTTCAAAAAATATTTTTGCACAGAAAGAGAAACGATAATCCGATTTTGCTCCAACTTTGCAAATCCTAGTATTTGCATCAGTGCTAGGTCTGGTGCGAAAATGGACAATATCGGTCAACTCCATCAAGTACCTCCCCCACAAAATTTTGAATAATTACAGTTCTTATAAAACGATAACTATCGAAGGGAGTATCCGATTTGATCCAAAGTTGGTACATCGTAATATTATTGTCAAACTTAGATCGAGTTCGGAGATGGGCACTATCGATCCACTCCTTCTGGAACCTCCCGCACAAAATGTGAAATATTTCAAAGAAAATAATTTATTGCACAGAAAGAGAAAGGATAATCCGATTTTGTTTTTTTTTTTTTTTGCTTTGCGAAACCTAATATTTTCATCAGTGCTAGGTCAGTTCAGAAAATGGACAACGTCGGTCAAATTCATCAATTACCTTTCCACAAGGGGTCAAAATTTTGAATAATTACAAATCTTATAAAATGTGATGTAATAGTCCGATTTATTAACTCAAGGTCTAGTGTGAAAATGGAATGTATCGGTCCACTCCTTCTGATACCTCCCCAACAAAAGGTCGAAATTTCAAAAAAAAAAAAAAAATAAAATATATATATATATATATATACATTTTTTTTTTTGCACATAAAAATAAGCAATAATCCGATTTTGTTCCAACATAATAACTGCGTCATTTCTAGGTCAGGTGTAAAAATGGATAATATCGGTCCATCCATCGAGTGCCTCCCCCAAAAATGGTCAACATTTTGAATAATTACAACTCTCATAAAATGTGATGTAATAGTCCGATTGTCTTCAAATTTCGCACATCCCAATATTTATATTAACCCAAGGTCTGCATTAGATGAAGTATGAAAATGGAATACTTCGGTCGACTATATCTGAATTAAAAACGGCCAAAATAGGCACATTCCTTCGGAACCTACTCCATGAGGGGTAAACATTTGAATAATCATAACAGAAGTAAAAATATTTTTAAATAATCGGCTGAGGGTATACATCTGCAAAACAGACAGATACTTTTTAACTTGCTATTATTAAAAATTATTAAATTATTATTTGTTATTATTAAATATGTCATTCCGTTAGTGAAACTTCTAAATATGCGATTTAACGATGAAATCACATACAGTCCACATTATTTTACGCAAGCTTTGAAATAGTTAATGTCACAATAGTTTGTATTGTGTCGAGGATGGTTGGTATTGAAAATGAGGTATATCGGTGCACGTTTTCCTATAGCCCCATACAACGCTACCTTCCGAAAATCCGTATTTTGATGATTTTTGCATTATTTTTTAATGGAATTCTTGCAAATTTGGGAATAAAGGTTAATAACGGGTTCTAAATCTGGTTACTGAACGTAGTCTGTACAGGCCCGATTTCACTCATATTTGCAGATTAAAGTGATACAAATTTCCATCCAGACATTTTTATTTATTTTTTTTTTTCATCTAATGATGGAGGGCGTTGAATGTTCGACCTGTTCGAATTTAATTTTTTTTCTTGTTCAAAGTAAAATATTTAGGAAATTGCAAAAAAAAAGTTAGTTTTAGAGTTCAACAATTCCTCCACATAAGCATTCGCCCACTCCAATTTTCTGGCATATTGGCAATTACTGAATGTTTCAAAATTTTACATATAAGATTTGAGTTTTTCTTGATGGAATGGAATTGTTTGAAATTCGTTATTTAAAGTTCGCAATGGGTACTACAGCCTATGACCAAAAATTGCGTACGTATGTCCACGTTTCGTATAGCCCCCATTTAACGGCATATTCTCGATATTTTGTATTTTGATGATTTTAGCGACATTAATTACCGAAATTGTTTTAAAATTCGTATTTGAATATCAGCACAGACAATGATTTGAGTTCTGCCTGAAATAAAAACATAATAATTAGAAGCGTTCGATGTTACATCTCACACATGTACAAAACTTTTTTAAAAGGTTCTAACATGAAGTAACATCATACATTCTCCTTTCATCACCCACTGTGAATGCGTAATTGCACACATGTATGCGTATAATGAGTGCATGTCTAAATTACGTCAACAGTATTCATGATTTATTTAAATTGGATAGCATTTTCCATTAAAGAGGCACAATTTTCAGTTTCATTGAACAGCAGCAGCAGCAAAGAAACAGTACCATATGGATTTTTCAACTCAAAACCAATTTGCATACATATGTCAATGATATGCGTACTCCCAGCACACATACAAACGTATACGTATTTAGTGGTAGAACGAGAACGAGCTACCCAAATTTTAATTGAACACCAAAGAGAGCAGTAAACATTTGACCGACCCCATTGCCATATGAATGGAAACATCAATTGCATCATCATCGTCATCATCATCATCGGCATGATTCATCAATAATATATTCATTCATTGATTCATCCTCACAAATATTTGCATTATTATGAGTTTTTCTGCTCGACATCGCAATTGTTTTATTTTCGGTTTGATATGAAGCGTTATTGTCATTGATGTGCAATGCAAGGGTTGCCAAGTCGATGTATTTGGCATTTCACATCGTTGGAATAAACTTAATCATATGGATGGTCTTCATAAGGACCCGCGCAGTCCTAATGTATTTTTCAAGGAGTCTGTAATTTTGTATAATTATTTTTTTAACATGCCTATGTAGGTCCAAGTCTTCGTATAGACCACAATATTTGGACGGATAGTATAGCTCCCATATAACGGTACCTCCCGATATTCGGTATTTTGATAGTTTAGTGGCACTATTCACCGGAATTGTTTCAAATTTAGTAGTTGAACCTCCTTATATTGATGATTTTAGCTACATTATTCACCAGAATGTGTTCAAGTTTCGCATTTGGATATTTTAATGGCTTATGCCTAATTGCCTATGCAGGTTCACGTCGTCCTTTAGACCCTTATATGACGGCTACATTTGATATTTTTAAGATTTTAACAGAATTTTTAACGGATTTTTTTTTTTTGAAAATTGCCAAATTCGTTCCAAATGGTGGTTGGTATTCAAAGTTCGGCCCGGCCGAACTTACAGTTTTTTTAATTGTTTTTCCAAATTCCATCCAAATGGTGGAATGTGTTGCTGTATTTTGTACGCTCCACCCTACTATATTTTTGATCAGCGTAAAATTATAAGACAACTGAAGTATGTCAATCTGACCGTCTAACTTCTGAAGGGATCGACCTAGATCGCTACATTTTTAGTCATATAGTAATGATTATAGTCGATAGCAGTGAGGAGAGAATTCTTTGTCTATGTAACTAAAATTTAACTTTCGACAATATTCCGTTCACCACAAAGAGCATATAATTCTCGTTGACTTGGTGATGCCGGCCACATAC
Source organism: Musca domestica (assembly GCF_030504385.1). NCBI lineage: Eukaryota > Metazoa > Arthropoda > Insecta > Diptera > Muscidae > Musca > Musca domestica. Next base: position 1,379,525 of record NW_026712212.1, read on the forward strand.
AGTGTTCGCTTTGATTTACGATGAGAGGGGAGTCCTACTGCATTTGGGCTTGCCAAAGGGTAGGTTCTGATTTTCTGAATCATTTTTATGCCTTCCACAATATATAGTATGGATGATATATTATGTTCGTCATTTCGTTTGTAACTCATCGAAATAATAATTTTAGACCTTATAAAGTATATACAGGGTGAGATAAAACAAGTAAAAAATAATAAGTTCGGCCGAGCCAAACTTTTAATACCCTCCACCTTATGGTAAAGGAAACAGTAGAGCCCATTATGATCCACATGTACCAATTTTTAGACATATTCATGGCAATATGTGCCAAAAATCATCAAAATATCGGGAAATACGGCTATATGGGGCTATACAAAATAGTGGACCTATACATACCGTGTTTCGCCAAAAGAGCTAGAACTATAATTACCAATTTTCACAGAAATTTGTGAAAAAATGTGTCAAAAATCATCAAAATACCGAATATCGAGAGGTACCGTTATATGGGGACTATACCAACACGTGGACCTATATATACAATGTTTTTCCACACGAACTAGGACCCATTATGACCTACAAATACCATAACGAGCGAGCGCGACACAAAAGATTTATTGACATTTAAATGCTGGAGTGCTCTAACGATAGCCGCTTGTGGTTTTCCAGCCAAATATAAAGAAATCACACTATCCCGCTTGAATTGCATCTCGAATAACTTTTTGTCTGGAAAATTCTCACCAAAATGCTTTTGTACGCTTGTAAATAATATAATGAGCTGTCACAGGAATAATTTCAACAGCTGTCGGAAGAGTGGCTTTGAAATTACATAAGTCATTTTTATACCTTCCACCATACATAGTATGGAGCGTATATTAAGTTCGTCATTCCATTTGTAACTTATCGAAATAATCATTTTAGACCCAACAAAGTATATATATATTCTTGATCAGCGTAAAATTCTAAGACGATTTAGCCCTGTCCGTCTGTCTGTCCGTCCGTCTGTCCCTCTGTCGTAATCACGCTACAGTCTAAACGAATTAAGATAGGAAGCTAAAATTTTGCACAGATCTCTCTTTTGTCTGCAGGCAGGTCAAGTTCGAATATGGGCTATATCGGTCCACGATATCGCATAGCCCCCATATAACGGTACCCCCGATATTCGGTATTTTGATGATGTTAGCCACATTTTTCAATGGAATTGTCTTAAAATCCACACAAGTGGTTCCTTGCGAGTAATTTACCCCCTGAAAGAGAAATGTCTATACAGGTCCACGATATCGTATAGCCCCCATATAACTGAAACCTCCGATATTCGGTATTTTGACAATTTTAGCCACATTTTTCAATGGAATTGTCTGAAAATCCACACAAGGAGTTCCTTGTGAGTATTCTCTGAAAAAGAATTGTCTATATAGGTCCACGATATCGTATATCCCCCATATAACTGTACCCACCGATATTCGGTGCTTTGATGATGTTAGCCACATTTTTCAACGGAATTGTCTGAAAATCCATACAAGGAGTTCCTTATGGGTAGTTTATACTTCGGAAGAGAATTATCTATATCGGTCCACGATATTGTATATCCCCCATATAACGGAACCCCCGATATTCGGTATTTTGATAACATTACCCACATCTTTCAACGGAATTGTCTGAAAATCCACACAAGGAGTTCCATGAAGAACTTTTTTTTTGAAAATTTTCTAATTCGTTCCAAATGGTGGAGGGTATTCAAAGTTCGGCCCGTCCGAACTTACTGCTTTTTTACTTGTTTTTTTTTTTTTTCAAGGCGTCGGTAATTTTTTTTCTTATTCTTTGTGACTACAACTTTAGCAACTATTAAATGGAACTTATTATACACTCCACCATGACACGTAGAGTTTATTAAGATTTTCGTTCCGCTTCTTACACCTCGAAATAAACGTTTTAGAACCTACAACGTCGATTTAGCGATGTCCGTCCGTCTGTGGAAATCACTCTAGCATCTGAACGAATTAAAGTAGGTTGATAAAATTTTACTTAGATGTATGTTTGGACTTTTAGTATTGAAATTGGTATAGTTCCCATATAACGGTATCTCCTTACATTCGGTATTTTGATATTTTTGCGACATTATTCACCAGAATGTTTGAATATTATAATGGCATATGACAAAACTTGCCTTTGCATGTCTACGTCTTCGTATTGACCGCAATATTATACCTATATTTGGACTATATTTATAATTTTTAACAGTAATTTTCAATGTTTTTTTTTTCTTCTTAAAGTCTCAAACTCCTTCCAAACGGTGGAGGGTAAAATCACAAAACGTTTAGCTGTATTTTTGTACCCTCCACCCTACTCATTTAATTCTACACAAACAAGTAAAATAGTATCATTCGGTTTTGCCGACAGATGTATACCCCCAGCCTTGAATTATGATTATTCAAACTGTTGACCTTTTATGGGGAAGGTTCCAAAGTTGGCCAATATTGACCAATTCGTATCTGACCTAAGGTAACAAATATGGTCCACCGAAGTATTCAATTTCCATACCTCATCTAATACAGATACAAATATTGGTAAGTGCAAAATTTGAAAAAAAATCGAACATTTATATCCAATTTTAAGCGAAATCGTAAATTCCGATTTAAAATAAATAATTATATATAGTTGAAAATAATCGCCGACTTGTTTCGCAAGTTATGACAGATATAAATATTGGAAATTGTGGCCCTTTGTGTGTGAGGTACCAGAAGGGGTTCGCAGATATATATCCACTTCACAACAGATCTTGTGTTAACAAAAATGTTTGTACTTGTGAAATTTGAAGAGATTTGGAAGCTTATTTCGCTTTCTTCCTTAGACCCATGTATTTCCTCTTCACACCAGACCTTGGGTTAATAAAAATATTGGGATGTGTGAAATTTTGTCCATTTTCGCACTGACCTAGCACTGACGAAAATATTAGGATTTGCAAAGTTCGAGCAAAATAGGATCATCCTTTCTCTTTCTGTGCAGAAAATATTTTTTTGAAAATGTCGACCTTTTGTGGGGAGTTACCAGAAGAAGTGGACCGATGTATTCCACCTTAACACCACATATTGGGTTAATAAAATTATTGGGATGCGTGTAATTTGAAGAAAATGAGACTCTTACTTCACATTTTATGAGAGTTGTAATTATTCAACATTTTGAAAATTTGTGGTGGAGGTATTTGATGAAGTGAACCGATATTGTCCATTTTCGCATTTGACTTAGCACTGATGTAAATATTAGGGTTTGCAAATATTAGGCGAGCAAAATAGGATCATAATTTCTCTTTCTGTGTAGAAAATATATTTTTTTAAAAATGTCGACCTTTTGTGCGGGATGTACTAGAAGGAGTTGACCGATATTGCCCATCTCCAAACTCGATCTAAGTTTGATAAAAATATTGCGATGTACCACGTTTGGACCAATTCAGGTACTCCCTTCGAGAGTTATCGTGCACGCCAGACAGACAGAGAGACGGACGGACGGACATCGCTAGATCGACTCCAAATATTCTGAAACGGACCTAGGGTCTAAACTCGTAATTTCGACTAGGCACGTTTTGACCTATCAAATGATATATACCCTGAAATATGTAAAAAACTTTAGTTTTAGATTTGTGCGAATTGGTTACCTTTGGCACAAAATATGGCCTACAAACACCAATGAAACCGTCACACGCTGCCCGATTGTTGCTCTGCGGTATTTTGGCCCATTCCCGGCGTAGCGCTTGCTTGAGTTGATCGAAACTTTGGTATTTTTTAGTGCCAACCTTGAATTCCAAAATACTCCAGACACAATAGTCCAACGGATTGGTATCCGGAGATTTTGGTGGCCTTTGTGCGTAGGAAATGAAGCGAGGAAGCTCATTTTGTTGCCATTCTTGAGTGGGGCGGGCTGATTGCGATGGTGCTGAGTCCTGTTGGAATATCGAAGGTCTGCTGGCAATATGTTTGCGTGCCCAAGGTTTTTATAACCCTATATTCGCTATAATATTCGGTATTATTCTGTTGCCACGGTCGATTAATACGAGCGGAGAGTGACCATCGACCCACACCATCACCAAGGCCGGCGCTTGAATTTTGGTGCCAACCGAAGGTGCACATTTTCAGCTGACCTCTTTGGCAAGTAAACATAATTATTTTGTTTGTTTACAAACTGCTGGACAACGAATGTTTTCTCATCGGAGAAAAACAAATTCTGCAGTTCACCACTTTCGGCCAAGCGAAGCAACTCTTTAGCTCTTTTGAATCGATTTTCTTTCAGTTGCGGGGTAAGTTCTTGCACTTTTTGGAATTTCAATGGCTTTACCCCCAGCTCATTTTTCAATATTTGCCGAATGGAATATTGCGATATGTTCAGCTCACGAGCCATTTTTCGGCCACAGCGACGCGTTTCTCGAGTCTTGTTGCTTCTTTACTTTTCGAACCATTTCTGCTGATGTTGCTGTTTTCTTCCGTCCACTTCCTAGATTTCGGGCTACGCTACCAGTATCACGGTAACGAGCAAGCGAGACACAAAAGATTTATTCACATTTAAATGCTGGTTTCCAGCCAAATATAAAGAATTCCCACTATCACGCTTGAATTGCATCACGAATAACTTTTTTTCTGGATAATTCTCACCAAAATGCTTTTGTACGCTTGTAAACAATATAATGAGCTGTCACTGCAATAATTATAAAAGCTATCAGACGACTGGCTTGGAAATCACAGAAGTCATTTTTTATATTACCCTGTATATTTTTTTATTCATATTATCATATCATCAAATGAATATCTTTTCCAATTTTCGTTTTGCATGGCAATCCCAAAAACCAACACATCCATTTTAGCCTCAGTAATATGTATATTTGCTTTCAAAATTTATAATAAAATTGATATTTTGTAATATATCTGTCCCACAGAAATCTATTCCCATTTCACTTAAACGTAATGAAGAAATACGAGCTGGCATGTGCTGATATTTAACCAACTATATTGGAACAGATTTCCAAATAAATTTGAGCCAATATAAAACAAATATCAATTTCAAATGAAGCAAATGGGAAAATGCTTTTACTAGCTCCACAATGGCCAATTTGTAGCGCAAGGCATTCGAATTATTCCATTAGAAATGGTATTCCATTTAAATGGCATGACATGTATGTGATGGCTGTGTTGTGGGGTGTGAATACACGAGGGATTCATGGGAGGGGAAGATTGCATTTCAGAGTAAATGTACGAAACACAGAAATGGATAAAAAGAAGACATTAACGTTCAGTGGCCAACGAGAGACAACATAAATTGTTGTATGTAAATCAGCTTAAATTAACATCGATCATACCCCAATAGAAGAGATTAAGTGTTTTTATACCCTCCAATACTATGTGTTGGGGGTATTATAAGTTTGTTTGGGCCAATAATTATGTAACACCTCGAAATCTTGATTTCCCACATAGGAAAGTATATATGGATCTTCCTAGCTCGCCGAGATGAGTCGATCTACCTATGTATGTCCGTCCGTCCCTCTGTCCGTCTGTTAGTCTGTCCATGTTAATTTGTAATCACTCTACTGGTCGCAATTATGGCCCGATCTTCACGAATTTAGGTGGGGTTATGGTCAGAATAGAAGTCTATTGCTTTTGGAGATGATCGCATAATATTTAGGGGTTGAAATGGACCAAAAACTGAAAAATTTCATGATTTTGCAGTTGCTCTACAGATCGCAATTATACACCAATCGACGCAGAAATTAGCATGGGTCTAGAGCTTAGGGATGGGCAGAAGCCTTCCAAAAGAAGAAGCCTGGTCATCGGGTAATATTTAGTGGGTGAAATAGACCATAACATTTGTGTTAAATAAAATTCAAATTTTCCATTAAACCGCGAATATTTTTAATCCCGGCGAAATCACAAATAGACGAACAGGTCAATTCTGACCCTTACGTAGATGCCGATAGTATATATATCGGATATATATAGCGAAATATATACAATATATATATACAAAGGAAGGGGATGTTAGCCAGAATGCTTATAACTCAAGAGTGGCTGGACCGATTTTGACAAGTTTTGTCAATTCAGAATGTCCTCTTGGCATAAAAGAATAGAATCTAAAAAAATCTCATAAAAAGATGCCAATAATGATATTAATATAGATTTTGTAGTATTTTGTGACATTTTTTTATTTTTTCATATATTTTATCGCATGCGATTTTTTCATTTTGACTTGTAATATTAAAGTGTATATTTTGTAATATTTTTTCACATTACAACACAGGTTGGGGTTATTATATACAGGTTGCAATTATCATCCGATGCTCATGAAAATTAGGCTTAGAAGGGCTAGGCCTCTTCTTTTTAAAGATATCCGCAATATATTTAGGGGTTGAAATGGACGAACAACTAGAAATGTTGCTGATTTTGCAGCCGTAAAAGAGGTCACAAATAGAAACCAAAGGACACGAAATCTCGCATGAAGTTAGAGTTTAGGACAGCAGGTAGAATAGACCACTACACCGAAATACACAAAAGGCGAACTTCAGGCTTTTTTATGCTGAAGGAAATCAGCATAAAACGAATATAACCAAATATCGTAGACAAGTAAATCATATAGATGAGTCTAAATTTGGAGATACCGAGGGGCCTCGTGCATTTGGAAATGATCGCAAAATATTTAGGGGTTCAAGTGAACAGAAAACCAAATAAATGTCCTGATCACACAATTGAAGCCAATCGACACGCCTGAGAAGTGAGTTAAGAGCAGGGAAAAATTCATTTTGTATGACCATTGGATTATATTTATCTGTAAAATGGACCACAGCAAATAACAGAACGACGGAGTGCTAAGGTAATATCTGGGCAGTGCTCCGTGACAAATTTCAGAAGCGAAATCTTCCAAAATAGATTTGGACATAAGGGGGCTTCTAATATATTGTAGTGTTGTAGGGTATCACAGTAGGGTAGGGTCGGCCCCGCACGACTATATCATTTGCTTACTTGTTTTATGATTATTTCTTATCCTATGGGATCGTACGAATTTTTGATATCTCCCTCCACAATTATACCCTCCACAATACATAGTACGGAGGGCATATTAAGTTCGTCATTCCGTTTGTAACTCATCGAACTAATAATTTAAGAGATAACAAAGTATATATATATTTTGATCAGCGTCAAATTCTAAGACGAATTAGGCCTATCCGTCTGTCTGTCCATCTGTTGTAATCATAGTAAGATAAAAATTTGCATATAACATTCTTTTTTCTGCAGGCAGGTCTAGTTCAAAGTTGGACTATATCGGTCCACGAAATAGTATAGCACCCGTATAAAGGTTTCTCCGATATTCGGTATATTGATGATTTAGGTCAAATTTTCAATGAAAATTTAAACAAGAATTTGTTTCTGAGTATCCAGGAGGAGAATTGTCTGTATAGGTCCACGATATCGTATCGTATATGGTGAATTATTGTTGTACCTCTCGATATTCGGTATTTTGAAGATTTTAGCCACATTTTTTCAATGTAAATTGTCAGAAAATCCACACCTACACGGTCATTCGATATTCTCCAATTTCTATACCTAATATTTAATGAGTTCTATATGCAAGCGCTGAAATATTTATATATACTCTATTTTATGGGTATGCAAACATATTTATTATATACATATACACGGTGAGATGAAAAAACTGCAACCAACTTCAGACTGCTGTCATTTCTAAGACACTCATGCGACAGCTGTTAAAATTATTCCAGTGACAGCTTATTATATTGTTTACAAACGTACAAAAGCATTTGGTGAGAATTTTCCTGAAAAAAAGTTATTTGTGATGGAATTCAAGCGTGATAGTGTGACTTCTCTACATTTGGCTGGAAAGCCACAAGCGGCTATTCTTAGAGCACTCCAGCATTTAAATGTGAATAAATCTTTTGTGTCTCTTACCATCGCTCGTTACCGTGATACTGAAAGCGTAGCCCGAAGTCTAGGAAGTGGACGGAAGAATACAGAAAATTCAGCAGAAATTGTTCGAAAAGTAAGGAAGCGACTTGATCGAAACCCGCGTCGCATTGGCCGAAAAATGGCTGGTGAGCTGAATATATCGCAATATCAACAACACAACACACAATTGTAAGCCAGTAAGGAAAGGTCAAAAGTCGTGCGGAGCCTACACAACTATGCGTAGTGGAGAGAGGGAGAGAGAGAAAGAGGATAAGAGAGGGAGAGAGAAAAAAGGGTGAGGGAGGAAGGGGAAGAGAAGAAAAGAGAGAGTAAGAGGGTGAGAGAGGGTGATAGAGCAAGGGGGAGAGAAGAAGAGAGAGGGAGAGAGAGAGAAAAGGTCAATGACCCCAAGTCAAGAGAGGAAGAGAGAGAGAGAGAGAAAGAGGAAGAGAGGGAGAAGGACAGAGAGGAAAATAGAAAGATAGGAAGAGAGAGAGAGAAGAAGATGGAGAGAGAGAGAGAAGAAGATGGAGAGAGAGAGAGGAAAAAGAGAGAGGGAGGAAACGAGAGAGAGAGGAAAAGAGAGAGAGATGAAAACAGAGAGAGGAAGAGAGAGAAAAGTGGAAGAGAGAGAAAAGAGGAAGAGAGAGGGAGAAAGGCAGAAATGAAAAGAGAGAGAGAAAGAGAGAGAAGATAGAGGAAGAGGGGGAGAAGAGAGAGGGAGAAAGACAGAGATGAAGATAGAGAGAACGAGAGAAAGAGGAAGAAAGACAGAGAGGAAGAGGGTGAGATGAAGAGATAGAGAGAGAGAGAGGAAGAGAAAGAGAGAGGTAGAGAAAGAGAGAGAAAGAGGAAGATAGAGAGAGAAAAGGTCAATGACCCCAGGTCAAGAGGTCATTGACCCCAGGTCAGTGGGTCATTGACATTTTATCCCTCTGACTCTCTCTTCTTCTCTCCATCTTCCTCTCTCTCCCTCTTCCTATCTTTTCTTCTCTTCTTCTCTCTCTGCTCTACCTCTTTCTCTTGACCCCAGGCCAAGAGAGGAAGAGAGAGAGAGAGAGAGGAAGAGAGAGGGGGGAAGAAAAAGGGAGAAAGACAGAGACGAAGAGAGATAAAGAGAGAGAAAGATAGAGAAGATAGAGGAAGAGGGTGAAAAGAGAGAGGGAGAAAGACAGAGATGAAGATAGAGAGAGAGAAGGAGGAAGAAAGACAGAGAGGAAGAGGAAGAGAGAGATAGAGAGATGAAGAGGAAGAGGGAGAGAGAGAAAGGAAGAGAGAGAGATGAAGAGAGATAGATAGAGGAAGAGAGAGAGAGGAAGAGAGAGAGGAAGAGAGAGACAGGAAGAGAGAGAGAGGAAGAGAGAGAGAGAGGAAGAGCGAGAGAGATAGAGGGAGGAAGATGAAAAAAGAGAAAGGAAGAGGAAAAAATAGAGAGGAAGAGAGAGAGAAAAGGTCAATGACCCCAGGTCAAGAGGTCATTGACCCCACGTCAAGAGGTCATTGACCCCACGTCAAGAGGTCATTGACCCCAGGTCAAGACGTCATTGACCCCAGGTCAAGAGGTCATTGACCTTTTCTCTCTCTCTTTTCCTCTTCCTCTCTCTCTCCCTCTTCCTCTCTCTCTCCCTCTTCCTCTCTCTCCCTCTCTCTTTTCCTCTCTCCCTCTTCCTCTCTGTCTTTCTTCCTCTTCTCTCTCTATCTTCATCTCTGTCTTTCTCCCTCTCTCTTCTCTCCCTATATCTTCTCTCTCTTCGTCTCTGTCTTTCTCCCTCTCTCTCCCTCTTCCTCTTTGTCTGCCCCTCCTTTTTTCTCTCCCCCTTCCTCTTTATCTGCCCCTCCTTCTTTCTCTTCCCCTTCCTCTCTCTCTCTACATATTTCCCCAGGTGACCCCAGGTCAAGAGGTCATTTATCTTTTCTCTCTCTATCTTCCGCTCTCTCTTTTCCTCTTCCTCTTTCTCCCTCTTCCTCTCTCTCCCTCTTTCTCTCTCTCTCTCTCTCTCTCTCTCTTCCTCTCTCCCTCTTTCTCTACCTCTACTCTCTTCCTCTCTCTTCTTCTCTCACTCTTCCTCTTTATCTATCCCTCCTTATTTCTCTACCCCCCACTCTCTCTCTACATCTTTCCCCAGGTGACCCCAGGCCAAGAGGACATTGAACCCATGTCAGTGATCATTGACCTTTTCTCCCTCTCTCTCCCCCACACCTCTGTCGGGCTTTTCTCTCTTTCCCTACCTATTGGCATCGTATATGGGGGATTATAACCGTACCTCTCGATATTCGGTATTTTCAAGATTTTCGCCACATTTTTTTGGAATTGTCAGAAAAACCACTTCTACTCGGTCATTCGATATTCTCCAATTTCTATACCCAATATTTAATGAGTACTATATGCAAACGCTGAAAAATTTATATATACTCCATTTTATGGTTGAGGGTATAAAAATATATTTATTATATACATATACACGGCGAGATGAAAAAACTGCAACCAATTTCAGACTGCTGTCATTTCTAAGAAACTTGTCCGACAGCTGTTAAAATTATTCCAATGACAGCTCATTATATTAGTTACAAGCGTACAAAAGCATTTCGGTGAGAATTTTCCAAAAAAAAAGTTATTCGTGACGGATTTTAATTTGGCTGGAAAGCCACAAGTGGCTATCGTTAGAGCACTCCAGCATTTAAATGTGAATAAATCTTTTGTGTCTCGTACCATCGCCCGTTACCGTGATACTGGTAGCGTAGCTCGAAGTCTAGGAAGTGGACGGAAGAATACAGCAACATTAGCAGAAATGGTTCGAAAAGTAAAGAAGCGACTTGATCGAAAACCGCTTCGTATTGGCCGAAAAATGGCTCGTGAGCTGAACATATCGCAATATCCATTCGGCAAATATTGAAAAATGACCTCGGGGTAAAACCACTGAAATTCCAAAAGTGCAAGAACTTACACCTCAACGGAAAGAAAATAGACTGAAAAGAGCTAAAGTGTTGCTTAGCTTGGCCGAAAGAGGTTAACTGCCGAATTTGGTTTTTCCGATGAGAAAACATTCATTGTCCAGCAGTTTTTAAATCAACAAAATGATCGTGTTCACTTGCCAATAAGGTCAGCTGAAAATGTGCACCTTCGGCTTGCCACCAGAACTTAAGGGCCGCCATAACAGCGGATGGTCGCTCTCCGCTCGATTAAATCGACCGTGGCTTCAAAATAAATGCCGAATATTATCGCGAAAATGTTCTGGATGATGTATTAAAGCCTTGGGCTCGCAAACATTTTGGTCGCAGACATTGGACATTCCAACAGGACTCAGCACCATCACACTAGGCAAGGTGTCGATCACCTCAAGCAAGTGCTTCGTCGGGAATTTGCCAAAATACTGCAGAGCAACATTCTAGCAGAGTGTGATGGTTTCATTGGCCGTTTGAAGGCCATAATTCGTGCCAAAAGTGACCAATTCGAACAAATCTAAACTTTTTCTAAAAGTTGATGCTATTTCCGACATTTTTTGCTTTCATTCAATAAAATTAAAAAATATGGCGTTTGACTTAGTTGCATTTTGTTTTATCTCACCCTGTATACTACACCTTGCGGTTGAGGGTATAAAAATTTATTTATAGCATTTACAGATGCCTAGGGAGAAATATACTCTTCTCTTGGGGCGGGGCCTACACAACTATGCGTAGTTAGAAGAGCTTCCGTAACAAAAAACAAGTAAAAAAGCTGTAAGTTCGGCCGGGCCGAACTTTTAATACCCTCCACCATTTGGTACAAATTTGGCAATTTCCAAAAACAAAAAAAAAAAAAACAAAATTATAATAAAATTCGTTAAAAATTCTGTTAAAATATGAAAAATACCGAATACATATACGACGACGTGAACCTGCATAGGCAACTTTGGTCATAAGTTATTACAATATTTAAATGCGAAACTTGAAGAAAATTCTTTTTATAATGTAGCTAAAATCATCAAAATACCGAATATAGGGGGTACCTTTATATGGGGGCTATACGAAGACGTGGTCCTGCACAGACAATTTTCTGGCATGGGCTGAAATATCACTTACGAACTTTACATGCGAAATTTGAAACAATCCCGGTAAATAATGTCGCCAAAATCATCAAAATACCGAATATAGGGGGGTACGGTATAAGGGAGCTAAACGAAGACGTGGACCTATATGGTCCATTTTCTGTTTTCAAATACCAAATTTGAAACGATTCCGGTAAATAATGTCGCTAAAATCATCAAAATACCGAATATCGGGGGGTACCGTTATATGCGGGCTATACGAAGACGTGGACCTGCACAGATAATTTTCTGTCTTAGGCGGTAGTATCCATTACGAACTTCAAATGCCAAATTTCAAACAATTCCGTTAAAATCATCAAAATACCGAATATCGGGAGGTACCGTTATATGGGGGCTATATGATAACTTGGATGTACATAGCCCATTTACGAACTTAACCTGCCTACTGGCAAAATATACACGTCTGCAAAAATTTAGCCTTCTATCTCAATTTGTTCGAAAGATAGCGTGATTACAACAGACAGACAGACAGACACACAGACAGACTGACGGACATGGCTAAATCGTCTTAGAATTTTACGCTGATCAAGAATATATATACTTTGTTGGGCCTGACATAGGTATTTCAAGGAGTTACAAACGGAATGACACAATTAATTTACCCTCCATAGTATGGTGGAGGGTATAAAAATCTATTGGGAATTTATGTGAAGTAGATCATACCAACTATAAGCTCAATTTTAATGCAGGGCTGGGCAGAGGGCCTCAAAAATTTTTTGTTATTGTATGTGTTTTGAAATAACAAATATTTCAAATGTTTTTTTGTCTCTCTTTACACAGTGAGAAATAATTTGTTATCTGAAAGTTTTCAGTTATAAATTTTCGCTTTTCAAAACAACTCCAACTTTTATAATTTATTGTTTAAATTTCCTTTGCTCTTAACGTCAATTTATAATCGGAGAGAGAGGAGAAGAGAAATTGGAGAAGAGAGAGGAAGAGGGAGAGAGAGAATAGGGCAAGGAAGGGGAAAGGGATGGAGAGGGGGAGAGAGACAGAGGGTGAGGGAGGATGGGGGAGAGAAGAAGAGAGAGAGAGAGGAAAAGAGAGAGAGGAAGAGGGAGAGAGAGAGGAAAAGAAAGAGAGGAAGAGGGAGATAGAAAGAGAGAGAGAAAGGAAGAGAGAGCTAGGAACAGAGATAGAGGAAGAGAGAGAAAAGGTTAATGACCTCAGGTCAAGAGAGGAAGAGAGAATGAGAGGAAGAGAGAGAGAACGAGGAAGAGAGAGAGAGAAAGAGGAGGAGAGACAGAAAGAAGAAGAGAGAGAGCAAGAGGAAGAGAGAGAGAAAGAGGAAGAGGGAGAGAGGAAAATAGAGAGAAGGAGGAAGAGAGAGGGAGAAAGACAGAGAGAAAGAGAGGGAGGGAGAGAGAAGATAGAGGAAGAGGGAGAGATAGGAAGAGAGATAGGAAGAGAGAGATAGAAAGAGAGAGAGACGAAAAGAGAGAGAGAGACGAAAAGAGAGAGAGAGGAAAAGAGAGAGATAGAGGAAAAGAGAGAGAAAAGGTCAATGACCCCAAGTCAAGAGGTCATGAGAGGAAGAGAGAGAGGAAGAGGAAGAAATACAGAGAGGGAGAGGGAGAGAGGAAGAGTAAGAGAGATGGAGGAAGAGAGAGAGAGGAAGATAGAGAGGAAGAGAGAGAGAGAGGGAGAGAGAAAAATTCAATGACCCCAGGTCAAGAGGTCATTGACCTTTTCTCTCTCCCTCTTCCTCTCTCTCTCTCTCTCTTCCTCTCTCTCTCTTCTCTCTCTCTCTCTCTCTTCCTCTTCCTATCTCTCCCTCTCTCTCTTCCTATCTCTCCCTCTCCCTCTTCCTCTCTCTCTCTCTCTACATCTTTTCCCAGGTGACCCCAGGTCAAGAGGTCATTGAACCCATGTCAGTGATCATTGACCTTTTCTCCCTCTCTTTCCCTCTTTCACTCCCTACATCTCTGTCTTGCTTTTCTCTCTTTCTGTGTGGTATTGACCCCATGCCAAGAGGTAGGTCATTGCCCCATTACAAGAGGTTATTGACCACATGTCAAGAGGTCATTGGCCCCATTTTAAAAGGTCATTAACCCCACTCTTAACATGTGAATTCTTATACAAATTCTGTCAAAGAGAAATCAATCAAAAGATAAGTCCTAACAGTTGTAATTTTTACAATTTCGGAAATATTTGTTTCAAATATGTAGTAAGATATAATTAGGTGCTCCAATATTTCTTACGGTGTATTCATAAAAGTATCTGACAGCACATTCTTCATCGACTGCTCGAACAAAACTAAATATTCTCCCAAAACCAATTTGACAGTAGTAGTTACAATTTGGGAACTATATCCAACTCTGAATCGATTTTCAACAAATTTGAGAATTTTGTACCTCTAGTACCAAATAATATTGCTGTTTACTACAAGATTATATTACAAAAATATTTATTGGAGCAATAGATATACCGGACGGAGTTTCACCAAATGATAAAATTCGGTTAAATATGAAAAAATCTATTAAATTTGGGCTGATATTAAAAATATGGTGAACAATGATCGTAAAATCGTATGAAGACGTATATCGAAGACGTATACAAATCTGAACCGATTTCGAGAAAATTTGGAGAGGTATTTTCGGGCTGCATCTGATATCCTGTGTCAATTTTCATTGTTGTGGAGTGCATATTTCGCATGTAAGCGACTTAAACACCAAATCGGATGAAACATATAAATAGGAGCTATAGCTATATCTGAATCGATTTTCTCTGAATTCGATGTACTCGCTTCTAGACTGAATTCGGTCGGATGTGCCAAAATTCAGAACTTTTGGACTGATATTGGTCATTTGGTGCACTAGTAACTCGAAATCTGTGTAAGATATATATGGGATAGATATCCAAATCTGGACCGATCTTGATAAAACTTGACAGTATTTTTGGGCTGTATCTGATATCTGGTACCAAATATCATTGTTGTGAAGTGCTAATTACGCATGTGACGGACTTAAACACCAAATCGGTTGAAACATACAGGGTGAGATAAAAAAACTGCAACAAAGTCAAATGCCATATTTTTTACATATATTTCTTTTATTTTATTAAATGAAAGTAAAAAATATCTGAAATAGCATCAAATTTTAGAATATGTTTAGATTTGTTCGAATGGGTCACTGTTGGCATGAATTATGGCCTTCAAACGATCAATGAAACCGTCACACGCTGCCCGAATGTTGCTCTGCGGTATTTTGACCCATTCCCGGCGAAGTGCTTGCTTGAGGTGATCGACATTTTGGTAATTTTTAGTGCCAACCTTACTTTCCAAAATACTCCAGACACAATGGATTGGTATCCGGAGATTTTGGTGGCCATTATGCGCTGGAAATGAAGCAAGGAACTTCATTTTGTAACCACTCTTGGATGACGCATGCTGAGTTCGATGGTGCTGAGTCCTGTTGAAATGTCCAAGGTCTGTGGCCAAAATGTTTGCGAGCCCAAGGCTTTAATACACCCTCCAGAATAATTTCGCGATAATATTCGGCATTTATTTCGATGCCACGGGCGATTAATACCAGCGAAGAGCGACCATCGGCTGTTATGGCGGCCCACACCATCGCCATGGCCGGCGCTTGAGTTCTGGTGGCCAACCGAAGGTGCACATTTTCAGCTAATATCTTTTACAAGTAAACACGTTTATTTTGTTTGTTTACAAACTGCTGGACAACGAATGTTTTCTCATCGAAGAAAACCAAATTCGGCAAAGCGAAGCAACTCTTTAGCTCTTTTGTGTCTATTTTCTTTCTGTTGCAGTGTAAGTTCTTGCACTTTTTGGAATTTCAATAGCTTCACCCCGAGCTAATTTTTCAATATCCTCTGAATGGAATATTGCGATATGTCCAGCTCACGAGCCATTTTTCGGTCACTGCGATGCATGTTTCTATCAAGTCTCTTCTTTACTTTTCAAGTCATTTCTGCTGGTGTTGCTGTTTTCTTCCGTCCACTTCTTTGACGTCGGGCTACTCTACCAGTATGACGGTAACGAGCGATGGTAAGTGACACAAAAGATTTATTCACATTTAAATGCTGGAGTGCTCTAACGAAAGCCACTTGTGCTTTTCTAGCCAAATATAAAGAAATCACACAATCACGCTTGAATTCCATCACGAATAATTTTTTTTTCTGGAAAATTCTCAACAAAATGCTTTTGTACGCTTATAATCAATATAGTGAGCTGTCACTGGAATAATTTTAACAGCTGAGGGACGAGTGTCTTAGAAATGACAGCAGTCTGAAGTTGGTTGCAGTTTTTTCATCGCAACCTGCATATATGGGTGCTATAGCTATATCTGAACCGATTTTCTCCAAATTTGACGTACTTGCTACACTTAATTCGGTTGGATGTGCAATTCGCGTCATTAGGACTTATATTGGCCATTTGGTGCGCAAGTAGCCTGAAATCGGTGAAAGATATATGGGAGCTATATCTAAATTTGAACCGATTATCACCTTTTAATAGGGTTCGTCCTTATCGGACAATAAATGCCACCTGCATTTTGTTCACAAGAATACATGGACGGACGGACAGACGGACTGACATGCATAAAGCGACTCAGAAAGCGATTCTATGAAGGTCCTCAAAAGTAACTATGGGTCTATCTCGCTTCCTTCTCCATGTCACAATCAAATGCACAAAGACCTAATACTCATACCACTATGAGGTGTAGGGTATAAAAATGCGATATACCTTCAATAACTGAAATCAAATTTATCCTGAAAATAAATATGTGTATTAATTTTAGGAAAATTATTCAAATACAACTAACCTCACACATAAAAGTGTTAAATTACCAATATACTGGTTAGAAAACCCCTATTCGAATTTCACTAATGTATAGATATATAGGTATATAGGTATAACCCTACACCACAAGGTGGTCAGGGTATTATGTCTTTGTGCATTTGTTTGTAACAGGCAAAAGGAAACGAGATAGACCCATAGTTCATTTTGATGATCTGCATAGAATCACATTCTGAGTCGATTTATGCATGTCAGTCCGTCCATCCGTCTGTCCATGTATTTTTGTAAACAAAGTGCAGCTCGCATTTATTACCCGATCCAGATGAAATTTTGCCCAAATCATTTGCTTGACCCAAAGACGAACCCTATTAAAATTGGAGATAATCGGTCAAAAATTTAGATATAGCTCCCATATATATCTTCGTCCGATTTGCTTTTTATTGTGCACCAAATATCCGCCCGAATAGCATGGAATTTTGCACATACAACCAAGTTAGGCCTGTAAATAAGTATGCCAAATTTGATCGAAATCGGTTCAGATATAACTATAGCTCCCATATATATTGTTCATCCGATTTGTTATTTTTGTCCTCCGCAGCCGTAATATGCACTTTGAAACAATAATATTTAGGGAAATATATCAAGTGCAGCTCAGAAATAACTTTGCTAAATTTTATCGAGAACGGTTCAGATTTGGATACAGCTCCCATATGTAACTTCGTCCGATTTACCATTTATCGTGCACCAAAGGTCTAATATTTGCCCAAATGGGATGGAATTTGGCACATACGACAGAATTGAGTCTAGAATCTAGTATGTCAAATTTGGTGAAGATCGGTTCAGATATAGCTATAGCTCCCATATATACTGTTCATCCGATTTGTTGTATTTGTTACCCACAGCCGTAATATGCACTCCGTAACAACGATATTCAGGGAAATATATCAAATGCAGCTCAGAAATATCTTTGCAAAATTTTATCGAGATCGGTTCCGATTTGGATATAGCTCCCATGTATATCTTTATCCGATTTCAAATTAATTGTGCACCAAATGGGCAATACATGTCCGAATTTAAAAGATACAAATGCTTCGGAATATTTAGTCCTTTGAAATTTAAATTATAATTATAATCATAGCGTGTATGATTGAATTCTCCCATAAAAACTTTTAATTGTTATGCAGAGCTCTACTAAATTTCGCAAAGTGGTGTATGGTATCATAAAGTCGGTCCCGCCCGACTTTAAGACTTCCTTTACTGGTTTTTCATATAAATAGATAAAGCAGAAGATGCATCCGTTTAGTTCCAAGTAGATTTATAATTTATTTTTTTAGTTTCATCATTAGCGCTGATGATATGATAGGGTAAGTGTACCAGTAGTCGGCACTTTTAGGATTTTCGCGTCTTTAATCGCTCACCATTCTGAGTGGAACTTTTCAATTATTACAAAGTTAATTAATTCAGATTCGAAATTTTGTATAGTTTTTGCAATAATAAATAAAGTTTTAATAACTTTTTATTAAATTTCATAAATTTGTAGTTTTATTAAAACAATGCCTTTTTGCCAGTAGTCGGCACCACTAGCCAATTGTCGGTATGGCATGTTCCAACAGTCGGCATACCGATTTTTTTGTAAGAATAATTAATAATAATAATAAATTAATTTATTAAAATATAATATTTTTGTTTAGTTAAACTGATTCGACGTCTTTATTGTACTTTTCTTAAGAATATGAATTGTTGAGGACCTTCACAGACAAAATTTTAATTTTTATTAGAATAAATCATCTTTTCTTAGAAAAATTGTACACAAAGATAGCATACAATATATTTGAAGTAAACAAAATACATTTAGTTATAATAGTTTCATTTATTTGGGCTTAAAAATAAGAAGTGCCGAATACTGGGACATGCCGAACTTAGGCACACTTACCCTATATCATTTATTTTATAGAAATATCACTTCGTTGAGAACTATCCTACCCACTTTGATATAACCACATACAATTCTTATAAAAATTAAAAATACATTTAAAAGGATGCCTCACATTCTGTTTTACTTACATCTCTTCTGGGAGGATAATCTTATTTACCCTCTGTAGTCGTTTGAATAATTGACAGGCAAACACACGAATAAACTAACGAATGAAATCTGCATATAAATTCATACATTTAGATCTCCATCCTTGGAACCTAAAAAACCCCTTCTTTTCTATTTACTCACATTCATGCACACACGAACATATTTACATGTCTAAGATTTTTTACAACGAGAAAAGAATTCTCCTGTCGTGTAAATATATTATGAGACATTTTCTATGGAATTGCATGAATTTATAACACAACAACAACGAAATAACATTTTTTCCTTCTCTGGCATTTTTGCAGAGTTTTTTGTTTTGTTTTATTTTCACCTGTTTTGTTTTCCGGGCTACATTCACACCGCAAAAAAAAATATCTGGAGGGGTTTGTTTTAAGCAACGTCTGTTCTTTCCTGCCACTGTCCCATATTAGCTGCATTATTTAGGTAGGTAGGGAGGTTCATTACAAATGTAGACAAGAGACAACCGGATAAACAACATAATTCGGTCACGGTGACAAAACTTTTGGTTTCGTTGGATATAATTGGGTACAACACTGAGATTTGCTTAAATAGGAAAAAAACTGTTTTTGCTGATTTACGCAAAATTAAATTAAAAAAAGAAGATCTGTGGAATTTAATCACCATTAAGTTATGTTGAGGGGTAATATTGAATCTAAATTAGCAAACGAGTGAAGATATAATTCTTTAATTTGAAAGCATGCCAATATACTCCCTCATTTCTTGAAAATTTAAATTAAAAAAGAACTAACAGTGCATTTAATAGTCATGGTATTTTGTGAAAGGATAAAACTAGAATTCTGAAATTAGAAATAAGTGATACTTTTGGAGTATATAAGTTAAATACGGCTAGAATTTTTAAAAGAGATTTGAATATATCAATGAGTGCGAAGTTTAAAGCTAAATTGAGAATGAGGGTAGGGTGACACGTTTTGTGTGTGTTGTTGTTAAATGCAGCCTCATGCATTTTTGGGAATTTGATATAGAAAAGTTCAAGCTCAACAAAAAAGGTACCAATATCTACTAAATACTGCTTCGTGAAATTAAGAGAATAGGTAAAACTAGTAGTATTAGTAGCAGAGCATTTTTTATACCCTCAGTCATATGGCTAGAGAGGATATACACTGGTGGCCAAAACTAAAGCAACTGAAATTACAAGGAGAATGAATGTCCTGTAACTTTTTCAAAAATTAAGAAAATGAGAAAGTTTTTCTTGTTTTAAATTAGGTACTTTATTCATAAAAAATAATGTTTGGTAAAGTCAATTAACCCGATTTTGGCTTGGACAAAACAAAAGCAACTCTGTTGTACATTCATATAACCGCTGCAATTTCAGTTGTTTTTACTGTGATATTTATCGCTTTTTGCTTCCTTCGACAATTTCGCTTGTCATAAATCCTTTTTGAGAAGTTTTTTTACAACAGTATGTGTTTTTCTTTTCGCTTTTTTAGTACTGGCCAAAAAAAAAATTTAAAAATGGCTAGAAGCAAATACAGTACCTGAATAAAACAGCAAATTATCAGTGACTATCAAAACAACATATCACAGAAAATAATTTCCGAGAAATATTTCATAAATATTTATGTGATTTCATAATTATTTCTGTATACTAAGTCAGTTTTTTGAAACTGGATCAGTAGCAACAGTCTATAACGGATGAAGGCCGTGAAAAACTTCAGCCCGTACTGATCCACAAATTGTGAGAGAAATAAAAAACAACTATTTAAGAGTTCAACTGGATTGGTGAGAGAGCAATCATTGGATTTAAGCTCGAGATCAGTGCGTAGACGAGTAGTGGCAGCTGGTCTGCATGCCCGTAAGACATCAAAAAACCATTTATATCTGAAAAAATTAAAAAGGCTTTCGGAAACGATAATATTAAGTGGAATCAAGCTCAATGGAAAAAACATTATTTCTGGGATGGTGTTGGACACCACGTTGTTCCCTTACGCTGAAAAAAAAATATTCGGCTGATTTGGGTGTTTCAGTAGGATAATGATCCCAAACTTGTATCAAAACTTGTCAAATATTGGTTGCGGGAGTCAAAAATTCATGTTTTGTTATGGCCGGCACAATCACCTGACCTAAACTCCTTAGAAATCCTTTGGAGTATCGTAGATAGGAAGATCAAGAGAGATTCGGAAATAAATAAGCACAACATTTTCTAAAGAATTCGGGGAAAGCACACCCAAGGATCAAATTGAGCGTGTTATAGATTCAATGCCTCGTAGGTGTGCAGCTGCTATCAAAAATAATGGTTATGCTATCGACTACTAGCCAAAATTTAATTATTTTAAAATAAAAAATCAAAAGTTGCTTTAGTTTTGACCAAGCAAAAATTGGGTCATTTTAGTTTTCCACACATTAGTTTTCGTTCAAAATTATTTTTGTATTTATATTTTTAGTTTCTTAAAAGTGAATCATTTAAAACTGGAAAGTTACAGGACATTTATTGTCTTTGCGATTTAAGTTGCTTTAGTTTTGGCCACCAGTGTATATAATTTGATACGGTCAAAAGTGCCTAGTCGAAATAACGGTTTTAGACCCTATGTCTCTTTGAACCAAATCCGTTTCAGGACATTTGGAGTCGATCTGGCGATGTCTGTCCGTCTATCTGTCTGGCTGGTGCGCACGATAACTCTCGAAGGGAGTATTCGATTTGGTCCAAACTTGCTACATCGTAATACTTTTGTCAAACTTAGATCGAGTTCGGAGATGGGCAATACCGGTTCACTCCTTCTGGTACCTCCTCCACGAAAGGTCGAAATTTTTAAAAAATATACTTTCTGCATAAAAAGAGGAAGGATAATCCGAATTTGCTCCAACTTTGCAAATTCTAATATTTGCGTCAGTGCTAGGTCAGGTGCGAAAATGGACAGTATCGGTCAACTCCATCAAGTACCATCAAGTGATTGTCTTCGATTGTCTTCAAATTACACATCACAAAGAGGTCAGCTTAAAATGTACGCATATAAAATAAAAGCCGATTGGTCGCTCTCCCTCATATTAATCGACCGTGGTATCAAAATAAATATTCTGGAGGGTGTATTAAATCCTTGGGCACGCAAACATTTTGGCCGCAGACCTTGCACATTCCAACAGGACGCAGCAACATCGCACTCAGCACGCGACACCCAAGAATGGTTACAAAATGAGGTTCCTCGCTTCATTTCCAGCGCACAATGGCCACCAAAGTCTCCGGATACCAATCCGTTGGACTATTGTTTCTGGAGAATTTTGGAAAGCAAGGCTGGTACTAAAAAATACCAAATACCAAGTTGATCGACACACCTCAAGCGCTTGCCTCGCCGGGAATGGGCCAAAATATCGCAGAGTAACATTCGGGCAGCGTGTGACGGTTTCATTGGCCGTTGGAAGGCCATAGTTCGTTCCAAAGGTGACCAATTCGAACAGATCTAAACTTATTCTAAAATTTGATGCTATTTTCGACATTTATTGCTTTCATTCATTAAAATTTTAAAATGTGAAAATTAAGTTTGTTGCAGTTTATTTTTTCTTACCTGAATATTGTTCATACGCTTTGTTATTTTAGTCCATCACATCCGCAGTATGAACTCCATTGAAACGATATTTGGGAAATTGATATCAAAAATAACTCGGAAATACCTTTGCCAAAATTAATCAAGATCGGTTCAGATATGTATATAGCACCCATATGTGAAGCTTTGTCCGATTTCAGATTTATTTTGCACAATATGGCTAATATCAGACCAAATGGATTGCATTTTGGCACATACAACCGACTTTTACATACAACTTTCTACTAAATTCGATGAAAATCGGTTCAGATATAACTATAGTTTCCATATATATGTTTCATCCAATTTAGTATTTAAGTCCCTCATATTTGCAATATCAACTCTACAAAAATAATATTTGAAAACAGCTCAGAAATACCTCTGCCATATTTTATAGAGAACGGTTCAGATTTGTATATAGCTTCCATATATATCTTCTTCCGATTTCACGGTTACTGTGCACCAAATATGACGACAGAATTCAGTTAAAGTACTTCCAGCTAAATTTTCGCACATATTAGTCTTTTGTCTGCAGCAGGTCAAGTTTTAAGACAGACTATATCGGTTACGATATCGTATAGTTCCCACATAACGGTACCCCCGGTGTTCGGAATTTTGATGATTTCAGATATATTGTTCAATGGAATTGTCTAAAAATTCACAAAAGAATTCCTTCTGAGTACCATACCCTCTGGAAGAGAATTTTCTATATGGGTCCACGATATCGTATATCCTCCATATAACGGTACCTCACTATATTCGGTATTTTTATGATTTTAGTGACACTGTTTACCGGAATTGTTTCAAATTTCGTATTTGAAGTTCTTAATAGATACTACGATATATGACAGAAAATTGTAATTGTACCCTATATTCGGTATTTTGACGACTTTAGCCCATTATTCATCGGAATTGTTTGAGGATTCGTTTTTGAATATTGTAATGGCCTAAGACAATTTCCATATACAGGTCCACTTCTTCGTATAGGTCGAATATAACGGTACCTAAATATCCAATGTTCTACCGCCGGAGCTAGAACCCATTATGAACTACAAATACCTATATTTAGACAAATTCGTGGAAAAATGTGGTAAAAATCATAAAAATACTGAACATCCGGAGTTATCAATATTTGGAGGCTATGCGAAAACGTGGACCTTTAACCATAGGAGTTAGAACCCATTACAAAATACTATTTTTTGGACAAATCCGTGGAAATTTGTGGCAAAAATCATCAAAATACAGAATGTCGGGAGGCACCGTTGTATGGGGCTATTAAAAAACGAGGACCGATATATTGCATTTTCAGTACCAACCATCCTAGACACAATATACATTTTTCTGCCAAATATTGAAGCTCTACGTCAAAAAAATGTGGGCTGTATCGTGACTTCAACAGACAGACAGACAAGCGGATATCGTTAAATCGACTTAGAATTTTATGCTGATTATGAATGAATATACTTTATGGGGTCTACGACGAATATTTAAGGATATTTCAAACGGAAAACATGTTATGGTGAATAATATAAAAAAATGTCTTTTCTAATCTGTGGATTTATTTTTTTTATAAACTGTACCCAAATGTCTCTTTTGAAAGATATTATAAACTTATGTTATTTTTAGTAAACATTTCACTTTATTTTCACCCATTATAGCATTACCATCAATTAGGCTTAAAAATGTTCACTCATTAACATCACAAGAGTACATACCAATATGCATTCGTATATATGTAACTTTCTATTCTTGTCCATTATCATACAAAATTTGAAGCAATGATGTCATCAAAAACTTAGCCATAAAATATATTTGTTGAGAAACTCTGTTCGTACGTGTTTTGTTAACTTTTTAGAAAACTTGCTCACAATACCAGATACTGTTCTGACCATAAAAAAACCTTGACATTGCATTGTCGTTTCAGATTTTAGATATACTTTCCGTTTGTAATAATTGCTAGCTTATATAACTAATTAGGAAGTGTATCTTTGTCCGAATTAGTTTTATTCTCCACAAGGATTTAAGTTTTTTTATTTAATTACGACTAGAAATAACTGGGGACATATCCAACTTTTGCTAACTATGTTATGAACTTTTTGATTGAATGAAGTGGGAATAAATCTCGTTTACATACATTAAAGAATGAGAGAGAGTGTGTGTCTGTGCGAAGTGTGAGCTGAAGAAGACTTGTGAGTTCTGATAAATTTACAAAAACTATCATCAAAAATCTTAACAAAAAATAAATTCTACTAGCAAGTGCCCGCTACTTTGTCAGCGAAAAGTCCACCTTAAAAATTTAGATTCGTTCGTTTTAGGTCTTTTGTGTACTCAAAATGCACAATTTATTTAGTTTGAAGATTTTTTTAATCAAAGCTTCATAACTCACCAAATTTTTCAGACTTTCAAGATTTTCATTTTTCGGAAAGAATAATAGGAAAATGATTCGGTTTTACTCCAAAAATCTTCAAAATTTATAATTTTGAAGTGTGTCCAGGAGGATATTAGTAAAACCATTGCACAATGGACCAACATCCGATTTTCCGGCTAAAACTATTTCAACTCGATCTAAATATCAACTTTCAGGATTCAAGCTTTAAGCACTCACTCAAGAGAAAAGTTAGTACCATTTAGTACTTTTCGATATAGTACACATTGCCAAATCCACCCCCTTTTCTCAAAACTATGTACCACCAGTGGCTTCCATATAAAGTTTCATGTTTTCAGCTTTATCCCTTCGCTCAATACCAAATTTTGTAGCATTTAGTTTTTATTCGTACAGTTAAAGTCCGCATTT
Source organism: Musca domestica (assembly GCF_030504385.1). Lineage (NCBI taxonomy): Eukaryota > Metazoa > Arthropoda > Insecta > Diptera > Muscidae > Musca > Musca domestica. The sequence goes on from NW_026712212.1 coordinate 1,404,734, forward strand.
TCGTAACAATCTCCATATATCTACCAAAGATACCAACACTGAACTTTATATCAAATTTCAGATTTATAGCTTTTTAATTTCCCTTGTTAGCAAATTTAGTACAATTATAGTACGCATTTCCGAAATCAGCACCTTCTCTCAACCAATGACAACAGAAGTGATATTCATATCAAAATTCAGGATTTAAGCTCTATTACTTCACCCAATACTAAACTTAGTACATATCCCACAATTATAGTATACATTTCCAAAACCGCCTCTATATCTCAATTCCAGATACCAACAGAGGCCTTATAATCAAAATTGAGTTTTCCCGCCCTATCCCTTCATCCAATACTAAATTAAGTAACATTTAGTACCTTTCGTGTAGTTTTAGTACGCTATTTATCCAATACCAAATTAGGTAACATTAAGTACCTTCCGTGTTTTAGTAAGCCGGTCCATATCTCAATCCTAGACACCAACATCAAATTTCTGGATTTTGGCCATATTCCTTCACCCAATATTCAATTTAGTACTATTTTGTACTTTTCGTACAATTATAGTACACATTTTCAACACCACGGCCATATCTCAATTACAGATACGAACACAGACCCCAATATCAAATTTGAGGATTCCAGTCCGATCCCGTTACCCAATATCGAATATAGTACCATTCAGTACTTTTCCTACAATTATGGCACGCATTTTCAATTTCTACTCCATATCTCAATCCCAGATAGCAACAGAGACCTCAATAAACATTTTCGGAGTACCAGCTCGATTCCTTCACCCAATACCAAATTTAAAACTATTTAGCACTTCTCCTATAATTATAACTCCACATGAATAGCAGGCTCTTATGCCAAGCTCTATATGTTCACCTAATATCAAAATGTACAGAATATAGCAGTATTTAGTACACAGTGCGCATTTCAAAAAGATCCTACATAACCCAATCCTAGACACCAACAGTAATCTTAATTCCAACTTTCAGGATTAAAGCCATATCGGTTCACACAAATCTAAATTGTACCAAATTTAGTACACATAAGTACGAATTTTCAAAACTTTCTACATACCACAATCCTACACTCCAAATTTCCAAAACTACCTCCATAGCTCAAACAACAATCTCATAGAAATCTTATTTCCAACTTTCAGAATTACAGCTCTAACGGTTCACCACAATTCCAATTTGTACCAAATTTAGTACAATTTAATATACATAAGTACGAATTTCCAAAGTTTCCTATATATCTTAATTCAACAATCCCACAGTAATCCCATATCCAAATTCCAAAATTTCACCCCTTTCGGTTTTCAGAAATATGTAAATTGTGGCAAAATAAGTACAGTACACATAAGTCCTAATTTCCAAAACTTATTACATAACCCAATCCTACAATGCAATAGTAATGTTATTTACAAATGTCAGTATTCCAGCTCTATCACTTAGTACTTTACATGCATATATGTAAGTACAAATTTCGAAAATTGCATGTCCCAATCCTACACTCCGCCAGTAATATGAATTTCAAATTTCAGAATTACTAAATGTACTGTACTAAATTAGTACCGTTTAGTACTTTTCGTATACATTAGTACACACTCTCAAAACTACCTCCCTACATCGACTCTACCTCTCAATCTTGATTCCCATTCCAAATTTCAAGTGTTTAGCTCTAACCGTTCATATGATACGAAATGGTACCAAATGTAGTACATTTTCGTACACTTATTGTGCGAATATCCAAAAACTCTTCAGTATGTCTATCATACTCTCTATCAGTGACCCTCATTTCAAATTTATGAGATCTAGATCTACTGCTTCCTCAAATACAAAGTGTAAAATTTCAAGATTCTAGCTTCAGCCGTTTGGTCTGGGCGTTGATGAATCGTTAAGTCAGTCAGTCATTATACCCTCCACCATAGGATGGAGGGTATATTGAGATTGTCTTTCCATTTGTAACACCTCCAAATATACATTTTAGAACCCACAAAGTATATATATTCATGATCAGCATACAATTCTATGTCGATTTAGCGATGTCCGTCCGTCTGTGGAAATCACTATAGCTTCCGAACGAATGGAAGTAGGTTGATAACATTTTACTCAAACGTATATTATGTCTGCAGGACTTTTGGTATTGGAAATGGGCCACGATGATTCACGTTTTGGTATGGCCCCCATATAATGGTACCTCCCTATTTTGGGTATTTTGGTGATTTAAGCGACATTATTCCTCAGAATTCTTGTGCGTATGGATATTAGGTTCTTTGATGATTTTAGCGACATTATTCGCAGGAATTGTTTTAAATTTGGTATTTGAAGTTCGCAATGGATACTACAGTCTATGACAAAGAATTGTTTGTGCAGGTCCATGTCTTTGTATAGCCCCCATATAACGTTACCTCCCGATATTCGGTACTTTGATGATTTTAGCGACTTTATTCACCGGAATTGTTTCAAATTTGGTATTAGAGGTTCGTAATGGATACTGCAGCCTATGGCAGAAAAGTGCCTGTGCAGGTCCACATTTTGGTATAGCCCCGACGGTACCTTCATATATTCGATATTTTGATGATTTTAGCTACAATATTCACCGATTTTTTTTCAAGTTTCGCATTTGAATATTCTAATGGCTTATGACAAAAGTTGCCTATGCAGATCCACGTCGTCATATAGACGCTTATATAACGGCTACATTCGGTATTTTTAAGATTTTAACAAGAATTTTAACGGAATTCATTTTTTTTGAAAATTTCCAAATTCGTTCCAAATAGTGAAGGGTATTCAAAGTTCGGCCTTGCCGAACTTACAGCTTTTTTATTTGTTATTAATATAAATTCTTTGACTGCTACAATCAAGCCGGATGTTCATGATACATATAAATATACAATTTTAACATAGTCCATTCCCACAACTGTATAAATGTATTTATATCCTTCTTGAAATCTACATAAAAGCCTTGCCTTCGATTTTTCTAATTCCTCAAAGGTATTGCGTTACATTATAAATCCTATCAGCTATGTCAAGCTATGTTACACAAAGTCCATAGAAATGCTAGTTGCTTTTTGTGAAAACCAAAAAACACAAAGGCCACATTTCCTGCATCAACCTTGGGTCATCATAATTCTTTTTAATAAATATTTTCTCCATTTCTTAGGAAACACACATCCTTAAAAGCAATGAGGACCATGGCTTTCGTTCGAACCTCTGAACCTACGTCAGGCGTGTAAACATAAAATAAAAGAAATATAATAACCGGATACGGTCAAGTGGTTTGCTGCCATTCAGCGTTTTAAATAACCATGACACGACGAACGGCAGGAGCTAGCGAGCGCTATTTAAATGACATATAATGCAGCTAAAGCCGCTTAAGCCTCACCGATAATTTAACTAGGGACGAATGCAAAAAAAAAAAAAGGAAAAAACAAAAGATATACTAGACAGAGGATTAAATACTGCCATACATAATCAGATTTTTTAAAGCGTATTATGAATATGTTAAAACATGGCATACGTTTAGTGTGGCTTTAACAAATATTGTTTAATCATTTAAACATGGCTAGTAAAGTCAACAATTTTTTGTTGTTTGTTTAAATAAATATTGAAAGTTTAATAACAGCAGAATTTATTTAAATATTGAAGTAATGTATTTTTATACTATCCACCATGCATGGTATGGTGGATGGTCATTTCGTTTGTAACTAATCGAAATAATAATTTTAGACCCGACAAAGTATATATATAGCACTGTCCGTCCGTCCCTCTGTCCATTTGTTGTGATCACGTTAGAGTCCAAACGAATAAAGATAGGAGCTAAAATTTTGCACCGATCTGTCTTTTGTTTGCAGGCAGATTATGATCGAAGATGGGCTATATCGGTCCACGATAGCATATAGCCCCCATACAACGGTATTCCCGATATACGTTATTTTGGAATAATGGAATTGTCTAAAATTCTACGCAAGGAGTTCTTCGTCACTACTTTACTTCTTGAAAGAGAATTGACTATATAGGTCCACGATATCGTATATCTCCCATATAACGGTACCTCCCGATATTAGGCATTTTAATGATTTTAGCTACATTTTTAATGGAAACGTCTGAAATGCTACACAAGGAGTTCGTTGTGAGTACTTTGCCCCCTGGAAGGGAATTGTCTATAAAGGTCCACGTTTCAGTATAGTTCCCATAAAATGGTGCCATATTATTCAACGGAATTGTTTCAAATTTCGTATTTGAAGTTCGTAGTGGGTACTACAACCTATGACAAAAAAATTATTTATGCAGGACCACCTCTTCGTATAGCTCACATTTAAAGGTTTACATTTGAGGGATATTTTTCGACTTTTTTTTTTTGTAATTTTTCTTGTTTCTTCCCAGTGGTGGAGGTTATAAAAATTCGGCCCGGCCGAACTTAGCTGTTATGTTACTTGCTTAATTTGAAGTCATCTAAACCTCGTGGGTATTATTTGTATTGTAACAATCCTACCAACATTATATCGAGTGGTTTTATCTGTGCTGAGGTGAGTTCAGTTGATGCCAGGATCAACCTAAGGACCCACAAACCGTACGTAAACACGAGTGTTTATAATTTCAGGTTTTTTTTTTTAAATAATCCTCTGGTGTTTATATTACAACTAATATGTGAAGAAAATGGTATGATTTGGAGGTTGCTCGATACGTATGCAGTGGGATTACTGTCGATTCGAAGCTATCTGGGTCGTTTCTCGGCTGATCAATGATCATGTCCTCTGAAGTTGTCGTAAGTATTCGGGTTGATGTAGGTTCAAAAGTACCACGGTTGATGCTGACTCGGGAGTTGTCGGATTGCTGTCGGCTTGTAGGTATTCGGGTTGATATCGACTCAGGAGCATTCTGGTTGATGTCAACTCGGGAGTATTCGGGGTGATATCGACTCGGGAGTATTCTCCGAAGTTTTCCGGTTGTTGTCGGGAGAAACTTTGATTAGTGGAAGCGACAAAGCGCTAGGAATTGGCTTGGAGCTGGCTATGAGCGCGGAGCTTGCTATGAGCGTGAAGCCTGCTAAGAGCGCAGAACTTGGTATTAGCGTTGAGCTTGCTATGATCTTGCTAAGAGTATGGAGCTTGCTATGAGCGTGGAGCTTGCTACGATCTTGGAGCTCGCTAAGAGTACCAGTTTTCGAGACCGCGGACGAGAGAATTTCCTTGTATGAGTTAAGAAATTACTAGTTTATTTAGAAGATGTAAGGTAATTGAAACGATCAACATTACAACATTTGGGCTAAAATTATAAATTATAAGCTCTAGATTAATGCAAAGATATTGCATATTTCCAAATGCTTACCCATTCAGCAAGCAAAAAATATCCCGCAAATAGCTTAGAAGTCACATCTAAGCGAAAGAAATAATCGCGTTTGATATCTCTTTCTCACCCCGGAAGGAGAATCCTTCGGGAAGAAATGAACCTGAGAGCAAAGTGGATATGCTTACCACTGCGCCACAGTGTCTTATATTCCTCAGATAAAATAAAGTCTTATTTATGTTCAATTCGTAAATTATTGGATGCTATCACTTGTTTATCCATTGGGAGTCACTAGATAGTGTCTGCACACTCAACACGTTCTTTTAACTTTCTTGGTGCCACTACGTTAACTCGATGACGATAGAAATTAAACAACTATAGTTTTCTTATTGTAAATGTACATACTATCGCATTTATTAGGATTAGAAGCGTCGCAGAAGTGACATTTTAAAAAGGGTTTAAGTGACTCACTTCCAAATGCTTGCAGGGTATTCTCCCATAGATAACCCCTCCGATTTGAGAGAAATTTTTAAGTTGAATTTTGGATTATATATTAAAGATCTGACAAGAATTAATATGATTTTGTGCGAGAGATCACATGCAGCCTAGAAATACTTCCATCGATTTTTGCAGAAATCAATTTGGAAATAACCTCCACCTTGGAAAGGAGGGTATATTAACTTTGTCATTCCGTTTGTAACATCCTTAAATATTCGTCTTAGACCCCATAAAGTATATATATTCATAATCAGCATAAAATTCTAAGTCGATTTAACGATGTCCGTCTGTCTGTCTGTCCGTCTGTCTGTCTGTCTGTCCGTCTGTCTGTTGAAATCACGATACAGCCCACATTATTTGACGTAGAGCGCCAAAATTTAGCAGAGCTATTTGCATTGTGTCTAGGATGGTTGGTATTGAAAATGAGATATATCGGTCCACGTTCTGATATAGTCCCCATATAACGGTACATCCCGATACTCGGTATTTTGATGATTTATGCCACATTTTTTCACGGATTTGTCTGGAAATTGGTATTTGTAGGTCATAACGGGTCCCTGAGCGTGTGGCAAAACATTGCATATATAGGTCCACGTTGTGGTATAGCCCCCATATAAAGGTACCTCCGATATTCGGTATTTTAGTTTTTTTTTGCCACATTTTTTTACGGATGTTTCTAAAAATTGGTATTTGTGGGTCATAATGGTTTCCAGCTCCGGTGGCGAAACATTGCATGTATGGGTCCATGATTTGGTATAGCCCCCATATAACGGTACCTCCAGATATTCGGTATTTTAGTTTTTTTTTTTTGCCACATTTTTTTACGGATTTGTCTAAAAATTGGTATTTGTGGGTCATAATGGTTTCCAGCTCCGGTGGCGAAACATTGCATGTATGGGTCCATGTTTTGGTATAGCCCCCATATAACAGTACCTCCCGATATTCGGTATTTTTATGGTTTTTGCCACATTTTTTCACTGATTTGTCTAAAAATTGGTATTTGTGGGTCATAATGGGTCCTAGTTCGTGTAGCGAAACATTGTAATTATAGGACCACGTTTTGGTGTAGCCCCTATATAACGGTACCTGCCGATATTCGGCATTTTAATGGTTTTTGCCACATTTCTTCTAATGTTTCTTTTACCCTAAGGTGGAGGGTATTAAAAGTTTGGGCCGGCCGAACTTAATGTTTTTTTACTTGTTATATCCTACACCACGTAGTGGTAAGGGTATTATGACTATGTGCGTTTGTTTGTAACATGGAGAAGAATGCTAGATAGACCCATAGTTACTTTGAAGAACCTTCATATGTTCACTTTCTGAGTCGATTTGTACATGCCAGTCCACCTATCCGTCCGTCCATGTATTTTTGTGAACAAAATGCATGTCGCATTTATTATCCAATTGAGATGAAATTTTCCAAACAATATTTGTTTGACTCAAGGACGAACCCTATTGGTGATAATCGGTTCAAATTTAGATATAGCTCCCAAATATATATCTTCAACCGATTCCGGGTTAATTGTGCACAAAATGGCCAATATAAATCCAAATGACCTGAACTTTGGCTCATACGACCGAATTTAGTCTAGAAACAAGTACATCAAATTTGGAAAATTGGTCCAGATATATCTATAGCTGTCATATATGTTTCGTCCGATTTGGACGTTAAATTCGTCACATTCGTAATATACACTCCACTACAATGATATTTGGTACCGGACATCAGATACTGCTCTAAAATACCTCTGCCAAATGTTATCGAGATCGGTTCAGATTTTTATGTGGCTTCGATATACATCTAAATCCGATTTTACTTTTATTGCTCAACATACATGTAATATCAGCCCAAATTGAACAGTTTTTTTCATATTCAACTGAATATTACCATTTGGTGAAACTCGGTCCGATTGCTCCAATATATATTTATACCCTACAACACTATGTGTTGGGGGTATTAAAAATTTGATTGGGCCAGAATTTATGTAACACCTCGAAATATTGGTTTCCCATATAGGAACGCCGAGCTGAGTCGATGTAGCTATGTATGTCCGTCCGTCCGTCTGTCCATGTTAATTTATAATCACGCTACAGGTCGCAATTATGGCCCGATCCAAACGAAATTGCACGAAGGTGGGGTTAGGGTCGGAATAGAAGCCTATTTCTTTTGGAGATGATCGCCAAATGTTTAGGGGTTGAAATGGACCAAATACTGAAAAAATGTGCAGTAGCTATACAGGTCGCAATTTTAGACCAATCGACGCGGAATTTCCCATGTAGCTAGAGTTTAGGGCGGGGAAAAAACCTACCAATTCGGCTGGTCATCGGATAATATTTAGCGGGTAAAATAGACCATATCTTTTGTATTGAAAAAATTCAAAATTTTTCATTAAACCGCGAATATTTTAAATCCCGGCGAAATCACAAAGCCATAATAAGGTTACTTCTGATCTTTACATTGATGTTAACATCCAACTAATCGGATATATATCAAAATATGTGCGATATATATGTCTATCAAAGAATGCTTGAAAGATCTCTTATATGTCGAGAACGGCTAAACTGATTTCGACAGTTCTCATTAAATCAGAATGGCCTCTTGGCAGGAAAGAAAAAACGTCTAAAAAAATCGCATAAAAATATCTCTCTAAAGATGAAAATATTGATTTTGTAACATTTTCTCATATTTTTCAATTTTTTCATATTTTTGGCATATTTTCATTTTGAATTAAACATTTGGTAATATTTCTACAGCTAACAAAACTAAGTAGTTAGGATATCAGGATATCATATACAGATCTCATTTATGGCCCGATCCTTACGAAATTTTGCATGGGGATAAGATGAGGGTCAGAATAGAAGCCTACTCTTTTTGGAGATGATCGCCATATAATTAGGCGTTTAAATGGACCAAAAAACTGCAAAATTGTCAGCAGGTCGTAATTATCGCCCGATCCTCACGCACATTTTAATGGGGGTTACCGCATATTGCGAAAGCCAAGCAGTTTCGGATGACCATCCAAAAATATTCAATGTGTGAAATAGTTTGCCAACTTTTGTAGACAAAATACGAAAATTTCCATTCCAGTGACTTTTTGGAGAATTCACAAATACAGGAAAGACGCACTTCTGACTATTTCTTTAACGCTGATTTCGTTGAAGAATATAGTCAAATGTCTATATCTTATATAGATGCGTTTCAGTCAAAAACCAATAATAAATGTTAATTGTTAGCCACTTCTGAGAGATTATAGGTCTTTGGGAAATATTGGTTCCAGATCTAGGAAGACCATTTAAGTGCAACATCTACCAATCATTTGGAAATAAGCAAATTAGTTTAAGTTGCTATTATTCGAAAATTAGAGAACGAAACCTAATGGTTTGTCATATCTTGTGGAATTCTTTCGAGTATCTCGCCTATATAAACTGTATCGTCGGCCCCGCTCGACTGTAGCCTTTGCTTACTTATTTTTAAATGTGTTCTATATTCAAGTCATATCATGCACTATACAGAAGTTTAATTTGGTTCATATTTGGTACCATATACTTCACATAAATTCCCAATATAAAGTTTTTTGTTACGGAAGCTCTATTAAATACGTATAGTGGTGTAGGGTATCATATAGTCGGCCCCGCCCGACTTTTGACTTTTCCTTAATGGTTTTTTATATATTTTATACCGCTTCATCTATCTCCCTTTTTCACAAATTAATCATAGTTCTATGTGTTTTCACGTTCACATGCATGTGGCGTAATAAATGTACTCATTTCGGCATGATAAGATGAATATGATTGATGTGTATTTTATTTTAGATGCCTGATTTGTTCACAAAAAAAAAAAAAAAAAAGCAACAAGTTTTAATATTCTGCAATACTCTGTCGTGTAGAACATAATAGGTGTTGTTTATTTATTTCTGTTTTATGCCGTTTTTTTATGCCATCGAACAAATATTTGCCAAAAGCAAACAAATGGGATTTATAGATTTCTATGCAATTCCTTTTTTGTTCATTTGTTTACTGCATTTTTTTTTTTTTTTTTTTTTTTTTTTGTTACATTTATTCTAACACAAATTGCGTTGTTGGCATTCTGCTGCTGATGATGTTTACACATCAACAGAGCTTTTATTAAATTCCTTTAAAAATAAATAAATTTATTTACTGCGATAAATACTGTGTAGTCGGTCGACTTGTTTTTGTGGCAACCTAAAACAAATATATGTGAAAAAAAAATAGCTAAAAATTATTAGCAAATATTGTGGCAGAAAAAAGTAGGAAAATGTTAATGCTTTTTTCTGCACAAAGACCTGATAATGAATGATTTTTAAAGTCACGTGCATTTGGTGAATACATTTTGATTAGCAGATAGCATTTCAATAAATTCGGTTGAAAATATTTCTGAAATAATTTTAATTTAATGACATTTCTAAATTAGAAAGCCATATTTCTGGTTCGAATTCGTTTGGGCAAAAGGATCGCTACTTCGTATGCGAAATAATGAATTTACATTAAGTGATTTTATGTGTGATTTTTAACTCAAATAGAATGTATAGAAATATTACAATTTTCTATACCTTAAGATGTAAATTGAACGACTAATAGCAATACACATCGCAAATAGTTAGCTTAAATATGACAAACTAGCACGTGCACGCTACTTCGTGGGTGAAAAGTCCATCTCAAAATCCTTTCACCATTTATTATACCCTCCACCATACTATGGAGGGTATATTAACTTTGCAATTCCATTTGTAACTCCTCGAAATACTCATGCCAGACCCAATAAAGTATAAATATTCTTGATCAGCGTAAAATTCTAAGTCTATTTAGCGATGTCCGTCTGTCTGTTGTAATCATGTTATCTTTCGAATGAATTGAGATTGAAGGCTAACATTTTGCACACATGTTGATTTTTTCAGTAGGCAGGTTAAGTTCGTAAATGGGTCATGTAGGTCCATGTTTTCATATAGCCCCCATATATAGGTACCTCCCAATATTCGGTATTTTGATGATTTTAGCGACATTATTCACCGGAATTGTTTTTAAATTACGTATTTAGAGTTCGTAATGGGAACTACAGGTCTTCGTATAGGCCCCATATATCAGTACCTACAATACCCACCGAAATTGTTTGAGATGTCGTATGTAAAGTTCATAATGGATGTTACAGCCTGTGACAGAAAATTGTCGTATAGGCCCTAGTACCTCCCTATATTCGGTATTTTGACAATTTTACGTACAATACCCAACGAAATTGTCTGAGATGTCGTATTTGAAGTTCGTAATGGATGCTACAGCCTGTGACAGAAAATTGTCTATGCTGGTCCAGGTCTTCGCACAGCTCCGATATAACGGTACCTCCCTATATACGATATTTTGATGATTTGAGCTACATTATTAACCGTTTATTTCATATTTCGAATTTGAATATGGTAATGGCTTATTACAAACGATGCCTCTGTAGGTCCATGTCGTATAGACTCCAATATAACGGCTATATTCGGGATTTTTAAAATTTTAACAGAATTTTTTAAGGATTTTATTTTTTGAAAATTTTCAAATGGTGGAGGGTATTCAAAGTTCGACCCGGCCGAACTTATTGCTTTTTAACTTGTTTTAGAACTCAAAATGCACAAATTGTTCATTATTTCTTGGACAAATATTAAAATAAAAAAACTTCATACATCGTACTAACTGCAGCTGCACCAGTGCGATATCGAAAAAAATAATTGAGAACATATCACTTGCACAATGGTTGCACATCCTATTTTGGCCAAAACCATTTCAACGTTTTTAAGCCCAGAAGGTATATATCATTTGATACGACCAAAACCTGCCTCATCTAAATAACGGTTTTAGCCCCTAGGTCGAAATCCTAGGGGACACTTGGAGGCGATCTAGCGATGTCCGTCCGTGGCTGGTGTGCACGATAACTCCCGAAGGGAGTATTAAACTTAGATCGAGCTCGGAGATGGGCAATATCGGTCCACTCCTTCTGGTACCTCCACCACATAATTTCAACATTTTAAAAGAAAAGAATTTAGTGCACAGAAAGAGAAAACATAATCTGATTTTGTTCCAACTTTGCATATCCTAATATTTGCATCAGTGCTAGGTCAGGTGCGAAAATGTACAATATCGGTTCACTTCATCAAGTACCTCCCTCACAGACGGTCAAAATTTGGAATAATTATAACTCTTATAAAATGTGATATAGGACTTCGATTGTAGTCAAATTACACACAACACAATATTTTTATTAAACCTAGGTCTGGTGTGAAGATAAAATATATCGGTCCACTCCTTATGGTACCTCCCCAACAAAGGGACAACATTTGGAATAGCCATGGACCTGCTAAAACGCGAAATTAACATCAGATTCCATTCAGACTTGACGCATTTCAATATTTTCATGAACACAAGATATGTTATAAAGATGGTAGAGATCGAACCATTCCTTCTGGTATCTCCCCCACAAAGGGTTAAAATTTTGAATGATAATAAAATCCGAAATTATACCCATTCAAATTATACCCATCACAATATTTTTATTAACAAAGGGGCACGGGGTGAAGATGGGATATATCGGTTCACTCCTTCTGGTACCTCCACCACATAGGTTAAAAAATTCCGAATATACATAAAGTTCATAAAACGCGAAATTAACATCCGAATCCTTTCAGACTTGATACATTTCAATGTTCTCATCAATACAAGTTCTGTTATAAAGATGGTAGAGATCGGACCATTTCTTCTGTTACCTCCCCCACATAGGGTTCAATATTTTGAAAAACAAGTCGCTCAAAGAAAGCGAAATAAGCATCGAAATTCATCCATCCATCTCCTCAAATTTTTCAAATACAAACATTTTTGCTAACACAAGATCTGTTGTGAAGATGATATACATCAGCCAACCACTTCTGGTGCCTCACCCACAAAGGGTCAGAATTTCCAATATTTATATCTCTCATAACTTGCGAAACAAATCTTCGATTCTTTACAACTTTCTATATCTAAATGTTTCCCTTAACCAGAAATCTGATATGAATATGTAATTTATCGAATTTATGATTTCGCATAAAATTGGATATAAATGTTCGATTTCCTTCAAATTTTGCACATACCAATATTTTTATATGTATTAGATGAAGTATGAAAATGGAATACTTCGGTCCGCTATATCTATTACCACACGCAAATTTCCACATTTTCTAATATTGTAATATTTATATCAGTCTTAGCCAACTGCTTCGGAATCTCCTCCATAAAGAGTCAACATTTTGAATAATCATAAGTCATGGCTGGGGTATACATCTGCCGGCAAAGCCGACTGATACTATTTAACTTGTTCATAATGCAATTTGGCCACCACTACATCTAAATCCTAGAAACCAAAGGAAACCTCAATATCAAAATCCCAGGATTCGAGCTCTATCTATTCACTCAACAGGAAATTTAGTCCCATTTTGTACTTTTTGAACAATCATAGTAAGCATAATAAATCCACCGCCTTCTCTTGAAACTATGTACCAACAGTGGCCTCCATATCATAATTCAGAATCCCAGTTCAATCCCAAATATATTAGAATATTTTTCCAAGAGTTATCTACGAACAGTTATTTTCAAAACAACCTCCTTCTCACAACAGCAGACAACAACAGAGACATCCATATGAAGTGTCCGGATTATAGTAACACCCCTTCAACCAATACCAAATTTATAAACATTTAGTACTTTTCGAACAATTAGAGCAGACATTTTCAAAATAATCTCTATATTTCAACCTCAAATACCAACAGAGACCTTATATAAAATTTCAGCTTGTTATATTTCCCGACAAATTTAGTACAGGTATAGTACACATATCCAAAACCGGCACCTTCTCCCAAACAGAGACACCAAATGGAACACATATATGAAATTTGTGAATTTCAGATTTATTCCTAACCCTAACCCTAAACAATTCTGGTGAATAATGTTGCAAAAATCATTAAAATACCGAATATCGGGAGGAACCATTATATGAGGGCTATACGAAGACGTGGACCTGCACATACAATTTCCCGTTATAGGCTGTAGTATAAATTACGATCTTCAAATACCAAATTTAACATATTTTGCGGTAAATAATGTCGCTTAAATTACCAAAATACCCAAAATAGGGACGAACCATTACATGGGGGCTATACCAAAATATAGACCTACCTGACTCATTTTCAATACCAAAAGTCCTGGAGTGGAAATCACTCTAGATTCCGAACGAAATGAAGTAGGTTGATAACATTTTACTCAAATGTATACTATGTCTGCAAAACCTTTGGTATTGAAAATGGTACATGTAGGTCCACGTTGTGGTATAGCCCCCATATAATGGTACCTCCCTATTCTCGGTATTTTGGTGATTTAAGCGACATTATTCACCGGAAATGATTCAAATTTGGTATTTATATTTCGTAATAGATACCACAGCCTATGAAAGAAAATTGTCTGTGCAGGCCCACGCCTTCGTATAGCCCCCATATAACGGTACCTTCCGATATTCGATATCTTGGTGATTTAAGCGACATTATTAACCGGAAATGCCTCAAATTTGGTATTTGAAACTCGTAATGAATACAGACAGAAAATTGTCTGTGCGGGTCTACGTCTTTGTATAGGCGCCATATAACGGTACTTCCCGATATTCGGTATTTTTATGATTTTAGCGACATTATTCACCGGAATTGTTTCAAATTTGGTATTTAAAGTTCGTAATGGATCCTACAGCCTTTGACAGAAAATTGTCTGTGCAGGTCCACGTCTTCGTATAGCCCTCATATAATAGTACCTCCCGATATTCGATATTTTGATGATTTTAGCTACATTATTCAAAACCTTTTTTTTCAAGTTTCGCATTTGAATATTGTAATGGCCTATGACAAAAGTTGCCTATGCAGGTCCACGTCGTCGTATAGACCTTAATAAAAGGGCTACATTCGCTATTTTTAAGATTTTAACAGAATTTTTAACGGATTTTTTTTGAAAATTGCCAAATTCGATCGATATGGGTGGAGGGTATTCAAAGTTCAGCCCGGCCGAACTTACTGCTTTTTTACTTGTTTTCTAGTACCAACGCTATCTATTGTGTCCAAAAGAACAATTAAATGTCCCATCTCATGTATAATATGTCCTTTGTGACCTTCATTTCAAATTTCAGAACTTTAACTTTTTTCCGTTTGCTCAATACGGTGTTTTCAATTTTTGATACACACCAACATTGAACGGCATGCAAAATTTCATGAATCTAGTTTCAGGCGTTTCGTCTTGGCGTTGATGATTCAGACGGCCAATCACCACTCATCAATCTGGTCTTTTTGAACATATTTCCAAAAATCTTGATCGTTTATGGAATTTAAATTTCCACCAAAAATGAAAAATTTCAATTGTATATTAATTATTTGACTGCTAATACGAGTATTTCCCCTAAAATAATGTTATAAATTTCCAAAACAAAAACACAAAATTATCTCCCTCCCCAACTTCTATTCCGTATTAAATTTGTAAGTAATTACGATAAAGCCTTGCAACAGCTTCATTCTTAATAATTATTTCGGCGCTTCTCTGCCTGCCTGCCTTCGACTTTGTGTGGCCAACAATCTCCAGACTACAAAATGTTTGTTGGCGAGCAGTAATTAAACAACATTGTAGCGACAAAATGAGGTTTTTCTTTAATTTTATTTGTCCCCGTTTTTATTTAATTGTTGCTTTTGCTGGTTGCACACAACAATTTAACGAATTGTTGAATTTCGGAGACTCCTTCGGGACGAAATTCAAAGAGCGCCCTGCAACATTGAGGTCTGGTAAATTTTTAAGGTTTCTTTTTACACCAGCCAAACATTCAAAGAGAACAAGCAAAGAATGCCCTGAAAAAGGAAACACCAAAAAATTGGTGGGAAATGAAAATTAAATTAAAGTTGGAAATGTTTCATACAAAAGATTCGATTTAACAGTGGAAAAGTTTTCAAGGATTTCCTTTGAGAGAGCAAATTTCTTTGCTGTGAACGTTGTTTTGTTCACAGCAAGTGGGTGCTTGGGCTTTTGTGTTTGTGTATGTGTGTCAATGTAGTTAAGTTTCCCCATCTGTGTTAAAGGAAATTATTCACAGCTTCATTTAAAATAAATATTTTGTATTTCTTTTTGCATTTAAATTTATTCGTTTTCATTCATCTCATCCACTGAGTTTTAGAACGGGATGCTGTTAAGCTGCCATTCGGGCCTGCTGCTTACGTTGTTGTTGTTTTTTTATTTTTCCTGCATTTGGAAAAAAGAGACACGGAATTTTTGTTTGCGACCTCTTGACGCGTCTAAATGGCGTCAAAATTCTCATCTATTCAGTGCACACATACACAGGCATATCACACACAAATATCTCACATGTACGCATCTTCTCCAGAATATTTGAAAGAGTAATGTTCCAACAAATATTTATGAAAATTGCAGCATACTTCCGGAATGTATTATCCTCATAGCATAGCAAAGCGGACAGCTGTGAATGAATGCGTTAACGAAATGGGAACGGAATGGATGTGTGCTCGTAAAATTGAAGGGGCCTTTTAATGAATCGAGAATAAACAGGTCAATTTTTTTTTTGAGCAGGACATTGTGTAGAAATTTTGGTGTCAAAAAATCTCTTCTGGTGGAACTTTTGTACCGGTTCCAGAAATTCAGAGGTCCTTTAGAAATAATTGTCCAGAAGACCAAAATATTTCACAAAAAACCCTTATTGATTGTCATCTCACAAGGAGCTACTCTAGCCGTAAAAATATATATAAGCGATTCTAGGAGGCACCTATAATCAACAAATTCATCAAGCTATATTTTGTAAAGTTCATAATGTACTAACCAGGACTTTCTATTTCCAAAAGAATTTTTTATAAATATTATGGCATGAGAGGTTTGGACTACATCGAATACTTCCTTCACTTTATATGAGATGTGTGATAATTTTTAGAAAAAGTTAAAATGTGCGCGAGGTACCGATAAACCGTATTCCATATTCCATCATCTCCGTATTCCATCGTCTAATACAGATAAAAATATTGATATGGTCAAAATTACAAAAATCGAACATTTTTATCTAATTTAATGCAAAATCATAAATCCCGATAAATTTCATATTCATATCAGGTTTCTGGTTGAGAGAATATTTAGGCATAGAAAGTTGTAAGGAATCGCGCTGTCTTGTTTCTCAAGTTATGACAGATAAAAGTATTGAAAATTATAACCCTATGTGGGTGAGGTACCAAAAGGGGTTCGCAGATATATAGCATTTATTTCGCTTTCTTTAAGCGTCTTGTTTATCAAAAGCTTGAACCGTATGTGGGGAGGTACCAGAAGAAATGGTCCGATCGCCACCATCTTTGTAACAGATCTTGCGTTGATTGAAATATTAAGATGTACCAGGTCTGAATGGACTCGCATGTTAATTTCGAGTTATATCTGCTTCATGGATATTCAAAATTTTTAGCCTTTGTGGGGAGATACCACAAGGAGTGGACCGATATATCCCATCTTCACAACAGATCTTTTGTTGGTAGAAATAATAGGATGCGTGAAATATAAAGAGAACCTAATGTTTATTTCGCATTTTATTAACGTTTTGGTTATTCAAATATTTGACCCTTTATTGGGGAGGTACCAGAAGGAATGATCCGGTCTCTACTGTCTTTACTACAAGTTCTGTGTTGATAGAAATATTCAAATGTAAAAAGTCTAAATGGAATCGCATGTTAATTTTGCGTCTTATGAGCTTCATGGATATTCAAAGTTTTTACCCTTTTTGAGGAAGATAAAACATTTTTTTTTTTTTTTGAAAATTCCGAACTTCTATGGGGGAGGTACTAGAAGGAGTGGACCAATATATACCATCTTAACACCAGACTTTGGGTTAATAAAAATATTGGGATGTGCGAAATTTGAAGATAATAGGACTCTAACATCACATTTTATAAGAGTTGCAATTATTCAAAATTTTGACCCTTTTTTGGAGCAGGTACTTGATGGAGTCGACCGATATTAACCATTTTCGCACCTGACCTAGAATAGATGCAAATATTAGGATTTGCGGTTGTTGGAGCAAAATCGGATTATAGCTTCTCTTTCTGTGCAAAAAAAAATTTGTTGAAAATGTCGGCCTTTTGTGAGGGAGGTACCAGAAGGAGTGGAACGATATTGCCCATCTCCGAACTCGATCTAAGTTTGACAAAAATATTACGATGTACCAAATTTGGACCAAGCCAGACAGACGGACGAACATCGCTAGATCGACTACAAATGTCCTTAAACGGATTTGGTCCAAAGAGACCTATGCTGTAAAACCGTTATTTCGACTAGGCACGTTTTGACCGTATCAAATGATATATACCCCATTTTCTAATCAAAGAGCGTTAGATCATGTAATACAAGATCTTTGAATCATTGATAGAAGATCGATGCATTTTCTCTTTCTTTTCTCTACCTTTTCATAGAACTTCTCAAATAGCAACAGAAGATCTTCGAATAGATGATTGATAGATCTTTTTTTTACAGAATATCTGTTTATTCCTCATAGAAGGTCAATGGATCTAATCACAGACGATCACTTTATCTTCACACAGAAAGTCGTTTCCTCATAGAAGATCAGTAGATCTTCACATACAAGATCGGTAGATTTTTTCATAAAAATCAGTAGATCTTCTCAAGGAATATCGATAGATTTTCTAGTAGAAAATCGATGGATTTCTAATAGGACATCAATTCAACTACTTACAGAGGATCGCTAGGTCATCTCCTAGAACATCAGTAGATCCCCTCATAAAATATAAGTAGAACTTATAAAATATACATTGATCTACTTTTAAAGATGACTAGAGTATCAACATAGGTTATCGGTAGTTCTTCTTATAGAATAACAGTAAATCTTTTTAAAGAAGATCAGATTCTTTCGATCGGAAAAGCTCCAGTATTTGGTTAACGCTTAAACTCATAACACAATTGGCCTTTGCCGACACTGTTTATACCCTACACCACACAGTGGTAAGTGTATTCTGTCTATGCATTTGTTTGTACCGTGGAGAAAGAAGCGAGATAGACCCTTTTGGGGATCTCCTTAGAATCACTTTCTGAGTCGATTTATGCATGTCAGTCCGTCCGTCAATCTGTCCATGTATTTTTGTGAACAAAATGCAGGTTGCATTTATTATTCGATTGAGATGAAATTTTCCAAACAATAATTGTTTGGCTAAAGGACGAACCCTATTGAAATTGGTGAGAATCGGTTAATTGTCGACCAAGTGGCTAATATCAGTAAATGACCAAATGAAATTTGGTATATCCGACCGAATTCAGCCTAGAAGAAAGTACATCATAGTTGGTGAAAATCGGTTCAGATATAGCTATAGTTCCCATATGTATGTATTTTATCCGATTTTCCCTCACATTCGTCATATGCATCCCACAAGAATGATATTTGGTACCAGATATCGGTTCAGATGTGGATGTATCTCCCATATATATTTTTACCCGATTTTAGGTTTTTTGTGCCCTATATGTGTAATATCAGCCCAAAAAGACTGAATTTTGGCCACTCCAGCGAAATTCAGCATAAAAGCAGGTGCTTATATGTATGTGTCATCCGATTTGGTGTTAAAGTCCCTCACATGTAAAATATGCGCTCCACAACAAGGAAATGAGATACCGGACATCAGATACAATTTGGAAATACCTCTGCCAAATTTCATAGAGATCGGTTCAGATTTTTATATACCTTCGACATACATCTTCACCCGGTTATTCGGTTATTGACCACCATATATGTAATACCAGCCCAAATTGGATGGATTTTTTCATATTCATTCATTCATATTTGGAGATAGAGGTACAAAAGCTTCCGTCAAATTTGTTGCAAATCGATTCAGAGTTGGATATTGTTACCAAATTGTGACTACTCTACAGCCATGATACGCATTTAAATAAGGTTCATGGTTTGTATGATCTACAATATATAAATTTCCAATTTAAACTTTTTTAGTACGGGAGATCTACTAAATACGCATAGTGGTGTTGGGTATCAAATAGTCGGCCCCGCTCGACTTTTGACCTTTCCCTACTGGTATATATTAAATTTATATCGCTTTCAATTACACTCGACAGATCCATAATAACATAGTCCTTTCCACTCTGTTTAGATTTCATATCTAAATGAATGCCAATAGTTTTGAATAAAGGCCCTTTTCAGTGTTTCTTCGCCTCCCCCCAAAAAGTTGAAACTTTAATATGATTTTATGTGTGAGGAAGCCTGCATGTCTATGGGTGCTTAAGTTATGCAAGTGACACACATATTTAACATCGTCGACAACAACAGCGGCAGCAGCAACAAATTCTCCGTGAACAAAACACCAGAGTAGAATAAAAAGTAGGCGAAAATGAAAAACAAGATGATTCTATAAAAAAAACATACATTCGCATCTACATACCAAAGCGCATTCATTCCTCCGAAATTCAAATAATAGAGTTGGTATTGAAAATCTAAATGAAAACAAGTACAAACGCAGCTTAGTTCGGCCGGGCCGATCCTTTAATACTCTCCACCATTTGTAAGGAACTTGAAAAATCAAAAAAAAAAAAAAACAGTAAAGAAAGTCTTAAAGTCCGGCGGGGCCGACTTTATGATACCCTACACCACTTTGCTAATTTAGTAGAGCTCTACATAACAATTAAAAGTTTTTATGGGAGAATTCAACCATTCACGTTATGATTATAACTATAATTTAAAGTTCAAAGGACTCAATGTGCCGAAGCATTTGTATCTTTTAAATTCAGACTTGTATTGCCCATTTGGTGCAAAATTAATTTGAAATCATATAAAGATATATATGGGAGCTATATCCAAATCTGAACCGATCTCAATAAAATTTGGCAAAGATATTTCTGAGCTGTATTTGATATATTTCCCTGAATATCGTTGGTACGGAGTGCATATTACAGGTGTGGGTAACAAATACAACAAATCGGATGAACAATATAACAATATAAATTTGGCATACTAGCTTCTAGTCTCAATTCGGTCGTAGGTGCCAAATTCCATCCTATTTGGGCAAATATAAGACGTTTCGTGCACAATAAAAGGTAAATCGGACGAAGTTATATATGGGAGCTATATCCAAATCTGAACCGATCTCGATCAAATTTAGCAAATGTATTTCTGAGCTGCATTTGATATATTTCCCCAAATATTGTTGTTACAGAGTGCATATTACGACTGCGGAGGACAAAAAATAACAAATCGGATGAACAATATATATGGTAGCTATAGCTATATCTGAACCGATTTCGATCCAATTTGGCATACTTATTTTCAGGCCTAATTTGGTTGTGTGTGCAAAATTCCATACCATTCGGGCTGATATTGTCTCCAATTTCAATAGGATTCGTCCTTGGGCCAAGCTAATGTTGTTTGCACAATTTCATCTCAATCGGTTAATAAATGCGACCTGCATTTTGTTCACAAGAATACATGGACAGACGGACAGACGGACGGACGGACGGACTGACATGCATAAATCTACTCAGAAAGTGTATCTCCTCAAAAATAACTATGGGTCTATCTCGCTTCCTTCTCCATGTTACAAACAAATGCACAAAGACATAATACCCTTACCACTATGTGGTGTAGGGTATAAAAACAAGTTCAAATATATCAGTCGGTATGCCCTCAGCCAATATTTGATTATTTAAATATAATTTGACTTCAGTTATGATTATGTAAATTGTCGACCCTCTATGGAGTAGGTTACGAAGAAATGGGCCAATAAAGCCCATTTCGTATCGAACCTAAATAAATATGATATAAATATTGCGACATGCCAGGTTTCGACTACACTTTATATGATATATGTGATAATTTGTAGAAAAATCGCTGTCTTGTTTCGCAAATTAAGTCAGATAAAAGTATTGACAAATTGTGACCCCTTGTGGGTGAGGTACCAGAAGGGGTTCGCAGATATATATCATTTTTACAACAGATCTTGAATTAGCAAAAATTTTTGTACTCGTATGTTTGAAATATTTAGAGAGATAATAATCCTCAATTTTGCCATATGCTGTGAAGTGCTGGTGTAATTCATGCTTTAATTTTACAAAAACTGAAAAAAAAAACGTTCAAAAATATTTAAAAAAAAGCAACCCACTTTCATGTCCATCTGCATTTTACAAGAAATTTAAATACGATTTAAAAACAACGCCGCTTTAAATGTGTCTATGTGTGGGCAAAGAGGATTCATGTTGTTTTTTTCTTGCATCTCTGACATACTTTGATATGAATATTTATTTAAATAACACTTTTTTCATAAACACAGGACCGTCCTCCGTTCTTCATAGAGGAGGATGAAAAAAAATGGAAGAAATGAAAAGCATAATATTTTTGTTGGCATTGTTTTTGTCGAGCCTTTCAACACAAAACGCATTTCCTAGCACACTTGCATGTGACACATAAATTGTTACTGTAAAAACAAAAATAGGTCTGCGACGGGGGAAATCTGGTTATGGGTACTTAGCATTTGAAAGTAAGTTTTTTGATATTAATGTTATTATATCATTGTTTTTATCAAGTGTTTGTATACAAGTCTGAATTTTGTTAAATTTCATCGCCTTTATTTCCATAGATTAATATTAACTCATGTCAGGATTTGGTATATATTGATAAATATTTTTATTTATCGTGAAATTTAAATTAAGCGTGAATTTTAAATAAGAGTATCCTTCGTTTGACCTATCTATACAAATATACAATATTTTATCTTGACATAACTATTTCTTTTATCAGGAGTTGTCTTTTCTGGCCATTTCAATTTCGTCTATTGTATCGTGATGATTTAAACCAATATAGCGTTTAATGTGTAAAATACCACTATACCCATAGAGAGGAAGAGAGAGAGAGAGAGAGAGGGGGGGGGGGGAATCATGAACATTTTTCAGTTTGCCTTTCAGTCCTTCAGAAAATTAAAAATGTTGGGTGTACTGTTGAGGGCAAATGAAACGTGCTGATTTTTCGTTTTTTGGTGCCCATGACACGTTTGCAGCACCAAATAATAGCACAATCACAAAAAAATATATTTACGAAGTATCTCGAATAATATTTAGTACTTCCTAAGGCTTGGGCAAATTGCCAAGTATCAAATCCCGAATCTTGGAAATTTGAGGCTTGTCGATTATAAATTTATGTTTGAATCTTTTGATCTAGAATTTACTCCTTTTTTATACCCTACACCACATAGGGGTAAGAGTATTATGTCTTTGT
Source organism: Musca domestica (assembly GCF_030504385.1). Classification (NCBI taxonomy): domain Eukaryota; kingdom Metazoa; phylum Arthropoda; class Insecta; order Diptera; family Muscidae; genus Musca; species Musca domestica. Next base: position 1,427,821 of record NW_026712212.1, read on the forward strand.
TCATTTGTTTGTAACATTAAGAAGAAAGCGAGATAGACCCATAATTACTCTTGAGGATCTCCATAGAATCGCTTTCTGAGTCATGTCAGTCCATCTGCCACGCATTTTGTGAAAAAATGCAAGACGCATATATTATCCGATTGAGATAAATTTTTCCAAGCAATATTTGTTTGGCCCAAGGACGAATCCTATTGAAATTGGTGAGAATCGGTTAAAATATCGATACAGCTTCCATATATATTTTTGGCAGATTTCAGGTTTATTGTGCACCAGATGGTTAATATCAATTCAAATGGAGTGAATTTTGGCACTTCCGACAGAATTCAGCCTCGAAGCGTGGACTTCAAATTTTGTAAAAATTGGTTCAGATTTGGATATAGCCCCCATATATATCTTTGACCGATTTAATGTAATTGTGCATCAAATATGTTATATGCGTAGAAATATCTTCAACCGATATATGTGTGCCAAAATGGCCTGAAGTTTGGCACGTCCGAGCGAATTCAGTGTGGAAGCAAGTACATATATATATATATATATATATATATATATATATATATATATATATATATATATATATATATATATATATATGTACTTGCTTCCACACTGAATTCGCTCGGACGTGCCAAACTTCAGGCCATTTTGGCATATATATATATATATATATATATATATATATATATATATATATATATATATATATATATATATATATATATATATATATATATATTCGACAATGATATTTGGTACCAGATATCATATAGAGCTCGGAAATACCTTTGCCAAATTTATCGAGAACGACTAAGATTTGGATAGCTCCCTTAATCCGATTTCAGGTTTATTGTGCAAATAATGGCAAATATCAGCCAAAAGGACGTACGTTCCATTTTGTGGAACTCGGCTCCGATACATATCTTTATACCCTCCACCATACATAGTATGGAGGGTATATTAATTTCGTCATTCCGTTTGTAACTCATCGAAATAATCATTTCAGACCCAACAACGTATATATATTCTTGATCAGCGTGAAATTCTAAGATGATTTAGCCCTATCCGTCCATCCGTCTGTTGTAATAACGCTACAGTCTAAACGAATTAAGATAGGAAGCTAAAATTTTGCAGAGATCCCTCTTTTGTATGCAGGCAGGTTAAGTTCGAAGATGGGCTATATCGGTCCACGATATCGAAGATCGGTACACCCCGATATCCTATATTTTGATGATTTTAGCCACATTTTCCAATGGAATAGTCTGAAATCCGCAAGAGGAGTTCTCTGTGAGCACTTTTCTCCCTGAAAAAGAATTGTCTATATAGGCCCACAATATGGTATAGCCGCCATAAAACGTTACCCCCCCCAATATTCGGTAGTTGACGATTTTAGCCACATTTTTCAACCGAATTGTCTGAAAATCCACAAGGAGTTCTTTTTGAGTACTTAACCTCTAGACATAGATTTGTTATATAGGTCCACAATATATATATATATATATATATATATATATATATATATATATATATATATATATATATATATATATATATATATATATATACTTTTTTGTTGTAAAATAGTAATTTAATATTTTTAATTCTTATCGAAGTCAATACGAAGAATAGGGCAATGTTATTTGGTGCTAAAGGAGTAAAATTCTCCATCAATTAGTTGAAAAGTCAGAAAGTATAATTTATAATATTCGTTATGGAAATCGAAAGCATATGGAATAGAACGGAACACACACAAGGTACCTACAAGGTGCAATAAAAACTGCAACAAAGTCAAATGCCATAATTTTTGCATTATTTTTTTTTTTAATTTTATTGAATAAAGGCAAAAAATGTCGGAAATAGCATCAAATTTTAGAAAAGATTTGTTCAAATTGGTCACCTTTGAAACGAATTATGGCCTTCAAACGGTCAATGAAACTTTCACACCCTACCCGAATGTTGCTCTGCGGTATTTTGGCCCATTCCCGGCGAAGCGCCTGCTAGAGGTGATCGACACTTTGTCCAACGGATTTGTATCCGGAGATTTTGGTGGCCATTGTGCGCTGGAAATGAAGCGAGGAACCATTCCTAGGAGGCGCGTGCTGAGTGCGATGTTGCTACGCTCTGTTGGAATGTCCAAGGTCTGCGGCCAAATTGTTTGCGTGTCCAAGGCTTTAATACACCCTCAACAATATTTTCGCGATAATATTCGGCATTTATTCCGATGCCACGGTGGATGAATACAAGCGGAGAGCGGCCATCGGCTGTTTTGGTCGGCGCTTGAGTTCTGGTGGCCAACCGAAGACTTTCAGCTAACATTTTCAGCTAACCTCTTCGGCAAGTAAAAACGATCATTTTGTTCGATTACAAACTGCTGGACAACAAATGTTTTCTCATCGGAAAAAAACGAATTCGGCGGTTCACCACTTTCTGCCAGGCGAAGCAACTCTTTTGCTCTTTTGAGTCTATTTTCTTTCTGTTGCGGTGTAAGTTCTTGCACTTTGTGGAATTTCAATGGCTTTACCCCGAGCTCATTTTTCCATATTTGCCGAATGGAATATTGCGATATTTTCTGCTCACGAGTCATTTTTCGGTCACTGCAACGCGGGTTTCGATTAAGTCGCTTCTTTACTTTTCGAACCATTTCTGCTGATGTTGCTATTTTCTTCCGTTAACTTCCTTGATGTCGGGCTACGCTATCAGTATCACGGTAACGAACACAAAAGATTTATTCACATTTAAATGCTGAAGTGCTCTAACGACAGCCACTTGCGGTTTTCCAGCCAAATATAAACAGATCACACTATCACGCTTGAATTCCATCACGAATAACTTTTTTTTCTGGAAAATTCTCACCAACATGCTTTTGTACGCTTGTAAACAATACATTGAGCTGTCACTGAAATAATTTGAACAGCTGTCGGACGAATGGCTTAGAAATGACAGCAGTCTGAAGTTGGTTGCAGTTTTTTCATCTCACCCTGATTTCGATAAAAATTATTGTAGGGACGGAAACTTCAATGGGAGCCAAATTTTATTATTACTCCAAATAAAAAAAAAGTTCCCGTTTTGAGTTCCCTGTTAACAAGTACTATCCATATCCCATGTGAACTAATTTCCATTTTCTCCAAAGACTTCCTTTCAATTCCAGTTCTTAATTAAACTCACCAAGGAACAGTTTAATAAATTGCCAATTTACCAATCCATCTCTTGCCAATTCAATTACTTTAGCCATATGACGTGCAATGCGTGTGGACTGATGGCACTGAGTGCCTCACTGACTGACTGACTGCCTGATTGCATGACTTAAGTTGATACTATTCCAGGGCACCGCCGCCTGCTTGTTGCTTTCATTTCAGTTCGTATTTAAAATGCAACTCATATTTCATTTGCTTCTGCGGAGCAGCAGAGTAAAGCCTTAATTAAAAATGAAGTTTCTACGTTTATTTTTTACCCTATTTGATGTTGTCGGTGTTGTTGTTGTTGTTATGGCTGTTAGTAATCCTTTCTCGGATATTTCTCGTCATAGTGGTATATTCCTACTTGTGTTTTTGTACAGTACATTCCTACTCCCAACCACGTAGTATTACCAGGATAATTTGTTTGTTTGCCTGTCTGTCTGTCTGTCTCTTGGTATTGCGAGCGGTTGTTGGCTTTTTTACGCTTCCTACTCAAAAAGAAAAACAACTAGAAATGACAGCTGTCGGAAGGTATGTTAGAAACTGTAAAAAAAGCATAAAAAACGTGAAAAATAATTGCCAAGTGTCGGCCAGGCTACTCATCTGGGTCTGTGGCTAATTTAAGTGCATTATTAAATTAAAACGCAAAATAGCAAAAAAAGTGAAACGAAACAAACGTGATAATAATAGAGAAATTGCAAATTAAGGACATTATTATTAAGAGAAGGAAGAGTGAGAAAAAGTTATTCGGGTTAAAATGAAATGTAATGGAGAAATAATCCGTTTTATTAGCTTTGAAACGACGCAGGTTATATTAAGTAGATAATTCAATTTAGGATATCTTTGGGAAATTTGAATAGAGAGATTTCATTAAGGATGAAGGATCACGCACTCTTTGCACATTTTTATACCCTCTATATCTTTTTGGCACATTTCTTCGCGGATTTGTCCAAAAATTGGTATTTGTGGGTCCCAATGGGTTCTAACTCCTTTATATAGGTCCACGTTTTTGTATAGCCCCATATAGCCGTATTTTCCGATATTCGGTATTTTGATAATTTCTGTGCACATTTTCACATGAATATGTATAAAAATTGGTATTGGTGGGTCATTGTGGGCTCTAATGTTTCCTTTACCCTAAGGTGGAGGGTATTTATAGTTTGGCCCGGCCGAACTTAATGTTTTTTACTTGTTTAAATATATATTTTTTTAATTACAGGGTACCGTTATCCGGGGGCCATACGATATGTACCTATATAGACCATTATCTTTCAGAGGGTAATTTACTTTAAAGGAACTCCATGTGTACAATTTCAATCAATTCCATTGAAAAATGTGGCGAAAATCATCAAAATACCGAATATAGGGGGGGGGGGGTGCGTTATCCCCATATACATCTTCAAACCCGACTTTCCCGCAGACAGAAGATAGCATCTTCGAATTTTACGCTGATCAGGATTATATGTGCTTTGTAAGGTCTAAAATTAATATTTCGATCAGTTACAAATGGAATGACGAACTTAGCATACCCTCCATACTATGTATGGTAGAGGGTATAAAATACGATGAGTTGTTGATTAAGATGTAAGATTTGAAATATTCCGTAGAATGTGTCAAAATCCACTGAATTCGGTTGAACCTGACAGAACACACTCCATTTGAGCTTATATATACGGTAAACATGAAATCGGATAAAGATATATATGGGAGCTATATCTAAATCTGAACCGTATTATAGGTATTATATCAAATAAAAAAAAAATAAATAAATTAATAAATAAAAAATTGGTCTTTATCCTCAGAAAGTAGCACACATAACCACCGTAATAACCGGATCCGTTTCTAGAAATCTGAAATGTATACATGGGTCGGGCCGAATAACCGGGTATTGCTAACATCTCTTATAGTACCGAAGATATTAATGATAAAAACTATGAAATTGAGATTTCATCCACTAATATGTATCTAACCTTTATAGCTCTTTTAAGTAGCCGGGCGGGGCTTCTTTTCTGGAATATATTCAACGCTGGCTGCACGATCCATAATTTTTCTACACTTTACAACTTATAAAGATATCCATTTTGTACATAAAAGTTTGGTAGATTCGGATCAAACCCGGAGTTGTATCCGAACTTTCGGGTCAAATAACCGGGCATTTTCCCCATGAAAAAATTACTTTTCCGGAATCACGTAAAATATATCTACCTGCGATAAAATTTATTTTATTTATTACTGAATTTATGCCTCATTTTCTTTATGGGGATTATGTCCGAAAATCCCTACAGAAAACGAGCACGGTTTTTAATGTGGGAAATATCCGGTTATCCGTTGACCCGAAAATTCGGATCCAAATCCGGGTTTTATCTGCATCTACCCATATAATACCCATGGGTAGATGCGGATAAACCCCGGATTTGGATCTGAACATAATCCGTTCGTTCGTTTTGGAAGCGGACATAATCCCCACTTCATTATGGAGGCTGTCCAAAAAACACCCCATTACAATTATGGGGATTATGTCCGGCCACATGAAATTCAATGCGTACACGCTCAGCTGCTTTATATGTAATTATTCTCATTCTTCCCAAACACATGTTCAGTGTGTATTAGTGATGAAGAAACTATCTCGGAATTCAGTAAAAATAGAGAATGAGGACACTTCATAATCGAAAATTGAAAACTGTCCAAAATTTATTTCGACACGACTTAGATGTCGATGGAATGCTACAAGCCATAATCTTCTCGGGACTTGGAAAGAAGGATAATATTGGCACTATCTAAACTATCGTTTACAACTAAACTTCTATCGTTTGATTAGAATTTTAAGGATAATTTGTTTTAATTAATAGAGTTGCAGAAATGGACTTCCATTGGTAAATATGACACTAAAGTTCATATAGACGGCTCATACGTGGGTGGTACGGTTGCTTAACGTATATTTAATATCGGTATTCATTGACATATTTTAAACATTAATGCACTCTTGGATAGCAAAAGAGGGCGATTGCCAGAATGAAAAGTAACATAATCTGGCAGCCCATTATTTCTATACCGTACGTCACAATGCCCTTCAGGCTATTTAGTATTTGTGCATTTGAGACAAGTTTGGCGGCAAGCAGTTCAGATAACCCCCACCATGGTGTGGAGTATGTCTTTTCGTTTGTAAAACCTTGAAATATACATTTTAGATTATACAAAGTATATTATTCTTGATCAACATAAAATCCGTCTGTCCCTCTGGATTAAAGTAGTTTGAAAAAATGTCACTCAGATGTGCGTTTGCTCTGCAGGACTTTTGGTATTGAAAATGGGCTATATAGGTTCACAGTTTGGTACAGCCCCCATATAACTTTACCGACAGATTTAATTGCTGCAAATTGACAGCATATGTTCCCATTATGTGATTTGTGTCACACTTTTTACAGAAAATGTTTCAAATTTGCAATTTGAAGTTCATTATGGGTATTACATACTACGAAAATTGCACATATAGGTCGACGTCTTCGTATAACCCTCATACAATGGTACCTCCCGATATTCGGTATTTTAATGATTTTAGCGACATTATTTACCGCAATTGATTCAAATTTCGCATTTGAAGTTCGTAATGGATATTACAGCCTAAGACAGATAATTGTCTGTGCAGGTCCACGTCTTCGTATAGCCCCCATATAACGGTACCTTCCAAAATTCGTTATTTTGATTATTTTAGCGACATTATTAACTGGAATTGTTTAAAATTTGGTATTTGAAGTTCGTAATGGATATTACAGCCTATGACAGAAAATTGTTTGTGCAGGTCCACGTCTTCGTATAGCCCCCATATAACGGTACTTCCCAATATTCGGTATTTTGATGATTTTAGCGTCGTTATTCACCAGAATTGTTTCAAATTACGTATTTAGAGTTCGTTATGGGAACTACAGTCTGTGACAGAAAATTGTCTATGCAGGTCCAGGTCTTTGTATAGGCCCCATATACCAGTACTCCCTATATTCGGTATTTTGACGAGTTTAGGTACAATACCCACCGAAATTGTTTGAGATGTCGTATTTGAAGTTCGTAATGGATGCTACAGCCTATGACAGAATATTGTCAATATTGGTCCAGGTCTTCGCACAGCTCCGATATAACGGTACCTCCCTATATGCGATATTTGGATGATTTGACGAATGACGAATTTAAATATGGTAATGACTTATGACAAGCAATACCTATGTAGGTCCACGTCGTATAGACCCCAATATAACAGCAATATTCGTTTTTATACCCTACAACACTATGTGTTGGGGGTATTATAAGTTTGATTGGGCCAAAAATTATGTAACACCTCGAAATATTGGTTTCCCATATAGGAAAGTATATATGGATCTTCCTAGCTCGCCGAGCTGAGTCGATCTAGCTATGTATGTCCGTCCGTCCGTCTGTCCGTCTGTCCATGTTAATTTGTAATCTCTCTACAGGTCGCAATTATGGCCCGATCCTCACGAAATTTAGAATGTAGGTGGGGTTAAGGCCAGAATAGAACCCTATTTCTTTTGGAGATGATCGCATAATATTTAGGGGTTGAAATGGAGCAAAAACTGAAAAAATCCTGATTTTTCAGTTGCTCTACAGGTCGCAATTATAGACCAATCGACGGAATTGCGCATGTAGCTAGAGTTTAGGGCGGGGAAGAAGCCTACCAATTTGGGTGGTCATCGGATAATATTTAGCGGGTAAAATAGACCATATCTTTTGTATTGAAAAAATTCAAAATTTTTCATTAAACCGCGAATATTTTAAATCCCGGCGAAATCAAAAGCTATGACAAGGTTACTTCTGATCTTTACATTCATGTTAACATCCATCAAATCGGATATATAGCAAAATATGTGCGATATATATGCCTATCAAAGAAGACATGCTTGAAAGATCTCATATATGTCGAGAACGGCTGAACTGATTTCGACAGTTCTCATTAATTCAGAATGGCCTCTTGGCAGGAAAGAAAAAACGTCTAAAAAATCGCATAGAAATATCTCTCTAAAGATGAAAATATTGATTTTGTAATATTTTCTCATATTTTTTCAATTTTATATTTTGTCATATTTTTGGCATATTTTCATTTTGAATTAAACTTTTGGTAATATTTCTACAGCTAACAAAACTAAGTAGATAGGATATCAGGATATCATATACAGATCGCATTTATGGCCCGATCCTTACGAAATTTTGCATGGGGATAAGATGAGGGTCAGAGTAGAAGCCTACTCTTTTTGGAGATGGTCGACATATATTTAGGGGTTGAAGTGGACCAAAAAACTGCAAAATTGTCAGCAGGTCGTAATTATCACCCGATCCTCACGCACATTTGAATGGGGGTTACCGGACATTGCAAAAGCCAAGCAGTTTTGGATGGCCATCCAAAAATATTCAATGTGTGAAATAGTTTGCCAACTTTTGTAGACAAAATACAAAAATGTCCATTCCAGTGACTTTTTGGAGAATTCACAAAATCAGGAAAGACGCACTTCTGACTATTTCGTTGACGCTGATTTCGTTGAAGAATATAGTCAAATGTCTGTATCTCATATAGATGCGTTTTAGTCAAAAACCAATGATAAATGTTAATCTTTTGCCACTTCTGAAAGATGGGAAATATTGGTTCCAGATCTAGGAAGACCATTTACGTACAAAATCTGCCAATAAATTGGAAATGAGCAAGTTTGTTTAAGTTGCTATTATTTGAAAATTAGAGAACGAAACCTGATGGTTTTCTTTTATTAATTGTCACAATATCTTGTGGAATTCGTTCGAGTTTCTTGTCTATATAAACTGTATGGTTTATTATAGTGTTGTAGGGTATTCAACGGTCGGCCCCGCTCGACTGTAGCCTTTGCTTACTTGTTTTTTTTTAATTTTAACAGAATTTTTAAGTATTTTATTCATTGAAAATTTCTAAATTCGTTCCAAATGGTGGAGGGTATTCAAAGTTCGGCCCGGCCGAACTTACTGATTTTTAACTTGTTTTAACTTTTTTCATTAATTGAAACTAAAAATTAACCGACTGATTCATTCACAATTTTTACTATGATTCTTGATTATTAAATCAAAAAAATTGAATTTCAATTCTTTTTTGGAGTTGCTAACGGTCATACGGTTTGCAAATGCCACAAACCACAATCACCTCTTTCTTTTTCTTGTTCGTCTATTTCACTTGTGGGGTTTTTTCACTTTTCCCCTTTTTCGTTGATATTTAATTAATACTAATTTCATTAGAGTTCTCCTCGTTTGCATTCTCGCTGCAACGGCACCCAACAGCAGTCACAATTGACTCCTATTGAATTGTGAGTTCATTTGGTTGGTTTTGTGTAATTTTTCAAATGCAAAACGCGAAGCGAATAACTTTTGGTACCGCAATTAACGCATTTAATTCTATGCATAGCTCGAAACCACACCGCCGATGTGCGCAATAAAAGAGTAAATATTTGCACGGGTTTCTGTTCAACGAACAGAGAAACAGCGAATGCCAATGAATAGAAATTAGATGAGGAAAAAAAGGGGGTGGCGAAACTAAGCCGTACCGGAATAGAGCCGGCAAATTAGGATCAAAATATAATTTGAAATTGCAAATGATTGTGCCAGAGCTTAAATCCATTTATTATTACCAAATGTCTATTGGCCGGCTTAAATTCATTGGTGTTATTTTTTTGTTGTCTGGGTTTTTGCACGGAAATGGTCGCTTCTATTGTTTATATAATTTGGTAATTATGATGTGCAACTGATTTGCAAAAGTGGGCTGTGGATGCTTGATTACGTTTCTAATTCATAGTGAATTTTCAATTTTGATTGGACTAATGGACTTTGGTTCTAATGGCATATTTTTGAAACAAAGCATCATAGTAACGAGGAAGACTTTCCAAAGTTTGTTTTTAGGTCTTGGTTATGCTGAGAACAACATGTGACGAATTTCTTTCGAATCGTCCAGAATATAGATATAGCTCCCACATATAACTTTCATCCGATTTGAGATTTACGCCTCTCAGAGTTGCAGTATGAACCCTATAACGATGACATATGGCACGAGGTATCAGATACAGCTTAGAAATACTTTTGAGGATTTTGGTTGACCGTGCAATTTTTGTCTAAGATGGTTGTGACTTGGATCATACGAAAAAATTCCGTCAAAATCAAAGTCTGCACCAAATCAATTCCCTTATATCAATAGGTCCCAAATATACAGGGAGAGATGAAAAAACTGGCGCAAATTTCAGACTGCTGTTATTTCTAAGCCACTCGTCCGACAGCTTTTAAAATTATTCCAGTGACAGATCATTATATTGCTTACAAGCGTACAAAAGCATTTTGGTGAAAATTTTCCAGAAAAAAGTTATTCGTGATGGAATTCAAGCAAGCTAGGTGATTTCTTTATATTTGGCTAGAAAACCATAAGTGACTATCGTTAGAGCACTCCAGCTTTTAACTGTGAATAAATCTTTTTTGTCTCGTACCCTCGCTCGTTTCCGGTTTACTGGTAGCGTAGCCCGACGCCAATGAAGTGGAGGAAGACAGCAACATCAACAGAAATGGTTCGAAAAGTAAAGAAGCGACTTGATCGAAGTCCGCGTCGCAGTGGCCAAAAAATGACTCATGAGCTGAACATAGCCCAATATTCCATTCGGAAAATATTGAAAAATGAGCTCGGGGTAAGGTCATTGAAATTTCAAAAAGTACAAGAACTTACACTGCAATAGAACGAAAATAGACTGAAAAGAGTTAAAGAGTTGCTTCGCTTGGCCGAAAGTGAAGAACTGCCGAATTTGGTTTTCTCCGATGAGAAAACATTCGATGTCCTGCAGTTTGTAAACAAACAAAATGATCGTGTTTACTTGCCAAAGAGGACGGCTGAAAATGTGCATCTTCGGTTGGCCACCAGAACTCACGCGCCGGCTACCATAACAGCCAATGGTCGCTCTCCGCTCGTATTAATCGACCGTGGCATCAGAATATATGCCGAATATTACCGCGAAAATTTTCTGGAGGGTGTATTAAAGCCTTGGGCACACATTTTGGCCTCAGACTTTGGACATTCCAACAGCACTCAGCTCCATCGCACTCAGCACCCGCCACCCAGGAATGGTTACAAAATAAAGTTCCACTCTTCATTTCCAGCGCACAATGGCCACCAAAATCTCCGGATACCAATCCGTTGTACTATTGTGTCTGGAATATTTATAAAGCAATGTTGCCACTAACAAATACCAAAGTGTCGATCACCTTAAGCAAGCGCTTCGCCGGGGATGGGTCAAAATACCGCATAGCAACATTCGGGCAGCGTTTGACGGTTTTATTGGCCGTTTGAAGGTCTTAATTCGTGCCAAAGTTTATCAATTCGAACAAATCTAAACTTATTCTAAAATTTGATGCTATTTCCGACGTTTTTTGCTTTCATTCAATAAAATTTAAAAAAAAATGTAAAAATTATGGCGTTTGACTTTGTTGCAGTTTTTTATCTCGCCCTGTACAGCCTATGACAAAAAATTGTTTATGTAAGACCACGTCTTCATAGAGTTCACATATAACGGTTTTTCTTTGAGTGTGAAATTTCGAAGGAATTTTTTGGAAATTTTTACGTTCCTTCAAAATGGTGGAGGTTATTAAAAGTTCGGCGCGTTGAACTTAGCTGATTTTTATTTGATATAATTTTTTTCAATCTATTATAGGATTAATAGATTGAAAAAATATTAAATGTTGCTGAAAATTATTTTATTACATTCGTTATCGCTGATTTTCCAGCTAAATGTTTGCCATCCACCATTTGAAAGAAATTTGGAAATTATCAAAAAAAAAAAAAAAAATAAATAAATAAATAAAAATAAATTGAAAACCAGTGAAGAAAGTCTTAAAGTCGGGCGGGGCCAACCCAACACCACTTTGCTAATTTAGTAGAGCTCCGCATAACAATTAAAAGTTTTTATGGGAGAATTCAATCATACACGCTATGATTATAATTATAATTTAAAGTTCAAAGGACTAAATATGCCGAAGCATTTGTATCTTCTAAATTCGGACTTGTATTGCCCATTTGATGCACAATTATTTGAAATCGGATAAAAATATATATGGGAGGTATATCCAAATCGGAACCGATCTCGATGAGCTGAGCTGTATTTGATATATTTCCCTGAATATCGTTGTTACGGAGTGCATATTACGGCTGTGGGTAACAATCATAAAAAATCGGATGAACAGTATATATGGGAGCTATAGCTATATCTGAACCGATCTTCACCAAATTTGCTAGCTTCTAGACCCAATTCGGTCGTAAGTGCCAAATTTCATACCATTTGGGCAAATATTAGACTTTTGGTGCACAATCGAAGGTAAATCGGACGAAGTTATATATGGGAGCTATATCCAAATCTGAACCGATCTCGATAAAATTTATCAAAGGTATTTCTGAGCTGTGTTTGATATATTTCCCCAAATATTGTTGTTACAGAGTGCATATTACGGCTGCGAAGGACAAAAATAACAAATCGGATGAACAATATATATGGGAGCTATAGCTATACTTTCAGGCCTAATTTGATTGTATCTGCAAAATTCCATACTATTTGGGCTGATATTACACGTTTGGTGCAGAATAAATGGCAAATCGGACGAAGATATATATGGAAGCTATGTCTAAATTTTTACCGATTATCTCCAATTTCAATAGGGTTCGACATTGGGCCAAACATCTGATTTGGGCAAAATTTCATCTGCATCTGGTTATAAATGCGAACTGTACTTTGTTTCCAAAAATACATGGACGGACGGACATGCATAAATTGACTCAGAATGTGATTCTATGTAGATCACCAAAAGGAACTATGTGTCTATTTCGTTTCCTTTCGACTGTTACAAACAAATGCACAAAGACATAATACCCTTACCACCTTGTGGTGTAGGATATAAAAAGATGTACAAATTATGGCGTTTGACTTCGTTGCAGTATTTTTATCACGCCCTGTACAGCCTGTGACAAAAAATTGTTTATGCAGGACGACGTCTTCATAGAGCTCCCATATAACGGTTTCCCTTTGAGAGGTAATATTCGAAGGATTTTTTTTTTTGAAAATATTTCAAGTTCTTTCAAAATGGTGGAGGTTATTTCATATATTGCTGAAACCTAGTATATTACATTCATGGGTTATCGCTGATTTTGCAACTAAAATCATAAAAAATACCGAATGTAGGGAGTTACCATTATATTGTGGTCTATTCGAAGACGGGGACCTGTATAAGCAAATTTTGTCAATGCCGTAATTTATTTACACAGGCCTATTAGGAAGAAACAATACAAGATTTGAAAAAAATCCGGTGAATAAAGACGCTATAATCATCAAAATATCGAAGAAGTGGACCTGCATACATAATTTTATGTCATAGACTGTAGTACCCGTTACAAACTGCAAATGCGAAATTTGAAACGATTCCGGTAAAAATACCGAATATAATTAGGTACCGTTATATGGGGTCCATACGAAGACGTGGACCTATATTGCTAATTTTCAATTTTAAAAGTCCTGAAGATCAAACATATATCTGAGTAAAGCTTTTTCAACCTACTTTAATTCGTTCGGAAGCTAGAATGATTTCCACAGACGGGTGGACATCGTTAAATCGACATAGAATTTTATGCTGTTCAAAAAATTTATATTTCGAGGTGTTACAAACGGAATGACAAAGTTAATATGCCCTCCTTAATAACTTGGAGGATATAATTTTTTTTCTCAAAGAAAAATTGATATTGGCAACATTTCTCGCTTTCGTTTTCGCTCACTTCTCACATCTTTTTCATCTTATAATTTGCTTGCCATCCATTTGTCCCCAAAATTAAATTTGGCACTCAGCTGATACTTAATTTTCATATTTAAGAACAGAAAAGGTAATCTCATCAATTACGAAACAGAGCACACATGTACACACGCACCCGCACCCACAGCGCAGCAATAGAAAAACTGAAGTACGCATTTACCTTGAAATTTCTAATGATAAAGCTACACCAGCCACGGGGAGAGCAAACTATTGTTTGTGGAATATAACTGCTGAGTGCTGAGCATAATGAATGACTTTGGTTAACAAATGACAGCTTTTACATAAACTTTTTAGAAAATCACATATAAACAATGAACAACGAACGCAACAAACGAATTTTTATGTAATTGCAAAAAAACAGACAGACACACACACACTCGTACGCATACAGAAATGAAAATGTAATACACATATGAATAGCTTTTGTAAAGCATCCTGACAAAAAAGTGAAAGTGTATACTTGTAAATACAAGGATATGTAGGTAAATAAAACAATGTGGTATTTAGATAAATGTGAAAGCAAGTATTGCACATTGGGATTGAAAATCCAAAACCGATATCGAATCCAAACCGGGAACTATGAGAAAAAATATTAGATACAGGGTTACCCACATTCGACGGACCTTTAGGCCCTTTGGGCCCATTCCAATCGATGAGGCTTGTCTGCAGGCAACATCCTTTGCGTCAATTTGAATTTTGTACGGGAACAAATGCAAATCAATGCGAATAATCCGTTGTAAAGTGGACCGAGCCATGCCCAACTGCTGAGAACGGCGTTTTTGGGATGTTCTTGGGGACCTCTCAACACTGGCTCGTACGGCAGCGATATTCTCGGTCGATCGCCTTGGTCGACTTTTATATGGCCTCTTCGGATTAGAAAGAACCTTACCAGTCGAAAATTTTTCGTATAAACGCTTAATGGTGTTCTTAGAAGGCGCACTTCTCACATTTTTTAATGTTTTAAAAGGACGTTGAGTTTTCACAATTGACTTCTTCTGTTGAATGTAAATTTCAACTATTTCAGAGCGCTCGCGTGGCATGTATTGGTTCATGGTAAAAATCTGCTTGGACTGACGCTTCAAACGCGGTATGTCATTAAGCGATGTGACATCTCTGTCAAAAGTTATGGCGTTGCCAGATGGGTCCGTCGAATATGGACAACCCTGTATTAGTGTGGAATTAAGCTGCTTTTATATACCCTCCACCTTGGAATGGAGTGTATATTAAATTATTATTCCGTTTGTAATTCCTCGAAATACTCCTACTAGACCTCATAAGGCATATATATTGATGACCAGAATAAAACTCTACATCGATGTAACAATGTTCGTCTATCTGTCTGTCCATCGTCAGTTGAAATAACGATATAGTCCATTTTTTGACGCTTTGAAATTTGGCACAAGAGTTTGAATTGTGTCTAGAATGGTTGGTTGTGAAGATTTAAGCCCCATTTTCTTTCATTTGATACGACCACAACGTGTCTCATCGTAATAATAATTTTGGACCCTAGGTCCCTTTGGACCAAATTCGTTTCAGGACATTTGGAGTAGGTCTAGCGATACCGTCTGTCTGACTGGCTCGTGCACATGATAACTCTCAAAGATAGTATCCGATTTTGTCCAAACTTGGTACATCGAAATATTATTATCAAACTTAGATTGAGTTTGGAGATGAACAATATCGGTCCACCCCTTCCGGAACATACCCCAAAAGGTCAATATTTTCAAAAAAATATTTTACTGCCCAGAAAGAGGATGATCCGTTTTTTCTTAAATTTTGTAAATCCTAATATTTGCATTATTTCTAGGTTAGGTGCGAAAATGGACAATATCGGTTCGCTCAATCAAGTACCTCCCCAACACAAAGGGTCAACATTTTGAATAACAACAACTCGTATAAAATGTGATGTAAGAGTCCGTTTGTCCTCAAATTTTACACATCCCAAGAATTTTATTAACCCAAGCTCTGGTGTAATGGTGGAGATATCGGTCCACTCCTTCTGGTACCTCCCCCACAAAACGGTTAACATTTTCAATATCCAAGAAGCTTATAAAACGCGAAATTAACATCCAATTCTATTTAGACTTTGCAAATCTCAATATTTCCATAAACTCAAGATTTGTTAAAAAGGTGGTGGAGATCGGACATTTCCTTCCGGTACCTTCCTCACAAAGGGTCAAAGTTTTGAATAACCAAAATGATTATAAAATCCGAAATAATCATCGGGTTATCTTTATATTTCACACATCCCATTATTTCTACTAACACAAGATTTTCTGTGAAGATGGGATATATCGGTCCACCCCTTCTGGTACCTCCCTCACAAAGAGTCAAAATTTTGAATAACCAATAAGCTCACAACATGCGAAATTAAAATCCGATTCTGTTGTAAAGACTGTAGGATAATTTATTCTGGTACCTTCCCCACATAAGATGCAATATTTTAATATTTATTGCGAAGCAAGTCAAGGATTCTTCACAACTTGCGATATATACATATTTCTCTCAATCGGAAACATGACATGAATATAGAATTTATGTTGTCATATAAAATAGGATATAAATATTCGATTTTCTTGTAATTTTGCCAATACAAATATTTTTCTCTGTAATAGATGAAGAATGAAATACTTCGGTCGAACAAAGCTGGTAACTCTGGCACATCGCAACATTTATATCACATTTATTTAGGTCCGATACGAAATGAACAAAATTGGCCCATTCCTTCGGAACCTACTCTATATATATATCTGTCGGCAAAACCGATTGATACGTAACTTGTTATTTAAACTTTAGACCCTTTGTGGGGAGGTGCATGTTGGAGTGGACCGATAATATCCATTTTTGCACCTGATATAGCACTAACAAGAATATTGGGATTTACAAAGTTTGCACAAAATCGGATGGTCCTTTCTTGTTGTATAAGGTTAATTATTTTCTGTAAAAATGTTGACCCTTTGACCTTTTATGGGAGGTACAAGAGGGAGTGGACAGATATTACCCATCTCCAAACTCGATCTAAGTTTGATAAAAATATAACGAAGTACCAAGTTTGGACCTAATCGGATACTAGCTTCAAGAGTAATCGTGCACGCCAGTCAGCCAGACTGACGGACAACCACTAGATCAACTTCAAATGTCATGAAACAGATTTGGTCCAAGGAGGATCTTGAACCTTTATTTGTATTAGCAAGTATTGACCGTATCAAATGATATATGCCCTCTATAGGCATATGGCTGGGGCTATAATTAGATAATTTTGCATTCTGCATGCATTTTGTCCAATCTTTAGCAGACAGAAAGATAGAGGTGTATACAGGTCTATAGGTCATACAAGGGACCCACCGATATCCGGTATTTTGACAAACCAGCTTCCATATATATTTTCAACCGATCTCCGGTTAATTGTGCACTAAATGGCCAATATCAGTCCAAATGACCTGAATTTTGGTACATCCGACCGAAATTCAGTCTAGATGCAAGTACATCAAATATTGTCAAAATTGGTTCAGGTATAGCTTTAGCTTCCACATACAGGGTGAGATGAAAAAACTGCAACCAACTTCAGACAGCAACATCAGCAGAAATGGTTCGTGAGCTTAACATGCCGCAATATTCCATTTGGCAAATATTGAAAAATGAGCTCGGGGTAAAGCCATTGAAATTCCAAAAAGTGCAAGAACTTATACCGCAACAGAAAGAAAATAGGCTTAAAAGAGCGAAAGAGTAGCTTCGCTTGGCCGAAAGTTGTAAACTGCCGAATTTGGTTTTCTCCGATCTCCGATGACAAAACATTCGTTGCCAGCAGTTTGTAAACAAACAAAAAGATCGTATTTACTTGCCAAAGAGGTCAGCTGAATAAGTGCACCTTCGGTTGGCCACCAGAATTCAAGCGACATGGTGATGGTGTTGGCAGCCATAACAGCCGATGGTCGCTCTCCGCTTGTATTAATCGACCGTGACATCAGAATAAATGCCGAATATTATCGCGAAAATATTCTGGAGGGTTTATTAAAGCCTTGGACACGCAAACATTTTGGCCAAGGTCTGCGGACATTCCAACAGGACTAAGCACCATCGCACCCAGCACGCGCCACCCAAGAATGGTTACATACTAAGGTTCCTTGCTTCATTTTCAGCGCACAATGGCCACCAAATTCTCCGGATACTAATCTGAAGGAGTATTTTGGAAAGCAAGGTTGGCACTAAAAAATACCAAAATGTCGATCACCTCAAGCAAGCGCTTCACAGAGAATTGGCCATTGGCCCTTTGAAGGCCATAATTCGTGCCAAAGGTGACCGATTCGAACAAATCTAAACTTATTCTTAAATTTGATGCTACTTCCGACATTTTTTTGCTTTTATTCAAAAAAATTAAAAAAAAATGTAAAAATTATGGTGTTTGATTTTTTTCAGTTTTTTTATCTCACCCTGTATATTAGTTCCCTCTGAAACCAAATTATAATCGCTCTAAGGCCAAATGTTGATAGTTGGTATGATCTACCTAAAATAAATTCTTTTGTTACGGAAGCTCTACTAAATATTCATAATGGTTTAGGGTATCATGTAGTCGGCCCCTCCTACTGGTTTTGTAGTAAAATAATAGGTCCCATTTATTGTCTGATTGGAACACATTTGGTGGAAATGAATTCAGATTACGATATATTTCCCATGTGTTACTTCAAACCAATTTCAAAGTTCAGCCTATCTAAAGCCGTAATTCAATATTCAATACCGATCATCGTCGGTGTGGTTTACTTCTCATTAATTCCCAATATAAACGTATATTTCTAACGAATAGCTCTACTATATATGCACAATTACGCACAATTTTGTATTGTCGGTCCGTCTGACTTTGTCTTTTCCTTACTAATTTAAAATAAAAATATTGCCATTTTCATATATATATTATATCTGAGATAGTAAGTTTTTTTTCCTAGACTTCCCAAGAACACTGTTCTGATATGCAAATTTAAATACCCAAATATGTTTATCATGTGTAAAATACAATATACTCTTACCTGTCATTGTGGACCGCAATATGCCCAAGAAGGGCATAACACCACTTGGCTATTGTCTATTCATACGAAGGGAGATGTAGGTACTCAAATGGATGTCTTTATTTTGAAATTTCTTTTTTCTGTTGCTGCTTCTTTTATTTTTTGTGGCAACTGAAAATACCTTTGGAAGTTACAAGGAAAAAACTTTATTACTTATATCGTTGGCATGTGTGTATATATCTCCTATGTGGTGGTGCTGGCAGAAACGCACACTGCAAAAACACATATATTATTACTACTACCGCTGCTGCTATTCATTGTTTAGATAGAGAGCGCCAGAATATATCA
Source organism: Musca domestica (assembly GCF_030504385.1). NCBI lineage: Eukaryota > Metazoa > Arthropoda > Insecta > Diptera > Muscidae > Musca > Musca domestica. The sequence continues at coordinate 1,447,187 of NW_026712212.1, forward strand.
CAAAAATTAACATCTCCTCCATGCAAAAGGAGAAAATGTAAAAAATCTTTTTGTGGTTACAACGACATCAAAAAAAAAAAACCAAGTGGAAATAATAAAAAAAAAAAAAAACACAAACTACTAGAACAACCATCGTTCTTCAGAGAGCGAGATAATAAAACTACAAGAAACTGTAATAGGGTTTTCCCCGAAGTATCTGTTGGTTAATGGAACAATGGAACACACACACACACAACAATATTACCAAATAAAATATGGCCATAATTTCTAGAGAAAAATATTTGCATGGTGTTGCAGGATGCCACGGAAAGGGAGGATGGAATTTTGGGCACTTGATCTTCCCTTTAAAATTTGAATGAATGATTCGAAAAATGAAGCATCAAAGATTGAGGCAAGAGAGTTTTTTTTTTTAATTGAAGGACTATGAAAAGATTTTCACAATCTCGTCGGGGAGAATAAGCTGAAAGCTTACTTTATCTTCTACTGTTTGGATCACTAAGATTACTATCTAGAATAAAATGTGAAAAATTCCGGCAGAATCATTAGAAATGGATAACTGTTTGCATAATTGTGCTTTCCAGGAAAATTTTGCGAAGACAATAGCGGTATCAATGGGTATTTATATTTTTATACCATCCACCATAGTATGGAAATATACATGTTAGACCCCACAAAGTATATACAGGGCGAGATAAAAAACCTGCAACCAAATTTGGACTGCTGTCATTTCTAAGCTACTCTTCCGAAAGCTGTGAAAATTATTCCATTGACAGCTCATTATATTGTTTACAAAAGCATTTTCGTGAGAATTTTCCAGGAAAAAAATGTGAATAAATCTTTTGTGTCTCGTACCATCGCTCTTAGCCGTGATACTGGTAGCGTAGCCCGACGTCAAGGAAGTGGACGGAAGAAAACACCAACATCAGCCGAAATGGTTCGAAAAGTAAAGAAGTGACTTGATCGAAACCCGAGACGCAGTGGCCGAACATGGATCGTGTGCTGAACATATTGCAATATTCCATTCGGCAAATATTGAAAAAATGAGCTCGGGGTAAAGCCATTGAATTGCCAAAAAGTGCAAGAACTTACACCACAACAGAAAGAATATAGAGTCAAAAGAGTTGCTTCGCTTGGCAGAAAGTGGAGAACTGCGATGAGAAAACAATCGTTGTTCAGCAGTTTGTAAACAAACAAAATGATCGTGTTTGCTTGCCAAAGAGGTCAGCTGAATATGGGCAACTTCGGTTGACCACCAGAACTCAAGCGCCGGCCATGGTGATGGTGTGGGCCGCCATAACAGCCGATGGTCGCTCTCCGCTCGTATGAATCGACCTTGGCATCAGAATAAATACCGAATATTATTGCGAAAATATTCTGGAGGGTGTATTAAAGCCTTGGGCACGCAAACATTTTGGCGGCGGACTTTGGACATTCCAACAGAACTCAACTCCATCGCACTCAGCACGCGCCACTAAAGAATGGTTACAAAATGAGGCTCTTCGCTTCGTTTCCAGCACACAATAGCCACCAAAATCTCCGGATACCAATCCGTTGGACTATTGTGTCTGGAGTATTTCGGAAAGCAAGGTTTGCACTAAAAAATACCAAAGTGTCGATCACCTCAATCAAACGCTTCGCCGGGAATGGGCCAAAATTAGCGCAGAGCATCATTCGGGCAGCGTTTGACGGTTTCATTGGCCGTTTGAAGGCCAAAATTCGTGCTAAAGTTGACAATTTCAAACAAATCTAAACTAATTCTAAAGTTTGATTATATTTCCGACATTTTTGCTTTCATCCAATAAAAGTTTAAAAAAACATGTACAAATTATGGCTTTTGACTTTGTTGCAATTTTTTTCTCACCCTGTAAATCCTCAGAATATCGTATATACTGAGGTATCTTTGTATGCATGCAATATGAAGATGTGGACCTGCATATTCAATTTTCTTTCGTAGGATGTAGTAACCATTAGTAACTACAAATTGCCAATTTGGAACATTTCCGGCAAAAATTGTGACACAAAGCATCAAAATACCGAAAATCGGGAGGTACCGTTATATGGGGGCTGTACACAGACGAGGGCCTGCGCAGGCAATTTTCTGTCATAGGCTGTAGTACCATTAGGAACTTCAAATTTCTTATTTGAAACATTTCCGGTGATAAGTGTGACAATAGTCATTAAAATACCGAATATTTTGAGGTACTGTTATGTGGGGACTATATTACAACTTAGACCTACATTGAAAGTTCTACTCAAGGATGTTTCTTATATAATGGGAACATGTACTGCCAATTTACTGAAAATTTGAGTTAATTTGTGACTAAAGCAGACAAAAAAACATTCAATCTATCGGTACAGTTATGTGGGGCTAAACCAAAATTGATTTCCACAGACGGACGGACGGCTACGGCTAAGTCGTCTTGGAATTTTACGATGATCAAGAATAAGTATACTTTGTTAGGTTTAAAATTATTATTGCGATGAGTTTCAAACGGAATGACGAACTAAATATACCCTCCATACTGTGTATGGTGGAGGGTATAATAATAAAGAGTGAAGAGAAAAATCCATATAAAACTCCATTCTTCGGGAGGAGGTGCCGCTCGAAAGCAAGTTTCAATCCCGAGTGAAAACGAGCAAATCTGTTCCCCGATTTTTACTCCTTAATATAACTGCTGTCAAATTAGGACACCCTTTCTTTGTTACTCATATTCACCACAGTTGCAGTGCACCTATGATCCAATATAAATTCCACCCAAATGAAATATCATCGTTGTGGTATCTAAATAATGTATATTCACATTGTACTAATGGACAGAAGTATTCTACTCTCTCTCTCTCTCACACACTCCCCAATTTCTTCGCTCTTCTTCATCTTCTTTTTGTTCCGGCAATAATTTGTTTTAACAAGCACACAAGGCAAACAAACCAAATCCTGAAATCCCAAAAAATAACAACTTCAAAGTATTTTCATAATTTAATCCAATCAATGTTTCAGAATGTACAGTTACTTATACAACAGCAACAAGAAGAGCAAAAAAGATCTATAGTACAAATATTTAAAAATATGTTCATAACAAATACATTATGCAACACACGCACACATACACACATACTACAGTATGTAAATTCGAATAAATAAATTTATTTTATTCAAAGACTAGCTTACGTTTTTTTTTTCTTCTTGGCTTTTCTAATGGATAAGCTTTTCTAAAGTTATGTATTTTTTCTTCTTCTTCTTCCTTTTAGAAATTTATTTAATTTGAGGCATTGGCTTATTTTGTTTGGTAATTCTTTTGAACAGTAGATTTATTGTAGGAACACGAAAACGCAACAACTTTGTAATGAATATACCTATTGTATTGTGGCATAACAAGTTTTTTTGGAATCTGTTTCAGTAAATTGTTTATGTAAAAGAGGTTTTTGTCCATTGTTTCCATTGAGCTTTAATAACTAACAATGGTATTCAATTATATGAAAATATCTAAAAATATTTAACAATCGTTAATCTTTGGGAACTGTCAAAATATTCCTATTAGCTTGAAGACATTTTCGTGAAATGATGAGTTTTAGTTAAATACTCAAGTTCGAAGATGAACTATATCGGTCAACGTTTTCGTATAGTTCCCCTACACAATTGTACCTCCCCATATTCGGAATTTTGACAATTTTAGCCACATTTTCGAACGGAATAATTTATAATTTAATAATTTCAAAGTTTGTATTGGGATATACCTCCTGTCGCATAATATTGTCCATATAGGTCCACGTTTTTCTTAGCTCATATAAAAACCTATCTCTCGATATTCGATATTTTAGCCATACTTTCTAACGGAAAAGTTAAAAATTCGATGGCAGAGCATTGTTTATATAGGTCCACAGTTTCCTATAGCCCCTATAGAATTCTACCTTCCCATATTCGATATTTAGAGTTCATATTGAATTCTAAATCTGTAGCAGAATATTACTTATGCAGGTACAGGTTTTCCTATGGCCCCCATATAAAGGTTCTTCCCAATAATCGGTATTTTGACGATTTTTGCCACATTTTCTAACGGAATTAATAAAAATTCAGCATTTGGATTCCATAATAAGTTCCTTCTTACATAGAAAAAATTTTTTTCGCAAACTTTTTTTTAAAAAATTGACTTAAATTTGACGCATACCCCTCGAATACTGGAGAAGTAACGCATACCCCTCGACTACTGCAATTTCGGCATTTACGGCCCAGTCGAATTTTTCTGCTGGTTTACTTGTTATACCCTTAGCCAAATGGCTGCCTTATCGAAATAGCGGTTTTAGACCCTAGGTCTCATTTGACCAAACCCGTTTCATGACATTTGGGGTCGAACTCCGGGTGTCCGACTGTCCGTCTGTCTTGCTGGCTGGTGCGCACGAGTATCCGATTTGGCCCAACTTGATACATCGTTATGTAATTGTCAAACTTAGATCGGTATCCAAACATAGTACATTGTAATATGATTGTCAAACTTAGATCGGGTTAATATCGCTGAACTCCTTCTGGTACCTCCCACACTAATTATCAAAATTGCCAAGGATCATTCGATTTATTACAAACTTTCTAAATCCCAATATTTTGTCAGTGCTAGGTCAGATGAGAAAATGGACAATATCGGCCCACTACATCTTGCACTTTCCCCCGAGAGGGTGAAAATTTGGGATAATTATAACTCTTATAAAAGAGAACTAAGTGTCCGATTGTCTTCGAATTACAGACATCACAATACATATATTAACTCAACATCTAGTCTAATTCATCTAAGGTGGGACACATCGGTATACTCCTTCGGTACCTCCCCCACAACAGGACAAAATTTTGTATAGCCATGAAATTCGTAGAACACGAAATAATCCAATTTCATCTAATTCCTTTCAAACTTGGCATATCTCAATATTTCTATCAATACAAGATCCGTTATAAAGATGGAAGAGATCGGACAATTCCTTCCACAGGGGGTAAAAGTTTTGAATAACCAAAACGATCATAAAATCCGAAATAAACATGGGATATATCGGTCCGATTCCATTTAGACTTCGCATATCTCAATATTTCCATCAACACAATATCTGTTATAAATATGCTAGAGATCGAAACATTTCTTCTGGTAACTCCCACACATAGGGTTCAAGATTTTGAAAAACAAAGCGTGAAATAAGCATCGAACTCTCTTCAAATTTCACACATACAAACATTTTTGCTAATGCAAAATCTGTTGTTAAGATGATATATATCTGCGAACCCCTTTCTTGTATCTCACCCAGAAAGGGTCACAATTTTGAATAACCAAAACGATCACAAAATCAGAAATATGAATCTGGTTCTCTTCAAATTTCACACATGCCATTATTTTAACTAATACAAGGTCTGTGATGAAAATGGGATATATCGGCGAACTAGGTTCAAAATTTTAAATAAAAAACAAAACGCACATAAAACCCGAAATAGGCATCCAACCTTCTTCAAATTTCACACATCCACACATATTCTGTTGTTAACCTGATATATATATAGAGTGAGAAAAAAAACTGTAACAAAGTCAAACTCTATAAGTTTTTTTTTTAATTTTATGGAATGAAAGCAAAAAATTTCGGAAATAGCATCAAATTTTAGAATAAGTTTAGATTTGTTCGAATTGGTCACCTTTGGCACGAACTATGGCCTTCAAACGGCCAATGAAACTGTCACACGCTGCCCAAATGTTGCTCTGCGGTATTTTGGCCCATTCCCGGCGAAGCGCTTGTTTGAGGTGATCGACACTTTGTTATTTTTTCTGTCAACCTTGCTTTTCAAAACACCCCAGACACAATAGTCCAACGGATTGGTATCCGGAGATTTTGGTGGCCATTGTGCGCTGGAAATGAACCTCATTTTCGGTGGCGCGTGCTGAATGCGATAGTCCAAGGTCTGCGGCTAAAATGTGTGTCCAAGGCTTTAATACACACTCCAGAATATTTTCGCGATAATATTCGGCATTTATTCTGATGCCACGGTCGATTGATACGAGCGGAGAGCGACCATCGGCTGTTAAGGCGGCCCACACCATCTCCATGGCCGGCGCTTGAGTTCTGTTGGCCAACCGTAGGTGGACATTTTTAGCTGACCTCTTTTGCAAGCAAATATGAACATTTTGTTTGTTTACAAACTGCTGGACAATGAATGTTTTCTCATCGGAGAAAAACAAATTCGGCAGTTCACCACTTTCGGCCAAGCGAAGCAACTCTTTAGCTCTATTGAGACTATTTTCTTTCAGTTGCGATGTAAATTCTTGCACTTTTTTGAATTTCAATGGCTTTACCCCGAGCTGATTTTTAAAACTTGTCGAGTGGGATATTGCGATATGTTTAGCTCCCGAGACATTTACGCCCACTGCGACGCGGGTTTCGATGAAGTCGCTTCTTTTCTTTTCGAATCATTTCTTCTGATGTTGCTGTTTTCTTCCGTCCACTTCCTTGAAGTCGGGCTACGCTACCAGTATCACGGTAACGAGCGATGGTACGAGCCACAAAAGATTTATTCACATTTAAATGATGGAGTGCTCTAACGATAGCCATTTGTGGTTTTCCAGCCAAATATAAAGAAATCACACAATCACGCTTGAATTCCATCACGAATAGCCTTTTTTCTTGAAAATTCTCATTAAAATGCTTTTGTACGCTTAAAAACAATATAATGAGCTGTCACTGGAAAAATTCTAACATATGTAGGTCGAGTGGCTTAGAATTGACAGCAATTTGAAGTTGGTTGCAGTTTTTTCATATTTTGATGATATTAACGACATTGTTCACCGGAATTGTTACAATTTTGTAATGGGTTCTACAGCCTGTGGCCGAAAAATGCATATGCAGATGCAGTATAGCCCCAATATAACTGTACCGACAGATTTTAGGTTTAGCTACATTATTCAGCGAAATTGTTTCAAATTTCATATTTGAAGTTCCTAATAGGCACTACAGCCTATGAAGGTCGAGGTCTTCGTATTGCCCCTATATAACGGTACCTCCCTATATTCGGTATTTCGA